>NW_026712286.1:2143975-3430642 GCF_030504385.1 Musca domestica | reverse complement strand
AAAGCTATAAGTTCGGCCGGACCGAACTTTGAATACCATCCACCACTTGGAAGGAATTTGACAATATTCAAATATATAAAATCGGTTAAAAATTCTGTTAAAATCTTAAAAATACCGACTGTAGCCGTTACATTAGGGTCTCTACGACGACGAGGACTTGTATCATAAAAATCATCAAAATACTGAATATAGGGAGTACTATTATATGGGGCTATAGAAAAACGGAGACCTGTAGAGACAATTTTCTGTCATAGGCTGTAGTATCCATTACGAACTTCAAATACCAAATTTGAAACAATTCCGGTGAATAATGTCGCTAAATTCCTCAAAATACAGAATATCGGGAGGTACCGATATATGGGGGCTATACGAAGACGTGGACCTGCACAAACAATTTTCTGTCATAGGCTGTAGTACCCATTACGAACTTCAAATACCAAATTTGAAACAATTCCGGTGAATAATGTCGCTAAATTCCTCAAAATACAGAATATCGGGAGGTACCGTTATATGGGGGCTATACCAAAACGTTGACCTACATGGAAAATTTTCAATACCAAAAGTCCTGCAGATATAATATACATTTGAGTAAAATTTTATCAACCAACTTCATTTCGTTCGGAAGATAGTGTGATTTCCACAGACGGACAGACTGGCGGACATAAATCGACATAGAATTTTATGCTGATTAATGATACTTTGTGGGTTCTAAAATGTAAATTTCGTGTTACAAACGGAATGACAAACTTATTATACCCTCCATACTAAGGTGGAGAGAACATAAAATGCTGAGAACGCCTAAATGTATTCTATAAAAGTGTTAAAAAAATTCTGCTAGAGAACATAATTTCAGGAGGATGAAGTCAAAGACAAAATTATTTTTCCTCCAAAATTTGAAATATTCTGGGAGCGCCTAAGGGTATGCTACAAAAGTATTACATTTTTATGTGAAATACTTCTTTTGTATGTGACAACATTATTGAATCATCAAATAATGGAGTATACTATAATTTACTTCAATTCTCCTGAAAATATGCTAATACTTAAGTACCTTGGGAAAGACAGTTTAGGCAAATTTTTCCTACAGGGCATCCTTAGAGAAGTCAAAGGCAAAATTATTCTTAATCAACAAATAAAAATTACTGGGAGCGCCTAAAAGTATGCAATAAAAGAGTTAAATTTTTTTGTGGAAAAAAGTTATTTTTTATGTGACTCTATGGTGATGTGTAAATTAGCCCTTCGGCGACAAGATTATTCAATTATCCATCAAATAATGGAGTAAATAATAATTTAATTAAATTCGCCTGAAAATATGCTAATATTTAAGTACTTTGGAAAGGACAGTTAATGCAAAAATCTCCTACACAGTATCATTTCTTAAGGTTGATATAAAAGACAAAATTATTCTTCATCAAAAAATTGAAAAATTCTCGGAGCGCCTAAAAGTATGCTACAAAAGGGTAACATTTTTATATTAACTTTTTTTATATGTATATATTATTATCATAATATGTAAACTACACTTTACGAGAAAACATTATATAATCCATCAAATAATGGAAAATATATTAATTTAAAGAAATTAGCCTGAAAATATGCTAATATTTAAGTACTTTGCAAAAGACAGTTAATGCAAAATTTTCCTACAGAACATCATTTCAGAAGCATAAAGTCAAAAACAAAATTATTCTTCATCAAGAAATTGAAAAAAATTACTGTGAGCACCTAAAAGTATGCTACAAAACTGTTATTTTTATGACAAACAGTTCATTTACATGCAACTTTATCGTGATGTGTAAATTAGACTTTACGTGACGGAATTACTAAATCATCCATCAAGTATTGGAAGTTATAATCATTTAATTCAATTCGCCTAAAAATATGCTAATATTTAAGTATTTTGCAAAAGACAAACTAAAAGCTATTAGCCAAGTTATTCAATTAAATTTATACGGGGGATTAATTATACCCTCTGTGAAGCTGTCAAATTTTAATTGAGTCTTAAAAGTAAACAACTACCTGTACACACAAGGCAACATAATGACTGGCCAATTTTACAAAAAAATAAGCGGCTTTTGTGGGCAATCAAGGCATAAGCGACATATTGACATGCTTTTTTTGGGAAGGCGGTCAATTTAGGATTAGGACTGATGTTTTCATTTTTCCATAAAGGCAATTTTTAATAATTTATTCAAACATATCTTCCCACACTCGGAGCTTGATTATTTCACTTAAGGTCACACCTTAATTAACTCCTTTGCCAGAACCATAGCTTCACATTTGTGTGGATTTTCAAAAGACAAGCCATGAAACACTTCGATGGCTTTATTTTCAGCCGTTCCCCCACTCCCAGCTGTGTTGAGTTGAAACAACTTAATAAAAATCCATGGAAATGTGTTGATGGCATGCAATCGAAAGGTTGTAGCAATAATTTCCTCTAAAGCAAACATTCAACACACAATTAAAATCGTATCGCCCCCATACGTTGCAAAATGAAGAAAATTAAAGAAACTAAAAAAACAATGACAAACTAACTGACTTTACGTTCCACTCCAGGCCACCAGCCATGCCATGCTTACACCTTATGTTAATAGATGGTCATTGGACCAATGGACAGTGGAAATTTTTTAACATTAACTTATTTAAGGGGCTTCAACACGCTTCCTTATTCCAATCACAGATATCGACACACACACACCCACACAACCATTAGCCAATCCACAATACCACCACAAACCATTGCAGCAAAACGAGAAATGTCTTAACGCTAAAACAACAATAAAATCACTTAGCTATTGCAATAATGTTGTGATTATTGCAAAGTGCAAAACTAAAGAAGCTGCCGGTACGCTCATTGAGATCAATGGTAAATAGGAATTTGTGCGGGACAGCACGAACTGTAGCCAACCAGTCAGAAAGTCAGCCAGGCAGCCAATCCATTGGCATGCTGTGCCAATGGAATTCATTGCCAGAAACGGAGACTTCCTTCAAGTCAATTTGCAATGGCAGAGCAGAGCAGAGTTCGCCGGACGACTTGCATTGAAATGAAATTTTCATTTAATTGAAGAAAATATTTTTCAGAAAAATCTGGAAAATGCCGGTGGTCTTCATCTGCTACAGCTGAGAAAAAAAGTGTGTGTCTGTGCGGAGCGAAATGCAATGAAGTGGAGTGATTAAATTTCAATAATTTAGTTAAACAATGGAGTATAAAAGAGAGTTCTATTTAAGAGACCTATATATATCTAAACAAATAAAAAAGCAGCTAAGTTCAGCCGGGCCGAACTTTTAATACCATTCACCATTTTGAAGGATCTTCAAAATTTTCAAAAAAAAAAAAAAAAAGAAACGTCAAAAAATACCACTTCAATGATAACGAAGATGTGGACCTGCATAAATATTTTTTTGTCATAGGCTGTAGTACCGATTCCGAACTTCAAATACGAAATTTGAAACAATTCATTTCAATAATGTTGGTAATATCATCAAAATACCGAATAAAGGGAGGTACGGTTATATGTGTGCTATAGGAAGACGTGGACCTGCATAAACCATTTTCCCTCATAGGTTGTAGTACTCAACACGAGCTTCAAACTTTAAATATGAAACTTGAAACAACTCCGATCGAAAATATCGCTAAAATTATTAAATTACCAAATATCGAGGGTACCTTTATCATGGACCTATATATTTTTTTCCAGGTGGTGGAGAAATCACAAAGAACTGGTGGTGTGGATTTTCAGACAATTTCAATGAAAAATTTGGTTACAATCATCAAAATACCCAATGTAGGGTGGTACCGTTATATGGGGGATATACGATATCGTGGACCTATATTGACAATTCTCTTCAAGGGGGTAAAGTATTCAGAAGGAACTTTTGTGTGCAATTTGAGACAATTCCATTGAAAAATGTAGCTAAAATTATCAAAATTCCGAATGTCGGGTCTTCCAGGGTGTAAAGTACTCAGCAGGAACACCTGGTGTGGATCTTGAGACAATTCCATTAAAAAATGTGGCTAAAATCATTTAAATACCAAATATCGTGGGGGTACCGTAATATGGGGGCTATACGATATCGTGGACCGATATAGCCCATCTTCGAACCTGACCTGCCAACACACAAAAAACTGAACTGTGCGAATAAATCTTTTGTGTCTCGTACCATCGCTTGTTACCGTGATATTGGTAGTCCGACGTCAAGAAGTGGACGGAAGAAAACAGCAAAATCAGCAGAAATGGATCGAAAAGTAAAGAAGCGACTTGATCGAAGCCAACGTCGCAGTGGCCAAAAATGGCCCGTCAGCTGAAAATATCGCAATATTCCACTCGGCAAATATTGAAAACTGAACTCGGGGAAAGCCATTGAAATGCCAAAAAGTGCAAGAACTTACTCCGCAACAGAAAGAAAAAAGACCCAAAAGAGGTAAGAGCTGGCCGAAAGTGGTGAACGGACGAATTTGGCCAGAACTCAAGCGCCGGCTATGGTGATGGTATGGGCCACCATAACAGTCGATGGTCGCTCTCCGCTCGTATTAATCCATCGTGGCATAAGAATAAATGCCGAATATTATCGCGAAAATATTCTGGAGGGTGTATTAAAGCCTTGGGCACGCAAACATTTTGGCCGCAGACCTTGGACATTCGAACAGGACTCGGCACCATCGCACTCAGCACGCGCCACCCAAGAATGGTTACAAAATGAGGTTCTTCGCTTCATTTCCAGCGCACAATGGCCACCGACATTTCCGGATACCAATCCGTTGTATTATTGTGTCTGGAGTATTTTGGAAAACAAGGTTGGTACTAGAAAATACCTAACTGTCGATCACCTGAAGCAAGCGCTTGGGCGGGAATGGGCCAAAATATCGCTGAGCAACATTCGGAAAGCCTGTGACGGTTTCATTGGCCGTTTGAAGGTCATAATTCGTGCCAAAGGTGACCAATTCGAACAAATCTAAGCTTATTCTAAAATGTGATGCTATTTCCGACATTTTTTGCTTTCATTCAATAAAAGTTGAAAAAAATATGGCGTTTGACTTTGTTGCAGTTTTTTATCTCACCCTGTATATACTTTGTCAGGTCTAAAATAATTATTTCGATGAGTTACAAACGGAATGACGAACTTAGTATGCCCTCCAGTCTATGTGTGGTGCAGGGTATAAAAATTACCGAAGTCTGATATTCTAAAAAACTAATTTCTTCAAAATGTCATCGGACCTGCAGGGGTAAAAGTCCCTGTAGATCTGAGGTATTTTCTAGCTACAAAAGGCTTATAAGATATTTACCTTCGGATTAAGAAGTCCAGCTTGGTATTATAAATGCCTTAAGGCTTTCTATCTTATAAAGGAGTTGCTTTTTACTTTTTTAATAGGGAATGTCAAAGGAACCGAATCGATTGCAAAATCCTTGAACATAGGAAATATCATCTACAATGAATAGACCTCCATATGTTTCCAGAAATTCTATTGGGAAATATTGCCTTCAAAGAATATCCCCAACATTTCTTTTTGCGACATTTCCTGTTTTCTTTTCCTTGAAAAATATGTCATCCTCAAATTGCATTTCTTGGATTCTTGTGCCTTTCCTAGGTATAACCCCACCAACCTTTCACTTTTTAAATGACGAACAACATTCTTAAATTGCCATATCCCAATGAATATGCAAATAAGTTCCACAATTACGGATGGCAATAATTTCATCAACATGACCTTTTACATATTATTCGCATGCAGCAGCCGTTGCGAAGAAAAAATGGAAAACACACAGCAAGGATTAAAAGGAGCCGCCGCCGCTGTGTGCGTGAGAAAATCATGGACAAAGAAAACAGTGAGTAGCATTCTTGCAATACACCAAGGAGATTGAATGAAAGATCTGCTTAAGACGGTGCGACAGTATTCAGGGATTTTGCAAGGAATGCATCAGTGTTGTGCTTTATTTTCTTGCGAATGTAAAATTTTTCTTCAATGAAAATAAGGCAGAGAGATGACATACGTTGTTCCTCTTACCTTGCCACTTAAATGTTGAGTAAATATGTTTGGTTGGCAATTTAATTACTACTCTTCGGTGGCAGGAATAAGTGGTAAGTTTGGGGGAAAGGATTAACCATGAATTATGCATAAGCCCTTGAAAATCCCGGGGAAAATTTATTTATGACAAGGACTCATAAAATTTTTTTTTCAGGGATGTAATGAAATTAAGTGATGGGGCTTCTGTAAATCTTCCTCCATTCGCTCAGGATATGAAAAAACTATATTTTAAAGGAGATGTAATTGAAGAGCAGCAAGAGGCTAAGGAAGAAGCCATAAACAACTTTCAATGAAATACACGAAGAACGTAAAATTGTAGTAGGTTCGCATTACATATGCTACAATTGTAAAGGGAATAATATCCCCTTTTTCAAAAAAAGACGGCACTTTAAAGCTACATCCTTGGCCTCTAAATAGTTTTGGCAAAAAATCACTCTAGGCCCTTTCTATATTTTTTGGACAAGACAATTTTTATGAAAAAAAAATTGAGTTTGATTCTTGTTCTATAAAAAACGTTAAACTTTTAAGATTTAATTTTTATAGCATACTTTCAGGAGCTCAAAACTATTTTTCTGTCTACCAGTCTAGCCAAAAGACCGTCCATCGGCAATTCAACACACCTTACACACAATCATCAGTTTTGTGTGTAAAACTCACCATCGATCCGTAAACTCAGACAGATATTAGCTGTTCAGCTTTTAATGGCGTAGAGATTTCTGTAGCTTGATTTCATGACTTCGCAAAGAATTAGCACACTCAATGTTGATCAAAGGGAGGGAGAGTTACTCTCTCGATGTTCATGTCTGTGAAACATACACAATTAACTCTACTGTCTTGGTAGTGGTTGGCTAGCCCTGTTTTATACTTGAAAGAGTCGCTTCCATACTATATAATACCATATTATATACGTATATGATATTTATACTATAAATATGTTGCTATAAGCTTCAAAGCGTTTCATTTGAGTTTGAAAATCCTGTATTGAGCCTAAAAGTATGCTATACAAATTCTGAAGATAAATTTGAAAAATTATTTCACATATGACTCTAATATTATGTTTAAAAGCTAGTATACACAGAATGTTAGAGCCATATGTTCTACATTTATGTTAAGATTTTTATAACATACTTTAAGGCGCTTCACATTATTCTCAGAGGAAATGCTTTATATGAAATATGTTTTTATATAGCATTGCATAGCAAATATGTTTTATAAAGCATAGCATTTCCTTTTAGTTTAAAAACAGCTGGGGCGCCTACAAATCTGCTACATAAGTGTTATTTTTAAAATGTGAAAAATATCCACTTACATCTGACTCTACCATCATATGGAAACTAGCTTAAATATGTGTAGGACAAGAATTGAGACCCCTGAATTGAATTGAGAACCGAATTGAACTTTATCCTGATATAATTTCTAGTTCCTTAGCTATCTTAAATACATTCTCAATGAATGCTAGCAGCTTTGAAATTTCTTAGCATTTGCCAAAGGCTTCTAGAGGAAATCGAACAAAGCTCTTGTTCTTCATAATGCATATCCACACTCATAGTATCATGATGCTACAATCAAAGGACCCAATGCTTCACATTCGCTATCAAAGTCGTGATGTTGGTATGAATTACCCTCTCATCTCCCTGTCACCATACCTCCATCCCACTTGATTGTAATGCTTTGCTGCAAGCCAAAGTGGCTTATTATCTCTTGCATGTAGCAATCTCTGTTTAATTAATACCTGAGGAACATCGATGCAAAGAATATTTTCGTTGGATTTCCTTAATTAGCACTTATCGGCAAACAGCCATCGATTGTGCCGTTTCGAATCGTGTTTGACAATTTGCCTATTGTAAATCCGCTTGGCATTGAAGACATGCGGAAATGCGTCTTAACTAGCGATTAGGCATTTGAATCTTCATTCCTTCCTCTCTCCCTCTCTGGGATTGGGATGTGATACAACGCCTCCCCCTCCCAAGAGTTTAATTTCGCAAATGTGAATGGATTTATACATGAATCGTTAGCTGATTGCCATGTGATCTGTGATGTGTAGCCACGCCTTTGTATTTTGAAATTGAAAATTTTCGAAATGCTTTATTGCAAAGAGTGAATGGTTGATGATGTTATTATAAAGGCTTTCATTGAAATATCGAAATCTTTGGGAAAGAGGATTTTTGTCACAATGAGGATTTAATGTTTGAAAATGGTTGAAAGTCGTATTGAAAGGAAATCTTAGTTCTGTTTTAATCAGAGTGGTCTCAATTTTAATCCCTTTTTAATGAAAATATACACTAAGAAGGAGAGAGCTTCAAATGTGAATTTGTGAATAGGAAATAGTTTTTTTTTTTTTTTGTTAAAATTCTATCTCAAATTGGAAAGTGTGAGAAATAATATGATATTAAAAGGGGATTCATGTAGTATACGTTACGGCAGCACTCATACGCCTAGTTTTGAATCAGGAAATAATTTAAACTTAAAAAAATTATGGACACCCTACATTTTGAATTTAGACATCCCTTACAGGGGCAAATGCCGTAGATTAAAAATAATAGTATTTTCTAGAATTTTCTAATTATTTTTAAAGAGCCTAAACCAGTTATATTCTTTAAAATTATTTTAAATCCGGGGATATTTTTACACAAGGTTTTGACTAAAGCGTGGACCTATATCACGAATTTGTTTCTGATAGCATTTGAACGTAATAAGAACTCAAACTACGAAAATTTTACGAAAACAAAAGAAAAGCGTAAAAAAATACTTGAATTCGGGCTATAAAAACTGGTGAGATAACATTTTAACATTTCTTTTTAATTTTATTGAATGAAAGCAAAAAAATGTCGAAAATAGCATTAAATTTTAGAATAAGTTTTGATTTTTTCGAATTGGTCACCTTTGGCACGAATTATGGCATTCAAAAGGCCAATGAAACCGTCACACGCTGCCTGAATTTTGCTATGCGGTAATTTGGTTCATTCCCGGCGAAGCGCTTGCTTGAGGTTATCGACATTTTGGTATCTTTTAATGGCAACCTTGCTTTCCAAAATACTACAAACACAATAGTCCAACGGATTGGTATCCGGAGATTTTGTTGACCATTGTGCGCTGGAAATGAAGCAAGGAACCTCATTTTGTGAGTGCGATGGTGCTGAGTCCTGTTGGAATGTCCAAGTTTTGCGGCCAAAATGTTTACGTGCCCAAGGCTTTAATACACCCTCCAGAATATTTTCGCGATAATATTCAGGATTTATTCTGGTGCCAGATTAATGCCAGCGGAGAGCAACCAACGGCTGTTGTGGCGGCCCACACCATGATCATGGCCAGCGCTCTGCGCCAGAGTTCTGGTGGCCAACCGAAGGTTCACATTTTTAGCTGACCTCTTTGGCAAGTGAACACTATCATTTTGTTTGTTTGCAAACTGCTGCACAACGAATGTTTTCTCATCTGAGAAAACAAAATTCGGCAGTTCACCACTTTCGGCCAAGCGAAACAACTCTTTAGCTCTTTTGAGTCTATTTTCTTTCTGTTGCGGTGTAAGTTCTTGCTCTTTTTGGAATTTCAATGGCTTTACCCCGAGCTCATTTTTCAATATTTGGCGACGAGCCATTTTTCGGTAATTGCGACGTGGTCGGTTCGATCGCTTCTTTACTTTTCGAACCATTTCTGCTGATGTTGCTGTTTTCTTCCATCCACTTCCTTGACGTCGGACTACGCTACCAGTATCACGGTAACGAGCGATGGCACGAGACACAAAAGATTTATTCACATTTAATAACTGGAGTGCTCTAACGATAGCTACTTGTGGCTTTCCAGCCAAATATAAAGAAATCACACTATCACGCTTGAATTCCATCGCGAATATTTTTTTTCTGGAAAATTCTCAACAAAATGCTTTTGAACGCTTGTAAACAATATAATGAGCTGTCACTGGAATAATTTTAACAGCTGTCGGGCGACTGGCTTAGAAATGACAGCAGTCTGAATTTGGTTGCAGTGTTTTCATCTCACCCTGTGTAATGAAAAAAGAGATTTTCTCTTATTAGAGAGTTATACTGAAATTTGATGGAGAATATTTTTTCATTGGCTTGATTCTTCTAAAATGGTGTTATGTAGGTGAATTTCACATAAACTCGCATGAAGTACGATTTTAACCCTTAAATGTGTTTAAATATTGATGAATTCCTGACGTTTGGTAAGATTAAGACCCTTGATGTGTTGTAGGAATCATAGTAGAATTATTTGGAAAATAATTGTTTAGAATATGTCCAATTGCTACAATCCCGTTTAATGGGAGTTTTTTGTTATAATTTGAAAAAAGGACTAAAAAGACCACTTTGGTGACTCGCTGAAGAGTTAAAATTTTCCACCAAAATAATCCTGATATTTTTATGAGAAATATTGCTAAAGACGCTATGCACCTTAAACGCAAGAATTCCAAAGAACCTTAATCTGAAAATATCATAATATTGTGAAGAGGAGGGAACTTGCTCGAGGGGGCAAGTTAGGTTTCTTGGACAAAACCCCGATACACCTGTCTTCTCTTCTTATATCCTCCACCTTAGAAATGAGGATATATTAAATTTTTCATTCCGTTTGTAACACCTCTAAATATTCGTCATAGTCCCAATAAAATATATATTTTCATGATCAGCATCAAATTCTAAGTCGAGTTAACAATGTCTGTCTATCTGTTGAAAAGCTTTAAAATTTGGCACCGTTGTTTGATTTATGCCTAGGATGGTTGGTATTGAAAATGAGATATATCGGTCTATGTTTTTGGATATCCCCCATATAACGTTATCTCCCGATTGACGGTTTTAGCCAAATTGCCTATAAATTGGTATTTGCAGTTCCTTATGGGTTCTATCTCTAGTTGCGGAACATTATACATAAAGGTCCACGTTTTCGTATAGCCCCCATATAACCTCCAATATTTGGTATTTTGATGATTTTAAACATATTTTCAAAGGATTTTTCTAAAAATGTATAATTGTTGTTCGTAAACAGTTCTGCTCCTGTGGGTTGTGTTAAATTTGATATTTGTACTTCATAATGGGTTCTACAAGCGGTGTTAAAATTTTGTCCATATTGGTCAACGGTTTCCATATAATGGTTCGGTACTTTATATTAAATATATACACCGATATTCGGTAGTTTAATAATACTTGTCACATTTACCCACGTACCCATATTTGGCTTTAATTCCCTTTTATTGGAAATCATAGGAAATACGTACATCTTCATCGAAATCCTATTGATGCAATGCGTGGAAATGAATTACTTTCTTTTGTCAATTTTATAAAACTGACAATTAATTAAAATTATTTAGAAGGGAAATAAATTCCATAATCCTTTTTCACATTCTTTCCTTTCCCCATTTATAAGTATTCGTCAATTTTCCTGAGTCTTTTTAAAACATCTCACCCTGGCTTTATTTCCCACACCATGATTTCCACCTTCATCATTGAAATTAATTTAAATCTGTCAATTCTATTGAAATCTATTATCAATTGTAAACACCAACAAAAAAAGAGCGTCGAACATGACAATTCTGTAAAAATCTATTATCATTTTTAAACAGACAAACAACAACAAAAAACCGAGAACAGTGAAATTCATTTATTATTGTCAAATAGAAGCCGCAAATAACTATTAAAAAGCTAGTTAACAAAATACAATTAAAATGCAATTCCGTATTTGACATAACAAGAAACGGGAAACCACAGGTGGTCTCAAAAAAAAAATAAAATGGTCATATTATTTTTTGCCCAAAAAACCATGGCTGCCATTTTGTGGGGGAAGCTATCAATGTCATTTTTATTATAATTATTTGTACAGAGGGAAATAGAACAATAAAAAACACACACACAGATACTTATTGAATTGTATTTTTTTTCCTTTCTTGAATTAATTTCATGTCAAACAGATGTAAACACGTATGTCAGTTTGGAGGTTATTTGGTGGAGAATTAACCGCAAACAGGATGAGTTTGAAGTTCAAGCCGATTCATATATTCTTTAAAATACATTCAAATCAAATAAAGCTCATTTAAGTCTAATGATAATTTTCCCCCCTTTGAATATATTTACCCTGAATTATTGATAAAATTTCCTCCTTCCTAAGAACATAATAGAATTTCTTCCTTGTTCCTGCTTCCAACCCAGTCATCAAATATCTTCTTATTATATAAGTATGCGTGTGTATGTATGTCGTCGTCGTCATTATTGATATTTGATGCCATTGTTGACAATGATGTTGCATTGTTGTCATCATTGCCGCACATGATATATATGTCGTAGTTTCTCATAAGAACATCCTAATTTAGAAGGTCATGAATTTTCATAAATTGCCAAGAGTATTGACAATTTCCTTCAAAACTAGAAAGAGAGAGAGAGTGAGAGTGGGTGTGTGCAGTAAAAAATTGCATAAAATGCTGTATGAGGAAGACACACAAAAAAAAACACACTCATACATATGTATGAATAAATGCATGTCAGTATGTTATTGTCATTGTATTTTGTGTCATGTAACAGCTGCTGTTGCTGCAGCTGAAATTGTTCACATGCCATGAAAAAGAAAAATACATTTATTGGGGCATATTAGACTTTGATTAATTTTATATGTAGATTTGCTTGTGTATTGGAGGGTAGTATAGGGTTGAGGATTTAGCTATTTAGAGAAGTTCAATAGGAGGATTTATATACAATTTATAAAAAAAATATATATAATGTCTTCTTTAAAAGGTCTAAAAGGCTTCAATATAGATCTAGATTCTAGAGATCTTCTATTAGAGGCTTAAAATTCAAAAATTCCCAACGATCTAAATCTCTAAGTACTTTTATGAAAGATCTGCAGTTCTTTGATAAGATAAGAATTAAATAAATGGAAAATATTTTGGAAGACTCTTTTCAAGATCACTCATTTGGAAGATCAAATTCACACCTTTGGCCAGATCAGAATATCTGGAGATCTTTTATGGGATGATATTAAAATATATCTTGATCTTCTCTTAATAATCTTAATAGGTAGATCAAATGAGATACCCATTTCCCCTATAGAGCTTCATTTGATCTTTTAGATGAGAATCAAAAAAAGAATATAAGGAGATCTTATAGGGGAATATTAAGAAAAAGTTTAAGATACGTCACGGAAAGATTGAGGGTAAATTAAAAATATTGGTTTCCAACTAGATCTTCCCCATACCTTCTGATATAAAATCTGAACATCCACAAAATCTCTCTTTAGATGCTCATATAAAAGATTATTTGATAAAAAAAAATTAAAGAAAAAAAAAAATACTATGGAAAAGCTCTAAATTTTCTGAGAGAATATATTTTGATCTTCTGACCGAATGCTTGCTGAACTCACAAATAAAAAGTAGAAGATCTGTTCATATTCTGCGAGAGCTCTGCCGATATTCTAATAGAAGATTACTAGGAGAGGAGGTCATTGTATCCTCTAAGTGAAGATCGGTGCATCGTATGCGAGAAAATCTATGGATCTTCTAAGAGAAGTTCTGTGGATATTCTTGGATCTTCTCTGAGAGAATATGTGTCGATTTGTGGATATTCGGAGTGAAGTTTATTGGATTTACTGAGTTTAACTTTGTGGATCTTCTGAAAGGAGGTCCATATATCATCTGAGAGAAGGTGTGTCAAAAAAAGAGAATATGATCAGATGATCAGACATGGTATGTGGATCTTCCAAGAGATGATCTGGGAATCTTCTGAGAGGAAATCTAAGCATCTTCAAATTAAATTTTAAAGATCTTCTGAAAAAAGATATTTAAATCTTCTAAGAGAGGATATACGATTTTTTTAAATAAGATTTTTTTTTTGCCTTTTGGGATAAGATATGTAGATCTGGAACCTAGGGGAAGATATGTGACTAGATATGAGAAAAGCCTCTTGAACTTTTATGGAATGTTCTATTGATATTCTGAGAAAAAATCTGCTTAGTTGTAGGAGACAATCTGTGGTGCATCTGAGAGAAAGCCTAGGAGATCTGAACGAAGGAGAAAACGCCTAAGAATCTCCTGATGGAAGGTCAGTGGATCTCCTGAAAGAAGGCTTCTGTATTTCCTGGAAGAAGAATTGCAGTAGAGAGAAGATCTGTGGATCTTCTGAATGAAGATTAGTAGATCTTCTGAGAGGAGATTTGGGGATTTTCTTAAAAGAGAACAGATCATCAGATCTTAGAGAAAATCTGTGGATACTCTGAGCGAAGATTTGTGGATATTTTGAGAGAAATTCTGTGGATTTTCTAGAAAAAGGTCACTGGCACTTCTGGGAGATATCTGTCTAGTTTCTTAGAAAAAATCTTTTTATTTCCCCATGAACGATCTCTCAATCTTCTCACAGAAGGATCAATAGATCTCCTAAGAGAAGTTCTGTATAATTTCTGGGAGAAGATCTGCAGGACTTCAGAATGAACATCTTTGGATCTTCTAAGAAAATACCATTGGCACTTCTGGGAAAGATTTGTGGATCTTCTGAGACAAGGCTTATGGATCTTCAGAGAGAAGATTTGTGGGTCTTCTGGGAGAAGATCTGCTGGACTTCAGATTGAACAACTTTGGATCTTCAAAGAAAATACCATTGGCACTTCTGGATAAGATTTATGGATCTTCTGAAAGAAGACTTTTGTATCTTCCGAAAGAAGATTTGTGGGTCTTCTGGGAGATGATCTGCAGGACTTGAGATTGAACATATTTGGATCTTCTAAGAAAAAACCATTAGCACTTCTGGGAAAGATTTGTGGATCTTCTTTGTGGGTCTTATAAGATAAGATCTGATGACCTTCTTAGAGAATATCTGTGGATCCTCTGAGCGAAGATTTGTGGATATATTTGATAGAAATTCTGTGGATCTTGTAGGAAAAGCCACTGGCACGTCTGGGAGAAATCTGTGGATTTTCTTAAAGAATATCTGTTTATTTTCCCATGGACGATCTCTTGATCTTCTCAGAGAAGATCAGTTGTCCTTATGACAGAAGATCAGTGGATCTCCTGAGATATCTGTGGATCTTCATAGAAATTACCAGTAACACTACTGGGAGAGATCTGTGAATGTTCTGGGAGATGATTTGAAGTTATTTTAAGAAAAGATTTTATGATTTTCTGAGAGAACTTTTGTGGATCTTCTGAGCGAAGAAAAAGCCCATTGGCACTTCAGGGAGAGATATATGGATCTTGTGAGAGAAAATCTGTTTATTTTTCCATGAATGATATATCGATCTTCTCACAGCAGATCAGTTGTCCTTATGATCTTCTATAGATCAGTGGACCTCCTGAGAAAAGATCTGTGGGACTTCTGAGTAGTAGAACGTCTGATAAACAAACTATGGATTGTCTTAGAGATTACCAAAGAAAAATCCTGTGTTGATCGACAATTCTTTTCCTAGATTATCTTGTGACCAATAATTCCATATTCGATATGAAATCTTCTATTACTACCCATAACCATTTTCTAATTTCATTTCTCTACTCCCTTCTCCACCCTCGCATCCAAAATAAAATATTTCACTTGTCAAGATTTTCCACTCTGTTACACCAACTTTCTTTGATGCCAGTTTGCTATTTTTCCAAAAAGAAAAAAAAAAGATGTGTACATTCGTCGAATTCTCCTCTTTTTGTTTCAATTTGTAGGTGATGATGTGTAAAAGGGAATGTCAATTGCATTTCTTTTGGAGAAAAAAAAACAAAACAACAAAAAAAAACACAAAAAAACAACACATTCTCTTTTGCAACAGTGCAACAGATTCCTTTGCAACACATAAAACGGGTCAAGTGGAATTACGTCTTTTTTGTGTCAACCTAGAATATTTAAGAAGGAAAAATGATTTGAAAAAAAAAAAATCAACAAAAAAAGAAACCGATGTGTTGGAAAAGTGAAAATGTATTGGAATGTGCCAAAAGTGAAACAAAGTTGTTTTCTTCATTTGTAAAGGTAATGATGTTGGAAAAGTTAATAGATAATAATGTGAGGTTTTTGAGTTCTTCAAGTGTGCAAAATTAGGAATCTTTGGAAAAGAAAGTCAGATGAAGTATAAGGAGTCTAGAGGATGTAATTGCATTTTTATACCCTCCACCTTGGAAAGGAGGATATATTAACTTTGTCATTCCGTTTGTAACATCCTTAAATATTCGTCTTAGACCCCATAAAGTATTTATATTCATAATCAGCATAAAATTCTAAGTCGATTTAACGATGTCCGTCTGTCCGTCTGTCTGTCTGTCTGTCTGTCCGTCTGTCTGTCTGTTGAAATCACGATACAGCCCACATTATTTGACGTAGAGCGCCAAAATTTAGCAGAGCTATTTGCATTGTGTCTAGGATGGTTGGTATTGAAAATGAGATATATCGGTCCACGTTCTGGTATAGTCCCCATATAACGGTACATCCCGATATTCGGTATTTTGATGATTTATGCCACATTTTTTCACGGATTTGTCTGGAAATTGGTATTTGTAGGTCATAACGGGTCCCTGAGCGTGTGGCAAAACATTGCATATATAGGTCCACGTTGTGGTATAGCCCCCATATAAAGGTACCTCCCGATATTCGGTATTTTAGTTTTTTTTTGCCACATTTTTTTACGGATTTGTCTAAAAATTGGTATTTGTGGGTCATAATGGTTTCCAGCTCCGGTGGCGAAACATTGCATGTATGGGTCCATGATTTGGTATAGCCCCCATATAACGGTACCTCCCGATATTCGGTAATTTGATGATTTTTGCAACCTTTTTTCACGGATTTGTCTGAAAATTGGTATTTGTGGGTCATAATGGGTCCTGGTTCGTGTAGCGAAACATTGTAATTATAGGTCCACGTTTTGGTGTAGCCCCTATATAACGGTACCTGCCGATATTCGGCATTTTAATGGTTTTTGCCAAATTTCTTCTAATGTTTCTTTTACCCTAAGGTGGAGGGTATTAAAAGTTTGGCCCGGCCGAACTTAATGTTTTTTTACTTGTTTAACGAAAAATTGGTATAAGATTATATTTTGTTTACTATAAAAAATTAATATTTTTTGTTGTCTTTATTACCTAAAATATTTCAATATTTTATCTCTTTGTTTCCTCTCATCCCAATAAATCTTTGCCATTTTTTAGAGCGAGATTTTTCCATCTTTTTCCAAAGACAGCTCTCAAAATTGTTTGCAGTTGCAAAAAAAAAAAAAAGAAACTACAACAAAAGCACAATCATTTTAACGATGATTGATTGAGTAATCGATGGATTGATGGCTCTATTTAAACGTTTGATGTTGTAGTAGTTGCTGCCGCTGCTGCTGCTGCAGGGAGAATATGGCCGAAATTGATAGAAGGATTTGTTGAGATGGAAAATTTGCATGTTCTTCTCCCCACTGGAGAGGGGTGATAGAGAGAATATTCTTTCTTTGAAAATTTATGCTAATTAATTGAAATGATTTTGTTTTGTTTACCCCATTTGGTTTTCAGAGTTCGTTTTATATTCTATGGCTGATAAGCACATGAAGACAAACATATGTATGTGTTTCTATATGAGTAAATACATGTGTGTGTATTTTGCAAAATTGATTAGATGTTTAGATTTAAATTTGCAATTAGATTGACACTGAATTCAAACAGGGGTTTTTCTTTATCAATAAGATGTTAGTATTGAATAGTGGGATGGTATTCAATGGATTAGTTTGTTATAGAAGATGTGTTCAATACTTTTTCTGTAATTAAGATTTGGAATTTTTATAAAATTTTATTTAAAAACAGACTGCAGTTTTTTTCTCTCTTGTTTTTGTTCAATGGCAGTAAACTTAATAGGTTTTACACTGTCTTCGTTTGGGTTTCTTTGAATTTCAAATCACAATAAGTTACTTAGATCGCAACGTTTATGGGCAGATGGGCTTACTAGTTAACCTTATAAAAGTCTTGATCTCCATGCTTTCTTTTATTAATGTTTCCATATCAAATTTGCATAATTCAAATATTATATATTCTAATTACCTTATTACATTTCCAGTCTCAGACCTATATATTATTCAAAAGTAAAAAAAAAAAAGTTGGCTTCCTTATTCATCAAACTTCCGTTTTTATTCAAATTATTTGAAAACCTGTTGCAATATTTCATGACAAATTTTAATCACCTGCTGAAATTGTATACTTCTTTTACCTGATATACTAAATTTTTTTGGCGTAGTGGGAAGGTCTTCCGTTGGATAATGGATGTTAATGTTTCAATACAGAGGTCATGGAAAGATTTTAAAATAAATTCTAAAGGATTTTAAAAAATGTTCGCTTGATGAACTCTTTTCAGGGGTCTTAACAGCTGATATTTGCTCTCCACTAGTATTAATCGACCGTGACAGCTAACTAAATACAGAATATTATAACGAAAATATTCTGGAGGTTGTATTAAAGCCTTGGGCACGCAAAGATTTTGGCCGCAGACCTTGGACATTCCAACAGGACTCAGCACCATCGCACTCAGCACGCGCCACCCAAGAACGGTTACAAAATGAGGTTCCTCGCTTCATTTTCAGCGCACAATGGCCACCAAAATCTCCGAATACCAATCCACTGGAATATTGTGTCTGGGGTATTTTGGAAAGTAAGTGTCGATCACCCCAAGCAAGTGCTTCCCAGGAAATGGGCGTGTGACGGTTTCATTGCCGTTTGAAGGCCATAATTCGTACCAAAGATGACCAATTCGAACAAATCTAAACTTATTCTAAAATTTGATGCTATTTCCGACATTTTTGCTTTCATTTAATAAAGTTTAAAAAAAATATATAAAAATTATAGTCAAACGCCATTTGGTGCAGCTTTTTATCCCACCCTCTAATTTGTCTATTCTTGAGGGGAGGCTTTCAAAATATATATTGGAGATCTTCGACAGATATTTTACCGAATACAGAGCTTATATATATAGAAGCTCTGCGAAATTATTTTATAGGCAAAACCCCTTCCAAATGGGCTTACAGAGATAAAGTGTCTTCTAGAGTTATGGAACCTTAAAGTGGGGATTTAAATGATGTTCTTCAAACGTTGCTTATGGCTTTGTCACCTTTGTCATATGTTCTGCAGAGAGGAGAGTCTCTAAAGTATTCTATAGATACAGGACCTTCTAAATGTCTAATATATCATTTTCTAAGTAGAAAACTGTCAAGGAGTTTCTAAAAATAGATGACCCTCTGGAGGTATTATATATTGAAGGCCTCCACAAAGACGTCTATAGCAGAAAAACTCTCTAAGTCCATCCCAAAAAGAAGGATTTAAAACGAATTGTGTGAAAATAACACATTCTCGAAGCCTATGGAAAGGAGACCTTCTAAATACAAATTGAAGATCTTTAAAATATAGAGACTCAATCCTATATAGATCCCCACAGGTAGAAGGCCTTCTACAGATAGAAGAACCTTAAATGTTTTTTTTTTTAAAGAAAGAAGACTTTCAAAAAAACATTCGGAGATAGGATTTCTTTTAGAAGCAGGAGACCGTGAAAACTTCTTACAGTGGGTATATGTATAGGGGGTAGAAAACTGTCAAAGGTGGTAGAAACCTGTTGAAGGGTCTCCTATAGTTAGAAGACCTCCAAATGGTTTTCTAAGGACAGATGACCTTCCAAAGACCATTTAGGGTACATTTTGCCTTCAAAGTTTCGAAAAGGCTTTAATAATAGAAGACCTTCAAAATGTCTTCTATGGGTAAAAGACCAAAAAAAATAGTTCCTATGCATTTTTAAAGATCTTCCATTCTATAGATAGAAAAACCCTAAAATGTATGACCATAACCTTACTTTTCAGACAATTGGCATTGTAATTTGTTTTAATTTTTCTCATGGCGAAGGGTACAAAAAGTCAGACCCGACCCCAACTTAACTTCGTTTTTATTTATTTTCTATCAGACATTCATCGCGAACCGGAAAAAAGCTGCTGCATTATTTCTGCACTGGACCAGTTTATTTTCGCCTATCTAAAATGAAGCAGCGCGGATATGGTTGCTTTTGTGAGTATTTTTAAGCTTCTACATGGTATCACTGATAAAGTGAGTCTTTGCCAAAAAATTTGGCTTGTATTTAATTTCGGCACTTTTAAGCTGCTACGTCATTAAGTAATTCCCGCTTATCTGCCGAATAAATGGAACAGCGTTCATAAACTTTTTAAATATTTTTTTTTTTATTTTTTAATAGATTTCAATACGTCTTGGCTACTTAAACAATCCGGAATATACACAAAATGTTTCCAGTTGGCAGACTAATTATTTAATTTGAAAATTAGAACCGGCACCAGAACTAGTTTTTATAACTAAAGAAAGGGTGATTTCGCCAAATCATGCAGAATTTGGGAATCATGTTATCAGTTTCAAATTTTTGCTTGAAGAGATCGCTTAGGGAGATAAACGCCATACGTACATTGTGTAGGTATTTTGTTAGACAATTTTTTTGCAATATTTAATTTATTTGACTATTCCAAATGGGTATACTTCCCCACCCAAACCTTTTGCTCGTGTGACGTTTTCAATAAAGAAATAAAAATAAGCCTTTAAGTTCATTCCGTCAGTCATCCCTTTCAATTGAAACGGTACAGACATTCTTTTTGGCGCGCCAGCAGTTACAAACTCACTAACGCTAACGAAATGATATTAATCAAGACAAGTTTAATAATTTTATTATTATGCATAGCCGCTGTGTTTTGTGCCCCCTCCGATTCGGACAAAATGAAGGAGATACGCAAATTACCGGAAGTTCATGGCGAAAAATTCTATTATTTTGGATTTGGCAGTAATATGTTGACCAAACGCATTCACATACAAAATCCAACGGCAGTGAAAATTGGACCGGGGAAATTGGAGGTAAGTTGGAGGAGGGGAGAGAAAAATGGGTATAAAAAATGGGGTTTGAAATGTTGGATTCTGTCTCTCATTCTGTGTTTTGTGGTAATTTTTGTCATTAAAATCTCAGGGAATGGTTTACTGGAGCTTTACAAATATTGAGAAAAGTGTCCTGAATTGACAATTATTGCTATGTTCCAGAACCTGCAAGAATCTACTAGTTTTGCATTTTTTTTTTTTTTGATATCATAAAGGAAAGGGAATTAAGTTTATCCCAGATCTGGAGCAGACCATATATCTGCACCAATTATATCTCCCTACAATCTAAGTATCTATTCGGCTAAGGGCCATCTCAGCCCATTCCTTAATGAAAAAAAAAAAACAAATTACGTTATCCTCCCCATTTGTCTTTACAAAAATTTTATTTTCTGTTACAGAACTATCGCTTGGATTTCAATGATTACTCTGGAAACTGGGATGGAGCCCCAGCCACAATTGTGCCACATGAAAATCGGACCGTTTGGGGTACAGTGTGGGAAATCGATTTGTCCAATCTGGATGACATTGATCAGTGAGTGGATATTGACTTTCTTAGTATCTTTATATACTCATCTCTCATTCTCTCCCTCTCTTTCCCCTCCAGCCAAGAAGGCGTCCACGAGGGCATGTACGAGGCTAAAAGTGTACCAGTAACCTTGAAATCAAACAACGAAGTTATCATGTCACGAGCCTATCTATTAACAGAACAACCTGAAAGTGATTTTGAAGCAATGTCAATGCAAGAGATTCCTGCCAAGAGATTGCCCTCCAAAACGTACATCCAGTGTTTGGTGAAAGGTGCCGTAGAATCGGAAATTGATGGTGAATATGTGGAATGGCTGAAGTCCTTGAAGCATAATGGCAAGGTGGCTGAGAAAATGTCAAATTATTTGGAATTAGCAAATATTGAATTGAAATCGTAGGAGTATTAAAACTGTTTGGTGGATAGTGAAATAAATCGTATGTTGTGATCGATCGAAACCGGTGTTATATTTTCCATATTCTGGGGATGTTATTCTATCCACTGAAGACATGAAAAAGGTCCTCCACTCATTTTATCTTAAAAATAACATCAAAATGCTGTCTTGTCAATAGAAGTACTCTGAAACGACTTCTGTATACAGAACACCTGCGGAGAAACTCTAAAAGGTATCCACCCTACGGAAGCTCTCTGATGAGTTATTTGGCCTCAAGAAGATCTGAGGAAGTCCAATGTAAAGCAATAGTTCTAAGAAAATATATGAAGGTCTCTAATCTACCAAAGACCACTGGAAAATTCTTCATCTACAGAATACACAGAACGCAGGATAATCTTCCATCTGTATAAACGCTTGGATAGTATTCTATCCATTTTTTTTTTTAATTTTATTGAATGAAAATAAAAAATGTCGGAAATAGCATCAAATTTTAGAATAAGATTAGAATAACTTTGGTCACCAATCGGCCAATGAAACCGTCACACGCTGCCCGAATGTTGCTCTGCGGTATTTTGGCCCATTCCCGGCGAAACGCTTGCTTGAGGTGATCGACACTTTGGTATTTTTTAGTGCCAACCTTGCTTTCCAAAATACTCCAGACACAATAGTCCAACGGATTGGTATCCGGAGGTTTTGGTGGCCACTGTGCGCTGGAAATGAAGCGAGGAACCTCATTTTGTAATCATTCTTGGGTGGCGCATGCTGAGTCCTGTTGGAATGTCCAAGGCCAAAATGTTTGCTTGGGCCTTTAATACACCCTCCAGAATATTTTCGAGATAATATTCGGCATTTATTCCATTTATTCTGATGCCATGGTCGATTAATACGAGCGGAGAGTGATCATCGGCTGTTATGGAGGCCCACACCCACACCATCACCATGGCCGGCGCTTGAGTCCTGGTTGTGAACCGAAGGTGCACATTTTCAGCTGACCTCTTTGGAATCATTTTGTTTGTTTACAAACTGCTGGACAACGAATGTTTTCTCATCGGAGGCGGAGAAACCCAAATTCGGCAGTTCATCACGTTCACCCAGAGAAGCAACTCTTTAGCTCTTTTCAGTCTATTTTCTTTCTGTTGCTGTGTAAGTTCTTGCACTGTTTGGAATTTCAATGACTTTACCCTGAGCTCATTTTTAAATATTTGCGGAATGGAATATTGCGGTATATTCAACTCATGAGCCATTTTTCGGCCACTGCGACGCGGTTTTCGATCAAGTCGCTTCTTTACTTTTCGAACCATTTCTGCTGATATTGCTGTTTTCTTCCGTCAACTTCCTTGACGTCGGGCTACACTACCAGCATCACGGTAACGAGCGATGGTACGAGACACAAAATATTTATTCACATTTAAATGCTGGAGTCCTCTAACGATAGCCACTTGTGGTTTTCCAGCCAAATATAAAGAAATCACACTATCACGCTTGAATTCCACGACGAATAACTTTTTTTCTGGAAAATTCTCACCAAATTGCTTTTGTACGTTTGTAAACAATATAATGAGTTGTCACTGGAAAAATTTTAACAGCTGTCGGATGAGTGACGTAGAAATAACAGTAGTCAGTCTGGTTGCAGTTATTTCATCTTACCCTGTATTTCTTAGGCCAAACTCTTTTAAGCATTTATATATGCTTGACCCTAATATTTTGAGATATATTCTGCAACTTTTTAGAGAGAGCTCTGAAAATTGATAGAGAGTTTTGGGTCATCTTGACCGAATTTTTAGTAAAGTCACTATATGAGACTCAGAATTCAATATTTTTTAGTTTTAGTCACAATTTTCCCTTTTTACCACATTTTGGTATTTTTGGATTTTTCCATGTGTCGTTGGTTTTTAAAATGGGTCATTTTGATCCACTTTTTAATAAAGTTCTTATATGAGGGTAGACCCAGATTTCAATATGTTTTCGTTTTAGTCACAATTTCCCTTTTTCACCACTTTTCGGTATTTTAAGTTCTTATTCTGTAAAAACGCTCCTACCAAAAATAATATCAATATGGGTGCAAGTTTTGGCACATCCCTAATATAAAGAGTACCTATAGATACCATAAAGATGGAAATTCCGGGGTCTTGGCCAAATTCACGAATTCCAAGGAATCTCATACCTAAAATTTCAAAAAGTGTTGAACATGTGAGGTGTAAACTTACTACCTCTACTTAGACCTTTCAAAGCACCGATAAATGTGTCTGCTTTTAGCTCTATTTTCATGTTCCACTGAATTTGTCCAGTTATTGTTCTTTTCACACACACTCGTATTTATAATGACAATACCGTTTGTTGTTTAAATGCATTGGTTTGTTTGTATATGGGTGTGAAAAATGGCTGTGGTTGCCATTTCGTTGGAATATTGCGGAACATTTTGAATTGAGATTTTCAAAAGCTTCCTAGTATAGATGAGGACGTATAAATACGAGTGAGTGAGGATATATAAATTCAAGTGAATTGAATTGAGCTTCAAATCTTCAGTGTGAACCGTGTTAAGAGGCCATGTGTGAATTTGAAAATAATCTAAAGAAACCATCGTTTTATTTGGAATAACTCGCATCAGGAAATAAAAACTGTCTAGGTTAAGTCCGAATTTTGTAAGAATATTAAAAAGAAAATATTTTTAATTTCATGTTTTTCGGAGCATGAAAGTGTTTTCTTTTTCATTTAAAATCTTATAACACTTATTCCAACTATAAATGGCATCAAAAACTTTTCCAGTTAAAGATTGATTTTTTTTAATTTTATCTTTCCAGTATTTGGTTAAATAATACTTTAAAAGTTATCACATTGTATCTTTGGTTCGTGAGATTACATTTTTTCCTCAACTAAGTTATACAATTCAATACCATCCAGTTCCAGCTCAAATTCAAAACGTTCAGCAGTATTACCATTGTGGGGTATATGCATTAACCAATCGACGTATTCGAAGGGTATTTCACTTTCAATTGCTCCCTTGACCAAACTTTTCAGGTATGTCGACGAAGCTAAACGATCCTGGGGTATTTCATTGGTCGACAGTGAATGTAAATTTGTGTCCGGTTGTTCAACCAATTGATAGGCTCGACATTCCACCATGGTGTCCAGAGGAGGGCAATAGACCGAAACTGTAATGGGAGTGTAGATACCCTGATGGACACCTTCTTGACTGCAAAAAATGGATTTTTAAATGGTCTTCTTTCATGAATTTAGAGATTTTTATACTTATCCAAATGTTCCTTATCCGATTCATCCAACTCCCATATGGCCCCCCAAACATGCTCTCCCTTGTTGGCTACTATTGTGGCACAGGCTCCATACCATCTGTCCGTGAACAGATTGAAATCCAAGCGGAAATTCTAAAATAAATTTTTATTTAAAATTTGTTTACGATTCCATTTTTATACCCTCCAATATAGCATGGAGGGTACATTAATTTTGTCATTTCGTTTGTAACATATCGAAATTTTAAAAATTTTAATTTTTTTTAATTTTTAAATTTTAGACCCCACAAAATATATATATTCTGGATCAGCATAAAATTCTATGTCGCTTTAGCAATGTCCGTCCGTCTGTGGAAATCACTCTAGCTTCCGAACGAAATAAAGTAAATTGATCAAAATTTATTCAAATGTGTATTATGTCTGCTTTTGGTATCGAAAATGGGCCATGTAGGTCCACGTATTCCTATAGCCCCCATATAACTGTACCTCCCGATATTCGGTATTTTGATTATTTTAGCGACAATATACATCGGAATTGTTTCGAATTTGATATCTGAAGTGCGAAATGGATACTGAAGCCTAAGACAGAAAATTTTCTGTTCAGGTCCAGCCCCCATATAACGGTACCTCCCGATATTCGGTATTTTGATGATTATAGAGACATTATTCACCGGAACTATTTCAAATTAGGTATTTAAAATTCGTAATGGATACTACAGCCTATGACAGACAATAACCCGTGCGTGTCCACGTCTTCGTATAGCCCCCATATAACAATACCTCCCGATATTCGGTATTTTGATGATTTTAGCGATATTTTTTACCGGAATTATTTCAAATTTTGTATTTGAAGTTCGTAATGGATACAACAGCCTATGCCAGAAAATTATCTGTACAGGTCCACGTTTTGTAACCCCCATGGTACCTCCCTATATTCGGTATTTTGATGATTTTAGCAACATTATAAACAGATTTTTTTTTTTTATTTTCGCATTTGAATATTTTAATAGCTTATGACAGAAGATGCCTATGTACGTCGTCGTATAGACCCTAATATACGGCTACATTCGGTATTTTTAAGATTTTAGCCGGATTTTAACCTTTTTTTTTAAAAATTGCCAAATTTGTACCAAATGGTGAAGGGTATACAAAGTTCGGCCCGGCCGAACTTACAGCTTTTTACTTGTTTCACCAAAACTCACCTCCAATTTACCGGGACCAATTCGCACGGCCGTAGGATTTTGTAGGTGTAAACGTTTACTCAGCATATTACTGCCGAACCCAAAGTAATAAAACTTGGCAGCCATGGCAGAGATGGATGTCTGAACTAAAATCACGTATAACAAAAAGTTCATTTTACTTAAATAAAAGCTTGGAATGAAAGCTTTTTGTTCAACCACAGCTGTTGGTTATTTTATTTGTTTTTTTTTTTTTAATTTGTTGTTGTTATATCATTATAAATAACAACAACTGAGTAATTTACTCTTTACTTAATTTTTGTGATTATTTCTTATCAACAAAAACGGGGGAAAAAAAACAACAACTGCACAAACAAATTGATGGTCGGCACTTTTGTTGGCAAATAAGTTGTGTTCATATGAAAATACGCTAATGAATTGTTAGATGATTATTATTTTATTAAAAATTCTGTATTATTATTTTATTGTTAATATTTTACTTATTTAATTTTAACACTTTTCTCCTTTTTTGTTTTTGTTTATTTTAATGACTCTCGGGTCACACCTTAAAATGTTTGCTCACAAATAAACCGCTTGGCTATGACTTTTGAACGCTAATTAATTTTTTGTTGAACCTAAGCAAAGCACCACAAACTTGGATGTCATTTGTCAGAGGCGATAAGCAATGATGGATCTGCGAAAAAAATGTGTTGTCAACTGGTGAAAAGGCAAAAAAAAAGTTGTCAAATTTATTTTCTTTCTATTAGCTCTTTATCTTAGCAACTTATCGCTTCTGCTGGTTTAAGCCAACTGCAGGCGCTAAGCGAATTTGCAGACAATTTTAAGGGCAAAGATAACACGATTTCATATGAATATTATTTTCGTCTCATAACTAAATCTGGCACAAGATTAAACGAGCCAAGCAAAGGAATATATGTCATGATTATGCTTCCGCAATAATCTGTCACTGTAAGGGAATTAATAAGTGTTACAATCTTTATATATATTTTTATCAGTTTATTCTGGTGCATATTGACGTATGTATTTTGTTGGGAGAATGTTATATTTTGGGGCTGTTATATTTTGGTGAATGAAAGCGAAAGTTTATTGCTCTCCAGCTAGAGATATTGATAACTACAAATATTGATTACACTGTGCAACAAAATACAAACATAATTCCTGAGGGTTTCAAAATACATATTTGGGATGAGGTAAACATGTATATACAGGGTTGCCCATATTCGACGGACCCATCTGGCAACGCCATAACTTTTGACAGAGATGTCACATCGCGTTTGAAGCGTCAGTCCAAGCAGATTTTTACCATGAACCAATACACGCCACGCGAGCGCTCTGAAATCGTTGAAATTTACATTCAACAGAAGAAGCGTTTATACGAAAAATTTTCGACTGGTAAGGCTCTTTCTAATCCGAAGAGGCCATATAAAAGTCGACCAAGGCGATCGGCCGGGAATATCGCTGCCGTACGAGCCAGAGGTCCCCAAGAACATCCCAAAAACGCCGTTCTCAGCAGTTGGGCATGGCTCGGTCCACTTTACAACGGATTATTCGCATTGATTTGCATTTGTTCCCGTACAAAATTCAATTGACGCAAAGAATGTTGCCTGCGGACAAGCCTCGTCAATTGGAATGGGCCCAAAGAGTCATCGAAAAAAATATGGGTCCGTCGAATATGGGCAACCCTGTACAGGGTGAGATAAAAAATCTGATATTAAAATTCACAATTCAAATTTTAGAATAAGTTTATGATTTGTCACCTTTGGCACCGCCAATGAAACCGTCACACGCTGCCCGAATATTGCTCTGCGGTATTTTGGCAGATTCCCGGCGCAGCGCTTGCTTGAGGTGATCGACACTTTGGCATTTTTTAGTGCCACCCCTGATTTCGAAAATACTGCATACACAATAGTACAACGCATTGGTATCCTGAGATTTTGGTGGCCGTTGCGAGTGCGATGGTGCTGAGTCCTGTTAAAATGTCCAAGGTCTGCGGCCAAAATGTTTGCATGCCCAAGGCTTTAATACACCCTCCAGAATATTCTCGCGACAATATTCGGCAGTTATTTCGATGCCACGGTCGATTAATACGAGCGGAGAGCGACCATCGGCTGTTGTGGCGGCCCACACTATCACCATGGCCGGCGTTTGAGTTCTGGTGGTCAACCGAAAGTGCAAATTTTCAACTGACCTCTTTGGCAAGTAAACACGATCATTTTGTTTGTTTACAAACTGCTGGACAACAAAAGTTTTCTAATCTGAGAAAACCAAATTCGGCAGTTCACTACTTTCGGTCAAGCAAAGCAACTCTTTAGCTCTTTTGAGTCTATTTTCTTTCTGTTGCGGTGTAAGTTCTTACACTTTTTGGAATTTCAATGGCTTTAGCCGGAGCTCATTTTTCAATATTTGCCGAATAGAATATTGCGATATATTCTGCTCACGATCCATTTTTCGGGCACTGCGACGCGGGTTTCGATCAAGTCGCTTCTTTACTTTTCGAACCATTTCTGCTGATGTTGCTGTTTTCTTCCGCCCACTTCCTTGACGTCAAGCTACGCTACCAGTATCACAGCAACGAGCTATGGTACAAGACACAAAAGATTTATTCACATTTAAATGCTGGAGTGCTCTAACGATAGCCGCCTGTGGTTTTCTCAAAAGAGCTAAAGAGTTGCTTCGCATTGCCGAAAGTGGTGAATTGCCAAATTTTGCGTTCTCCGATAAGAAAACATTCGTTGTCCATTAGTTTGTAAACAAACAAAATGATCGTGTTTACTTGCCAAAGAGGTCCGCTGAAAATGTGCACCTTCAGTTGGCCACCAGAACTCAAGCGCCGAGCGCCGGCCATGACATGGACCTGCATAGGTAACATTTATCATTAGCCATTACAATATTCAAATGCGAAACTAAAAAAAACGTTAATAATGAAGTTAAAATCATCAAAGTGCCGAATATCGCGAGGTTCCGTTATATGGTGGCTATACGAAGACGTAGACCTGCATAGACAATTTTCTGTTTTAGGCTGTACTATCCATTATGAACTTCAGGTACCAAAATTTGAGACAATTCCGGTGAATAATGTCGCTAAAATCATCAAAATACCGAATATCGGAAGGAACCGGTATATGGTGGCTATACGAAGACGTGGACCTGCATAGACAATTTTCTGTCTTAGGCTGTAGTATCCATTGCGAACTTCAAATACCAAATTCGAAACAGTTCCGGTGAATAATGTCGCTAAAATCATCAAAATACCGAATATTGGGAGGTACAGTTATGTGGGGGCTATATGAAAACGTGGTCCTACATGGCCCATTTTCAATTCCAAAAGTCCTGCAGACATAACATATATTTGAGTATAATTTCATAAATCTACAAAATTCGTTCGGAAGCTAGAGTGATTTCCACAGACGGACAGACGAACGGACATCGCTAAATCGACATAGAATTTTATGCTGATCGAGAATATATATACTTTGTGGGGTCTAAAATGTAAAAATTATGGCGTTTGACTTCGTTGCATTTTTTTTATTTCACCCTACATGCGTATATTGTGACAATGAGATGTTGTGGGATGCTGAGTTTAGAAAAAATATAAACAATGGATATAACAATATTTTCCAATGTTGGCATGTTTTTATGGATTTTTTTTGTCTCTATTTCCCTTTGAAACGGACCTACCTTTCAGCTCGAGCCACGGTTGGGACTATTGGTTGCTATTTTTGTCCTTATAAATTGACTTTTGTCAAGAGAGGAAACGCAGTCCGGTTTCTGTCTTAAGAGATTGGAAGATATTGTTTTCCATCCCTGTATGACTTTAATTTAGCTAATCTCCTATTTGTCAGTTGAGTCACCCTGTTTTATAAGTGCCGTAATCCATTTCACAAACTAAATGTATTGGACTCACTTTGACATGAAAAAAGAAGGTTGGCAACATTCTTAGATAATATATCTTGATTCAAAATACGTGATTATTTTGGTGGTGGCAACGCAAGCAATGTGTATTTATTTATCCAGATATGAACCAAACAAAGAGAAAATTTTTTAGATAAATTCAATGATGCCATATCGCACAATAGTTATCCGTGGACTGTGGGTTCTAGGTATGGTTCGCGAACTCACTAGTTATTGTGAAATGCGTATGAAACACTTAGTAAAGACACCAACACTCAATAATATACATTAACAGGGTGGACATTAGATTCATTTGTCATAAATAATACTGAGTAAAGATGGGCCGAAAATGTCTAGCAGTCAGCGATTGGCCGGTAAGAACCTTGCTGAGATTTACAATTACAATAAAAACCTATAAAGCGAAAATTTCTGGAAAGAAGTGGTACTCGAAAATTCAACTGTATTTACTTTGTTGGGATAAACAATTTAGAGAGTAAGGACTGCAGGATAGACCATACCAAACATGGTGCCTTAAAATCTTCATCTTACACATAATTTTCTTGAGGCAATTTTATTCCAATTAAATTAGATATTTGAGATCTCCTTTGTACATTGAAGCTGTAAATGGATATGTATATTTAGTTCTTGTTCTTTGCTATCTGGCCCATCGCATGAGGTATTTAGAATAAGACCAAGACAAGTTAAACAGCTTTGAATTTGTTCCAAATTTTGCTTCATTGGTTTAAAATTGTAGCCTCAGAAAAATTAGATCTCTGCTATAGAATATAATTTTCTTAGAAACAAGTAATTGTTTTATGTTGACGTAGCCAGTAATTAACTGACCCTTTACCGTACTTCCTAATACCCACACGAGAATTGTTAATAATGCGTTAAATATTTTCTCATTCTCCATCCTCTACAAATATGTTCCACAAAAAACTGCAGCAGCAGGAAAACATAAGAAACAATTTTGTGTTTGCCTTTACTCTTCTGAGCAATTAAATTGTAATTTACTTGTCTTACTTAACTTGGACAAAAGAACTTTGAACTTGGCTGGACCTCAAGGTATCTTTTGGTCTTTTGGCCATCAACGTAAGAATAAGTTTTGCGAACAAAGTTTGAATTCAGTTTTCAGTTTTTTTTTTTTTTTTTTTTTTTTTGCTTTGCATACAAATGCTTATTAATTTAAATTTAGCACTCTATGGCCATAAGAAGTGAAGAGTTGCTGGGGAAATGCAATGTTGACTTTTTGCCAAACTCATTCTGGGAAGAGAAAAATAGAAAAAATGGTAACTACTTTTCATAATTTTTGTGTAGAAGTGGCGTTGTTGTTGTTGTTGCTCTTTTGCAGAAGAAATCGACAAGTAGCCAAGTGTTAATTTTCTTTGGAGTTTAAGTAGAAGATATAGTTTTTCATGCCATGGTTTTGTATTCGTAACATCTTAACAACACTCCGAGGAGTTTTGTATTTTTTACAAAAGCAAAACTTTGAACATTGTTGTTACTTTTCCTTACTTCCTTCGCTTACGTTTACTTGGAGTTGTAAACTGCACTTGACCTGTGAGACCAAAAGGGGCACAATGGCGAGACGAAACTTACCAGAATGTGGAATATAATGCATTTGGCTATAATAAAAATGTTCAAAGTGTTAGAATGCAATTTCCAAGTTTGCATAAATATTTGTTTGGCATTTTGGATTTTGCGTTCGATACGGAAAATGCCAAAGGAAAGTGTACAAAGTAATAAAAGTTTTGAGAAATTTAAAATGTATTGTCATTCCTCTAAATGTATTCTAAGATATAATAAAATCTAAAAAAATAAATATTTAATAAAAAAATATCAATTTTTAATTGTCCTCGCAATATAAAGGACATATTTGGCATTTGGTGAAATCATCGAATCACTTATTAAAATAAAAAATACCACACTCATCATACACATTATAAAACATGGTCCAACCATTAAAAATAATGTTAACCTTTGAAATCTAGAGTTTTTTTTTACTTAATTACCCCAGTTATTTCATTTTTTGCAAAAGATAAATAAAATACGGTTAGATCAGATATTTGTGGCGCCCATTTTACGTCGCATCGACAAGGAATTTGCGTTTTTTCGACTTTTCGGATTAGAGAGTAATTGTTTACTACAAGGTCGGCCCATCGATTTTGTCCACTTAGTTAAAATCTGTTCTTTCGGAATCGAATCGGGTTTCATACTTTTCGGCTCCCATAAATCTAATAAAGAAATTCAGCGAATACAGAAATTCAATAACCAAAATTGGTTTTGACCTCTCGACTTTTAGTGCCAAAAGTCTAATAATCGGAAGTCAAATTACGTTTCCCCAATTTGCTCTGAAGTATGAACTATTTAAGCCTATGTAAGGATGATGAAGAGATATGGACTATTGAACACCTTATGTACATATATTTTTCTGAACATTTATTTTATTTAAAAATTGAACCAGTTTTGTCTGTAATTTTGCCAAGGGATTTAAAACCCGCACTCGACCAATTATTCAATCTATCCCGAGAAGATTTTCTTCAGTTTTTTTTTTGTATTTTTACAGCGCCATCTTTAGATGATCTCAAAGGACAGGATGCAGACAATGAAGTGGAATGGTTTTTTTACGGTGGCAACCTATTGAGTAGTAGGCAATGGGGGTGCTTAGACACAATTGTTTGGTAGCGGAATTTCGATGCAGAATAAAAAATAAATTGAGCAGGAGAAAATGGGGGTACATAGCTACGATTGCCAACTTGCGGACAAATTCCTGTTCACTTTGAGAGAAAAAAATAGAAACATTAATTTTTTTTAATTTGAAGCTTATTTTTCTTGAAAGTTTTGATAACGAAGTTCATTGTAAGTCAGGGAATTTAAGTCGATAAATATTTTGTTGCGGAATTTCGGCGCAGAATAAATACAGAAATAGGTAGAAGTTAATGGGGATGCACAATTACCGACTTCCGATGAAACATTTGGAAAAATATGATTTTTTTTATTTAAAGATTTAACGTATCGAGGCACCAATTTGAAAAATATTTTTCTTTATAGTATTGAGGCATGAAGCTTATTTTTGGTCGGAGAATTCTAGCCGATATATTTAAGGACTTAGAAAAGAGCGGGAGTGGCATCACAATTCTAAATCAATACATTTTCACCTCTGATCGGAAAACAAATACTTGTAGTTAAACGTCCCTAATCTGAATTTAACCGCAAATAGGTGTTTTCAACATATAATTTAAGCGTTAAATGCAAGTCTGAACCGGTACTCAAATGTAGTTTAAACACATAAGCAATACAACTTCATCACGATTCTCCTCTGTTTCTTTACAGCGCCATCTTTGTTTGATCTCAATAGACAGGAAGCGCACAACGAAGTGCATTAAGTAGGAGGTAATGGGGTTGCTCCGCCACAATTGTGTTACGACGAAATTTCGTTAAAGAATAATGAGTAGGAGAAAATGGGGGTGCGTAATTTCCGAACTTTCGAACTTTTTTTAAATGGTACAATTTTAATTTTGGAGTTAATTTCGCATAAGAGTGTCGAGGTATCAAGCCTTTTAGTCGTAAATTCCTATTCGACACATTTTCGGCGATTAAAAACTAAAAATGAACGAGAGCGACTCTCAATCAATACACTTCCACTTGAACTCCCTTAAACCGAGCTCTACCATTCATAGATGTTTTTGACACATAATTCAATACATAACCGACCGAGCAATACCTAAATTTGCTCCAACAGGATTCTCCCCTATCTATATTTTTAGATTCTTTACAGCGCCATCTGTGAATGATCTCAGTGGACCCCCACCTCAGTGGGGGTGCGTAACCTGCGGCAGAAAATTGGTTCAAAAAACAAAAAAAAAAAAAAAAAAACAAAAAAACATATTATAAAAGTTAAACATATAAATTTTTTAAATTTCGAAGATTTTTTTTAAATATCCAAGCACAAGGTCTTTTGGTCTCAGACTAATTACCGATAAATTTAGGGACGGTTACGCTTTAGTAAGGTAGCGGTTGCGGGCCACTGATTTAACACCAAAGTGCTTTACCTCTGACAGAAAAGTCTTGGTTTTTCTTCATCTTAATTTGCGCTCTGTTTTCAACACATATTTCAATATTTCTCAGTTTCCTCTTGAACCCTCCAGAGGGTCTTTCGAAAGAACACTTATTTCATTTTTTTTTAATATTTAGTTCAATACTCAATTTATGAATGTAGTGTATATATGCCCCTAAGTAAAACAACTTCCTTATTTAAATCTACCATTCATCCTCTTCCCAACAATATTAATTTCATAATTTTTCCATTGCACCCCACCCAAATAAGATTTGTGGTTTTCCAAACAAACAAAGATTCAATTAATCCTCAAAAGTTAGTTTACTTTGAACTCATCATCATCATCAGCCTCATCACAAATATCTTTGCAAAATATTGTGGTTTTAATAAGTTTACCCCTGCACGATAGGCTTTGCTTTATACTCCTAATGAAGCCTAAAAGCATGCTGTAGATATTATGGCAAATACAAAAAGTCAATTTTAATTAACCAAACGTAAATGCAATTGCATGTTTCCTACAGGCCATTGCAGCTGAATGCAATGGGTTACGATGGGTGCAGAGGCCAGTACGGATTCCATTGGAACCTGTTACTCGTGTTGACACAGTGTAATGCAACATGTTAATGCCTAGATAAACAGAGAAAAAAAATCAACGTTTGGTCGTACTTGACTCTTACCGGTTTGTTTATGGCATCAATAACGAACAATGTTTACATGAATCCGGGGCTATCAGTTTGCAACACGCACAATTTTTAAATGGCCCAATAACACTTGCAGTTTTAATGCATTAACAGGTTCCAACGGCGGTAATGGTAAAAGCATTTAAAACTAAAAGCCCCCAGGATAAAGCCGAGATGGTGGGAGTTCTATGCTTGGCCACGCTTCATAATAACCTTGTTAACGTTTTTAATTAAAACGGCAAATATTTGCCAGGATATGATATGGTCAACAGTCGACCACACCGACGACATCATCATTATCATCCTCGTCAGCAACAACATTATCACCAGCGCCACCATTATCAACAGGACCATAACTTTGGTTAGTGATTTATTGCCAACAAATTGAATACCACTTTTCGCAGGGACCCTCCAACCCACAATTTTTCCCGCCGACCAAGCAAGAATAAACAACAAAATGAAAGGGTAATGACTGTGCCTTTAGCATAATGGATGACTAAATTTTTCATATTACAGCGCAGGAAAACGGCAAAAAAAACATCTCCAAACGAGAAAGTAAATTATGAAACCATATAAACCAGGCAAATAGTTCAATTACCAACAATGTTTTCGCTGAAAATTTAAATTAAAATACATTTTTACAAAAACGTTGTTGTTAAAACTATATTGTAATAACGTTGTTGTTGGTGTAATTTTATCCCAGGTTACATTGTAATATTAAAACCGACAACGTTCTACGTTGATAGACTGACAATGTTGTCTTTATTGTTGCACTTTATTATATACACATCAAAAATTGTTGGTGTTATTGTTTTTTTTTGGTTTAACACTTTGGCCCAAGGCTTTTTTGTGTCAGGTTTAAAATAAGCCGGAAGAGAACGAGAATTATATGTAATACACAGAGCGAAAGGAGGTAGAAATGAACAAAATCAAAGTGAGAAAACGCCTTAATGTATGCAATATCTGCAATACTTTCCACAGATGAAAATTAGGAAATTGAAACGTAGGTGGCGCTATAGGTAATCAGTCTTCAAATATCTGAAATGTTTTCATAAATAATCAAGAAGTGCACAAAAATATAGTTTATTAAAACAAAGAAATACAAAAATACCAAATTCAAAGATAGAAATGTAAATTTCACAAGTAATATATGAGAAAACCCGCCTTAAGAGACCCAAGTACATTCTGCTCAAGCCGGGGTATGGCATAAAATATGATTCTCCTTTATTCTTTGCAGCGCCATCTTTTGACGAGAAGACACGAGGACAAGGAAGTGGAACGATTTTTTTTTTTGAGGTGTCGACCTTTTGAGTAGTAGACAATGGGGGTGCTTCGACACAATTGTTTTGTAGCGAAATTTCGGAGCAGAAAAAATTAAATTGAATAGGAGATAATGTGGGTGCGTAATTGTCGACTTGCGACGGACTTTTTTGGAAAATACTTTTTGGAAAAATATTAACTTTGATTTGCTTAATCTGAAAATAATTCCGCTTTAAGGAGTCGAGTGACCAAGCCTTTTTAAATAAACCAAATTGCATACAAATTATGGATAATGAATGAAAAGAAATAGTAAAATGCAAAATTTAGAGATAGAAATTAAAAATTCACAAGTAACATACGAAAATATCCGCCTTAAGAAACCGAAAAGTATTCTGCTCAAGTTTGGAAAAGATCTTCTATGGCATAAAATATGTAAACATTTTAATAAAATTAATAAAAATTCCGAAACTAACATATCTTTCAATATTATTGATTACTTTTGGTAATAAGATGGATATAATAGCACTGTTGTAGTATTCGTTTCTCTTTCGGGCTAAGTAATTATTATGAGCCTTAAAATAGGCAATATAAACAAAAAACTCTACTCTAGAAAAGAGCGGGAGTGGCACCACAATTCTAAACCAACAAACTTTGACCGGAAAGGAAATACTTGTAGTTAAACGTCCCTAATCTGAATCTAAACGCAAATAGGTGTTTTCAACATATAACTAAAGCATTAAATGCGAATCTGAAATGGTACTCAAATGCAGTTTAAACCCATCTTCATCATGATTCTTCTTTGTTTCTTTACACCGCCATCTTTCTTTGATCTCAGTAGACTGGAAGCAGACAACGAAGTGCATGAAGTAGGAGATAATGAGGTTGCTCCGCCACAATTTTTTTACGGCGTAATTTCAGTGGAGAATAAAAAATGAAATGAGTAGAAGATAATGGGGTGCGCTATTTCCGACTTGAGATGGAATATTTTTTTGAAAATATTTGAATTTTATTTTTTTACATTTTGGAGTTAATTTCGCATAAAAATGTGCAGGCATTTAGTCATAAATTCCTATTCGACATATATTTGGCGGCTAAAAATTAAAAATGAGCGAGAGCGACTCTCAATCACTACACTTCCACTTCTGACCGGAAAACAAGTATTTTTAGTTGAACTCAAAAAAAAAAAAATCTACTGAGAAAATTAAAAGAAAGGGTTGTAGATGGCGTTATATGTAAAAAATGTTGTTGGAATATTTCGAAGGCAATTGCAAAGTAGGTGGCGCCCAATATAATAATTGTTAAAATATCAATAATCCTTATTTTTTTAAATGATATTGTAAACCTATTGCGTTACTGGCAAGCTCATTTCAATAGTACAAAACTTTTCGTTTCTAGCTTTATACATTTTTCGTAAGGGTCACCACGGGGATTTAATCTGCAAACGGCCAATGAAACCGTCACACGCTGCCTGAATGTTGCACTGCAGTATTTTGGCAGATCCCTGTCGAAGCGCTTGCTTGAAGTGATCGACACTTTGGTAATTTTTAGTGCCAACCTTGGTATTTTTTAGTGCCAACCTCCAGAATATTTTCGCGATAATATTCGGATTTTATTCTGATGCCACGGTCAATTAATACGAGCGGAGAGTGACCATCGGCTGTTATGGCGGCCCACACCATAACCATGGCTGACGCTTGAATTCTGGTGACTCTTTAGCTCTTTTGTCTATTTTCTTTCTGTTGCGGTTTAAGTTCTTGCACTTTTTGGAATTTCAATGGCTTTACCCCGAGCTCATCTTTCAATACTTGCCGAATGGAATATTGCGATATGTTCAGCTCATAAGCAATTTGTCGGCCACTGCAACGCGGGTTTTGATCAAGTCGGGTCTTTACTTTTCGAACAATTTCTGCTGATGTTGCTGTTTTCTTCCGTCCTCTTCCTTGACGTCGGGCTTCGCTGATTGAAAGATTGATTCACATTTAAATACTGGAGTGTTCTAACTATAGCCACTTGTGGTTTTCCAGCCAAATATAAAGAAATCACCCTATCGCGCTTGAATTCCATCACGAATAACTTTTTTCTGGAAAATTCTCACTAAAATGCTTTTCTACGCTTGTAAATAATATAATGAGCTGTCACTGCCTGAAGTTGGTTACAGTTTTTTCATCTCACCCTGAAGGGAGGTAATAATATATGGCCTATAGTCCAAATATCGAATATCGAGGTGCACCGTTGTATGTGGGATAGTATGGATTTTTAGACAATTCCATTGAAAAATGAGCCTAAAATAATCAAGATTCTGAATATAGGGAGGTACCGTTATATGGGGGATATACTATATCGTGGACCTATAGGGACTAAAATGCATACAAAGAACTTCTCGCGTAGACTTTCTAACGATTTCATTGATAAATTTGTTTATAATCATCAAAATACCGAAGATCGGGGTTACCGTTATATGGAGGTCATTTGTTATCATTATTTGATCTCGATGAGTTACAAACGGAATGACGGCTTAATATACCCTCCATACTATACATGTATGTATAAAAATCAAATTTGTTCAATGTTGTCGTGTAGTTGTTTTTGGTGAATATTACTATGTATCAGGAAATGATAACCAAGATCCTGTTGTCAAAAGTCGAATAACTATCCAAGTAATATTAAAACCCAGATAAAATTATCTCTGGGAAACATTTCAAAAACGGTTGAAATCATGGTTCCAAAAACGTTATTAACTTTACAGATGTCCCATAAAAAGCCGACCTTTTATTTTCCATCATCCCCCTAAAACTATGCACCATTCTGTGAACTCCAACATGTTTTCTTTGACTGTATTTTTTAACATACATTAAATGCCCCCAATTTTATAATAAATTTGTGGAATTACATGGTATTACAACACCAATCTATAGCCAGATCGACACACACGCACACACATCACAATGACTCTCTTTAGGCTCCATTCGCCACGAGTCATCATCACTGACAATACCACAGCACACCTTTCGTTCATTTCCGTGTTAATTTCATTTTTAAACATTTCCAACATGATACGTGTTTGCCACACACACACATTTTTCGTGAAAAGTAAATTTACAATGAACTTCAAACATCGGAGGCCATTAACGAACGAGCGAACGAACAACAAGAGTTCATAATGTAATGGCAAATATACAATGATGCAGTTTTTCAATATGCAATTTTTCCCTTTTCGAAATTGTCGAAAGACTAAATGCAGCATGGAGTAGTATATGTATAAACGAGCTCTATGTTTATTAATTTTATATACCAACAAAAACAACAAAATTGTTTTTTTCTTGTTGCGTAATACCACAGATTTTCGAAATGACCACAATAAGCTGAGTGAGTGATAATGAGTCGGTGGTTTAAAAGGCCGATGAGGACGGTCAGATTATTTTATGACCAACTGACAATGGTGCATGTCACAGAGCAGGACTATGGTGAAGATGTGATAATAATATGTGTTTGAGGATGTGTTGATATTGCCCATAAAAGCCTTTTGGCCATAAAAATGCAGCAACAGTTTTTGATGGCTACTTAAAAATTAAAATTACAATCCGCATATTTTTGCCTGCTGCCCAACTAAATGACACCTAAATATTAGGAATATAGGTGGTATGAGGAATGTTGTGTGTTATAAATAGATGAGTTTGGCTTCAGGGGTTGTGGGTTGATCAAAAATAATATTAAAATTATTATTAAGTGCTGAAATTTATAGCGCAGTGTTTTAAATGTAATTTATCATTCAAATTCACTCAAACCAAAAAATGTTTGAATGGTATATAAGAATGGGTACTAAGTGTCCGAACCATTCGGGAGTTCAACAAACTCATGAATTTGATAATAACTTGTAAGTTTCAAATAAAATCGCGGAGCTCAAGTCGTAGAGTTCACAAAAACTCGAAAGATCTACAAGGATTAAAAAAATCTCCATAATTTAGAAAGAGTTGATTTATATCATAAAAATCTCAAAAAACAAAAAATTAAAAATGTGGAACGTGAATGCTGGAGTTCACTTGTGGGGTTATAAGAAATTCAAGGGATTCACAATGAACTCGAGGGGTCACAAAGGCTACTGGAGTTGACAAGGAACTCGTGTAGTTCAAAAATATCTTGTGTAATTCAAAAAGGAGCTGGTGTAGTTCACAAGGAACTAGTGGTGTTTGTAGATACTACTAGAGTTCACATGGAACTCGTGAGGTTCAAAAAGTACAGGTAGAATTCAGAAGGAACTCGTGGATTTTAGAAGGAACCCCTGTGGAGTCCATAATAAACTCGTGTTGTTCACAACGAACTCTTGTAGTTCAAAGGAACTAGTTCACAAGGAACTCGTGGAGTTCACATAGAAATCGTGGAATTCACATAGAACTTGAGGAGTTGACCAGTAACTAGGTTCTCATGGACAAGAAACTCGTGTAGATCACAAGAAATTCGTGGAGCACACATAAAACTTATGGAGTCACAAGGATCTCATAGAATCCATGAGTACATCAGGAAGTTCTCATGAAACTTAGGGGGTTCATAAGAACTGTTAGCACCAAAGAAATACGTAAAGTTCATATATGCTTAGGGTATGAACTCGCGAAGTTTTTAAGGAACTGATGGGGCTCATAGGAATCAATGGTGCCCACAAAAACTTGAAGAGTTTGAGGGAACTGATTGCATTCTCAGAACTCGCGGAGTTCACAGGAACTCTCTTTGTTCATGGGAACTCAATGAGTTCATAGGAACTTAAGGGTTTTGTAAGAATTCGTGGAGTTCTGTGGAACTATGATGTGTCCACAGGAGCTTGTGTACCAAGTGAAAACTCATGAGGTAAGAACTCACGGAGCTGCTAAGAACTTGGTGAACTCATAGAAACTCGTGAAGCGGGTGCAAACTTTGTAGATTCAAAGAAACTCATAAGAATTATAAGAAGTCATCAAGTTCGTTGGAACTCATTCTTGGGATATCAATAAGTTCATAGATGCTATTGGGGTTAATAGGAACTAGCGGAATTCGTAGTTCATAAGAGTTCGTAGAGGTAATAAAACATTGAGAATTCCAAGGAACTTAAGGACTTCTTAGGAACTCCATGGATTTCTTAAAAGGTTCATAGGAAATAGAAGAGTTCATAATAACTACTAAAATTAATGAGAAATAGAGGAGTTCCTAGGAACTAGTTTAATTCAAAGAAATTAGTGCTAAACATATGAAATTCGGTAAGCGTGTGTCAACTAATATTCATAGGAACTGGATTTTATATAGCTCGTGGATTTATAAGAATTTAAGCAGTTCATAGAAACTCAATTAGTTCATAAAAAGTCCATAGACAATCATAGAGATCTTAGGAACTATGAGCGGTCATAGGAACTCGTAAGGCTCACATTAAAAGTTCATAGGGGACTTGTGTAGTTTTTGGAAAAAGGTTTTTTAGAAAATCATGAAGTTCAGAGAAACCCTTTTGAGCTTGGGAACTATTGCATTTCGTATGAACTCAAGGGTTTCATTGGAACTTAATGAGTTCAAAAGGCTGCAAGGAGTTCCCAAATAGTCATGGGAACTTGTAAGGAGTTCCCAAATAGTCATGGGAACTTGTAAATTCACCAGAATGGAAACTTAGCTAGTTCTCGTTTTCAGTTCATAGAATTCGATTTTCTCACTCTAGTATTTGGTTTTTCGCAACCCCCGTAAAAAGTAAACATTCACCCGCAGTCATGCTCTTTTGAAAAGTTCAAAGGAACTAGTTGAGTTCATTGCAAGTTGTGGAGTTCACAGGAACTCTTTTAATTTTTGGGAACTAGTTCAGTTCATATGAACCCAAGAAGTTTAAAGTAAACTTAATACCCTTACAGGAACTCGTGTTTTTCATGGAATTTCGAAGGAAAGCGTAGAGTTATAGGAAGTATTGGATTTGATATGAGCTAGTGTAAGTTGTGAATAAGAGGAGTTCCTATAATGTTAACTAGTTCATGTTTCACTTCATAAGTTCAAATAATCTCAGGGAGTTTCTAGGAAATCATGAGGGTCATAAAAACTGGTGAAATTTATAAGGTTTGTAAGAACTCATGAAGGTCGTAAGATCTCTAGCAGTCCGGAGAATATCATAAAGTTTAAAGAAAATATGTTGTGCACTGGAACTAGTTCCTCGCAAAGTAAGGAGTTTACAAAAAGTCATGGGAACTTGTGGAGTTCACAGGAAGACATAGTAGTCATGTGTCTTGAAGAAATTATCAGGTGTATGCGAATTCGTGAAGCTCAAATGGTCTCTAGCATTTCATAGAACTTGTGAAGTTAACATCTTTTTTTGCATTGGAACTAGTTCATGGGAAAGTAAGGAGTTCATAAACAGTCAATGGAACTTGAGGACTTCACAGAAATCCTTTTCATACGGGTACTAGGAGAGTTCTGGTGAATTAAAGGACTTCATAGAAACTTAATAAGTTCAAAGTAGCACAAAAATGCATAAACAGAGTTGGTAAGGTTTTCTGAAATTTCCAGGAAATCCATGAGTTCACAGGAACTTTTAAAGTTCATAGGAACCTCCACCGTTTCCAGTAGGCACATGGGAATTCCTGGAGTTCATGCGAACACATTAGAACTTGAGGTACTCATAGGATCCCAAGATGCTCATTAAAAGTTATGGCGTTCAGAAACATTTTTGAAGCTAGTTCCCAGAAGCTAAATATTTCGTTTTCAAAAGCCCACTCTAATATTTTTTGTTCAAAACTACCACAACCTCCGTCACGTACACACACCCACAAACACGCATTATTGAAAACCAATTAAAATTGAGTTTATAACACTCTCTCACCTGCATTGATTGAATTATTTTTGCATTATTTCAATTTTTTTCTTCGGTTTGTCATAAATTTATGCAGGCATGTGTGTTTGATAGAGTCTGGCAACGATTTTTTCATTCCTTTCTCTCTCACACACAGACACACCTTCCATGGGTGTTTCAGTGTGAAAGTATGCGTATGATTATGGCGAAATTTTCCCTGTAATGAATTTTTAAGTGTTTTTATCCGTTGTCATTCGCCAAATTTTACAATGGCGTTGATGAGGAAAACTGCTGGTGTCGCATAACCGGTAAAGTATACCACAATGTATGTGTGTGTGGGAGTGTGTGTAGTTGGGTGAGTGTTAAACTCATAAATATTTATTGATTATAAATTTTCATATTTAAATGTTATAGATACATCATTTGAACACTCAACACCTCATGCTACACGGGTAAATTTGCCTGATATCGATGATGAATGGCCGGGAATATTTTCCACTCTATAACTAATAAATATTTAAGAGCCCTTAAGCTCTGTAGGGAGGGGAAGGAATGAGTGCCAGCAATGTTATTAAAGCTTTTTGCAATTAAAACTAATCGTATTTTAAAAATGGTTTCAGTTTTATGGTTTTTAATTGAATGAAAATGTTGGCTACTGCTTTGCAGTTAGGAGATGGGTAATTAAGTCGTGGTGTTCTCAGGTATTGGGTAGGAGTTAAAATTAATAAAATATGGCTTCTGGTTAATTTCAATATAAATTAGGGGAATTAATTAGAAACTGGTTTGGGAATCGAATTCCCTTCCCTAGGAATGTATGATGTTATTTCTTTTGAGTTAATCTATGGAATGTGGTAAAAAATCTGCGTATTTGAGGATTCTATATTGCCTACTTTTCGGCTTTTATAATTTTTTTACCCTCCACCATAGTATGGAGAGCATAATAAGTTTGTCATTCCGTTTGTAACACCTCGAAATATACATTTTAGACCCCACAAAGTATAAATATTCTTGATCAGCATAAAATTCTGTGTGATTTAGCGATTTCCGTCCGTCTGTGGAAATCACTCTAGCTTCCACACGAATTGAAGTAGATAGATAATATTTTACTCAAATGTATGATATGTCTGCAGGACTTTTGGTATTGAAAATGGGACATGTGGGTCCACGTTTTAGCCCCCATATAACGGTATTTCCCGATATTCGGTATTTTGATTATTTTCGCTACATTATTCACCGGAATGGTTTCAAATTTGGTATTTGAAGTTCGTAATGGATACTACAGCCTAAGACAGAAATTTGTCTGAGCAGATTTACGTCTTCGTACAGCCTCCATATAACGGTACCTCCCGATATTCGGTATTTTGATGATTTTGGCGACATTATTCACCGGAATTATTTCAAAGTTGGTATTTGATGTTCACAATGGATGCTACAGCCTGAGACAGAAAATTCTCTTTGCAGGACCACGTCTTCGTATAGCCTCCATAGAACGGGTCCTCCCGATATTCGGAATTTTGATGATTTTAGCTAGATTATTACCGATTTTTTTAAAGTTTCGCATTTGAATATTGTTATGGCTTATGACAAATGTTACTTATGTAGGTCCATGTCGTCGTATAGACCTTAATAGAACACCTACATTCGGTATTTTTGAGATTTTAACAGAATTTTTAACGGATTTTATTGTTTGATGGTTTCTTTACAGTTACCCTATGGGATATAGTAAATCTGTGTATCTTTAGATTTCACATTGCCTACTTTTCGGCTGTTATCCTTTATGTCTCTATGGCCGTATTTAAGAATATAATTTCCCAAAATTCCTGACACCCGAACATATGCATAGAATTACTTTAAGCTTTTAAATCCTTGATTAAATTAAAGCGAATCTGCAGCAACATCGTTTATGTGTTCTCATTTTTTTTTTGAATTCAAATTTTTCGAAAAAAAAGAACAGAATCCTTTCTCACACTTTGAATCCTTTAAAAATATGTGAGAACACGTGACCACACATTGTTTAAATTTTTCAGCCTTCATGATGAATTTATGATCTAAATTGATGAGCGACAGCAACATTAACACACAGACATGCACACACACTCTGACACCCATCAAGTACTTCACCACAGACACGGATTAAATGAGAGATAGACAGCACAAAGACAGATAACTAACTACCCTCCCCCAGGAAGACCCCTTTAATAAATGAGTGCCTTGATGAGATGTGCTTTTTTCAGTTTAGCTCCGCTCACTTGGCTGCTTTTGTTTAATTTTTAATAATATTTCAACAGTCGGACATTAAACATTGTGCAATGTTTAACCCTTTGACTGATGATGATGTTGTTGCTGTTGTTATTCTTGCTATACAACAAGATGCCAACAAAAGGATTTGGGCTCCGGCTTTTTAATGATGAAACGCCCGCACACTTTTTTGGTGTTTATGCCTGTTTAGTCATGTTGATGAAATAGTTTTGATTATTTGTGGGTAGCTGATTTTAAAAGCTGCTCCGAATTTATCACGCCTCTATGGTGTGGCGTATGTCTCTCAATTCTATTTCAAAAGAAAAAAAAAATCATTTTGACATGAACCCATCAAAATTTAAAGGAAGTTAAGTTTTTTGCTCTTGATTGTTCTCGGCTGGAACGGTGCGTGCAACTAATGTTGCAGAGGAAATAATGCCGGTATTTGGTTACAATGTTCCAATTTTTTAGCTTGTCTGTGATAGGCGTTACAAATTGTGGAAATTTCAAAAAATAAATGAAAACCAGAAAGGAGTATGCCAAAAGTTATGGTTAAATTTGGTAATCAGGAAATAAGCTAATTCGGAGTTTTAGAATTAAATTATTTTAGAAGGCAAAGAGTTTGGGGTTTTCTGTGAGAAATTGAAAAATTGTCGAACTCAAGAAACACATAGAAAATCATGAAGAGTTTGTGAAGTTCATGGGACCTCTTAGCGTTGGGGCTCAAAAGCAAATGGCAGCACTTCAAAAGGATTCGCAAAATTTTAGAAATTTCGTGAACATCACAGCAAACTCCTGAAGTTCACAAGAAACTCATGTAGGTCGAACTACTTCAGTTCGCAAAAATTCATATAGTTCACATAAAATTCCAAGAAAAATCACAGTAACATAGAAAGTTCACAATTAAGAGTCAGAGTTCACAAGGAACTCGAGGGATCTCCTAAAGTTGAAGGGAACTAGTTTATTTCAAAAGAAACACGACCCGTTCACAAGGAACTTGCAGAGTTCAAAAGCAACCCGGAACACGACTAGTTCTCAATAAACACGGTGAGTTAACGAAGAGTTTGATAATAACCAGATGATCTTTAGGAATTACTAACAAACTGGAGTTCACATAGAACTCTTGGAGTTCTCAAGGATCTCCTAGAGTTCATGAGCAATTTATGAAATTTTAAAAGAACTTATTGTGTTTTATAGTAACTCATGGAGATCTTATGAAACTAGCTGAGAACAGAACGAGGTTCTACCGTTCAGAAGGATTCGTGGAGTTTAAAAATAACTCATGTGGTTCCCATGCAATTCCTAGCGAGATCACGGACATAAACGGAGTTCAAAAGGAGTTCGAAGAGTTAACTAAAAGGGAAGGAGTTTACATGAAATTGGTAGAGTTCGAAATCAACTTGTTTGTTTCATAAGCAACTTGTTGATATCAAAAAGTATACGACTTGTTTACAAGGAATACGAGGAACTCGCTGGGTTCATTTTGAACATGGGAAATTCACAAGGAACTAGGGAACTCCTGGAGTTCTGGTAGCTCACGGAGTTTTTCACTTTCACAAGAACCCAAGGAGATCACAAGGAACTCAAGGAGTTGACCTGAAGTTGCTTGGGTTCATAAGGAATTTCAAGAGTTCACATGGAACTCGAGAAGTCCAAAATCAGCTCGTTTGGTTCACAAGCAACTCGTTGTGTTTACAAGGAACACAGTTAGTACATAAGGCATTTGGGACTTCTGGAATACATAAGAAACCCCAAACCACAAGAAACTCTAGAAGTTCACAAAGCACCTCAGTGATTTATATGGAACTCTTGCAGTTTAGAAAGAACTAGCGATATCCTCAAGCAACTCAAGTTGTTTGCGAGAAACACAAGAAACTTCAGGAGTTCACAAGGAACTTGTTGTATTTTCAAGAAACTTGAAGCAGTGATCTGGAGAAGTCACAAGGAGTCCCACGTGTTCACATGGAGCTCGATGAGTTCACTAGAAAGAAGGGGAGTTCACATGAAACTCGTAGATTCAAAATCAAATCGCTGAGTTGTGAAGCAATTCGTCCTTCATTAGAAATACAAGTAGATCACAAGGAGCGCAGAAGTACACAAGGAACTCGAGAACTCCTGGAATTAGCAAAGAGTTTTAAATCCTAAGAAAGTTAGAAGTTTACAAAGGAGTTCCGAGCTATAGCATTTCACAAAGAAAGTAAGAGAAGGGAAGCAGGAAGTTCACCAGGAATTCGTGCTGTTCATAAAAGAGTTATTAGTTCGTAGAAGTAGGAGCTATTAGTGCTTACTAAGGATTCCTGATGTTCGGAAGAAACCAGGGAGATTCAAAGTACCTCGGGGGGTTCATGTGCAACTCATGAAGTTCAGAGCTATAGCAGTTCACAAAGAAAGGAAGGGACTTGGAATTCGTGCTGTTCATAAAAGAGTTATTAGTTCGTAGAAGTAGGAGCTATTGGTGCTTACTAAAAATTCCTGATGTTCGGAAGAAACCAGGGAGATTCAAATTACCTCGGGGGGTTCATGTGGAACTCATGAAGTTTATAAGGAACCCCGGGAGTTTCCAAAGATCGCAAAAAATCACATGAATTCATAAAGAATTGTAGGAACTCATTGAGTTTAGAAGGAAGTTCAGAAAAAACAAAACTAGGAAGTTCACGTGTAACTCATGACGTTCAGAAGGACACCTAGAGTTCACATGGAACTAGTTTAGTTCCCAGAAAAGGATCGGTAATTTCGCAATTCAGATTGTGGAAATGATCTATGAACTCACGAGTTGTGGTGAACCTAGAAACTCAACATAGGATCTCGTAAGGGCTCACATGGAACTCATAACAGATCTCGTGGGGTTCACATGGAACTCATGACGTTCCGAAAAAACACAGAGGCTTCATATGGAACTCTTTCAGATCACAAAAGAATTATTGAGTTCAAAATAAACGTTCGCGAAATTCATAAGGAAATTTGGGAGTTCATAGAAGGTCCTGTTAAAAGTATATATACTCTCGCAGATCAGATACTGGAAGTTCACTATGGGCTCACGAGTTCAATTTGAACTTGAGGAGTTCATAGAAACCCGTCTAGTTGTATGGGTTTGACACATTTTAGCATAGTAAAGCTCGTATAGGATTTGAGCAAATCCTCTACAATTTTCAAAAAAAATGTACTTAGAAACTCAATTAAGAATTGCTGAACTTCAGAGGACAACAAAGTGATCTAAAGGAGCTCGTGAGGTTCACATGGAACTCATGACGTTTAGGAGAACACCAAGGGTTCACATGGAACTCGTTCAGATCACAGAGGACTTTTTGAGTTCAAAATAGACTTTAGCGAAATTCATGTGGAAATTGGGGATTTCGTAGCATGTCCTGTTCAGAGGAGATCAAATAAAACTTAGAAAAAAAAAATCGATTCCGGTTGTAGTCTTGTACAAAGTTCTCAACCCAAATCCTTTACAATTTTCAAATAATTGAATCTTTGATGTCATCTGAAAAATGACTTTATACTGGACTTTAATTAAATAAAGACCCACATGGTTGGCACTTCAGACCCCACTAGAACATGCGACGCTTGTTTTTTGTTTTTGTCGAAACAAACTCATTTGCATTGACAAGTTTCTTCGCTCTTTGATAAATAACAACATCCTGTGGATAATTGTAAAATATTTGTCTTTCGGGCCGTGTGCAGTTTTTTTGAGATGCACGTGCTGCAGTTAGTGATGACAACACCCAGTTTAATTAAAAAATGACTGAAAACATGCAATGGCAGGGACAAAAATGCATTCAATTTCTTTTTTAAGGAATAGAAATCTACAGACTGACCAGTCAGTCAGTCAGTCAGCCAGCATGCATTGAACCATCCATCCGCCCTGCCATTGTAATGGAGCGTATGAATTTAATGATTTAATCACAATGACAAAATGCATTCTCCGGTCAATGCCAAAGGCACGTTTTTCGGGCGCAAAAAAAGCTCCGTTTCAGTTGACAAAATGCATTAAAAAGCCTCTGGGGAAATTTCAGACAATAAACATGTGTCGGATTTATTTGCTTAGAGTAGATGATGGCTGAGGTACCAACAACACACTTGTCCACTTATTGGTGTACATGTTGGCAAACATTTGCAACCACATGCACCACTCACACAAACACACAAATGTATTGAACAAAATAATAATGGTCTACATTTTGGCGCTTCTTTAATAAAGCATAACCTGCCGGGGGGTTTGAAGTTGAAGACATACATGCCGAGTTTGATGTTTTTTTATTATTAATAAAAATGACTTAGCAAAGCGCAATAACACCACGAAATCGTAGCATGTGGTCAATATTTAAAGTATAATTATGGCCTGCAGCCAAAGATGCAATAACACACAACGGAAGCTGCAATTGCCAGTGCATTTGGGGGCAGTGCAACATTTCCGTTGTCCTTCGCTAATTCGTTTTTAGATTACAATTCACAATTTGCGGTATTTTGTGGCCGGAAATGGTCACGAAAAGTAAATATGCTAGATTTTAATTTGATTATGAAAACTTTTGCCGAACTCGATAATGAGAAATGAACAGAACGAAATTTTTAATGCATATCCTAAGGGGTCAGTACCCACAAAAAAAAAAAAAATAATAATTTCAAATATGCAGATATCCAACTGTGATTATCATTCTCCATCATTATCCGCTGAAATGTGATATGTTGACTTGATGGAATGCAAAATGCAATGCTCTGCAAGTAAACAGTAAAAATATATCCCGTCAGTCTAACTTGCGTGCCAGCCAGCCACCATGCATTCAGCTTTGAAGTAATAAATATTGAAAATTTATATTTGCGATAGTGTCAATCAGTTTTAATTAAAACCCCTTATGGCCATGACAAACATTAAAACCATAAAATAATTAAATTATTTTTCTCATTAATTAAAATGTGTATATTAAAAAAAATCAACGAACTATAAAAGGGGAATTTCTATATGTATGTATGCTTACATATGTATATACTCATGTATGGTTGAGGCTTTTTATAACATAATTTACATATGTTATTGTGGTCGCATAAAAATCATGGTGAAGTCACTAGTCCAGCTCCAAAGAAAGTGACTTTGTCCATATTTAATATTATTATATACATTTTTTATGGCATACTTTTAGGATCACCATAGAATTTTGAAAATAAAAAAGCAGGACATGTTTAATATAAGTAAAACATAAATATTGCAGAAGTTTATTATAAAGGAATGTAATATAAACATATTAGCATAACATAGCCTTTGATAAGAGTTTAAAATTGTTGGGAGCGCTAAAAAGTATGCTATAAAAATGCAAAAAAATATGGAAAATTCTCTAAAATATAACTATAAGAGTGCCAAGACATCTAGAGTCTCCTCTTATGCTACAAGACACAACCTATGGTGAATTGAGAGATCAGTATAAATTAAATTACGACCCAGTCTTTAGTGTCTTGTAAGAGTACAAAGTTGTAATTCCATAGAAGAGATAACAAACCCCTCGTTGAAAACTCGAGCAACGTGGAGGTCAACATGATGTTGGCTAAAAAGTGCAGGAGCTTTCCTAAGCTCACAATACACAAACACCAACCTTAAGATGAACAGGAAAGTAAAAAAACCTAAAAGTATGCATTATTGGATGGTGACAACTTTTGTTTTCTCTGGGAACATATTAACGTCGTGCTAATAAGTAATTATTAAACCCCCATTATTCTCCTTCAAAAAGCTCGATGAGTTTCAAATTTGTGAACGAGAAAAGCAGAGCACTCCCACATTAACATGCTTCGAGCAAATCATGGAGAACCCGTCCCGGGAATCCTTAGAGCGACTAAAATAAGAATCTTCCGAAAGAGATCTTCTTTCACAAATCCAAGACAGTACAGAGGAGATAGATGGTTGCTGGAACTGGCCATCACCCATTCTTCTGGGCCACCTTATTACAAAATAATCTTTGGGGGATGAAGTAGCGAGGTCGAGTGTCTTCTGCATATAGGGGACCAACAGAAAGTCTTCGGGGCTTATGAGATCGAGAGCAGGACCATATAAGTTGTTTGGGCAGAGTGAAGACCTTCAGAAGGTTCCATATTTAAAACATCTCTTAACGGTCTTCTCTGTATGGAAGATTTCTGCAAGCTATTCTCTATGGAAGACCTCTGGAAGGTCTTCTGTTTATAAAAGACCTCTGGATATGCTTCTTTTCATAGAAGACATTTGCAATATAGAAGACCTTTACAAGATATTCTCTATGTAAAAAAACTGGAAGGTCTTCTCTGTATAGAAGAAGTCTGCAAGCTATTCTCTACTGAATAATTTTGGAAGGTCTTCTGTTTACAGTAGACCTCTAGAGAAACTTCCCTGTAGAGAAAACCTTTACGAGGCTTCTGGAAGGTCTTCTCTAAATGGTATCCTATGTCTTCTCTATGTAGAAGACGTTTTGAAGTTTTTACTTTTTGCGGAGGACCTCCAGAAGGTCTTCTCAGTGTAGAAGGCCTTCAATAGTTTTTCTCTGTGTAGAAGACCTTCAGAAGTTTGGTATGTGTAGAATCCCTCCAGAAATTTTTCTATGTGTAGAAGACCTCTAGAAGGTCTTCTCTGTGTGGAAGATCTCTTGAAGTTCTTCTATGTGTAGGGGACATCAAGATAGTCTTATCTGTATAGGACTCCACGAGACGGCCTTCTCTGTGTAGAAGTCTTCTGGAAGATCTCCTCTGTATGAAAGACCTCTAGAAGGTCTAGTTCGTAAAGAAGAACTCTTGATGTACTTTTCTGTTTAGAAGACCTAGGTATTTTCTTTATGGAAGCGAAGGTTTTCTCTGTGTAGAAGACCTCTTGAAAATCTTCCCTTTGTAGAAAACATTCAAGAAAGAATTATCCCTATATAAGACCTCCGGCTTCTCTCTATGGAAAAACTCTTGGTGATTTTCTATGTATAGAAGACTTTCATAAGACTTTCTCTTAGTATTAGATTTCTTCCCGGTATGGAAGACATCCAGAAGGTCTTCTTTATAGGTGATCCCTTGAAGGTGTTTTTGCATAAAATATAGAATAGAATGCATTCGTTACACAAAATGCCTCTTCGCCATATAGAAGACCTTTGGATGGACTTCTCGGTAAAGAAGACCTCTAATAGGTCCTATCTCTCTGAGCATTACTTCTCTGTACAGAATACATCAGGAAGGCGCTTTCTGTATAAAAAGCTGCAGGAAGTTTATTCCTTTAAAAAATACTGAAGTTTATCATCAAAAGGTTTGGCCTCAATTAATGCCTCCCACCATCAACTACTTCTTCCCAATTACCGCTCCCCTTTTGCATATAAAGTAGTTTTCCCATTTTTGAAATTAAAGCCTAATTTCAAGATATAGAAATTACTAACATTTCAATTATCCTTTTGCCGCAATTTCCAAATACTCTCAACTATTAATTAATTCCCCGGTGAATTGAAGGCGTTTTCAATTTCTTTTTAGAAAATGAAAACTTTTCTTCATGGCGTTGGCTTTTTGGGAAAACTATTAATTACTTTTCGACCACACTTTTCCAATTTATTTTAAGCTGCCAAAATAATTTCAAATCAAACACCCACACATGTCCTGCCGGTGCAGCAAACAATGGCAACACTTTGATCCTTTTGCGATGTGGTGCTAAGAAAATATGTAAATTTCCTAAACAATTTACTTAAGAAAACTTTGCCAAAAGACTTTGCTAGTTTTGTGAGTGTTGTCTAGCGGTCGCATATTTATTTACCCCTGGCAAGAGGAGGGGTTTTCAAAGTCAAAACCGTAACAATTGCATTAGCCAGGACGAGTCGAGCTAATGGCCTAACCAACGAGGGTTGTTATATCAGCAAATATGAATAATTATAGACTGCATATGTGATGGAAATTCCATGTGGAAAATGCCTGTGATGTTTGGCACTTGCCAAAGTCCCCCCTCTCCGCGTGCTCTCTGGCTCAGCTAACATTACTTTTTAGCAAGTGTTAGTGACACATTAATATTATGTTTGCTTCATAAGCTAGTTAATATGTTTTTCTCAGAGTGTTGTTTTTTTTTTTGTTGTGGTTTGTCACTTCCGTTGCCTGGCCTGGGGTTGAGTGTGAAAATATGTTTGGCTAATAGTTTTTATTTGACGTAAGAAGAAGTCTATAATTTTGTGGGTGTTTTCGCACCGATTGCATAAAGTGTTAAGGGAAGTAACACATGTAGGACAGAAAAAAAGAAGGAAATTGTAAATTATATAGTTTTGTTGAGAACTTCCTCCTTGAGGTATGCAACCCTTTGGGGGGTTTCGTAATCATCCTAGAGGTATGCAATGGGGAGGGGTATAAACCTCATTCATGAAAGACAAGTTGAAAATACCGACTGTCCGTTCGAAATTTTGAATGGAGATGGGGTTAGGGTCAGAATAGAACCCTATTTCTTTTGGAGATGATCGCATAATATTTAGGGGTTGAAATGGACCAAAAACTGAAAAAATCCTGATTTTGCAGTTGCTCTACAGGTCGCAATAATAGACCAATCAAAGCGGAACTTAGCATGGGGCTAGAGCTTAGGGCTGGGCAGAAGCCTTTCAATTTTGATGGTCATCGGGTAATATTTAGTGGGTGAAATAGGCCTCAACATTTGTGTTAAATAAAAGTCAAATAAATGTCAAAATCAAGTAAACGAACAGGTCAATTCTGACCGTTACGTAGATGCCTATGGTAAATATATCGGTTATATATAGCGAAATATGTACAATGTGTATATACAAAGGAAGAGGATGTTAGCTAGAATGCTTATATCTCAAGAAAAGTTGGACCGATTTTGACAAATTTTGTCAATTATGAATGCCCTCTTTACATAAAAGTATAAAATCTAAAAAAATCGCAGAAAAATATGCCAATAAAGATGTTAATATATATTTTGTAGTATTTTGTGACATATTTTTATTTTTTCCGATTTTTTTATCGCATGCGATTTTTTTCAATTTGACTTATAATATTTTGTAATATTTTTTCACCTTACAACACAGGTTGGGGATATTATATAAGTATTGCAAATATCGTCCGATCCTCACGAAAATTTTCACAAGGGTAGGGTTGGGTTCAGAAGGGCTAGGCCTATTGTTTTCAAAGATGTCCGCAATATATTAGGGATTGAAATGGACCAACAACTTAAAATTTTCCTGATTTTGCAGCCGTTATAAAGGTCACAAATAGAACGACTATAGCCTTTTCTTACTTGTAAAATTATTGAGAAAATAATGTAAAATGTTTCGCAAGATCGCTTAGAGTTATTTTGTAATTCTGTTCTAAAATTAAAGTATACTTTTGGGGAGTTGAAGTTTCATTTTTCATTGCCTTAATTCGTATTTCCCAGTTAGTCAATGTAAAAAGATTTTTAAAATATTGAGAGAAATTTTGAATTTCAGTATTGTATAATTTAGAACTATTCTACTCCATAATTAAAGCATACTTTTGGGCAGCTAAAATTTAAAATTTCACTGCCTTTTATCTAGAAACAAATTTTTAATGTTTCCTTTTTTTCTCACTCACCCTTAAATGCCTTGCAAGGCCTTCGCTCTATTCACTTTATGAAAGGGTTAAATACTTTATATTGTTTTCCACGACTAAGCGTTTTTCTTCCGTTTTGTTCCGTGGCATGTCTGCCTAATGAGTTTCAATTACACTTCAACAATTCAAAATCTTGTTATGTCTTTCTATTGTCATTTTGAGTCGGTTTGCTGTTTTTTTTTGCTGCTGTAGTCAAACTTTGATTGAAACTAAATTGCTCGAGACTATTTCCGCTAACTTGATGACGACTGCCTTTTTGGCTGGTTTACATAATAAATGCATAATAGTATTTTTAATTAAATTTTTGCCACAAATTGTAGCATCAAACAGATGAGGCCAAGACCATTGAATATTTACATTTCAACCGCCATGGAGAAAAAATATTAGATGCCATTTTTTTTGTTGCTGCCGTTGATGAAAACACTTCAAATTTTGATGGAGGCTGCTGCTGACTTGGCGGCAATGTCAAATTCTCATCGTCGTCAACATCGTCGTCATCGACGTTGTTAAACATAAAAATCATAAACTTTTATGGTGCAACGTTGTTCCCGGGTGTTAAGGGATTTGTTTGTTACCTCACAAAGGTCTGGTGGCGCTTTGTTTTGGAATGACGCCTCATCCAAAACATGTTACCGCAGACATAATTTGGGTTTCAATTTACATGGAATGTACTTTTTTCTCCTCTCACCAGAAAACATTAATGTTTTTTGGTTAAATTACGGGAGGATTAAAGAGTAGAATTTATGAAAAAATTAAGAAAAGAAGAGCAATCTCATTAACGAAACGTTGAAAACGAACATCTCTAATATGGAATAAATGAGATACAATCTACAAATAAATGCGGTAGAGGGTTGTATATGATCAGTAAAGTAAAGAGAGGAAGAGTGTTAAAGAGCGTGAAAGAGATTTAAAGAGTATGAGATTTGGGGATATTAAGAGACAGATATGGAGATTCAGAGAGGAAAGTCAGACATATAAATATTACAGCGGTGCTCAAGAAGAAATATCTTTTTTCAGTCAAATTTCTCTTTGCTTATTTAAATCAAGAACAAAACAGTGTTAAGTCATTATTTATACAAATATTTTTTATCCATTTGCTTTATAAATTATTTTGGCAAACATTCGTGTTTTAAAACAATTAAATAGAACCGTAAAATATAAAGAAAAACAGAATTTTAATTTTCTCTTAAATTATCTCTTTTTTCTCTTCATGTTCTAGAACACGGTTTTGATTGATTATAAAAAAACACATATATAAAGTGTCAGAAGTTAGAACTGATAGGATTAGATGCAGATACTGATGGAAAGAAAATGAGAGAGAAAAAAAATATATGAAAAAGTCTGGGATATAAACGGAGAGTGAGAGAGATGAATAAAAAGAAGATACATAGTATGAGAAAGATGTAGAGAGTGGGTGAAAGATATTGGGAGATAGAGCCCAAGAGAGATTAGTTTTAACAGTATGGCAGCGCTGCTCACCAGTCCAATTTCTCTTAGTTTATTTAAATCATCAAATCATATTTAAATAATCTTAAAACGTAATTTATACATTTTTTTGCAATAATTCGTTCTATTAATAATTTTGGACAACATAACAGTTTAAATACAATTGGCATTAATGAGATCAAAAATCTAAGAAAAAGAACTGGAAAGGCATGGATAATACAGGTTATTCTGGTAAAAGTCCCGAGTAAATAGACTGCAATGGCGCAAGAGAACCATAAAAAATGGAGAAATACTTTGAAAATGGGAATGGATTTTTATAAGCTCAGTTGTAGTTCTTATGCAGGGAAAGGAAGACGATAGGAGCTCGGAACTGGGTAGAGGCTCGTAAGAAGGGACGGAATTCAATAGAAGAACTTATAAAATATATATCTCAGATTTGCTCCATGTTTCTCGGAATTGCTCGAAGAGTACACATTTTACACGAAGTATACTCACCACTCCTTAGTTTTATTTGAGAGGGCTCGCGAGTGCAATATTGAGTGGAAACTAAAATATTCGAAATAGAGTAAGCGTTTATTGTGTGAAATCGAGAGGATAAAATATTATTCTCTTTGTTGATAGATGGGGGTGTAGAATCTCTTGCATTTAGAGTGAATTTTACTCTCACTAGAAAACAAACAAAGCATACTCGCCCTGATTCGAGTGGCATAGAAAAATTTAGTATATTCGATTTATTTTTTTTTAGAGGAGTACTTCTGCTCGAATTCGAACGAGTTTCACTCTCTACTTGAGCTTATTATCTTTTGAGGTCTGATATAAAGCGATGAGTGCATCCGTGGTTAGGATAGCAAAGAAGAAGTTTTCATAAAGAATAGAAGACTCCCGTTAAAGGTTCTTGTATAGAATAGCAAAAAAGAAAAAAAATATAAGTTCTCGTGTGGAGGTATAGAGGCTCGATAGAGGTTCTGGAATAGGAGAAAACTCTTATCAATAAGAAAAGACAATAAAGATGTATCTATTTTTGATATAGATATAGTGGTTACGGCAGAATCGAATAATTGGAAAACAGGATATAGTTGCCCAAAAATGCAGAATTGATTTATTAGTTTACCGAATAGAGATAGACTTCAAAGCCAAAAATGAAATAAGTCACCCCAGAAGAGAGAAGCCTTAAATAGAGAGCGAGTGGATAAAAAAGAGAATAATAGAGAAAATCAGAGCTTAGATTTGCTCGTTTGTAATCCTTAGCGAAATTTGCTCGCGAGCGTTAGTGCTCGAAGAGAGTTATTTTTTTACGAAGCTAAAATCTTCTCTTTTGTTTCACTTGAGAGAGTTCGCGTGTTACTGCTGTTTGAATAATTAGACTGGGGATCGAAACTCTCGAAAGAGAGTAACTGCAACAAGGCTTCAATGTTGCTGTGGTCTGGGGAATGGGATCGTATACAGGAGCCAAGAAGATAATAAAAAACAGTAGAAGCAGGGACGTTCCATTTTATTGGTTTCGGCAATATTCTTCCAAATATATGAATGAATTTTACTCTCACTCAAAATCGAGCAAACCATGCTCACTCTTACTTGGGTGATATCAAAAATGAAGCGTATGCTTGGTTTTTCATGCCATCGGTCGAATTTGATTAGAGAGTAAAAATAGATCAGTGAATAAGGCTGGATCTCAAGAAATATTAAAGGTACGGAAATATTAAAGAGTGTCCTGCAAATAACATAAAGATACCACATTATGACCCCAAAGGATGAAAAAATAAAACACACTTATTCACCGGATTCAGGTCCAACTCGTCGTATAGACCCTAATATAACAACTACATTCGGTTTTTTTTAAGATTTTAACAGAAATTTTAACGGGTTTTATTTTTTTTTAAATTTCAAAATTCGTTCCAAATTATTGAGGGTGTTCAAAGTTCGGCCCGGCCGAACTTACAGCTATTTTACTTGTATTTAATATTTTTCCACCACTCGCTGGAAATTTGATATTTTGTATTTATACAAAATAAATTAGTGGCAATATTGTAAGCCAAAATGAGCGCCAGATAAATTAATTTTTATTTCTCCCGTTTTGTTTTCATAATGGGATTAAAAACACCTCTCTGAAGGCTACAATGTTTTCGACAACAAAATTACAAATAATTAGCATATTTTCAGCAAAAATTGATGGCTGAGAAAAAATTTTCGAAAATAATATCAAATTTCCAGCCAAAAATAATTGGCAGGATAAAAAGGATAATTTTTAGGGAAATGTAAATAAAATAAACATTGGGCAAACTGGGATGACTTTAATAACATTTACAATTTTTGTAGCATTCTCAATTGCTTTGGAATCAGAAAAATATGGGGTTGCCCTCTTAGCGTAAAAAAGGAAATGGAAGTTTTCTTACATGATGTCCTCTGAAATATATGACTCTCTTTAATTTTTCCAAACATCCACTATATTATAGATTTAATGGTCATATATCTCCCTAGGATTTTTGCCCAGAGACTTCTTCGACTGTAGACCATAACACCGTTTTCGAATCAGGTGTCTGGTGCCGTAATTTTATGATTTTAATCCAACAGAAATGGCCTATTTGCAACAAAATGCCAATGGATATGATGTTAAGGTCCCTAAATAACCGAAACCCATTCAATATGATTATGTTCATAAAATTATTTGTTAAGCTGTCATTTACAGTGTAAGTGTAAATATAATAAAAAATTATAAAAAAAACCAGGGCGGACTAATTTGCCACAGTCTACACTCATAGATCCCTGATGCTACCCAAGCAAGTTATTCTAGTTGGGCAAAGTATTAAGGATAACCAAGGGGGTGGGTTACCTTTTTCCAAGGCAGGAAAATCTTACAATTGCCACCAGTGACTAATAACACTTTCTGCACTAGGATTTCCTTGTAATGTTACAACAACAACAACAACAATGCGAACAACAAAACATTACAAAAGGACTTTGTTTTATTTAAACTGTAACATTTTTATGAAGGTATTTAGCTTCATAAAAATAACAGCCTCATTTTACAAATGGCACCTGTGGCCTCGAAGGAAACTTTTTTCCGTGTGCCTGCAGACAGCAAACTTGATTTCCTTTTGTTGGAAAAGTTATGTTAATTTACAGCTTCACCACTCAAACCGTAACAAATTTGTTACATTTTTTTGGTTGGTTGTTTTTTGGCCGCCAAAAAAAAGTTGGAAAACCTTTTCCAAAATTGTTCCGCTGTCACTTTTTTCCTTGGTCGTGTCCTGTAAATACCTGTTTAACTACGTGTCGACATTTATAATTAAATCTCCTTTGGTTAATGCTTATTTTCAACGTTTTTTTTTTTCTTCTTGGCTATTTAACACATTATTTTTGTTATTTTGTTTTCCTTTATTTCTGGCCATATAATTAAATATTGTTTCTTAACTTTTTCACTTTTTTTTCAAGTGACTGACAAGGGTCGTCTCAAAACTTCACTTTTTTAATGAATTTATGTACAATTTATAAAATGAGACTTGAATTCAAAGCAGATGTGATCAATTTTTAAAGAGAAAAAGGGAGAGAGAGGTACCGTAAACATGAGAAAGACAGAAAATATGCCATTATTTATCGCCTTTACAGCTTCAACACTCTTGAAAATCGAAGATTACCTTGAATTAACATACCTCAAACTTCCATTTTTTGTGAGAAAAAATTGCTCAGTTTAAGAATCTATTCTAATACACAGATGTAATCACTTGGTCCATGGGACCCCCTAATAAGTCTTTTTGTAAGCCACAATTTTTATTGAAAAATATTTCCTTCAATTTCTGGATTATCAATTACTCCTCCTTCAACCCGCAACAAAATCACCAAGCCCTTTCTCCCCAACAGAAAACTGGACACACCTTCAACCATAAAATTCCACGAATTTCGATGTTTTATGGCCCAACTAAACCAACAAAAAACCTGATATCCTTAAAACTCATAAAATCCTTTTTGGCATGGCCAGCAAATATCATTGATACCCTTTTTTGCCGGTTTTGGCCTTAGGATTTCATTAATTTAAGCCTAACACAAACTCCTAATAACCCTTCATCCTTGGTGCATATGTGACCCAAGTACTTACAGCGTGATGACCATGCTTTCAAATAATCCCTGCTGGTTTTTGATGTTGGTGTCTGCCTGCCGATGATGGCTGTGATAGACAGACATTTTGATGATTGACATTTATAGTCAATTTTTATTATCAAAATGTCTGGTTGTAATTGTTTATGATTTTTTGGGGGAAAGGGTGTTATCGGGGAGAGAATGTGATTGGAGATTTAAGGGATTTTGTTGCAAAATCTAAACATTTTGCTTAAGGGAGATTTTTGGTGATTGAAAGTCTTGATGTTTTATAGGTGATCTGAAGGAAATCTTAAAAACAAGCCAAAGGTCCAGGAAGCTTTCAGAGATAAGCTGACGACAGCAAGATAAGATTGAAGAACTGAAGTGCCATGAAGTCCTCTGAGTCTCCATGGACGACCTGACTATAGACCAGGGAGAGGAGAGATGAGGAATCAGGAATTCTCTAGACAGTGTTGTGAGCCACCGACATTAGGGACGGAGGGCCTCTATAGACAAACTGAGGGTCGGAAGTCTCATGAGAGACAGGGAGACTTTATAGACGAGATGCAGGCCCAGGGAGTCTTTATAAACTCTCTGAGGGTCAGGGAGTCTCTGTAGACGACCTGGGGGTCAGGGAGTCTCTATAGACTAGCTGCAGGCCCAGGGAGGCTTTATAAGCTCAGGAAGTCTCTATAGACGAGCTGAGGCTCAGGTAGTACCCACAGACGACCTGAAGTCTCCATCGAAACTTAGGATCAAGGGGTTGCCTTACTCGACCTGAGGGAAAGGAGTTTCCTAAGACTCCCTGAGGATCAGAGAGTCTCCATAGAAAATCAAAAGGCCATGTAAGTCTCCATAGATAAAATGAAGGCGCTGTTAACTTCTACAGAGGATCTGTGGGTAATGAAGTCTCCATAAACGAGCTGAAAGCCCAGGGCGTTCCTCTCTACAGACGAGCTGAAGGGCATGGGAGTCTCCATAGAACAGGTGACGAATGACGGAGGTTCAAGAGACGAGCTTGTGGGTCACTGAATCTGTACAGAAGAGTTGGTTATCAATCGATTCTCCATAGACGAGCTCGAAAACAATGAATTTTTAGGAACTATATTAAGGCCAGGTGTCGTTATAGACGAGGTGATAGTAAGAAAGTCTTTAAAAATAGGAAGATGATCAGGAAATACTAATTGGAGATAAAGAGTGTTTTTGTAGACAAGCTGAAGTGATCTCTACGGAAAAGTACAATGCAGCTCAAGGTCAAGTTAAACAATCAGGTGGAACACGTGCAAAAAGCCCGAAGAAAATTTGTGACATTTGGTTCAATTATCTTTGCTCTGTAGGACATTTTAAATTCCTCATTCAAGCCACTTTGATTTATTCGTATGAATAAAAGGTCTCTGCCCCTTTCTACTGGCCAAATTTGTGGCCCTATAAAAGTTTTTGTTTCCCGTCGATGATATTAGAAATGATTCACTCTAATCAATATTCATTGCTTCTGGGCAGTACAAAATTTTTCGTTTATGTTTTTTTCTTCGGCTCATAAATTTAAAATCTCAGATTTCAAATAATTTGTATATCAGTAACAAAAAACAGCCATGCAATTTATCATAGAAACACTTGAACCGCCAAAACGGAAAAGAAAAACCTCCCCCTTTTGTGGAATTTTGAAAATTATCTACCGCCAATTTAGCTGTCTAGCATTGGCCTTTGTTATTTTGCCTTAGCATGGCAGGATATTGACAATTATTTCGCTGGAATGCAACACCCAATATTAACTTATTGAACCCAAAAGCAAAATTGAAAAGCAAAAAAATTCCAGACAAAGCAACAATAAAAAAAAAAACACATGCAAAAAATATAAGGAGGATGAGGAGTACCAACGAAAACATCACCAAGGAACAAATTGGTAGCAAATTAGGAAATCAAGTTACAAATTTGCATACGCTCCATTTATTTGTCGGATCGTATATCCTGTGAGCGCTTTTCGGCGTATGCAAATAATAGATATACAATACAAAAACAACAACACGAGAAAGATTCGCAAACAAACAACATGTAGTCTGTGTTACAAATACAATGGTCCGTTACAGGGAAGAAGGTAGGCATTTCGCACAACATCCCCACCACATGTTGATGGTGTGTCCGGATTTGGTGTTCGTAAAAGAAACAAGTGTTTGAGAGCCCAGAGGAAAAAAACAGATCCTGTTTTCGGTTGCTTGGTTATTGTCTTTTATTAAGAGTTTTTTTTTTGTTCTGTTATGGTAATAAAGTGCTACTTTCCACAAATGTGCCATATGATGTTACCGAAAATAAAAATTTGCCAACAAAATTATGCAAATTTATCCAGGCCAGAACACACACAGAATGAAATATATGCGTTTTAATTTTTCTTCCTGATGAGTGGGAGTGTCCTCAAACCATAAACATCGATTAGAAAAAATATTTTGAAAATTTCTTCAATGGTAAACAGTTGAAAATGAAATAGAAATTGAAATTTGTAAATTATTGTTTTTTTGATTTTTGTTAGTTTGCAAATCGAATAAAATGCAGAATAGGCGAGCTGAAGGGAGAGGGAGTCGCCATTGACGAGTTGAAGGTCCAAAATGTCTTTATGGAAGAGCTGAAAGGACAGGGTGTCTTAATAGACATAGATTGAAGCTGAAGGCCATATAGTCTCTCTCTCTCTCTCCCGTCTATCTCTCTTAATAGACGAGCTGAAAACTTAGAGAACAGAGATCCAAGAATTCTCTATGGACGAGCTGGTAGACTAGGGAGACTTTATAGACGAACAAATGGATCAGGGAATCTTTATAGACTCGCTGCAGGCCCAGGGAATCTTTTTTCTCTCTCTCCCTCTCTCTCTCTTTCTTTCTTTAGAAGAGGCAATGACCCAGGGAGTTTCTCTCTATAGACGAACTGATGGGTCGAGAGTACCTTCTTCTATCAACGAGCTATCTGCAGAAGAAGGTCTTCTATCTACGGAAAAATATCCACATAGACGAGCTGATGGGTCAAGGAGTCTTCATAGACTAGCTAAAGGACACCAGTTCTGTGTTGGCGAGGAAAAGACTAAGTTGTGTATATAGACGTAGTGAATGATCAGATAAAAGTGTCCAGTAGCCAGTCCACCACGTAGACTGAACTGAGGATGGGAGTTTTTATAGGCTATGTAAAGACCAGTGGCTTTGTAGAGCCCAGAGAGTCTTTAAAGTCGAAATGAAGGGCCAAACGATCTCCAAAAACCAAGTAGTATCTCACTATCTCTCACTGTCTATCTCTCTCACAATATAATCAGAAACCCCAGAGAATAACTTTTAATAAAAGAGCTAAAGGACCACGTAATCTCTCTCTCCATCTCTATAGACGAGCTGAATTCCTAGGGATCCTCTATGGATTAACTGAATAACCATGTGGCCTATATATATGAGCTAAAGACCCAGAAAGTCTGTCTTCTCTTTCTTTAGAGGAGGTGAAAGTCCCCGGAATGTCTCTTTTTTGTAGAAAAGCTGAAGGCCGAGGGGGTCTTCTCTATAGAAGAGCTCAAGACATCCTTTAAAAAGGTAAAAGTCCAAGGAGTGACTATTTTTTCTAGAAGAGGGGAAGACTCAATCGAGTCTCTCTCTATAGACGAGCTATCTGTCTTCTACTGTAGAATCCAATGAAAACTTTTTGATGGGTTTCTGTTCATAAAAGGACATAGAAAACCCTACAGACCACAGATGGGAAATCTTTTGTCCATAAAATACCTCTAATAGGTTTCCCGGCTATGGAAGTTCTATTTAAGACTCTGTAGAGGAACTGTAACAGGTAATCTACTATGGAGAAAACGCGCTAAAGGCTTATGTCTGTCGAAGGCCTGTAAGAGAGATCTATGGGTTCACAGTTTGGAATAGCTCCATCAATGCTGTGCACCAAATTTTAGGTACTTTCAAAATTTTGAGTCCCAACTTCCTACAGAATTAGAGAGCAAAGAGCTTAACGTCTCTCTGCAGAATCTCTTGATTTTGGTCGTTTTGAAACAAAATTGAATGTTATTTGAAAAGTCTAGCCCCAAGTAAATATGTATAAGTTCCAGAGCCACAGTCATAAAGTCTTAAGCAATAAGCAAGAAAATTCTTACAAAAAATCCGTTCCATAGATCTTTTCCAGCACATCTGTTTCTGAAGTCTTTGCCAATTTAATTGTCAACACAATTAAAAGGGAAATAATAAACTAAAGCCCAAATGAAAGTAATTCCTTCCATCCTTTGTGGCCATGTTTAGATTTGCCAACAATTTCAAGTAATTAAAATGAGCTCAGGTGTAAAGTCTATTGAGTGAAATATTTAATTGATGTCTATAATGAGATGGCAGACAGACACACACACACACCACCTTCCTACTGTTATCCTTACAAGCAAAAAATAACTCACACACATACACATTGACATTGCCAGAACTAAGTACTTCATTTAGCTTACTAATTATGTATGGTGTGTTTTTGTCAGATATCTGGTAATTTGTATTTTTTGCTACTGTGGTGGGTTAAAGGATGTGAATCTTTCCCTGTGTCGAGGTTACCAAAGAGACACTTTTCCCAATTGTCTGAATGGAACAATGGCAAAAACGTGTTTGTTTTGTATTTGTTAATTTATTCTGGTTTGGGTGGTCACCCGTTAATGTCTTCCGTCTGATTCTGACAAATTGAAGTTAAACAATCCAGGATGTCCCGAAGAGCTTGTGCACATGAACTCAGCATGCATACATGCAGGATATTTTTATTTTCCAAAATATATGCATATATTTGAAGTAGTTGTGCAGAAAAAATCTACTCTCATGTGTGCTTGGTCCTTGGTGATAAGAAAACCATAATTAGTCTTTGTCTTAGCGGAGAGACCTCGGGTAAGTTATGCAATTCTTTTGGCTGTATTTGGCAAGTGACAGTGTCAATTTTTTTGTGGAAAATGAATGATTAACTTGAAAGGGTTTCATATATGGCATCAAAATATATAAAAAATTGTTAATTTTATTTTGAACAGTGTGGCTTGTTTGTTCGGGATGCCGTAGTATTTTGTTGTTGCAAAATGGTTAGGCTTATCCCTTTATTGTTGTTTTTATAAACATAACGTTTGTTTATTAGTGAAGAACGATGGTAATGTTTACCAGAGGGTAGGGCAGGGAATACCTAGGTTTCGGAAAGAGCCACTAATCCTCATCAGTTCCCTTGTTTTTTGTCTGGGATATTCTCCCCAGAAGTTATTTTAAAAAATAACTTCTATGACAAAAAACATTTTTTACCCAAGTGACGAGATCGTAAGCTCAATAGAAGAGGAACCAAAGAATTAAATAAAACTAAAATTATTTTGGAAAGTCTTCTAAATCTTACAACCGCACTTATAAATATTTACATCTTTCTCCACTTGTTAATTAAATTAATTTTATAGTGGACGGAGGAAAACAGCAACATCAACTGAAATGTTTCGAAAAGTAAAGAAGCGACTTGATCGACCCGCATCGCAGTAGCCGAAAAATGGCTCGTGAGCTGAACATATCACAATATTCCATTCGCAAATATTGAAAAATGAGCTCGGGGTAAAGCCATTGAAAGTGCAAGAACTTACACCGCAACATAAAGGAAATAGACTCAAAAGGGCTAAAGAGTTGCTTCGCTTGGCCGAAAGTTGTGAACTGCCGAATTTGGTTTTCTCCGATGAGGAAACATTCGTTGTCCAGCAGTTTGTAAAGAAACAAATCGTGATCGTGTTTACTTGCCAAAGAGGTCAGCAGAAAATGTGCACCTTTGGTTGTCCACCAGAACTCAAGCCCCGGCCATGGTGATGGTGTGATTTCCGCTCGTGGTCGGTCTTCGCTCGTATTAATCGACTGTGGCATCAGAATAAATGCCGAATATTATCGCGAAAATATTCTGGTGGGTGAATTAAAGCCTTGGGCACGCAAACATTTTGGCCGTTGACCTTGAACATTCCAAGAGGACACAGGACACTCAGCACGTGCCACCCAAGAATGGTAACAAAATGAGGATCCTCGCTTCATTTCCAGCGCAAAATGGCCACCAAAATCTGTGGCTACCAATCCGATGAACTATTGTGTCTGGAGTATTTTGGAAGGCTATGTTGGCACTTAAGAAAATACCAAAGTGTCGATCACCTCAAGCAAGCGTTTCGCCGGGAATGGGCCAAAATACCGCAGAGCAACATTCGGGCAGCATGTGTCGGTTTCATTGGCTGTTTGAAGGCCATAATTCATGCCAAAGGTGACTAATTCGAATAAATCTAAACTTATTCAAAAATTTGATTCTACTTCCGACATTTTTTGCTTTCATTCAATAAAATTGAAAAAAAATAAAAATTATGTCATTTGACTTTGTTGCAGTTTTTTATCTTAATCTGTTTATATCATACCTTTCTAGAAATAGGCATTTTTAATACTTTTTGGATATTGGATTAGCTTCTCATTTATTCTTCAAATTCAGAGTCTTTAATACGACTTTTTTTTGGCTCTAAATGCATAAACGTTTAATATCCATTTAACAATATAAAAACCATATTTTTTAAATATTAAAAAAAAAAACAAAATTTGCAATTTATGAACATTATAAAAAATATTTTCCTTTTTTTGTAACATTAAAATCTCTTATTTTATAGATTGCAATTTAAGGTTTAAACATTTGCCTCCCATGCTTAATAAAAAATATCCCATCTTATACAATTTCATACCAATTAATGGAATTGCTTTTTAACCAAATAAAATTACAAACGGCAAAGCATACATTGCCGTGAAAATCCATTTGAGAGCTATTCCTCAATATCTGCTTCTGTAGCTGTCATAAAAACACTAACTTAATGGCTAAAGAATAAAAGAGGAAAAAAAAAATAAATAAAAAGCATGAATCCACATCAACCTAACAAGAGGTTATATTATAAACCTATTTTAACAATTTGCAATTTAAAAAGTAATTTTTTATATCTGGCACATAATACTTCATTTAAAATTGTCGAGGATTTTTTTTTCTCGTACGGCAGCATATAAAGCGATTTCTGGATATTGTCATAAAAGCGTTCTTTCGGCTCAAACAATAATTTTCATTTTAATGTTTTTTTTACAAGGCGTTCAATTGCTCCCACAACAATTGTTGTAACACCAATTTAGAGGAAGGAGGAAACCATGAGGAAAAAAAAACAACCACCTTCAATCCTGGTCCCACCACATATCCTGCATACGAATATTCTGGTTTACAACCAAAAGTTTCCATTTCAAGTCATAAATAAGGTCCACAAAGATTTTTTTTTTAAGATTAATGATTTGTTATTGCCAAAGAATTGTTGCCTCCTTTATAAGAAAAAAAATACATTGCAACAACCTCCTAACCATTCTAAATGGCCGGCCTGTAGATGGTGTAGAATGTTCACAAAACCATTTAAATTAAAAACACAGAAATCGTGAATGATAATAAAAATCTATTGAATAGCAAAATTCTGCCATGACAATCATGGCATTCTATTTCCTCCTTCAGACCTCCGCATTTATGGGTGGAAAATAAAAAATGATTTATTGTGATAAGCCTAGAATGAAGGGAATTTGTAATCAAACTCAAAGCAAAATGGAATTTTGTTTTCTTGTCGGAATTTATCAGAGATCATCAATTACTCAAGTTAAAGGAATGCACCCAATAAATGGTAAGTGCTAGAAAAAAAAAATCAAGTACTCTAGAAAACCATGAAGAATTTTGTACAGAGATAGAAATAGTCAATAAAAATGGTAAATATTGCTCCAATAGTACTGTAAAACAGCCATATCCGACATAAAATACAGGGCAAGATAAAAAAATGCAAAAAATCAAATGGCATAGTTTTTACACTTTTTTTTTTAATTTTATTGAATGAAAGCCGAAAATGTCGGAAATAGCATCAAATTGTAGAATAAGTTTAAATTTTTCGAGTTGGTTATCTTTGGCACGAATTATGGTCTTAAAACGGCCAATGAAACCGACACACGCTTCTCGAATATTGTTCTACGGTATTTTGACCCATTCCCGGCGATGCGCTTGCTTGAGGTGATCGACACTTTGGTATTTGTTAGAGCCAACCTTGCTTTCCAAATTTACTTCAGACACAATAGTCCAACGGATTGGTATCCGGAGATTTTGGTGGCCGCTGTGTGCTGGAAATGAAGCGAGGAACCTCATTTTGTAATTATTCTTGGGTGGCTCGTGCTGAGCGCGATGGTGCTGAGTCCTGTTGGAATGTCCAAGATCTGCGGCCAAAATGTTTACATGCCCAAGGCTTTAAACACCCTCCAGAATATTTTCGCGATAATATTCGGCTTTCATTCTGATGACACTGTCGATTAATACGATTGGAGAACGACCATCGGCTGTTATGGCGACCCACACCATCACCATGGTCGGCACTTTAGTTCTGGTGGCCAACGGAATATGCACATTTTCAGCCGACCTCTTTGGCAAGTAGACACGATCGTTTTGTTTGTTTACAAACTGCTGGACAACGAATGTTTTCTCATCGGAGATAATCAAATTGGGCTGTTTACCACTTTCGGTCAAGCGAAGCAACTCTTTAGCTCTTGTGAGTCTAGTTTCTTTCTGTTGCGGTATAAGTTCTTGCACTTTTTGCAATTTCAATAGCTCATTTTTCAACATTTGCCGAATGGAATATTGCGATATGTTCAGCTCATGAGCCTTTTTTTGGCCACTGCCACGAGGGTTTCGATAAAGTCGCTTCTTTACTTTTCGAACCATTTTCGCTGATGTTGCTGTTTTCTTCTGTCCACTTCCTTGACGTCAGGCTACGCTACCAATATCACGGTAACGATCGATGGTACGAGACAGCCAAATATAGCTTTTTTCTGGAAAATTCTCACCAAAATGCTTTTGTACGCTTGTAAACAATACAATGATCTGTCACTGGAATATTTTTAACAGGTGTCGGACGAGTGGCTTAGAAATAACAGTCATCTGAAATTAATTGCAGTTTTTTCATCTCACCCTGTACTTTTGTTTAAGGAGGGGGAAATAGGTGAAGGGGTGATATAAGTAATATCACCTGGAACGGTTATAAATAGCGCCAGGCAGAAAAATAGGGCCTGGAAACGCTGATAGTCTCTCTGACCCAAATGTTGCATGAAATTCTGAGATTATTTCAATTTTTCGAAGTACACGTTTGTTTGCTTGATTTCTGATTGAGTGAGAAAATGAATAGAATAGCATACTTTTGGGAGTATTATTAAAATCGCCATAAATATCAGAAAAAAAGGAATCGGAACACAGGTTTGAAAAATGCTTTTTTTTACATGGAATTTCGGAAAATTGTCTGTGACGAAATATGTTTCAGATCGGCTTAAATATAACAGACCTCACATTCATTAAAAAAAATATATTCAATATTTTCGACATTTTGTCCCTTACCAGATTTTTGACCAGATTTTTTTAATTCTCTTATGCTAACCTCATTAAGCCATGAAAGGCTTTCCCTACAAGCGTTGTAATTGCCATTCTCATCCAGGCTCTCCATCAAAATTATCGACAGTATTCAGTTCAGCTCAAAAAATCATATTCCTTATTATGATATATCGAATATCCTTTAATCTTGTGACCAGGAAATTGGATACCCTTTTATTCTGGGCATTTAAAGTTTTTTTTTTTATTTTAAAATGCCCCATTATTTTCGAATTATAATTGGCATATACATTTCATATTGGGATGCTCTCTCGCAATTTCGGCCTTATTTCGTTTATTTTGCAACAATTTTAAAATAACACATCCTGCGCCATAGAAATCGTGCTTTTATAAATACAATATTAATTACAATCATCGACCATTGACAGGCCTACGACTTAATTTGTTATGAATTGTATGAATAAAAGACCTTCTGGACAAAAAAAAAAAAAGAAAAAAAACAACATGGAAAACAAGTCAAATTTCATTGAAGTGAAATTCAATATCGTTCAACGGACGTATGACAAACAATTGGACTTTGAATACCTTTTTGGCAAAAAAAAAAAAAAAAAAATCCACCGAAAAGAGATGTGGCCGCCTGACCATCCTCCCTCTTTACAAAAATGAAACAAAAGCTTCTCACTTACCCAAACCCGTTATGATTTCCATCTCACTAGGAAAACTACCCATTGGAGAGAATTTCGCTAAGGTCCTTGTGGACAAATGCCAAACAATGGAGATTTTGTATAAAAATTGCCTTTGGCCTGATGGACCTTTATGTTTAGTGGGGCGCGAAAAACACGGAATCGTTCAAACAACGACAAAGAAAAGAGTTCAATTTGTTTTTGGTAACACCAACAAGCGGCCAGAGTTCGAGTGACACACCACAGCTTACACACACACACATAGCTATTCGATTACACATCGTCTGGATGGATATTCATGGCCAGCACTCGACGGGAGTCCAGCCAAAGCTTTTCGGCTTTTGTCTAATGGAACTCATGCATGGCCGGCCATTCGCGCTGAATTACATTTCAATGTATTAACTCGACAACGCCGAAAAATAGGCTTAACATATTCATTGTCATCGTTGATTGACTGACTTCCAGTCAGAAGAGCGTCCTGATGAGTGAGTAGTTGGAGATTTCAACTGATTCACTTTGGATTGTTTTCCATGTTGTTTGTGTTGTTTTGTTTACCTTTTCACTTCATTCCCATACTTGCCAAAGCGCAAACGGAAAGCGTAGAAAAAAAAGATCGAAGCGGTCATTAAAAGGACACGTGTTGTGCAAGCACGTGACTTCCTTACAATTTGCTCAATGTAAATGGATTCTTTCCTCTACCACTTTTCGTTGGCAATCGGGCAAAATCAGTGTGGATTTCCTGAATATGAAATCGAAGAGAAACAACAACAACTACAAAAAATAAATAAATAAATATTTACAAATAAGCGCAACTTACAAGAAACCAAATCCATTGAAAATTGGTTTGTAATTGTTTTTACCGGACTCATACACTCTCTCACTCCCTCTCTCTCCAAAGGGACGACGGCAACTCATTACCGCAGTTTGTTCCTGTTCATTGCATTGTTGTTTGTTGAACGTTTGGCCTGGCCTGTGGCCAAACAATTACAAATAATAATACAAGTAGGAAAAAAAGAAAGAAGTGTGTCCTGTCCTGTAATGAATATTTAGAAAGGATTCCTTTCCGCCAAAGCACAAAATAAATAAAACCCAACATTTATTTCTATTAACAATCACTTGCATTGTGATTTCTTTTATGTGTCGCTGGACATGGTAAGTATGTCACTTTTATTAATGTTAATTTTGTAAGTAAATACTTCGGGAAGGGTCTGAGTGTGTGTACGTGAGGGGCAAGTGTGACAGTGCTAAACGTGTCCTTACACAAATACTTTCTTTGGACATTATGTTAATTTGTTATTAATTGTTCGGGTATTGATGGAAGAAAGGCCTAAATAAATATGGATAACATGTCGAAGACAATGGATAATATATGTCACCAATTGGACATAAACATGACGGACATAGAATATCATGTGTCAAATGTCATCGTGGAAAAGTAAGGGTTTTGAAGAAATTGTAACTGGATCAGAAGTTTGGCAGAGTATTCTTTTGTTCTCCAAGTTTTGCTAAGAGGAAATACAAAATTTTTAAGAATTAGGTTATGAAGAAATTTACCCTCCGCGACATGGGAGATGGTAACTTTGACATGATAACTGATCTTCAAAATCTCAAAATTTTACATAAGTGATATGGTTACAAAAGTTTCAGTTCAGGCAATTTTTTGGGAAATTCGAACAAAAAAAATTAAAAAATCAGCAAGTAAGTTCGGGCCGAACTTTTAATAGCCTCCACCATTTTAAAGGTTCTTGAAAAAATTCCAAAAAAATCCATCGAAAAAAATACCACATAAAAATCGTTATATACGAAGTAATTTTTTGACATAGGGTATAGTACCAATTCCGAACTTCAAATACGGAATTTTGAACAATTTCATTGAACAATGTCGCTAATATCATTAAAATACTGAATAAAGAAAGATATCGTTATAATGTTGTCTTTACGAAGACGTAGACCAGCATAGACAATTTTCCGTCATAGGTTGTTATAGCCATTACAAGCCTCACACTTTAAATGCGAAATTTGAAACAATCCCTGTCAAAAATATCGCTAAAATCACCAAAATACAGAATATCGGGGCTACCGTTATATAGGGGCTATACGATATCGTGGACCTATGTAGACAATTCTCTTCCAGGATGTTAAGTACTCAGAAGGAACTCCTGGTGTGGATTTTGAGACAATTCCGTTAAAAAAATTGGCTTAAATCATTCAAATACCGAGTATCGGGAGCTACCGTTATATGAGACATATACGATATCGTGGAAAAGTCTCTTCCAGGGGGAAAAGTACCTACAATGAACTCCTTGTGTAGAATTTCAGACAATTCCATTGAATTATGTGGCTACAATCATCCAAATACCGAATTTTAGGGGGTACCGAATATTGGGGGCCTATACGATATCGATGACCCATATAGTCGATCATCGAACTTGTGGCCAGGGCCCTGTCGTCTACAGTCTCTGGAACCGGGACTGATGACCAAAGTTTTCGATTTTGGGCTAAGATCGATAAAATAAAGCTTTCTGGGATCTGAGTGCTACAATGTCTTAGAAAGCTGTCATGAGCTATTCATTCTGCTCGCTCCGAATCCTTGCAATAATTCAAACCCTTAGAAAACTTTCTGCTCTTATTCCACATCACCTCTCATCACGCTTTTAGAAACCTACCCAATTTGCTTAGCAAAGTCCTCGCTCTTGGCACTACAACATGCTCCTTGATCTCACCATGCTTCTTGGTCCTAGCAAGCTCCTTGTAAATTGATAAGCTTTGCGACAACGATTACTGCTGTACTCTTCTTCTTCTTTCAATGCTTTACATTCTTAGAAAGTTCTCTTCACTTAGCACGGTTCATTCTTTTAGCATGATGTATATAATTATTGCGCTTTATGGTCTTAAGCAGATCCCTGAACTTACCATGATCTACGATCTTAGCAAGCTCCCTAGGAAATACACTCTCCATGCCACTGGCCTCTTCCTAGTTCTTAGTTGGCTTGCTTTGCTTACCATGATCCACGCTCCATGGAAGCTTTCTGCATTTGGCACTGTTCTGACTCCGAGTAAGCTCACAGAGCTGATAACGCTTCTTGCTCTTAATAAACTCCTTCGGTTTGTCACGATTCCTGCCCTGAGCACTCCCCAATTTCTTAACAAGCTCTCTGTGCTTACCATTCCCCAATCACTTAAAAAGCTGCCTGAGTCATTAACGCTTCACGTTCGTATCAATATTCAAGTTCATAGAAGGATCCATGCGCTTTTTAAGTCTCTACTAACCAAAAAAATCCAAGCCAACTGCAGCTCGAAGACATCTGAGAAAGTAGTTCTAACTCGATTATCCCTGAGCCGAAGTACCCTAATATTTATCTTCTAATCCGCTTTACTTCTTACCTAAACACTCAATTTGCCTAACCGGGTATATTACCACTAACACCTTCCAGCTGAATCCCAAAATCATGGCGAACCTTGAAACAGGATTACCCTAGAATCGACACCGATAGGTCAAACATTTTTGTGCTGGCTTTGTTCCATCGAACTGCTCATTTGTTTGAAAAGTGGCATACCTCAAAAATTTGATGTTTGGAGTGTTAAATCGTTGGGAATGGACGGTTCTCTCTCTTTTTCTCTCATTTTTGTCCCGCAAATGCAACAGTAAAATTTTTATATGCACTGCGTCCGGGTGGGTTCCTAAATATTTCGGTAGATCTCGAAAGATGTTCCTTTAAAATGCATCGTACCTAGGCATATATTGATATACAACATGTTACATTTCACTTGGTCTTGGTTTCGACGATTCAGCAGAGTTTCCTGTCAAAATTCCGCTTTCTCTCTTTATTCAGATGGATTTTGACTTCAGGTGGATTTTGACTACCAGACTCCAAAGCATTTATCTCGGCTTTAATATGTCTCTTCTTAGAGGAAATGAAGAGAAAAAAAAAAACAGAATCATAAGAGCGATTAGTGTCGGAATATCACAGGAACAGCCCCAGACTTGTTCATTTATTGTGAGCCCCAGAAACTTTAACACGTGTCGGGTTTATAATACTGTGGTAGTTTTTCGTATTTCCCTTTAAAACAAAAATATTTAAATTTAGTGTCTTGGCTTCAATCACTCCACACACAACAAATAAACCAACTGTTCGTTTCCCCCGCTACACCCAAACTTCCTTCGTTTCATATCTCTAAAACATTTATCATAAAGCCTTAATAAAAACAGATCCATGCGACAATTTATTAATATGACTTCTAACTTCAATAACTCATCACAGACGTCGTCGTCATCATCGACATCATCACCATCATCGACAGCAATGACATTCAGGCACAAACACACATGCACACACACACATTCACTCATCAATGGCCCAGAACTCCATCAACACATACTCTCCCTCAAATACTCCGCTGGCAAGCATCCTTCGATTCTCACATCATTCACGCAACTTTCCTTGGAAATTTACGACAAATATGAAGAATCACAAATAGAAGAACGACAAAAAAAAAAAAACGAACCAACGAACTAACACACAACATAATTTATCACACATGCCTACACGTTTCACATCCTCATTCTCACACTGGCTCTCTCTCGATACATCAACTACGTAGCACTACAAGTACATTTGCCGTGCATCTGTGTTTATTTATATTCATACCTCAAAGAAACACACATCCACACACGTATTGAGTTGTCTATGACAACAAATACTACGACAACACGAAATGGAATGCAAGAGGACTAGATGGTTGGCCTGGCTGGTTGCAGACATTACCAAGACATTTGCCACACATGATCCAGTTGTTTGTACACTTACCCGTGCTACCAATATCATATGCTGAATAGGATCAGTACTACGCCGCTTCGACCTCGTCCGCGTAGTTGCTGTTGTGTGCCAAACAAATAACATCATGTTTAATAATAAAACATAAAGTGCCGTGTTAAATATTACGGCGATGATTTGCAGCCGCTGCTTAATCAACTATCTAAAGGCCATATATCACACATGCGGGAGAGAGCGTGAACGAGCTCGTACTCACAGTGTGCTATGATATGCATATGAGCAGTAGCATCAGCGGATGGAGGGGGAGTATGGAAGTGATATAGAGAGGTGTATATTTCCATATATCAAATTGAAATTGGGATGATTGGTGTTGTTGCTCCTTTGTTGTTGTATTCCTCTTGATCTCTCTCAATGTTTATTTGTTGTTTTTATTGAAAATATCTTGACGCCGTATTTATGCAGTCGTAAAGAAATTCATATGTGATTCTTTCAAGGTAATATTTATATGTGAAAGATGTCGGATGTTAATTATGGCACATATTGGGCAATAATAAAAATATTTTGGATTTTATGAGGTAAAAGAGGGGAAAGATCATGGTTGTCAGAAGGGAAATCATAATTCTTGGTACTTCGAGTGGGTTTTAGTTCATAAAGAAAAAACTTGGTTATCATTATTGATTCAAACCCGTAAAGTAGGCAACAATTTTGGTTTATAGTCTCTAGCTTAGTATGGAGGTCATATAAAGTTTGCCGTTCCGTTTGTAGCTCCTCGAAATATCCATTTTAGACCCCACAATGTATACATATCCTTGATCCCAGTAACTAGGATTTTTTATACCCTCCACCTTGGAAAGGAGGGTATATTAACTTTGTCATTCCGTTTATAACATCCTTAAATATTCGTCTTAGACCCCATAAAGTATATATATTCATAATCAGCATAAAATTCTAAGTCGATTTAACGATGTCCGTCTGTCTGTCTGTCTGTCTGTCTGTCCGTCTGTCTGTCTGTCTGTTGAAATCACGATACAGCCCACATTATTTGACGTAGAGCGCCAAAATTTAGCAGAGCAATTGGTATTGTGTCTAGGATGGTTGGTATTGAAAATGAGATATATCGGTCCACGTTCTGGTATAGTCCCCATATAACGGTACCTCCCGATATTCGCTATTTTGATGATTTATGCCACATTATTTAACGGATTTGTCTGAACATTGGTATTTGTAGGTCATAACGGGTCCCTGTATGTGTGGCAAAACATAGCATGTATAGGTCCACGTTTTGGTATAGCCTTCATATAATGGTACCTCCGGATATTCGATATTTTGATTATTTTTGCCACATTTTTTGAAGGAATTGTTTAAAAATTGGTATCTGTTGGTCATAATGAGTTTCAGCTCCGGTGGCGAAACATTGCATGTATGGGTCCATGATTTGGTATAGCCCCCATATAACGGTACCTCCCGATATTCGGTATTTTGATGGTTTTTGCAACATTTTTTCACTGAATTGTGTAAAAATTAGTATTTGTGAGTCATAATGGGTCCTAGTTCGTGTGGCGAAACATTGTATGTATAGGTCCACGTTTTGGTATAGTCCCCATATAACGGTAGCTCCCAATATTCGGTATTTTGATGATTTTTGACTGATTTTTTCACGAATTTCACTGAAAATTTGGTAGTTGTAGATCATAATGGGTCCCAGTTCGGTCCCAGTTGAATGAAAGCAAAAAATGTCGGAAAAAGCATCAAATTTTAGGGTAAGTTTAGATTTGTTCGAACTGGTCACCTTTGACAGGAATTATGGCCTTCAAACGGTCAATGAAACCGTCATACGCTGTCCGAATGTTGCTGTGCGGTATTTTGGTCCATTCCCAGCGAAGCGCTTCCTTGAGGTGATCGACACATAGTTATTCTTTAGTGCTAACCTTGCTTTTCAAAATACTCCAGACGCAATAGTCCAACAGATTGGTATCCGGAGATTTTGATGGCCATTGTGCGCTGGAAATGAAGCGAGGAACCTCATTTTGTAACCATTCTTGGGTTTCGCGTTCTGAGTGCCATGGTGCTGAGTTCTGTTGGAATGTCCAAGGTCTGCGGCCAAAATATTTGCGTGCCCAAGGCTTTAATACACCCTCCAGAATATTTTCGCAAAAATATTCGGTTTTTATTCCGATGCCACGGTCGATTAATACGAAAGGAGAGCGATCATCGGCTGTTATGGCGGCCCGCACCATGGTCGGGGCTTGAGTTCTGGTGGCCAACAGAAGGTGCACATTTTCAGCTAACCTCTTTGGCAAGTAAAAACGATTATTTTGTTTGTTTACAAACTGCTGGACAACGAATGTCTTTCTCATCGGAGACGGAGAAAACCAAATTCGGCAGTTCACCACTTTTGACCAAGCGAAGCAAATCTTTAGCTCTTTTGAATCTATTTTCTTTCTGTTGTGGTGTAAGTTCTTGCGCTCTTTGGAATTTCAATAGCTTAACCCTGAGCTCATTTTTCAATATTTGACGAATGGAATATTGCGATATGTTGAGCTCACGAGCCATTTTTCTGCCACTGCGACGTGGGATTCGATCAAGTCGCTTCTTTACTTTTCGAACCATTTCTGATGATGTCGCTGTTTTCTTCCGTCCATTTCCTTGACGTCGGGCTGCGCTACCAGTATCTCGGTAACGAGTGATGGTTCGATACACAAATGATTTATTCACATTTAAATGGTGGAGTGTTCTAAAGAAAGCCACTTGTGGTTTTCCAGCCAAATATAAAGAAATCACACTGTCACGCTTGAATTCCATCACGAATAACCTTTTTCTGGAAAATTCTCAACAAAATCCTTTTGTACGCTTGTAAACAATATAATGAGCTGTCACTGGAATAATTTTAACAGCTGTCGGACGAGTGACTTAGAAGTGACAGCAGTCTGAAGTTTGTTGCAGTTTTTTCTTTTCATCTTGTAATTCCTATGCAACCGGCATTCACTATGCCATTCAAGACAATTACTCCTTTCTGGGCATTAAAAACTGATGAAAAATCTTCTTAACAAATTTGAATAAATATTCTTTAATTTATCCTATTTTTATGTTAAACTCAACAATTTTCATCTTGATTGATATTTAATACCTTAAGGTATGCAACACTTTTTGCAATTAGGTGTAAACCTAAAAATATGCCATACATTTTGTTATATATAATTTTTCTTAAATGCATATCCTAACAATATGCAAAATAATTCCGAACAAATATGTCTCAATTGATTTATTGGTAAATTATTCCAACAAGAAATTACAATAAAATGGCCAATTTGAACTCCTTCCTTTTGAATATTTCCAAAACTAGCCACACACTCTCACAAATCCTTTCATATGTAAATTTTCCCAAGCCTTGGCTTTTCATTATCTTCTTCGTATAATCTTGAAAATCTCTTAGGAATTTTAGCTAGACATTTCAGCAAGTTCCTTTTTAAATTAAAGCATTTGGCATTTTTGTTTTTCGTTTTTCTTCCTCTTTAGTCCAACTATCCTTTGTCTATTATAATCGAATTTAAAAGTTATAAAATATCCATCCAACACCCCTTTCCCGTAAGAGACTTTTACTTAGTGAAACATAAAACTTTGACCTAAGATGTGCCGAGTTCTCTCCTTCGACTAGTCAAATGTTTTTATGACCACAGGTAATTTTGTCTAGCAGGACGGGGTTGGGGTGTGTGTTTGGTACTGCTGTTGGACGTTACAACTCATACAACACTTGTTGTTGAGTGTCTAACATTACCAACACAAACACTTAAAACTAACATGGTTAATTTATGGTTCGTTAGGTCAACCATCTGGGTTTTTGGCTCTGCCTGGTTTGGCCTGGTTGGAGTGGCTGGAAAAAGAAAAACGTGCTGGGTGGGAGATGGGTAGAGGTCAGAGAGCGTTTTCATGAAATGAATGGCAGTTTATATCTTGTGTGTGTCCTCGAGAAAAGTGAATTTGATTATCAGATTCCAGAGACGCAGAGGAAACATCTTGAAGGCGTTAAAATTTCATTTTCGATAATATTTCTATTCTAAAACTTAAGTTTTTTGAGCTTTTCGTGAGAGAAAAAATGAATAGGGGTTGAAAAGGGGGTATTTGAGCATATGGAACCGGACTAGAACGTGGCGTTAGATTGTAGAGAAATATTCTACACTCTCATAATCTAGTCGAGAAGTAGGCACAACTTTCCAGGGCACCAATTCTACTGCTATGGTTGGCTATATATCTTCCGGAAATTGAAAAAAAAGGTTTCGACAGAGGCAACTGGTGTTCCAAATAAGTATAATGAACCAACAAAGTCCTGTTAGAGAGTAGGTCTGGAACCTTGGAATGTAGATGGTCCTACAACAGTCTTGCTCCCAATATATGTGTCAGTGGTGGACTCTTTGGCTCTATCAAATCAATGCCAAATTAAAATCGAGAGAGATTTTTTTGAAGGCTGCTCACAGCTGACCTACAAACTTCAGTGAGGTATTTTAACCGCCTCTTTGTGAATAGTATTATGCTGGGTATAATACCTTCCAGTGAGGTATTTTAATCGCCTCTTTGTGAATAGTAATATGCTGGGTATAATACCTTCCAGTGTCCATTTCGTCTCTAGCGAAAGGATTTACTTCTACACAGCATCTGATAGTGCTTTCCAATTTGTTGATCTGTGAACATTTTTTCTTCCCCATAACAACCTACCCAAATAATTCCATATTCATTTTGTACGTAAAGATCCTCTTAAATGTTCAAATAAAGGACAATTTAAATTACAAATGTACAACGTAACAAAATTCAGCCCAGAAGTAGGCTTTAAAATCCGAAAATAATAATTTACATGGCATGCAGCACCCCCATCACTACCTACTCAATTAAGTTTATATTCATTGTGGATTTATCTATTGGGGATCATCTCCTGTTTTATACTACAAACAATGTACAGCTTTAGAAGTAGATCTATATTAGCTCAGTCTAGAAGTATGCTAAACAAAATTGTAAATTATGTGGCGTGGGTTCACATAATCGCACATTTTTTTGGACTTATATATAGCAGATCACCTCTTATCTGGACTTGAAGTGAGAAATTAGCTGCTGAAGCATAACAGTAACCCTCTGAGAGCCTGAAAATAACTAATATTGAAATTTGCTGCAATTTTTACTAAAAAATTACAACATAACAAAAATCAGCCTAGAAGTATGCTCTTTCCAAAAAGTGTGAACTACTTGCTATGGATTCACACGACATGCTGGACCCCCATAACTGCCTTCACATCTAAGCCCATACTTATTGTGGACTTATCCGTTGAAGATCATGTCCTTTGTGGACGTGGTGTAAACAGTAAGCTGCTGAATCACCAGAGCAAACCTCTGAAAACCGAAAGAAACTTATATTAAGTCTTTTTGGTTTTTATACGAAATATCCAACTTAACATAAGTCAGCCTAGAAGTATGCTATTTTTAAAAACTGTAAATAATATTTAATAATTGAAAATATTAAAATTCTGTTTATGGAAAAAATGTTATCGGCTTTGGAGTCTTTTTTGGACAAAATTCAAATCCCTTAAGTGCTTTATGGTACTTCGCCATCTCCTCCTCTATTCTACTTCCTCCTCTTCTTCCTCCACCCCAAAATCCAATTTCTATTGACCATGGAGAACACACAAAAATATTTTCAAACAAGAGAAAGTGCCAATAATGCCATAACATAAAAGTCCAATGGTCTGCTGGTTCGTTTTCTTTTTACGGTTTCTTCTTTATTTAAATATTTAAATACTTGGCAATTCATCTTCGTCATGTTGAGGATGCTGCTCCTGCTGTTGTTGTTGTTGTCGTCGTTGTATATTTTGGGGAAGAAAGAAATTTATGGTTACTCAGACTTGTATTTATTCCCTGTTTTATCCCCAAAAAAACAAGCAAAGTGTAAGCATTAAATACAAAATTCTATGGAAGATTGTCCACACCTTTTTCCCAGATATAAAAGGTCTTTGAAAGTTTTTTTTTTTCGACGCTTATGTCCCCATGACCTGTCCAGCTTGAACAAAAGCCAAATAAAATAGATAATTTCTTTTTGATTTGTGTCCCCTGTTAAATAAAAGGATACCCATGCATAAACATATGTATAAGTATGTCCTTATAAGGGTCAGTTTTTGAAAAGGTCCCAACCCATCATGAATGCGAGAGAGGTCCCATAAAACTGAAAATTTTATGCTGATACTTAAGTCATGCTTTCAAGTTTTTTTTTTTTTTTTGGGAACATTTTTCTTTTCATTTTATTCAACAACACCATAACCATTGTTATTTGCGGACTGGTGCTTTCTGGTCAGCAAAATGTATTTTTTTTTTTTTGGAAATGAAAGTTAATCGTTTCCCTTTGGAGTGTACTTCGTCGCAACATATGAGGGTTGTACTTGTTGGTCTTGTGTTAAGGCCACTAAAGATGGAATTTCATGCAACACCTTTTATTACAAAAGAATGGAGAAGAATTTTGGGTGGCCCTTCACAAAAGTTGAAAGGTTGTACGCCATGTGATGGCTTTAAAGTAAGAGAAGCTGAAAAATTCTTTCTTCATATATTTGGGGGACATTAAACCTCTATTTTTAGATTAGTTGAGTAATTCTGTTTACATACATATAATGGGGGGAATATATAAAAATTCTCAGATTTAACTCATTTTGTTATAGATGAAATTTTGCTTCAAAATATGTGATTTTTTTAGGATTTTCTAATTCATAAAAATATGCTTATAAATATACATATACCCAAATCGATTACACACATTTGTTAATCGAATTATTTAGGTAATGCAACGTCAATACCAATTGTTCTCAAGCCATATTTGGCGTAAATAAATTTATATTTTAATGTTTTTTTTGAATTTTATTCTCATAAAATCTATATATATAAATGTAAGTTGTGTTAGTTACTACGCTTATAACTTACGAACCGCTGGACTGATTTTAACGATTCACACAAATTCGGAGTTGTCTCCTCTCCGAAAAGGATAATATCCAAAAAAATCGCGTAAAAATGCGATATATTAACATTTTCATTCTGACTTTTCAAATGTACAATAGTAATGTTTTATTTTGCATGATTTTTTTCCATTTTGACTTACTTTTTTCTAATGTACATTTGTAGTGTTTTTTTATATTTTATTTTTGAATTCGAATATTTATACCAATTTATTTAATTGACTTGATTTCTTGAGAACTGAAATTGATGGCGGGTTACATGGAAGTGTAGTAGCGAATTATGTGGTAGATAATTACTTTTTCTAAATCGCTGAAAAATCATTGCAAAAATCAAAAAAACATTTTCAATGGAATCGAATTTTAAAGTAATAGTACATTCTATTGACAAACTTTGTAAGGAAGGATCTTAAAACATTTGCTGTAAAAAATCAGCGAAAAAGTTGAAGACTTTTTCAATTTGTTATTCTTTTTTTGTCAATTTTTTTGTGAACAAAATAAAGAATAATTTTTAATTAAAAAAATTGAATAAGTGCGAAATAGGATGTTAACTGACATCTACCTTTCAACCGAAAAAGCTTAATGGGGCTCATTTCAAAGCGTGACAATGATCCGTCCAATGAGAGCTCAAAATGCAAAATTCTTTGAGAGAATAATAAGTAATATACCAATATTGAAATAAAAGGTGCAAAATAGTAGAGCGAATGGGACTTTTAGTAAGAAAAGGTTTTATATCCTTCCAGAAATTCTTCCCAAACATTCAAAATACCTAAAATCACTTTTGCAGGTCTTTATATCGATCATAACTCATGGATAAGGGAACAACCCGATTTCATATTTATATAACCATCTATGATTTAAGTTATTTTTGGGGTCTTGGCCGGCCACTTTTTTCATTTTTTGGCCCTTATTTGACATTTTTGTTTCTAAGGGGGTAGATAACCTCTTCGCATAAAATTTGAAATTTTTAGAGTAGGGCCCATATTGGTATTGACCACATTCATCAATTGATTTGGCTAAAAAATTTTATTTATGCCACCCTGGGGTAGGGAACCATCATACAGATAATTGCCACATAGGAATTTATTTAATTAAAGTCCCCACATTGGAGTATCCCTAAGTCCACTTTCACATCTAATGTGTGGTCAGAAAAGAAAATTTTGTATTCTATTGAATTTTTAACCCCCAAGAGAATATTGGTTTTGAACGTAGATTTGGGATGTACATCTATATGGAATAAATTTTGGAAACATGAACAAATTACAAATATAAGAAAGTAGCACGGGACCGAATATTTGTTTAATCATCATTGAATTATCCTATGATGAAAATATGGACTTTAAGGGGTCTCCAACTTACAATTTAAATGGCAAATAAAATTAATTCCCATCTTATCATTCTGCCCTCAATTATGAGGTGGATAAAACTATTTTTACTTATTTAAATCACGCGAAATGCTATGACATGCTATATTGTTCTGCTATATTTTTGATTTGGCCTCTATTTGTCATCTTGGATTATAAGGGGTAGAAGAAAGTTTTCAATGTAAGTCGATGTTTCGGAGTAGTGCCCATATAAAGAAGGTACCTCCTAATTTAACCACATTTCAATGAATTTGGCTAATAATGCGTATTAGGGGGGTGAAAATCTTACACTAAAATTTCAACATATCTACAAATTTTAGAATTTTTATCCATGTTATAATACCCTCTCAAGTCCACCTTTTGGCGGACAAACAGACTGACATGGTTAGGGGGACTTATGAGGACTCTAATGCACAATCTAAGTTGCTAATGGGTTTAAAAAAGTAATTAACTTTGGCTATTCTTAAATCATTCAGCCCTCAATTATGTAGTATACAAAATACAGCAAATTCCAAATTACTGCTCATTTGACTGGAAGATTTTGCTACGATTTTTACCATATTAAAAATTAATTTGATCCCTTATATGGCGATAAGATTGATATATACTTTTTAATAGATTTGTATAGCACATCCACACAGTTGAAGCCCACGGTTTAAATATTGAAGCCCACTGGTTAAAAATGGGTACAGGTATTTTAAAACACTTTAAATCGACCTGTACGTGAACACTTATATCAGTCATATCTGTGAATAATTATGCTTGGGAATATATGCATAATAGACAAAAACTACGGGCCGGCAACGCGGACCGGGCCAGCTAGTTTATAATAAAAATTAATATACAGGGTGAGATGTCAAAACTGCAAACAACTTCAGACTGCTGTCATTTCTAAGCCACTCGTCTGACAGCTGTTAAAATTATTCCAGTGACAGCTCACAAGAGTGACAGGTTTACATGAGTACAAAAGCATTTTGTTGAGAATTTTCCAGAAAAAAAGTTATTCGTGATGGAATTCAAGCGCGATAGTGTGATTTCTTTATATTTGGCTGGAAAACCACGAGGGGCTATCGTTAGAGCACTCCAGCATTTGAAGGTGAATAAATCTTTTGTGTCTCGTACCATCGCTCGTTACTTGCTACCGTGATACTGGTGGCGTAGCCCGACGTCAAGGAAGTGGATGGAAGAAAACAGCAACATCAGCAGAAATGGTTCGAAAAGTGAAGAAGCGACTTGATTGAAACCCACGTCACAGTGGCCGAAAAATGGCTTGTGAACTGAACATATCTCAATATTCCATTCGGCAAATATTGGAAAATGAGTTCGGCGTAAAGCCATTGAAATTCCAAAAAGTGCAAGAGCTTACACCACAACAGAAAAAAATAGACTCAAAAAGGGCTAAAGAGTTGCTTCGCTTGGCCGAAAGTGGTGAAATGCCGAATTTGGTTTTCTTCGATGAGAAAACATTCGTTGTCGGGCAGTTTGTAAACAAAACAAAATTATCGTGCTTAATTGCCACAGAGGTCAACTGAAAATGTGCACATTCGCTTGGCCACCAGAACTCAAGCGCAGGCCATGTTGATGGTGTGGGCCGCCATAACAACCGATGATCGCTCTGCGCTCGTGGCATCAAAATAAATGCCGAATATTATCGCGAAAATATTCTGGAGGGTGTTTTAAAGATTTGGGCAGGCAAACAGTTTGGCCGCAAAACTTGGACAATCCAACAGGACTTGGAATGGTTACTAAATGAGATATCTCGCCTCAATTCCAGCGCACAATTGCCACCAAAATCTCCGGATACCAATCCGTTGGACTATTGTGTCTGGAGTATTTTGGAAAGCAAGGTTGGCACTAAAAAATATCAAAGTGTCAATCACCTCAAGCAAGCGCCTCACCGGGAATCGGCCAAAATACCACAGAGCAACATTCGGGCAACGTGTGACGGTTTCATTGGTCGTTTGAGGGCCACAATTCTTGCCAAAGGTGACCAATTCGAACAAATCTAAACTTATTCTAAAATTTGATGCTATTTCCGATATTTTTTGCTTTTATTTAATAAAATTAAAAAAAAGAAAATTTATGGTGTTTGACTTTGTTGCAGTTCCTTTATCTCACCCTGTACCCTGTACAAAGAAAATACAACACGTAAAAAATGCTCGTCCTAAAAGTATGCCTCAATATTAGATTTCCTTTCAAAATTATTTGATACATACGGCTCTAGAGTGATGTACACCCAGAGAAAAAATGACAACATCCGTGTATGAAATGACCACATCCGTGTATGATAGTGTATCAACCACGTTTGGTGTCAAAATGAGCACGCTGTTGTCATTTTGACACCGAGATTTTGGCAACGATTTCAACAACAGATGTGCATGAAATGAGCACATACGTGGTCATTTCGAGCACGCCCCGTTGTCAGATTGTCAACGCTTCGTTGTCAGATCGTCAACGCTTCGTTGTCAGATTGTCAACGCTCCGTTGTCGGATTGTCAACGCCCGTTGTCAGATTGAAATCAATGGTGGTCATTTTTTGATATCCGTTCCTTTTCCATTTTATACCCTTAGTAGAAGAAACGACATTTTTTGAAAAGTATTTTATTGAACGAAACCAATTACATAAATTCAATATAAATACATATTTGATTTAACAAAACAATTCGAATTACATATATTCAATGTATAGAAACAAATTAAATTAACTTAAATCTGAAATAAACTTTTCCATTATTCATAGGATATAAGTGAAATGGGTAAGTAATAAAATCTAAAATTGGTATTAAAAAAATTGTATCCTCATTCAGAGAACCAACTTCATACGATTGTAAATGGTAATCAAAGTTTTTAACTTTTACTTGGTTACATAAAATGTAAACATTTTCATTTTCAATTATTAAATGTTTAATTTTGAAAAGTTCAATTGCGGCATTATTTGTTGCTAAATAATAGTTTTTTTTATACCTAGTTCCCTTAAAAAAAATGTCATCAGACACTTTGCAATTTTGGTAATTTAAAACTGGCTTACTTTTTTTGTAACAATATTCCTCTTTTGCCAAATCTTCGATGGTATGCGTATTAATGATAACATTTGGTTCTAAGTTATCTTCGTGTTTTAATAAAAAATTGGAAAATTTCAATCCAGACTTAATAGATAATGAACGACAGGGATTTACTCTTGATGTAGTATTTCCTAAATAGGCTTTTGCTTCCTTGTGTTTAGCTTCGAATCTCATGCTCCAGAGATATTTAAGGGGACCACATTTTCGGATAGCTGTGGGATAGTGGACAAGAAAGTGGTGTTTCGGTTTTAACGAACCGTATAATGTTATATAAAGTGAATGGTGATCTCTAATTAATTCTTCCAATTTTATTAAATCGTCTTCTATATAACTTGGTCTTAAAAGTAAATCGATTATTTGTAATAATATTATAAAAACTTTCCAGTGATCGTTGGAGAAAGGAATTAAATCGCCTACCATTAAAGGTAAAAAATTAGTAAAACACATAGTTTCACTAGCTGTCATTTTTAAGTTATAGTTTTTCAATCTACATAAATCTAGTGGTCCAGATTTATTTCCCACTTCAATTTCTCCAAATTGGAATAAAGATTTTCTGCTGTTAATACAATCTAACGTAACAATATTTTCTTGAATCAGCCCGAGAATTACATTAGACATATCGTAGACACATATGCCCTCGAAAATGTCATGCATAATATCAAAACAAAAATTTTCAGTGACGTTAAAATTTGGTAAAGATTCGAAGATACACTTGTTTTTAATACCTGTTTCTTGAAAATTATTTTCCAATACATTTGAGTTGTAATTCTCTTGGTTTCTTAAACTATCTAAATGCTGAATTGCGTCGAATTGCATTTGGGACTTTTTTCTTCTACATACCCGGCAAAATCTTTTAGAGTTAAATGATTGCACGTAGCCTAAAATACTATTAACTGCTAAATTATCTCCAATAATTACACCTAAAATAAAATGCACCTTCTGAACACTTTGTTGAACACAAATTTCAACCCCTTCTTCTAGAATTTTTAACTCTTCTACAAGATTGTGAAATGAAACTTCATTTCCACGTTCTTTTAAATCCTTTGATGGTATAAACGCAGCAGTTAATATATAATCAAGTTTTGACAACAAGTGCTGTGGCATTGAAGGAAAGCTAATATAACAACCACATATGGAAAATGTATGGGTTCCAAGAGGATTATTAATTTGAAAATCATCCATGTAAAGGACATAGGGAATAACTAAATTGTACTGATATTTTAATAATTTAGTTTTATATAACTCACCGTTTGTAAAATTTTGTAAAACAGGTGAATTTAGGAATTTTTTGGAGTTTTCTAATGTCAAATCTAAGAGATTTGGAATTTTAAAAAGGGCACTTATCATGAATTTCAGTGGCATTATATAAATATTGGATAACTTTGGACCTAAACTGGGATTTCCGCTGATAACAATTTCCGAGACTTGATTGCTAATTACATAAACCTTTGGATCATCATAAAAGTTTAGTTCTTTTAAAATTTTTAAAAGTCTATATTCCGTTCTAGTTTCTTCGAAAGGATTTTTACAAAAGTTTAGTAAGTACCTTAAGTCTTCATAATTTGGATGATCAGTTATATATTTTTCAATTGTACATGAAATGGATGAAAGCAGAATTGAAACAGAATGTTGTATTTCTATAACATGATTTCTAGGCATATAGCTTTGACCATGTAATTGTAAAGACAGATATAAGGTTTTCTTTTTCAAAACATTTAAATCCTTTTCTATTGTATTGTTGTTAATAACAGTTTCACTGTTTGTATAATCATTTTCTTTTGATGATGACATTTCAACTGGCACATTAATGGCTTTAACCATTGGTGGAGCTTTTGTGTGATTCTTGTGAAGTTTTTCTAAATGAATTCTGAATGACGTAAATTTTGTAAATGTTTGCTTACAGTTGTCCTGAACGCATTGTACTTTTAAAAATTTAGTGGACATTAAATGGTCTGTTTTCAAATGAGCTATTAAAAGATTTGCCTTATCAAAATGCTTACGGCAACGAATGCAAATATACATTTTGAATTGTACTTTAATTATTGTTGCAGAAATTAATAAGTGAAGTCAAATTAACTGATTTTATATCATATACAGTATTAATTTCATAAAAATATTTTTGGATAAAAATCCATGGAATTTGGCAGGCATTTGGATATTTTAAAGAAAGTGCATGAAAAATTTTAAAACATGTATCTAAACATTCGAGGAACGATTGAAATTTTAACAAATTGTGGTTAAAAAAAACATAAAAACCTTTTATATTGAAATCGGACAAACCCTCCACAATTATAAATGGCTGTATAGTTAATCCAGCATTGTAATACTTTTCAGTGACTGTATCAATTTGCCTTTTATAATCGTTAATTGTCGGTAGTCGCAGTACGAAACTTTCCTGCGAATCAGCTATTGTTACTTTTTTCGTAATTTACCGTTTCCACATTTAAACCTAGCAGGTGATGGTAAAACTGAATTCAACAGTATTGCGTATATATAATCTTGAGCATCTGCAACCGAAATATAAAATAAATATTACTTTTAATGTTTATGATAAATCAGGAATTAAAATTTACCTATGCTGCTTGCCGTCAAAACATTTGCGAAGAGTTGTTTGCAATGTTCGTTATGAATATTTTTCCCATAATAATTGTAAATTTTTTTCTTAAATTGGTCCCATTTAGAAAGTAGAAGATTGCCTTTCTGTGGATACATAATATCGAAATCAATGTTGACCTAAAACGAAACATTAGTATCCATATACAAATAAATAGCTCATGGCTACTTACCAATTCTGAAGCTCTTGCATCGGACAACTTCGTCCATTCAAGGAGAAATGTATGGCTACTTAAATTTTTTATATCTCTTTGCCGTATGTTAAAAGATCTTTTCCATTTTTCGCAGATCGATCCCCAATCATTACATTCTCTTAGTAAGGAAGCTTTCAATGAATTTTCAACTGATTCATCAATTTCGGGAACATCTTTGTTACAAAAATTAGGAGATGTGTGAGTTGCTGCTTTGCTTGTGCTAGGCTCGGAAATCAAAAGCTTTATTCTTTTGGACTTCTTGTTTCTATACTTGGCATAAAGTTTTCCGCTTGCGTTGTTCTTTCCTTTTCTTGAAATGTAATAATAATCCTAAAAATAAAGACATATTATAAGTTAAGAAACTACATAATCAGATACGTTGTTTATATTGTTAATCTTACCCTCATTTCGTTTTCAAGAGGAAAAACGGAACAAATTTCATCCAATATGCGCATATAGTCTTGAGTGTAAAGAGTAACATTGTTGGTTAAAATATCTTCAATAATTATATTAATTATATCATCTCTTTGCTCGTCACTTAATTTCTTATTAACGCTACTACATTCAAGCGCTAGTTTCCCCTTCGAGGTATGTGTTAACAATTCCGTTAGATCCTATATTAAATAAAAAAACTACATTAACTATGCTTACACAAATATTACTCTTACCTTACCTCTGACAAAATTCCTTTGGCTTTTGAGCAGTTCGAACCTGTAGTGTCGGGAGTACCAGGAGTACTTGCAGGTGTCTCGTTGCGTTTCCACCATTCACCTATTTTAGATGGAACTGACATAGTTTCGTCATCAATCCCGAGCTATTGTTATGACAATATTAATACTGAGTTCAACTCTGTAAAACAAATAATACGTACCTTTCGTTTTTTCCAAGCAAAGAGCTTTTCTCTGAATTCAACACGCAGTCCCAATGGTGGCACTGCTTCCTTTAAATCTTCTTTTTTCAAGTACTGCAAGCTGCGAAATGTTACATGTGATGCTAAAAGAACAAAAAAGAAAATTCTTTGTTAATTACACTGATTAACTGAAAAATTCATTTTTATTTACTTACCTTTTAATTGTTCAAAAAGCGACTCCATATTTATTCCTTTTAAGAACTCCCTTAACATATAATCGTCCTCATTGTTTTCCGCATCTTGACTGCTGCAATGGTTTGTATCGCGAACCACAACAATATTGCCATCGATTTCTAACAACTCACCAATGATATTTTGAGGATCTTGCGAATTATTATTCATTTTCAATAAATTTTTTGCACAATGCGTCCTTTCTCTTTCAATAACACGGAAAAAATGGTAAATATGCAGCCGATTGCACACGAGTAAAAAAAATGACAACGGTGGTGCATGATTCATACACGGTAGTTGCTAAAATGGCAACGATCGTGTACGATTCATGCACGTCGGTGTACAAAGTAACAACGGTGGTGCATCATTATGCAGGTGGTGGTGCATAATTCATACACGACCGGTGTCATATTGACAACGACCGTGTGTGAATCATGCACCACCGTTGTCATTTTTTACTCGTGTGTAATCGGCTGCAATTACCAATATTACAAATGGACAAATTAAGCACGGCTGTTGTTGGTACCGAAAGTTGACCACGTCTCGGTGTCAATTTGAGCACGTTCGTGCACAATTCACCAACAGCCGTTGTTGAAAAATATAACAACGGGTCGTTGCGAAAATGACAACATACGTGCTTGATTTCGCAACGGGATTTTTCCCTCAGTGTAGAAGCAATTTTGCTTATTGGTAAACACAATTTTGCGATAAAACAACGGGTCATTTGCCAAGTGCTCTAGAGCCCAATCGGCGAAAGAACGACCCATATAATGGTCTCTCATGATGATTTGTCAGAGTATACTGAAATTTTTTGTGTTACTTTTTACAATTTAAAGTTCTATCTACTTTAAAAAACACCCTTTATAAAATAGCCTTTACTACAGTTGAATTTAAAAACTCTTGCAGAAAATTTAATATATCAAAATTCTATTTTATATGAAGAAAACATTTTCTCAAAAAATGAAACCCGTTTTTGAAACAACGTCTTGAACAATTTCATTTTGATGCTGGTTATTTTAAATTACCCCCCTTAAAACTATTGTATACTTCTAGTTGTTGAAATATAAAACTACAACTGCATACTTTTAGTTGTTTATCATAATCTCAATCTGCAAAGTTATTATTTTTTTATTTTTTTAATATTTTTAAATAATAAAAAATCACATCAAATGCAATTGCCATAACATTTAAGACCAACATAATTTCCATGCAGAGAAAAATATTCCAACACAATGTAACAATAACAAAAGACAACATTAAAGAAGCCAACAGCAACAAAAAACACACAAATATACATAAACATTTTTATATCATCAATATAAATATATAACCAAGAAAATGATGCACATGTTACAGGAATGCAGTTAAGCATAACGTTAAACATAGCTGCCACACATACCAACACTGTTCGCACATGAGACAATTGTCCTATACGGGGTATGATGTGGTTGTATGTTCATGTGTCGCAATGTGGCTTTGAAATCCCGTAAGAATAACTTACAATTGCCATACACAAATAAAGGTAGGACCTTTGTGTGTTCCATGTGTGTGCATCGTGGTATGGCTTCTCTTGTGCATTGGCATTGACATGACTTCTTTAGAATTGGAATAAAGACAACAATAGCACCCAAAATAAAGATGGAGCAAAAAAAAAAAAAGAGAAAAACACTTATTGTTACCGTGGCAAAGTGAGGAAAGTCCTCTTTTTTCGGTATAAGCATACAATGCAGTTATTGTATGCAGTCATTGCAAACACACACAACACCACAATGCAACACAACCACAGGCACATAAAGCAACAACAATTGTTGCTTGGCTTAATAAACTTGTGATCGTAAAACCAAACTTCATTTTCCATGACGGTATTGCCACCAGAACACACACCGACACATGTACACAAAGTAAAATAAATATCATCACATCGACGAGTATGCACACATTCACAAGTGTTTGATATGCTTACATCAAAATGACGACGACTACTGCGATGATGATGACGACGATACTGATGACGATAATAAGGTATATAATTTAATATCAATCTGGCCCCCTGCAGCATGTCGAAAATAACATTCTCCACTAGGAAAACAATGAAGGCAAGAGCTTTTCTTATTTTCCATAAATGTGAATTCATTTCCTTTCAAATATCTCAGGGTTAGGTGCATTTTTATGTTGCAGAACAGAAAAGTGCATTTCGAAACAACATTTATGGTTTTCCATTTGTTGTTTAGCTGTGCTTCATGCAGAAAAGTGATTTTCATATTTGCTTAAAATAGAGGGGGAGGAATTGAAGGTTTCGGGAAATAACTCAAAGATTAGTAGAGATCAGTCCTATCCACGTAAGAAAAAAAATATATATAATAAGATCGATCAAAAGAAAGGTCTGATAAAATTCAAAGTATTTAACTACTTCATCAAGTACCACATACAGGAGTCACTACGGGTGTATCCACCTTATAATGCTTTACTCTATGAAAGTGGGCAGACCGTAAAGACCGGAAATTCTTCTCGGCTGAATTCAACAGAGGAGAACTTTCCCCCAGTTAAGGTCTGGCCAATTTCTCAGAGAAAAGGCTCTGCTGGTATTATTTCTGGCTGAAATATGTTTAAATTAGGACCAAGGTCTCGTTCATAAGGCATTGACAAGTTCATTTTCTCTGAGATAAGGTTCGATAGAAGTATTTTCGGAAAAATGCTTTTAATCTGACGTTATTTGACAGGTTCTTACCTATGCGAAAGGTTTCTGACTAATTCGTATTTCAAAGAAATTTAACCCAATCGGACCTTATCTATGAAGAAAACTTTTAACCAGACCTTATAAAAGAAGATACGGTCCTGATATTTTTCATAAAGAGGGAAATGATTATTGGACATTTTAATTGGAAATAATTATAGAAATTAAAATGTATATCTTGACAAAATATCTTGCTGGACCTAATCTGGGAAAAAATAATGTCCTGATCGTACTATATTCCATAAAAGAACAAACCGTAGATTGAAAGGAATGCCCTGCCCTTGTTTTATAGTTTGGAAAATTGTCTTCGAACGGGTTATGTACCGTTAAAAATGGTCCTTACCTAACATACTAGTGTTCTGATAGGAGCATAATTTCATGAAAATTACCCTGACAACTGAGATAATGATTTTCACTGGATTTTATTTTAAAAAAGGAAACTTTTCAAAGATGGTTGTTTACCCGACATTTTATCAAGAAAATGAGGCTTTTCCGATATCCTACATTGTATATCGGTTATATAGTTATACCTTAGTCATGTCATTCAGACCGGAGAAAATGGGACCTTACCGATCTGCGACATCTTATCTCGGAAAAGTGGCCCTGCCCGGGGTATACCTCAAAAGAAAGTGGCCCTGGCCGGATTTTAACTCAAGGAAAACGTTATCCAAAGAAAATGTTTCCGACCTAATTTATCTAAGGGAAAATGGGTCTGAGTGGACCTTATACGAGGGAAAATGATACTGACCGGCTAAGTACAAGATATAATGTTACTCACAGAAGAAACTATACCAAGCTGACTTTATCCCAACAAAAATCTTCTAGCTGGACCTAATCTCAACAAAATATCTTCCCGACAGGACCTAAACTCCGAGAAATATGTCTGGACTTTATTTCAGAGAAAATATTTCTCGTTAAACCTCATCTGAGAAAACTTCAGATCCCGTCTCAGGAAAATATCGATTTTTAGTGGAATGACTTGCAATTATGATCGATTCCTCTTTCAGATATTTCTAAGAAAAAATTGGGCTCAGATCATAATTTATACCAAAACGTGGACCTGCATGGTCTATTTTCAATACCAAAAGCCCTGCAGACATAACCTACATTTGAGTAACATTTTATGTATCTACTTCAATTCGTTCGGAAGCTAGATTGATTTCCACAGACGGCGGACATCGCTAAATCGCCATAGAATTTTATGCTGATCAAGAATATATATGGGGTCTAAAATGTATATTTCGAGGTGTTACAAACGGAACGACAAACTAAATATATTCTCTATACAATGGTGGAGGGTATTAAAATGGTCTGGTCTTAGAAAACATGGTTCGAATAAATATTCTGCTGTCTCATAGAAAGCAAGCCTGGTCGCAATTTATCAAGATTATTTTTAAGCCCAACTAACCGGACTTGGATGAATTTTATCACAGAAAAATTTTCCGACCCCTGTTTTCCGAGGAACTTTGAGTTTCTTGGGAAAAACATTTTCTTTTTGATCGTATCTCACAAAAATTTCCTAAGAACAATCGATTTGACTAAATTTGATTTAAAATATATATTTCTTATCCGAACTTTTTAGACCTCATTTCAATGATATTGGCGCTGACTTGGCACACATTTAAATCTCGTAATATACCTAAGTTTTGTACTATTTATATAGTTCTATGCTTTCATATTCCCACATTTATCATATGTGACTCCTAAAAGTATGCAAACATTTATTTTTGTTACCGATATGAACATATAAGCAGTTGTTGTTCTTTTAAGTTTACATGAACTATTTGGTGTGTCTTGTGCATTGTCTTTGTATTTACTTCTTGGTTTTGTATCGTTCACAAGAAAAATATTTACATTCAATGTAGTCAAGCAGAACAGCCATTTTCAAGACAGACGTTTCAAGCGGAACATACAGTGGAGGCAAAAAGTTGTGAATTTATAAAATCTTATGATATAAAAAAAAGAAAAAAATGGTACGAAACATTATACATTTAATCAACGATATTTCATTCACTATTCACCTTAAAGTATGCCACATTATTTTGATTCGTGCTGTTTGTTTTACATATTTTAAGCATACTTTTTACCCACGGTGTCTTGACATCACACATATGTAAGTGTGTAACGTCTTGTGTAAACAATTTAGAATTGTGCTTTTAAATAAACAAATACAACGCAATCTTTTAGACTTTCCTTTGTTTACAGGTTAAGTAAAGATTGTTGTAAAATATTCACATCAAAACTGATATTGGAGGAAATGGTTTTTTTTTTCTTAATTTACACAAAAATTTTGAATTAAATAGAGAAAATGCATAGTAAAATTTGGAGGAGAATAAGTAATCCTTACAGAGCAATAATAAATAATAACTGAAATAATTCCTTTATTTCAGTATATTAGTTCCGTGGTAGTTCTTTAAATTTATATAATATGTTGCCTACTTTTGGGAGAAGTGTAGATAAACTTTCATACCTGTGGAAGAAGTGGTATATATATATATATTATTATACTGCATCAAAAATATATTAAAGCATACTTGTAGGCGATCTTAGCATAATCTCTATAAAAAATCCGTAATTACCAATTCAATAAACCAACACCATAATTCATTTTGAAAACAACAGCCTATCAACAAAGTCTAATTAGTTTTGTAATCTAACAAACCACAGCTTATTACTTAATTAACAAATTGATTTATTATAATGAAGCTCGGCAGACAGACACAAAATCTCAAGAGAGTTCCCCCAGCCAATTGGCTAAACACAAAAACAAAAAAAATTGTTTAGCAAACTTATATGCAAATTGTTTCATTTCGCAACAATACCCGAAATAATATTTAACCCATCACACACAGAATCATTCATTTGTTGCCCTGTCTGCCATGGTCTTATAAGACAAAAAGTTTAACGATGTGAACTGACATTTAATTAAGGTAACTTAACAACCATAAAACCATGGCATAGAAAAGTTTTTAGCCATATTTTTCAGCTCAGAGACAAATCTCCCCCTGAGTTAGAGAACAATGCCATAAATGAGTCTAATTAATAATACGGTGTTTACCACATAATTCAAATTTGAAACAAGAGACTGAGAGATGTTCTACAAAAATTTCATAGCATAGTTTTGGGGGAGTAAGAGTAACAATTTTTGCAGAAAAAAAGATAATGAAAAGGGTCCCATTTGTTGTGAGTTTTTAAGCATTTAAACTTTATGGCTTAGTTCTGAATATTTGAATATGTTAATCTCAAAACATGACCATTAGCTGAGGGTGTTGGAATGATTTATTTTTGGAGAACTGAAGATTTATTGCAGGTGTCGGATGAATTACAAATTTGGGGTTTTGTTATGACCACTGAAATTATGGAAAATTTATACAAAAAAAAAAATAAATAAATAAATAAATAAAATAAAAAAATATATATAAAATAAAAAAAATAAAATAAAAAAAAATTAAAAAAATGCATAAATAAATGTAAATACAAAATACTGCCTACTTTTAGGAAAGATTGAAAAATATATGACTTAGATCTTGCGATTAAAACATAGAATATTGCATAGATGTAGGTGAAATGAAATGTGTAAAATAATTTTTATCACATCTGCATTGAGTGGGGATAATAGAATATTTAGTTTATATTGCATACTTTCAGGAAACAAATATATATTTTCCACATAAATGCCAGTAAATTATAACTATTTCGTCAAATGGTTGTATAAAAGAGCTATTATTAAAATTATGGAATTTGATAGACGACTTCATTTTCAGGTTCCCTAAAGCATGCTAAAATAATATATCTCTCAGAAATTTGAAGAAAAATTGAGAAATTCAATCTCTCTGCTAAAAGACTAAATTTTTTTTTTCGTTTATACCATTAATACATCGAATATTTCTATACCCTCCACCATTGTATAGAGGGTATATTAAGTTTGTCATTCGGTTTGTAACACCTCGAAATATACATTTTAGACCCCACAAAGCATACATATTCTTCATCAGCATAAAATTCTATGCCGATTTAGCGATGTCCGTCATTCCATCTGTCTGTGGAAATAACTGTAGCTTTCGAACGAAATTAAGTAAGTTTATAAAAATTTACTTAAATGTGTATTATGTATTCAGGACGTTTGGTATTGAAAATAGGTCAAGTAGGTCCATGTCTTCGTGTGGCCCCCATATAATGGAACCTCCCGATATGCGATGATGATTTTAGCGACTGTATTTACCGGAATTGTTTCAAATTTCGCATTTAAAGTTCATAACGCATATTGCAGCCTAAGACAGAAAATTGTCTGTGCAGGTCCACGTCTTTGTATAGCCGCCCATATAAAAGTACCTCCCGATATTCGGTATTTTGATGACTTTAGCAACATTATTGACCGGAATTGTTTCAAATTTGGTATTTGAAGTTCGTAATGAGTACTACAGCCTAAGACAAAAAATTGCTTGTGTAGGTCCACGTTTTACAACCCCCATAGTACCTCCCTATATTCGGTATTTTAATGATTTTACCTATATTACACCCTTCTTTTTTTAAGTTTCGCATTTGAATATTGTAATAGCTTATGACAAAAGTTACCTAATCAGGACCACGTCCTCGTGTAGACCCTAACATAAGGCTATATTCGGTATTTTTAAGATTTTAACAGAATATTTAACGGATTTTATTATTTTTTAAAATTTGCCAAATTTGTACCAAATGGTGGAGAGTATTCATAGTACGACCCGGCAGAACTTTCAGCTTTTTTATTTGTTCTATATTGAGATCGAAACAAAATGTGGTAAATAATTGTAAAATGGTAGAGTGTAGATGGGGCAATTAGAACGTTGCCTATAGCGTTGCATACTTTCAGGAACAAAAAAAATATTTTCTCAATAAATCCATGCAAGTTTTAAATATTTCGTATTATTATTTAATTTACACTATATTATGTGAGACAACGTTGAAGCTCATTTCAATAGAGACGGACCCGTTTCAGGAGAAGGGGAAGCCGAATTGCATATTTCCAGGAGTTGAAATCTAAAAATATTAAAAATTGTGAGGTAGAGTTCTTTACAAAAAATTGGATCTATAATTGAATTATAATAAGGAAATTAAATAACAGCTAATTTGGTCAAAAAAAAAAAATAAAATAAATAAATAAAAAAAATAAATAAATAAATAAAGAAAAAAAATCTAAAAATCAGAAAGTATTTTGTGCATAGATTCATGTTTTGAAGTAGAATGGTATTGTACCTATGTTGAAAATTAATGGCCTCAGAGTCCGGCCCAGAGCCCCCAACGGAATGAATGCTTTTTTTTTTGAAAATTTACTTGGCAAAGTTTATTTTTTGAAATGGTTTCAGGATCTATCCACACCAAGATTCTACACTCAAAACTACATATATGACGCGAACAAAGAATTTTTGATATTTGGAGAACAACCTATTTTACTTTCAATCATTTAGATTCGGTTAAAAACATTTTTTTTATTTTTTGATATTTGTTGCTAAGCTTGAACGAATTTTTTGTTGTAGATATGAGTAATTCATGTTAAATACATGTTGAGCCTCTGCATGCACACAAAAAAAAATTGGTCAAGGACTATTAAAACCGCACACACACGTTCGAATATGTTACTCCTCATCAGGAATGTAAAGAGGCAACAGGAGTAAAACACCGAATTTCGAATGTCGACTCTCTAAGGGGGAGAGAAGCCAATACCAGTGGCATGTAAATGAAATCGAGTATTTCACATTTCATCAAAATTCCCCTTTTGCTTAAAATCGAAAACTTGTTTGTTATGAATAATAAATTCCCCTGCCGAAATTCGAAACCATTTTTATTACAAATTCTCAAAAAACCCCCCTTTCGAACATTCACATAAAAATGTACATCTATAAAGAATTTTTCTTTCCCCTGGGGTATTTCGAACACATTCGAAGTCTCTTTCAACCCCTCTCTTCGCCGCCAAATGCTAAACATTGTGTGATCAAAGTAATTTAAGAGCGAGAGTGACAAAATTACACGTGATGATTGTATTTTGGAAGAGGGCTCTCAACATTTTGTCAGACAAGCGATACGAAAACAACAATTCCAACAAAACAATGTTCTACTACTGTTGATAAGATTAGTTAAGTGGCAGTCGTAGAGACAGGAAAAGCCACGGACAAAACAGACGGACGGACAGTCAGGCGAGGCAGTCAGAGTTCGACACCAAATGAAATGACGGAAGCATGACGTGAAATTGTTTTTGTCTTTTCCCTCTGCCATGGAGTAAACGTGAATTTCACGTGAGTTTTTACTTTGGGCAAGGACTCGTATTGTTCTCTTTTTTTTGCTCTCTCCTCTCTTTCTCGCCTAATTGTTGACTGTGTGCCAGTGTCAGGGGTTGGAGTTCCGAGGGGGTGACTTTTTCCTGAGTTTTGGGTCTCGTGTGTGTGTGGCTTTACAACCACAATTGTTTCAATTACAATTTCCATCAAGTTTGAACGTGTCAGTGGAAGTAACCCCCCTCTTAGCTTGTTGCTTGTCCTGCAACGACAACAAGGAAATGCTATAAATAGCGTGGTGTATCAGTTCCGTGAGTCAGTCTCTTGTTGTCATTGGTGAAAGCAAGACATCGTCCATGGAGTGTATAGCAAATTGTAGCGTAGTGAACTAAAAATAGCGTACAAAACGAAAAGGAAAAGACGAAAGAATTTACGACAAAACACACACACGAAAAGTACAAATTACGTATATAGGTTGGAAATAAGTTAAACTTGTTGGATACATTGTATAAAGGTGAACAACATGGCCATACCATTCTATGAAAATGAGGAACAGGAAATCCTGCATCAACAACCTTTGCAGCAGCAACAACCAAGTTATGCTTCCGAGGAAGTGGATCAAGTGGATGGCCACATAATGAACAGCCCGTCAATTGTAAATAATATGGAAACCCCGCCCAGTTCTCCAATGCCTGTAACTAGTCCAGATACCACGGAAGCAGATGTGGCGGCCTGGAAATTATTAGCCTTGGCCATGTGTAAGGCCCTTAAGGACCACTATCAACAAAATATGGTGCCATCGAATAACAACAGCTCCTCCACGGCGGTAATACAAATTCTGCCCAATGGCCAGGTGAAACCCTCCTGGAACTAAATTGCCATCCTCGAAAAGCGAAAAGTAAAGTTCCTCGCTAAAACCAAAATGGAAGCTCGTTAAAAGCAAAATTGTGATGTTGAATATATATTTGGAACGTTTCCCAAGGAAATTAATTGCAAAGGACCCCAAATCCCATAGTCCTGCTTTGGTGTTCTTTTTTGTATAGCTGCAAAACAAAGTCTGCCGACGGCAAAGTGAAGCCCTCCAAAAAAAGGAAATGCTCTGCAGAAGTGATGATGGGTGGCTAACCAAATCAAAGGATTTAAATTAAATCCTTTACAAATTGTGAGATAAGCACAAATGTGATAGTCAATTTTTGTTTTCGAGAAAACCAAACTATATAATTTATATATATAAAATGTAGATATTAAGGAAGATATTATACCATACAACATTTTTTCCAAACCCTCTGTGTGTCTATTTTATACCCCACTGATATTTAACTATATACAATTTATATATAAAAAATTAAGAAGAAGAAGAAGAAATTTTTATAAATATTAACTAAGGCTTTTTTTGTAAACTAAAAACCATCTGAAAACTATTGCATTTTAATTTGCCAGTAGTTCAAATAATCTCCTCTAAATGTATTGATGTATTTATTTTTGGAAATATTTTTATCTCTATATAACTTACATTTTTAAGAATTTTGATACCAATTATACTCACAGCTTTAGTTTTAAGTCATAATTTCTAGATCATTTGTTTACCACTCAACGAGTTTCATTTAACATGAGCATAAAACAAGTACAATGATATTAATAAATAAATTTTGTAAATTTTATTTTAATTTAGAAAATAAAAATAGTTCTATTTAAATAAACGAATAAGAATTTTTATAATAGATATTTTACATTGTAATAAATTAAAAAATAAAAGAATAAATAATATATAATAATTTACAAAAACAATATGATAATTTTTAAATAGTGGGCAGCATTGTGTGGGGAAGGTAAGGTTAAAGGTTAATAATTGAACACGTGAAACTAAACAACACTTCATTCATAAAAAAAATCAGAATCATACGAAGGGCTTAGGAAATTTGAATGTTAATTTGAATATTTTTGAGCCTCAGAAGGTAGACAATAATTAATATAAAATAAATTATAATAAATAATAAAAAATAAAATAATAATATAATATAAAAATAATATAATAAATAAAATAATTATATAAAATTTGAAGTTGTAAATTTAGTTTCGAAAGAAAATTAATCAAAATATAAACGATTCGAATTTCCCAAAACAAGAAAATACTAAGTGTATATATATACATTGCATTTCGTTCGAATTAAAACCCAGTATCATGCCCTTAAATTTTCACTACCGTCGGTAGTGTTAAAAAGATGAAAAATAATCTACAAATATAAGAATTGATGTCTGTCATGAAAAATTTTTGAAAATATATTTTTAATGGGCAAAATGTTAATCATAATAATTCAATACAAAAATAATTTTGTTTTTTTTTTCTTAATTTTCACACATGAAACATTCCCTTTAACATTTTCCTACCGTTGACTTCTGATATGTTCCCGAAGTTAACTTTGCTAGTCAGATATCCGCCGGGTATATTTCAAAATCACCACCTATATGGCTAAGTTTTATTTTAAAAAAATATTATGGAAACTTATTTACTATACTATATACAGAGAGAGACAAAAAAAAAACTGCAAAAAAAGTCATACGCCATAATTTTTTACATTTTTATACCCTTCACCATAGTATGGAGGAATTTTATAAGGAAAAATGAGTACACCACCCATGCCTCTCACAATTTTCAAGTGTTTCATACGACATAAAAGCGAGTAGAGCAGTACAAAATTTAAGTCGACAAAGCAGCAACCAAAATTGAAAGTGGAAAATATCCCCTTATCCGAAAGAATTCGATTTTTTTCTAGAAGTTTGAGCGAAAATATGTCCATGCTTATACAAACGAAGTTTAGTCAAGATTCAAATTTTCATCTTTCATTGTCCTTGGCTCTTCAGACGCTTCAATCTCATTTCCACGCACAAAAAAATCAGGAGGGTATCTCTGGAGGGTATATTAACTTTGTCATTCCGTTTGTAACAGCTCGAAATATATATTTTAGACCCAACAAAGTATATATATTCTTGATCAGCATAAAATTCCATATCGATTTAGCTTTGTCCGTCCGTCTGTCCGTCTGCAGGACTTTTGGTATTGAAAATGGGCCATACAGGTCCACGTTTTGGTATAGCCCCCATATAACAGTACCTCCCGATATTCGATATTTTAATGATTTTAGATAAGATTTTAAGATTATAACAGAATTTTTAACGGATATTATTGTTTTTGAGAATTGCCAAATTGGTTCCAAATGGTAGAGGCAATTCAAAGTTCGGCCCGGCCGAACATACAAACTTATTTTTTTTTTTTAATTTTATTAAATGAAAACAAAAAATATCGGAAATAGCATCAAATTTTAGAATTAGTTTAGATTTGTTCGAATCGGTCACCTTTGGCACGAATTATGGAATTCAAAGGGCCAATGAAACCGTCACACGCTGACCGAATGTTGCCCTGCGCTATTTTGGCCCAATCACGGAGAAGCGTTTGCTTCAGGTGATCGACACTTTGGTATTTTTTGGGGCCAACCTTGCTTTCCAAAATTCTCCAGACACAATAGTCCAACGGATTGGTATCCGGAGATGTTGGTGGCCATTGTGCGCTAGAAATGAAGCGAGGAACTTCATTTTGTAACCATTCTTGGTTGGCGCGTGCTGAGTGCGATGCTCCTGAGTCCTGATGGAATGTCCAAGGTCTGCGGCCAAAATGTTTGCGTGCCCTAGGCTTTAATACACCCTCCAGAAGATGTTCGCGATAATATTCGGCATTTATTCTGATGCCACGATCGGTTAATACGAGAGGAGAAGGACCATCGGCTCTTATGGCGGCTCAAACCACACCATCACCATGGCCGACGCTTGTGTTCTGGTGGCCAACCGAAGGTGCTCATTTTCAGCTAACCTCTTTGGCAGGTAAACACGATCATTTTGCTTGTTTACAAACTGCTGGACAACGAATGTTTTCTCATCGGAAAAAGCCAAATTCGGCAGTTCCCCACTTTCGGCCAAGCGAAGCAACTCTTTAGCTCTTTTGAGTCTATTTTCTTTCGGTTGCGGTATAAGTCCTTGCATTTTTTGGAATTTCAATGGCTTTAATCCGAGGTCAATTTTTCCTTGAGAGCATGAGCTTGTCGGTATTTGCCGACGAATTAATATTGGGGTCGCTGAGTTAATCAGGATGACTTTCATAAAAGCCAACTCCTGGACTACTGTAGTATCTATATTCTCTTCCTCCTCAGTCAGGGGGCTTTCACAGAAGTCTATGGAAGTAATGTCGGACTCAGCCTTTACCGTTCCATGTCCGCAATAATTTAGTGGGTCGGCTGCTGCTGTCTGGAAACGTTTTCGTAAATTAGGTCCAGTGTCAAAATATTGTCGCTTTCCAATTTTCTCGTCTCGTTCGTTCTACTTGAAGCACATGGTCCGTGTCAGATCTTGAGGTCTATTTTTTTGGTTTTGGTTTTCCCTTGTGGATTTAAAGTTCTTTTGGGGTTTTAGCCACATTTACCATTGGATTTGTCCGAAATATAACAATTCCGACAAAAGACGAAGATAGATGAACGTAGAAATTTGAAATAGGATGGGGACTAGATTGTTTGAGGTTGAAATTGTGCCAAATCGGTCCCTACATTCAAATTGGGACACTATCAAATAAAAGTGACTTAACCTGCGGAACCAGTAGAATTTGGCCTTTGAGCAGTTGTTGAAAATGTTAGATTTTAAGTTTGTTTTACTTTGTCAAACTGCTTTATAATCTGGCATTTGATTTAAAATCCCCTACGTAGAACAGTAGACGTGGTCACTGAGCAGTGCTTGTAGATTGTGGGTTCCGAACGTGAACAAAACCGAACAAAAAAAAACCTGAACATAGTCGCCTCCGTATTACAATTCACTACAAGGCCCATTTCTTCTATAAATTCAAATACATAGGGCAACATACAAGAAACTCCCATTTTCTTTCATTACTTAGAGGATCTCCAACTGAAAGCCGTCGGATTTTTATTTATCTACGAAAATTTTGTCAAATTTCCATTTCCAAAAATGAAAAACGATTATTTTAACATAAGATATAATATCCGGCAATTCCCATGAGAATTATCCCATCTCAACGCAATTCACAAAAATCATTGTCAACAAGACATTTGGCCAACGGCAATTGGACATGAAAACAGTTAAGAAGGACATGCCCAACGAAATGAATTCCAGGCAATACAAAGTCCAGTGCACAAGTCTAATGTAATAACAAGTAGACTATTTGTAAAAAAAAAAACAACAACAACTACAACAATGTTTTTTATGGCTTCCTTTAAAGTAAATCCTTAACGTTTACCTACGCAACGACATAAAAAAGAATCTCGTTAGAAAATAAAAACCATTAAAAAATATGAATGAATGAATTGTTAGCCAAGGATGTGATGAGGTGGGGGGATGTTAACGGGCATTAACGGGCTAGATATCTGGAAAATCTCTTAAGGTAATTTGATTAGCTTTAAGGTATAACACCGTATCCAGATATGCGTTTGGCATTATGGGCAAATTGAAAGCAGAAGAAAGAATCCTTGCGATTTCATCTCTCAGTGATAATAATAAAAATAATAAAGAAAATGTATAAGAATAATCTGTAAGAGCATCTTAGATTTGGCGCGTAGGATGGGAAGAGGGAAGGAGGAGAGGAGAAGGAGAAGACTGTAATGAAAAAATTCCATAGATAATGTGAACTGCAAGGATACTTTCTCCGTAGTTGATATGAGAACGGGAGTGTATCAATAAAGACCAAGCCAACAAGAGTCAAAACAATTTGATGCATGAATAGAGATTCGAAAAACATAACCCAAGGATATTTTCCTCAACATTTTATTTATCAGCAAGGAAACTGATATGGAAAATCTAAGGATATAATACTGGGTACATTGACACAAGAAATCAAATTTGGGGGTTAAAAAAGAGGTTTGTTGTATGAAATTGATTTGTCCTTCCTCATCAGCCACCCCCTTGTCATACCTCCCATCCCCACCCCCTCTAATGTATTTACATATGACAAATTTCATAATACGCAGCATATCCTTTTGCCATTTTCTGTGTTTATTTTATTTATTAAGCTTGCTTCAGCAGAATTTCTTTTTCCATTGTGTGCGTGTATGTGTGTGTTTGCTTGAGTGTGTTTACATTTGGATTTATCATTTACCTTTTGTCCTTTTCAATTAATAAGCTTTTAATTTGCTTATTTATATTTTATGATATTGCGAAAATGAGACATTAAAATGAATTATACATTTGAAGACACAGAAGAAAAAAAAAAGAAAATTTGCATATATGAAAAGGTCGGGGGTGCTGCTGCTGCCACGGCTGACTGCTGGAGTGTTCTAATTCACATGCTATCTTTTCTACATCAATTCTTTGATCTTTTGCTCCTAGGATAATAAGTTATGCATTTTATTTTGTTGAATGTTTGTGTATGTGTGTAATTATTTATTTAGCTCTAACCTTTTTTTGTGTGTTGTAGCTTTTATGGCTGTTTGCACACAGGTTGTCATGTGGAACAGTGGAGAATAGAAGAGGAGGGTTTTTTTGCTGAGGTAATTTTAATTCGATTTTGGCAAGTAAACATTGTTAAAAGCATTTTTACATTATTAATGAGCTGTATTTGTGATAATTGATATTATTATTATTAAATATTTAAAGGGAGCCTTAAAGTATGTCACAGTTATTTGGGTTATGGAGAGCCTAAATGTATGCAACAATTTTTGATAAAATGACGAACATTTTTGCAAACAACATATAATTTTAGTTTCCTAATGATATTTCAAAATTTATAAGGCAGTTTTATAAAATAATGTAATGATAAACAATTAAAACAATAAATAAAATATATATTTAATAAAATAAATAATAGAATAATAAATAACGACCTCAACAAAAAAAATAAAAAACAAATTTAAGTAATAAATAAAATAATGAAAAATAACTAAAATAATAATATAATAAAGTAAATATGATCCAGTCTTGGTATTTAATTATTTTAGATTGGGAAAGTTTGGATAGTTATTATACCCTCAACCATATGGTTACATTTGATACAGCCTCTTCGAAATAACGGTCTTAGACCTTAGGTCTTTTTTGAAAACCCCTGTTTTAGGACATTTGAAGTCGATCTAGGGGTGTGCGTTCGTCCACTCACCTGTATGTCTAGGGGGCGACAACTCTCGAAACGAGTATCCGATTTGGTTCAAACTTGGTACATCATAATATTATCATAAAACTAAGATCGATTGTAGAGATGGGCGTTATCGATCCACTCCTTCTGGTACCTGTCCCAAAAAAGTTCATCATTTTCAAAGAACAGAATTTACCCAATAGAACAAGAAACAAGAATATCCGATTTTGTGCAAACTTATAAAATGTGAAAATCGGGTACGGATGTTTTTAAGCTTCGCTCATCTCAATATTTTTACCAACACAATATTGGGTATGAAGATGAAATATATAGACCCACTTCTTCTGGTGCCTCTCCCACAAAGGGTATAATTTTTGAATATTCACGAAGCTTATAGAATGTGAAATCAATATTCGATTCCTTTGAAATTCGGCACATCCCAATTTTTCTTCAAGCACAAGATTTTGTTTGAAGATGGTAGATATCGGTACACTTCCACAACGGGTCATAATTTTTGAATAATTATAAATTTTACAAAACATGAAATAAGCATCTGATTCTCTTCAAATCTTCCACATCTCAATATTTCTTCCAACGCAAGATCTGGTGTGTGGATGGGATATGTCGGCTTACTCTTTCTGGTTCCTCCCCCACAAATGGTCAAAATTTTGAATGATTACAACTCTTAAACTCTGAAATCAGAGTCCATTTGTCTTTAAATTTCAGAAATTCCAATATTTCTATTAACAAAAACCCTGTTATGAAGAACGAAGAGTGGTACCACTCTTTTGGCACCTCCCGCACAACGATGAACTTTTTACAGTACTACCGAATGTTAATAACCCCTCTTTTCCTTAACCACATTTGAGCCGGAGTGGCCGCGGTACATTAATAGGTATAATACCCCCTCTATCACCTTTCACGATGGCATCCTGCACCTGGAGGTTAAGCACATCGATGCATGCCGATCGTATCGTGATTTGACCTCACCAGAGCTCCGGGTTGAGTGTTCCCTGTGGCTTTTTGGAAAAGAGGTGAGTTAATCCCAAAGCTAGATGCAGCGCTCTCCTGGATGAGTTTATGGACCTTGTTTTTTTCGAGAATGACGGACAGCTGTTCGTTCTGTCTCTGTATGCTTTCGCATATCACATCTCGGTACATAAGCAGAGTCTCGTCCCCACGGGCATTTGAAATCATCTCCGTGGTTATGCGCTTGGTCGACGCCTCCAAAGAAGCGGTTGAATTGTTGTCGACAGTTTGGACTGTAAAGGTGACAATGTCCGCCATGATAAAGCCTCTTTATCATGGTAAGGACTTGGCAACTAAGCCTGCTACTCGTCGAGGCGCCCGGGTGCAGACGAGGCACCCAATTGCGGCGGAACATTCTGTTTACTGGTTAGTTAGGGGCGCCAGTTGCTTCGCCTCTTTGAGTCCAGGGACCATAGGCACTCTGGTATTTAATCCGAGACCCTCTCTCCGGAAACCGTTGAGCTGCCCGATAAACCTAACGGGCGTTCCACTATCCGCAACCTGTAAACGCGTCCGGTAGCACTCAGCTATGCTTCCGAGAACGTCGGAAGTAGTTAGAACCCACCAACCTCGAACGAAAAGGTATAAACAAAGAATCGTATCGGCATGATCTACTTAGAGCCTCTAGATATTCTCGGAAGCTTATGTGTTTGTGTTTTTAATGTTTTTTACAAGACTATACTTTGTTAGATTTTCAAGTTTCTAAAAGCCAAACCATGACAACTTACTTCCCTTTGAAATCTAAATTTTCAGTCAGGACATTGGTTAACAATCCGTTAAACTTCTTCCCACCCACTATTGAAATCATCCTCCAATGACTTATTCCAATAAAAGAAGTCTTATGTTTACACATGGAAAACGAAAAAAAAAATATTCTAATATTATAAAAACACCAAAGCAATCCTTGAATATCCCCTTGGGGCATTCAAGGAAACGTGACTTTTCCATATCAATGGCTTTTTCTGCAAATCAATGCCAAGCATTCATGGCTTATGATGACTGTTTTTCTATTGCATATCTTAAGGGGTTTCCAATCCAAATGTTTAGCCATTGTATGGCTTAAGCAAATATCGATTTACGTTAATAATCAATCATTATGATGCGTTATAGATTTTAAAATTCCGCATAACTCAATAGATGTTATCTGTTGGCAATGGTCTTTTCGTTGGGGGGATTGGTGTACCGAAAGAGTTTCCCATGACACAAAAATAAACTTTAAAATGGAAAAATTCAATCAGCAAAGGAAAAAAATATCAAATCCCTCAAGCCATTGCCAAGGAGAGACAAGACTTTTTTTGGGGGGTGATGATTTCTTTCGTACGCCTTAACATATGCAATATGAAACCCTTTTTGCAAAATTTTCATTTTTTCTATGTATTTTTTTTTGCGCTAGGCAAAGAAACAACAAATCTGTTGCTATGTAAACACACATGTGGCCGCAACATGTTTTAAAGGATCTTGGCACACGGGACATGGCTGAGCATGTGTGTGAGTCTGTGTGTTTTTATAGGATTTTCTAACCAAATACAAGTCAATCAACATAATCATGTTGCCGCATGTGTTTGTATGGATTGATTTTCCTCTTTTTTTCTCCCCGCTGTTTAAATATTCTTTGTAAAGTGAAAGTGACCCATAAACAAACAGGAAGGAGGACAAGAAAATTGTCGAATCTTTTTTTTCTATTTGGGTTTTTTATTTAACAGCCTTACTTTTTATTTATTTATTTATGTGAGTAAATGTTTTGGCAAATATTTGTGGATGTTACGTTGAATACATTTGCAATCCCCCTCTTGCTATCACCACCCACTCCCCCAAATTTGAGCTTCAAAGTGAAATTCGTGTATTTTAGATAATTGAAAGTACACATTGATAATGGTTCAATATTTCAAGTTCTTCTTTATTTTTTGTAGCATCTAATCAGTGTGATTCGAATTTCGAAACCCATAAAACATTTGAAGGCTTAATAACCTAAAAATCAAATATTGAAAATTTCCTATTTCAAATCAAAGCATTTTTTAGTTAATAATGTTTGTTTAAGGCAAAATTGCTGTATGGCAGAGATGGAAGCATATTCAATCCTTGTTGAGTAAATATTGACCCTACATGTCCGGAAATTTACGGACAAGTTGTTATTGCCCATTTCAAATTGAAAATATCCAAATGTTGTTACTAAGCCCTCTATTGGTTTATTTCATATTTATTTATATTTCATGGAATTTATTTTAATAACTTAAGTTTTATTATTTGTATCGTTCACAAAAATTTTGCCAGGAGTACAGAAACGTGCCCAAGTACAAGTTTTCCTCGATGCAGGCAGGCATCAGGATTTCATGTTCAAGTGGTTTTATTTACAAGGACTTTACAAGGAGAAGTATCAAAATAATGGTCATTATTGTGGTTTCTTGTTTGGCAAATAGTAAACTTGAGAAAATTTAAGGGGAGGAGGAATATGAAATATTTAAGATTTAAATATCAGACATGTTTTTATGTCAGGTCAAGGTAAACTAACATATGGCGGAATTTTATAAAGAAAATGAGTGCACATTTGATTTTCAAATGTCTAATCGGATACGAAGGACAAAATAGCTGTAAATAAGTGCAGTCGGCAAGGGAACAACCAAAATCGAAGATTGATAATATCAGCTTATCCGAACGAACTAGGTTTTTATAACCTCCACCATAGTATGGAGGGTATATTAAGTTTGACATTCCGTTTGTAACACCTCGAAATATACATCTTAGACCCCACAAGGCATATATAATCTTGATCAGCATAAAAATCTATGTCGATATAGCGATATCCGTCTGTGGAAATCCTTCTAGCTTCCGAACGAAATGAAGTAGGTTGATAAAATTTTACTCAAACGTGTATTATGTACGCAGGACTTTTGGTACTGAAAATGGATCATGTAGGTCCACGTTTTGATATAGCCCCCATTTAATGCTACATCCCTATATTCGGAATTTTGCTGATTTAGGCGACATTATTCACCGGAAATGTTTCAAATTCGGTATAAGAAGTTCGTAATAGATACTACAACCTATGACAGAAAATTGTCTGTGCAGGTCCACGTCTTCGTATAGCCCCCATATAATGACACCTCCCGATATTCGGTACTTTGATGATTGTAGCGACATTATTCTCCGGAATGGTTTCAAATTTGGTATTTGAAGTTCGTAATGAATACTACATCCTACGACAGAAAATTGTCTGTGCAGGTCTACATCTTCGTATAGCCACCATATAACGGTACCTCCCGATATTCGGTACTTTGATGATTGTAGCGACATTATTCTCCGGAATTGTTTCAAATTTGGCATTTGACGTTTGTAATGGATACTACAGCCTATGCCAGAGATTTGTCTGTGCAGGTCCACGTCTTCGTATATCCCTCATTTAAGCGTACCTCCCGATATTCGATATTTTAGTGATCTTAACGACATTATGCATCAAAATTGTTTCAAATTTGGTATTTTAAGTTTGTAACAGATAGTACAGCCTAAGACAGAAAATTGTCTGTGCAGGTCTACTTCTTCGTATAGCTCCCACATTACGGTACCTCCCCTTTTTCGGTATTTTGATGATTTTAGCGACGTTATTCACTGGAATTGTTTCAAATTTTGTATTTGATGTTCGTAATAGATAGTACAGCCTAGGACAGAAAATTGTCTGTGCAGGTTCACGTCTTCGTATAGCCCCCATATAACGGTACCTCCCGATATTCGGTATTTTGATGGTTTTAGCCTCATTATTCACCGAATTTTTGTTTTGAATATTGTCAAATTCGTTCTAAATGGTGGAGGGTATTCAAAGATCGGCCCGGCTGAACTTACAGCTCATTTACTTGTTTTCTAAATTTGTTGGTGGAAATAGGTTTATGCTCCTACAAACGAAGTTTAGTCAATATTCAAATGTTCATCTTCTATTGTCCTTGGCTCTTCAGACACTTCAATTTCTTTTCCAGGTTCACAAAATTCTGTCAACTTTCTCGGATTTTTCAATTGAACTTATGCGAATGAACCTCAATTTTTTTTTTTGAAATTTAAGTGGGCATAGAACCATGTTACTATGAGAGAATTTCCCATAGGCATGACTCCAATTTTCACTTTCTTATGGTGCTTCCATTATTCTTAAGTCACTTCAATTTCTTTCGAGGCACTCAAGAATCTTGCAATTTTTACTTTCACTTTGATCATTGTAATGCAAATTTATTTCTTCTTTCCAAACCCACATTCATCCTCTTTATTACCCTTATATCCAATGTATTTTCTTTCTTTGGAATATTCATTGATTTCAGGCTTTATTTTCCACAAATTCTACAATACTCCCAAATTACAATGCATCGACGAAAATATTTCTTTCTACCTTTCAGATCTGTGCATTTTTCATATTTTTTAATAATGTGCGGTTTTTCAATTTCATATTTTTTAAGTAGTATTTATACGCTTTACTCCCGCACCAATGCAATACCATCTCACGCATTTATTTTGCAATAATTCTTTTGTTGGCATTTCGTCACGGCAAGATGACGAAGCGACGAAAAGCAAAATCAAAGTTACAAAATTAATAATGTTAAAAGCATTACTTTTTTTTTCTCCCGAGCTTTATAAGCGGTTTTTATTTAACAGTGAAATATTGCCATTTTTTCCAATAATGGTTGTAATTGTGCACTGAAAGAAAAGAAGTATTAAATTTAACTAAACTCAAACAAAGAAAGAAAACCTAAATTATGCTCTCGTATAGAAATAAGACTCGCTCAGCTTCTCAGTATACTGAATTGAACACTCCTGCGAAATACCCACTTCAATTGAGTCTTCCTTCAAAAAGAAGATCTTAGTTGAGGTGTACTTTAGAAATAAACTGTATTGAAAGAAGTCATCTATCTAGTTCTCACTAAGGACGAAGATTGATTGAAATCTCAAAGGGGCTCTCCTTCAGAAAGAAAACCTCGATTGAGCTCTCTTACAGAAAGAAGGCCTAGTTTGGACTCTCTTATTGAATGAAGGCTTCAATTGAATTCTCCAATACAAATAAGACTCAATCGATTTAACGTATCAAAAGAAGATCTTTACCTTACTCTTCTGTATGTAGAATATTTCAACTGGGCTCAGAAGACCTCCAATGACATCTCTTATATAAGAAAGATCTTAACTACACGTTTCTATATAGGGAAGGCCTCTCCTGACAAAGAAACTCTTCTGTAGGAAGAAAATCATAATTGAGTTCTCCTATAGGAAAAAAAAACAAGACCTCACTTGAGCTCTTTTGCTGAAAGCAGATCTCAATTAAGCTCTTGTTTGAAAATTGCACAATGGGGAAAAAGAAACTCAATTGAGTTCTCCTGCAGAAATAAGACCTACGTTGATATTTTTTGCAGAAGGTAGAGTTTAATTGAGCCCCTCTATGGAAATAAGGTCCTCAATAGAGCTTTCTAAAAAAAAAACAAGTAAAAAAGCTGTAAGTTCGGCCGGGCCGAACTTTTAATACCCTCCACCATTTGGTACAAATTTGGAAATTTCCAAAAAAAAAAAAATAAAATAAAATCCGTTAAAAATTCTGTTAAAATCTTAAAAATACCGAATTCTTATACGACGACGTGGACCTGCATAGGCAACTTTTGTCATAAGTTATTACAATATTTAAATGCGAAACTTGAAGAAAAATCTGTTTATAATGTAGCTAAAATCATCAAAATTCCGAATATGGGGGGTACCGTTATATGGGGGCTATACGTAGACGTGGACCTGCACAGACAATTTTCTGGCATGGGCTGAAGTATCCATTATGAACTTCACATGCGAAATTTGAAACAATCCCGGTAAATAGTGTCGCTAAAATCATCAAAATACCGAATATCGGGGGGTACGGTATATGGGGGCTATATGAAGACGTGGACCTACATGACCCATTTTCTGTTTTTTCTGACCCATTTTCTATTACGAACTTCAAATACCAAATTTGGAACAATTCCTGTAAACAATGTCGCTAAAATCATCAAAATACCGAATATCGGGAGGTACCGTTATATTGGGGCTATATGATTACTTGGACCTACATGGCCCATTAACGAACTTAACCTGCCTACTGGCGAAATATACATGTGTGCAAAATTTTAGCCTTCTATCTCAATTTGTTCGAAAGATAGCGTGATTACAACAGACAGACAGACGGACAGACAGACAGACACACAGACAGACGGGCATGGATAAATCGTCTTAGAATTTTACCCTGATCAAGAATATATATACTTTGTTGGGTCTGACATGAGTATTTCGAGGAGTTACAAACGGAATGACAAAATTAATATACCCTCCATAGTATGGTGGAGGGTATAAAAAAACGTATTGAGCTCATAAATTGAAAGAGCATCATAATTTCCCGCTTCTGGGGAAAAAATACACCATTTGAGATCTCAATATTCCGCACATATGAAAAGTAGGTCTATGGAAATATGTCCCGTTGTGTTTTATTTTTCGATAAGCTTTCTCCAGTTAAAGAAAAAACAGGTCAGTTAACCTCTAGAAATTCAGCTCCCTTTTCGAAAAAGGTACTGAGTTTAAGTCTCTCGTTACAGGGATGTCTTCAAACGAACTCGTTTGAGCTCTTCTATGAGAGGAGGACCTCAATTGAACAATTTTATTAAAATCTAAAATCGAAAACGATTTGACTAAACTGTGATTTGAAATGGTGAAAAGGGAGATTTGATGGAAACGATTTGATAAAATCGAAGAGTCGAAAGACAAATTTCGAAAAGTCTGAAATCCTCTGTTTTTGAGTACGTAATTCTTTTTTTTTTCGAAATAGAACTTAATGTGAGCTTCTCTATGAAAAAAAATTGGTTGTATAATCCTAAGGAAGAAAAATTAGAGAAGTGAAGCCAATATTTTTGCCTACAGCTGAAGACCTGCATTATAATTTTACATTAAGACGACCCTACATGTGAAATATATAAAAGACTTGTAATAGTTGTTGAAACCCTACTGCAAATCCTCTTAAATATACTATATGTGTCACACTTTTAGGGAAGACCCAGGTGTCTCAGGAGACCTATAGTGTTTATTCCGTCTGCAGAATGCTTACAAATGTTCTAAACGGAAAGCCTGTGCTAGGCCTCCTAAAAAAAAAGTAATCCTCTTCTACTTATAGAAGACATTAGCGAGATCTTCGAAGTAAAAGGTACTTATGGAACCCATAATACATAGGAGAAAATTTCATTTTCCTCCATCTCTTTCGCTTTTTTGAGACCCAAGAATCTATTCAATAATTTTCTGTAATGTATGACATTTTTCCAAGTGTACATATCTTCCTCGCTATCCGCATTAAATATTATGATTTTTTTGTTCATAAATTGTTGTTGTTATTGTTATTATTACAGCTACCATTGAACCAGAATTAATAACACAATATGCTCTCGAAAAAGCAACTCACACCCATATAACCATCAACAAAAAAACAACACACATACCAACACTTAGCCTACCAAACATACATGTGTAAGTGATAAGGACTACATCCTTTAAAACGACACACTCTCGCAGTTCTTAACCAACAGAAAAAATTCATCATTTTTCGCGCTTTCTGCAACCGAACACGGCGTTGTGACATGGCGTGGCACTGGCTTGGCATGTTTCACAGCAGTTTGTCACTTCTTATGATGTTTGACTAACAGCTCGGAAACCCAGCCAAAATCCAAAATGAAATGAACAGAAATGCAGGGACATGCCACAAGGATCACTGGCTGACTGCGGTTGGCTTCATGACAAGAAAACAAACAAACAAAAAATCGTTAGCGAAATTCTGACACTTGTTGGCGGGGCAAGTGAGTGGGAGAATATTTTTGCGGCGATTTATGCTTCATTAAAGATTTGTTTTCCGGTTTGTTCACTTTCATGTTTGAGCCGCGATGACATAGTGCAGTTTTTGCAGTTGATTTCCGCGCTGGCTCTACATGAAAATGTGTTTTCATCATCCATTTACTTATTGCCGTTTTGTTGTTGTTTGGAAATGATTTGGTCTGTATTTGTTTTGCCATAATAGCACAATATGCAATATTGTTTTCAGTTTTTTTTTTTTTTTTTTTTTTTGTAACGCCAATTGTTTTCCTTTTCGCTTTTCAGCGGCATTTGTTTGTTGAAATTGCCTTTGGAATTTTCAGTTTCTGTGGCAAATAATGGCTGGTGGCCGAGTGGTTTGAGCAACAGAAGGTTTCGCTTTGTGGCCTTTTGTCTTTTTGTCTCTCGACTTGCCTTTGATCTTTATTTATTAATACTAATGATGTCTCTTGTGTTTTGCCATAACAATGGAGCTGAGGAGCGGGTAGCCCGGGCGTTCGTAGCCTGCCACAGACATGAGTAAATACAACTCGATTTAAATTATTTCATTTTTAATCCGTGGGGAGAGGACACAAACAAGAAAAAAAATAATAAACCGCCAAATAAGTGTGAAATTGAAAGTGTGCAACAGCAGCGATAGCCTGAAGTCCCGAAATAATTGTCCTGTGAAATCTTTTGATTTAAGAGAAAAAAAACTTCTTTATGCCACCTTGTTATGCTGTTGAGGTTGATCCCAGGAGATAGGTGGAAAATAATTAAATTCAAGTGATTTGAAAAAAAAATATTTAAAATAAGTCCTTAATAGCATTTTTCTTATATGATTCCTCCGATTTTTACGTGCACTATTGGATGCTGTCCAATGGTCATATATCAACCTTATTTTCTGAAAATTATTTTTTCACATTTCCCTTTTTGGTAAATCCCTTTCGCAAGTGTTACTTGTCATGTATCCTTTCAATCATATTGTGTGGCGCCTTGTGGCCTCCTTATTTCGATCACGTCTGCCAAAAAGTCCACACACACATACACACGCTCACCATAAGTCCGGATATTTTAATGGACTTTTCATTCAAATTATGTTCGCCACAATCTCTGAATTGCATTCACACACATATTTGCTGGAACACACACATACCCATACCTCTTTCCTTGCATCCTGGCTGGTAGTTATCCTCATTTATGGCTGTAATTTCTTGGTGTTCTGTAACACATTTCGATGTAGAATGAGTGGAAGTGCCAAAACCCGAAATGCATTATCCCATGCTCTTCCTGTGCGTGTGTGTGTGTGTGTGTGTGAATATTCACACTTACGAAATTTGCCAAAGTTTGGACACATGAATCACCAAGCGAATGACATTTACCAATGGCGAAATTTGCATCTTTTTGCTGGAGACGAAAGTTGTTAAGGATTACGAGAAGTAACAGATTTAAGTGGAAGAGGATGTATTACTGCTTAAATGGATGAGAGAAAAACAAGTAAAAAACATTTAGTTCTGTCGGGTCGAACTTCTTATAACCTCCTTTATATGGGGCCATACTAAAATTAACCCAATATAGTCATTGGACAAAGACGATTCTTAAATACCGAATTTGACATAATTTCGTGGGTAAATATGAAGAGGGTTATCAACGTAGCGAATATAGGTCTATATATCAAATATGAAATACAATGTTTTGATTCCTGTTGTAGAACCCATCACAAACTACGCATTTCAAAAAATATATATTAGAATATGTGGCTCAGATCACATTAAGAACTGCAAATAACAATTTTTAGATAAATCCGTGGAAAAATATAGCAAAAATCATTAAAATACCGAATACTGGGAGGTACCCATACAGGGTGCGATAAAAAAAAACTGCAACAAAGTCAAATGCAATAATTTTTACATTTTTTTAAATTTTATTGAATGAAAGCAAAAAATGTCGGAAATAGCATCAAATTTTAAAATAAGTTTAGATTTGTTCGAATTGGTCACCTTTGACACGAATTATGGTCTTCAAACGGCCAATGAAACCATCACACGCTGCTCGAATGTTGCTCTGCGGTATTTTGGTCCATTTCCGGCGAAGCTCCGAGGTGATCGACACTTTAATATTTTTTAGTGCCAACCTTGCTTTCCAAACTATTCCAGACACAATAGTCCGAATAGAAACTGATTGGTATCCGGAGATTTTGGTGGCCATTGTGCATTGGAAATGAAGCGAGGAACCTCATTTTGTAACCATTCTTGGGTGGCGCGTGCTGAGTCCTGTTGGAATGTCCAAGGTCTGCGGCCAAAATATTTACGTGTCCAAGGCTTTAATACACCCTCCAGAATATTTTCGCTATAATATTCGGCATTTATTCTAATGTCACGGTGGATTAATACGAGCGGAGAGCGACTATCGGCTGTTTTGGCGGCCCACACCATCACCATGGCCGGCGCTTGAGTTCTGGTGGCCAACCGAAGGCTTTACCCCGAGCTCATTTTTCAATATTTGCCGAATGGAATATTGCAAGCCATTTTTCGGCCACGAGCCATTTTTCGGCCACTGTGATGCGGGTATCGATCAAGTCGCTTCTTTACTTTTCGAACCATTTCTGCTGATGTTGCTGTTTTCTTTCGTCCACTTCCTTAATGTCGGGCTACGCTACCAGTATCATGGTAACGAGCGATGGTAAGAGACACAAAAGATTTGTTCACATTTAAATGCTGGAGTGCTATAACGATAGCCACTTGGGGTTTTTCAGCCGAGTGTAAAGAAGTCACACTATCACGTCTGAATTCCATCACGAATAACTTGTTTTCTGGAACATCCTCACCAAAATGCTTATGTATGCTTGTAAAAAATTTAATTTTAAGCAGCTATCGGACGAGTGGCTTAGAAATGACAGCAGTCTGAAGTTGGTTGCAGTTTTTTCATCTAAACCTGTATCTGTGGGGTGTATCATGTGAGCTCCCTCACAAAGAAATGCTATTATATGGAATAGAGTTCAATTGATCATCTTTGTGGAGAGATAACTCTGATCAAGCTCATCTGTGAACATAGAGAAATAAAGGTATAGACTAAAAAGTTGTCTCATCTGCTATCTTCGAAAAAAGTGTTTCAATAGAGGTGTTCATTCCGTGAGAGAGCAAAAGTCTATTCACTCAATTCTCTCAAAATACAAAATATAGAATATTTTCATGATTTATTATTATTTTTCAATTGAAAACGAAACAGTGGCTTTGTTTACATTGACATTACATTACATTACCCCCTTTACCGTGAAATATAAAAATATAGAACTTATATAGGAAAAAAATGAATAAATTGTTTTCGAAGTCGAGTGACTTCACTAGCCCTGAGTGACTTTGCTGTCCCTAGATCAACCATAGTGACATCTGCCGGAAGGGGTAAATTTTAAAACTTTTTAGTCTATAGGGTAAGTGTGCCTAAGTTCGGCATGTCCCAGTAGTCGGCACTTTTTATTTTTAAGCCCAAATAAATGAAACTTTTACAACTAAATATATTTTGTTTACTTCAAATATATTGTCAGCTATCTTTGTGTACAATTTCGCTAAGAAAAGATGATTTATTCTAATAAAAATTAAATTTTTGTCTGTGAAGGTCCTCAACAATTCATATTCTTAAGAAAAGTACAATAAAGACGTCGAATCAGTTTAACTAAACAAAAATATTATATTTTAATGAATTAATTTATTATTATTATTAATTATTCTTACAAAAAAAATGGTATGCCGACTGTTGGAACATGCCATACCGACAATTGGCAAGTGGTGCCGACTACTGGCAAAAAAGCATTGTTTTAATAAAACTACAAATTTATGAAATTTAATAAAAAGTTATTAAAACTTTATTTATTATTGCAAAAACTATACAAAATTTCGAATCTGAATAAATTAACTTTGTCATAATTGAAAAGTTCCATTCAGAATGGTGAGCGATTAAAAACGCGAAAATCCTAAAAGTGCCGACTACTGGTACACTTACCCTACCTTGATTTTTCTATGCTGTGAAGAGAAGGCCTCTAAGAAGAGAGAACCCTAATTAGGATTCTCTGTGGATTGAAGATCTCAAATGAACTCTCCAATGGAGAAAACATTTCATTTAAACTATTCTATGCAATAAATAAGACAATCGGGTTTTTCAATTAAAAATAGTATTAATTTATCCTAATTGAATTTTTGCTGTAATAAGTTCTCAATTAAACTCTTCTATGAAAGAAGACCTCGATTTGACACATTTGAAGAAATAATATCTCAAATAAACATACCTGTGCTGAAGAAGCTTTGTTTCAGCGTTTCTTTAAAAAAACCGAACTTCTCTACTAAAATTTAGCTTCTTTGAGTTCCAGAATTCTTCTTCCCATGAGAGAATTTCATATCTCTTCTTTGTACGTGGACCTCCAAAAAGTAGATCATCAATAAGAGACTTTTAAGAGAATATTTTATAACAAGAAAGTCTATGGCCTAAATTCATGGAGTTAAGCCATTGTAGAATTAAGAAGATAATATCATACCTAGCTATGCTTTTTCTGTGTTTTATCTTGTCAGATTTATCTGAATAGAAAACGGGTCCCATCTCTGAGTTGTGTTTGTACATCGGATATTGACAATGAGATGCTGTAAAATTTTGAAATGATTATGAACGTATGATTGCACAAATGTGCCTCCTCAATTCTACCAGAGTAAGGACTGCGGTCAACAACATACACGAGACACTGTGTCGCAGTGGGACATTGTAAGATATTTATACCCTACACCACATAGTGGTAAGGGTATTATGTCTTTGTGCATTTGTTTGTAACATGGAGAAGGAAACGAGATAGACCCATAGTTACTTTTGAGAACCTTCATAGAATCACTTTCTGAGTCGATTTATGCATGTCCGTCCGTCTGTCCGTCCGTCTGTCCGTCCGTCCGTCCGTCCGTCCGTCCGTCTGTCCATGTATTCTTGTGAACAAAATGCAGGTCGCATTTATTATCCGATTGAGATGAAATTTTCCAAACAATATTTTTTTGGCCCAAGGACGAACCCTATTGAAATTGGTGAGAATCGGATCAAATTTAGATATAGCTCCCATATATATCTTCATCCGATTTCGGGTTAAATGTGCACCAAATATCCACTATCAGTCCAAATTACCTGAATTTTGGCACACCCAACCGAGTTCGGCCTAGAAGCAAGTATATCACATTTGGAGAAAATCGGTTCAGATATAGCTATAGCTCCCATATATATCTTTCATCCGATTTGATCTTTAAGTTCCTCACATTCCTACTATGCACTCCACAACCGTGATATTTGGTACCAGGTATTAGATGGAGCACAGAAATAGCTGTTTTAAATTTTATTGAAATCGGTTCAGATTTGGATATAGCTCCCATATATATCTTCATCCGATTTCGGGTTAATTGACCACCAAATGACCAATATCAGCCCAAATGGCCCGAATTTTGGCACATGTGACCGAGATTAGCCTTAAAGCAAATACAACAAATTTGGAGAAAATCGGTTCAGAAACAGCTATAGCTCCCATATATATCTTCATCCGATTTCGGGTTAAATGTGCACCAAATGTCCACTATCAGTCCAAATTACCTGAATTTTGGCACACCCAACCGAGTTCGGCCTAGAAGCAAGTATATCAAATTTGGAGAAAATCGGTTCAGATATAGCTATAGCTCCCATATATATCTTTCATCCGATTTGGTGTTTAAGCCTCTCACATTCGTAATATGCACTCCACAAGAATGATATTTGGTACCAGATATAAGATGCAGCCCAGAAATAGATGATTGTAATTTTATCGAAATCGGTTCAGATTTGGATATAGCTCCCATATATATCTTCATCCGATTTCGGGTTAATTGTGCACCAAATGGCCGAAATAAGTTCAAATGGACTGAATTTTAGTACATCGGACCAAATTCAGCCTAGAAGCAAGTATATCAAATTTAGTGAAAATCGGTTCAGATATAAATATAGCAACCATATATATGTTTCATCCGATTTAGAATTTTAGTCCCATACATTCGTAATATTCACTCCACAACCGTGATATTTGGTACCAGGTATTAGATGGAGCACAGGAATAGCTGTTTTAAATTTTATCGAAATCGGTTCAGATTTGGATATAGCTCTCATATATATCTTCATCCGATTTCGGGTTAAATGTGCACAAAATGGTCAATATCAGCCCAAATCACCAGTCTAGAAGAAGAAGAAGAATACGTAAAATTTGGAGAAACCCGGTTCAGAGATAGCTATAGTTCGTAAAATGCACGATAGAATTAGATAGATTTTGATTTTGTACCAAATATCTCATAGAGCTCTGAAATGCCCTGTATAAACCTTTTTACGAGAGCTCTACTAAATATGCATAGTGGTGTGGGGTATCATATAGTCGGCCCCGCCCGACTTTTGAGCTTTCCTTATTGGTTTTTTGTAGCATTTTGTTTTAAATATGGAAATCCAGATTAGTTTTATGTTATGAAAGATTTACATATTTTAAAATTTTACGAGCTGTTAAAATGTTTCATTTTAGATAATTTTGCACGTCATAAAAATCACTTCAAATCTCGCGATTTTATGACTCCCAAATTATTTGCCAAAATATTGCCTTAAATTTTTATGGGTTTTTAATTTATGCAAAAAAAGGACAGAATAAGTAGATTGGCAAAAATTTGCAATTACTTGGATCAAATGTTGCCTCATTAAAGTTTTTTTTTACGATTTGGGGGCTAAACCCATCGTAAAACATGATGCCACACTTTTTTTTCCAGAGGTGGTATCAAAAAAATTTACATTATGCAAAATATCTGTTCCAATGACAACAGCTGTTGAGGTTGATTTTTTTTTTCGGGCTCACTTCACGCTGCAAATCGCAAAGTCATAAAATACGCAAAGTATTTTTGCAAATGAGTTAAACACAACAGAAGTGTGCAAAAAAGCGGGAAGGTCATAAATGTCCAACTTAGGCTGAGTTAATAAATATAATTCGGAACAATTTGCAAAACACTGAAATGCAGGGCACAATCATAAAACACGGGGCACGGGGTAGGGGTGAGTAACTGAGCAAGCCCCTTAGTTTTCCTCTGCCATTGAATGGTGTTGTAAACTGAAACGCTTTGACAGAAATAGCATAATTAGTTCCGCTCGAAAGGAATTTATCGATAATGGAATATTGTGCAACTCTGTTCTGAGCTGAATGCGCGACTAAAAATTAGTGACAAAAATGCAATAAAATCTTGTTCACGGCTTGCCCGGTTTGGGGCTAGCGTTAATGCATTTGTAACTATTTTGCATAGAAATCATCAGCATCGTCATCAGTTAAAATTGTTGTTCCTTTTGTGACGAGAACTCGTAAATGTCACTCACTTTGTCGAAGTGAAATGTTTATCACCGCATTTTTGACATTCCATGCAACACACAGTCAATACAAGCGGTGTTCCTACGCTGAGGAAAGTGATTTGAAAATTAAACTACAGTAGCAAAGCTATATGAGAATGAGTCACATTGAGGAGAACAGGGTGGGTACGATGTGTGTATTGAAAAGTTCTTCTCATAGAAGAAAGGTTCTTCTAATAGAACAGCAGGAAGACTCTTCTCATAGAAAAACAGAAAGGCTCTTCTCAGAGAAGGGAAGAAAGGCTCTTCTCAGAGAAGAGAAGAAAGACTTTTCTCAGAGAAGAGAGGCTCTTCTCTGAGAAGAGATGAAAGGCTTTTCTCAGAGACGACAGGCTCTTCTCAGAGAAGACAGGCTCTTCTCAGAGAAGAGAAGATAGGCTCTTCTCATAGAACAGCAGAAAGGCTCTTCTCATAGAAGAGCAGAAAGGCTCTTCTCATAGAAGAGCAGAAAGGCTCTTCTCATAGAAGAGCAGAAAGGCTCTTCTCATAGAAGAGCAGAAAGGCTCTTCTCATAGAAGAGCAGAAAGGCTCTTCTCATAGAAGAGCAGAAAGGCTCTTCTCATAGAAGAGCAGAAAGGCTCTTCTCATAGAAGAGCAGAAAGGCTCTTCTCATAGAAGAGCAGAAAGGCTCTTCTCATAGAAGAGCAGAAAGGCTCTTCTCATAGAAGAGCAGAAAGTCTCTTCTCATAGAAGAGCAGAAAGGCTCTTCTCATAGAAGAGCAGAAAGGCTCTTCTCATAGAAGAGCAGAAAGGCTCTTCTCATAGAAGAGCAGAAAGTCTCTTCTCATAGAAGAGCAGAAAGGCTCTTCTCATAGAAGAGCAGAAAGGCTCTTCTCATAGAAGAGCAGAAAGGCTCTTCTCATAGAAGAGCAGAAAGGCTCTTCTCATAGAAGAGCAGAAAGGCTCTTCATATAGAAAAACAGAAAAGGCTCTTCACATAGAAAATTAGGAATGCTCTTCCCCGTTTTGAATTCACATTTTCTGCCCCACCCTGTACGCTACCGTTCATTATCTGCCATGTAAAATACTCATAATGTATTTTGATTTTTATGACATGACAATAACAACAACAACATCAATTGATACAAATGAAATTGAACATTAAAAGCCAAAAACCTACAACAAATTCCTCCAACATGTACCCCACTCGTTTAGGGGTAGTTAGAGGTATGTTTGACAAAAACTGCGAACAACAAACATTTCCAGCCTTCAATTACTAACCCAGCAATTTGAGACTTCCGCTGATGTGTTCCTCTTTTATGTTGTCACATCGATCCGATCTGCATACGAATTGGTAGCAATTATTTTGCCCATGGCCATTATTGATTTGTTTTGTAGTGAAAATCCGCCAATTGTTTCGAAGTTATGGCAAATTGGAAATTCCACTTTCCGCTGGATCAATGTTAGTGTTGTTTTTGTTCTTGGCAATTATTTAACAAATTGCTACTTGTTTCCTTTGCCCTAGCCTGAATTCCAACATTTGGGCAGGCTGGATGGCTGCCTGGCTGAGAGAATTGCTGGCGGGCGGAAACATTTAATTCAATCAAACCATTGAAGTGGAAATTATGAGAGTAACAACAACCACCTCGACATAATGAAGGTGTCAATAAAATACCATAAAATATTGACAATTTATTTACATATCGAAAATGGGCATTGGAAAATTGTCTCTGCACACACACACACACATGAAACTTTTCGTATGCAAACGCCCCCTTTTGCCTTTGGAACCTTTTTGTTAGCGGAAGAGTATGTGTATATTAGGGCGTTTTAATGTCAATTCAAGTACAAAACGAATGAATGCCTCCATAAAAAGCAATGCTGAGTATTTTCCAATCTTTGTTCCCCTGTTTGTACATTTGAATATCTTGACAAGAGGAGAGCTATAAATATGCGAGTTAATGTTGCGAAAAGTGCGAAAATGGAATGTTAAACAAAATACGAAAATTGAAATAATTTGCCTGTAAATATGCAATGCAGCTGAGTTATGTTAACACGGATCCTTGGCATATGCAATCGAAATTGTGGGTAATGTGTGGAACCCAGGAAACCTTTGGTTATTAAACGACATGCAGTAGGTGACCAATAGGCGGAAATTAGGGAAATTCATGATTTCAAAGACATTAAATTACCTTAGAGATATTAAATGATTACTCTAATGACACTGTGCCACAAAATTGATTTTTTTAATAATAGGAAAAACTCAACTGATAATGAAAGTAGGGGTAAAAACACATGTATCGGTATTTTGAAAGTTTACATGAAAAAGTAACCTTAAAAGAGGGACAAGTTCCCCCTTCAACATTTTTGGAAATTTTCGGATTAAGATTGCCTGGAATCTGCGTAGTTAAGGTATATAGTGTTTTCGGCATAATTATTGATAACAATGGGAGGATTATTTTGGTTAAAAAACTTTAACCCTCAAACCGGTCGGCAAAGGGGTATTTTTGGTCTTTTTTCAAACTATAGCTTCAAACTCTCTTTAAAGAGGATCGTTACACGTTAAAATATTTCAAAAAATTATTAGTTATAAAAATTCTACATTAGCTCACGGAATGCATCAAATTTCTAAATCTAACCTAAACAACCAGAAATTCACATACAGGGTGAAATGAAAAAACTGTAACCAACTTCAGACTGCTGTCATTTCTAAGCCACTCGTTCGACAGTTGTTAAAATTATTCCAGTGACAGCTCATTATATTGTTTACAAGAGTACAAAATCATTTTGGTAAGAATTTTCCAGAAAAAAAGTTATTCGTGATGGAATTCAAGCGTGATAGTGTGATTTATTTATATTTGGCTGGAAAACGACAGGTGGTAACGATAGCTCTCCAGCATGTAAATGTGAATAAATCTTTTGTGTCTCGCAACATCGCTCATTACCGTGATACTGGTAGCGTAGCCCGGCGTCAAGGAAGTGGATGGAAGAAAACAGCAACATCAGCAGAAATGGTTCGAAAAGTAAAGAAGCGACTTGATCGAAAACCGCGTCGCAGTGGCCGAAAAATGACTCGTGAGCTGAACATATCGCAATATTCAATTCGGCAAATATTGAAAAATGAGCTCGGGGTAAAGCCATTGAAATTCCAAAAAGTGCAAGAACTTACATCGAAAAAGAAGAAAATAGACTCAAAAGAGATAAAGAGTTGCTTCGCTTGGGCGAATGTGGTGAACTGACGAATTTGGTTTTCTCCGATGAGGAAACATTCGTTGCCCAGCAGTTTGTAAACAAACAAAATGACGACAAAGAGGTCAGTTGAAAATGTGCACCTTCGGTTGGCCACCAGAATTCAAGCGCCGGCCATGGTGATGGTGTGTGGCCGCCATAACAGCCGATGGTCGCTCTTCGCTCGTATTAATCGACCGTGACATCAGAATAAATGCCAAATATTATGGCGAAAATATTCTGGAGGGTGTATTAAAGCCTTGGGCACACAAACATTTTGGCCGCAGACCTTGGACTTTCCAACAGGACTCAGCACCATCGCACTCAGCCCAAGAGTGCTTACAAAATGAGGTTCCTCGCTTCATTTCCGGTGCACAATGGCCATCAAAATCTGCGGATATCAATCCGTTGGGCTATTGTGTCTGGAGTATTTTGGAAAGCAAGGTTTTCACTAAAAAATACCAAAGTGTCGATCTCCTTAAGCAAACGCTTCGACGGGAATGGTCCAATATACCGCAGAGCAACATTCAGGCAGCGTGTGACGGTTGCATTGGCCGTTTTAAGACCGTAGTCCGTGCCAAAGATGACCAATTCGAACAAATCTAAACATATTCTAAATTTTGATGCTATTTCCAACATTATTTGCTTTCTGTCAATAAATTTAAAAAAATGTAAAAATTATGGCGTTTGATTTCGTTGCAGTTTTTTTTTATCTCACCCTGTACATTTTGTATCTTTGGAAACTTTCAGTGAAGTTTTACATCAAATAATTTTGTCTTTGACATCATCCCTCTTAAATATTGTTTTGTGGATCTATCATGCATAAACACAGATGGAGTGGTACTTTAACCCTACAACGTGTTTTTTATTTGAGCCGATTTTCCGGCTTTTGGATCAGCTTTATTTTGGAATTCATAGTAAAATTTTAGTATGTTTTTTGCTCTGATACGACTATGTCTTATTTAAGTTTTTTTTTTTTTTTTGAGAATTTAAAAGAAGGACCTAAAAGGCACTTTAATGACTAGACGGACGATAATTGTTTTTACAAACCAAAATACATGGATTCCTAGGGATCTTAACTCAGATGTTTACAAATATATTAAAATGGGCAAAACTTCACGCCTTTTTTGGATTACATCGTTACGTAAAACTTTCAAAACGTCGACACATGTGCCTCATATTTTTAGCTCTATTTTTATAGTCTACTAGGTTTTCCTTAATTTTCATAAAATTTGAAAATATTTTACAGTACTAATTCTTTTAAAGTAATACTGGGTGTTATTGAAAAATTTTTTGAGATTTTTTCAAAACTTTCAAAAATTTTGTTGGCTGGGTTATGCTTACATTCACTCAGGGACATTTCTCTTTTGTTTTCAAATTCTTGGCACGCAATATGATTTCACGTTTAAGGATTGTAGAAAAAACTGCAGTATAAACACTAACTGATAGAAAACAGGAATTCGGGACATGTTTATGGTTTCCTTGTACGTAAATTTCAGTTGTAAAATCGAGTCAGGTTATGGCAAACTACCAGTATTTACATAAACATTTTCTGAAATAAGTTTATACGATTCTTTAAGATTTTTCAATTTTGTTCCCAGGACATTTGTGTTATGCCACTTTAAGGTGGCAAACTAAAGTCTTATGTGCCTCTGTGCATATCGTGGCGAAATTATTGCATCTTTATCGCCATATGCAACCCACTGCCCCTCCACAATTTGGTTGAATTGCATTTCCACCCATCTCTAGTCGCAATTGAATACATTATCCGCTTATCGCTTATCATCACACAGTGAAAATAACGCCGCAGCATAAAATTGCTGAGATCCTCTTAAGGAAGAGGAATTAATAAGCAACGCCAACTAACAGCGGCGGACAATGAATATAAAAGCAGTGGCTGTTATGACAGGGGTAATTTTCCACACCTATTGGATGCAAGGCGATAAGGACAGTTGGGCCTACAAAGATGAGTTATTCAACAATATTGGATCTTAATATGGAAATTCTTGCCGGAAAGGGATGAAATATTTTTAAAAATACACTGAATTATTGGTCAGATATGAGCAACCTTGAAAGAACAAGTAAAAAAGCTTTAAGTTTGGCCGAGCCGAACTTTGAACGAATTTCGCATTTCTCAAAAACAATAAAATCCGTTAAAAATTCTATTAAAATCTTAAAAATATCGAATGTGGCTGTTACGTTAGAGTCTATACAACGACATGGACCTTCGTATAAGACATTACAATATTCAAATGCGAAACTTAAAAAAAAATCGATAAATAATGTAGCTAAAATCATCAAAATACCGAATATCGGGACCTACCGTTATATGAAGGCTATACGAAGGAGCCTGTCATAGGCTGTAGTATTCATTTCAAACATCAAGTACCAAATTTGAAACAATTCCGATGAATATTGTAGCAAATATCATCAAAATGCCGATTATCGGGATGTACCGTTATATTGGGACTATACCAAAACGTGGACCTACCAAATCGTGGACCTACCAAAACGTGGCCTACATTTTCAATACCAAAAGTCCTGCAGACATAATATACATTTGAGTAATTTTTTTTCAATCTACTTCAATTCGTTCGGAAGCTAGAGTGATTTCCACAGACGGACAGGCGGACTGACATCGCAAATATAGAATTTTATGCTGATCAAGAATATAAATACTATGTGGGGTCTAAAATGTATATTTCGAGGTGTTACAAAAGGAATGACAAACTTAATATACCCTCCATACTATGGTGGAGGGTAGAATAAGAACAAACAAAGCACACGTATTTTCTCTCGAAATTTATTAGCTATTGTCAGAGCCAGACCGTCTCTTACCATTTCTAATGCATATAGTTTGAGCAAGGCTGATACATTTGTCTATCTTCTATATATCTTTCTTATCGCATCCTATGAGTCTTCCCTGTATTTGCCTTTCCACCAGCGTGTTTGCTTAGCGCAATGAAGACATTTGAAGCGTTAATGATTTACCGCATTTATGCATTTCCATACGTATCAGCTTCATTTCACGCAGCAATCACGTCGAATATTTCATCTCATTTGGCATCTTCTCGGGTGGGGAAGTGAGGCCGCGATTAAATAAACTGCCTTCCTAACCCTCTCCTCCGATTGGTAGGGGGGAATAATGACCAAAACTTTTAGGATGCCTGTATTGATGGCTCGCCAAAGATGCTGATGAGCACGTGAGTGTGGGAGTGTGTGTCCGCTCAATTCATAAGTTGATGATAAACAAATCATTTGTATGCGCCAATGCAATTATTTACATTTAATTGCGTGTTAAGTTCGGTGTCGCCGCAAAATTTCGCTCGCAATTCCTGCATAGTTTTAGTTTGTTCAAGTGAATACGTGACATTGGCAATTTACACACATATCCTCAATACAAACACATGTATGCAGACATATGTATTTTTCTGTGTGTTTAGGGATAAATTCGAAGTGTCCATTAACCGTATCATGTTGATGTGTGGATGTTTTGGTGATGGTAGGGATATCCTTGCCCATTCAACTTCAACAAATTTCTTATCATAATTGATGGAGGGTGTGTTCGGATGTTTATATGTGTGGGTGCGTGTGATATCTCCTAATGAATTCAAGCATTATTAAACCTTTGATTAATGAGATTTTTTCCAGTTGGAATCTAAGTTTCTTTTTTAATTGTTGTGAATATAAATCGAGGGATTAAAAAGGGTAATTTTTGAAAACTCTTTAATCATCTACACTGTCAAATCTGTTAAAAAAATACGACAAAGACCCTTGCAATTACTAAAATCTGGGAGTATAATTATGTAACTTTTATACCAAAAGGTCAATCTATACTGATAACTTAAATTCCAAAATTTTCATAAATTTCCCGAAATTTAATAGAAAACATTGCCACAACGTAAAAATACTTGATATCGGAGTTATCCCTAAAAGGTGACTATTCCAAAAGTGGATCAGTATGCCCCATTTTTTGTACTAATGATTTTGGATGTAATCCAATGATCTCTGTCAAATTTTAAAGCTCTATCCTAAAAATTTCGAAATATATCTTAAACTAAAAAGTCTCTTTGTATATGGTCAAAAAGATATAAGGGCCTTGACAATATTTGGCCCGAGAACCCATAACTTCTTTGAGGTTATGATCTAAAAACAGGTATTTACTTGTCTCCTTTGGTATTTCCTACAACTCTGAAGGACTTTTGCACAACAAAGTAATTAGAAAACTTGCAACTATTACTTTGAACCCTCCCCAAAATATGAAGAATGAAGGAAGATTTTGCCTCGGATTGGATGCATGTTAAATTAACAGAAAAAAGAGCGAAGACATCATTTTCACTTTTAGTACCTAAATTTCGAATGTAATTTTCATTAAAACTATTGTACTTAGACATATGGCTTATTCTGAGATTTACAGCGGAATTTTATCTAGAGTATTTCTTCTTTTGACACCTTCTTCCTTAAATGGGATTTTATGTTACCTTCAGACGTCAATTCGAAAAAAGTCCAAGAAAAAAATGACAAAAAATTAGGGAATATCTTCGGTGTTTTGGGACAGTGATGTTAATATATATATTTTTTGATATACTGTGGAAATACATTTCCTTTCAACTCGAAAAAAGTCCTTTGAAAAATTGCTCTAAAAATTAGGAAATATTTTCGTTTTTTTTTTTTTGGAAAATTGATGTAAATAGTTTTTGATATACTGATAAAATAAAGAATTTTTTCTTTGGTAACCTATAGTAAAATTAAATGAAGAATATTTTTGTCTTTAACAACATTTTTCTAAAACGATTCCTAGTTGGAGATTTTTAGATGAACCCATAATAAGTATGGCTTTAACCCTTAAATGTATTTTTTTACTATATACAGATGAGAAAAAAAACTGCATCAAAATCAAACGGCATAATTCCTACTTTTTTAAATTATATTAAAAATGTCGGAAATAGCATAACATTTAAGAATAAGTTTAGATTTGTTCGAATTGGTCACTTTGTCCACGAATTATGGCCTTTAAACGGCCATCAAAACCGTCACACGCTGTCCGAATGTTGCTCTGCGGTATTTTGGCCCATTCCCGGCGAAGCGCTTGCTTAAGGTGATCGACACTTTGGTATTTTTCAGTGCCAACCTTGCTTTCCAAAATACTCCAGAAGCAATAGTCCAACGGATTGGTATCCGGAGATTTTGGTAGCCATTGTGCGCTGGAAATGATGCGAGGAACTTCATTTTGTAAACATTCTTGGGTGGTACGTGCTGAGTCCTGTTGGAATGTCCAAGGTCTGCGGCCAAAATGTTTGCATGCCCAAGGCTTTAATACACCCCCAGAATATTTTCGCGACAATATTCAGCATTTATTCTGATGCCACGATCTATTAATACGAGCGGAGAGCGACCATCGGCTGTTATGGCGGCCCTCACCATCACCATCACACCATGGCCGGCGCTTGAGATCTGATGGCCAACCGAAGGTGCACATTTTCAGCTGATCTCTTTGGCATGTAAACACGATCATTTTGTTTGTTTACAAACTACTGGACAACGAATATTTTCTCTTCGGAGAAGACCAAATTCGGTATTTTACCACTTTCCGCCAAGCGAAGCAGCACTTTAGCTCTATTGAGTCTATTTTTTTTGTTGCAGTGTAAGTTCTTGCAGTTTTTGGAATTTCAATGGCTTTACCCCGAGCTCATTTTTCAATATTTGCCGAATTGAATATTGCGATATGTTCAGATCACCATTTTTCGGTCACTGCGACGCGGGTTTCGATCAAGTCGCTTCTTTACTTTTCGAACCATTTCTGCTGATTTTGCTGTTTTCTTCTGTCGACTTCCTTGGCAGGCTACCAGTATCACGGTAATGAGCGATAGTACGAGACACAAAAGATTTATTCACATTTAAATGCTGGAGTGCTCTAACGATAGCCAATTGTGGTTTTCCAGCCAGATATAAAGAAATCACGCTATCACGCTTAAATTCCATCGCGAATAACTTTTTTTCTGGAAAATTCTCACCAAAATGCTTTTGTACGCTTGTAAACAATATAATGAGCTGTCACTGGAATAATTTTACCAGCTGTCGGACGAGTGGCTTAGAAATTACAGCAGTCTGTATTTGGCTGCAGTTTTTTCATCCCACCCTGTATATACATAAAATGTACAGATTCCGAGGAATCTTAATCCAAAAATTTCAAAAGGTGTGGAAGAAGGAGAAATTTGCCCCCTCCCTTTGCGTTGTGAACTATGAAAACACCAATATAAATCGCCTTTTTTACGCCCTCAGATGTATATAATGTCTTTATTGAAAGTTCGCCATGCAGTTCGACGTTTTGGAAAAGCCTGCATATAACGGTACCTCAATATACCCGGACATTATTCACAGGAAGTGTTTCAAATTGAAGTGTTCAAAATGAAGCTCGTAATTGATACTACAGGCTATGACAGAAAATTCTGCATTTTTTCATAACCAGCTAGATTTTCTCCGTTATTCTTGAGAAATGTTCGCAGTGTAATCTAGAGGTTTTTGCCTGCAATTATTTTTGAGTAGCATAATATTATTTGGAGTTATAGGGTCTCAAAACTCGCTTTAAAAGCGAATTTCCGTATAAATTGTGCAAAGCACTGACCGTTTGGCCTAGAGCACAACTCTTGGCTTACACTCCCCCTAGCTATCACAGTGTTGAGAATTGTTGTTTTATTCAAAACTTTAAAACATCACGTTATAAAAATACATTACATATACCCTGACAATTGATAAATATTAACATTGGTAAATTTTTTTCGGACACTCAAATATCCCCAACATATCAATTTCACCCAAGAGGGTACTTTGCAAAAATTTTCAAAAAGTTTAACACCATTGCAGAGAAGGACAACGGCTATTTGGCTCAAACACCATCATCATCATCGACCATTGACTTCAACAAAGTGGCATTAGGGATTTATCAACAGTAACTTCCCCTCACCTCCCCTCCTTGAGTCAGGCTCCCAATGTCACAATCAGAAGCAGGTAGCACATACATGTTTTGTCATTTCCCATAACTACGGTAATATGCAGGACTAAAAAAAAAACCTAAAATAAACTTCCAGTAAAAGTTGATCAGAGAGGGAGAGAGAAAAAACAACTCCAACAATCCCACTCCATGTCGCTTTCAATTCGATGACAATCAATGGCTTCTCGGTCTGTTGTCCATATGCAAATAGAGGAGGACAGTTTCACAAACAGACATTGGTGTCGTCGTTGCTGTTGTTGGAATTGAAGTTGAAATGTAAACATGTTTGGTGTTTTTAGACAATTCTCTTGTCATGCTTCATAAAGGATTCATATGCATTTCTTAATATCCCTTTTTTGTTTTCCCATTTCGACCGGAGTGGCCATTGTGGACACAATTTGTTCTGGTAGTTTGAGTTTGATAAGCTGAAATAAATGAAGTATCTTTGGGTAAACAGTAAACCAAAAGTAAGTGGTTTTGAAATCAGGATACTTATGTCGGAATACGCTTTTTGCTGGAGACAACTCTTCAGTTTAATTAACCAAAAAGTGAAATGGGTGTGGTGGCCGATGAGGGCATGAAGAATTGGTGAATGGAATAAAGAGGGGAAGGAGAACAAGTAGATAATTTATACAAAATTTAAATGTAGGAAGAAAATTTGGAAAATATTAAAGAAATTCAAGGGAAACATTTCATGATTTTGAAATCGTTTTATATCTCCGTTTATTGCCAATATAACTAATTATTATGAATTATATATATTATTTTTAAAATACTAAAATATATTAAAAACAAGTAAAAAAGCTTTAAGTTCGTCCGGGTCGAACTTTGAATACCGTCCACCATTTAGTACAAATTTGGCAATTTCAAAAAATAAAATCCGTTAAAAATTCTGTTAAAATCTTAAAAATACCGAATGTAGCTGTTATATTAGAGTCTATACGACCACATGGACCAGCATAGGTAACTTTTGTCATAAGCCATTGCAATATTCAAATGCGAAAGTTAAAAAAAATAGGTAAATAATTTAACTAAAATTATCAAAATACCGAATATCTGAATGTACCGTTATAGGGGGGCTATACGAAGACGTGGACCTGCACAGACAATTTTCTGTCTTAGGCTGTAGTATCTATTTCGAACTTCAAGTACTAAATTTGAAGCAATTCCGGTGAATAATGTCGTTAAAATCATCAAAATACAAAATATCGGGAGGTACCAACATATGGGGGCTATGCCACAACGTGAACCTGTACAGACAATTTTCCGTCTTAGGATGTAGTATCTATTTCGAACTTTAAGTACCAAATTTGAAACACTTCCGGTGAATAATGTCGCTAAAATCATTAAAATACCGAATATCAGGAGGTACCGTTATATGGGGGCTATACGAAGACGTGGACCTGCACATACAATCTCCTGTCACAGGCTGTAGTATCCATTACTAACTTCAAATGCGAAACTTGAAACAATTCCGGTAAATAATGTCGCTAAAATCATCAAAATACCGAAAATCGGGGGTACGAAGACGTGGACCTGCACATACAATCTTCTGTCACAGGCTGTAGTATCCATTTTGAACTTCAAGTACCAAATTTGAGACAATTCCGGTGAATAATGTCGCTAAAATCATGAAAATACCGAATATCGGGAGGTACCGTTGTATGGGGGCTATACGAAGACGTGGACCTGCACAGACAATTTTCTGTCTTAGGCTGTAGTATCTATTTCGAACTTCCAGTACCAAATTTGAGACAATTCCGGTGAATAATGTCGCTAAAATCATGAAAATATCCAATATCGGGAGGTACCATTGTATGGGGGCTATACGAAGACGTAGACATGCACAGACAATTTTCTGTCATAGGCTGTTGTATCTATTTCGAACTTCAAGTACTAAATTTGAGACAATTCCGTTGAATAATGTCGCTAAAATCATCCAAATACCGAATATCGGGTGGTACCGTTACATGGGGGCTATACGAAGACGTAGACCTACGTGGCCGATTTTCAATACCAAAAGTCCTACAGGTATAATATATATTTGAGTAAACTTTTATCAATCTACTTCAATTCGTTCAGAAGCTAGAGTATTCTCCACAGAGGGACTGATGGACGGACATTGCTAAATCGACATAGAATTTTATGCTGATCAAGAATATATATACTTTGTGGGGTCTAAAATGTATATTTCGAGGCGTTACAAACGGAATGACAACCTAATATACCCTCCAAACTATGGTGGAAGGTATAAATAATATGTAACATTATATGTTTGTTATCTTCTACTGTCATCATATTGTGCACTAGTGGTAGTAATATATTCTCTATAGAAATAATATACTGCCCTTTTAACCTATATTTAATTAAATTCTTATTAGACACAAAATTTAATTATCCATCATGACAAAAATTGGGTTAATAAAAAAATTTCAAATATTTCGAATACCACATTTTTTACCATTTTCCGTTCACATTAGCATCGAACCAACAAAAAAAAAAACTTCAACCCATGATTGAAAAACTCAATCAATTCGATTAAATTAAATCAAATTAAACTAAAAGCCAAATCAAATTTATTTTCATCAACCGAACCCAACCGGACTAATAAACACAAATAACATTGCACTCGACATTACCGTTTGGGTTTAAAATTCAATTTGTATTCCAAAGCAATTTTACCAAAAAAATAAACAGACCTCTCTCTTCGTGCCATCAAAAAAGGGATAACAAAACAAATTTCCCACAAAAAAAAAAAAGAAAAAATCCCAACTAAACTAAATTTGCAGCCGGTCACAGTGCATGTGCTGTACATTGCATTGTCCAGTACAAATGATTTAACAGCAGCAGTGGCTACAATCTAACACTTTGCCAGAAAAGAAAATGGCTCAAAACATTTTAGACAAATTGCCAGAGATAGAAATCCCACCAAGGTGGGAAAGGTGGTCAAATACCCACCTTAGGTTGGACAAAAAATAATCAAAATTAAAATGAAAATACGTCACGGAAACGGATGTGGCTGAGTGAGCACCTTAACGCCTGAATGCAACACATATTGTCATTTGCACTCTCACACATATACCCAATCAAACACACACACACACTCGTTCTAACTGTCGAAGTTAGTTGTGCAACATAATGGTCTCCTAGTATGGACAACTGCAACACCATTACCTAAAAAGTTCGAAGCGATGGATGGACGGATGAATGCTTGTGCAAACACAGTAACCACAAATAACACAAATACTTAATAAAACTACATTTGCATGTGCAAGTGTGAAATTCAAGTTTGGAGTTGAAGCGAATTAGTTAGACCCTACAAATTTGCACTTTTGGAGGATGAAAATAAGTTATTCAAAATTTTGCATGATATTTCATGATATAGATCCATATTATTTATTTATTTATTAATAATTAAGTTCGTAAATGGGCCATGTAGGTCCACGTTGTCATAGCCCCCATATATAAGTACCTCCCGATATTCGGTATTTTGATGATTTTAGCGACATTATTCACCGGAATTGTTTCAAATTTGGTACTTGATGTTCGTAATGGATGCTACAAACTATGACAGGAGATTGTATGTGCAGGTTCACATCGTCGTATAGCACCCATATAACGGAACCTCCCGTGTGTCTTATCTAAGACTTCGGAAACAACAGGGTAAGACGAAAAAATTGCAACTAACTTCAGACTGCTGTCATTTCAAAGCCACTCGTCCGACAGCTGTTACAATTATTCCAGTGACAGGTCATTATATTGTTTCCAAGCTTACAAAAGCATTTTGGTGAGCCTTTTTCCAGAAAAAAAAAGATATTCGTGATGTAATTCAAGCGTGATAGTGTGATTTCTTTATATTTGACTGGAAAACCACAAGTGGTTATCGTTAGAGCACTCCAGCATTTAAATGTGAATAAATCTTCTGTGTCAGATATCATCGCTCGTGGCCGTGATACTGGTATCGTAGCCCGACGTCAAGACGGTGGACAGAAGAAATCAGCAACATCAGCAGAAAAGAAAGTTCGAAAAGTAAAGAAGAGACTTGATCAAAACCCGCGTCGCAGTGGCCGAAAAATGGCACGTGAGCTGAACATATCGCAATATTCCATTCAGCAAATATTGAAAAATGAGCTCGGGGTAAAGCCATTGAAATTACAAAAAGTGCAAGAACTTACAGAAGGAAAGTAGACTCAAAAGAATTAAAGAGTTGCTTCGCTTGGCCGAAAGTGGTGAACTGCCGAATTTGGTTTTCTCCGATGAGAAAACATTCGTTGTCCACTTAAAGCTTTGGGAACGCAGACCTTGGACATTCCAACAGGACTCAGCACCATTGCACTCAGCACGCGCCACCCAAGAATGGTTACAAACTGAGCTTCCTCTCTTCATTTCCACCGCACAATGGCCACCAAAATCTCCGGATACCAATCCGTTGGACTATTGTGTCTGGAGTATTTGTAAAAGCCAGGTTGTTACTAAAAATACCAAAATGTCGACCACCTAAAGCAAGCGCTTCGCCGGGAATGGGTCAAAGTACCGCAGAGAAAAATTCGGGCAGCGTGTGATGGTTTCATTGGCCCTTTGAAGGCCATAATACGTGCCTGAGGTGATTAATTCACCTCTGTATACTGCTAAGTCGTACATTTAAAAAAAATAAGGATATTTTATCCAATTCCGAAATATTTAACCCTCTTGATTTTCATAAATATCCAAGAGTTGGAAGGTAGTCTATCTGGGCACGTTGGAAATCAGGGAGACTATATACGCTAACTTAAAAGCCCAAACTTTAAGTGGAAAAATCTTAGCTCAAGAGGTCTATATAGGAGTTTATAAGGTCAGATAATTTCTTGAAACGAGCTTAAAAACAATGTGAAATTGGAAATGTTTGAGTCTATATAGGCGATTTGGACTGTCTAGAATTCATGAAGTTCAGATCGACTTCTAGGAAGTACAAAGACGATGTAGAAGGCTAGCACAAAGCTTATATTGGTGGCTTGAAGTCTAGGGAGGCCTGAAGAACAGAAGAAGTTCTTCTCTCATACAATACCAGAAAAAGTCTGCTTAAGAAGACCAGAAGAAGGTCAGAATAAGGCCATCTTATAGAAGAGCGGAAGAATTTCTTCTCATAGAAGACCAGAAGAAGGTATTCTCATAGAATACCGGAAAAAGACATGGACGAGCTGGAAGGCAAAGAAATATTTTTACGGTCAATGAACGCCGTCATAGATTCTATGTACAGAGTTGCAGAGTTGTTGAATGACCTTACGATAGGCTTAATTTTCGGGACTTATCGAACTCCAGGGAATATACAAAGACGAGATTATAATTTATAGAGTTTATATAGGCAAAAGGATCACGGAGTCCTTGTAGAAAAATTAGAAGCTCAGAACATTCAAAAATGTTGAAAGGGCTGGTATTTCGTAAAGATGAGCTAAAAATCAGCCAGGCTATATAGGCGAGATGAACTCCCAAATCATTTGCAAAAATATCAACATTTATTTTGTAGAATTCTTTATAAAAATGAATTGAACTAAAAAGCTTCCCTTGCGTAGAGTAGTTTCACATTCCCCCAACCGATAAATCTTTTTTCTAACAATTGTGCAACAATATTATTGACAAAAGGCTAAGTGCAGTCGTGTGAGAAAAAATTACAAATACCCGTACACCTGCAGTGGAAGGCTACCTCACATCTCCAATCTCATAGCAAATGACAAGCTAGGTATGCCTGTGTATTCGTGGTTTGGACAGGCAGTCATTCATAGATGACAAATGCAAACATTTGCCTTCAATACTTTTGTTATTGGCATGCAAAATCTATTTGGTCAGCCATTTGGGTACCATTTCCCCTCCACCCCCCATACCTTCCATTAAGGCGATTCATAACGTTCTACAAGGAATGGAGGGAGACTTTTTTTGTGGTTGTAGGACTCGATACCCATTATGTTGGGAGTAACACAATCAAACAATGTTGCAAACAGCTTTTATACAAACAACATATTGATGCTGATATTGTTTGGCTACACAATGACCACAGATGTAGAGCGGATACTTAACTCTGTACACAATACACTTTGGATATACCTATGAAGGCATGTGTATGTGTGTGTTAACCCACGAGGGGAAAACACACACATATCATGTGTATGGGAACATTATTAATCCGCCATGATTGGCAGCATAACGAAATGGACAACAGCACAAAAACCATTTATTCATCTCAGATGAAGGCACCAACACGAAAACAGGGTGGAGTGAAATTAAGTTTTCAAATTTTGGGATTTCTTAAAATCTTACACAGATTATTAAGAAGCTAAATTCTGGACTCATTCGAATATTTTTTCTAATACCTTCTAATATATTTTTATTTCCGTTTTTAAAAAAAGTTTTTTACGGTGGTCCGCCCTATTGTGTTATATCCTCCCTGTGTTTAGCATTTTCATTCAAAACATAGCTTTTTATTCATTTATCTTGTCCAAATCTACTGAATAGCATAGTCATGCTCACGGACACAAATTCCTTTAAGCAGAGTTATCGAGTCACCCCTCCCCCCAAAATTGTGTATCCTAAACCAAAAGCTTCATCCAAGCCCCCTACCCTAACTGTCACCTCTAAGCACTGCCTTAATTCTCAAATAGATGTCATCGGCATATTGGCGCCAAAAACTCGTACCAAACCCCGAAATTCATGGGCATGAAATGCAACAGCAACAAAAGAGAGGAGAACAAATGAACAACACTATCGACAGTCGGTCTCAACATCGATGTGTTTTTTAATTCATTACTTCGTTGAGAATTTTCAAATATTTCGTTGAAAGGATCTGCAAGGATTTAAGTTAGTGGTTCGAGAGGGAGAAGGGATGCCAGTAGAAGAACTGACCATCCATCCATCGACATGACTGCATTTTGGCTGAGTGTTAAGAGTTTTAATTAAAAGCAACTTAAAAGCAAAAACATTTGTTGCATCAGACACGAGGCATGAGACGACACACAAATTGTGTTTGATTTAGGGATTTGGATGTGTGTGTGTGAGAAGGTTTGAGTTCGAATGAACGTGGCTAACTGTAGGGAGAACACTTTTATCCCTTTATAATTCCATGTAATGAAATTTTCTTAGCAAAAATGTGTGGGAGATGCTTAATTAGGGCTAAAGTGTCGAAATTGACGTTATGGAATTTTGTCTTCAAAAGATCAAGGAACTTCTATTCTGAAGATAGGGAAGGCGGAAGGTATGTATTATTTTTCTAAAAAAAGGAATTACTGAAAATTATTAAATTATAAAGATTAGGGGTCAAACAGCTTCAATTGCCCTTTTCAAAACCGTACAGATATATGTTTCTTGCCTGATAGACCAAACAATAGACGTAGACAATAATCTCATAGACAAGCTTAGAAGTCAATTCTTAATTGAGTATAAATAGAGGCGCCGAAATGATAGGGAGGCAAGTTAGGGGCTAAGGAGGCAGGTCAACGTTTTAAAAAATCATGTTCAAACTTTTTGTAGGCCTTGTTTATAAAGAAGCATTTTCTTGATGACAACATTTTTAGGCAGGAGACCCTCAAAGGTATGGCCGAGACTTCTTTTATCTGTCTTATATACAGCGTGAGATGGAAAAACCTGCAACCAACTTCAGACTGCTGTCATTTCTAATCCACTCGTCCGACAGCTGTTAAAATTATGCCAGTGACTGCTCGTTGTATTGTTTACAAGCGTACAAAAGCATTTTGGTGAGAATTTTCCAGAAAAAAAGTTATTCGTGATGGAATTCAAGCGTGATGGTGTGATTTCTTGATATTTGGTTGGAAAACCGCAAGTGGCCACCGTCAAAGCACTCCAGCATTTATCATTCAATAAAATTAAAAAAATGTAAAAATTATGGCTTTTGGCTTTGTTGCAGTTTTTTTTATCTCCCCCTGTATATAAGTAGAACATGTTCCATCGGTCTGTTTATGATGGATAACCATTTACAGGATACCTTTAAGTGAATTCTAGCACGTAGTTTCCCGAGAGCAACCCATCCGAGTACCTACAAGCAATCGGGCCGTGGTTAAACTCGTTTGGATTAAGATTGCATAAGATAGTTAAAATGTCATAAATGAGAACTTATTGATATGAAAAAAATTCGCCTTGTCGCTCCTAGGAAATATAGCTTGTAAAAACATTATATTTATTCTAGCAATTTAAGAAAATATACATTTTAATATATTTTATAAAAACTCCTAAACATTTAAAATTCAATCTTGTAAAAAATATACCAAATTAATTGCCCTAATCCCGCGTAAATCACAACTAATTAACTTCTAATTATGTCTCTAATTATATAAAAATTTAAACAAATGAAAAAATGGTTTTTTTTTTTGTTATTGGCCAATAAATTGTGGGGATTAAAATAACACAAAATCACGAATCAACAAAAAACCGTAGGACTTTTAAATAATTACCGATAAATCAACTGTAAAGTATTTAATCCGCTTTCTGATGTTCGTTGCGGGCAACATTGTCAATTATTCAAAAGGCAAAATAAAAATCAAAATTGTCAAACCAGAAACGAATCCACACAAAATTAATGACAAGCCCCACCAAACAAATTGGGGGCCACAAAAGAGGGGGAGTGGAGGGATCGAAATTCTGATGGAAGGCATAGCATATAATTAAAAACCAATGCAATCTGTGTTGTTGTAATACCCCATGTGTGGCAGGGCATTATGTGGCGAAATGCAATCCTTAATTTGCCCGCCTAGAAGCCCCTGTGCATTACCGATTTTGTTGTGGCACTAACATAAGCTGCCTATGGCCTCGCCATACTGCCACTTGGCTGGGTTGCAACAACATTTTGTCAACAATAAATTTCAATTTATTTAGAGTAAATCATTTCGCTGTTTTGGCATTTGGTTACTCCAAACTCCATTTCATATCCTCCATTTTTTTTTGCATTTTAATTGCACAACTGAATGGCAAATGCTTCCCAATTGAAACAAGGAATGATGATTTTTTTTCGCGATTTTGGTTCAATATGGTTTCCCAGTTTCGCTGTCATTGTTGTTGCCATTTCCTAATTGAGCAGGAAACGGAACTGAAAGGGTTTCGTTTTTCCAATGGAATTTTGCTGAAATGAAAACATACCTCAGTTTTATGTTGCATGGTTTGTTTGGTTGGTTGGTTGGATTGTTTTACTCTACAAAACCAAACAAAATCACTGAAAATATATATGTGTTTGTATGTATGTGTGTATGCAGGACACCAGCACCAAATGCCGGCAACATATGTTCGAGAAGTTTTTATGCTAAAAACCTAACAAGAAATCCTCATAAATCAATTAGACTGTCCTCCAGTGAAAGCAACACTGGCAGCGGCAACATTTGCAGATTTGTTTTGTCGGAGTGTGTGTATGTGTGTGCAAATTTTTTTCCGTTAAGTAGCATGCAACATTGTTTTGTACGTGGCCAACACATGGACAAGGATTTTGCATGTCAAATTGTAATTTAAACAAAAGGTCCATTTAAATCAAAAATACGCAAACCGTCGAGTCGGCTAAGGTGTTTTTAAATACGAATTAAAATGATTTATGTTTTTATTAACAACTAGACAAATTAAGGCAAAACGGAATTATGAAATATTTACAGAAGAAAGGATAAACGAAATCAAATATGCCACCGTGGTTTTGATTTATTTAATTGGAGAGGATTGCATGAGAGGAAAGGGAGATGAACTGAAACAGAGAGAATTTTGTTTGGTTTCCATCAGAAAATATAACGAACTATATAGAAGTTTGAAAAAATTATATCCACAATTAAAGTCGATAGTGTTAGTAAGTGGGGCTGAGATATATAAAGTATTTTAAATAGGGAAGTACAGTAATGCAGGGTTATACCAAATCGTGGACTTTAAACAAAACTATATCACAAGAGCAGTTTGCACATTTCGCACAGAACAGAAATTATAAATTATACCTTCTTTGGATGAAAGTAGTAGCTAAACTTGAATCTGCAGGCATTATTATGTGTAACTATTGGCTGAGCCTGTAAAAATTCCTAATTCAAAAAATTAAAAAAAAAATTGAAGAGGTTCCTATTTAGGTTACTTTGCGATATTTACGCCAATACACTTGTCATCTACCTTTACATTTTCCACCATGACAAACTTAATATACCCTCCATGTATATTAAGTTTGTCATACCGATTGCAACTCCTCGAAATGTATAGGAGGTATATATTTTTTTGATCAGCGTAATATTCTAACAACAAAGTCAAACACCATAATTTTACATTTTCTTTTTAATTGTATTGAATGAAAACAAAAAAGTCGGAAATAGCATTAAATTTTAGAATAAGTTCAGATTTGTTCGAATTGGTCACCTTTGGCACGATGGTCAAACGGCCAATAAAACCGTTACACGCTGCCGAATGTTACTCTGCGGAATTTTTTCCCATTCCTGGCGAAGCGCTTGCTTGAGGTGATCGACACTTTGGTATTTTTTAGTGCCAACCTTACTTTCCAAAATACTCCATACACAAAAGTCCAAAAGATTGGTATCCGGAGATTTTGGTGTTCGTTGTGCGCTGGAAATGAAGCGAGGAGCCTCATTTTGTAACAATTCTTGGGTGGCGCGTGCTGAGTGCGATGGTGCTGATGGTCCTGTTGAAATGTCCAAAGTCTGCGGCCAAAATGTTTGCGTGCCCAAGGCTTTAGAAAATTTTCGCGATAATATTCGTCATTTATTCTGATGCCATGGTCGATTAATACGAGCGGAGAGCGACCATCGGCTGTTATGGCGACCTACATCATCACCATGGCCGGCGCTTGAGTTCTGGTGGCTAACCGAAGGTGCACATTTTCAGCTGACCTCTTTGGCAAGTAAACACGATCATTTTGAGAAATTTGGAGAAAACCAAATTCTTAAGTTCTTGTCCTTTTTGGAATTTCAATGGCTTTACCCCGAGCTCATTTTTTAATATTTGCCGAATGGAATATTGCGATATGTTCGGCTCACGAGCCACTTTTCGGCCACTACGACGCGGGTTTTAATCAAATCGCTACTTTACTTTTCGAACCATTTCTGCTGATGTTGCTGTTTTCTTCAGTCCACCGCCTTGACGTGGGGCTACGGTACAAGACACTAAAGATTTCACACTCAAATGCTGGAGTGCTCTAGCGATATCCACTTTTGGTTTTCAAGCCAAATATGAAGAAATCACTCTATCACGCTTGAATTCCATCACGAATAACATTTTTCCTGGAAAATTCTCACCATAACACTTTTGTACGCTTGTAAACAATATAGTGAGCTGTCACTGGAATAATTTAAACAGTTGTCGGACGATTGGCTTAGAAATATCAGCAGTCTGAAGTTGGTTGCAGTTTTTTCATCTCACCCTGTATATGAGGCACATTGTGACCTCTGGAATGCTTTCTGAATTTCGTCTGCGTATAAAAGACCTCTTGAAGTACTTCTACCGACAAATGACTTTTTGAAGTCATATTATCCAAAGGAGAACTCTGGGAAGCCTTATACACAATGTATATAATACTTGTAAAAGGTCTTCTATATGCTAAGATCCTTAAAAGGACACTTTAAAATATTTCTTAGAAATAAAAAATGCTTGATACAACATATCATTAATAAACTGGAAAAAAAAATTGTAAATAGTCTATTTCAATAAAATTACAGATAAAACCAACCGCCATAATTAGAATCTAATAAAAATTAATATTCCTCTCATTTATGTTCAATTAGTCTTTAACTCCCTGGCAATTATCGCCCATCATAAGTCATGACTGGCAAAGTTGTTATCCAGAGTTACTTAATCTAATTAAATCCTTTCAAAAAAACCAAAAAAAAGCGAAGACTCAGCACACAACTCAATTAAATACCATGAAATATGAGAAAATGAAATGCCAAGACTAAATAAAACAGAAACCAAAGAATGCAACCAAAAGACGAAAAAAAAAAAAACATGGAATCCAATTAGCTTCTTAATGCTGTTGTATTTATCCAAAAAAGAAGAGAAAAGAGAGAAACGGGTAAGAAATGAAAAGCAAAAATTACCAGCATCTAATTACACACAGTTGATCCTTTGGACGCCGTAACATCCTTTGAAATGGCACCTTCTGTTCAGCTGCTCAGAAAATTAACAAATTGTTTATTAAAAAATAATCAAACGTTGGAAAACAAAAGAGTGGCACCAAACCAAAGCGAAAGAAAAAAAAACAATTTGAGGTTGGGGGCGGAGCAGTAGAAAATAATCAAAATTAATGCCACATATGAAGCCAAAACCTTTTTTTTTTGCCAACGTCATCACGACAGGATAGTAGCAAGACTCTCCGCTCTACCTTACCACACATTTTAGCTAAACATGTTGCCTCTCAAGTGGTTTAAATGAGTGCAGCGACGAAAACTGGCGGCGGCGGCAGCATTTGTACTGCATTCACCGCAAGCAACAACAACAACAATGGCAAAGCAACAGGACTCTCGGTTAAGGTTTGGTAAAGTGCATTCAATTGAGCGCATTTATTGTTCCGAAATTAACTCATGGGGAAAATTTCATTATTACAACAACATCAGCAAGGAAGGAGAAAAGGACGATGACAACAATGGAATATGGGCATGCCTCACCAAAACTCTCAAAATATTTAGTCAATCCCTGTAGTCTAAGGCAGCAAATTCAGTTGGCTTCTTAAATGGGATTTAGTTGATGTTGGAGTTTAGTCTCAACATCGACACACTCACATTTCCAATACCGAGACTCAGACAATGGTGGCTTTGTATGGTTTGCCTCAAATTCTTATTTGTTGCATTCATGCCATGCACATTCTTCGCATGGTAAGGTGCATTGTCGTTTGTTCTTCTTCTGTGTTTTTTTTTTTTTTTCGATTCTTTTAAGATTTAATATCCCTTTTTTGTTGTGGTATTCGATTGGGGATTTTTAACAAAAGGATTTTTCCATTCGTCTGGTTATGGCATTTCATCAGTCTGTTGTTTGGTGGGTGCAAGGGTTCGAGGGAGTAATGTGTTAAGGATATGCATGCTTGCATTTTACTGATTACCATAAGATATTCATGCCACTTGCAATGGTTCGCAATTGCATATCCGTCATGAAAGTAATTGACAGGAATGAAAGAGAGAATAACAGAATATCAATTATGTAATTATAGCGGGCTTATCAAAAAACCGTCAGGCATTAAATCGTGGGCTGAAAAGTGTCCAATGATGCAGTCATATGTGACATTCATTAACCAAAATTAAAAAAAAAAATCGAAAAAAGAATTATTTGAAACTTATATGAGATATGCAGAGACCCCCCAAAATGGTAAATTTTTAGATATTTTCAGAGATTTTTTTGATAATCTCATTTTTATCGGCTGGGGTAATTCGTGGTCGAAATTAAATGTCCTTTGCTCTTCACATTTAGCCGTGTTCTCATTTTCCTTGCATGGATGAAGGTGGCAATCTCCGCGAGATATGACCCGACGTCAAGATCGACAGCGTCTAGATGACAAGGAATTCCACCCCAGCTTGAGGAACTCTCTGTTTCACTCTACGGGGCTTAGATTTCAAGTTGCGGAATCCCACGTATGACTGGGGTCCACAAAAAACGCTTTTGATAAGTCAAAGGCTACCATTACTGATATATGTGGATATGGCGTGCACTGTATTTCTTATATAAGAGAGTTAGCCCGTTAACCCTGTCTAAAAAAAAAAACATTAAAAAACAGCTAATTACAGTCGGGCTGAATTTTTAATACCCTCCACCCTTTGGAAGAAACTTGAAAACATTAAAAAAGAAAAGGCTATACGAAGCCGTGGATCTAATAAGTAATTTATTGTTATAGGCTGTAGTACCGATTCCGAACTACAAATACGACATTTAAAACAATTCTGTTGAATAATGTCTCTAATATCAATAAAATACCGAATAAAAGGAGGTACAGTTATATAGGGGGGCTATACGAAGACCTGAACTTGCATAGACAATTTTCTGTCATGGACTGAAGTTCCCACTAGGAACTTCAAATTTGAAATTTGAAAAAAAATCCTGTCTATAATGACTCTTAAATCATAAAAATACCGAATATGGGGAGGTACCGTTATATGGGGGCTATGCGAAAAAGTGGGCCTGCATATAAATTGTTTTGTCATAGGTTGTAGTACTCATTAAGATTTTCAAGTACGAAATTAGAAAAAATTCCGATCTATAATGACTTCAAAATCATATAAAAAAACCCGACTAGTAGGAGGTACCCCAAATTGGGGCAATACGAAAACGTGGACCAACATGGCACACACAGGTGTCCAAAATGTTAGCCTTCTATCTCAATTCGTTCGAAAGATGGCTTGATTACAACAGAGAGACGGATATCGCAGAATCAATATAGAATTTTAAGCTGATCAAGAATATACGTACTTTGTTGGGTCTGACATGAGTATTTCGAGGAATAAACAAGTAAAAAAGCTGTAAGTTCGGCCGGGCCGAGCTTTTAATACCCTCCACCATTTGGCACAAAATTTGGCAATTTCCAAAAAAAAAAAAAAAAATAAAATAAAATCCGTTAAAAATTCTGTTAAAATCTTAAAAATACCGAATATCGGGGGGTACGGTATATGGGGGCTATACAAAGACGTGGACCTACATGGCTCATTTTCTGTTTTATGCTGCACTATCTATTACGAAGTTCAAATACCAAATTTGGAACCATTCCGTTAAATAATGTCGCTAAAATCATCAAAATACCGAATATCGGGAGGTACCGTTATATGGGGGCTATATGATAACTTGGACCTACATGGCCCATCTACGAACTTAACCTGCATAGTGGCAAAATATACATGTGTGCAAAATTTTAGCCTTCTATCTCAATTTGTTCGAAAGATAGCGTGATTACAACAGACAGACGGACAGACAAACAGACGGACAGACAGACAGACAGACGGACATGGCTAAATCGTCTTAGAATTTTACGCTGATCAAGAATATATATACTTTGTTGGGTCTGATATGAGTATTTCGAGGAGTTACAAACGGAATGACAAAATTAATATACCTATGGTGGAGGTTATAATAAGATTGGCAGTCAAAATGCCTAATATATCTGGATTTCGAGAGGGAGGACGTCGCTAACCATTTTATTTTTGATTGGCTTTAATTATATTAAACCTTGGACTCTTTCATTTAATTAGCGATTTATGATTTTTCAAATATATTGCTATATGTAGGACTGGGACTCCTGAGAGGGAAAAATTATAATTTAAACCCTTTAACTGCTCTCACGGCTTACTTTCTTGATCATACAACCATCCTTTCCCTCACAACCCCTCAGACATGTCATTCGTCGAATTGTGCAGCCAGTGATTACAACTAGCGACTTAATTTACTAATTGCTTTCAAACATCGATCACATTCTTAATGCCAGCATTAAGTCAGTGTCCTTGTTCGTCACATTCACGCACACTCACACATCATGTAGTTCTCCACCAGCAACATACGGCATCCTCATAAATTTCCCCGAAAACATTATGAAAAAGACAAGTGTTCGCCGATGTTGCAACAATTACAACATTTATATGCAGCAAGTGCAACACTCGGTACGTACCATGCATCATCCGACAGCACACACATTGCATTGGCATTGCAAGTTGTAGAATGCAAGTGAAAAACACAATTAAAAATGCATTCGCATCTAATTAATTCGTATGCTAAAAAGATTGATTATAAATGAATGAAGTAGCCGATTGAGGCAGACTGACGACGACAACAACGACATGGCGGCGAAGGCAGTGACGACAACTGTTTGCATATTAATGTGGAAAAATCACAGGATTCGTAGCAAACAATCTTTGCCAAGTTGCAATTGTCCTGGGAGGGAAATGTGGGAGGGAAAATTGTAAATATAATTTACAATGGCCAAGGACCTCAAGGAAAGGCAGGATAAATGGGGGACCTCGTAGCCATTCAATTGTCAGGCGGTGTGGCAAACCAAAATAGAATTATAATTGTCTTTGCACGCAACTGGAAATGTTAATGCATGCATTAAGGCCGTTTGAAGAAATCCTTCACACTCCCCCCTCGGAAACATGGCCTTTCAAATCACACAAAAGGACAACGTCTGTAAATTAAACAACAATAAATTGTAATGCATTTTGCAATTTAATCGTTTGGCCTAAGAAGGATAAGACCTAAAGAACCCAAAAAAAAAAGAATGAAATCGAGAGAAGGACAGGGGAATATGCATTGCCTTGGGTTATTTAACAGCAGCAAAGTGTCACCTTTCAACACTCGCCTTCTACAGGATTTTTTTGCATATGGGCTTTGAAATGCATGAAATGTTTAGAAAAGGGTGGGGGAAGGGGGCACAAACAAGCATGACCAAGTGTGATACTGACATTCCATTGAGTTTGCAATGTTTTTGCATAAACATCGGGCGTAGTCTTGTATTACATTGCAGGCGTGCATACTTTTAGGCGTTTAAACATAATGCTGGCTTTTGGCAGCTTTCGGTTGTTTCTCCTTCAACTGACTTTCCGGGCTAATATATGCAGAGATTTTTGTAATGAGTCAGAGGCTATGAAGATGATTTGGATGCTGAGGGTTAGAGGTAAAATGTGCTGCATATCCTTGGGATGTCTGCTAGTATACTGTATACACCATTGGCTTTTAACGCTTAAATAAGCTTAATTGAATTTTATTTTAAGAGGTAATATACGAAATGGTCAGAGAGAAGTGCATTTTAATTAATTTTGAAATAAGAGAAGAAGAGATGGATTATTTCTTAAGTGGGGATAGTTACGGCTTCGAGTTTTAAGGATGTAACTAAGTTTTGTTGAGAGGGAGGGAAGAATATTTATAGAGTGAATATATATTTTTTTAAATTTTTAAGGATTCAGATATTTTGTTAAACAACATATTTTGAACCTCTAAGACTGAGTAAAGATTAAAATTTATTTTTTCTTAAATTTTGAAACTTTGAAAGTCCTTGGAATTTTTAGTTGGAAAAAATGTCATATATCCCAAAGGACATACCTTATTCTCTCAATTCAATTTATGATATAAGTTCCATTCAAGGTCTATCAAAGGTACAATCATTGATTTTTTTTAATATATTGAAACCACATACGGGAACTTTCAAGAGATTTCCTTCAAGGACTATCGGAGGTTTTTAAGATTTTTTCTAATTGGAATATCTGTGCCCCAGTTGTAGAATTTTGAGAAATGCCTTTTTAAGAACTATAAGAACTACTAGTTGTCCTTCAAGGACTGTCAGAAATGTAATAGAGGATTATTGAAATGTGTTCTTTGGGGACTAAAGGAGCCAAATAAGCCTTAAAGGACAGGAAGCAACAATCGGGGATTTTTAAAAATATATATATCAGGGACACCTTGTGAACTTTTAAGAATTATCCGTCAAAGACCATTGAAAAGAACAACCATAAAATCCACAATTAAGGCTTTTAAGATAATAATCTTTTAAGGAATATCGTAGCTGAAACTATCGATCTAAAGTATTGTCATTGAAGAACTTCCAGAGCCGAACTGTGAATCTTCCACACTTCTTCCTTTATTCAGGAAGACGTGTCCTTAAAGAAATCCAAGGGGTCACAACCATAGTTTTTCAAGAATTGTCCTTCAAAGACCATATGACCTACAAATGTTGAGTATTGAGAATTTGAATATTTGGGCTACAATTGTGAATGTCTAAAAATCGCGAATCTTTCGAAATTTTTTTTCTAAGACCATGAGAGTCACTATTGTAGGTTTTTAGAGTAAAAAGATGGAATTCTAGAATAGTAAATTTCAAGAATTGTTCTTCAAGGACTGTCTGAGCCGCAGCTCATAGATTTTGTGTATGTGGAGTGTAAAGCTGTGGATATTTTAGAATTGTCCTTTAAAGAGTATTAGATCACTGACTTTGGATTTTTAAGAATTATCCTTCAAGGATAATGGGAAAAAAAAATCAGGATTTTAAAGATTTGTATCAACGACTATCAGAGCGTCTTTCAGGAAGTTTTAAACAATGTCCCTAAATAGTCACGACTGTGACTCTAAAATTGAGGTATTTCGACCTTCATCCTCTAGGACCGCCAGGACTATAAAAGTAACTATAGTGATATTTTAAGAATTGCCCTTAAAAGGTCAAAATTATGATTCAGATTTTTTTAGAAAAATTTAAGATTTTTATAAAGCGATTTCCTTTAAGGACCTTGAGCCTTACATTCTTTGAGGGGCTAATTAATTTTTAATGATTTCAAGGAAATGTTCTTCAAGGGGTTTCCGAGCCATAAACGTAGACTTTTAAGAATTGTCTGTCATGACCTCTCAGAAGACCATAGAAGCCCAAATTGATGTTTTTTTAAGAATGGCATTTCAAGGGCTATCAGCATTAAAATTGTGGATTTGAAGGATTATTTTGTGAAGTACTTCTTGTGCTTTCAAGGATCAAAATTGGGACTCTAAACTCCTGGTTTTAAATTTCCACTTCTAGAACTGCCCATTTTTAAGAAAAATCTTTTGAGAATCAGGGTCCTAATTGCAATTTATTTCAAAAAATAACTGAACCACAATCGATATTTTTAAAAAACTTGATTTCAAGGACTTTAGGAGCTTTTTTGAAATAAATTGTAATTCAAGGACTTTCAGACCAAAAATCGTGGGTTATCCTTAAAGGGATATCATAGCTAACATCGCGATTTTTTAAGAACTTTTCCTACCGAAAATATGATTTTTTAATATTTTTAAAATTGATTTTCAAAATTCTATAAAATTCAAAAATATTTTTGTAATTCATCCTTCAATTTTATACGATTTTCTGTTTATAATATTCCTCTGAAGATCATATTCCATTCCTCAATTCTCTGCCAAAGAAAAAAATCCATAATCCTTCCTGCAGCCACAAATTGATTACAATTAATTCGTTCTGCAGCGCTTCGTTTAGCGAAAAGTGTTGATGAATCCAGTGGCATGAAAATAAATGAATGAATCAAAGAAAAACAATGACAAAATACTTGAGAAGTCGTCATCTTCAACTTCACATACTTTTAGGCTTAATGGCGTCCTTTTTTCCAAATGATTTGAAAAGCTAAAAAAACGAATTAAGCAGCACTCGTCTTAAAAGATGGAACCATAATATCGAAGCCTCAAACCCCAACTCTCTCTCGCTCTCTCTCCCACTCAGAAAGGATTTCAAATGTGGAATAATAACATAACATCTTCACATATGAACGCAATCTCATTCTACTTCGACATACACCTAAATATTAACATCATGGTTGTCGTTGCCGCTGTCATCGTCGTCGCCGTCAAAGCACAACAAAAACATACGCAAACACGTGTCTGCACACTGCACCGACACGTGACCACCATCATGTTTGTCTACATTACGACCGATCAATCAAGAATAACAACAATGCTAAAACATTAACATGAAGCATACTTATAGGCTGTATGGCTCAGCGAAACAGACAAAAGCCCAAACACCATACCACCACATCGCAGTGGAAATATTTTGCCTAAATGTATACATACTCGTACCTACCAACCAACAGACACACACACACATACGACATACAGAGATGTATTTATATTTCGTTTCAATAAGTATTTATTTTTTGGTATTGTTGTTGCTTTTTTGTTTATGGATGACATTTTTTTAAGTTTATTTTCCGACTCGGCTTCTGATTTTTATTATAATGGCCAGTAAAAGCTGATTTGATTGCCGTTGACGAAAGGAAATGATAAAACACACAAACGCAGACAATAGTCGTTACAAAAAAATGTGTCGAAGTGAATGAGAAAAAAAAGTCGGATTAATGGTACAGTTGTGACGAAAAGCGTTAAAGCGTTTTGTTGAATCTTTACTTTCATAACGCCATGCTCTAGTTGTGAAGAAATTTTCAATGGTAGATGACGATTTATCATTCAGTGTCAAATTTAAGAGGACGATTGTATTACTTGATTATGGCCCATATGATTGAGCGGATTGTGGTCAATTGTCCTGGTGGTGATTTGGTGTGACACTTCAATATTGTGGAGACATGTTTGGTTTGGACTTTGCTGCCTCACTTTTCAGTAAAAATTTGCGTTATCTGCCAAAACTACAAGAAATATGTATCCATTTTTAAATGATTTTACTTAACAGCAAAATTGTTCATATCTGCCATAAAATGGGCGCAAATTTTGACATGGAAATGTCAAAAAAATATTATCCTTAAGATTTTTCAGGAATTTCACAATTATCCCTTCTCCGACATGGGTTCATCAAGGGAACATATCAAAGTTGACTTGAGAATCGGTTAATAATTGTTTGACTGCCGTTTAACGCAATGGGGCTGATGCAGAGATTACAATCAGAGAGTAGTTATGGCTGAACATAAAACCGACAATCGGTTATAAAACCGACAATCGGTCGGTGGAGCTGGCTATGGTCTGGTAATGTTGAAAGATTTGGGAGCTAAGAACTTTAAGTGATCTATGAATACGGAAGTTACTAAGAACAGGGAAAAAGGATTTGAGCCTTGGACTTGCTGATAACTTCGATCTGTAAATTTAAGTTTGCTTAGCAATTATCATAAGAACTCATTAATATCGCTCATTGCTTAGAAGTTGGATCAGGCTAAAATGAAGCCTATTTTAAGATTTTCGACCAGAATCTGACAATTAGCATGCTTAGAGTTGAATGCGCTTGGAGAAAACCATGACCTTTGTGCTGACTGAGAACTCCGAACGAGCCATGTCTTCGAATCTCGCTTGGTACTGGGAGTTAATTATCAGCTTGAAGCAGGGATATAAGCTTGAGCCGATTATGGGGCTGTGCTTAGTACTGAGTTGTTCATTATAATATTAGAATTTACAGAGGCCATTGATCTGAGCCTTTCGGAGATGGATATGAACATAGAGCCTTTTTCAGATTTTAGACCCTGGTAAAAGCTAGAATCTGGATATTAGCTTGCATAGAGTTGGGAAAGCTTGGAGAAGACCGTCAGCTTTAAGCTGGCTAAGAGCCTTGAAGGAGCTATTGGACATTCTAAAAAATCTAGGAATGTTATGAAGATGAAAATTTATATGATCTTAAATGTAATTCAGATATTTAAGCTGGCTATGAGCTTACTAATAATAGAGAGACGAAGGCTTTAAATTTTGGACTGGGCGAGAGCTTCGAATTAGTAATGATTTTTTATGAAGCTTGCTAATATTACCGGATGGAAAGGCTGGCTCTTTTTAAGGACTTAGAGCTTTTTAAGAAATTGAATCTGGCCGTGGACTGACTAAAAGTTGAGAGCTTTGAGGAGATTACAAGCATTTGCATGGCTAAGATCTTTGAGCGTTCGATAATTATAGAGCTTACTGAGAACTCGCTGATAACTTGTTAATATTTGACTTCAACCCTGAACCAGACTCAGAACCGATTATGAACATGGAGCTATCACTGTAGTTGGTGAAAGCTGTTAAAAATTTTATAGTTGGTTAAGAGGAGGCTGGCTATGAGCTTTATAGGACTTCAAAGAAAACTATGAGTTTGAGGATGGCTAAGAACATCGAGAACTAAGAGCTTGCTTAAAGCTGAATCTAAATACAAAACTGGTAGCTAACCGAGAGCTTTGATCAGGGAGAGGTTGTACACCTTGCTTACTAAAATCTGGAAGCTTGTTGAAAGCTTGGAACTGAGCTTGGAGCACGGTGGGCACTTGGAGGTCTTGATGAGAGCTTTATAGCTGGATGCTGGATACAAGCTTAAACGGAGTTGAGGGCTTGGGGAAAAGAAAAGCTTTCGTGTGGATGTGAAATAAAACTATTTCACATAAGCTTTCTAAAAGCTTTCTGAGAGCTTTGAAGAGAGCCAAATTCGGCAGGTCACCACTTACGGCCAAGCGAAGTAACTCTTTAGCTCTTTTGAGTCTATTTTCTTTCTGTTGCGGTGTAAGTTCTTGTACTTTTTGAAATTTCAATGGCTTTACGCCGAGCTCATTTTTCAATATTTGTCGAATGGAATATTGCGATATGTTCAGCTCACGAGCCATTTTTCGGCCACTGCGACGAGGGTTTCGATCAAGTCGCTTCTCTACTTTTGGAACCATTTCTGCTGATGTTGCTGTTTTCTTCCGTTCACTTCCTTGATGTCGGGCTACGCTACCAGTATCCCGGTAACAGTAACGAGCGATGGTACGAGACACAAAAGATTTATTCACATTTAAATGATGGAGTGCTCTAACGACAGCCACTTGTGGCTTTCCAGCCAAATATTAAAAAACACACACTATAACGCTTGAATTCCATCACGAAAAACTTTTTTGGAAAATTCTCACCATAATGCTTTTGTACGCTTGTAAACAATATCATGAGCTGTCACTGGAACAATTTTAACAGCTGTCGGACAAGTGCCTTAGAAATGACAGCAGTCTGAAGTTGGTTGCAGTTTTTTTATCTCACCCTGTATTTGTATTTTTCTGTCATTGTGATAGGTACAAAAACTTTCTCCCATAGAAAAAATGTCTTTAATTATCTTGTCTTCCTTGTCTAACCCTTTTCCGCCCACTCCCCTCCTCCACTGGCTTATTACCGTGTAGATGGCGTTATATAATTAGTTTGGCAATTTCCAAATATTTACCTTAGCTGTTAGTGAAATGTTTACACATAATCACTTATATTGTCTTTGAAATGCCACAAAGCATTCATTCTTAAGAATCTTCCAGCAGAGATGTGGGAAAGGAAAATAGAATCCTTTCCGGTTTTTTCTGGGGAGTTGGTGGTAAAACAATAATAAAAACAAAGCCCCGAGCAAAGTGTAAAGTTAACAACAAAAATTTGGAAGAGTGCAAAAGAAACAATTGTAATTCATTTTATGCCAACAATTAAAACAAAAACAGCAGCAACAATAACAACAACAAACATAAAGGAAACTTAGTCAAAGTAAAGAAAAATCAGTGGAGCAAAAAATTACCCTCAGTACACACACACAAAGACACTCACACTTTCATGGGCTGGGCTGGGAAAGGTAAGTATATCCCAAAATGTTTTGTATGTTGTGGCGTATGTCGCCTCAAAAACCGCTTATAACCACCGCACGTTCAGTGTTTTTTGTTTGCTGAAGTAAGACATTGGTCTCGATGCCTGTCTTCTTGAATTAACTCTTTACAAAGTTAGTGAAGTGAAAATCACTGAATCGAAACGTATTTCGCTGCAAGGCTCAAACAAATTCCGCCAACGCCAAAGTAGCAGGAAGAGCGCCGAACTTGTGTTGGGACTTAAAATAATTACCAAAAATCAAATACATGAATAAACAGGATAATTGCAAATAAAATACATCATTGAATTGTTCACAGGAAATATCAGAATGCCAAGGTGTGGTCCCAGTGGTGGTGGTGTTGGTAGTCTAGTTTCTGCGTTCATTGTTCCCAAGTGCGTTAAGCAAATAATCACAGACTCTGTACAACTATAAAGGCAATTTTTTTTTGTTGTATTTATTTTGAAGTTTTGTAAAAACACACAAAGCTAAATAAACACACGCACACACACATACATTCAAACTCAATCAAGGAATTGTTTGGTGGCTTGCATAGAACTTGAGAGAAAAACGTCTGACACACTTCAAAACGAACGCATGTTGCTACTTTTGGTGGGCTAATACCCCTCGGGGTGTTAAGAGTCAGCCAGCCATTTCATGAATGCATTCATGCACAGCAGCAGGCTTCGCTCAACAAATAATTTTAATTGTTACAATTTTCAAAGGCAATTATATAATCACAAAAAAAATGAGGAGAAAGCGGTGGAGTGATCACTGGAAAAGCAATTTTCAGGAAAAAAAATATTTTGTCTTTGTACTTTTCGATACACAAGGCCTGGTCGTCTTTTAAAAAGGAATAAAGGCTAAAAATATAATTCTCACTTAAAAAATGTATTCCCTTCCTTTTGGAAAAATATTTGTTTTCAAACATATTTTCCTTAGATTACCTTATAAGTGCCCATCAAATACCTGCATTATCCTGACATCCTTTGAACCAACCTCATTTACATATAAATTGCAATGATTAAATTGACATTTTTAAATTTTCATTCTTTAATGCAATTAATATATATTGTTAACCTTTTTTTTTGGTGATGTAAAAAAAAAATAAAGAACCAATTCTGGAAAACATCAAAGTGACATCCTGTAGGCATCAATTCAACACAAGACACCCTTCCTCCCAACTCCATGTTTATGCAAAATTTTGTTACTTCATGTGGAAGAAGTATTTCGGAAAAAATGTATTCAATTTTTTATGATTATTATCATAAAACATATTGGCGGACACACATTCTGGTCACATTCATGCAAATTATGTTAAAACAAACCGGATATCGTTCCTACTTTTTCATTATGTCCCTATCAGGCCTGTAATGTGTTGTTAAATTTGATTGTGTAAAAATTTAAAACCAAATATGGTTATCTATTTAAATTGATATGTGGGCGCTAAGAGAGGAGAATTGGCAACTTCGATACAAGGGTAGGTTCATCATCGATGAACATTTCTTTAGTAGAGAAGTCCTTGCTGATTATGTTCGTTGGAGATGACTTTTCCCACATAGAAAAGTTGATGTCATATTCTCTCATAGAGAACGACTTTTTACATATAGAACATTTATCAGTGATGAATTTTCTAATTTAGAAAGATACATCGGAGACATCCAAAAACAACATAACTAGTTAAAAAGCAGTAAGTCTGGCCGGGACGAACTTTGAATACCTTTCACCATTAGTAAGGATTTTGAAAATTTTCAAAAAAAAAATCCGTTGAAAAATACTGTAAAACATCAAAATATCGGAAGGACCCCTTATATTGGAAGATCTACATATTTTTAGAATTTTTCATTGGTCATTGCAATATTCAAATACGAAACTTTATTTAAATCCAGTGAATAATGTCGCTAAACTCATCAAAATAGCGAATATAGGGAGGCACAGTTATATGGAGATTATACCAAACCTTAGACCTATATTGACAGTTCTATGCATGGATGTTTCTTACATAATGAGAACACATGCTGCCGAATTTACAGTGAATTCGAGTTCAAATTATGTAATATAACGTTATTAATCATACGCCGTCGAAAATCTCCTTAAATATTTTAAATAATCCACTTTTCTTGGGCTGTTGGTCCTTGACAATTTTTTTTAAATCCACATTCCTTAAGGGCTGCTGGTCCTTGAGAAAAAGTCTTTGAAAATCCAAATTTCTGAAGCTCCTAATCATTTAGAGATTTTTTACAAAAAATCTAAGTTCGATCCTTAAGAATTTTTTTTAAAATCCCCGACTCTTAGGCTTTTGATCCTTAAAAAATATTAAAAATTCCACGTATCCACGAAAAATTATTTAAAAATCCAGGTTTTTTGGACTGCTGGTCCCTGAAAAAAAGTCTTTGTAAATCCAAATTTCGGAAGCTCTTAATCATTTAGAGAATTTTTACAAAAAATCTAGGTTCGGTCCTTGAGATTTTTTTTTAAATCCAAGATTCTTTGGCTTTTCATCCTTAAAAAAATTATTTCAAAATGCCACGTATCTTGGGCTGTTGGTCCTTGAGAAAAATTCTTTGAAAATCCACCTTTCTTGGGCTGTCGGTCCTTAAGAATTTTTTTTTAATCCATGTTTCCTTGAGAAAAATTATTTAAAAATTCACGTTTCTTGGACTGCTGGTCCCTGAAAAAAAAGTCTTTAAAAAATTCAAATTTCGGAAGCTCCTAATCATTTAGAGAAATTTTACAAAAAATCTAGGTTCCGTCCTTAAGATTTTTTTTTAAATCCACGTTTTTCGGACTGCTGGTCCCTTAGAAAAAGTCTTTGAAAATCCAAATTTATGAAGCTCCTCATCATTTAGAGAATTTTTACAAAAAATCTAGGCTCGGTCCTTGAGAAAAACTCTTAGATAATCCACATTTCTTGGGCTGTTGGTCTTTGAAAAAAATAATTTAAAAAACTACGTTTCTTGGGCTGTAGGTCCTTAAAAAAATTCTTAAATAATCCGTTTTTTGGACTGTTGGTCCTTGAGAAATATTCTTAAATAATCCACCTTTCTTGGGTTGTTGGTGCTTGAGAAAAATTCTTTAAAAATCCACATTTCTTGGGCTTTGATAAAAATTCTTTAAAAATCCACGATTTCTGGGGCTTTGATAAAAATTCTTTAAAAATCCACGTTTTCTGGGGCTTTGATAAAAATTCTTTAAAAATCCACGTTTCCTTGAGAATTATTGTTTAAAAAATCCACATTTCCTGGGCTGTTGGTCCTTGAGAAAAAACCTTTAAAGATCCACGTTTCATAATCTGCTGGTCCCTTAAGGAAAATTCTTTTAAAAAACCACATTCCAGAAGCTCTTAATCATTTAGAAAATGTTTACAACAAATGCAATATCAGTCCTTGAGAAAACTTCTTTAAAAAAATCCACGTTTCTTGGGTTGCTAGTCCTTGAGAATTTTTTTTTTTAATATTCTGGTTGGACCTGAAGAACAAGACACTGTTTGTGAAAAATCCGTTGGCGTTAACTCACTTACCGTTTAGAAAAAAATTGTCAGATTTGTCATTTGTTCATAGAAAAAATTTTTGAAAAATCTGAAGACCAATTTAAAACAAAATCTTCGCTTAGGTCCATAAAGGTCATGGCTCAGATCGAATTTTGAATATGGAAATAAACCTTAAGATCGTAGTAACATTTTTTTCTAAAGAAAAATCTTAGGTGGAGACTCCCTTTTTTGAATACACGGAGGAAGTTGACGAGAGAACATTACCAAGATCTTGTGGTGAAGTCCTTCATATTGTCTTCACTGGAGGATGCAGAAGTATATCCGGAAGAATTTCAAAAAAATCCGTCGAAAAATACCGTTATATGAGGAAACCGTTATATGTGGGCTATACGAAGACGTGGACCTGCATAGGCAACTTTCCGTCATAGGTTGTAATACTCATTACGGGCTTCAAACTTTAAATACGCAATTTAAAACAATTCCGGTCAAAAATGTCGCTAAAATAATCAACATACCGAATATCGGGAGGTACTGTTATATGGGGGGATATACAATATTGTGAACCTATATAGACAATTCTCTTCCAGGGGTAAAGTACGGAAAAGGAACTCCTTTTGTGGATTTCATGAAAATTCCATTGAAAAAGTTGTCTGAAATCATCAAAATACCGAATATCGGTGCATAGACAATTCGCTTTCAGGGCGTAAAATACTCAGAGATAAAAATGTGACTGAAATCATTGAAATGCCGAATATCGGTTAGTACGGTTATATGGGGGCTATACGATATTGTGAACCGATATTGCCCATCTTCGAACTAGACCTGCCTGCAGAAAAAAGACAGATCTGTGCAAAACTTTAGCTTCCTATCTTAATTCGTTTTGACTCTAGCGTGATAACAACAGACAGACGGACGGATAGGGCTAAAGCCTCTTAGAAATTTACGCTGATCAATAATACATATACTTTTGGGTCTAAAATTTGTTTTTCGATGAGTTACAAACAGAATGACGAACTTAATATACCCTCCATACTATGTATGGTGGAAGGTGTAAAAATCCACATCATTTCTGAACCAATTTCCAATTTTTATAGACCTTATTTATTTATTTTGTAAACAAAACCCAGATTTTTATGAATATTTCAAGGAATTATTTGAGGTCCACGGTCTCTAAAGACGATCTTCAGAACTTCTGCCACATAAAAAAAATGCATACCATATTCTATAGCTCCTTGGCAATTCGTCCTTATCCCTTCTTTTGTAGTGACATAAATTTGATCACCATAATATTGTAATACAGCACGAAGTATGACATATTTTTGTTACTTTATTTGTGTGTGTGAAGCAATATTGCAATAAAAAATAACACATTCACACACGTACACACACACATTCCCACAAAATGCAAAATATCCATCCAAAAGGATACAAAAAAAGCCCTGTGGCTACTTAACACAATCCATACAAGGCACGTCACAGTGATTGCGATGACGATGAAGAAGGAAAAAAAAACTTAGCTGACTGTCCTCAATTTCGCAATCCATGGGGGGGAAGGGGAAGTGTGTGAGCTTTTGTGGTGGCAGCATGACAAGCAAAAAAAGAACGATTATATTTTGAGTTTTTTTTTCTCCGTTTTTCTGAAAGTAACATGTCACACATCCTTGTATTTTGTTTTCCTTTCTTTTTGCCGTCCAAAAAAAAGGATATGAGCGACGTATTGTATTGAATTGCTGTTATCATGTGATATTTTTATGTGTGGCGTGTTAAAAATTTTCATTGATAGAGTTGTAATAAAACGAAATATGGAAAATATATTGAAAATCTCTGCACCCCCACACGCAATCCTTTTATGTTGGAAATGTTATTTTTGTGAGGAAAATTGGCTAAATTGTAAAAAATCACATATGCGTGAAATTCAATTTGGTAACCCTTTCTCCCTTATTCTTTTGGAGTTCTCACCCATCGTAAAAATAACATCATCATCACCAAATGTTGATGAAATTATGGAGATTGTGGAAAGGCTTTGTTGGCCAAAGCATGACAGGATACAAAGTGAAGGTAATCTAATTTTCTTCAGGGATAGTTGTTAGAGAAAATTGATTTTCGTCCCAAAACAAAATCTTTACGAAGTGACCATTTTGCAATTGATTCGAGGATTTGAGACCTTTCCGGATTAGTTTTTATTGGGCAATGTTGTTGTTCTTGTCCTTGATGATGATTTGTGGTGTAATTTATGCAAATCCTTTTAAATTGTTTTCATTTGCAATTTTTATTAGACCAACAAAAGAGAACAGAACAAAACATTGCATTTGCATTTTTATAAATTACCCGCTTAATTTTCATATTTGTGCAATTTATTTGCCGCCACGCACCATTGCAGGCCTTAGGTAGTTTTCTGCGATTGCCAAACATCCCCCCATTTGCAAATTTAATTTTCATTTTCTGCGCTCTTCGTTTGTGACATTGCTTGGAAATCCATCATCTAAACTTGGAATAAATTGCCAGCATGAGAATGACTTGTGTGATATCCTGAAAATTCTACCTCCCCTCAAAAAACTGGTAACTGGTAACAATTCTGCCACTCTGCCCCCGTCTTCCAATCATTAACACCATTTTTGCAAATTAAAAAACATTGAGCCTCCTCCATTCATTTCATTGTCAGCTTATTTATCTGTTTTTATCTTTTGAATGCAATCGCAATGCTCTGGGTTTTCGGTCATAAAAAGTACGTTCCGGTCGTTAGTCATCATCGAGAGCGAGACAAGAGTTGTAAAAAATGAAAACAAAAAAAAAAACCTTGCCACTAAACCAGTGGAAAAATAAAACTTCAGAGGGAAATACATTTAACCGGCAGTGAGATAGTGTAGTGCATAATAACGACGGAAAAGGAATTTCAGACAAATGCAGGGCAAGGCTGGGCAGGGTGTTGTTGGTGATGAAATGAAAAAGTGTTCTTTATATCCTGTTGCTGTCGCTGCTGCTGCTGCTATTGATGCAAAAATCGTTAAAGCTATTTGCATATCTTGTTGCCAAAAAGAAAGAAAGAAAAAAAACGCAAATCCTCAGGACAATAGAATGAATAAATCCTGAAGACATATCAGAAAATTATAGCCATCAACACTTTTGTGGCGATATTGATGGATGCTGGAGATATGAGATGAAACAAAATGGTGGTAGGCAACTACTTGAGAAAGCGCTACGTTCTCACTAATGCAGTTTTCTTTAAAATCATAGTAAAGCAAAGAAATTGTTCAGGACAACATATGCAAATATTCTGCTGCAAAATACCTAATTTAATATTCAGACAAGGACACAGAAGAACCCTTTGCGCAGAAACTTTATTTGGATCTGGCATAAAAATACTTAAGACTTATATGAGGGTTCTTCTAAGTACATATAAAGGCAAGGACACTACTGAAAGCGACCTAGATATGTATTCAAGGTAGGATAAGTAGGAATTTTATTTTTAGAGGTCCCAATATGATTTTAAGTAAGAATACGCAAGGGTTCTACTACTAGAGATCTTGAGACACGTTGAAGCTATGATACAGCGGGTTCTACAATATAAGGTCTTAATGGGTACGTAAGCAGGGATGCAGTAATGACACTGCTGCAAGTCAACGTCATTCATACTCTAGCAAGGATACGGTGAGAGGTCGAAATAAATGCCCAAAACATGCAAGTGAAAGCAACTTGTGCAAGAGACCTTAACATGTATCCTAATAAGGTTATGGAAGAATCCAACTTCGAGAAATTAAAAGATACTTCTGTGAGGAAACGTAAGGATTTTTCTCTAGGAGACCTTAATATTAACTATACAAATTATACGAAAGGACTCAAGCCAGGATGTCGAAGGACTGTACCATGAGAGACCGAAAAAAGACCATTAGAAATAAAAAAATTGCAACAAATTCAAACACCATAATTTTTCATTCTTTTACATTTTATTGAATGAAAGCAAAAAATGTCGGAAATAGCTTGAAATTTTAGAATAAGTTTAGCTTTGTTCTAATTAGTCACCTTTGAAACGAATTATGGCCTTCAAACGGCCAATGAAATCTCACATTCTGCCCAAATGTTGCTCTGCGGTATTTTGGCCCATTCCGGTGATCGGAGGTGATCTACGCTTTGGTATTTGTTAGTGCCAACCTTGCTTTTCAAAATACTCCAGACATAGTAGTCCAACGGATTGGTATCCGGATATTTTGGTGGCCATTGTGCGCTGGAAATGAAGTGAGGAACCTCATTTTGTCACCATTCTTGGATGGTGCGTGCTGAGTGCGATGCTGGTGCTGAGTCCTGTTGGAATGTTCAAGGTCTGCGGCCAAAATGTTTGCGTGCCCAAGGCTTTAATACACCCTCCAGAATATTTTTGGGATAATATTTGGCATTTATTCTGATGCCACGGTCGATTAATACGAGAGGGGAACGACCATTGGCTGTTATGACGACCCACACCATCACCATGACCGGCGATTGATTTCTGGTGGCCAACCGTAGGTGCACATTTTCAGCTGACCTCTTTGGCATGTAAACACGATTATTTTGTTTGTTTACAAACTGCTAGGCAACGAATGTTTTCTCATCGGAGAGAACCAAATTCGGCAGTTCGCCACTTTCGGCCAAGCGAAGCAACTCTTTAGCTCTTTTGAGGCTATTATTTGAGTTTTTCCGTTGCGGTGTAAGTTCTTCCATTTTTTGGAATTTTAGCGACTTTACAACGATCTCATTTTTCAATATTTGCCGAATGGAATATTGCGATATGTTCAGCTCACGATCCATTTTTCAGCCACTGCGAGGCGATCAAGTCGCTTCTTTACTTTTCGAACCATTTCTGCTGATGTTGCTGTTTTCTTCCGTCCACTTCCTTCACGTCGGGCTACGCTCCCAGTATCACTGTAGGGAGCGATGGTACAAGTCACAAAAGATTTATTCACACTTATATGCTGGAGTGCTCTAACGATAGCCACTTGTGGTTTTCCAGCCAAATATAAAGAAATCACCCTATCACGCTTGAATTCCATCACGAATAACTTTTTTCCTGGAAAACGTTCACCAAAATGCTTTTGTACGCTTGTATACAATATAATGAGCTGTCACTGAAATGATTTTAACAGCTGTCGGGCGAGTGGCTTAGAAATGACCGCAGTCTGAAGTTGGTTGCAGTTTTTTCATCTCACCCTGTATATATCTGCAAACTTATTCCTCAAATCTGACTTCCAACATTCGCCTACCCCCAATTGTAGCATACCAAACTGCCTTCTTAAATCCATTTTGACTTTTGCAATTCTCCTTTTTTCTCCCATCATTTGCAAGTGGTGTAACCAAATTAACTCTAAGCGGCGGCATTCGATGTTGTCTAATGAAAATCTACACCACCACAAGGCAGAGAGAAGCATACCAAAGTTATCAACCAGACAAACAACACCACTCAATATCTTCTTTGGTTCAAACAAACCGAACCGAAAGTAGAATCACATCACAAAATTTGGCGAAGCACATATTTCTTACGGCAGGAGCTAACAAACGTTCGTTGCAAAATTCCTCATTGCCCATAAATAGCAGTACCAGTAATCCGTCAAACGGAAGTCAAACGTATTAGCATCCGGGCTATTTTTCATACAAATGTTCAGCTATTAAGGAGCAGCAACAACAAGTATCCTGCTTTTCGGTGATCCTTGTTTGGTATCTGTAACTGGGAGTAACAACAACACCAGCACCAATATTCCCATCAATGTTGGCACCAGTAACAGATACTTTAAATAGATATGCAAAAATGCTTTTCCTTGGCATTCATTGTTCCTTGGCTGGATGGCAAGGCAGATTGGCACTCACTCATCATAGGGTTCAGTTACTCAAGCTGGCTGGCTGGCTGGTAGAATGCCTGCCTTCCTTCCTGTCTCTCCGGTCAAAATGACAGATTGCAACCATTTAACACTGTCGCATAAAGTGAAATAACACAGATGAAGTGGAAGAGAAGACACCGCTTGCTTTTGTTTCGGTTTCGTTGTAGCTGTCATGTGGACGAGCGTAAAGCGGAACCATAAAAGTTGATAGATTTTTTTCGGTCGTTGGTGAGGAATTTCCATGCAATGCGCTTGCTTTTTTTGTTGGTTTACCTCAAGCGACTTTTAAGCTAATGAGTCATTTAGCTGAAGAAAATCGGATTGCTTTTGGCTTGATTTGAGAATAAGGCATTTGCAAGTCCACAAGTGAAGAATGGGGAAACGAAATTGACAAAGATTGCGTTAGAAATTAGAAATTGGAAAATATGGCGAGTCATTAGCGTTAATGGTTGGGAAATAAATGAAATTGCCTGTGGCGGAAATTGTGGAGTGTTGGGAAGTTTAAAATATTGTAAACATTTAGGGGTATACCTGTAATAGATATTATCAATCTGCAAAGGGAATAGATTTAGTACTAAAAAAAGGCGAAAAAATACCTTAAGTCCATCGATTTTTGAAATAATGATTGCTAGGCTTTAAGGCCTCGTAGAGACACTCAAACTAATTACTTTCCTAAAAACCCTATTTTAAGTTTGGGGTTCCAAAATGTTTTGAAACCAGTAATATTTTTTCCCAATTCTGTACGCCAGAATAATACTTTGACTGGAAATATATAATTTACTTTCGGTGAGAGAGACCACTCATTTTTGGTGCTTCTTAGTGTGTGCTCGATATGAGCAATATGACTGTCATATTGACTAATACTAGTATGACTCTAATATTGATGTTTATTTGGGCGCCATTTCACCATAGGGTTACACTGTGCAACTAAATGCTATTTTTTCAATAATTACGGAGAAAATCTATTAGCTTATGAATGCATAGCTTAAAATAGAAAGCATGTGTATCGGCGTTTTGAAAATTTCCATTGCGAAGAAACTTAAATAGGGAGGGCAATTTTACACACTCTTCCACATTTTCAGAAATTTTAAGATTACGGTTCCATGGAAATCTTACGTTTTGGGTATAAAGTGCTTTTTTGCCATAATCGAGGATAATTTCGGTAGAACATTATAAGCCTCAAGTGAGTCATTCAAGGGGTCTTTTTGGTTATTTTTTTAAAATATGATTAAACACTCCCTCTAAATGGGACCGTAGCAAATCAAAATATTCTTGAAAATTATTCGCCATTATTCGAAAATTTTAGCATAGGCCCAAAAATACATCAAAGGTTTGAATTGTACCCGAACTCCAGTTATTTACATATTTCTTTTAAAAATATCTTTTATGGTTAAAGCCCTACATACATATACAGGGTAAAATTAAACTGCAAACAACTTCAGACTGCTGTCATTTCTAAGCCAGTCGTCCGACAGCTGTTTAAATTATTCCAGTGACAGCTCATTATATTGTTTACAAGCATACAAAAGCATTTTGGTGAGAATTTTCCAGAAAAAAAGTTATTCGTGATGGAATTCAAGCGTGATAGTGTGATTTCTTTATAGTTGGCTGGAAAACCACAAGGGGCTATCGTTAGAGCACTCCATCATTTAAATGTGAATATATCCTTTGTGTATCGCACATCGCTCGTTACCGTGATACTTGTAGCGTAGCCCGACGTCAAGGAAGTGGACGGAAGAAAACAGCAACATCAGCAGAAATGGTTGGAAAAGTAAAGATCGAAACCCGCTTCGCAATGGCCGAAAAATGGCTCGTGAGCTGAACATATCGCAATATTCCATTCGGCAAATATTAAAAAATGAGCTCGGGGTAAAGCCATTGAATTTCCAAAAAGTGCAAAACTTACACCGCAACAGGAAGGAAGTAGACTCAAAAGAGCTAAAGAGTTGCTTCGCTTGGCCGAAAGTGGTGAAATGGTTTTGTTTTCTCCGAGGAGAACACATTCGTTGTCCAGCAGTTTGTAAATAAACAAAATGATCGCGTTTACTTGTCAAAGAGATCAGCTAAAAATGTGGACCTTCGGTTGGCCACCAGAACTCAAGCGCCGGACATGTTGATGGTGTGGGTCGCCATAACAGCCGATACTCTCTTTCCGCTCGTATTAATATACCGTGGTATCAGAATAAATGCTGAATATTATGGCTAAAATATTCGGGAGGGTGTATTAAAGCCTTGGGCACATTCCAACAGGACTCAGCACCATCGCACTCAGCGCGCTCCACCCAAGAATTGTTACAAAATGAGGTTCCTCGCTGCATTTCCAGCGCACATTGGCCAACAAAATCTTCGGATACCAATCCGTTGGACTATAGTGTCTGGAGTATTTTAGAAAGCAAGGTTGGCACTTAAAAATACCAAAATGTCGATCACCTCGATCTAGCGCTTCGCCGGGAATGGGCCAAAATACCGCAGAGCAATATTCGAGCAGCGTGTGACTGTTTCTTTGGCCGTTTAAAGGCCATAATTCGTGCCAGAGATGATCAATTCGAATAAATCTAAACTTATTCTAACATTCGATGCTATTTCCGACATTTTTTTGCTTTCATTGAATAAAATTAAAAAAAAATGTAGAAATTATGGCGTTTGACTTTATTGCATTTTATTTCACCCTGTATCTCTAAACCACAGTTTTAGGTACCACAGTTAAAAAAATACTTTCGAAACTGCGGGGGAAAATTATATATTTGTAGTTTTACTGCTAATTTTACACGTTTCCATTCTAAGTCAAAATCTCCCATAAAAAATCACTTTTTTGGAAAAAGTGTCAAAGGAAGAAATATGATTCGTCTAATTTAATTATGAGTCTCTGAACAAAAAAACATTGTATACTTAGTATATACTATATAAAAAGTACCTTCAACTATGGCATATAAAAAGCCTTTCTATTTTCGTCAAATTTAGCACTTTTTCCTAATTCGCTGTAATTTTTTGTATAATTTTACTGTCTAATGGCCAGTCTGGGTGGTGAAAAGTTCTAAGTGGATTAAAAATGCCTTGTTTATAAATCAAAACCTTAAAAGAGTTTCGTGGTTTTAGGCCGAACTTTGTTAAGAGGGACCCCAATACTTTGAGACATATTTCACAATATTCATTCTAGAGCTTTGTATTACTTGAAGAATCCTTGATTTAAAACTGGGTAGGTCCACTTTTTCTTTTAGTTACTATGTATATTATTATTTAAATATTTTTTTGTTTCGAAGTTCTTGACAATATTTTCTTTTCGATTTTTTGTCTACATTTTTTAATGGTTTTAGGGTCTACTATTGAGGTACTAAATTGAAATGTGAAAAAATGTGAAAATATGAGCATCCTTTGGCTTGGGTATAACTACCATTTGATATCCCAGTTTAAGCTGAATATTCTTTCCATTTTCAGTTTCCATTAGTAAATGTCATTATCTCTCAAATTTCAAAAATATTTAACTCCCCCTCATTCCAATTTAACCACATTTTTCAGATGGTTGTTAAGCTACCTTATCGGGTCATGTGTAACTTGGATCCCCCAGTCATCACTAAGCCCCCACAACAATGAGTGAGTGGGCATCAATCAAATGCAATGACTTATCAAAAAATATGAATGAAAGTTAAGGCCTGGAAATGGCATTTTATCAACTAAAAAATATCAAATAACTTTTAAAAAACAAACCCAAAGGCAAAAAAAACGCTCAAATAAAATATATTTATAATGATGTGTGACCCCCCCCAAAACATGCTCGTGTCACCGAGAAACATATATGCACATGTGAAATGGACACAGGATCAGATTACATTGTTCCAATAACAACAAAAAAACACATACGGTATTTATGCATGGCAACGTGTGTCCTTAGTTTTCCATTATCCCCCATCCGCAGACGGCAGGATGAGTTGGCCAAACTAAACCCATACACGTGTAATTTTCAGCAACAAAAAAAGTTTTGTCAAATGGAAAAGTTTAGAAAAAATATAAAAAAGTAATTGGTTAAAACCACACAAGGATTTACTGCAACAAATATCTGTTATCTAACACAGCAGGACATTCAAGACATCATTTTTATACCCTCCACCATGGGTAGGAGGGTATATTAACTTTGTCATTCCGTTTGCAACACCTCTAAATATTCGTCGTAGACCCCATAAAGTATATATATTCATAATCAGCATAAAATTCTAAGACGATTTAGCGATGTCCGTCTGTCTGTCTGTCTATCCGTCTGTCTGTCTGTCTGTCTGTCCGTCTGTCTGTCTGTTGAAATCACGATAGAGCCCACATTATTTGACGTAGACCTTTGAAATTTGGCACAAGTGTGTGTATTGTCTCTAGGATGGTTGGTATTGAAAATGAGATATATCGGTCCACGTTCTGGTATAGTCCCCATATAACGGTACCTCCCGATATTCGGTATTTTGATGATTTATGCCACATTTTTTCACGGATTTATCTGAAAATTGGTATTTGTAGGTCATGACGGGTCCCTGAGCGTGTGGCAAAACATTGCATGTATAGGTCCACGTTTTGGTATAGTCCCCATATAACGGTACCTCCCGATATTCGGTATTTTGATGATTTATGCCACATTTTTTCACTGATTTGTGTAAAAGTTGGTATTTGTGGGTCATAATGGGTCCTAGTTCGTGTGGCGAAACATTGTAATTATAGGTGCACGTAGCCCCTATATAACGGTACCTCCCGATATGTTTTAATGTTTTTTGCCACATTTCTTCTAATGTTCTTTTACCCTAGGGTGGAGGGTATTAAAAGTTTGGCCCGGCCGAACTTAATGTTTTTTTACTTGTTCTTCCTTTTTTGGTATTTTTAATGATTGTTGAAAAATATTTGAAACGTGTTTAACTTATGATTGCCGGCCAAAATAAAAAAGTATTTGGTTTCCTTGCAAGCTTATCAAGGATTAATATCTCAACAGATAGTGTCCAGGCTACCAACCAAACATAAGGAAGTTATTTTTTTTCCAAATATTTTGACAAATTTCCAAAGGATTCTTCCTGGCGGCCAAATGACGGAATGAGACCACCCCTATCTTGATTTTGACCAACGATTTTTTTTTTTTTTTGGTTATAAACAAAAGTTATGTTGTGCCATTTTTTTGTGGATGGAGTTGGAGGTTAATGCCAACGTTTATTGTCCTTTGCATGCGTGACTTGCAAAGGATTTTGTGAATTATGTGCGAAATTCCTGGCTTCTTTATTTGTCTACGAATTGTAAGATTGTGATTTAAGATTAGAGAGATTGCTTCTTGGGCATAGTGTTGGCCGGGTAATCGTGTCACTGGGTCATGTGTGTGTGTGTGACCAAATCCTATGCCGATGACGAGTGTGTGACATATGTGAATGTTCAATTAATTGAGTTCACATCTCAAATGGTTTTATGGTTTTGTCACATCCGACCATATATCTCATCTTTAGTTAGGTTTTTTATTTATTTATTGTGACTATGGTCGTGAAAAAGGTATTTTATGTTCTAAGGATAATAAAGGATTTCTTCTTTTAGCTTTTTTATTGGGATTAGATTTATGTTCTTAGATAAAATTAATTGCTTACTTGGAGGGAAATACCTTGCCTAGTCAAGAGAGGTTGTAAAGTGTGGGTCAAATCAATCACATTTATATAAGAAAATAAGATGTATGAGCAAATATTTTCTGTATAGAAAAAATTATCCTTACCTTTCTTTGGTCTTCATATCAATTTTCCTGTAAATGAAATTTTTGAGAAAAAAATATTTTTTTTTTTTTAAATTTCTATAGCAGAAAAAACCTTTGCTCTGCACCCCTTCTCTATATATACAAATTCTCTCCCTTTCATACCCAAATAATTTTGACTCTTAAATCTCACTTTTCATGGATTTTTTTATTTATTTTATTTTTTGTAAAAAGTCAATTCCTATATCTTCATTCTCTGCTGGACATCATATCCTTGAAGTCATTAATTGCTCAACTTTCAAATAATGCCCTGTGCCAATTGTGATGATTTTTAATGGACACACGTTACCCCCATGCTGGCTGACCCTTAAATAGCCATTAAACTCGAATTTATTAATATTTAATGAAAACAAAAGTTAAATCCTACCCAGGGCAAGAAAAACGAAGCAAAGGATAAAAACTGTACTCGATTTTTAATGATTTACCCACACAGACACACATCGAGACAATCAGGATCGCCACCACCCCAAAACCAACCACATCACACTGGCATTTCAAGGTGGTTGGTTTCCTTGATTAACAGCTAAAAAACCAAATCAAACCAAAAATTCCGCACAAAAGTAAAGTGTGAGCAAAACCCCTTTCATCCGCCTGTCCCTTCAATTCCATTCTGGGTTGAATACAAAGCCATGTTTTTAAACGATGGGAACACAAAAAGTCAAACAAATAAAAACAAACGTCACATGGAGTGCAGGCAAGGAAAAGGAAGCGGCGGCAACAACAACACGCAGCCCGGCAGGCACCGTAATCCGAGCAATCAGATACAAGTAATTAAGCACAAAATTAACAACAACTCGGCGGCGGCGTCAAGCGGCGGTCAAGTCAAGTTAAAAATGTTTCAGGGAATAAAACTAAAACGCCACCATGACCATTAAGGTACCTCCCTATCATCATGAAACGTTGCAATGTGCCTATGGTTCAAATGAGAGCAATAACATTGTGGAGCGTAGAGATATCCGCCATTCGGTAGAGCTTGAAAACGAATAAAAGGGTTACTTTTCGTTTTGTATTTATGATCATTAACGTCCTTGATTATTTCCCCATGTCCACCCCGACATCGACACATACTCACACACTTAATGTTTCTCATCGACAATCTTAGCTCGGACGTATGCATAATCCTTTTATGTTAATGCCTACAGATTGCGGGTTGTGAATTACTTTCTCGATGGAAAAGTGATTCAATAATAAGTTTTTGTATGGAAAAGTTGTTCGATAACAACTTTTAGTATAGAAAAGTTGTTCGAAAACAACTTTTTCTATAGAAAAGTTACATCTTTTTCATAACATCTTTTTCTATAGAAAAGGTGTTCGATAACAACTTTTTTATAGAAAAGTTGTTCGATAACATCTTTTTCTATAGAAAAGTTGTTCGATAACAACTATTTCTATAGACTAGTTGTTCGTTAACAAATTTTTCTATTGAAAAGTTGTTCAATAACAACTTTTTCTGTAGACAAGTTGTTCGATAACAAAGTTTTCTATTGAAAAGTTGTTCGCTAACAAAATATTCTATAGAAAAGTTGTTCGATAACAAAATTTTCCATAGAAAAGTTGTTCGATAACAACTTTTTCTTTAGAAAAGTTGTTCGATAACAACTTTTTCTTTAGAAAAGTTGTTCGATAACAACTGCTTCTGTAGAAAAGTTGTTCGATAACAACTGCTTCTATAGACAAATTGTTCGATAACAACTGCTTCTATAGAAAAGTTGTTCAATAACAACTGCTTCTAGAGAAAAGTTGTTCGATAACAACTGATTCTATAGATTGATAACAACTTTTTCTATAGAAAAGTTGTTCGATAACAACTTTTTCTATAGAAAAGTTGTTCGATAACAACTTTTTCTATAGAAAAGTTGTTTGATAACAACTTTTTCTATAGAAAAGTTGTTCGATAACAACTTTTTCTTTAGAAAAGTTGTTCGATAACAACTGCTTCTGTAGAAAAGTTGTTCGATAACAACTGCTTCTATAGAAAAATTGTTCGATAAAAAATTGTTCTATTGAAAAGTTGTCCGATAAATACTTTTCCTATAGAAAAGTTTCTCGATAACAACTTTCCCTTTAGAAAAGTTGTTCGATAACAACCATTTTCTATAAAAAGTTGTCCGATAATAACCTTTTCTACCTAGTATTTTGTACATTTCTATAGAATATTAACTGTTAAAAATCATTCACTGGACCGTGACTGTACTGCCATGTCCATACTTGTACAAAATGTATCTGAAACAAGAGCACTTCCCTTTGAATGCTTGTATTTATGTGAATTTAAAATACAAGTTTACAAAGTGTGCACTACAGTGACACGTGACCATCTTACTGTCAAAATGTTGTCATCTTCTAGCCGCCCACCACTCCCCTCCCCACTACAATGATGAAGAGGACAGATTTGAATTACAATACCGGCGTTCGGGCAACAGTCCGCCCGCATAAAACTCACTCAGGTTTTGTTTTTGTTGCTCAAGTATCAAACTTCCGCCAACGTTTTCCAAAAAGATGCTGCCTTTAATATTTCTCAACTCCTTCTCTGCCAATCACTCAAAATCCTAACTGGTTCAGGAACCAACAAAACAAATGTAATTTTCAAGGATAATTCAACTTTGATTATAGGTTGGTTGGAAGCGAATGGCGTTTGGCCATCAAATCGAATTGTGTGTTGGATTTTTATTTTTAGGTAAATAACAGACGAACTGACTGTGAAACCACTAAAGTTTAAAACAATGATTGTTCGTAGAGAATGGAAGAAAAGAACCACTCCCTGCCACCAAAAATTCGCACGCTGTTTGCCTCATTTGTAAGAAAAAAGAAAAAATGAAATGAGGTGGCCCACCCACCCGGTTCTTGTTTCCGCCGGCACAACTGAATGGCAAAAAAGGGTTAACTGCCATCTAATCTTGCCATCTTCGCTTATATTGGGCCATTAATGCTGATTGACGCCTTTATTTTTCCAAAGTAATTTTGTGTAATTGAAACTCTATTCCTCTCCTTCTCTACCCCCACCAAAAAGTTCCAGCAATGCTACAGAGTCGATGACAGTGTGGCATTTTTGTTCCTTTGTGGGCCAGGAATCATCATTATTGGTATTGTTGTCAGGCCAAAAAAGCAGGAAAAAACAAGACTACCCATCAGGATGTCTATGACGGCTGTCAATGTTGGAGTATTTTTGCGGAATGCTTTGATGTTTTCTCTTGGCTGTTTTTTTTTTTTTTTTTTTTTTTGTATGACCGTTAATGCGCTTTTTTGCTCCAAGTAATCAAGATCATGCTTTTTATTGAAGTCTCGTTTAAAATTCTCTTTCCTTTTTTTGTTGATGTAAAAAATTCGTTATTTTATGGTTTTTAATTTTGTTGTTAATGTCCTTACCAACAAATTATGGTATTGTCACCTTTTTTGCTCCGGTTGTTTTTTTTTTTTCGTTTCTGGAGCGTCAGAAGTCTCTTGTGCGACACGCTTCCTTGCTTCCATTTGATGCGGTGGCTTGCCATTGTCATTAGGTTTAATGTTGTCTAGATTTGGAATTGTCAGTAGTTCTCGAACGAGTTAAGACTTTTAATTAATGCAGGAGAAAATTAAGGTTCCGGTGTTTTGATAATTTAATAAGTTGGTTACTAAAAGGGTTGGTGAGAAGTGGTGTTACTTGTTTTAGCAGAACAATCCAACTGAAAGTAGATGTAATACCTCAATTTAAAGTACGTGTTTTAAATCAAAAACGCTATGAAAAATTACGGTTTCGAGGACGATATGATATGACCTATTTAAATAAATGCCAGACTCAGACTCCTGTCATTTCTAAGCCACTCGTCCGACAGATGTTAAAATTACTCCAGCGACAGCTCATTATATTGTTTACAAGCCAACAACACTTGGTGAGAATTTTCTAGAAAAAAGTTATTCGTGATGGAATTCAAAGGTGGTGAGAATTTTCCAGAAAAAAATTGTTCGTGATGGAATTCAAGCGTGATAGTGTGATTTCTTTATATATGGCTGGAAAACCACAAGTGACTATCGTTATAGCAATTCCAGCATTTAAATGTAAATAAATCTTTTGTGTCTCGTACCATCGCTCTTTAGCGTGATACTGGTAGCGTAGCCCGACGTCAAGGAAGTAGACGGAAGAAAACAGCAACATCAGCAGAAATGGTTCGAAAAGTAAAGAAGCGACTTTATCGAAACCCGCGTCGCAGTGGCCGAAAAATGACTCGAAAGCTGAACGTATCGCAATATTCCATGAGGTCGGGGTAAAGTCATTGCAATTCCTAAAAGAGCAAGAACTTACACCGCAACAGAAAGAAAATAGACTCAAAAGAGCTAATGAGTTGCTTCGCTTGGCCGAAAGTGGTTAACTGCCGAATTTGGTTTTCTTCGAAGAGAATTCGTTGTCCGGGAGTTTGTAAACAAACAAAATGATCGTGTTTACTTGCCACAGAGGTCAGCTGAAAATGTGCACCTTCGGTTGGTCACCAGAACTCAAGCACCGGCCATGGTGATGATGTGGGCCGCTCGTATTAATCGATTGTTGCGTCAGAGTAAATGCGAAAATATTCTGGAGTGTGTATTAAAGCCTTGGGCACGCAAACATTTTGGCAGTAGATCTTGGACATTCCAACAGGACTCAGCACCATCGCACTCAACACGCGCCACCCAAGAATGGTTACAAAATGAGCTTCCTCGCTTTATTTCTCTCTCACTATGGCCACTAAAATCTCCGGATACCAATCCGTTGGACTATTGTATCTGGAGTATTTTGTAAAGCGAGGTTTGCACTAAAAAATACCAAAGTGTCGATCAACTCAAGCAAGCACTTCGCCTGGACTGGCCAAAATACCGCAGAGCAACATTCGGGCAGCGTGTGACGGTTTCATTTACCGTTTGAAGGCCATAATTCGTGCCAAAGGTGACCAATTCGAATAAATATTTACTTTGTTGCAGATTTTTTATCTCTCCCTATAGAGACTATGAAAATTTTATATTCAATGCAAGAGTTGTGTTTCATGACATTCCTTCTGTACCTGAAGTGTAGATGGCAATTAATTTATATTTAACCACTGTTAAAAGTAAAATCTGTGGAAACCTTTTATTAAATCTGAAATATAGATGGCGTTCTGTTTCAGAAATAAGAAACTATTAAAAAATTTCCTGTCACGAAATTGTTGGAAGTTATTAATGAAAATGGAGCCTTGCTATTCAGAATTCCTCTATATCGGACTTAACTTCTGTCAAAAAGGTTTGGGCAAATATGATATTAAATCTGAAGTGTAGATGCCGTTTTTTTTATAAGAAACTATGAATAATTTGGAAGTTAGAATATGGTGAGCAATCGGTTTTCACCTGATATGACCTGGTCTAGAATACTACTACCCCTACTTAACGTACTTATTAATTTTTGGAACGTTTCAGTAAAAATTGAGCCTTAATATTCAGAATTCCTTTAAATTCTGACGGGTCATTTTCCCTCCCCAAAGAATATTTAAAGTGTCAAATATATTATTATACCTTCGTAAACGCAGTAGTGGAATATTAAGGGGCCTTATAATTAATAGCTCATTGAAGTAACCCTTTAAATGCCTTCCTTATTTTCCACAGTTACATTTACATGAAATCTAGATGGTGTTAGTTGCAATAAAATGTTTTTTCATATATTTTTCTTACCCCGAAAGATATATTTTCAATTCAACATCTCAAAAATAGATAACTGAAAAATCTCTTTTCGATTTTGATACAAACACATATTACTATATCCCTAATAGTATGCACAAAAATAATCGAAGGTCATTTGACATACGACTAGGAACATAAACTAACGTATAGATGGCATTTCGGTGTAGGTACTTTTCAAATGTATGCGGCCATATCTTTTTACAGGGTACTTAATCTTCTAGTTAAAATTTTTAGTTCATAACCGAAATTTTCGAAGGGCTTCGTACTTCCCGATTTTAAGTAATTTGCTCTATTTATTATTCGAAGCGTTTCATGATGGATATTAAAATCCTGTCCTATCCAAATTAACCTTCCAGGGGGTACAATGTAAAAAAATCCTTCTTCCCATATACCCCCTCGCGAAAGAAGATCCTCGCCACATCAAATTATCTCCCAAATGGCATACCATTTTACGGACGTGTTTTCCTCGCACTTATCTTAACAAATGACTTAAGAAGCTTAAATAAATTTACTAGCCATGACAACAATGTGTTCAAATAGCAGATAAAACATTTGTTTTCGTTAACAAATTCCGGCAAATAGATCCCTAAATTGTTGTGAATAAACTAAATTAACAAATTATGTTAAACAAAACTGTCAAATGGCAGGAAAAGACACCGAGAACGAAAAAAAAACAGGGGCTGGGGTTGGTTACTTGACAATTGACAGATGAACTTAAGGACAACCAAATGACAGCTTAACTTAATATTAGAGAGACGAAGAAAACTGCTTACGGAATACATAGGGTTCCGGAGTAAATCTAAATTAGGAAAGTCTAATGGAAACGCACAAAAAAAAACAACACAAACAACAAACAAAAGGTCAATTGTGTAAAGTTAACTATTTTGGGTGGCAGATAAATGTTACGCAATTAGTTGTGATAAATCGTGATTGTTAAGGAGCTTGGTTGATTGAGGGGAGGGTGGAATGGACAAAAAAATCATTAGATATAAACGTTGTGTTTTGCCACCAAAAGTATGCTTTTTTCTCTTAACCAAAGAAAATAAAGCATATATTTTGGGAGAAAAGAAAACTCATCAAATGAGGCATACTTATAGGCGTTCTGACGTTTTTTATATTTTCAGTTAACATTTTTTCTCCATCCTAAAAACTACCCACCATCAGCAACGGATTTTTTTCTTCCCCAATGAAAATAAACATAACCTTAATGACTCTCCTTGTTACATTACTAAGAATCAATTCCAGCATATGCTTTTAAAGGATATAAAAAACGAAGGAAAGAAAAACCATCAGTAACAACGGTAACTATGGAGCAACATAAAACCCTTGGCAGAAAAGCAAACAATCCTAGTTGGGAAAAACCTCTTAGCATCCAAAGACTTTTTGGAAAAAAGCAGCTAAATACAAATACACAATAAAATGGCATCAAAATTATAAATCCTTTAATTTTTTTCCGAAAGCTTGTTTGTTTTGTTTTTGTTTTTTCGTTTTAAGTAACTTTAGACTTAAACGCCTCCGGTGTTGGGATCTCATGGAGAGCAAGTACAAAAAACAAGAAACAAATAACAGTCTAGATACACTTACTTTTTTATGTAGATTTGTTTTGGTTTTGTTTTCGCTGATGTTTTTTTCGTATTTGTTTGTAACAGCAATTTATGTAAAAGGATAAGCGTATTGTATATATCTGCCTGCAAGGTATCATAATATGAAATGGAATTAATAACGAAAAATATATATATTTTTCTGCTATAAAATGGAGGAAATAAATGCTAGAAAAAATAAAATTAAAATAGAAAAACCCCTTAAAATATGCTTTAATTTGTTCATATGTCTGCCCTTTTGAGATATGCAATGTATATTAGCTCTCATCATATGATGGATATGGAATGTCAAAGAAATCTCAAATAATAAATCCATGCTTGACATCCTATTTATTGTAGATTTACTGACAAGTTAACCATCTTCCCAGCGAAATTCGAAAAAATAAATTTAACAACAGTTCCGGAAGTGGCGCCCAAAGTAACAAATTAAAATGTAATATATCATAAAACTGTAATATATCATGAAGGATTGTATCTCCACAATAGTCATGTGACATCATGGCGTGGTCTTCGTTTAGACCCCTGAGAAAAATTTCTTTATAAACGGTGGTGCGAAGATCAGACCATTTCTAGTGAGAAGACAACCAGATCATAAGTGAGAATACCACCTAATCTTGAATGATTAAAACACCTTGGACTTCAGTGAGAAACCGCCTGGTTCTGCGAGAGAAGATCATATGGCCTTCGGTGAGAAGAGCAATTTCTCTACTCTGAGAAGCTTACTTCCTCTACTGTGAGACGAACACATCCTATACTTTTAGAAGAGCACCAGTTAGTCTGTGAGAATATCATCAGTCTTATACGAGATGATCTCCTGCTCTTCATTGATAAAAGTGAGTGCTCCTTTTGTAAGAAAAGCTCAGATCGTCTGATACTTTTGTGAGACGAGTACTGGCTCTTCTGTGAGACGAGAACTGGCTCTTCTGTGAGACGAGCACTTGCTCTTCTATGAGACGAGCACTTGCTCTTCTATGAGACGAGCACTTGCTCTTCTGTGAGACGAGCACTTGCTCTTCTGTGAGACGAGCACTTGCTCTTCTATGAGGTAAGCACTGACTCTTGTATGAGAAGAGCACTTGCTCTTGTATGAGAAGAGCACTTGCTCTTCTATGAGACGAGCACTTGCTCTTCTATGAGACGAGCACTTGCTCTTCTATGAGACGAGCACTTGCTCTTCTATGAGACGAGCACTTGCTCTTCTATGGTACGAGCACTTGCTCTTCTATGAGACGAGCACTTGCTCTTCTATGAGACGAGCACTTGCTCTTCTATGAGACGAGCACTTGCTCTTCTATGAGACGAGCACTTGAGAAGAGCACTTGCTCTTTTATGAGACGAGCACTTGCTCTTCTGTGAGACGAGCACTTGCCCTTCAATGAGACGAACACTTGCCCTTCTATGAGACGAGTACTTGCTCTTCTATGAGACGAGCACTGGCTCTTCTCTGAGACGTGCACTGGTTCTCCTATCAGACGAGCACTTGTTCTTCTATGAGACGAGCGCTTGTTCTTCTATGAGACGATCACATGTTTTTCTATGATGAGATCACTAGGACTTTTAAGAAGAGGGCGTTTGCTCCTCTGTAAGAAGAAGACTTGCTCTTTTATGAGAAGAGCGCTTGTTCTACGGTGAGAGAAGCTTAACCTCTTGAAAATAACTCCTGCACAAACTTCCCTGTGAAAGTAGTTCCCTGAATTTTTGTGAGAAGAAACATTTGATCTTGGGATAGAAAAGCCCACAGAACAGAGTTTTTGCTTTTCAAACAGAGAGCTTAAAAGCGGATTTTTTTAAATGAAAAGACCACTTGCTCTTCAGGGAGCAGAGCTCCCGTTGTTCAGTGAAAAAAGTTTCTGTGAGAGAATCACAGGAAAGGACCCTCTATTAAAAGACTTATGTGTCTTTCAGGAAAAAAAATATCCACTTCAATGCTGTTGTCTCAGTGGAAATCTTCATGTCCTCCAATATTATTTCACAAATATTTTGTCCTTGCTATTTATCTGGCACTCCCAACCAATACTTAGCCTCCCTCTGCCATGGCATTGCCCACCTGATAATATTACGGTCACATTTGCGTTCCAAGCCAATTGACGAATTTCATGTAATTACAACACGCTTTTGTGTTTATGCAATTATAATTGTTTGTCTCCATGTGTGTGTGTCTCTCTGTTTGTTGGTGGTGGTATGATCAGCAAATTATTGTCATTTATCAGAGATACAATCGAGATGAATAACATGGAGAAATTATGGAAACCAGACAACATCTGCTTGACAACAATCGCAATTATAATCTAAAGGGGAGATACGGAGAAAGAGAGGGCAAATGAGAAAAAGTTGGAGAGCCCTTTTGTTACCTTTGTTTCCTGTAACTGACCATATGAGTTCAAGGATAATAAGATTTATATGGCAACATGACATCAGGGCTTTGATGTTTTGCAACAAAGCCTAAAGATATGCAGTAATATTTTTCATAAAACCAAACCCTAAATATTTACAATATTTTTTTCTTTTTGGTTTGAGTGAAGAAGTCTTCTTTTGAATTTCTTTTGACATTTGCTAATTTTTCCCAAAACATGTGTTGTTCTTTCCATGGCTGCATGGAAATCCAAACAAATTAGTCATCATTAGCATTTCTCTTGATGTTTGGCTAAAAATGCTACCGGAACGGCTGGCCAAACTGGCTTGCCAGTTAAGCGTTAAATAAAAGCATTTAATGCGATTACCCCCCTCAGAAGCAAAAAAAAGAAGAAGACAGGCGAAAAAATTCCCCACTAAATTAAATGAAATTATACACCACATTTGAAACCAACAACAAGCCAGAGAAAATACCTCACCCGCTCACCAATTGTATATACATTTAATTTATTTCGTTGGCTTGGCTTGTGTACAAAAACAGCAACAGCGTAAAAGCGCATTTGTGTCTTTTTTGTCCCATGCAAAAGGACTCGTTGATACATCCACTCATATCCCAGGACATGAAGTGAAACAATTCACTTTGTACAATTTTTGCCTGACTGCACACATTTCTGTAAGGATTGACAAAAAAAGGATCTTCCTATTAAACTCTTGGCATTTTTTGTTTTTTTCCAGGTCTCCGGTTTAAATGACCAAACAGTGCTTATGAATGGATATATCAAGGATAATACTCCAACACTCATATCTACACACACAGAAACGAATGGACAAAGAACATACTTTTAACTTTTGTTTTCACATTCGGCTGATGCAGTGAACCATATAGACCAGAGCCATTCGGAAAGTTGCATTAACTTTGGACCTTTGTGACAATTTGTTGAAATTTTTTTGGGTTGCTACGCATTTATTGACACCGAAAAGCTGAGGAAAAATTTATTTAAAATTTTTGTAATTAAGTAATATTTTTCGTACGATTTGTACATTTTGTTCTAGTTATACCCTCCGTCATTTGGCTAGAGAGGGTCTATAACATTTGCTACGGCCAAAATGTGCCTCATCAAAATTAAGTTTTTCAGACCCTAGGTCTCTTTAGGGATATTTGGAGTCTGGAATATTTGGAGTGCGTATAGGGATATTTGGAGTCTATCTAACGGTTTCCGTCCGTCTGTCTGGCTGGTGCTCACGATAACTCTCGAAGGGAGTATACGTTTCGATCCAAACTTGGTATACCGTAATATTATTATCAAACTTAGATCGAGTTCAGAGATGGGCAATATCGATCCACTCCTTCTGGTACCTCCCCCAAAAAGGTCAACATTTTCAAAAAAAAAACAAGTAAACAAACATTAATTTCGGCTGGCCCGAACTTTTACCCTCCATCTTAGGGTGAATTTAACATTAGAACCAGTTATGACCCACAAATACCAATTGTTAGAAATATACGTGAGAAAATGTGGTACCGCCATATGGGCTTATCCAAAAACGTGGACCTATACATACAATGTTTCGACAACAGAGCTAGAACCCGTTAGGGCCCACAAATATCATTATTTAGACAAATCCGCGAAGAAATGTGACAATAATCATGAAAATACCGAATATCGCGAGGTACCGTTATATGGGGGCTATGCCAAAACGTGGACCTATACATACAATGTTTCCCCACACGAATTAGGACCCATTACGACCTACAAATACCAATTTTCAGATAAATCCGTAAAAAAATGAGGCGAAAATTATCAAAATTTCGAATATCGGGAGGTACCGTTATATGGGAACTAAACCAACACGTGTTCCGATATATATCTCATTTCCATTCCAACCATCAAATTGTTCTTCTAAAATTTTGACGCCCTACGTCAAATAATGTGGGCTGTATCGTGAATTCAACAGACAAAAGAACATCGTTTAATCGACTTTGAATTTGATGCTGACTATGAATATATATACTTTATGGGGTCTACGACGAATATTTGGGGATATTACAAACGGACGGACAAAGTTAATATACCTCCTTTCCAAGGTTGAGGGTATAAAAATATTTCATTGCACAGAAAAAAAGGATAATCCGATTTAGCTCTAACTTTGCAAATTCTAATATTTGTGCTGTGTCAGGTCCGAAAATGGACAATATCGGTCCAATTCATCTAGTGCCTACCCCACAAAGGGTCAAAATTTTTAATAATTATAACTCGTTTGAAATGTGACGTAAGGATCCGATTGTCATACGCCACAATACATTTGTTAATCCAAGGTCTGGTGTGAAAATGGTACCTCCCCCACAAAGGGTCAACATTTTGAAGCTCATAAAACACGAAATTCGATTCCATTCAGACTTGGCACATCTCAATGTGTCCATCAACACAAAATCTGTTATAAAGATAGTGGAGATCGGACAATTTCTTCTGGTACCTCCCCCACAAAGGGTCAAAGTTTTAAATAACCAAAACTAATATAAAATCTGAAATAAACATCTGGTTATCTTCGTATTTCACACACCCTATTATTTCTACTAACACAAGAACTATTTAAAGATATATCGGACCACTATTTTCTGGACCTCCCCCTTAAAGGGTCAAAATTTCAAATATCCACGAAGGTCATAAAACGTGGAATTAACGTCCGACTCCATTCAGACTTTTCACATCTCAATATTTCAATCAACACAAGATCTGTTTTAAAGATTATAGAGATCGGACCATTTCTTCTGGTACCTTCGCCACATATTTGAATATTCATGAAGCTCATAAAACGCGAAATTAACAACCGACTCCATTCAGACTCAGGTACATCTCAATATTTCCATCAACTCAAGATCTGTTAGAAATATTGTAGAGATCGGTTCATTTCTTCTGGTAGCTCCACCACATAGGGTTGAAGTTTAAAAAAAAAAAAACGAAACTCTCTTCTAATTTCACACATACGAACAGTTTTTCTAACACAAGATATGTTGTGAAGATGATATATATATCTGCGTACCCCTACTAGTACCTCACCCACAAAGGGTCACAATTTTCAATATTTTTTTCTGTGAAAACTTGCGGAACAAGTCAACCTGAGTTAAATATGGAATTCATGATTTCGCATAAAATTGGATATAAATGTTCGATTTTTCATTTTCTAAAAAATAATACTGGCAGGTCGCAGGTCATATTTATGAAGGTCCGATACGGAATGGATAATATTGGCTTGTTCCTTCGGAACCTACTCCATAGAGGATCAAAAAATTGAATAACCATAACAGAAGTCAAGTATATTTAAATAATCGAACACTGGCTAAACACACATCTGTCGGCTAAACCGACTGATACTTTTTAACTGGGTTTCTGTAGTGTTGGAAACAACTTAGACAAATACATCGACAGTTTTGCAGGTAAATTATAGACAAAATATTTTAAATTTTCACAGAATTCTGTAATTTATTACACTGACACACTAACCTTCGCTATGACTCATCCTTACAAAATCGAAACCGAAACCAAATAATTTTACAATCTTATCTAAACTCCATCAAAATAATCAGTTATGTGCAATTTTAATAAAAAAAAAATCCCCCCATAAAGGGTGGCATCAAAATCCAATCTGTGGGCATTATTAGAAAAGAAAAAACGTTACAGAATTCGAATATGATTGACAGCGTGTGTGTAATAAAAAACTGTAATTTTTTTATAACCCACGGAAAATGATAAAGAAAAACGCGGAACTGTGGCACACATGTATGACACATCCCATTGCTATCATTTAAATGTTGCACATAAAAACAGTGTTGCATAAAAATATTATTGTTTTTCGTTTTTTTTTTTCTTTTTGGGTTCATTTCGATTGATAAACAATATGCAAATCATAACCAACATTCGAAAAAATAACAAGAAAAATCTAGGGCAGTATAAAAAAGGATCTCAAAAAGTGGCAGTATCTCTAAAAAAATATTTATGGATCCTTGAGGAATTTTCCCACTCGTTTTCGTCCTTTTTCCAAATAGTTTTACAACATATCAATACATATTTCATGCTTATTTTCTTTATCAACTGCTTGCCTCATAAATGTCATAAAAATCATGGAAAACTGACAATAAAATCAAATCAGAGCATGCAAATTTGCATAGGATGACGTGTGTGTGTGTGTAAAGGGCCAAAAAGGATGGAAGGGGGTTAAATGCAAAGTAGCATTTTCATGGTGACTGGTGTTGCTACTTCTTCAGTTGTTGCTGCCATAAACTTATTTGCCTTTTTCTTAACCATTTCTCTACAATTTATAGCTTTGTAATGAAATTGGATCATAAAAATATTCTCAGCCATAAAAATAGATAAAAAAGCTACTCGAGTTAAATCCAAAACGAAAAATCTGAATTTGTGTTAACAGCCCGGGTTTGACATTTTTCAAAGTCTCCCATCCAACTGGCTTAACTATCATTTGTGCTGAAATCTCTAAGTGGTTCTATAAAATCATAAAAATCCCTAAAGAATAGAATGCTCCTAAAACGACAAAATGAAAACAAAGATTCCAATATTTTATGGCTTTTATGTTTGGAGTAGACAAAGTCTAAGCAGCCACCAACCCTACCAGCCAGTCAGACAGCCAAACATGAATGTTGAAAGCTGATGGCGTTACACTTCCTAACATTTTCATTAAAGTCACCCATATGACAGCGAGAACAATGTTTTAATCACGTTTAGTATATTAATTGATTTTATTGGGGTTTCCATGGAAAAAACGTTGTTGAAAATTTTCAGATGCAAAGGCGAATGATTTTCTTAACAGAGACTTTCAAACAAAAAAGCGAAGAAAAATATTAAACAGTAATATATGTAACTTACTAAGAAAATACGAAAGTGGAAAGTCCAACGCCTATAAAATCAGATAGATTTATCGAAACGAAAAATCGTAAGACTCATAAAAAAAAATTTTAGATTTTCAAGAACATGTTCTAAATTCAGAGGACTGAAATTTCGATTTTTAAGGACAGTCTTGATATGAACCCCGTTTTTAATGGGTATTCCTCAGTGTACGTCCTAGATTTTATATACATTTTTGGCTTAAATAGTATTTGGTAGAAATGACTTGTACTTCAACAGTTCGGAAACAGACAGTGAGGAAACTTCCAAGGCGAGTTCCATGGGTTAAGAATGGGAATTGAGTAGATTTAACGTGGGGTTCAACCTTTTATCGTACCATCATTGCTAACGATCCCATACTTTGTCCCAAACAACTTGTACGATAAAGGAAAACCATAATATCTTCTTTTAGCTCCACTAGGATCATATTACAATCATTTTTTCTGTTATAAGCTTCAACATATATTACGGTTTTGAAAATATTATTTATAACAATGAGAGGAAACTAATTATCACAAAGATTTTATTTTTATGGCAGTTCTTCCCTTCCACCTTCCTACCATCATAAACATTTTAAGCTCTTCCCATAAATATTTAATAACATTGAAGTGTTGAGATTCTCTTCTATTCTCCCTATGACTTTTATTATCGAAATTCCGATTGTGTGCTATTGAGTTTGTAAATCAATCAGGGATTTAGAAAAAGAAGATATTGCAATATATTTTGTTATGCCTTTACGAATGCATAACAGAGCGAAGAGAGGGGGAACTTGAGAAATGCATTTTATTTAATGCCATAATAAATTGTCTATGCAAATCCTTTTGCATCTCTGGTTTTGTTTTTACCTCATCCACTTCTTCTTCTTCTTGTTCTTCAACGTTTTGCCAGTTTCTAATAAATGTTCGGCAATTAAAAGTGTTTGGTTTTGGCCATAAATAAAAAATTTTATGTAAATTCATCTTAACACCATTCGACTTGTAAATCCTCTCATAAATTTTAGCAATGCAAGGGAAAGACGAACAACAACAACAATTATAGTAGGGAAAATGTGGACTACTGCAACAACATCGGGAGGAATATAGATACAAACATGCACCCAGAGGAGAGTTAAACTGCACACACATACTTATTAATGATATGACAATAAGGACACGTTAATGATTGGTGTGTGTAGCGTCAAACTCTTTTTGAGTGGGTCTCGTGTACATAGATGTAAGCAACCCAGCAAACAATGTCACGTTAAGTGGGATGGGTCATTGAATTTTGTGTAAGGAATGTTGGAGTAAATTCCGATTTTTAAGCTTGCATTAATAAAGGGTCCGCAATCTAACGTTTTTTATTGCTTATTTCCTGAATGGTAACACCTGGTTTTCTTCGAAAATGACTAAGGAGTGGCCGTTACTTTATCGAGCCCTGTTGAACGAAATGCTGTTCCCAAAAATGAAAGAGAAGGATATTTGCAACACTTGGTTTTAACAGCCAAACAGCCGAAACAACATTCGATTTTCAAAAATCTGACACTTTATAACAATGTTCGAAGCTGAAAATTCATTTCAAAATTTTGTGATAGATGTACCGGAAAGAGTGAAGCAATATTGCTTACTTACGAACTCAATCCAGATCAAATCGGATATAGCTCCCATACAGGGTGGAAAAAACTGCAACCAACTTCAGACTGCTGTCATTTCAAAGCCACTCATCCGACAGCTGTTAAAAATTATCCCAGTGTTAAAATTATTCTATTCGGCAAATATTGAAAAATGAGCTTGGGGTAAAGCCACTGAAATTACAAAAAATGCAAGAACTTTCGTCGCAACAGAAAGAATATATGCCGAATATTATCGCGAATATATATAATAGAGGGTGTATTTAAGCCTTAGTCATGCAAACACTTTGGTCGCAGACCTTGGACATTCCAACAGGACTGAGCACCATCCCACTCAGCACGCGCCACCCAAGAATTGTTACAAAATGAGGTTCCTCGCTTCATTTTCAGCGCACAATGGCCACCAAAATCTCCAGATAACAATCCGTTGGACTATTGTGTCTGGAGTATTTTGGAAAGCAAGGCACTAAAAACTACCAAAGTGTCGATCATCTCCGATCACCGGAATGGGCCAAAATACCGCAGAGCAACATTCGGGCAGCGTGTGACGGTTTCATTGGCCGTTTGAAGGGCATAATTCGTGCCAGGTGACCAATTGACCAAATCTAAATTTATTCTAAAATTTGATGTCATTTCCGACATTTTTTGCTTTCATTCAATAAAATTTAAAAAATGTAAAAATTATGGCATTTGACTTTGTTGCAGTTTTTTTATCTCACCCTTCGTCCGATTTGCCACCAAACGTATAGTATTATCCAAAATGGAATGTAATTTGCATACAAAACCAAATTGAGCCTAGAAACAAGTATGTCAAAATTTTGGTTCAGATACAGCTATAGCTTCCATATATATTGTTCATTATTATTTTGTTATATGAAGCTCTACAAAATATGCAAAGGGATGTAGGATATGATAACGTCGGCCCGCCCGATTTTTAGGATTTCTTTACTGTTTTTTCTTTAAATTAATTTTAACTAATACCACTTTCTTTGCTTGGCAATAGATAAGACCTGCATTCGTTTTCCATTTTATATTTCTCGACAACATTCTTGTCTACCCTCTTTAAACATGAGTATGACTAATAATCTCACATTTATGTTACAGTGGCTAAAAAGGAAATTGTGCACAAATACAATGGTCTGGATCATGCAACAATCCAACATGCCCGACCGACAGCCAAACATCAATGGTCAGTCAGTTGCAAATGCCAGACAACGTTCTGGATGGTGTGCAATAAAAAAACAACAACCTCTAACAAAAGTTGGATTATTAGCAGAAGCAGGAAAGCTTTGAAAAGTATCATCACACTTTTGCAACTGCAAACTCCAAATGCTTGTGGTCATCAATGTTCGTTCATAAGTTACGCTTCGCAACATCTATGGATGGTGGCTGATATACATGTATGGCACAGACAGCTATGCGTGGCTATTGACCATCACCGTCATTACCAGACATTTAGAGATGAAGACTCCACGCTTGTCGCCATAGTTTGCCAATTGTTGTCATATGTGGCCAGAACTTCCCTGGATGGAAGGAGAAAGAGAGTGTGTGAGAGAGAGGGTGGTATGCATTCTTAAATCCCATGAGGAATTTGACAATAACTCATAAATGGAATTTTTCGCGTTCATCATCATGGTTAATGGTGTTCATAAAAATACAAATTGCTAAGCAATTAGTATTTTTGCTAGCCAACCAGCCACCAGCCAAAGTCATGGCTGGGGATTTGTCGGAAGTTTTAAAAGCCCCTAATTTTGTAAGCCTTTGAGTGGTCATAACAAAAAATAAATAAAATAAAAAACATGTTAAGAATCATTTACTGCTAAATACTGGCGGTCGTACTGATATGTGTTTTTTTTGCCACCACGAAGTTAGTTAAGTGATCAGAATTAATTAGTTTGAAAATAAAATCTAACGTTCTTAAGCTTTGAAAATAAATTGGGAGTTATTAAGAAAGTCCCTTGCGGCAGACTATCTTAAGGCAAATAACTGCATTTATCTGCAGATTTGATAAATTGGATTTGAAATAATTAGAAAACATCTCTAGACGCATTGGAAGGAATATACGGAGTTTTTAGGTATTCAATTTGTAATATTTAAAAGAGATGGGAGAGAAGCATAAAGGGAAGTGTGTTATTTGCAGGAAGCAAATATCAAATGGTAAGAAAAAGTGCAGGAAAGATAAATATGTAGATATCTAAATATCGGCATATGTGATTTCTGATTTTAATGCCGCTTGCACCTACATTGACCAGAGTGGTTAGATACAATTAAATTAAATAATGAATGTAGGCATAAATGGACCGTACCTCTTCAAATGTGCTGAGAATCGAATTTTGCTGTGAACTTTAGACTGTTTTCATGGGGTTATGTTAAAGCTCATATCTACAGAGAGAGATGAAAAAACTGCAACTTCAGACTACTGTCATTTCTATGCCACTCGTCCGACGGCTGTTAAAATTATTCCAGTGACAGCTTATTATACAGGCGTATAAAAGCATTTTCGTGAGAATTTTCAAAAAAAAAGTCATTTGTGATGGAATTCAAGCGTGTTAGTGTGATTTCTTTATATTTGGCTGGAAAACCACAAGTGACTATCGTTAGAGCACTCCGGCATTTAAATATGAATAAATCTTTTGTATCTCGTACCATCATTCGTAGACGGAAAAAAACAGTAACATTAGCAGAAATGGTTCGAAAAGTAAAGAAGCGACTTGATCGGAACCCTTGTAGCAGTAGCCGAAATATTCCATTCGGAAAATATTGAAAAATGAGCTCGGGGTAAAGCCATTGAAATTCCAAAAAGTGCTAGAACTTACACCGCAACAGAAATAAAATAGACTCAAAAGAGCTAAACAGTTGCTTCACTGGCCGAAAGTGGTGAACTGCCGAATTTGGTTTTCTTCGATGAGAAAACATTCGTTGTCCAGCAGTTTGTAAAAGAAAAGAGGTCAGCTGAAAATTTGCACCTTCGGTAGGCCACCAGAACTCAAGCGCCGGCCATGAAGATGGTGTGGGCCGTTATACCAGCCGATGGTCGCTCTCCGCTCGTAGCAATCGGCCGTGGCATCAGAATAAATTCCGAATATTATCGCGAAAATATTCTGGAGGGTGTATTAAAGCCTTGGGCACGCAGATTTTGGATATTCCAACAGGACTCAGCACCATCGCACTCAGCACGTGACACCCAAGAATGGTTACAAAATGAGGTCCCTCCCTTCATTTGCAGCGCACAATGGCCACCAAAATCTCTGGATACCAATCCGTTGGAATATTGTGTCTAGAGTATTTTGGAAAGCAAGGTTGGCACTAAAAAATACCAAAGTGTCGATCTTCTCAAACAAGCGCATCGCCAGGTGAAGGCAATAATTCGTGCCAAAATATGACAATTAGATAAAATCTAAACTTATTCTAAATTTGATGCTATTTCCGACATTTTTCGCTTTCATTCAATAATATTTAAAAAAATTGGAAAAAATATGGCGTTTGAATTTGTTGCATTTTTTTATCTCACCCTGTATGCAAGGCTATGCCTATGAGTGACTTGAGTAAGTAATGAAACAAGTTCTGCAAGGATATCAAGATATTAGGGTTCTTGAAGGATACAAAAGATCTTAATAAGTACTCAATCAGGATCTCTAGGGTATGCAAAAAAACCTTAATAAATACACACGCAATTCTACTAGGATATGCAAAACTCATCTATGAGAGACCTTAATAAGTACTTAATCATGTTCCATAAAAATAGCAAAAGAGCTTAATAAGTACTCAAGCAGGATCTACAAGAAATGCGAAATTAAGAGTGCCAAAGTTCTTAAGTAATTTTACAAGCATATGCAAGACTACGAGAGACCTTAATAAGTACTTAAGGAATTCTAGAAGGATATCGGACGATTCTAATGATACTACTCTAAGGAAGGATATTCAAGGGTACTTTGGCTACTTGCAAATTCATTGCACAGCAATATTGTAAATGTCCTTTTTGAAAATACTCCCACACATACATAAGAATTTACCGTATATCCTTTTGACTAGGATGGATCCTGGACTAAATTTTTCAGCTCCAAAGTATTCGATTAGGAATTCTTAAAGACAAAATTGGTTTCTCACTTTTTTCGGCAATCAAAACGGAATGTTATTAATTTGGGCAATATCATGCTTCTTCCAATGCCACTTTTAATACCCTTTCCATTTATACCGATTTCAACGACACACACACACACTTATTCACATTTTCATGGTAGATCGATGCGATAACAGAATTTAACCCAATTATATTTACAAGTCCATGCTATGTAATTCGTTTTGGGATATTTTTCTAATTGACATGTGAAATATGAAACCTTTACGACAACGATGAATTTCCAACAAATGCCAATACATCTTGGTAACCGCAACAACAACACCCTCCCCATCTTACAGTAGAAACAATTTCCCTTTTGATTACAACACTCAGACACACTCTTTATTTGAAGAGACGGGAAATATTATTCACAAATTGAGTCCATTCATATCGCCTGGCAATGGACTTTATCTTTACAACACTTTACAGGCCTCATCAATCTAAAATCAACAACGTCATCATCCTCCTCATCAGCATGTCGGGTCTGTTCGAATTGTTGGTCATACAATCTAATTTCTGGAAAGAATTGTGTTTTTTTTTTTGCTTTTCTTGACAACAACATCAGCAGCCTAAATACGCCGTTAAGCTATGTAAACAAAGTGATCTCTAAATGCGATCATCCAGAGACTGGGCGGTCATGTTTTCTGCGTTTGATATGTAAGTTGTGTCTTCGGTGATTGTGGTGGGTTGTGGTTGGAGATAGTGTCATTGCGTCTAAACTCCAACCTCTATCCCCAATCAACCCCAAAACACACACTCACACTCGGAATGGGAAGAAATATCATGTAAACGATCTATTTTGTTTGAGTTCATCTCGGCACAGTCATTCATTTGTGTCAGGTCTTCTTCCCCCACCATTCCACCATCCACATTTGACATTTTATTTTCATTACAAAATCATTTTTCTGTGTTTCAAATGGTGTTTATTTGAAATGGTATTTATTTGTAGTTGTTTTGTAAATAGTTATTTCGACAGATGAATACTATTCGGCGGCATTAATTTTGTAAAAAAATTTAATAATTTTTTATTTTCTGTTATGTTTGTTTCAAATTGAAAAATTTTTCTCTTGGTTGTTACCCCTCATCAACAAAGAGAAGTAGAATGATTGTGATTTTATTTTTTGGTGTAGGGAATTTTTTTGAAAAATCAAGAAAAACTCCCCTTGTTTTGTATGAGGTGTCATTGACAAAAATATTATGAACTTTTATCGATTTTATAAAAATCACACGCATAAGGGGATCTTTAATCAAAATGTATTGCTAATAATGTGATTTTGGCATCTGAGTTCCCCGTTTATTATTTCGCCATGACCTATTAAAATCCTCTTAAGATAGAAAACCACAAAGAAATATGTAAATATTTTTAATTTGAAAATAAAATTAATAGCAAAGGTGCTATATCACTTACCATCGAGCAGATAATGGGATTCCCCTCCGCGCAGTGGTACTTTTTATACCCTCAGCCATATGGCTACAGAGGGTATATATCATTTGATATAGCCAAAATGTGCCTCATAGAAATAACGATTTTAGATCCTATGTCTTTTGGACCAAATCCATTTTAATATATTTGGAGTCGATCGAGTGTCCTCCGTCCGTCCTTCTGTCTGGCAGGTTGGCTAGCTGGTGCACACGATAACTCTCGAAGGCAGTATCCGATTGGATCCAAACTTGGCACATCGTCAATTATTGTCAAATTTAGATCGTGTTCGAATATGAGCAAAATCGGCCCACTCCTTCTGGTACATCCCCCCGGTTCAAAATGTCAAAAAATATATTGCTGCGAAGAAAGAGAAAGGATAATCCGATTTTGTTCCAAAGGTCAAAATTTTAAAAAAAAAAAAAAAAAAAAAAAAAAAAAAAAAAAAAAAAGAAACAGCTCATAGATAGGAAAAGGGTCATTCGATTTTGTGGAAACTTTGCCATCTTAAATAATTTTATCATTACAATGTCAGATACAAAAATGAATAATATTGGCCCACCCCATCAAGTACCATCCCCACAAAGGGTCAACAATTGGAATAATTATAGCTCTTATAAAATCTGAAATAAGAGTCCGATTGTCTTCAAATTTGACACATCCCATTTTTTTATTAACAGAAGATATTGGGGGGAGATGAAATACATCGAAGTACTAAACCTTCAGGTACCTCCTCCACAAAGGGTCAAAACTTAGAATAATCGTCCATATTATAAAATGTGGCATAAGAGTCCCATGGTTTCCAAATTTTACACATCAGAATTCTTTTACCAACACAAGGTCTGATATCAGAACGGATAAACTGACCACTCTAGTACCTCCCTCACAACGGATCAAAATTTCGAATAACCATGATACTCATAAAAGTGAAATGAGCTCCCGATTTTTTCAAACGTGACACAAGACAAGATATTGCATGGAGATGGTATGCATCCGACTACTACTTTTGGTACCTCCGCTACAAAAGGATAAAATTTTTGAATAATTTCAACTCCTATTGAAAGTGAAAAAAACTCCGAGTGTCTTCCAGTTTTACACATTTCAATACTTTTACCAACACCAGATCTGGTGTGAAGATGTAATATATCAAACCTCTCCTGCCCCACAACGGGTCAAAATTTTGAGTAATCATCTCTCTTATAAAATGTGAAATAAGATTTCCATGATCTTCAATTTTCTCACATTCCAATTCTTTTACCATCAAGAAACGAAGAGAAAGGACCACTCTTTCTGGTTCCACCCCCATAACGGGTCAACATTTTTAATAACCATGACGCTCATAAAAAGCAGAATGAGCACCCGACTTTTTCAAAAGAGGCACATCCTTATATTTCCACCAACACAAGATCTAGTATAGAAATGGGATGCATCCGCATACTCCTTCTGGTACCTCAACGACAAAGGGTCAAAATTATTTTAAATAATCTTCTCTCCTACAAAATGTGAAATAAAACTCCAATTGCCTTCAAGTTTTACATATGTCAATACCTTTACCAACACAAGATCTGGTATGAAAATGAAATATAACGGACCACTCCCTCTGGTACCACCCCCACAACGGGTAAAAAATTTTGAATAATTATATATATCGCAAAAGTACCCTATTCTTCTGGTACCTCCCCCAGAAGGAGTCAGATTTTCAGTATTTATATGTGTCATATCGTGCAAAATAAATCAGCGACTCATTTCATACTTGGTATATCAATATATCTTTCTCAGCCAGGGCTTAAATGTGAGTAAGAAATCTACGGGTCCACTCCTTGTAGTACCGTACCCACAAAATTTTAACATTTTGATTATCATTTATGCACACAAAATTGGAAATAACAAATAAAAAATTTGTAATCCGAAAAATTATGTTCAAATCTTAAAAATATCGAATGAAACCGTATATTAGGGTCTTTACGACGACGTGGACATGCATAGTCAACTTTTATCATAAGCCATTAAAATATTCAAATCCGAAACTTGAAAAAAAGTCTGTGAATAATGTAGCTAAATCATAAAAATACCGAATATAGTGAGGTACAGTTATATGGGGGCAATACGAACACGTGGACCTGCACAGACAATTTTCTGTCATAGGCTGTAGCAACCATTACGAATTTCAAATACCAAATTTGAAACAATTCCCGTGAATAATGTCGCTTAAATCACCAAAATGCCGAAAATAAGGAGGTACTGTTATATAGGGGCTATACGAAGACGTAGACCTGCACACACAATTCTCTGTCATACGCTGTAGTATCCATTACGAATTTCAAATACCAAATTTGAAATAATTCCGGTGAATAAAGTCGCAAAAATCATCAAAATACAGAATATCGGGGGGTACCGTTATATGGGGGCTATACCAAAACCTGGACCTACATAACCCATTTCCAATAAAAAAAATCCTGCAGTCATAATATACATTTCAGTAAAATTTTATCAATCTACTTCATTTCGTTCGGAAGCTAGAGTGATTTCCACAGACGCACCGACATCTCTAAATCGACATGGAATTTTATGATGATGAAGAATATATATACTGTATATTTCGAGGAGTCACAAACGGAACGGCAAACTAATATACCCTCCATACTATGGTGGTGTGTAAAAAAATGTTTGATTTCTTCAAATTCTGCACCTACCAAGATTTTTTTATTAGTATTAGATAATATGGAATACTTCGATCCGCTTATATGACCAAAAAATAATACACATCTCATACGAAATTGACAATATTAGCCTACTTCTTCGGAACATTCCATCATAATGGTTTAACTTTTTGAATAATAATAACGTAAGGTTGGGGATTCTCATCCGTCGGCAAAACCGATTGATATTATTTATTTTTTTTATTTGAATACCAAATTAGGAGATTATCTTCCACGTTGTTGTACATTTTATAAGCAAACGTTAATATATTGACCGTTAGACCCCCAAAATTTGTGCAAAGTGCATTTGAGGCTAAACAGCGACAGTTACTCAATTGGAAAATTTAAGGGTTCCCACTGGTGAATACAATACCAACGGATACCAACTTTTTCCGGTCAAACTCATACCTATCTTTATCAGCCCAATATTCGATTTTTATTAGATTTTTTATTTTACTACGATTTCCCACTCAAATACCTGTTATCAGTTCAGTCTATTTCTAATTGAACTTTAAACCCTTTTCACCCACCAATATCAATTGGGGAGTTACCTATCTTCTCAAAAGTTATTCAGCTTTAATACAATTAAAAAATGTGACAAGTCCAACTGACCAAATCTATGAAATCGCATGATTAGATGACACATTAATCGACTGATTTGTCCGCAAATTAACCTTGAATACAGCACGTAGCATTTTCAGATTCTGATCGACAAAAAATATGTATTTCTTAATCATACATTTTATCCACACACAACGGCAGGCCGACTAAAAACCAATTTGAAAAGACGTTTACGGCAGACACTGCAAGACAATCGTCAGCAAAAAAAACCTACAGAAAATAAACAACACATAAGTACCTACCATCAACCGAGGAGAAAAAATGAAATGAAAACGTAAATGTATTTTTAACAAAAAAGAAAAAAGTCAACAGAGAAAACCGAAAAGAGGGCATTTCACAGGTTGAACGAGGATGAGTCATCGCTGGAATTGTTTTTCAAATGCATGGGGGTATTCTCCCAAAAGTAAAATAACTGACAGACAATAACAACACACTCAGTTCAAAAAAAAAAAAAAAAATAAAAAACTTCAGACCGGTCTAAAGCAAAAACCAAAAAAATGGTATAGAACGGTCTCTGGCTGTCGCTCGTTGAGGCAGTTGTTGTGAAACATGTGAATAATTATTAACAATATGAAATGGAATCATATTAAACTAAATACAATGGCCACAACAAAGAATAATAGCAACAACAACAATGAACGAGCCCCCCTTCCCCTTCCAGCCCTCCATGAAACAGCAGTAGCAATAACCATCGCACCATAATCAACCACACCACCAGCGTTATCGCTGACAACCGCAGTTTCATACTTGCTCACATACATATCTTGGTCAGGCCTCTTGTCCAGCACCGACCGGCATTTATCGACATCTCCACAAAGAAGCAGCAACAACAACAACACTCAACACACCAATAAACTCTTCATATTATCCGACACAAAAAATGGATTTTAAATGAAAATGACATGACGATAAGATTATTTACGAACCGAAAGTGTTGTTTTGGTGGGGGAAAAGGGAAAATCGAGAAAAATTGGTGGAAGTCGACTTGAAAGAGTGCTACGAAAATTATGTCACACAGGTTTGATGTATGGGAGAACTAATATTCCATATTTATATGAAAACATATTAAATGTGTATAAAATCTTTAAAAAGTCCCCTATGCTTAGAAATCTTATTTATAGAAAACCTGCGCAAAGTCATTAAAGAATAGATGACCCGCAAAAGGTATTCTAGCTGTGATAAATCCAGAAGACCAGAAGGCCTTCTGCCAAATTCCTCTTAAGTGTATACGTAAAGTAGGGCCCTAAAAGGTATTTTATGTCGAGAAGCCCGATATTGTCCTACCTTCTACGTAGAGAAAGCATGTGAAGGGCATTGGACCCTTTGAAAAACTGTAGACAGTCTCCTATCTATTTAAGGGGCCCAAAAATGTATTTTACTTCTTAAGGCCACTTGTGAAAGCTTTCTGGTTTTAGGTGACCCGCCAAAAGCCTTCAACGTTAAGAAGTAAAGACGCGTGTAAAATGCCTTCAATCCAAATAAGGCATGTAAAGAGTCAGCTACGCAAAAAAGGATCCTGTAAAATATCCTCTACATATAGAAGACTTAAAAAGGGAGTCTATAGTGGATACATGACATGACAGGGTGAGATAAAAAGCTGAAACAAAGTCAGACGGCATAATTTTTAATTTTTTTTCTTTGAATTTTATTTAAAAAATATTAGAAGTAGGATCAAATTTTAGAATAAGTTTAGATTTGTTCGAATTGGTCACCTTTGACACCAATTATGGCCTTCAAATGGCCAATGAAACCGTCACACGCTGCCCGAATGTTGCTCTGCTGTATTTTGGCCAATTTCGGCGAAGCGCTTGCCTGAGGCGATCGACACTTTGGTATTTTTTAGTGCCAACCTTGCTTTCCAAAATACTCCAGACACAATAGTCCAACGGATTGGTATGCGGAGATTTTGGTGGCCATTGTGCGCTGGAAATGAAGCGAGGAACCTCATTCTTTAACCATTCTTGGGTGGCGTGTGCTGAGTGCTTTTGGAATGTCCAAGGTCTGCGGCCAAAATAGTTGCGTGCCCTCCTGAATATTTTCACCTTCCAGAATATTTTTGCGATAATATTCGACATTTATTCTGATGCCACGTTCGATTAATACGAGCGGAGGGCGACCATCGGCCGCTATGGCGGCCCACACCATCACCAGGGTCGACGCTTGAGTTCTGGTTATCAACCGAAGGTGCACATTTTCAGCTGACCTTTTTGGCAAGTAAGCACGATCATTCCGTTTACACTGCTGGACAACGAATGTTTTCTCATCGGAGAAAACCAAATTCGGCAGTTCACCACTTTCGGCCAAGCCAAGCAACTCTTTAGCTATTTTGAGTCTATTTTCGTTCTGTTGCGGCGTAAAATCTAGCACTTTTTGAAATTTCAATGGCTTTATCCGAACTCTATAGAAGAACTGTAGGAGGTCTAACATCTATAGAAGACATGTAGTAGGTCTTCTCTCTACAGAAGTGCTGTTATAGGTCTTCTCTCTATCTGCCGAATGGAATATTGCGATATGTTTACCTCACGAGCCATTTTTCGGTCACTGCGACGCGAATTTCGATCAAGTCGCTTCTTTACTTTTCGAACCATTTCTGCTGATGTTCTTCCATCCACTTCTTTGATATCGTACCAGTATCACGGTAACGAGCGATGGTACGAGACACAAAAGATTTATTCACATTTAAATGCTGGGGGGCTCTAACGATAGCCACTTGTGGTTTTCCAGTCAAATATAAGGAAATCACACTATCACGCTTGAATTCCATCACGAATAACTTGTTTTGTGGAAAATTCTCACCAAAATGCTTTTGTTCGCTTTTAAACAATGTAAAGAGCTGCCACTGGAATAATTTAAACAGCTGTCGGACGAGTCACTTAGAAATGACAGCAGTCTGAAGTTGGTTGCATTCTTTAATCTCACCCTGTATACATGCCCATCAAAGTGTCCCCAATGCAACCAAAGATTGTGTAGCGCACCACCACCTGGTGACTTGTTAAAGTGGTATTCAATTTTATTAAATGATCTAAACATGTATTTGATTTTTAAAGAAATTCGAATGGCACCGACCCGAAAAATAGGAATAACACACATACATAACTACATACAAGTGTTTAAATGTCCATTCCCGGACTTTGTCTGTCCGCAGGTACCTAGTACCAATATTACGCAGTTTGTGTTTTCCCTTTGTTTGATTTTCAGACTACAAGTGAAACACAACCTTTTTCCTGTCCAATGGACAGACAGACGGTGAGGCGGACACACACACAAAACTATAACCAATTTCGTGATTTAGCCAGAACGAAAGACACTGGATGGGGGGACGCCCCGATTTAAAGCGCAGTCACATTTATTTGTTTTGCTCGCTGTTATGTTTTCGTCTTCAGTTGATGTAGAGAAAAGAATATTTCAAAAATTTCAAGCAAAACCAATCATGCTTGGTAAGTTTGAAAAGTCGTATAGATTTCAACATAGTTACCTTAAAGAAGAGTAAAACCTCTGACCATTAAATAGATTTCCAAACAATGCCTTGGGGCCAATTAGTTCTAATTCCTAGCTGCTTTTATTTTTGATCCCTAATTATCATGTTGGTGTTAATTTGTTGCGATGAACATCTCGTCAACGATGCTCGTGGGCAGTGATTGTGGGAAATATGGGTTCTTAATTATGCATTTATTGGATTTGGAAGACGTTTGAAACTTTTTTAATGATCATGTAGTTTTGAGCCGATGACATGATGCATCTTCTATTCTCTTCCAATAAACTGTAATTTTCATTGCAATTATTTATGCAAATTTCCATTTAAAAAAGTAATCAGTGTTTATATTCAATCAAATATTTATTAACTTCAATTTATTTGTGTTCAGATAAGAAATTACGACAAAACACCTATTACCCGTTGTTAATTGTTGGTAGGTTTTTTATCAAGCCCAAGTGACGACACATGCCAGTCATAATAAAATTTTATAAAAATTGAACCGTATTTAGCAGAACGCTAAATTATTACCCGCATTTCAGTTCGTTGACTTTGAAATCTGCTCACGCCCATTACTCAAGTGTGGTGTGATATTTTTTTTTTAATTGCAAAATATTGAAGAATTACTGTTTCGATTCCTATCATTGTGGGTTATCAAGAGAGTTTCGGAAAAGAAGCTAACAGATATTAAGCTAGCAAATAAAATAAATAATGTGACGAATGTTCAGGAAAAAATGTCACAAATATAAAAAAACGAAACGAAGAAAATGTAAGATAAAATTGAATCAAAATGACTACAAGCAGTACCAGATTCATAAACTATGCCAATATTCTGGCTAAATCGAACGTCGATTAATCGACTTTAGATATTGGAGAGTTTGAAGGTCTAATCGGCTTGTGTTGCGTTACAAATTGCTTTTCGTTATCGCTTTCGATTTTGCGATCATGGATTTTTAATTTATATACCAGATAAAAAGCCTTCTCTAATTTCTGCATTATCTTGAGTCTTGATTTAGACTCTCCCCCTCTCTTCCCTCTTCCTAATATGGGAGGCACCTCGTCAAATAAACATGGCTATACTCTAGTTTAGCAAAAACTCTTAGATTTTTTTTTCCAGAGATTGGTTTTTGTACCCTGATTCCGGGAAAGTATTTTTTTCTTAGGGGACGGGCCCGGAAACCCGAATATTTGTCCCGAAAATTCGGTTCCATGACTCGGATGTACAAAACGAAATGTACAACAACAACAACAAGTGGTCATATTATGGGATTAATGGAAACGGTTCAGAAGATATATCAAAGTTACAGATTTTATGGGCCAGGATTTAAAAAAAACCCTCAGAAGTTGAAAAATGATCTTTTTTTGGAGACCACGGAATATATGCCAACTTATAGTTGATAATATAACCTTTCCAAACTGCCACACAATATTGTATGTTTGAACCCGAACCCGATCGACCCGATTCTGTTCAGTTCATTGAAATAACGTTTTCAGTATGAAAAACTACTTCGCGTGCGAGAAAATCTCAGGACCAAGTTGAAGCCCAACTACTTAAAAAAGTATGAAAATTTAGAAAAACGTTGGTTCGCGTAGTCGGTGTTGGACATACCCAGAGGAGCAAATCTTAAAGCCCGGCCAAAGGCCAACACATTAAAAGAAATATCAAATTTAGAAAAATTGAAGTTAGCGCAGTCTGTGTTGGACATACCCAGAGGAGCAAATCTCAAAGCCCCGGCCGAAGTTCGGCTACCTAAAACAACATCTAATTTAGAAAAACTTTTGTGAGATGTACTGAAGAGTATCGGGTTGTCCAGGTTCAATGACCCATACCCCTGGATCCGTATTGCAGCATTTTGGAAAGTTTGGAGTGTTAGCTATAATTTGGTATATACATTTTATGAACACAATGGGCCTTTATTCAATTTTTTGGGGGTTATAGAAAAATTCGGGTCCAAGAAATGGATAATCTGGATATAAATCTTGAATCATTAATAAATAAATATCTCCACCATGTGACCACTTGTTTAGAAGTTTCAAGTCTAACTCGAGTCTTGGATCCGGACTTTTCGATCAAATATCCGTCTATCCGGATCCGTCCAAAAAATCAAAAATATTTTTCCGTAGTCAGGGAGCAAATACGTAACTCTAGGTACAAATACCTACCATCAATACAAGTTTTAATAAAACTATATATAAGTCCATTTTATGCGTATATTTTTATAAAAAAATAAATTTTTTAATGACCATTTTATGCGAGGATTTTAAAAAAAAAATATATTTAAAAAAATCGAGTATTTTTACTAAACTAGAGTTGTTTTATAAACAGTATTTTTTATCTCTTATAACCCCTACTCTTTTTAGCCTCTTTCGGGTCGTCGCCTTCGTGCGTGGTTTGCCGTTGGAAGAACATATTTTTGCTGCCGGCCAACGAACCACTCCCATTCGGGCGTGATCTCACCTGAGCTTTACCCCTTGAAAGGGAATTGTCTATATAGGTCCACGATATCGTTTATTCCTCATATAATGCTACCTCGCGGTATTCGGTATTTTGAAGATTGTAGCAAAATATTTAAATAGAAATGTCTGAAAATCCACACAAAAAGTTGCTTCTGAGTACTTTACCCCCTGGAAGAGAATTGTCTATATAAGTCCACGGTACCCTACGATATTCAGTATTTTGATGATTTAGCGACATTGTTTACCGGAATTGTTTCAAATTTCGTATTTATTTGAAGCTCGTAATGAGTACTACAACCTATGACCGAATTTTCTATGCAGGTCCACGTCTTCGTATAGCCCACATATAAGGTACCTGCTTTTATTCGGTATTTTGATGATGTAAGTGACATTATTCACAGCAATTGTTTCAAATTTGGTATTTGAAGTTTGTAATGGATACTACACTCTATGACAGAAATTCGGTATTTTTAAGATTTTAACAAATTCTTTAACGGATTTTATTTTTATTTTTTTTTTTTTTTGAAAATTTTCCAAGTTCCAATTGGTGAAGGCTATTAAAAGTTCGGCCCGGCCGAAATTAGCTACTCTTTTACATGTTACTTACCTAATTTTGGCTACAGTGTTCAGGTAAACGATAAATTGAAATTAGCTGTATGCGAATGAAACAAAACATAATCATATTAGGTCTTAAAGTCTCTTCCTCTCCAACTGATTTTATGGATTCAAATGATGTAATTTCCATATAATTATTCCCCATTTTCAATTTCAGAATAAGTTTCTTTGACCCCAATCTAGAGGCTGGATCTTTGACTTATATTTTTATTTCCTCGAATTACATCACATTAAATAAAAAACATTAGCAACTCTTTTTGTTTTATTTTTCTTTATAACAAAATGACAACAACAAAACTTTTGTTCCGTTGTGTTTAATTGTTTTAAATAAATATGCATGTATGTATGTATGTGTGTCAATACAGATATTTACAAACCAGTTTATGGCTGAGCGCTTATAAATTAAACTTTTTGGCAGATGCTGGCATTGTTGCTAGGCAATATTGTGGCACACGATTTAATTTATTGACATGTTTATATTCATGCATAAATAATAGCTGGCAAATTTAAATACCTTCGGAAAAATTTTATAAAAAAAGAGAAAATTAAAATAATATATAAAATAAAAACAAAATAAAATAAATAAAATATTTTAAATAAATTGTAATAAAACTTGGTAGGTAAATCCGAAAATACAATTATTTAAGATCAATGAATAAGTCCGTTCAAAATAAATTTTGGAATCCTGATCTTTTAGTAAACATTTTTGGATTTTCAAGATTATTTCATAATCTTGTAATAACAACAAAAACAAAATTTCTTGTGGGATTTTCTGCCAGACAGTGACGATATAGTCTGACGTAAATATGTATGGCAGAAAAAAAAAATCGGAGAGCATTTCACATTAATGCCCTCGTTGTCATCGTGGATAAGAAGAAAGCACAAGTTAATGACTGTGGTGATCTTCACACATTTCTACAACAACGACAAAAAAGCGTGCTGCTACGTCATAATGATATACTGTTTATGTGTCAGATCGTTAACGGAATAATGACAAAGAAATACATACATATATCTGATATTTCCATATACATGAATGAATGTTTTTTTTTTTTAAGAAAATTTCCCCCATCCGCTGAGTTCAAAAGCAATGAAATATAAGAAACAAAATAAAAAGTATTTTCAAAGAAATAAAAGAAAATAAATATTTCCTATTATTTTACATTTAAGAATTTTGATTCCATGAAGAAAAATGATGAAAATGAAAAATTTAAATGTTCTATAATAGTATTTTCATAGAATGGCAGAAAACCAAAGTTTTCCTGAAAATTGAGGTTGTAATAATATTCTTAAGAAGTAAATTAATTCCGAATTAGGCTCACTCATTGATAATCTGAAATATATGTTTATCAGTAAATTTAAAATTACAACTCACTTTTTATACCCGCCACCATAGTATGGAGGGTGTATTAAGTTTGTCATTCCGTTTGTAACACCTCGAAATATATATTTTAGAATCCACAAAAAGTATATATATTTTTGATCAGCATAAAATTCTATGTCGAATTATCGAAAATTCCATGTCCTCTAGCTTCCGAACGAAATGAAGTAGGTTTATAAAATTTAACTTAAATGTATATTATGTCTGCAAGACTTTCGGTATTGAAAATGGGCCATACCTCCCCATATTCGATATTTTGATGATTTTAGCGACATTATTAAACGGAATTGTTTCAAATTTGGTATTTGAAGTTCGTAAGGTATACTACAGCCTATGACAGAAAATTGTCTGTGTAGACCTGCATATATTCGGTATTTTGTTGATTCAGATGATGCAGGTCCACGTAGTCGTATAGACCCTAATATAACGGCTCCATTCGGTATTTTTAAGATTTTAACAGAATTTTTAACGTATTTTATGTTTTTGAAAATCGCCAATATCTTTCCAAATGGTGAAGGATATTCAAAGTTCAGCCCGGCCGAACTTACAGATTTTTTCTGGTTTATTTACCAATCTTTTGCATCATCTAATTTATATAATATTAACCACAGATTATTTCTGAAATAACTTTTAAATTAATCTTATTCGATAAGCGTGTTGGCTAGATAGTTGACCACAAACCAATATTCAATAATCTATTACATGTCTTTTGTATAAATATTCTCTCATTTACAACGCAATAGAGGTGTAGTAAATGTGGCACATAGAGCTAAAAAAATTCAATTCAAAATGAAATGTGGCGCCCGACGTGGCGCATTGTATAACATTTTTTTGCAAATTGTTACAGTTTATAGCATTATCGAGATGATTTAACACTTTACCATAGCTTAAATTAAATCGTAGCACCCTTTGTTGTTCACAAGGCTCTCTCGCAAATCTATATTCGTACAGATTCAGGACTTTCAGTTTCGCGAGCGATTACATACAAGATGAGATGGAAAAACTGCAACAAACTTCAGACTGCTGTCATTTCTAAGCCAATCGTCCGACAGCTGCTAAAATTATTTCAGCGGCAGCTCGTTATATTGTTTACAAGCGTAAAAAAGCATTTTGATGAGAATTTTCCAGAAAAAAAGTTATTCGTTATGGAATTCAAGCGAGATAGTGTGATTTCTTTATATTTGGCTGGAAAACCACAAGTGGCAATCGTTAGAGCACTCCAGAATTTAAAAGTGAATAAATCTTTTGTGTTCCGGCGTCAAGGAAGTGGACGGAAGAAAACAGGAACATCAGCAGAAATGCTTCGAAAAGTAAAGAAGCGACTTGATCGAAACCCGCGTCGCAGTGGCCAAAAAATGGCACGTGAGCTGAACATATCGCAATATTCCATTCGGCAAATATTAAAAAATTAGCTCGGGGTAAAACCATTAAATTTCAAAAAGTGCACGAACTTAAACCGCAACAGAAAGAAAATTGACTCAAAAGAGCTAAAGAGTTGCATCGCTCGGCCGAAAGTGGTGAACTGCCGAATTTGGATTTTTCCGATGAGTAAACATTCGTTGTCCAGCAGTTTGTAAACAAACAAAATGATCGTGTTTACTTGCCAAAGTGGTCAGCTGAAAATGTACACCTTCGGTTGGCTACCAGAACTCAAGCGCCGGTCATGGCGATGGCGTGGGCCGCCATAATAGCCGATGATCGCTCTCCGCTCGAATTAATCCGCCGTGGCATCAGAATAAATGCCGAATATTATCGCGAAAATATTCTGGAGCCTTGGGCACGCAAACATTTTGGCCGCAGACCTTGGACCTACCAACAGAACTCTGCACCATCGCATTCAGCATGCGCCACCCAAGATTGGTTACAAAATGAGGTTCCTCGCTTCATTTCCAGAGCACAATGGCTAGTTTTTTTTTTTTCATTTTTCATTTAAACAAAGCAGGTACTTTTATTCATCGCAATTATTTGTCAACTTTTCTAAAATCTTTACCTCATAATTTAATGGATACGACAAGTAAGAGCATGAAAGTAATATGGGAAAGGCGATCTATATAATAAAAGTCAGGCATTTTAACAAAACCCACTTTGCAAGAAAGCAGAGGAATATTGAGTTAATTTTCTATTGATTTTTTCATTCTCCGTGTTGCTCAGAATATATTCCGGAATTCAGAAAAAAAAAACATTATTACTATGTATATTCCGATTGATTTCTTTTTCTTTTCCCAAGATTTTCCTAGCGGATTTAGACATATTTCTTTAAAAATGAAGTTTTCTTAAATTATTTAAAATAAATATAATTTTTCAAAAAAAAAATGCAATAGTATTTCAAAAGTATTTTATTCCTTTCAAAGTATTTTTTCCACATTCCGGTATGTCGGTATTTAAAAAGTAAATCCCGCTAAATGTTTTTTTTTAATATAGGTATTTTATATTCCTATATTATTTAAAAATGTTGCTTTTCTATATCTATAGATAGAAAAAAATACCCTCAACTATGACAATTTCGGTAGACTCCCTGTATGACTCAAAAAAAAAAAAAAGACGCTGAAATAAAACAGGAACATTAATTTTAATAAATCATTATAATGGCTGAATGAATAGGAAAGACGCCCCCGTTGTTAGAATTGTATATGTACCCACTATAGTACCTTTTACATATCGACATAGCTATGTAACAATGTGTATTCCAGAATGTCAGCCATCTTGGCTAAGATTCTACAAATCACAAAACATCAAAGTTTCACAAAATAGAAAAAAAACGGAATGTAATGAAACTCAAGAAAAAAAGATACCAACTGAAACTCCACCCAGTTGGATGATGAATCATCATCAACGACCATCCAAAGCAGGTACCATACACAAGCCATGCTGCCACTGCTAAAGCTTTACAATGATGTGAAAGAAATACGGTCATGGTCTATGGCAAACCTTTCCATATGAAAAACATAAAGATAATAAAAACCAGTAAAGAAAGTCTTAAAGTCGGGCGGGGCCGACTTTATGATACCCTACACCACTTTGCTAATTTAGTAGAGCTCCACATAACAAATAAAAGTTTTTATGGGAGAATTCAAACATACACGCCATGATTATAATTATAATTTAAAGTTCAAAGGACTAAATATGCCGAAGCATTTGTATCTTTTAAATTCGGAATTGTATTGCCCATTTGGTGCACAATTAATTTGAAATCGGATAAAGATATATATGGGAGCTATATCCAAATCTGAACCGATCTCGATAAAATTTGGCAAAGATATTTCTGAGCTGTATTTGATATATTTCCCTGAATATCGTTGTTACGGAATGCATACTACGGCTGTGGGTAACAAATATGACAAATCGGATGAACAATATATATGGGAGCTATAGCTATATCTGAACCGATCTTCACTAAATTTGACATACTACCTTCTAGACCCGATTCGGTCGTAAGTGCCAAATTCCATCCCATTTGGACAAATATTAGACGTTTGGTGCACAATCAAAGGTAAATCGGACGAAGTTATATATGGGAGCTATATCCAAATCTGAACCGATCCCGATAAAATTTAGCAAGTGTATTTCTGAGCTGCATTTGATATATTTCCCCAAGTATTGTTGTTGCAGAGTGCATATTACGGCGGCGGTGGACAAAAATAACAAATCGGATGAACAATATATATGGGAGCTATAGCTATATCTGAACCGATTTCAATCAAATTTGGCATACATATTTTCAGACCTAATTTGGGTGTATATGCAAAATTCCATACAATTCGGACTGATATTACACGTTTGGTGCACAATAAAAAGCAAATCGGACGAAGATATATATGGGAGCTATATCTAAATTTTTACCGATTATTTCCAATTTCAATAGGGTTCGTCCTTGGGCCAAACAAATGATCTGTGCAAAATTTCATGTGGATCGGGCAATAAATGCGACCTGTACATTGTTTACAAAAATACATGGACAGACGGACGGACGGACGGACGGACGGACAGACGGACGGACGGACGGACAGACGGACGGACGGACATGCATAAATCGACTCAGAATGTGATTCTATGCAGATCATCAAAAGGAACTATGGGTCTATCTCGTTTCCTTCTGCCTGTTACAAACAAATGCACAAAGACATAATACCCTGACCACCTTGTGGTGTAGGGTATAAATATCAAGGCAGAAAAAAAAGACAACATAGCAACATACCTACATAAATACTTATGCTTGGCTCCTCCCAGTTTTGTGGTCGTCACAAGAAGCCGGGAAATATTTGAAAACCACATACCAAGCTACCTTATGCAAAAGGGCCAAAAAGAGAAAGTAAATAGGAATTGTTAAGGTTTGAAAAAGACACCAAAGAATAATAGCAACAGCAACAACGAAAATCAAGGAAATTCTAAAACTCCGCCCATTTCTGAAATCATCCTGAACCAGTAATCTACCCATAAGGAAGTAAAACATAAAAAAAAAACACAACAATGTGTGCGTTGTTGCCACAAAGCAGTTCTAAGGATGTTAAGGACAGCCAGACAGGCAATTTGGAGGGCAAAAACCACCCTTAGGCCAAATTGGCAACAGCGTTGTTGTAACTACCTACCATGATTTGTAAAAAACACATAAAATTGGCGCCAAAAAGGAAGCTACAACCTCAAGACATTATGGCCACAAAAGAAAAAAAAAACAAATTCTTAAGAAACGTAGTCTTAGGGGATGAAAACTTCTCACAGGCACAAGAAAGCCATTTGTCTCCCAAGACAACGTTTTTAGGCAAGTCATGGAAGTTGGGCTCCCCTTTTTCCCCTCTCCTTCATAAACTGTTGCCATGTCTGGCATAAAAATAGCTCAACGACCTGTAACTTTGGCACCCTTAGTTAATGGCCTCAAACGAGGAAGAAAAAAACCAAAACAAGCCGCACGTTCTGTTGCGGCACTGGCAGGCCTCAACGTTTTTACTACGCCGACAGACAGACTGCTAGCCAGCCAATGTTTCGAAGTAAGACTCGAATGCGAAAGAGCGATGTCAACAAAATAGTAAAAACAAGCCCCCTGCCAAGAATCGTAAACAAATGTGTTTTTTGGCGGGCCATCATCGTGCGCTCGTTCGTTGTTCGAAAACAACGGTATTTCACGAAGCACGCAGAGAAAAACTGTTGTATTTTCTCGCTCTCCTTTGATAATTCTCTCTCTCTCTCTCTCTTTGCATGCACACACAACCAGTGTTGCCGTTTGAAATTTTTATTTCAGCCCAATTTTTTTCTAAAAACCGCCCAAAATCGACCATATCCGCCCAAACTGTAAAAAGTTGAATAATTTATATGTAGTTGAATTTTATTGAAAATCTTACACTATACATAAAAAAGGTACTCAAGTTTTATTACATTCAATGTATTAAATACATTAGAGAAAATAAAATTTGTGTTGGGGGTATTATAACTTTCATTGGGCCAAAAATTATGTAACACCACGAAATATTGGTTTCCCACATAGGAAAGTATATATGGATCTTCCTATCTCGCCGAGCTGAGTCGATCTAGCTATGTATGTCCGTCTGTCCGTCTGTAGCTGGGGTTAAGGTCAGAATAGAACCCTACTTCTTTTGGAGATGATCGCATAATATTTAGGGGTTAAATTGGACCAACAACTGAAAAATTTCCTGATTTTGCAGTTGCTCTACAGGTCACAATCATAGACCAATCGAAATTTAGCATGGGGCTAGAGCTTTGGACTGGGCAGAAGCCTTCCAATTTTGATGGTCATCGGGTAATATTTAGTGGTTTAGTAGACCATAGCATTTGCGATGAATAAAAGTCAATTTTTTCCATTAATCCGCGAATATGTTTACTGCCGGCGAAATCACAAATAGACGAACAGGTCAATTCTGACCGTTACGTAGATGCCGATAGTAAAAATATCGGATATATATAGAGAAATATATACAATGTATATATACAAAGGAAGGGGATGTCAACTAGAATGCTTATATCTTCAGAATGGCTTGAGCGATTTTGACAAATTTTGTCAATTTAGAATGCCCTTGGGGCATTAAAGTATAAATACTAAAAAATCACATAAAAAGATACCAATAATGATGTTCATATAGATTTTGTAGTATTTTGTGACATTTTATTTATTTTTTCATATTTTTGTCGCATGCTATTTTTTTTTAAAATTGACTTATAATATTGAAGTATTTGTTTTGTAATATTTTTTTCACTTTACGACACAGGTTAGGGTTATTATTTATATACAGATTGCAATTATCGTTCCATCCTCATGAAATTTTTCACAAAGGTAGGGTTAGGCTCAGAAGGGCTTAGCCTATTGTTTTCAAAGATGTCCGCAATATATTTAGGGGTTGAAATGGACCAGCAATTCAAAATGTTCTTGATTTTGCAGCCGTTATAAAGGTCCCAAATATAAACCTAAGGACACGAAATTTCGCATGAAGTTAGAGCTTAGGACAGCGGGTAGAATGGACCACTACTTTTGTGTAAAAAAATACCAACATTACTTACAGGCGATACACAATGCTGATTTCGTTGACGAATATTTCGTAGACCAAATATCGTAGACACGGATATCGGAGACACAGAGGGGCCTCTTGCTTTTAGAGATGATCGGAAAATATCTAGGGGTTTACATGAACCAAAAACAGAAAAAAAAAATTCCTGATCACACAATTGAAGACAATCGACACGCCTGAGAAGATCGGCAAGCACAGGGAAGAATTCTGGCATTTTGGATGACCATTGGAATATATTTAGCCGTAAAATGGACCACAAAAACTAACAGCACGACGGAGAGCATAAATATTCGGAGAATGTCCCTGGTCAAAATGCTAAGGGTAATATCTGGGCAGTGCTCCGTGACAATTTCAAAAGCGAAATCTTCCAAAATAGATTTGGACATGAGGGGGCTTCTAACATATTGTAGTGTTGTAGGGTATCACATGGTCGGCCCCGCACGACTATAGCCTAATGTATTATATATATTATTAAAAAAAAAACTTAACAAAAATCTATAAAATAAAAAACGATTCATCTCAATAAAAAAAGTATAAAATTCAGTTAGTAATAAAAAAAATTAAATTACCTAAAAATAAACAATGAAAAATAAATTTGTACTCAATATGGAAAAAATCCGCCCAAAATCCGCCCAAACCACAAAATTAATCTTTTTTCCGCCCAAATTTGGACGGAAACGCCCAAAACGGCAACACTGCACACAACAGCGAGAGTGCATGAGTTTTACGGTAAAAAACCCTTAATGTAGGTGATTTTGAGAGTTTGTGTGAGCACAAAGAGCAAGTAACGTATAAAAGGCGCTCTGAGTTGCACAATTAAATCAGTTCCCATTCAACCATCAAATCCAAAGGTTGTGCGTTCCTAACAAAGCAATTCGATAAAAAAGACATACATTTCAAATTTTATAATTTGTGAAAAAATAAAACGAGATTTTTTACAAGAAAAACATTGAATCATCAAAAAAATAAAGAAATCGAAAGAAAAAAATACCACAAAGACTTAAAGCAAAGTGCAAAGCCTAAAAGAAAAAGACTACAACTAATTACAAGAAATTGTGTAATTCAAAGAAATCAGTTTTTATTTGTAAAAAAAACAAAGAACAACAAACCAAAGCAGCAAAATGGCCGTGGCTTTCTATATACCCGATCAAGCCGCTCTAATGCGTAAGGCCCGTCAGCAGGAGCAACAAATTTTGGCAATGCGTGAGGCCCATTGGCGTTATGTGGCCTCGGTGGTCTATGATGTGTTGAGACAATATCTTCAAGCCACTCCATCCATATTGGGGCGTAGCTGCAGCAGTGCTGCCCAACAGTCAGACAAATCATCCAAGAAATAAACAACCCCATCATTACTAAACCTAACCAAAAGCAGTGGGGGAAATTCAAAGATCCAGCCAGCCAGCCAAGCCTACCAACAAAGATGCCATAGTACAAAAACCAATTTTAAGAAAATTATTTTCAAAACCACAAAAAGAAAACAACCCGTCGGCTAAAACAACGAAATTCAATATAAAAAAAGCTTTTTTTTTCAAATATTTTTAGAAAAATCCCATGATTATCTGATAATTGATAAATAATTTTGATTTTCTTCTATTTTGTATATCTCCATAAATTTAAATATTTTCCCAAAACTCATCAAAGCGATTGTGATAAGAATTTTCGTTGTTATTTTTCTGAGTTTTATTTTTTTTTTTTTTTTTTGTAATGGTAAAAAATTGAAAGTCTTTTCTTTAATGATTATTTTTTGTAAATTTTTGAATTTCACCCCCTCACCGCCCCCACTTAAATTAAAATTAAAACATTATGTAATATATAGTTTTTAAGCATTATTTTAGTTTTAAACAAAGGAAAAAACCAAGATTTCGCCTAAACAAACAAAAATTGTATCAATTTTTGTTTCTATTATTATTAATATGAATTTTAGTTTTAATATGAATGAGAAATAATAATACAATTACAAAAACGACACAAATAAAATACAAATTTTTATAAACAAAGAAAAATTTCAATTGATGTTTTTTATTTTATTTGATATTAAAAGAGGGTACAATGATATGGGGGATATTAGGTTTATAATTACAATTTTAAAAATAAGAGTCTTTTTCCAAAAAAATAAATAAATAAATAAAATAAAATAATAATAATCATAATAATAATAATAAACATAATAATATTAAAATGGACAAATAATTTTTAGATAGGAAAAAAAATAAAATAATAATAATCATAATAATAATAATCATAATAATAATAATAATATTAAAATGGACAAATAATTTTTAGATAGGAAAAAATTTTATCCTGATTTTATTGTCTAAGGTCAAGAAATAAATTATTATTATTTTTCTCTTATTCAAAAACCATGACTAACATCACCTCCGATTTCCCATATAAACTTTATTCTGATATGTTCACATGAGGTAGCTATCAATGAATCCCCTTTTGTGGTAGCCAGCCCTCGTCATTGGCCTCATTCCAAATATTCATTGAGTACAACAACAATGATGTTGAGAATTGTCGTTTTTTCTGCAATTAAAACAAAAACAAATAATAAAAAAAAATAAGGAACTTTGTCATACATCTTTCGTCGACAAGTCATAAATAAAACAATGGAAAAAACGTCTGAGCTTTTTCACTTCCGCAAAAAGAGAGAAAAGGAGATGCATGCACATTATATCTAGATATAATAATAAAAATATGAAATTGCCTTTACCAACTACATAATATTGTTGCAGCCATCATTGTTTGAGGTGTATTTTTGTTTAAATGACAATTATAAATATATTAATAATATTTACCACAATAAGAGTTTTTTAAATAGCTTTGTTTTAAAAATAAAAAAAAAAACATTTTTTAATGAAGGGGTATTACACAGAAATATAGTACGTTGTGCATGACCATATAGGGTATATTGTAGCGTAGCGGACAAGGCAATGTTAAGGGTAATTACGGTGAATAATGTCAGTTTTATGGCTTAATTTCATAATAATTAAATAATGCACACAAAAATATGTATTTTACCTTCACACCAATAAAAATTGTGAACAATATGTTATAACCTCCACCATACCATGGAGGATACATTAGGTTTGTCATTCCTTTTAAAACCCATAAAAAACACATTTTAGACTACAGCAAAACATTCTATGTCGATTTAGAAAAGTCCGCCCGTCTAAATATCCATCTGTAAAAGTCTCCAATATTCATCTGTAGCTTCCAAAGATCTATAAAATTAATATAAAATTTAAAATATTTTTTTCTTTAAGTATTTTATGGCCGAATCTTATGTATTGAAAATGGGCCATAGAAGTATATGCTTTGATATTGCCCCCATAAAACGGTACCCCACCCGATTTTTATATCCTACAACCCTATGTGTTGGGGTATTATAAGTTCGATTGGGCCAAAAACCCTTCCTGATTTTGCAGTAGCTCTACAGGTCGCAATTATTGACGCGGAATTTAGCATGAGTGTAGAGTTTAGAACTGGGCAGAAGCCTACCAATTTAAATGATCATCGGACAATATTTGGGAGGTAAAATAGACCACAAATTTAATATAAGAAAAACCAAAAATATCCACTAAACCGCGAATATTTTTGATCTCGGCGAAATCACAAATTCAGGGTGAGAGGAAAAAACTGGAACCAAATTCAGACTGCTGTCATTTCTAAGCCACTTGTCCGACAGCTGTTAAAATTATGCCAGTGACAGCTCATTTACAAGCGTAAAAAACCATTTTGGCGAGAATTTTCCAGAAAAAAAGTTATTCGTGATGGAATTCAAGCGTGATAGTGTGATTTCTTTATATTTGGCTGAAAAAAAAAAACAAGTGGCTATCGTTAGAGCACTAAATGTGAATAATTTTTTTTTGTCTCGTTATCCTGCTACTGCTGGCCCAACGTCAAGAAGTGGACGGAAGAAAACTGCAACATCAACAGAAATGGTTCGAAAAGTAAAGAAACGACTTGATTGACGCGGGTTTCAATGTGCCGAAAAATGGCTCGTGAGCTGAACATATCGCTATATTCCATTCGGCAAATATTGAGAATTGAGTTCAAGGTAAAGCTATTGAAATTCCAAAAAGTGCTAGAACTTACGCGCAACAGAAAAAAAAACTAAAACAATTTACAGAGTTGCTTCGCTTGGTGGTGAACTGCCGAATTTGGTTTTCTACGATGAAAAAACATTCGTTGTCCAGCAGTTTGTAAACAAACAAAATGATCGTGTCTATTTGCCAAAGAGGTCAGCTGAAAATGTGCACCCTCGGTTGGCCAGCAGAACTCAAGCGCAGGCCATGGTGATGGTGTGGTGTGTCGCTCTCGGGCTCGTATTAATCGACCGTGGCATCAGAATAAATGCCGAATATTATCGCTAAAATATTCTGGAGGGTGTATTAAAGCCTTGGGCACGCAAATATTTTGACTGCAGACCTTGGACATTCCAACAGAACTCAGCACCATCACACTTAGTACGCTCCACGCAAGAATGTTTGCAAAATGAGGTTCCTCGCTTTATTTCCAGCGCACAATGGCCACCAATATTTTAAAATCCGTTGGACTATTGTGTCCGAAGTATTTTGGAAAGCAAAGTTGGCACTAAATATACCAAAGTGTCGATAACCTCAAGCAAGTGCTTCGCCAAGAAAGGGCCAAAATACCCAGCGTGTGGCTTCATTGGGCGTTTGAAGGCCATAATTCGTGCCAAAGCTGACAACTTCGAACAAATATAAACTTATTCTAAAATTTGATGCTATTTCCGACATTTTTTGCTTTCTTTAAAAAAAACGAGTTAGAAAACATCAGTCGGTTTTGCCGACAGATGTATTCCCTCAGCCAATGTTCGATTATTTAAAAATATTTTGACTTCTGTTATGATTATTCAAACTCTCCTCTATGGAGTGGGTTTTCAAAGAATGGGCCAATATTGTCCATTTCGTATTGGACCTAAATAAATATGATATATGTAGTGCGGCGTCCCAGGTTTGGACTATATTGTTAACTTCGTTCACTTTAAATGAGATATGTAATAATTTTTTAGAAAATGTAAACATATGCGTGAGGTACCAGATATAGTCGACAGAAGTGTTCCATTTTCATGCTTCATCTAATACAACAAAAATATTGGTATGGGTAAAATTACAAAAAAATCTAACATTTATATCCAATTTATAAATTCCATTTTCATCTCAGGTTTCCGGTTGAGCGATATATACCCTCTCTAGTCATATGGCTCAGGGTATAAAAAATATAAACATTATGGCGTTTGACTTTGTTGTAGTTTTTTTCTCACCCTGTATATAGTTTTTTATGTGAAGATGTCACTGATGATTAGGTTCGAATTTTCTTTAAACAATATTTTTCCACGTTGAAAATCTTACCAGTCGAAATCTTTTCGTATAAACGCTTAATGGTGTTCTTAGAAGGCGCACTTCTCACATTTTTTAATGTTTTAAAAGCACGTTGAGTTTTCACAATTGACTTCTTCTGTTAAATGTTAATTTCAACTATTTCAGAGCACTCGCGTGGCGTGTATTGGTTCATGGTAAAAATCTGCTTGTACTGACGCTTCAAACGCGGTATGTCATTAAGCGATGTGAAATCTCTGTCAAAAGTTATGGCGTTGCCAGATGGGTCCGTCGAATATGGGTAACCCTGTATACTAATTTTTTCTCTATGTGATAAAAAATTACAAAAATGAGAAATATAAAAATTATTTTCAAAAATGTATTTTCAACCAAAAGCATTAAATTGCTCTCTCAAAAAAAAAAAAAAAAAAGGCAACGAAAATCTTAAAATCCCATACATCCCAAAAAACTCATGATAATGTCTTTTATCCATCATCCTTTCAATTTTATAATTGCAACATTACAAATTTTATGGTTGTTTTCTTTAAACGGAATACATTTTTGCACACATCTTCTAACATCTGGAAAAGGGGTGGGGATGAATTTGTTTATACTTTGTTCTTTAAGGATTAATGGTTTATTGCCACGTATGTTTTGGTAGTTGAATTAAAGAAAGAATGCCATGCCATAAAAAGAAATTCATTCATTCAAGGATATTATGGAAAACTAATAAAAATCCATCATTTTGATATGTTAAGGGTAAATATGGATGGAAAAGTGTCACATTTGTGGTTACTTTTTGTTTTGCTACCTCAAGGAATGGAAAGGTGTGTCAGCGCTTACATTGCAATAATCATAGACGGTTGGCTTTTAATGCATTATTGCAGTTATTATTGTTGTTCGTTTTGTTAGTAGCTACCGTCATAAAAAACGTGGCATAATGGCAACAAACTTTACATTTTCCGTTTAGTTTTATTACTTTGCAATTTTTTCTTTTGTTTTTTCATCAGCGTTTCAGCTACTCATTTTTTCCCCGACCACAAAACGTGCTAAAACAGCAGTTGTCCTTGCAATTGCATTTTGTTTTTTTTTTTTGTTGCCTTTTGGAAACCATAAAAAATCGTCATAATCCATGTTGTGACATTTCGTTGTCATTGCATTTTTGGCATTTTGTTTTTATTTCTTCTTCGTTTTCATAAAAAATAACGTAACATCCTGCACATTACTTGACTTTGGCTTCGTGTGAAATTATGATAAATATTGTCAGCAACGCCAAGCCATGTTTATCCTGAGAATCTAGCCCAGAAATCTATTTCGCTGTGAGTGCAAAACGAATTTGCCCATCCCTGTGTGGAACTTGAGAAAATATGTTTCGCTGTAACGCAAAGTTCTGTTTCTCGTAAAAAATGCCATTGCATTTGTCGTTAAGACTGCCACGAACAGGACAATTTATCTGTGCAGCCATAAACATTAAAAATGTTAAAAATTCTGATTACATTCCCTGAGTTCATTTAATTAAATTAGCTTTTTTATTAGACAAAGCTACGGGGAAATATTGTGGAAATCTTGGAAAAATGCTTTCATTTGTAACAGAGACCAAAGGGACCAAAAATAAAACAAATTTTTTCTAATACCCCACGTAATTGAAATGAGGTTAGTTGTTTAGTCCATTTTATTTCTCAATCGCCTTGAGAAATAATTAAATTAAATATTAATAATAAATTAATTAAATAAAAAATAATTACATTGCCTTTGAAACCATTTTATACAGGACAACATCCGCTTAGTCCAATTTTGGCATGATCTTTCCAACTTCAGTGCTTTAATGTTGTCTTGCAGCAAATCAATTGAAATGGGCTTTCCCATAGCCCCAAAAAACTTCAAATAAAATGTTCACCGAACTCGCCTCGCAAAAAGTCCATTGTTACCCGTGCTGTGTGGCATGCAAGTCAAGCTCTTGCACTTTGGGCGAAAAAAATTGGATATCTTCCCAGAGTAAAGAGTGAAACTCGGTCGTAATCTCGTAGTGAGCACTCCTGGGAGTAAACAAGTAAAAAAGCTGTAAGTTCGACCTGGCCGAACTTTGAATACCCTCCACCATTCAGTACAAATTTTGGCAATTTAAAAAGAAAAATCTGTTAAAAATTCTGTTAACATCTTAAAAATACCGAATGTAGCCGTATATTCGGGTCTACACGACGACGTGGACCAGCATAGGGAAATTTTGTCATAAGCTGTTGTAATATTCAAATGCGAAACTTGAAAAAAAAAAATCTGTTTATAATGTAGCTAAAATCATCACAATACCGAATATAGGGAGGTACCTTGGGGGTTATAAATCGTGGACCTGCACAGGCAATTTTCTGTCTTAGGCTGTAGTATCCATTACGAACTTCAAATACAAAAGTTAAAAAAAATTCTGGTGAATAATGTCGCTAAAAACATCGAAATACCGAATATAGGGAGGTACCATGGGGGTTATAAAACGTGGACCTGCACAGACAACGAACTTCAAATACGACATTTGAAACAATTCTGGTGAATAATGTCGTTATACTCATCAAAATACCGAATATCGGGAGCTACCATTATATGGGGGCTATACCAAAACGTGGACCTACTACCCATTTCCAACACTATAAGTCCTGCAGACATAATATACATTTGAGTAAAATTTTTTCAATCTACTTCACTTCGTTCGGAAGCTAGAGTGATTTCCACAGACGGACGGGCATCCCTAAATCAACATAAAATTTTATGGTGATCAAGGATATATATACTTTGTGGGGTCTGAAATATATATTTCGAGATGTTACAAACGGAATGACAAACTTAACATACCCTCCCTTCTATGGTGGAGGGTATAAAAATTACAGCCTCATCACAGTGACCCTAACGCCAAGAGTGACCCTAATTCAAAATTTCAAGTTTCTAAGTTCACTCGTTTCGTCTGAACGTTGACGAGTCTGTAGCAGACCTCGACTTATTAAAAGTAGATTCTTCCTATTGATTTTGACGCGATCGCCCCCTCTCCTTCAGTTATCCTTAACACACACATGCGCACACAAATCAACAAAAAAAAAATAATATTTTCATACCCTACACCACAAGGTGGTCAGGGTATTATGTCGTTGTGCATTTGTTTGTAACATGGAGAAGGAAGCGAGATAGACCCATAGTTACCTTTGAAGATCTCCATAGAATCACTTTCTAAGTTTATTTATGCATGTCAGACCGTCTGTTCGTCTGTCCGTCCGTCTGTCCGTCCGTCTGTCCGTCCGTCCGTCCGTCCGTCCGTCTGTACATGTATTCTTGTGACAAAAATGCAGGTCGCATTTATTATCCGATTGAGATGAAATTTTCCAAACAACATTTGTTTGGCCCAAGGACGAACCCTATTGAAATTGGAGATAATCGGTAAAAATTTAGATATAGCTCCCATATATATCTTCGTCCGATTTACCTTTTATTGTGCACCAAACGTGTAATATTTGCCCAAATGGGATGGAATTTGGCACATACGGCCGAATTGAGTCTAGAAGGTAGTATGCCAAATTTGGTAAAGATCGGTTCAGATATAGCTATAGCTCCCATCAGATATAGCTATAGCTCCCATATATATTGTTTATCCGATTTTTTGTATTTGTTACCCACAGTCGTAATATGCACTCCGTAACAATGATATTCAGGGAAATATATCAAATACAGCTCAGAAATAACTTTGCCAAATTTTATCGAGATCGGTTCAGATTTGGATGTAGCTCGCATATATATCTATATCTGATTTCAAATTAATTTTGCACCAAATACAATACATATATTGTCCTTTCAACTTTAAATTAAAATTATAATCATAGCGTGTATGATTGAATTCTCCCATAAAAACTTTTAATTGTTATGTGGAGCTCTACTAAATTAGTAAAGTGGTGTAGGGTATCATAAAATCGGCCCCGCCCGAACGAAGACTAAACTCCATATAAGCTGACACTTTTCGAGTAAGTTTTACTCCCCAGTTAAAACGAGCAAATTTGTGCTGCCATATTTTTTACTCAAAACTTTTATTTATTCGAAACAATTGTCACCTAGGACCGGGAATATTATAATTTCCATACGCATTCATTTCCATAAATTTCCACGGAATAAAATCCATATTTTCTGTGTATAAATCCACCAATTTCTTTTTGTTGCGAAACTTCTTTTTTGACAACAGTTTCTTGTTAATCTGTCACTTGAGCAACTCTCATTTGAAGCAATTAGCAACAAAGTAATTGTTAATAACAACTACTTACACAACTACTTGACATGACTCACACAGCAATGCTGCCCTGGACTCTGGGTTCATTAGCGCAAAAGACAAGACAAGACACACAAACCATTGTTGGTAATAAAATATAACAAACTTTTGGCCAAAAGCATTTAACCAAATAACCCGTCAATTATCAAAAATGAAATAAAACTTAAGCTTCGACAACAACTACAACATCAGCAGCAATGAGAATAAAACTTTCCTCATACGAAGAAGACAGACATCGTTGTCAAAATTGTAGAAAAAGTTCTTCTTCTAAATGTTACGAAGATTGTCGAAGAGAATAAAAACTTTAACACTTTGTTGGTGTTGTTGTTGCTGGTGTTCAAAGCAATTGAACTTTTCGCGCTAACAACTCATCAATGGCCAAGAAGAAGTTCATTGTTCGTTTTTTTGCTTCATTTTTTTGGGCACGGGGGAAACAAGGAAACCTTATCCACTCGTGATCTTAATCATAAAGTCACGTTAATTTTTCAATAGCAGAGTTTTTGGTAGCAAACAAAACACAGCTAACAAAAATTGCTGCAAACGTTAATTAGTTTTGTTTTTAGCGAGTCCATAGTTGTTCCGAGAACATTTTTGATTTTATCGATAAAGTTTTTCCGGCACTCAAAGAGAAAACTTTTTCTGTTTGCAATTTTCTGCACCATATCTTCTTTTTTTCCAACAAATGCATTTTGCGCTTTGGGTGTGAGTTTGGTTTTCTATTCCTGTTGCTTCCTGCCAAATGCATTGCTCCTTTAACGGCCAAAGTTTAATTAAATACACAAGCATTATTAACGCTTTGCCAATTGGTATCAAAGGAATAGTTGTTCCGCGAACAATTTTTTTGTGGAGTCTCTTGCTATTCGCCGGAAGCTTTCTCGGGAAATTCACTTAAAAATGTAAATTGTTTTGTTAGCACCTAATTTTTTGTCTTTATCCTTTTTAATGGCTGTTGTCTTGAAGTGGAAATCTTGACATTAACAAAAGATAATTGAATTTCATTTTGAAATTTAATGTCGGCCATAAAGACAGGGAAATTGTTTTGCTTTCGCTAATGTTTACAATGAGAAATATGCTTTGGATTATTAGAAATATGCGAAGATATTCAAAGGACGTGGGTTGATGAGGTCAGGACTCCGCCAAACAACATAGCGTTTGTGTCAGAGCTACATTGAAATAATATCAACTTTTGGGTCAAAATTTCTAGTTCTAAACTTAGATTTTTTTTAAAGTAGAGGAACACTTTTTAATGTTTTCAATGGCTTTTGTCCATATAAGACCCATAAACAATTATCGTCCCAGAGTAGCCCTTTAAAAACCCTCTCTGTACAGAGGATTTCCAAAAAGGTTTCTACCATAAATGCCTCTTTGCAGAGAAAATTTCTTAAGGTCTTCTCTCTTCAGATGATTTTTATTAAAAAATATTCTTTCCGCAAAACATCCTTAAAAAATCTGCTACAGAAAGACGTTTATAGGCTCTCATCTCCAAAGACCTTTAAAATATATATTTTTTATATAAAATACCAGAACTTCTGCCTATAGAGGACATCCATAAAATCTTCTTTCTGTAAAAGATGTCTAAAAGCTCATTGGTGTATAGAAAATCCTGGGCACAGGTTTGCTCATTTTTATTCCAGAGCAAAACTTGCTCGCAAGCGGGAATGCTCAAAGAGTGGGAGTTTTTTTATGGAATTTACATTTTAATATTATGTTGTGTGTGGGATCGCCCCTGAGTCACTTATGTTTATGAAAATTAGAGTTCGAGCCGAAGAGCTCGAAAAAGAGTCAGAGTGTGTTCTAAGAGTGAAATGGAGTAAATAAAATATATGTTTTTTGCTTTTTATGTGTGCGTGTGTGTAACCTCAAACCGGTTTTTATGTTGCTGTGAACTGTGAGACAGGGTCGGGGTAATCGTGACCAAAATCAAAGAAGAGAAAAGAGTAAATATGATGGATATTTTATGCAAGAGAGTTAATGCCTTTCAATGTGTTTGGTTTTATTTCGTTTGCTGCTGTAGTTGGAGAAATCACACTACGCTACAGCCAAGGTATGATAATTAAAAGAGTGCACGGCAAGAGTAAAATCTGCTCGCATTCGAACGAATTTTGCTCTCGCTTTAAAACAAGCTCGTGAGTGTGCTAGATTTGTTTTTTTTTTCTACTCAAAAAGTGCTCCCTTTCGACTTCGGACGAGTTTCTGATAATAAAATTTCAAAGATCCATTGCGAATAGAATTCTTCTAAAAGGGTTACCTTCTTTGGAACATATCTCTATAGAAGTCTTTGATAGGTTATTTCATCATTAAAACATATGTTTTCTCTTCTTTTAAATTTTTTTCTCTTTGTAGAAGAATTCTTTTTTCTTACTTCTCTTTACAGACCATCGTTGAGAGAACGACTCTCAATGAGGCTTCCATTTTAGAAGATAGAAGACTTCTAAAAAGTATTTTCTCATTAAAAGGTGTTTTCAAAGGTCTCTTTTGGGAGAAACCCTGGAAGAGAGTTACAATTTTGTATTTTCTCAATTTTGTTACTCTCCGATTACATTGTTCTCAATGGATCTAATTGTGCGTGTGGAGAGAATTACTTCGATTGAAGGCACGTTTGACTGCTTTTGCTTGGTCCTGCTTTAGAAGACCATTAAGCCTTTTCTCTCTATAGAAGATCTTTAAAATGTCTAGTATCATCAGTGTCCCTCCCATGTGTACATACCTTTCGTAAACTGAAATACTATCGTCGAATTTAATTGATAATTTCAAGTTTTTTTTACCGGTCCTCCTTCAATAAGTTTCCTGATAACTTTCCCATTATTATGTATTTCATTATTTGTCATTAAAAATTCTTGTGATATTCTACCGAAAAACAATAGAGAAAGAAATTTATCATTTATGTTTTTCATCTTCTCGGTAGCTGGTGACTCCTAAAAGATGTTTTTGTTATTTTTAGAGCCTTTAAGCTTATTACTCATCATCACGACATAATAACATTAACTTCAATGGCTGACTGGCTTTTCACTCCAACTAATGGTCATCTCAAGTAATTTGTAAGGATTCAAAGTCAATACAGTTATCAAAATAATAAAAATAATTTTTAAGAGCCACATAAAAATTATCATCGCCAATGGACGTCATCATTTATTTTCATAATGAAAACTCATCAAAGGCGAACCAAGAGACAGGAAAAACGTACAAAGTCAAAAAGAAAAAAAAAAATACGAAACTACAACACAATATTGTTCCTTTTCGAAAATGATGTAAAGGAAAACTCGCTCTCTTATGATTGATGACTTTTCTATGTAGAGCAACTTGACATGTGGTGGGTGGAGGAGTTGTGGCTGAAACACACACACACACGCAAGCAGGGAAACGGATATAACCAAAAGTCAATGTTAATGAGAATCCTTAGACGTTGAAATTTGCTTCACCCACACGCTTTACCGGGAAACTTCTTTGGAGCACGCACTCGGCTTCTGCCGATTCGATTAAAGCATAAAATCATGGCGAATCATATGAAAACATTATTAATTATTGATATGTCATTAGATGGCTGTCTGTCTGCCTGTCCGTCCGTCTGCTTGTCTATCTATATAAATGTTGACGGCAATGAATGAATATTTTATAAATGAAAGCAAATACTTTTAGTTCTTATGTTTCTGCATCCTTCATTGACATAAGGTGAGGGGAGGGTGGTAGATTGTATCGAATTTTGTTTGGAAAAAATAATACGAACCCATAAACTCCAACTCGATTAAGATAAATATGTTTAGATATAATTTTATATTATAATTAGATTCGTGAGATAAATATCGAAGAAGAAATATGAGGGAAATGTTATGAGGAGCAGAAGACTAAAACGCAAATAATGTTTTGGGGCAAATAAAATCAAAACAAAGTGGAAAATTATAGAGAAAAGATACTGAGATATTGATAAAGTGGGAAAATCAGATTTGGATGTTTAGTAAGTGAAAAATTAAATTCATATTTAATGGTAATATGGAATTTTGTTCTTCATATTCATTTACTCAGGGAAGGTTAAAAAATGCAACAAGGTCAAATGCCATAATTTTTATTTATTTATTTTTTTTTTATTTTTATTGAATAAAACCAAAAAGTGTTGGAAATAGCATCAAATTTTAGAATAAGTTTAGATTTGTTCGAATTGGTCACCTTTGACACGAATTATGGCCTTCGTAAGGCCAATGAAACCGTCACACGTTGGCAGAATGTTGCTCTGCGGTATTTTGGCCAATCCCCGGCGAAGCACGCATTTGATGCGATCGACACTTCGGTATTTTTTAGTGTCAACCTTGCTTTCCAAAATACTCCAGACACAATAGTCCAACGGATTGGTGCTGAGTCCTGTTGGAATGTCCACTGTCTGCGGCCAAAATTTTTGCGTGCTCAAGGCTTTAATAAACCCTCCAGAATATTTTCGCGATAATATTTGGCATTTACTCTGATGCCACGGTTGATTAATACGAGCGGAGAGCAACCATCGGCCCTTATGACGGCCCACACCATCACCATGGCCGGCGCTTGAGTTCTGGTGGCCAACTGAAGGTGCACATTTTCAGATGACCTCTTTGACAAGTAAACACGATCATGTTGTTTGCTTACAATCTACTGGACAACGATGTTTTCTCATCGGAGAAAACCAAATTCGGCGGTTCGCCACTTTCGGCCAAGCAACACTTTACCTCTTTTGAGTCTATTTTCCTCTTTTCTTTCTGTTGCGGTGTAAGTTCTTGCACTTTTTGGAATTTCAATGGCTTTACCCCGAGCTCATTTTTAATATTTGCCGAATTGAATATTGCGATATGTTCAGCCCACGAGTCATTTTTCGACCACTGCTTCTTTACTTTTCGAACCATTTCTGATGTTGCTGTTTTCTTCCGTCCATTTCCTTGACGTCGGGCTACGCTACCAGTATCGCGGTAACTGTAGGCGATAGTACGAGACACAAAAGATTTATTCACATTTAAATGCTGGAGTGCTCTAACGATAGCCACTTGTGGTTTTCTGGCCAAATATAAAGAAAACACACTATCGCGCTAGAATTCCATCACAAATAACTTTTTTCCTGAATATTCTCATCAAAATGCTTTTGTATGCTTGTAAACAATATAATGAGCTGTCACTAGAATAATTTTAACTGCTGCCGGACCAGTGGTTTGGAAGTGACAGCAGTCTGAAATTAATTGCAGTTGTTTCGTCTTACCCTGTATTATAGAATTTTTCTAAAATCTTAGTTCAATTTTTGTTCTCTTTATACTTTTTTTTTTGCAAATATTTCGATATAGCCTGAATTACAGATGAAATATTTACTTATGAGCAAGTCCTTTCTAACCTCAAAATTTGGTAAATTACAATCCCAGGGGCTGACCTAATTTTTCCCCTCGTACAACGTCTCTACTAATTCCTTACTATTATGACCATTAACAAGTTACCAAAGCAAAACACGCAAAATAAGACTCATTAATTTCAACAATCATTAATATTTCTTGCAGCCATCACATACATCCTTCTCCTCATGGGTCATCAGCCATGACCCATAATACATTCTACTTTTGTTTTGCCACATCAAAAATGATCCTCTACGTTTTGATTGAGAGCATATTAATTATTGGGCCATCACAACGGCTCGAATTGAATAACATAATGAATGAATGATATTTTTTGGAGTAATCAGGATATGAATTCAGGCATGTCACGAGATTGCAGAATACGTTTGCTTTTTTTCTTTTTTTTGGGGTGAGTCAGCATTGTCCTTTTGTTTTGTTTGTGGGTTTCGCATGACTTGTTGCCAAAGTAGGAATCTTTATATTAGATAAGGTTATGGTATGTGGAATTAGAAATGGGACAACAGAGAAAATTAACTTTTTCCAAAATTTTGACAGGCAAGAGATGGATTAGCTGCTAGGAGAAGTTACAGATGAATGGTTGTTTATAGATATATATTTTTAAAGTTACATAAATTTAAGATCTCCAAAAAAATAGTTATGTAACAAAAAGCAGGGCTACCTGATAAAAAAAACGCCCAAAATACGAAACTACACTTAATAGACGACCGTTAAAAACACAACTCTCAATGGGCCTTCTATCCACAATACACTTCTAAAAAGTCTTTTGTCCATATAATGTTGAATACTCCATAAGAGATCTCCATGAAAACCCCCTTCAAAAATCTTAAAACTGCATTATAAACTATGTTTTTCAAGGACTATCAGGGATATATCCTTTAAAAATATAGTATTGATAGTTCTTTAATGATCCCCATATTAAGCTCTGATATTCCTTGAATGATTATCAGTAATAGTCTGGAGAGTTCTTAAAAGATACCCATATATCGGCGGAAGTCCCAAATATAGCCGCGATAGTACTTAATCTCGCCATATAAAGATCAGATAATCTTTAAAATATACACACTTCCACAGGTTTGATATTCCTTTTATATATCTCAACATAGAATCCTTTCACATCGAATTGATAGTCCTTAGAAGGATAACACTTGAAAGATTCCTTACGAAGTCCTAATTTTTCTTTAAAAATTCATATATAACCCTGATAGTCCAAAAAATGTCCTTATATAGCCCTATTTGACCGAAAGTCCTGTATTGCTTCAGTAGTCCTCAACAGATCCTCATATTTCCTTGATAATCTTTTATAAATTCCCTCGTACCTAACAGTCTTTAAAATATTTCCGGATATAGTCTCAATATAATTTTCAAATATAGGAAACCATTTAAAAAGTACATAGAGGATCTAATCTGACTCTGATAGTAATTTAAAAATGTACGTCCTTTAATAATCTAGGCTTCAATAGCCCTTAAAAGATCCTTTCTTTAATAATCCTTTAATAATATATGTTTATTTATTGGAAAGTCCATAACAGAGGGTTAGAGGGTTTGTTTATAGAGGCCAGACTTATTAGAATATTTAAGAAAGACAAAGGACTTTTACTTAAAACTAGACCCTTTAAAGGCTTTTTATGGACTGACGAGATTTTCAAGGACTTTTGCAGACACAATGCCGTTTCAAGCTCTCTTGCAGTCAGGAGACCATTTACGATATCCCTTCTAAAGAGAGAAAACTTTTCCAATGAGTATGGATCTAATAGTTCTTAATAGATTCACGCCGTTTAAACATCTACGAATATCGCTCTGATAGTCCCTACCAGATCTGCGTCCCTCAATAATCCATTGTGACCAACATAGTCCTTGAAAGCCCCACGTCATTTAATAATCTTAAATTAAGGATCGGATAACTCTTAGCAGATCCACATACTTACAATTTCTTCTATTTTGACTCTTATAGTCCTTAAAAGATCCACGTTCTTTAAATATTGAAAAAATCGAAATTATGGATAATGAAAATCAACATTTGATACCTGTGAGGTCTTCATCCCAAAGAATAAACTTTGAAATGAAAATGGCATGATTATAATTTTTTAGAATTTATTTTTTTACTTTATATTTACATCTTCAATTAATGGAATATTTTTTTAAAAATTTTCTGGTTCTATGGCCATAGACAAGTCAGGATATAATAATTTGAGACATTTTTTGATTTATATAATTAGCATTATTTTATTCTTTAAATAATCTTGGAAATCTTAATAATAAATCTTCCCAGACCGAGACAATTGTCCTCGTCCGTCTCGGTCTCCGTCTCCACTAATATAGACAAATATAATGCATTACAATTAACACAAATATAAAACTGTTATAATAAACTTTTTATGTTGAATGTGTGCGTATAACAATCAAAAGAGAATAGATGTAAACTATACGAGCGAAACATAAAATAATTTAACTATAACTGTAGAGCAGCAACAACAAATGCATGTAACTCTCACAGGAAGAAATACGAGACTGTCGTATAAGGATTCCTTTAACATGAGTTTTTCTTATTATCAAGACAAATGCATATTAACACTTTTTCCCCCTTCTTCTCTTCCACCCCCTCCGCAATTTGTGGTATGATGCGGGTCATGATTCCTTCCTTTTCTTTTTCTTATTAATCCCAAACGTCAGTCAAAGTGACGAATAAAGAGAAATGTTAAAGAAATAATTTTCTTTATAATGAACATGATTTCTAAGACCCAGACGTAGACGACGGCGATGATGCCTTTTGTGTGTATGGGTGTGTGTGTGTGTGGAACCATATAAACATAATCATAAAGGTTTATTTGCCATTTTTATGTTTATTATAATGCATACGCTCACTATTTATGCGTGTGTGTGTGAGAGAGAGTGTGTTAAAGAGCATTTGTAGTTGTTGGCTGTGTCCTTTTCCATGTATGATGGGATTCAAATTCCATTCAAATGTCTATAATTTATTTATATGGCACAATTCCATTGCAGTTTGCCATTAAAAGGTGCCAAAAATATAATGATGACGCAGCCAAAGGATGATCCCAGGACCTTTTTGCTAGAGTAAGTGTTTGAAAACAGCCTCCAAGGTTCATTAATTTTGATTTCTACGTCGTCGCCGTTTGCTAGCTTAAATGCATATTTTATTAGTTCGCATCATAAACTGTGGACTCTGGATGTCCCACTGAGTCGGGAATCTATTTCATCCTGGCATTTGTTTGACTTAAATGTCAACATTTAATGTTGCCAAACAACGTCAACGGTTTTCTCGTCACATCACATCAAATCAAATGTGAACGCATGTCAAACTCATCAAAAGTAAAAAAATATTATGGAAGCAAATGAGGCACACACACTCACTCACTCGCTCATCATAAGTAATCATCAGCCAGGATAACATATTAACAACAACCCTGTGATGCCACCACTTCCACTAGCAATCGACCAGTTAGTCCCACTGTTATTAACGGAAGTTTGTTTATTTTTATAGTTTTGCATATTTACGATATGGAGTATCCTTTTTAACATCCCCCCAACCACACACACACAGCAGTAGGTAACCAGCCTGCCATTATTGACAACAATTGGCAACAGGATCTCCCTCCCTCTGCCATTGGCAAATTTGACATTTTGTCAATTTTTGCAATTATTACATTTGCCACATTTTGACATTATTTATGGCAATGTGTCCTTATTGTTTACTGTTTGACATTTTATTGCCCGGATGGCTGACGATGGCTCACTTTGACAAACAGCCATCAACACCTATTGGAATACGCACACACTCACACACATATGGGCGGCTCTAAATGATATTTGCATGCGTTTGGTATGCAACTCGTCTCTCTCATTTTATGTGAAACTTCCGTCGACGCCTGATTTTACTATAGAATTCAAATAGAAAAGTGATTATGTGCCATCGACTGGGAATAGCAGCAGGTTTGGAATATCCTTCGCACAATTGAATCGCATATTTATGGCCAAACACATTACAATTTGTAGGCGTTAATCCAATGTAAAATGTTCATATGTTTGCCCAGACAGGATGGAGAACATATATAATACGAATATCGTTAATGTCAGCGAAACGTGGCTGGAGAGAGGAGAATGAGGTTAGGAATAAGAAAAACAAAATCAAATAAAATCAGTATAGGAAAAAAGGCAATTGAGAGCGGAGAGCTTTTAAAAGTATAGAGGTGATCTTAAGATAGAATATTTTTAAGAACACTCTTAAGCGAAGAGACCTTTTGTCTTCAGTAGATACAACAATTCTTTAAGTATTCTAAGATTTCTTTAGAGAGAGGACTTATAAAACTGTCTACATAGAGAGAAGATTTAGAAGACCTCAACGTCTTCTCCAAGTAGAAGGCTTTCTCAACTACATTTACATAGAGTAGACCTTTCGACCGCATTCTCTAGAAAGAAAACCTTCTCATTGTATTTTCTATAAAGAATATCTTCTCAGTATTTTCCGTGGGGAGAGAACTTTCTTAACGTCTGCATGAGGTAGACTACCTTCTCCACTTTTTCACCAGGGCGAAGACCTTCTCAAATTTTTCACTAAGGAGAAGACCTTAATAACATCATTGTTTAGGAATATATATCCAAGATCTCGTATAGAGGGAAGCCCTTCTTTCCTCTTTTTTATAGCGAAGATTCTCTAAAGTTCTTCTCTAAGGATAAGATCTCCTCAAGGTATTCTTTAAGAAGAGAAACCCTTTCCAAAATCTTTTATAGATATAAAACTTCTCAAGTTCTCCAGTAGTGAGAATTTCTTCTTAGAGTTGTCTGCTCAAAAAAAGTATTTCGAAGTCTTCCCTAGACATAAGGCTTTTTTCCAGTACTTCTAAAGAGAGGATACTTTTCATAGATCTAAATTAGAAGTTCTTCAGATTAGAGAAACCCGTTTGGAGTTTTTTTTTTGTAGTTTGAGACGACAGACGACTTTCTAAGGACCTTCCACAGTCCTTTTATAGAGGGAAACTCTGTTCAGGTCTTCTATTGAAATAATAATTATTAGGGTTTTTAAAGATAGAATAGCTTTCATAGATCTTATATGAACTGAAGGTTTTTCTAGAGACACGAACCATTTTAAGGGGTCTTTTACAGGAAAAACATTTTAAAAGTCTTCCATAGAAAGGCATTTTAAAATTGATTTATAAAGCAAACCTCACATACCACATACCTTCTACAGAAAGTATACTCTCTTGGGGTCATAAAGAGGAGAAAACTTCATACCGTTATTCCACAGAGCCAAGACCTATTAAGGGTTTTCTATAAGCGTTAAGCTAGATTTTCTAAATAGAGAATTTTAAAGGTCTTCTCAAGAGAAAAAGTCCATTTAGGAGTCTTCTGTATGCAGAAGAATATATTTATACTCTACGGAGAGGAGAATTTTTCAGTTTGCTCTTTAAAGAGAAAGTATTTTTAAGTATGTAGTAGGGAGATATGATTTCTTAAAAATCTGCTATTGACAGAAGAGCTTTGAGGCCTTCTATAGACCAAATACCCTTTAAATGTCTTCAATACATTGAACGTTGATTCAAGGTATTCTTAAGGGAGCAGATTTTTTGATAATAAAGTTTCTATAGATATTCTGTAGAAGACATTTTTTATTTATACTCTAAAGATACATTTTCAAAAAAAAGAGGACCTCTCTCGAAGTGCTCTATTCACGATAACCTTTTTTAAAATTCAAAACATTTTTCATAGTAAGAAACCCTTTTAAAAGTGTTCTACACGCAATGATCATTATAAAGTTTTTCTTTAAACGGATGTCCTTTAAGAGGTCCCCTGTGGTGAGAAGGCAAACCGAAAACTTTTCTAAGATATTCTAGAGAACGAAGATCTTCCGCTGTCCGCAATAGATATAATCGTGTTTTCTATGGCGAAAATACCCTCTAAAGATCTTTCGTCTATAGAAGATATGTTAGAGATATTTTGTAGAGAGAATACTCCTCACAGGTTATATGTGGAGAACATGCCTTTGGTAAAGGAAAGACTTTCGAAACTGATAACGCGAAGAAAACTCTTTCAAAAAACTTATTTTTAGATCTCTTGTAAAAAAAAGGTATATAAAAAGGTGACTTTGTGGTGAAGATCGTTTATAGGTCTTATATAGTGATACTTACATAAGAAAGTTTTTCTTTGAGTTGATCTCCTTCTTTTGTGGAGGGAAGATACTTTAAAGGCCTTTTAGATGTATTTTGTAGTGAGGAGACCTTTAAAAGTTATCCAATGGAAAAAATCCTTTTAAATGGAATAATATTTCTTAGTTCTAGTGCTGAGAGAAACCCGTGAATAGTTGTCCCTCTTTTTTAGCTTGTCTATAAACCGAATCCCTTGGGAATCTTCTCCAGTATGTCATTTCTGAATAAAATTTTAATTTAAATTTTTAAAATTAAGAAAAATGCAAAACGTTTCCTTCATTTCAAGACATCACTTGCTGCCTTTTAATGCTCCACTGACTTTACTACCAGGCCACATGGTGGTCACGATGGAGCTGTATGCTGTAGAGTTTATACTGGAAAACAGCGAAAAAGAGGAAGTCAGTCAATACTGACAGTAAATTAATTGTTGAGTAATTGCAAAATTCATTTATTTTGGGTTGTCTTCCGTTTTCCTCACGGCATTGCGTAGAGCAATGAGTAAGGATTAAGATGTCTTTGCTTTTGCTTTATGTCCTGCGGTGTGAAAGATTTAGTAGAAACAACGAGGGTAATTTTTTTTTCTTATTTCTTGAAATAATTTTAATTGAATTATGGGTGGAGGTGGGCCATAAAAATGTTAAAGCTGATAAATTAATTGGGAGAAGTTTGGAAGGTGGAAATTAATGGGGAATTTTGAGGAGTTTTAAAATTGAGATAGGAACAACTTGGCTCATATTTTCGCTGCAGTGGGGATAAAAATTTCTTATAAGAGAGATCAAAGTTGAAACAAGGAAAAAAGCAGTAAGTTCGGCCGGGCCGAACTTTGAATACCCTCCACAATTTGGAAAGGATTAGGAAATTCTCAGAAAAACTCACAAAGAACTTCTTGTGTAGAATTTCAGACAATTCCGTTGAATAATGTGGCTAAAATCATCAAAATACTGAATATCGGGGGTTACCATTATATGGGAGGCTATACAACATCGTGAACCGATATAGCCCATCTTCGAACCTGAACTGCCTGCAGACAAAAGACAGATCTGTGAAAAATTTTAGCTTCCTTTCTTAATTCGTTTCGACTGTAGCGTGATTATAACAGACGGACGGACGGACAGGGCTAAATCGTCTTAGAATTTTACACTGTTCAAGAATATATATACTTTGTTGGGTCTAAAATTATAATTTCGATGAGTTATAAATGGAATGACGAACTTAATATACCATCGATACTATGTATGTTGGAGGGTATAAAAATTACTGTAATTTTCGTAAAAAACATTCTAAATGGTTTTGGAAAAACATAAATTAAAACATTATTTTTCAATTTCGATTTCTCTGAAGAATTTTGATTTCTCTGAAAAATGAATGATTTGAGTAAAAATGGCCAACATTCTTCTACAGAAGAAGATCTACAGCCCGTCTGGAGACTTTCTATATTTATGAAAGTCCAAGAGAATAATTTATAAAAAAGACCTCTTATAGACCTTCTGTCTGCAGAAGATCTATATGAAGTCAACTGTCTATGGTCACTATTAAGAAGCACATCTGTCAAAAAAAAAAAAAAAAAAAAACTCGACCTATGGAATGTCCTTTTTAGGTGTCATATCTCTAGAAGTTCTCAACTGGATCTTTAAACCCCATACCAATTGTAAGAGGTACTTTTTCTGCTAAATACCCAGGTGAGCTCTTCAAATTTCCATTATATCTGATTCGTTCCAAAAATATTCCCCCCAGCTTTCATAACGTTCTCTAAATACATTGTATCATAACTAATATGTTTTATTCTGCAGGAACCCTCTGCAAGTGATAACTTTAATAGATTTTAATTTAATTTTATGCCTGGCAAACACGTTCATTTTAATGGCTCACCTTACACGACACCTCCTCCTTCTTTACAATTACACATGCATATGCAGATACGTATGTATGCATGTATCTGACAAATACAATGTTGTTCACAGTTAGAGGCTTTCAAATATTTTCACAACAGCAGCAGCAGAAGACAACAAAATATGAACATCCTTTTTGAATACATACCCTAGTCCTTTTCCCCTAACCAGGACCTGTAATAAGTATCTGCCTGCAACAAACATTCAGTCATCAAACAAATTGATGCTCACATGGAGAACACATCATCATCATCATCATCGTCGTCGTCACCGTCACCATGCGGCAGTGTCAACAACATAACCAAATGACAAGCTGGCAGCAGGACAACTCACAATGTGTTGCACCACATTCATGCAGATACATATCATCAATGCCATTGTAGGAGAGTTGTGAGTCCTGGCTACAACATAATTGCCGGTCATTTGCCTCTTTATGCTGTTGGCCGGCAACAATGTCCGTGGACATGGATTTTGGCATGCAGCAGCTAGCAATGCCATATATTGGCATTAATGTGAGTGAGGACTGTCAAATGCAAATCATTCGTTGTTGTTGTTGTTGTTAGTAACACCGTTAACCAAGTTAAAACCATAAAAGTGGCTGGCCACTTGTCCTGGGCGGTGGTACCTTTGTTATATCCTTAACAGGATATGAGCTGGCTGTTGCATTATGTTCGTAACAAGTTAATGGCCACATTGTGTGCGTATGAGTGTGTGAGTAACCCTTCATTTGCGTACCAAGAATGATAACTGTATTACTACAAAGGGGCCCAAAGAAAATGACAGAGGAGTTACTGGCCAAAAGCGGGGAGGGGTGCCACAGATAAGATGTGCTGCTCATTTATGTTCCTCAATTTAAAATGAAACTGCTGACCATCTTGTTAGACAAGTAGTTGGTCACAAGTTTTATTGCATTCACACAGGAGAATCATCCTTCGTCTGGATGCAAAGAGGGTTATCCTTGTAGAGGCAATAAAATGTAATTGTAATATTTCTACAAAACATGCAGCTATTAAAAGTGTAGTATTTTTTTTGAAAAAAAAAGAAAAAATATTCCCCAAACACTCATCCAGCATTTGTTTATAGAAACCATAAAAATATTTTGCAATCAAATGCGAGTTTTAGTCCTTTTTTTGTAAAAGGCTCCTAAAAAGTATCTCAATTTAAATAAAGGAATTTTCCATCATTAATTTCGTTTAACAGTCAAAATGGATTTCAGAGAGTGAGTTTCCCTCTTGAAATCTCATTAAAATAATGCATTCTATTGTGTGCATGTGTGTGGGTGCCCCTTGGCCAGACCAGCCTGCTATCCACTCAACACAATTGCAGTGTTGTTAAGTGTTGTTGTGTCTTTACCATCATTTATTTACACAAATCCTTCTTCGCCCCAAAATGGCCATCCGCAAAATGGCACTTTGCCTCCAACCAAACAACATGACTTTGCTCGTGATGGCCTTCTATTGTTTCAAGTTTCCAATGTTTGCCATTGCTGTTGCATTCGCCATGAAAAGGAATTTCATTAGAGATATTTACAATGAATATCCTTTTTGTGCCACCAAAAACTCAAGTTCTTTTCAATTGCACGTTTTTCACAAATGGAAAATCTATTGTTTTGCTGCCAAAGCTTAGTTTGTGGGAAAACCACACAATTGAATGTGATTTCCTTAAAGGATTTTAGTAAATATTCCAAAGGACACTTGAAGTATTTTTTGGGAAATGTTTTGGAAATTGCGAGAAAATGTCAGTTTGGAAAATGTTGTTGCAGAAGATTGTGAGACTTTGTCCATGTTTAAAGTTGAAAAGCTGAAAGCATTGATAGAGATTTTCAAAGGGATAAGGATATGCATATGTGGTGGACGTGTGACGTGAAGAGAGAGAGAGAGAGTTTACGAAATGAGATTGGTGATAGACTTCCCTGAAAAGAGAGAATTTTCGTTTAATACTACAAGGACAAGCCATAGGAATTCTTCTTCCTTAATAAGTTACACCGAATGACTTCTATATAAAAGATACCGAAAAAATAGTTTTTAAATGCAGAAAACTTAAATGGAGTTGTACGTATGGAAGAAATTTAGAAGGTCTACTCTCCAACGAAGATTTTCCGAAGACCTTATATATATAGGAACATTTGAGAATGTATTTTTATTCAAGAGGTTTTTATAGGTTGGATTTTATAAGTTCCATACCTAATCATTTATAATCCGAAAAATATGCCGGCCTTCTCTTAAAAAACTTAGAAGAGGACCTTTGTTTACGGGAAAACTACCGAAGGTCTTCCATCTACTTCTACTAAGGAGCTGCAGGAGATATTTTATCTTTAGATGACTTAAAGGATCTTATCTTCAAAAAAGTTATCTAAACATACAGGCCTAAGAGGAGTCCCATAGAAGTTCCATGAGGGTATCTCTCTATAGAAGATTTGCAGAATGGTTTCCACCCATAGGAGACCCACAGGGCATAAAAGAAAAAAAAAGGGACATTTACTCAAGGTTATACGCAAAATGTCTTCCGGAACCGTATTGAGGAGGTATTCCATTTATAGAATATGTCGGAGGGGTCTTCTGTCTAGAAATCTCCAGGATTTATAAGTAGATAGATATAGGACCTTCATGGGTTTTTTTTTCAGTGGGAGACCTGTAGAAGGGCTTCTATATATAAAAGGTCTACAATACATATTCTGTTTATAGAAGATCTCCTAGAGGAGTTTCCTTCGGGAGTGAGCTTAGAGAGAGAAAAATACCACTGGAATGTAACAGGCGTCTTTGGTCTTTAAAAGACCCACAGGAGACCTTCTATATTCAGCCTTAAGAAGTCCTACAGGAGATCCCTTATCTATAGTCACATTAGAAAAAGAAGTCCTCTATCAATAGAAGACTTACAGTAGTTCTGCAATTAAAAGAAGGCCTACAGAAGGCTTTCTATATTTGAAATCACAAAGGACGTCTTCTAAAGAAGGATTCCTTTGTAAAGAAGATATATAGGGCTATGAAAGGGCTACAGACAATAAAAAGTCTACATCTATCTTCAACCTAAAGAAGACTTATATGAGATCTTCTATCCATAGAGGACCTTAATAAACTCTATAGAAGGCTTAGAGGACGTCTTCAAAATATGGTGCTTCTAACACAGAAGGCCTGGAGAATGTTTTCTAGCCAAAACTGACTTACAAAAGTCGGTCAGAATTCCAACATGAAGTCTCAGAAAAACCTACAAGATGCCCAACTTGCTTTCATCTATCTATATTAGATCTATAAAACTTCTACTAGAAGTCTTCAATTTTTTGCAGGCATATGAAGGATCTTCCGCATTTTGAAGAACTTCAGATGCCATCGTTTTATGGAGGGGTTATTATTTTTAAATACTTTCTTTTCTTAAAAATTCCAGGTTTGCTATTCTAATAATCCTTGAATAAATTTACCAAAAAAAAAAATCCTTAAAGTCATGAAAAATCTATGTTTATTGTTTTTATTTTGGGAATCCTTGAGGAAAATCTAAAAAAAGTCCGCATTAGGTTGTTTGATAGTCCATAGAAAAGGATCCTAAAAAATTCTTAATATTTCCTACAGAAATCTTTTAGAAAGGGATGCACAATAGCCCTTGGAAAAATCCAAATTTAGTGTCCTCATAAGCTCCAAAAAACCCTCTGATAATCCTTAAAAATCTAAACTTGATGTTCTATAAAACAAATTTCTTGAAAATCCTTTAAAAAAGCTATCAAATATCTTGGTTTTATATCCTTTCAAATTGGGAATAATAATCCTTAGAAAAATCTTAAAAAGAAAAATGTCCGTAAATGGAGAATTCTAAACAATAACAAAAAGCCTCGAAGGATACATTCAAAAGCGCTTGAAAGTTATTTAAAAAAGTTATTCCAATAATCCAGGTTATGTACCTCCATATTCCTTAAAAAGGTATTTAAAGAAATCCTAAGAAATTCAATCTAAATATTGAAAAATATCATTCAAAAACTCAAGTTTGGATGACCGATATTCCTTAAAAAATCAGGGAAGTAATCTATAACAGTCCATGGATGGGTCATTTCCCATTAAAAAAAATCATGAAAAAAAGTCCTTAAAAGTTCTGTAAACAATTTTTTTTAAAAAGTCCTTGAAAAATCTTTAAATATTTTATATATATTAAATATTTTAAAAATATCCCATTCGGTTACCATATATTCCATTAAAAAATTGAAAGGGTCCTTGTTATTCTTTGAGATCATGGATGACGAATTTTGGAAAAAACTCATCCTTCTGTGAGAATGCTACAAACCAAAGGACAGGGACCTGATTCAAATATCGAATGTTAAAATCTTTTATCTCAGCAGACTGCACATAAATATTATGTCCCAAAGACCTTTTTATTTGATATCAAAATAGTTAAATTTTGGTGAAAATAGAAGCTTAAGGGTTAACTATATTCTTAGATCCCGAATCGAGTATCATTCTCACAATATCTCAAAATGAATATTCGGAAAATTTTGCATTTCCCCATTTATTATTTATCTTCATCTAAAATGTCCCTTTGTTGACTTTAGTCATTGTTTAATGTCCTTGTCCATTGTTTAATTTTAAAAGGATTTTTAATGAAGTTGTTTGGCCAAATATTGTGTTTATTTTTAATGAATTTCAAGTCCTTTTTCAAACCCCTTTTGGAGTTTTCTTTCAAACCATGTCATTGAGTTGAGGTCCACAAGCATATCATTGAGTTAGTTCCGATGGCTGCTTTGGCGTTGTTTTGGCAATTGGTCATTTTTATTTGCATTTAATTAAAAATAGCCAAAGTTTTAAGTTAACAGGACACGTGTCAATGTGTCATTTGATGCGCGATAAATCACGCCATAGTAAATGCACAACAATTTATCACTGTCAGCACATTTTATGCTGCTACTCATCATCAGGCCGCAGGGCCAGCATAGCAACAAAGAAAGACATGGAATAATTATCGGGAAAAAATCTCAAACTCTTTTATAGAAAACCCAGAAAACTAGTTAAAATTTCTTCTTCCCCAAAAAGGATTAAAATCTCCAAAACGACTTTGTTGTCCTTTTTATTTTGTTGGAAGTGTTGGATTTTTCATGTGGTCATTTGTGTTGTGTGTGTGTTTATTTTGTTGTTTATTTTAGATTTTTGTTTATTTTTATTCCAAGATGCTGTACGATGTGCGACTGATGCTTCACTAAGTCTCGTCTAGGTCTAAGACAACAATTGTGTTGTTATCCCCTGCAAATTACATTTTGGCACGCAATTAGTGGTGAAATGAAGCACAAAACTAAATAAAAGCCAAGCATATGTGTTTGTTTACAAATACAAAGACATTTAGCCAGGTCTGGCTTATTTACAATAGGACAATTAAGTTTACTTTTCTTACTCTAATATTGGAGGAGGAGGTGGAAGAGTGGAGGGTCAATTGAGTAAGGAGACACATTCTTCTTGGCGAAATTAAAGTTGAATTTCAAAAAAATTCTATTATTTTAGTTTGCATAAATTTATTTAAATGAAATCGAATAGATTTGGTAAGGATTATGGGAGCCATAAAAAGGAGTAAGAGATGCATTTCTGGAGATGTGGATAGTTCGTAGGAAATTATTTTTCAAAAAAAAAAAAAAAAATGTTTCAGTGATTGAACATTTTTCTCGAATAAATGTGGATAATGTGATTTCTGGAAGAAGGTAGTTCTCACCAGACCCAGTACTCCGGGTTTTTTTTTCTTTTTCGATAATTTAATCCGAAAAGAATCCGTCATTCTGACTAATGTCCATTAGTCTTCATCTGTTCGTCCTCAAACACTTTAATTTTTATAACCTCCATCATTCTATGGAGGGTATATTATTATAACGGTACCTCCCGATGTTCGGTATTTTAATGATTTTAGTGATATTATTCACCGGAATTATTTCAAATTTTTGTATTTGAAGTTTGAAATAGATACTACAGCCTAAGACAGAAAATTGTCTGGACAGGTCGACGTCTTCGTATAGCCCTCGTATAACGGTACCTCCCGATATTCGGTATTTTGATGATTTTTGGTATTCGTATTTGAAGTTCGTAATGGACGCTACAGCCTGTGACAGAAAATTGTGTATGCAGGTCCAGGTCTTCGTATAGCTCCGATATAACGGTACCTCCCTATATACGGTATTTTGAAGATGCTACATAATACCCGTTTATAATATGGTAATGGCTTATAACAAACAATGCCTATGTAGCTCCACGTCGTATAGACCACAATTTAACGGCTAGATTAAGATTTTAACAGAATTTTTAATTTTTTTTTTGAATTTTTTGAAAATTTCCAAATTCGTTCCAAATGGTGGAGAGTATTCAAAGTTCGGCCCGGCCGAACTTACTGCTTTGTAAATTGTTCCTATTCCAGAAAGTCTGTATTTTTTGTATACATTAACACTTTTTTCTTTTGATCTTCAAAAAAAAAAAAAACAATCTCAAAAAGAAATCCCTTTCTATTTTTTACCGGGAAATTAATTATCCTCCATTGTTCTTCGCCAAGGACCTGGCTTGCACTTTATGTTACAAGTGTGGTCATTCGGAAATCTCATAAGCCTTTAATGTCCAGCACTTTGTTCTGCATGAGTGGACATGGTACTTATATTCATTCATAGGCGTAACATTAACCAAAAAATATCAGTAAATTCTTAACCGCTTATGGCATCATTTAGTTGCCATCAAAAAAAGTACCCCATAATCTACGAAAACAAAAGTAATATCCTGGTTCCTTTCTTAATAACCTCTAATGGAGATGTTCAATGTCCAATGACAGGATATTTATTATTGAAGTGTTAGTGACATATATGTATTTACTGCTTCAAAGGGTTAGAGAAAGGGTGAATTTTTCGCCGGAATGGGGGTGGATGGCCAATAACTTAATTTGAAGATTTATGGTATTTTTTATGGCCAATACTGGTGTTTTATAATTTTTTTCGTAAAAAATGTTGCCGATTTTTACCCCGTTTTTTTCGGTTTGTTTTATTACGCAAATCTGTCAAATAAATAACATGTGTGTTTAATAAGAATGTAATAAATTTTTCGGCCAAAAGTTATTATTGAAATTGACATGACTTTATTCGCAGTATTGATTGCAAGGATCCTGGTAATAAAACTACGACTTTGTCGAAAAAAATAATTGGATTGTTTTTTTTTATATATTAATAAGATATGTATTTCAAATTTGACATTCCAAAGAAAATGGACCGTGTCTATAACGAATCTTAAGCATATATGTACAGCGTGAGATTAAAAAACTGCAGCCAATTTCAGACTGCTGTCATTTTTAAGCCACTCGTTCAAAAGCTGTAAAAATAATTCCAGTGACAGCTCATTATATTGTTTACAAGGGTACAAAAACATTTTTTGTGAGAATTTTCCAGAAAAAAAGTTATACGTGATGGAATTTAAGCGTGATACTGTGATTTCTTTATATTTGGCTGGAAAACCACAAGTGGCTATCGTTAGAGCACCCCAGCATTTAAATGTGAATAAATTTTTTATGTCTCGTACCATCTTTTGCGTCTCGTACCGTGATAGTGGTAGCGTAGCCCGACGCCCGGAAGTGGACGCAAGAAAACAGTAACATCAGCAGAAATGGTTCGAAAAGTAAAGAAGCGACTTGTTCGAAACCCGCGTCGCAGTGGCCGGAAAATCGCTTATGAGCTGAATATATCGCAATATACCATTCGGCAAATACTGAAAAATGAGCTCGGGGTAAAGCCATTGAAGCCACAAAATGATCGTATTTACTTGCCAAAGAGGTCAGCTGAAAATGTGCACCTTCGGTTGGCCACCAGAAATCACGCGCCGGCCATGGTGATGGTGTGGGCCGCCATAGCAGCCAGTGGTCGCTCTCCGCTCGCATTATTCGACCGTGGCATCAGAATAAATGCCGAATATTAACGCGAAAATATTCTGGAGGGAGTATTAAAGCCTTGGGCACGCAGATCTTGGACATTCCAACAGGGCTCAGCACCATCACACTCAGCACGCGCCACCCAAGAATGGTTACAAAATAAGGTTCCTCGCTTCCTTTCCAGTGCACAATGGCCACCAAAATCTCCGAATACCAATCCGTTAGATTATTGTGTCTTTGGAAAGCAAGGTTGCCACTAAAAAACACCAAAGTGTCGATCACCTCAAGTAAGGGCTTCGTCGGGAATGGGCCACAATACCCCAGAGCAACATTCGGGAAGCGTGTGACGGTTTCATTGGCCGTTTGCAGGCCATAATTCGTGCCAAAGGTGGCCAATTCGAACAAATCGAAACTTATTCTAAAATTTGATGCTATTTCCGACAATTTTTGCTTTGATTCAATACAATTAAAAAAAAATTAAAAATTATTATCTCACCCTATGGATGCTTTGTAGAGTCTATCATGAATGTTTCGAAAAGTTACAAAAGGAATGAAAAAGCTAATATACCCTCCGTAAAATGGTTGAGGGTATAATAAAAAAATTGATTTATTAGCGATATTTTTGATATGTTTTTTTATCTGAGGATATTTTTACAATAATACCTCTATTATGACAAATTTCCAAAAAGTGTGTCGAAATTTTGAATATGTTTGTGAAAAAATTTTCCTATGTAGACTAGCTATTTAAGCAATACAAATTTAATTTTTAACTATAACTTAACTGAATCTAACAAAAAATATGGTCTGACTTATCCAAATGGAACATTAATGAATATAAAGATAACTTCAATATTAAACCATCTTAATCACATTTGTTGTTTTAAGAAAGTTTATCATATCTGAAACCTGGTAATCACTTAGAAGACTTAAAGTAGATGTTGGTGCCCTCGAATAGTCCAAAAATGTGAAATAAATCAATAGTTAAGCATTACTTTCACAAAGATTGTCAGAATTCATTTCGGGGAAGTGGCGCCCAAATAATTTTTTTCTAACTAAATATTTGCGGGTCGGTGGTTTCAAAGTGACCCTGGGTATATTTCTGATTACTTCAGACATCAGTACTTTTATAAACCATTCAATGTTAATACCCCAAGAGGACATTTGTAATAAAACTTAAAATCCAATTTATGATGTCCTTTTATAAATGTTATTATATCTCTTCGCACAAAGAAAATCACTGCCTATTCGACAACACTAAAATCAATGTTTTATTACACAATATTAGGTTAAAGAGCAACATATGACTACCAAAAAACAAATCTCTCATCTTTTGTGCACAATAAAAAACTAAAGTGACGTAATTCTTGACAATAGCAATTGAGTCCCTGATGACCCCGCCCCAACGGCAATCTATGGAAGCCATAAAAAACCTGTAACTTTTCTCATACAACCTTCGATCAATAGTGGTGGACAATAAAAGTAGCAATAACCTCATTGATTCGAAACTACAGGACAATGGTCATCTTTGATGATGTGGGCTTGTCATTTGGGCAATTTTTCTCATGTCTTCTTGTGTGTTGAAGAGTCCTTTGTTAATGCCAAATTGATGTTGTCACATAGGGCTGCTGTCCTGCCAGCTTTTTTTTATTGACCCATTGTATTTTATTTCAACACTCGTAAAAAAACATCAAATAATATTTAACGCATACGTTTAAGTGTCTCGGGGTAATAATGGTCAGCCGTTTGGGTGGAGGAAATCAAGCAAACAAACGGAAGGACATTGTCGTAAAAACTAGCGAATTGTGAACTACATCCGGCTTGCCGTAAGTAAATTTTTGTTTGGATGTTATGCTATTCCAGAACCATAGACTAAACAAATAAAACAAAGAGAATGTATAAAAATAATAGAAAAATAGTATTTATTGCTAACGTGAAGAAAAGAAGTGGTCACCTAAAGGCCAGGAAGCAGAATCATAAATTTTTTATAAATACTGTTCTACTAAAAAAAATTATTATTTTGTAATTTTGGTTTTCCCATCCAATCGTTAATATGAAGTTATTTTGAAAAAAAAAAAAAAAACTGGAAAAAATGCTCATAAAAACTACAAAATCTGTCACGGCCTGTAGCGTCAGCCTTCTTCACTGTTCGGATCAACTTTCAACTTCCTACATAATTATTGGTGTATTTTTTTTTTTTATTTTCAAAACCATTTTGAGGTCTTTCAAACCTTTATTTGAATTTTTGTGACCTAATAAAGCATAGCTGTTCTTTACAAAAAAGGGAATTTTTAAGGTACATCGACCACTGACTTACGGTGGTTCAGAATTCAAATTTCTAGCCAAATCCTTCAATATTTTTGTCAAAATATTTTTTTTAAATTGCAGGAAATATTAAGAAAGTAGGGCTAAAAAAGAAGATACGTGTTGTAAAGTGGTTTTATCGTCGACAGAGGTAAGCTAAGAACGATAAAAGGTGTCTGAATGTACACTAAGATCATGAGTCGAATTTTCCCAATAGCTCGCACAGTGCCATAAAACGTTTTCGATCTCCTGAGGTGCAAATCGGAGGACTTAATTATTTAAATACTAAATTAAAATCTACTCGTGTTGAAATACGATAGGATGAATATAGGACGTTGCATTGACTTCTTAGGTGCTGGGGAACTCGAAGTTCGATTGTTCGAATGAAGATCGGGTACTCGCGAGTGAACATAGGTTGTTTCTTGGAAGGCGTCAGGAATTATGATGCTTGTGCTCGGGTGACGCTGGCGTTCGGGATGGTGAAGATTTAAAGGTAATGGGGAACTTGTGGATTGTCGCCAGATGTTGATTGGTGCGGGAGGTTAGGAATTACGATTTTTTTTTCGTATTGACGACGATGTTCGGGATGTTGAGATTTGAAGCTAATCGGGAACTTTGGTTTATGATCATTGCTTTTTGATGGGTTAAATGCTATCAGGATCAGATGGATCGGGTCTCGTTTGGATTCTGCAGCTCGCTGACGGTATGTTCGGCCACCGATATCTTGGCCTTCGTAGATGGATCAGAATTCGTTCTGTTACGCCTGTTTATTTATTTGGATCGTCTATAATGGCTAGGAAATAATTCTAAATATCACTACGGTTTATAACAATCTGAAATTAACTACCAATGTTTGAGCTTCGATACGGTACAACTAGCCGAAGTTCCTGGGGAACAACAAGCCATAGACTCATGTGGAACAATGATCCAAAGTTCCTGCGTACGAAGAGCCAAAGACTTCTGCGGAACAACGAACCGAAGCTCCTGTGGAACAACGGGCAGCGGAATGATGTGTAAATGAATTTCCGATCACTCAACTTAATGAGAGTCAGTCCAAAAAATATTCCCAGCTAACGATTCTACTAGTCGGAAGAAAAAAATGATTTAGAAAATCACCAACTAAGCCTTTGTCATACCCTCTGCAGCAATTAGCTTCACTTATTGTCAGCCAAACCGAACACTTAATATGACCGACATTGCCAAGTGAATGAGAATTATTTACCTTATGAAGAAAAGGGCATATTGCCGAATGCTAGGAGGTTGTTTGATGTTGTTCTCATTGTTATAGTCGCATGTTCGTGGTCTCACTGTTGCCGTTATTGTTGTTACTATTGATGCAATTGGTGCGGCTGTGTGTTCGAACTTATGCCTGTGATGAAATCTCCACGTTACAGTGTATCAGTCTTTCGAAGGCTTACATCGCAAATTAAATTGGTTACAGGGGAAAAATCCCAGCCCCCTTGCGCACATTTATATCTAATCTCTTCTAATTATTTATTTTATACAAACTTATTCAAATTAAAATGAATTCATTCAAACTGAATTGAAATGAAGACTTAACAACACGTACTTATATCTTTAATGACATGTACGAACACACACTCACTCTGACACTTTCTAAAGAAAATTTTCTTCACATCCGATGAAATTCTGTTAAAATAAAACTTTTTGGCAACAATTCTAATTGAATTACCCAAAAATGGGAAACAATAATGGGTAACACATTATTGATAGTTTGTCTCTCGAAGTGTTTGTGTGATTTGAATACAAAGAAGAAAAGGATTCGAATTCTTATAAATTTGAAACAGTTCATTATGGTGTTAAGTGAGGGAATTTCAATGAATTTAATTCTAAGAATTTTAAGTGAATTGAAAGTTTGGTGCTTATTTGGGAAAAGCATTGACAAATACAGGCAATACAGGGTGAGATGAAAAAACTGAAACCAATTTCAGACTGCTGTCATTTCTAAGCCACTCGTCCAACAGCTGTTGGACAGCTCATTATATTTTTATAGGCGTACAAAAGCGTTTTGGTGAGAATTTTCCGGAGAAAAGTTATTCGTGATGGAATTCCAGCGTGATAGTGTGATTTCTTTATATTTGGCTGGAAAACCACAAGTGGCTATCCAGTACTCCAGCATTTAAATGTGAATAAATCTTTTGTGTCTCGTACCATCGCTCGTTACCGTGATACTGGTAGCGTAACCCGACGTCAAGGAAGTGGACGAAAGAAAACAGAAGAAATGGTTTGAAAATTAAAGAAGTGACTTCATCGAAACCCGCGTCGCAGTGGCCGAAAAATGGCTCGTGAGCTGAACATATCGCAATATTACATTCGGCAAAAATTGAAAAATGAGCTCGGTGTAAAGCCATTGAAATTCCAAAAAGTGCAAGAACTTACACCGCAAAATATAGAAAATAAACTCAAAAGAGCTAAAGATTTTTTTCGCTTGGTCGAAAGTGGTGAACTGCCGAATTTAGTTTTCTCCGATGAGAAAACATTCATTGTCAAGCAGTTTGTAAACAAACAAAATGATAGCGTTTACTTGCCAAAGAGGTCAGATGAAAATGTGCACCTTCGGTTGGTCACCAGAACACAATCGCCGGCCATGGGGATGATGTGGGCCGCCATAACAAGCGATGTTAGCTCTCCTCTCGTATTAATCGAATAAATGCCGAATATTATCGCGAAAATATTCTGGAGGGTGTATTAAAGCCTTGGGCACGCAAACATTTTGGCCGCAGACCTTGGACATTCCAACAGGACTCAGCACCATCCCACTCAGCACCCGTTACCCAAGAATGGTTACAAAATAAGGTTCCTCCTTATTCCTCATTTAAAAATTTGATGCTATTTCCGACATGTTTTGCTTTCACTTAATTAAAAAAATGTAAAAATTATGGCGTTTGACTTTTTTGCAGTTTTTTTATCTCACCCTGTATTGGCATATAAAGGCAAGATAGAGGATATGAATGAAGAGGAGTAATAAGGACAGATTATCCATGGTCCCAATTGTTAAAATTGCACTTGAGTGGAAGAATTAAACGATGTAGAAGAGTTTTATGTAGGGACCATGTTTTTTATTCAATTTTCCTGAGTCTAGAATATTAGATCTCGATAGAACTTGAGAGGTTATATCCTCAAAATTTTTAGCCAAAAACATATATTTGTTTAAAAACTAATTTTTTAGATTATTTTCCGATGTGTATTAAATTCTCCAGTAACTTAAATCATCTTACCTTTTAAAGTCCCAATCTAAATGCGTTTCCTGTGTTGTGGAAACTCATTTGATTTTCTTAATTTCCCTCTCTCTCTCTCTGACTGTTCAAACATATGAAGTTTCATTTGTTTATTTATTTGTCATTCCTTGCCCAACAAATATTTCATGAAGCCAAACCCCTACACTAACATTTTGGCTCTTATCAACAACAATCTTTGCATTGTCTTATCCTTGTATCTCTCGCTCTGTGGGTGTGTGTGTGCAATTTCTCCAATCTCCTCTCTTAGGTTATTTGCTTAAGACACAATTAGTTGGCTTTAGCTATTTGTTTTCTGATTATGAAGCGTTAAGAAAACTGTCAACATTTCTTTTGGGCCAAGAAACAAAACCAAATCGCACTCACTCACACACGCACACACACACTGAGAACGAACCCTAGACACCAAAATCAAGACAATTTATTGAAAAACTTTTGCTACGACATCTTCCGATGCCGACACCACACCAACAACACACTGACAACGATATCCTTTAACACATCGTTTTTTTCGGAATGGTATGAGACAGTTAGTCTGCCTGGCGTTGATGATGAACTCCTCTACGTCACTACTTAAGTAAATAAGTCTTGTAAAACGAAACAGGCTTATCTTTGTAGAATATTTGGATGTGGATGTTTTCCTTTCCCACTCTGTCTCTCTCTACCACTTCCTTTAAATGAAATGGGTGAATGCCAAAAAGATGCTTAACTTTCTTATAAGACATCCTGCTGAGATGCTGGAGGTATGCCGCCATACATCCAACAGATTGAAATATTGAGATACAGATGCTGTCGTCTAATGGTAATGGTATTCGTTTTTTTTTTGCTTGCCTGGTTTGCTTTACTTTCTGTGTTGTCACACAAAAAAGGATTTGCCAGAGTTGAGAAAAAAAAAAAACGTTAAGTCATGGAGCAAATAAGTAGATGAATCTCTCTTGTTATCCTTTTACGCCTTACGGTGTGTTAATGATTTTTTGTTTCGTTGTAGATTTGTTTCATCTTGAGGGTGAGGGGGTATTGTTTGTTAAAGTTCATCGTGTTCATCTCAAATAAGAAATCTTGGCTAATTAGCAACAAAAACCAGCTTAACAAATGTGTGAAGAAGGCTAAAAGACTGGAGAACAATTGTTGACATTTAAGCGAAGTTTTGGCAGTGGGATAACATCTCAAATCTTGAGAAGAAGATTGGGAAAAATATACAGTTTGAGAGGGATCAATATAAGCATTGGAAATTAAGTCCTGCAGAAGACCTGTGGAAATTTATGGTAAGGACCTAAACTAATATCTTTTAAGCCAAATCATTATAATTGCAAATTGTTGTAATTAAAGACCCTGGTCCGGATTTTTAGAAATATTTTATTCGACTTTTATACAAGAATCGTTGAAAAATAAAAAAATATATTTTTAAGGGTTTGTTGGACAATAATTCTTAAAGGTAAAGCTATAGGTCGAAAAAAGTATTCTTTTTATGAAGGACAGGTTGTCCTTAAAAAATCTTAGAAATCCCCTACTTTTGGCACTTGAAAAAAGCATTTCAAAAACCACGAAATAAAATTACGACTATTGGTCCTTGGAAATTCTATTAAAACCGGAAAAAATTCATCGCAAATATCCTTGAAAATTTCATTTGTAGTGCGAATTCTTCCAATCATAGTTAGATAATTCCATAGGTAATTCGAATTTAAAAATTCGGCTATCCCAAAATAGCTAAAATTTGGGAAATTCGTTATATGAGGCTACACTAAAACCCGAAACTCGAATTACAGCGAATTTCGTGAAAATTTTGGGATCAGCAAGTTCGTCAAATAGGGGCTATGTCAAAACCCTAAACTACATTCAATATTATTTTCCAATGAGTTAGACTACGCTCTCAGAGCCAAAAATGTCGATAAACAACAGATTTCCTTGACAATAGGACCTATTACCTTTAGAACGCCCGTAATCAGTGGGTAGCGCTAAATTAAGGATGGACCTCTGGACCTCTTACGAGCTCTATGATGATTTTTGTATAAAAGGAGGAGGAACCTTGCCAGAAAAAGTCCACGGTCCACGTTTTCGTATAGTCCCATATAACGGAACCTCCCTATATTCGGTATTTTCATGATTTTAGCGACATTATTTCCCGGAATTATTTAAAATTTCGTATTTGAAGTTCGTAATGGGTACTACAGCCTATGACAAACATTTTTGTATTCCTCCCGGTAGTCTGAATGTTTATTATTTCAGCAACATTATTCACCGGAATCGTTTCAAATTTCGTATTGGAAGATCTTAATGGGTACTACAACCTATGGCAAAAAAAATCGTATGCAGGTCCACGTCTTCGTATAGCCCCCATATGACAGTTGCTCCCGATACTCGGTATTTTCATGATTTTTGCGGCATTATTTACCGGAATTATTTCAAATTTCGTAATGGCTACTACAGCCTATGCCAAAAAATTTCGTATGCAGGTCCACATCTTCGGTTCGGCAGGTACCATATAACGGTTTTCATGTAAGTGTTACATTTCGGATTTTTTTTTTAAATTTTCAAGTTCCTTCCAAATGGTGGAGGATATTAAAAATTCGGACCGGCAGAACTTATCTCCTTTTTTATTTACAAAATCATTGAGGACTGGTTATTCTAATATTTTTTATTTTTTTTTTCCAAAAATATATCCCTTAAAACTCTTACCCACACAATATCTCCCCACCAAGTAGTACACAACTGCTCCCCCTTCCGAATTGGTGATGGTGAATAACAAAGCAATAACTGACCATAATAAAAAGCTTTTACAAATCAATGCAATTCCACTTTGATTTGTTGCTTAAATGCGCGATTTTTCCACAAGATTTATGTAGTCGCAAAGATTTATATGACAAAGTGCGACAGGATAACGGCGAACGAGCGAACGAACCGCGTATAATTTGAAGTGTAACGGCGAAAATAAAACGTATTTACGAATGAGGTATTATTGTTGTGGCCTTCTCTCCGCCTGCTTATCCGTGTCATACAATTTAGGTAATGGGGTTCAGTGACATTTTGGGGGGGGGGGGGGGGTGCTACAAATTTATAAAATCCCCAAAAAGTGGAGATTTTTCGCTGTATTTTTTGCTGTGCTTCACCAATTGCGTTACATTTTCCATAAAAGCTTTGGCAACAAACATAAATCACCGGTTGTTAACAGTATTTTCAGATGACAGCTTTATAGGATCATATTGAAAATATTTGGCCCCCAGGAGAAGGATGTGTGTTTTATTTGCGGCAGTGGTTATGTTTGGTGATGACTCGCAAAAAAAGTGAACCTGCCAGAGATAACCTCAAGTTTGGTGAAAAACAGATTGTAAAATTTGGCTGGTGTCTCTTGATTTTTTTTTGCCTGACAGCCAAAAGGCCACCAGAACTCTAACCCCTTCTGACCAAACAAAGCAGTAGCCTATGACAGGGAATTTGGAATGTTTAGATTTGATATCAGCTTGGGTGTATCTGCGTGTGTGTTCGCAGACAGCTTACATTGACTATTACCCAATTGCCGTTTTGTTGAAGGGTTTACAAAATAAGTGGTTTAAATAAGTGTATTAAAAATCCGTTACAGTAGTAGTGGACAGCCGCGGCTGAAGCGCTATAAAACGCATTTGTTTTTGAAAACTTACGTTGATGGCATTTTAATTAGTTTTACTTTGGTAATAGCAATCAGCATCAGGGGGTTGCCAACATATATGCAGATATGCCTCCTATGCGGAAGGTTTGTTGTGAGGGTCAACAATTTAGTGGTTCCAAGGACCAGTGAAAAACAATCCACTCCATGTTATTGGTTTGCTGTGTGGACACCATGTGTCAGCTTTGTTAACAAATTGAAATTGTTTTGATGTGGTGGCATTCATTGTCAATTACGCGGAGTGTTGGAGGAGTGGTAAGAGGAGAAGGCGATGCAGACGAATTAGATTTGATAGTGAATATAACTTGAAATGTTTGCAGTTCCAAAAATATTAATTAAAGGATGAATGATAGCTGAAAAAACAAATAAAACGCTAGTTTTGACAAGCCCGAATTTTTATACCCTTTTTTATACCCCAAAGTGAACCCCCAAATTTTTGCGAAGTAAGTGGCCTTAAAGCCCTCAAATTTGGTATAAGATCATATGTCAAAATCGGTAAAAATCATGAAATTAAGACTATACCCAGTAAGAAATTGGAAGTCGCATGTGCCACTTTTCACCTTACTAGTAATGACAACTACATACCTTTTGCACTTCATGCATGCCAAAAAAAATAATCAGTTTATATATCTATATATAAAATAATAGTGATATACGAAGCTAGTTTCTTGCAAATTTGCACGAGGGTCAGCCTTGGTGCGCAGGTGATGTACCAAAGAGTTTTGGAAAATTTGGACTTTAAGGTTACGAAAAGTTTTTAAATCGTACTAAACTTCTAAAATGGTACCATGTATTTTTATGTGAACGGATTTGATATGAGAATCAAGATAAGAAAGTATGTTTGAAATGTGTACCAAGTGTGCAAACCGTACTAAATGGTACCAAATTTTGATTTGAACGAATGAAGCTAGAATTTTAACATTTTCTATTGGGGTACCTGTTAGTGATCGGTTTGTGATAAAGTACCAAAACAGATAGTGCTTGAAATCTGAAATTTGGTGTTTTGGTCGTTGGTAGTCTTGATATATGTATCTCGAAAATGTGTACTATAATTGTATGAAGGGTGAAGGAATAGAGATAAAATTGTGAAATTTGATATTTCGATTACTGATGATATCTGTATTTGAGATTTGGCGGTGGTTTGGAAATGCGTAAAAAAAGTTAACGAAAAGTGCTAAATGGTACTAAATTTGGCATTGAGAAAATGGATCCTTAAATTTGATAATAAGGTCTCTCTTGGTATCTAGAATTGAGATATGGAGGTGGTTTTGGAAATGTGTACTATAATTGTGTGACAAGTACTAAATGGTACTAAATTGGGTATTGGGTGAAGGGGTGGAGATAAAATTGTGAAATTTGATATTTCGATTACTGATGGTATCGTATGGAAATGCGTCCAAAAAGTTTACGAAAAGTACTAAATGGTACTAAATTTGGTATTGGGTAAAGGGATCCTTAAATTTGATACTAAGGTCTTTCTTGGTATCTTGGATTGAGATATGGAGGTGGTTTCGGAGATGTGTACTATAATTGTACGAAAAGTACTACATTTGGCAATGGATGAAGGGATAGAGCTAAAATCACGAATATTAATTATGAGGTCTCTGATGTCGAGAGAAGCAGCTGCCTTTGGAAATGCGTGCCAGATTGTACGAAAAGTACTAAATGATACTAAAGTTGTATTGGGTGAAGGGATGGAGGTGATATCCTGAATTTGTGGTCTCTGTTGTTATCTATAGTTGGGAGAAGGAGCTGATATTGCGTACTATAACTGTACTATATTTGGTAATGGGAGAAATTATAGAGGTGAAGTCCAGTAATTTGTTATTCAGGACATTGTTGGTATCCGGTGTTGAGATCTGTTAGTGGTTTTACAAATGCATACTATAAAATTTTAGAAAAGTACTAAGTGGTATTAAATTTAGTTTTGGGTGAAGGGATAGACGTGATATCCTGAAATTTGATATAAATGTGACTTTTAGTGTCTGTGGTCTGTGAGGTGGTATTGAAAATGTGTACTATACTTGTTCGGAAAGTACTAAATGTTCCGACTTTTGGACCACCGTTGGTATTTAGGTTAGCGAGTTGTAGATTGTTTTGGATATGCGTACAATATGTTACTAAATTTTGTAATGGCTGAAGGGATACAGCTGAAGTTCTGAAATTTGATGTTGAGGTCATTATAGGTTTCTAGGGTTTACATGCGGTCCATTATGCAAATGAAGGATTTGAAAAACACTTGGGGTAAAAGCTCGTATTAATCGACCGTGGCATCAGAACAAATGCCGAATACTATCGCGAAAATATTCTGGAGGGTGTATTAAAGCCTTGAGAACGCAAACATTTTGGCTGCAGACCTTGGCCATTCCAACAGGGCTCAGCACCATCGCACTCAGCACGTGTCATCCAAGAATGGTTACAAACTGAGGTTCCTCGCTTCATTTCCAGCGCACAATGGCAACCAAAATCTCCGGATACCAATCTCTTGGACTATTGTGTCTAGAATATTTTGGAAAGCCAGGTTGGCACTAAAAAATACCAAAGTGTCGATCACCTCAAGCATGCGCTTCGCCGGGAATAGGTCAAAATACCGCAGAGCAACATTCGGGCAACGTGTGACCGTTTCATTGGCCATAATTCGTGCCAAAGGCGACCAATTCGAACAAATCTAAACTTATTCTAAAATTTGATTCTTTTTTTTGCTTTCATGCAATAAAATTTAAAAAATTTATAAAAATTATGGCGTTTGACTTTGTTGCTGTTTTGTATATCTCACCCTGTATTTTCTTATTATTCATTTCGAAAAAGGAAAAACTAAAAAAAGAAAAATGTATAAAACCTTGAAAGTCTGGTAATTTTTTCGAATCTCTACACAGCAAAAAACGCTTTAGAATAATACCTACATAGTTGATAAGCTGCATTTGAAAAGAGGGATGCGCTTTTGGCTATTTTCCAAATATTTGGTGGCTAGATATTTCCATTAGGTCAGACCAATTACAGCTTAGAAGGCCATGTTAGCAAACAACTTCGATTTTCTTAGAAGTACAAAAATTCCAAATATTCATTGGTCTGAAGAGTCCATACCTCTCAAATGTCCACACTTCAAAAGCTTTTTGCATGGACACTTCTCTGCATTTTTCAAGAGTCTCTTCTATTCTGCAAAATAAAAAAAAAACTGCAAGTACCAACGATTATTATTTAACCAAAAAATATTTATAAATTTTATTCTTCATTCTCCCCAACCACCAATCCCCCCAACACTTTTCCGCCACTCCCTTCCCAGAATAGAAGCGCTGGCCAGAAAACAATCAAAAACAGGAATACTAACACCCTCCACTTTGCAAGAAGACACCCAAGATGTAATGGGGGAGAAATATTCAAAATTGCCAGCGAACTCGGGAAGAAGGGGTAATAGCTTTCAAACAATAAATGTCCGCAAAAACCATTGACACGGCAGCCAAAACTCATCCTATATCAACAAATCTAGTGGAGATGGATGTTGGTGTGGTATAATGTTGGTGTTTGGAAACCTGACTAAAAAGGGATCGGACCAGAGGCAAATAGAAACGAATTTGAATATAACGGCTCGAAGGACGATAAGTCATTACAAATGTAGACACGTAGCTTAGCAAGCCAGCCAGTCAGTCACTTCTCAGTCCAGGGTAATGGAGATATTGTATTTGCAGGGAGCTATAACACAATACTACTCCTCTGCCTCCGTCCTCGGCCACTCTTGAGCTCATAAACATTGTAAACAATGGTCAGGCGGGAAATTACTAAAACTGTAAGCATCAATGATTTCCGCGTCCCACCGCAATGGCATGTTAGGAAAACGGCCAAGGGGGACGGTGGGTGGACTGGTCAAAAACGGGGTGTTTAAATACTGTGGGGTGGGGCGAGGAAAAGGGGTTCGCAAGTATTTGCCATACAAAATTCAGAAAAGTTGGCAATTCATCTAATTTGAATGTTGGCTTCCACATGTGACGAACATGTGTAAATAGTGTCTGCTATGGTCTTGTTTTAGTAGAGGGGGTGGGAGCTTTTTGTTCTTTTCATATCGTGTATGTGTGGAGGTAATGGTCACAAAAATGGCCTTTAGAGACTATTTACCAATGTAGAAATTCAGTATATGGAATATAAAATATATTTCCCCCTTCCGCCCCGTCTGTTTTTGAACTTTACAACCAAAGAAGAATGTTGAGTTGTCACTGAAAAGTCCTCGATGATGATGAGGTTAAGTCTATTGTTCTTGTTGTTGTTGCTTTTCGTGAAAACAGCTTCATTCATTCATTATTTGAAACATGAGAGTGCCACACAAACAATAAATAAAATTAAAATGATGCAAACAATGGATTTTTTTTTTTTGTTCCATGAGGGAAAAAATAAAAATTAAATGGAGGAACAAATTTTCGAGGAGCCACAAAAAGTTCAGAAAATTGGAAATCACCCAAACATGTTCAAACATACAAAGATATCATGGCGTAGATGCACCATGTTAATATGGCGAAGATGTACTTATAGGTCAGCTTCCACGGAGTAGATGCTCATCTGGGCCATCTACTCTAAGGTAGATGCCAATGTGGGTTCTCTACTATAGAATAAATGCCCATATGGGTCAGCTACTGTAAAGTAGATGCCCATATGGGCCGGCTACTGTAGAGTAGATGCCCATATGGGCCGGCTACTGTAGAGTAGATGCCCATATGGGCCGGCTACTGTAGAGTAGATGCCCATATGGGCCGGCTACTGTAGAGTAGATGCCCATATGGGCCGGCTACTGTAGAGTAGATGCCCATATGGGCCGGCTACTGTAGAGTAGATGCCCATATGGGCCGGCTACTGTAGAGTAGATGCCCATATGGGCCGGCTACTGTAGAGTAGATGCCCATATGGGCCGGGTACTGTAGAGTAGATGCCCATATGGGCCGGGTACTGTAGAGTAGATGCCCATATGGGCCGGCTACTGTAGAGTAGATGCCCATATGGGCCGGCTACTGTAGAGTAGATGCCCATATGGGCCGGCTACTGTAGAGTAGATGCCCATATGGGCCGGCTACTGAAAAGTAGATGCACATATGGCCCAGCTACTGTAGAGTAGATGTCCATATGGGCCACCTACTATAGAGTAGATGCTCATATGGGCCAGCTACTATAGAGTAGATGCCCGTGTGAGCCAGCTGCTGTAGAGTAGATACCCATATGAGGCAGCTACTGTAGAGTAGATTTCCATATGGGCAAGCTGCTGCAGAGTAGATGTCCATATGGGCCAGCTACTGTAGAGTATATGTCAATAAGGGCCAGCTACAGTAGAATATATGCCCATAGGGAGCTGCTACTGTTAAGTAGATGCCCATGTGGGCCAGCTACTGTAGAGTAGATGCCCATATGGGCTAGCCACTGTAAAATAGATGCCCATATGAACCAGCTACTGTAGAGTATATGCCAATAAGGGCCAGCTACTGTAGAGTAGATGCCCATATGGGCCAGCTACTGTAGAGTAGATGCCCATGTGGACCAACTACTGTAGAGTAGATGCCGTGTAGGCCAGCTACTGTAGTGCAGATGCCCATGTGGGCCAGCGTCTGTAGAGTAGATGCCTATATGGGTCTGCTACTCTAGAGTAGGTGTCCATATGGGCCTGCTGCTATAGAGTAGAAGCCCATATGGACCAGCTACTGTAGAGTTGATGCCTATATGGACCAGCTACTGTAGAGTAGGTGACTATATGGGCCAGCTAATGTAGAGTAGATGGCCCATATGGGCCAGCTTCTATAAAGTAGAAACCCCCGGGGCCATACTGTAAAGTAGATGTCTATATGGGCCGTCTACGAAATTGTAAAACTCCATATAGACCATCTACGACGGAGTAGATGTCCATATGGTCCACATACGAAAGAGTAAATGTTCATAAGGGCATCAACGATAGATAGATGTCTATACGAACCACCTACTATAGAGTAGATGTCCATATGGGTCATCTATGAAACAGTATATGCCCAAATGGAATAAAAGGCCCATATGGACCACTTGTAATATTGTAGGTTAGGAATTAGCAAAGACAGGGTGGAGTACCTTCACTGAGCGTAATTCTCTCATCTCACACAATCAGAGCCATTGACCTGAGTTATGAGAGCATAAAACTTCCCGGCCCTGTTGTGCCAAGATCTGTCAATTCCTTGCAAAATTTCCCACTAATTACCATACTACTCCCCCTCCATATCCTGCTTTTTTTTCTCTCCTTAACATTTTTTATTGTCTTCCATTCTTTTGTTAAACGCAACACACGTAATGACCTCAAATGTAATGGTCAGTACAAAAATCTGCAACTCACACCAATTCCAAATCGAAGCAATATGAGCGAATTCCAGACCCTGTTGGTCGGTTGGTTAAATTGAAAAAAGAAATTGTTTTGTAACTGGCAAAAACGAGTTCATTATTTCGCACCCTTTTTTTTACTGTGCCGGCGAAACAAAGGCCAAAGCAGAAGAAGACAAGCATGGCCAGCCAAGTGATGTAGAAAGTTTTTCCCATTAAAAAAAAGCACAGAATTCGCGTTTTTTATTGCACTCAATATTTTTGCTGCCGACTTTGTCGTCTTCTTCATTCTGTCTGTTTTTCGCCCGGCAGTTTGACATCCGTTTCAATAATTTTTTCCGCCAAACGTAAGTTTTCCTTTTTTATTCTACCATTTGAAGCGTATCCTTTTTTAATTAAAATGTTGACAGGCTGACTGTCTGAATTTGAATAGCAAGTCAAGCCAGCTAGCCAAAAGCCATCACAGCCACCGTGTGGACTCATAGCCTGAGGAAAAGCGGGCATGGTCCGAACGTGTAAAACGAAGCTTATGTAAAATGTCTATAATTTCACTTTGACGTTTTGTTTTGTTCTGTCAATAAATGATGTCCGCACACAATAGTCAAAGCACGATGGAGAATTGTTGTGACATACGTGTGGGATTTCGTTGTAAAGTGATTTTTTATGTGTCTCTCTTTCTCTTGGACAACGTGAGTGAGAGAGAGTTTAACGTGGCAGGTTTTTCCATTTGCGAGGTTCCTTAGATTTTTTTTGTTGGGTATTCTTACATTCCATTGTAATGGAAATGTCAGCTTTTGGGTAATATTTTTTCATTTATTTTCTCAAAATTAAAAAAAAAACTACAACTTGGTTGAGTTCTAGAAAATAATTAAACTTCTGTAAAGAGATTTTTCATTGGCTTCCCGAGTCAAAGATTTTCTATGGGACTTCTTAAATCCCTTTTCAAAATAAAATTTGAAATATTTTAAAAAATATTTATTTTAAATGCAATTTCTTTAAATCTTTTACCACACCTCTCACAGATTTCTCCTTACAAATTGAGCCACCATAATTCCTTTTGACATCCTAACAAAAAGCCACGACGAAGAACTTATTATTAAAATATTCCAAAACCGGATAATTTATGATTATTTGAAATGCCACAAAATAGAAAACATGAATTGAAATTGTCACTTGTTAGATGCTGCCACTGCTACTGATGCTGCTGCTGCTCGAAAGCCAAAGGATCATAAATCATGTTAGTGAAGAAATTTTAAAGTCAGCAAAGCAAAGCAAAAAGGATAATAAATCTATTATTCAACACAACAACAGCATACGTTGCGAGAAGGAAAAACTCCAAGCATTCGGCACATCATGAATCATATGTGGAAGAAGGTATGTGATGTCCTTAGACGGGACTCCCAGCTAAGAAAAAAAAAAAAAACACGAAATGAATGGAGTGCAACAAACTGTGATTAATAGCAATGCTAACAAGCTGACAAATATGGCGCTCTGCTTCGTTGCAGGACTTTTTTAAAATTTTAATTTTTTCTTCTTCCTCCCGAAGGGGGAGAAGCTTAGCCAAAATCAATAGCTTTGTAATCCAGCCAAATCGTTGGATTACTAAAACATTTGTATATGCATGTAGATTTCCGGTTTCCGTTGAGTAAATTTTCGTAACATGTATCCTGTGGCACGAAACAAGTTAAGACTTGTTGATTTATGGTTTTCGCTTTGCTTGGAAGTGCCACGAACTTTTTAAAACTAAACCAAATTTAAAGTGGTGCACAGTTACATCAGGATAAACAAAATACCACGAGGTCCTTTGCATATGCATTTGACGTCGCATATGTGGACGGAAGGAAATCTCAATTTCTCTCTCAAGAGACAGAGAGAAAGAGGAAACGCATGCAAAACACACGTTACCTTTGCCATGATTTGTGGCAACTTGAACCCCTTTTCACTCTTACCTTCCGAGTCAAATACCATGTGGCATAAATCAAATTAAGAAAATGCTCTACTGAAAATGGTCTATTATCACTTGATGGAAAAAACCAAAACAACAACCCAGAGAACCCCTTTTTTGTAATTTGATCAGGAGTTCAATTATTTAACAATTTTCATAAATTTCATTACCAGCCATTTCGCAGAGGAAAAACCACGCGTGCCATTCCATGGAATATACCCCTTTTTACCGAGATTTTCCTGTAATCGAAAGAAAAATCACCCAACATTGTTGGTATGTTTTCTAAACACACAACCATAACAACTTCCTTAATGCGAACGCATAAATATGAAATATGAGACCAATATTTGAACATTCATGGCCTGCCAGAAAAATCTAAAAAAGAAATATTTATTTACGGTGACAGTGCCAAAAAAAAAACGCAAACATTAAATCCTTTTACAAAACAGTAACCAGATATGACGTCACATTTACTTCATTACGAACAACAACCCACCCTTCCACAGAATCACCAACAAAAAAAGGGTAAATTTCCCCCAAAATCTTGTGGATTTTTCAATAAATTTTCTATGGCCCATAAATAAAGATTTTCCACACGTATCGTTTTCCCACAAAAAAACATCTAACTTTCCATTGACTTGTGTGTTAAAAAACATACACACACGCATAATTTGGAACTTGTTAGGCTCATTAGGTCACATTGTTTTCTATTATTCCTCTGCTGGGCCTGGGCAGTGTTTGTGTTTTTGATATCCTTCTAACCCTTAATTGTATCCTTTTTGTACCAAAAAAAAAAGAAAAAAACAAAAATGTGTTATTTTAGTGCAAAAAGTTAACAAGTTAATTCGTTACGCCTTTCATTACTTGTTCGCTTGCCAATGACCCGTTGCTGAGCAGCTTTCCAAAATGACCAAATGTTATGGGTAGTTTTGTGGGTCCATAAACGGATTTTCAACCCTTTTGGAGTATGGCCAGACGGCAATAGTTTATGGAGGTCATAGTTTTTCTTTTGTTGTTGGTTTTTTATGGAAAATGTAATAGACCATTGATAACACAAGTTTTATAGTTAATCGTAATGCACCACTCCTGCAGGATGGAAATCCAAATATGGAAGGGGTCCTCGATGAAAAAAAGTTATTTTCCATAGAAAATCTTTAGCTCAGGACTTTGAGTTGGGAAGATTTTCTTTAGAAAATCTTCAGCTTAGGACTCTGAGTTACCAAGTTTTTCTATAGAAAATCTTCAGGTCAGGACTCTGAGTTGCCAAGATTTTCTACAGAAAATCTTCAGCTCAGGACCCTGAGTTGCCAAGATTTTCTATAGAAAATCTTTAGCTCAGGACTCTGAGCTGGGAAGATTTTCTATAGAAAATCTTTAGCTCAGGACTCTGAGCTGGGAAGATTTTCTATAGAAAATCTTTAGCTCGGGACTCTGAGTTACCAAGTTTTTCTATAGAAAATCTTCAGGTCAGGACTCTGAGTTGCCAAGATTTTCTACAGAAAATCTTCAGCTCAGGACCCTGAGTTGCCAAGATTTTCTATAGAAAATCTTTAGCTCAGGACTCTGAGTTGCCAAGATTTTCTATAGAAAATCTTTAGCTCAGGACTCTGAGCTGGGAAGATTTTCTATAGAAAATCTTTAGCTCAGGACTCTGAGCTGGGAAGATTTTCTATAGAAAATCTTTAGCTCAGGACTCTGAGCTGGGAAGATTTTCTATAGAAAATCTTTAGCTCAGGACTCTGAGCTGGGAAGATTTTCTATAGAAAATCTTTAGCTCAGGACTCTGAGCTGGGAAGATTTTCTATAGAAAATCTTTAGCTCAGGACTCTGAGCTGGGAAGATTTTCTATAGAAAATCTTTAGCTCAGGACTCTGAGCTGGGAAGATTTTCTATAGAAAATCTTTAGCTCAGGACTCTGAGCTGGGAAGATTTTCTATAGAAAATCTTTAGCTCAGGACTCTGAGCTGGGAAGATTTTCTATAGAAAATCTTTAGCTCAGGACTCTGAGCTGGGAAGATTTTCTATAGAAAATCTTTAGCTCAGGACTCTGAGCTGGGAAGATTTTCTATAGAAAATCTTTAGCTCAGGACTCTGAGCTGGGAAGATTTTCTATAGAAAATCTTTAGCTCAGGACTCTGAGCTGGGAAGATTTTCTATAGAAAATCTTTAGCTCAGGACTCTGAGCTGGGAAGATTTTCTATAGAAAATCTTTAGCTCAGGACTCTGAGCTGGGAAGATTTTCTATAGAAAATCTTTAGCTCAGGACTCTGAGCTGGGAAGATTTTCTATAGAAAATCTTTAGCTCAGGACTCTGAGCTGGGAAGATTTTCTATAGAAAATCTTTAGCTCAGGACTCTGAGTTGGGATTTTCTATAGAAAATCTTCAGCTCAGGACTCTGAGTTGGGATTTTCTATAGAAAATCTTCAGCTCAGGACTCTGAGTTGGGATTTTCTATAGAAAATCTTCAGCTCAGGACTCTGAGTTGGGATTTTCTATAGAAAATCTTCAGCTCAGGACTCTGAGTTGGGATTTTCTATAGAAAATCTTCAGCTCAGGACTCTGAGTTGGGATTTTCTATAGAAAATCTTCAGCTCAGGTCTCTGAGTTAGAAAGACTATCTATAGAAAATTTTCAGCTCCTGACTCTGAATAGGGAATTCCTATAGCTCAGAAAACAGAGAGTGTGCTAACAAATTAAACATTTTTCAGATTTTAAATAATCTGCCTTCTTTCTCTCATCTTACCACGACAAGGCTAGTAAAGCTATTATCCTTTTAATTTAAATATATCCTTTGGGAGGGATTAAAATGTAAACATTCAACATGACAATGATAAAAACTCAGAAAGCCAATGCTTTCATAGGATTTCAGAGATCTTTTGTGGAAACTGGCAAACATTTCGAAACAACCACCCATAAACAATTTTACATATGCCTGAAAAAAAAAACACACACACACAATGTTATCCTTGACAAACAGTGGCATCACAGGACGTTTAGGCAGGATATTTTCTATTACAGATAATGGCAAACTCAAACCTTTTCGTTTAGTTGTCATTCATTGTAAACCAGAAAAGTCCCGCGTTAAATTGTCAATCAAACTAAAAAGGACATCAACACCATGGCAAGGACAAAGTAAATATCAACGAGAGACAAATGAGCAAAGGGTTAGATAAGATTCCTGCAATGCTGTAACCCTTAATTGGAAATTGTTGACTATTGTTGGAGATGCTCGACTATTTCTAATTCAATATTGACAATTACTTAGGCCAAGTGTAATCATTTTGCCCGGCCAACTTACAATTATTTGCCAAGTCATAATCAAATTTTGGAATCTTTTAAATCCTCCAGGATATTTTTGGAATCGAATCACTTGCCAGCCAACACAGCTGTGTTTAAATTTTTAATCCCAGCCCACCAGAAAGGATTAAGGCCATTTTAAACAATATTGTTGAAGAGAAATGAACAATTTTTTGACATATGTTTGATGTGATGGTTTAAAAATGTCACAAACGACACATTTCGTCATTGAATATTGGCAGCTTTTTGGATGGAGGGGTGAAGCAAACAGGCATCTCATATACGCTGCCATTTGAAAACATGTTGCATCGTTAAAGTTTATGATTATGGTTTCTGACAGGAGATTTACAATTGTGACAATTTTTCTGTTCAACCAACTCATACACGTATGCCGATGTTAATGTGTGTGAGCTTTTAAATACTGACACACAGCAGCCGCAGACTCTGGTACTCATTCCCTGCCACAGATGGTTTATTTTGTTGATATGTGAGTGTGAGTGTAATTCCGGCGGATTTTTGCATATTTAACCGAACGATCATAAAATCTTATGTTTATTTCCTCTTTTTTCCAAAAACCTCATGTATGGCAAACAATGGGTCTGCCTTGCTCTCTCTCTGCCTCTCAACCTCTCTCCCTTACTCTCTTAAATGTCTTTTATTAAAAAGAAAAGGTTGGGTAAAACGCATCTCAGCCACACACACACACTCACATGCAATATTATTCCATATACTTCCGCAGCCACTACCACTACTTCACATATGAATTTCCTGGTTCATTTGCCTACGCACTTGCATAACGCCTGGCATATCTTCGTCACCGGTTTGTCAAACGTTTGCTGGGAGGTTTTTATTGTTTTATATGACTCCACGAGACTGAGACCAAAAACACCAGTCACCAGTCAATAAGCCCAACTTGTTCTCTTAAAGTTACTTAATCTTTTTGATGGTTTCTGTTGTAAAATTTTATGATTTTGATTGTTATATGTCACCGAGTCTGCCTGTTCATGTTCATGGTGTTGATATTAACACCGAGCTTTTGGTGGTTTCTGAATTCGAACCATATGTGCAAATATTCAAAATTAATTATTTTCGTATTACAGATGTGGGAGGATAATGACTGGGCGTATGTCGATGCAATGAACATTTCAAAATAATCATAATTCTAGACCGAAAATTTATTCTGAACTTGCAGATGACTTCAAACAATTTTCAAAGTAAGCAAGATTTTCTATGGACATTATATTTACATAGGAAGAAATTCTTTTGAGGATCGTGAATTTTTAAAACTATTCTTCAAGCTTGGAATAGTGGATTTTTTTAAAGAATTTTGAAGCCCTGCTTAAAGTGTTTCGGAAGATATTATTATATTCTTGGCAAAAGTCAAGGATTTTGAAGAAACTTTTCTCAAGGATATTTTAAAGAATATTTTTTAGAGCCCCTGGCCAAAAGTCGTGGAAAAAATTCTTAAAGATTTCCGCAAAAAAGTTGTGAATTTTTAAAGAAAATTATTTCAAAAGCTAATGACCAAAAATAATGACTTTTTCATAAAAATATCTCCAAGGACCTCTTGAACAAAACTCTATTTCTATGAAGTTTTTTAGGAATCTCTTGCCCAAAAATCGTTTATTTGTTAAGAAAGCTTTTCGCAAGGATCTTCGGACCGAAAGTTGTGGATTTTTAAGGAAACATGGTTTGCAGGGTCTAGTTCCTTGAGGACCCACTAAGCCTTAAACAACCTTTCCTGGAGTGTAAATCAGATATTTTATTGATTTAAATACCTAATTAAAATCTACTTGTGTTCAAAGGCGGTAGGATAGTTATAAAACAGGATGACGAATTAACTTATTATTGGGAATTTAAAGTAGAGTTGCTTAATTGATGATCGGGTATGTTACGTTTACGATGTTTCTTATTACGGATTCTAGGATTGATATCTGGGGGGTGAACAATTTGTCTTAGAAAGTCGGGAGCTATGATGCAGCGAGGTTGATTTAATCAGGATTTTCTCACGATTGGTACTTGGGTGATTAATATGGAGTGTGAATTGCCTGGGGATAATGTTCAGGTTACCAACGATTCAAAGGTGATCGGGTACATGTGTATGATCGTCGGATGTTGAGAAGTGAGGAATTTCAGGAATTTTGATGTTTGTGTTCTGAGTGGCGTCGGCGTTCAGGACGTTGACGATTTGAAGGTAATTGGGAATTTGAGAAGGAATGGTCGTCAGATCAAGAATTGACTGGTGCGGGAGATCAGGTATTTCCAGGTTTATGTTCTGAGTGAGGTGGGCCTTCAGTATGTTGACGATTTAAAAGTAAGGATTTGAAGGGAACTATGAAGCGAAGACTCCGAACCGAATCTCCTGTGGTTCAACGAGCCAAAGACTTTGAGCCGAAGCTCCTGTGGCTCAATGAGCCAACTACTCCTGTAAAACAACGAGCCGAAAATTTTACTCCGGTTCTAAATCTAGATTCAAAAATTCGTGTATTTTGGCTAGGTGTAATCAAAGATCTTCTGGAGTTATTAGGATAAGTTTTTCAGGGCATTGCAGAGTTGCAGACACTTAAGCAGGCCACTTCGAGGACGGCATTCAGACTGTAATTGCTGATGGCATCTATGACTGCATCAGTGTGAATGCCATCCAGATCTGCATGTTAGGCTTCTTGATCTAGAAACTCTCTCTCATAGGTTTGGTCCTCCCTTTCTAGAACATAAATGTCGTTCCTGATATACCTGGGAGTGGGGGAGGTAGATTTATATACCTTATGATGGTTTGGAGGCCTCCCACAATAAGACCCGAGCGGGCACAGCAATGAAAGCATATGTTTATCCTGACGTACGGGAATGACCTTCGCCTCCTCGTGCAAATGATTCAGTGGTGTCATTAGGAGCCACCCAGATTAACATTAGCATCCCCCTCCCCCAGGGGGTAGGTTTGATGATTTGGATGACTCCCACAATAAGACCCAATCAGGCACTGCAACCAAAGCACATGCTTATGCTGCGTATGAAAATGACCTTCGACCTTAAGTGGTGACATGAGGAGCAACCAAGATTACGATTACAATCTTTGCATCGTCTGGATTTAGAAAATCACTAAGTATCCTTTGGCAAGCCCCCTGCAGTGGTAAGACTGCCTAACCGAATACTATATGTGACCATGTGAATGAGAATTATTTGTCTTATACGGTAAACAACATATTACAATTTATAATTACTTTCGGGTAAAATGGAAATTCTTTTACAAAATCATCGGTCTTGTACGAATACAGAATTTTTTAGGAGTAGAAACCATACTTTTTGTACGCATATGATTACTATATAATTATATTGGCATTTTGGCAAATATCTCGGATTCTAATATCCCAAAAATTGTCATTAAATCATTTTTCAAAAATTGGAAAATCCCCACCCCATCTTTTGTAAAATCTCCCCCCACTTCTATAATAGTTTACTCAATGACATGGTATGTTATTTCTGCGAGTAATTTACATACCAGAACACGTGTCACAAAATTTTAAAATTGAATTGTAAGGCCTTGCAAAAAAACCTTTTAAAATGTCATAATAAACAAAATTTATTAGTTTATGAGCGAGCGAGTGTCGATATGTGGAAAACTTATGTTTTCGCCAAAAACACACCACCACCACCAGCGCCAATCCGCGCAAGGGAAACAAATCATTTATCCATGAAATAAAGGTAGGGAAATTTATTTGACACATTGCATGTTAAAAAAAAACAAATAACCCGCATAACGAATTTGCTATAACAGACAAAAAGAACTGAACATGGCAAAATACTTTGCTTTTTTGTTTCGATTTCCTAAGATTCCTTAAAAAATCTTCATCAGGCTTTTCGGGATTTTTTCTCATCAAAAAAAGTGTCATTTCATAATTAAACTTAACACAGGGGACTTCTCCTCTCACTTCCTTGTTGTTATCAGGAGATTACTTCCTTCAGAATTAAAAAAAAGAAAACACCCTCCCCTTCCTCTCACACCGAGTGTTAAGTCCAACAACATTAAAAATTCCTCTTGAAATTGTTTTCATCAACAAAGCCCTCTTGAGACTAAGTTAAGCTGAAAAGATGATGATTTTCTTGCTACAAAAAAGATAGAAAAAATATCAACGAATAAAAGCTAATAATGCTCATAAACAAATTTCTGAAGATAAAAATTCAAGAAAAAAATGAAAAACAAGACGAGATATGACTGCTACTAGGGGTGATAATAATTACGCCGACAAGACATAAAAATGTACATTTGATACTGCCTTTGTTGGCGGTGGATTTGTAAGACATCACTTTGAAACTTCCACGGCAAATGGTCAAGCTCCATGAGAGGAAGGCAGAAAGGCAGGCGGGCAGGCGACTGTCTACAAATGATGAGGGTGATTACTATTTGGCTACATAAACACAGGTTGTAAATTTCATAAATTTTAATTGGAAATTGCGGAAAAATCATAATTATTTTGAGTGTGACTATCAGAGTAATATTATAATGCTGCTCAAATATTAACATTTTTTTTTCCGGAGATGCAGTTGGTCATTGGCAGATAAGTATCTTGAAACAGTAGCCAGACAGGAGGAATTATTTGAAAGAATATTTTTATTTGACATGGCTTGGAGATTACTTGCTTTTATTTGCATAGCCTTGGAAGCTCAAATTGGGCAGGAATATTTGATAGAGCATTACAATGGATATGGAGGGTGGGAAAGTATAAGGTCAATTTATGAAATGTTCTGCAAAAATTAAAATCTTAAAATCTAGCATTGTCCGTCAGTCCACCCTTCTGTCTGCCTCTCTGCTGGCTGGAGCGCACTATAACTCTCGAAGGGATTATCCGATTTGGTCCAAATTTGGTACATCGTAAAATTATTATCAAACATTTATATTTGCATCAGTGCTAGGTGAGATGCGAAAGTACCTCCCCATAAAGGGTCAGTATTTTTAATAATTATATATCTTATAAAATGTGACGTAAGAGTCGGATTGTCTGCAAATTATGCACATCACAATATTTTTAATAACCCATGGTCTGGTGTGAAGATGGGATAAGCCTTCTGGTTCCTTCCCCACAAACGGACAAAGTTTTCAATATCACTTAAGCTTATAAAACCCGAAATTGACATCCAATCCCATTCAGACTGAGCACATCTCAATATTTCTATCAACAGAAGATCTGTTACAAATATGGTTGAGATCGGACCTTTCCTTCTGATATCTCTTCCACAAAGGATCAAGGTGTTGAATAACCAAAACGTTTATAAAATCTGTAATCTTCACATTTCACACATCCCATTACTTATACTAACTCAACATCTGATACGAAGATGGGTCGCCTCCTTTGATACCTTCCCCACAAAGGGTCAACATTTTGAATATCCATGAAGCTCGTAAAACGCGAGATTATCCGATCCGATTCCATTCAGTCAAACCTGAATATTTCAATTAATACGTTATCTGTTATAAAGTTGGTGAAGATTGGACCATTCCTTCTGGTACCTCCCCCACAAAGGGTCAAAGTACTGCATAACCAAAATGATTATAAAATCTGAAATAAGCATTAGGTTCTCTTCATATATCAGACATCGCATTATTTATACTATCTTAAGATCTGCTGTGAAAATGGGATATATCGGTCCACTCCTCACCAACAAACGGTCACAATTGGCAATAAAGTATCTATCATAACTTGCAAATGGAGTCAGCGATTCTTTACAATTTGCTATACAGGGTGAGATAAAAAAACTGCAGCAAATTCAAATGCCATAATTTTTACACTTTTTTGAATTAGTTTAAATTTGTTCGAATTGATCACCTTTGGCACGAGTTATGGCCTTCAAACGGCCAATGAAACCGTCACATGCTGCCCGAATGTTGCTCTGCGGTATTTTGGCAAGATTTCCGACGAAGCGCTTACTTGAGGTGATCGACACTTTAGTAGTTTTTAGTGCCAACCTTGCTTTCCAAAAATACTCCAGACACACTAGTCCATTGGATTGGTATCCGGAGATTTTGGTGGCCATTGTGCACTGGAAATGAAGCGAGGAACCTCATTTTGCAACCATTCTTGGGTGGCTCGTGCTGAGTCCTGTTGGAATGTCCAAGGTCTGCGGCCAAAATGTTTGGGTGCCCAAGGCTTTAATACTCCCTCCAGAATATTTTCGCTATAATATTCGGCATTTATTCTGATGCCACGATCGGCGAATACGAGTAGAAAGCGACCATTGGTAGTTGTGGTGGCCCACACCATCTTCATGGCCCGCTCTTGAGTTCTGGTGACTATCCGAAGGTTCATATTTTCTGCTGACCTCTTTGGCAAGTAAGCACGATCGTTTTGTTGGAACTGCTGGACAACGAATGTTTTCTCATTGGAGAAAACCAAATTCGGCAGCTCACCACTTTCCTCCAAGCGAAGCAACTCTTTGTCTCTTTTGGGTCTATTTTCTTTCTGTTGCGGTGTAAGTTCTTGTACTTTTTGGAATTTCAATTGCTTTACATCCAGCACATTTTTGAATATTTGCTAAATAGAATATTGCGATATGTTCGGCTCACAAGTCATTTTTCGGCCACAGCGAGGCGGGTTTCGATCAAGACGCTTCTTTACTTTTCGAACCATTTCTGCTGATGTTGCTGTTTTCTTCCGTCCACTTCCTTGACGTCGGCCTACGCTACCAGTATCACGGTAACGAGCGTTGATAGGAGACACAAAAGATTTATTCACATTTAAATGGTCGAGTGATCTAACGATAGCCATTTGTGGTTTTCCAGCCAAATATAAAGAAATCACACCCTCACGCTTGAATTCCATAACGAATAACAGCTATCGGACGAGTGGCTTAGAAATGACTGAAGTTGGTTGCAGTTTCTTCATCTCACCCTGTATCTAAATATTTCTCTCAACCTGAGATGAATATGGAATTTATGATCCCGCATAAAATTGGATATCAATGTTCGATTTTCTTGTCATTTTGCCCATACCAATATTTTTACCTGTATTGGATGGAGTATGAAAATGTAATACTTCCGTCGACTATGTCTGGTACCTTATGCGCATTTTAAGATTTTCTAAAAATGATCACATATCTCATATAAAGTGAAGGCAGTAACCACTATTGTCAAAACCCGGCACGTCGCAATATTTATATAATATTTATTTATGACCGATACGAAATGGACAATATTGGTCCATTCCTTTGGAACCAACTCCATAGAAGGTCAACAATTTGAATAGTCATAAGTCAAAAAATATTTAAATAATCGAACATTGGCTGAGGGTATACATCTATTGGCTAAGCCTGCTGATACTTTTTAACTTCTTTTATAAAGTATATCATCTCGGAGCGCCATGTAGAACCTCAAAATATTCTGTTGATAATTGTCCAAAAGAAAAAAATCTTAATTGTCTGATACCACTTCTCTTGGGAAATACCATCCTCGAAAAAAAATTCGGAGTTAATCTAATTTTCAGAGACCATTAAAGCTCTTTCTATAAAAATGCGCATCGGAAGTGTCCTAAAAATAAAGATCAAAAAAATTTCCTTCATCTATTAATGATCTATTACAATTGTCCCATTTAAAGATCAATTATTTCATTAAATTTAAAGGGCCTGTTTGAGGTCTTCTGGCGAGAAAATATCCATTGAAATTCAAAAAAAAAAAAAACATATAGGTTTGGTTAAAGAATGTGCGGTTGCCTTACAACACCACTCCAGTCGTGCTTTTGAGAATGTATTTGATATCTTCCGCCCAATCTACTTTCCAAAAATCTACATAAAATTTCTCTAATTAATTTTCCTGGCAAGAAACCCTCCAAAAAAATTATCAAATTAATGCTAATTAGCGACATTAACTAAAGTGTCCTTAATGGCCTGTCATCAGGCCCGAATGGACGTATTTTAATGAGTTCAGGAGGCTACAAAAAACAAAAACCAAATTCTTGTTTAATTTTTTTTATCGGAAAAACAAATTACGAAATCAAACATGATTTTTACATAAAACATTTACATGGCGGTGTAACAAATATGGCCACCCACCTGGTTGGCAATGATGAGTGGGTGTGGAAAATGGAAGGAAAATGTTAGCATATGTGGAAAATTATTGGCAATTATCAAAATGGAAAAACAAAGAACCCCCCATTCAAAATATTTGACATAATTTCAGAACATAAATCTAATATTTTGTGCTTTTAGTTTGGCAGAGGTAGAGGTTTGTCTCTATCTCTAATTGTGGCATATTGAGAAGGATCGGTTAGACAACACTACTAGATCCTTATGCAGGCAACAAAACACACACACCTAACATATCAGTTTACAATTACAAATGTCATGTTTAGATAAAAAAGAAAACACCCAAAAAGGAACTCACACTGGTAAAGGTAATAAATAAAAGAACAATAACAACAATTTACCACAAAACAAAAGTAAAGGACACATGAGTCCTTTTTTGGTTGACATTTTTTTTTGTAGGAAATAATTATATTGAAACTGATAATAAAATATGGGTGACAACTTTTTTGAGGATAAGATTATCGTTTTTTGCCAAAAAAAAAGTGGCAGAGGATTTTCACTTTCCAACCCTAATTATTAGCAGAAAATGGAAAGGCGTTCTAGGGGGGATGATAGATTTTTGAAAACTGACACCTCCTTTTGGCTAAATAAGATTGTTATACAATATGACAGCAATTAGGGTGTTATTTGGAAATACCCGGATACCTAGCCAGGGGGGTGGGGGTTTATTTTTTACCGCCAGGCAATTGTGGTGTAAAAGGAGCTCAAAACCAATTAACATTCATTTAAAGGTAATTTAAGTAACTTTAACAGTTGTTGAATTTATTAAATATTTGACATTTCACCAGCAGCATTTATTTTTTTTTTTTTTTAATGACAAGTGACATTTCGGGCCTTGTCTCCATGTTTTGTGGATGTCAGCTAATGTGAGGTGTCATCCCCTGATTTTTTTGTCATTTGAAAAAAAAAATAAAAATAAGGAAATAATTATTAAATATAACAAAAGCTAATAGCCAGAACGATGATGAACCACTTGTTCTCCATTTGACAACTATTCATTTGGAATCACCGAAAATCACTTGTCTCCTGGTCCTGTGACACTTTAAATGTCACTTGACATTGTCTATCACACATATGTGCAGATTTTTGATAATCTCTTCGCGAGGTGACTCCCTCTCTCTCTCTCTCTCTGAAGGACTTCCTTTGTAGAGTTACTTTTTTTTGTAATTGTCAACAAAAGAATTCCAAGCTCTCAAAAATTATGCTGTCAACACCCGAAACGCCCCGTTTCATTCTCGTGCCGCTGACATGCCATGCCGCTTTATTGGTTAAACATATGTAATGAATTCCCTTTTGTAAATTAGTTTTTTAAAATTAGTTCACCACACTATTCACTCTAAACACCCTAAAACCCAGATATTTGCTTTGGTTGTGCCTTTGTCGAAAATTCGGTTTGTGTCACTTCGAGTGTGAAATTTTTTTTTGTTCGGTTGTTTTTTTTTTTTTTTTTTTTTTTTTTTTTTTTTTTTGGCTCGCTCGCTCTAAAATGTTTAACGCCTCAATGCATATTTTTAATTTTATTTACAATGAGTTTGGTTTTGACACACTCTTGTGTTTTTTTCGCCCTTTTTCGGGGGTAATCCAATTTTGAAGTCAACGAGCGGACATAATGCATCCGTGCCTATGATGATCATCATCATCAGCCCGCAATGGCATTCGCCAAAATTGAATTCAAAAAAAAAAAAAGTTTTGTAATTTGCGGCAAATTGGGTATGGTTGAATGAGTGGAATTTGCACAAGTGTTCTCCAAAAACAATTACATCAAAGTTCGGCCTTAGAAAATATTGTTATTAATATTGATTGTTTGTAATTTTGAAAAAAACAAAAAAAAATATTCATTGCATGAATTTTTGCAACTGTTGAAAAGAGGGGAGAGCGAAAATATTGGAAAATAGTTTCAAAAAGGATTAAGGATTGGGGAATGTAGGCCAACAGCGATTTATTTTCGTTGGTAGCAAAGTGACTCTTTTAAATTTTTGGAGAAAATACTTGGATTATAGGTCAAAAATTGGCACCTATATGCCCTACAAAAATTAAGCTTTGTAGCCCAAGAAGGAAAAAGGGGGACTGTGGGTCAACAGCCAGTCTGGCAAGATATCGAATATAGATTTGAAAAAAATTGATATTAACGCCAATTCAGACGTTAGCAGACTATCCTAGAACGGAGAAGCTCTTAAAAGTCAGCGGAAAGCCACAGAAAATGGCTCTGGGATATACAGGGTGAGATGAAAGGAAAAACTGCAACCATCTTCAGACTGCTGTCATTTCTAAGCCAGTAGTCCGACAGCTGTTAAAATTATTCCACTGACAGCTCAGTATATTGCTAACAAGCGTACAAAAGCATTTTGGTGAGAATTTTCCAGAAAAAAGTTATTCTTGATGGAATTCAAGCGTGATAGTGTGATTTCTTTATATTCCGCTGGAAAACCACAAGTGGCTATCGTTAGAGCACTCCAGCATTTAAATGTGAATAAATCTTTTGTGTCTCGTACCATCGCTCGTTACCGTGATACTGGTAGCGTAACCCGACGTCAAGGAAGTGGACGGAAGAAATCAGCAACATCAGCAGAAATGGTGCGAAAAGTAACGAAGCGACTTGATCGAAACCCGCTTCGCAGTTGCCGAAAAATGGCTCAAAATATTAAATTCGGAAAATATTGAAAAATGAGATCTTGATAAAGCCATCGAAATACCAAAAAGTGCAAAAACTTACACCGCAACAGAAATAAAATAGACTCCAAAGAGCTAAGGAGTTGCTTCGCTTGTCCGAACTGCCGAGTGGTGAACTGTCGAATTTGAAAAAAACATTCGTTGTCCAGCTGTCCAAAATGATCGTGTCTACTTGCCAAAGAGGTCAGCTGAAAATGTGCAACTTCGGTTGGCCACCAGAACTCAAGCGCCGTCTCTGGTGTGGGCTGCCATAACAGCCGACGGTCGCTCTCCGTATTAATCAACCGTGGCATCAGAATAAATGACGAATATTATTGCGAAAATATTCTGGAGGGTGTATTTGCCTTGGACCCGCAAACATTTTGGCCACAGATCTTGGACATTCCAACAGGACTCAGCACAATCGCACTCAGCACGCGCCACCCAAGAATGGTTACAAAATGAGGTTCCTCTCTTCATTTCCAGCGCACAATGGCCACCAAAATCTGCAGATACCAATCTGTTTGACTATTGTGTCTGGAGTATTTTGGAAAGCAAGCACATAGAAACATTCGAGTAGCGTGTGACGGTTTAATTGGCCTTTTGAAGGCCATAATTCGTACAAAAGGTGAACAATTCGAACAAATCTAAACTTATTCTAAAATTTGATGCTGTGTAGGTCCACGTGTTTGTGTAGCCCATATATAACTGTACATTCCTTTCTTCGATATTTTGATGATATTAGCGACATCGAAGTCGGTACTACAGCCTATGTCAATAAATTACTTATGCAGATCCACGCTTTCGCATAGGCCCTTCATAACGGTTTTTATTTGGACGGAATTTTTCAACGTTTTTTTTTTTTTTTTTTTTTGAAAATATTCAGATTCCTTCCAAATGGTGAAGGTATAAAAAGTTACGCCCTGCCGAACTTATCTGCTTTTTTATTTGTTCCTTGTCAATTTTCATATAAGTTGTGTATCATTCTTTTTCATACATTTTAAGAGAGAACCCAATGGATCTAAAGGTCTGCCACAGAAATTATTGTTAAACTACATCTATGCCCCAAAATCTTGGTTTTCCAAATATATGGATTCGAATTCTGAATTTTGTGAGTTCTGAGCCGCTGTAAAGCTGAAATTGTTAGTAGTAAAATTAATCGGGTATCTCAGAAAATTAAGCCTTTCTCTATTTTTTTAAATTTTCCAAATTCTATCTAAAGGCGATAAGCTGGTCTGGGTATAGACAGACTAAGCTCACGAAGTGGTCCACAAATTACAAAGATTATTGCCATAGACTCTCGGGAGGTTATTGCTTTCGTAGGAGCACATTAAGCATATTTTTAAAAACTTCCGTGAAATTAACGTGATCTTCATAGGAGTTCCACGATTTGTGGTAATATTTTTAATCATTTTTTCGTGAAGATAGCTGTCAAATATATTTTACCATTAAATAAATTTGAATATCAAACAATTCTTATTAAAATCTAAAACCTTCGTACTTTCCTTTTCTTCTTTTTTTCTTAAAGTATTTCCTTTCCAAGTTTCCTTTTTTTATGTTCCGGAAAGGTACAACATTCTTTGGTGGTAACGCTAATTTGAACTGATTGCTCATTATTTAATACCCAGCCAAATATTCAATTATTGGTTTGTTCGTTTCACATTTTTTTTTTCAAGCCAAATCCTTAAATAAGATTTGGTTGCGAGGTAAATAAGAATTGCGAATTGAAAAAAAAACGCGCTCAAAGAAGGAGAAACTCATTGAACCACAAAATAAAGCATATCATAATAATATTTGCACCAATAAGCATTTTTATGGTCACACGAAAAAATATTGGAACCATGACAGGTGGTACAAGGCGACCTGGGAGCACTCTAGACTATTTCTATAGATAGAAATAGTCTCTGTTACAAAATTCTGACGATGTCATTACTACACCTTTGCTGAACTAATATTGTCTATGTAGAGCCACATTTTCACGACGAGAAAAATAAAGGATATTCAATGCCTTCAAATCCTTAAATCTTTTAACAAACTCAAGGCATTTCCTTAAGCTGATTCTGTTTTTTTTTCTCTTTCAGATTTTCTCAACTTTGCCATAACGATAGACCGTTGCCAACGTCCTGGTGGCAAAAGCGACAGCATGTCACACGAAAACCCGGTAAAAAGAAAACAGGACACAGCAGGATATCTGGTTTTATACACTTTGATATTTTTTCCACTCACCCGCCCACACACCGCCACCACACCTATTGTGTCAACGGAATGACACGCCGACTTATTACAGCAACAAATAAACCTCAACATCTTTTCAAACCTAGACCACTTTGGCTCGCCTTTTCTGTTGATTCAGCGAAAATTTGTTCTTTGAAGTTGATATTTACTTCATTTTCCCAAACAATGAATGCAGCGGAAGGATGGAAACCAAAGCAAGCAAAGAAAACGCCGAGCCATTGACAATGATAAATCCCGAGATTTTAATAAATTATTTTCTCAAGAGTTTGCGAAAAAGCGTTGCAGCTTAAAGTTTATGTGTCTCGTAGATGTTATCGGAAGATGGCATTTTTAAAATAAATAAATTTTGTGTTTAAACACACAAAAATTTGTTAAAAATTATCTTCAATAAAATTTACAACTGTATTTAGGGGCTGCTGGAATTGGAGAAGGCGCCACGGGTAAGCCTAAATAAATGGCAAAGTTTTGAATAAATTATTTATTTCTCGGAGACTCACTTGCAGTTCGAGTAGGAAAATATAAAGACAGTTATACGAACCCTATATACATTTAACATTTTTGTTGATTATTGCGTGTTTTAGGAGTGTTACCTGTATTTATGTTATAAGTCCCATCCAATAGACTCGCACCAACCAGGCAATAAATTTCATTACAAAACTACATGCCTGGCAAACTTATGGTGCAGCAGTGCGATTATCTCCTAAAATTTGTGTAGTTTTTGTGCAACACTTTGCCAAAAATAAATTGGTGGCCAACCCCAGCTCCGGAACCAAACCGCCAACTAAGTAACCAAACAACCAGCATACCTCCTCCATTGATTCGACAATATTAGGAGCGCACTACGTAAATTCTACGTTTTCTCTCAGCTCGGTAAAGAGATGGAGAGGGTGTTGGGGAAGAGAAAACCGCCAGCAAATAAAGAATGGCTTAAATGCATGCAACAACCACAGAAACCCTCCCCCCACAAACCGAAATACTAACGGAGAAGACGTCGTTTTTCGGTAGCCACAAATTACTAATTTCAAATTTATTGCAATTTGTTTTGGTTAGACTCGCAACGAGGACGACGAACAATGAGCCACAAAAGCGATAAAATATTTTACTCTGTTTTAGGAAAATATTTACACAGGAGCCATTGGAGTCATTTACTTCCGTTTGCAGGAACTTTTGTTTCGTTCCGAGATATAATTGTGGGTGTGAGATCGGCTTTTTTGGAAATGTCACCAAATTGCTGTTCACTGGGTGTTGGATTCAAATTAGTCATAATTGGTTTATGTGATTTCAGGTCTTCTGCTCCATTTGCCATTTATTAAAGCAATTAAAATGTTATTTGCAGCTAAGTTAAGAAAACAAGGATAAAACACGAAGGTACAGGGTTTTTCTAATTGTTCAACATTTTGCAGATGTCAATGACTTTGTCCACCATATTTTGGATGTAATGATATTCCGAATGGCCTGCATGACCAGAATCATAAAAAGCCGTTAAAAATATCCTCATAAATTCATAATTCTATAATTTTGAAAGTTAAAATCTTCGATCGGAAAGATTTTCAAATTTAATCGATTTCTCAGGGAAAAAGAACAACAAGGAGACCTCAAAATAGGTTAACTAATAATGAACGAGGTCTTTGGAATTTTCACAATTCTATAAATTATTAGGTTCCTAATATAATCTTAAAAATTAAAAAAAAAAGTAAGAAAAGATGGTGTTCTGCCGGGCCGAACTTTTGTATACCCTCCACCATTTGGAACGAATATGGCAATTAAAAAAAAAAAAATAAATAAATAAATCCGTTGAAAATTCTGTTAAAATCTTAAAAATACCGAATGGGTCGACGTCGTGGACCTGCATGGGCAACATTTGTCATAAGTCAGTACAATATTCAAATGTGAAACTTGAAAAAAATCAGTGAACGATGTAGCTAAAATCATCTATATACCGAATATAGAGAGGTAACGTTATATGGGGACTATACCAAACCTTAGACCTGCACAGACAATTTTCTGTCATAGACTGTAGTATCCCATAAGAACTTCAATTACCAAATTTGAAACAATTCAGGTGAATAATGTCGTTAAAATCATCAAAATACCGAATATCGGGGGGTACCGTTATAGGGGGGTATATGAAGGCGTAGACCTTCAGAGACAATTTTCTGTCATAGGCTGTAGCATCCATTGCGAACATCAAATACCAAAGTTGAAAGAATACCGGTGAATAATGTCGCTAAAATCATCAAAATACCGAATATCGGGGGGTACCGTTATGTGGGGCCAATACGAAGACGTGGACCTGCAAAGACAATTTTCTTTTTTAGGCTGTAGTAGCCATTACGAACTTTAAATATCGAATTTGAAAGAATACCGATGTATTATTTTGCTAAAATCATCGAAATACAGAATATCTGGAGTTACAGCTATATGGGGGCTATACGAAGACATGGACCTGCACAGACAATTTTCTGTCTTAGGCTGTCCTATCCATTACGAATTTCAAATATCAAATTTGAAACAATTCCGGTGAATAATGTCGCTAAAATCATAAAAATACCGAATATCGGAAGGTACCGCTATATGGGGGCTATACGAAGACGTGGACCTGCACAGACAATTTTATGTCATAGGCTGTTGTATCCATTACGAACTTGAATTACCAAATTTGAAACAATTCGGGTGTATAATGCCGCTAAAATCATCAAAATACCGAATATCGGGAGGTACCGTTATATGGGGGCTATACGAAGACGTGGACATGCACTGACAATTTTCTGTCTTAGGCTGTCCTATCCATAACGAATTTCAAATACGAAAAATGAAATTATTCCGGTGAATAATGTCGCTTAAATCGCCAAAATACCGAAATAGGGTGGTACAATTATATTATATACCAAAACGTGGACCTACATGATACATATTCAATACCAAAAGTCCTGCAGATATAATGCACATTTGAGCAAAATTTTATCAACCTATTTCATTTCTTTCGGAAGCTAGAGTGATTTCCACAGATGGATGGGTGGACAAATCGATGGGGTCTAAAATGTATAATTTGAGGTGTTACAAACGGAATGACAAACTTAATATACCCTCCATACTATGGCGGAGGGTATAAAACACTGGAATTTATTTATGTAAACCAATCCTCTGTAAAAATCCTCTGTTATACAGAAAACATACCGACACCAATCTGTTTCCTCTCTCAACTTTTAAATTAATTTCAAATTACTGCAATTTTCTTTAAAATTTTAAAAAAAATGCCACCAAACAAATTGCACTGAACTGAAATCCCAACCTTAATGTTATTGTCCTTTGAGAATTAGTGTCATTATCCTGCAGGACGCAAAGCATATAGCAGAACGCGAAATGCTTGCTTTCTTCAAATAAATGTACTTTTGTCATATTTATGACAAATTTTTATTATTCATATGACCAACAGGACGGGATAGCGAACAGTATGGCAAAGCAAGCCAAAGGACCCTACACAACACATTCGCGTTAAAGTCATTTGAGTTCACATTAAAACTATGACAAAAAATAAAAACATTTTTGTTTTATTTTTTGTTGTTAGTTTTGCAATTGCATGTTACAACATCGCCCAATGCTTCGCATGTTGGAGGTGGAGGTTCTCGAATTTCTTTCCGTTTGGTTTCTTTTCTCTTAGTTTTGCGAAAGGACAACTAAAAATATAAATGTAAGCGCACATTAAATATTTACTGTTAATTTTATAGCCAAAAAGGGCAATCACTTCTGGCTGGCTTTGGCCGGGAATGATGAGCAAGAAGAACACGACGTAAGGAAACAACAAAACATCTTCCACATCCTTCGAGTGAGGAAAGGTTGACGCTGGCAATACACAGGATACAGGGCCCAGGTCAACGGAAGCCATAAAATTCTCGTTTGTCACGCGAATTTCAGCGAAGCAAAATATAGTATTTCTCAGGGAAATACTGTATCCTCTCTCTCTCTCTCCCTCTCTTCTCGCAGCCCTAACAAAAGACAATTGGTTATAATGGTTTTAAAATGTTAACACAACATATAGAGGATAACAGAGATAGAGGGAAGGGAGGGGTGGAAGTCCGCAAACCACAGAAGCTTATGGCTTATATATGAATTTCGTCACTTTAACTCAAATTCTATTGCGCGGAGGAGCAACACCGCACCGCATCACAGCGACCGACCGACCGACCACTGATAGAATTATTTACGTTTTGGCTCGTTTTTTATTGTGGCTTACATCAGCATTGGCCATGATAGCGAGCTCAGGTCATAAAATATGGCAAGGAATAGTTTATGTTATGTTAGCAAGCATGGCTAAAAAGACCATTATATTTTGTGGTTTATTTTCGTTTCTTTTTTTTCCTAAAAGATAACACGATTTTCACACAGAGAACGAGGAGACCGAACGATGCACTCTCTCATCATCACAAAAAGAAAGGGTTTATATAGTGCCATCGGTGTGATGGCCTCAAGGCATTGCCACCGACTATCGTTGAGTTGTAGGGTTTTTCGTTAGAAGTTCACATTTTTCGTTTTGCAATGACAATTAAATATATTTTACCTCCCTTTGTAGAACTATAAAAGCAAAAACGTGCATTTAATTGCATTACTATTGAGTTTGTGATGTGCTAATGTTGAGATGTTTTTATTTATTTAATTTAAAAAATTTAAATTGAATTTTTAAACTGAAATCGTGGTGCAGGAATATGGGATGGTGCAGGTTAAGAAAGTGAGTAATGGTGTAAAATGTTCCAGAATTTTTGTTGATCGTATTCCCACTCGAATATGAGTAGAGCATACCTGTTTCTTCGGAGTTTTAATCATCTTTTTAAAAAGGAGCAAAAAGACCCCTTTTATGATTTGTTTAAAGGTTAAAGTTTTTGACCAAAATGCAAGGATTTCAAGGAATCTAAATTCGAAAATGAAAAAAAAAATGAAAATATAGAGTGAACGAGAATTATTTCCTCACACATTGAAGTTAATTCCTAATTATGTTAGTACATTGAATTAAAATGAACGAAAACTCAAAAAATCACAAACTTCACATACTATCCGGGTCAATTGTGACTCGAACTATCCTAGAAACTCCACGGGTTCGAATGAATTCGAAGTGTTCGTAGAAAAATTAAGAAATTTCTAGGACTTTGGGTCTAATAAACTCTCGCAGCCCATATGAAATTTTCCAGGAACTTCAGTTGTTCCTCTGATCTCATTTACCTATTTCATTTATTAGGAGCTCTAAATGTTCCTAGGAACCACAAGAGTTGTTAGAATCCGCTATAGGTCTTAGTTTCCAAGAAAGAGTCTGTTGGATCCTAAAATATACCCGGGATCTTTAAAGATAATTAGGGGCACCAAGAGGCCTTTGAGACTGTAGACTGTAGGATCCTGAAACATACCCGGTGTCTTAAATTATAGTTCATGACTCCAAAAAGGCCTTGGAAATTTCGGATACACTTCAAGAATCTGTATAGCCTTCCATAGTCCATATGAACTCCATTTGTTGTTAGGAACTCAAAACATGTATTGCGAGCTCCAAATATTGCTATTTTGGAGAAACGCCCCTAGTTTTTAGTTTGGAGGAACGCCCCTAATTTATTGGGAAATGCAATGTCTCAAGAAGCATTCATAGGATTTCCAAGGATTCATATGAATTCGACAATGTTATCAGAAGTCCATAAGTTTAAAGGAAGGGAAAAACCCACAACAATTTCTGTTGATCTCTACAAGGACGCAGGGATTCCGCGAATTTTTAAGAAATTCATCAAATTGGAGGAACTGTAGAAGACTCTTAAAATTTTCTGAGTTTTTTTTGGAACTTCAAGGTTTTCAGAAACACCGTAGGACGATATACATTTTACAGTATCTAATTAATTATGTGTTTTACAGGTTCATTAGAGATCCATTTTTTTTTTGGAAATCTCACAAAATATTAGTAATCTGAGAAGTTCTTCAAAACTTCACCAGTTCTTAGAAGCTGCACGACTTCTTGAAAACTATACAAGAACTTAAACGCTTCAAATGTTTTTTTGAAACTCAACGAGGCCTTAACAAAATACTCGTTATTCTAGGGTAACCACATGCCTATATGAACTCTATAACTTTTTAGTAATACCAAGAGTTCTTATGAATTTCACGAGTTCAGAGAAATATTACGAGCTCTAGCGGATTCAGGTTTAACAATAATTTATAGGATCTTCAAGAGTTATTAAAAATTACACTAGGTTTTAGGAACACCAAAGGCTCTTAGAACGTCGTTGGCTCTGAGAAACTCAAGGACGTTTTTTATGACATTTTGTAGTGCTTGAGAGCTAGAGGAATTTCTGAGGGCGAGTGGTGTTTCAAATAACTCTCGTAGTTCCTAAGAACCATTGACATTACCAAGAACCCGGGAATTTCTGCGAAACTTCCCCCTTACCTCCATCGCAGAGGTCGTAGGGGTCCACAGAAGATTTCAAGATATTCCTAAGAACTTCCGATATTCCTCAAGAACTATATTATTGTTTAGGAATGCCGGAAATTCTTAGGAATACCACGAATTCTTCATTATTTCATGAGTTGCAAGAAACTGCAAGATTTTTGTGGAGTTCGACAAGTTCTGAGACGGAGGGAAAGTTCTTAGGTATGTCAAAGAATTTAGGAGCTACGAGAGATATTTGAAACCCCACTCTCCCTCAGGATCTCCACTCCACAACCACCTCTTATGACCTCTATGACTTTTTGGGATTCCCATGACTTCCTATGATCCCAACGAATTTTTAGGGAAAATATTAATCTTTGGGAGCCAATATATTGCTGGAGAATATTGGCACTTCTTGGAAACTCCACAAATCTTTAGGAATATTAAGTTTCCTCTCACTTTTTTGAGTTCACTCACAGACTTTAGAAAAGGCTTTATGTGTAAAGAAAACTTTCCACATAAATGGTTATTTGTCTCCAATCGAGAAATTCTCCCTCCAAACTCATGACAACATCCCCACAACAATAGCCATTACCGTGAAATGTAACGAACATGTTTATTCGTGTCTATCGATACTCCAAAACATAAATACACTCATATAAAAATAATTGTTATGTTGATGGTTATTGTTATTATTTTTCCATTTATGGAACTCTGAAGATGTCTATTGTCTTCGTCTGGGATGGTGGCGATTGGACGGGAACATCTTAAAGAAATTCACTTTCCCCACTCCACACCAGAAAATCTATGCTCTTCAAAAACACTTACACACAAAGGATAATGAAGTTATAATAGTTACACACATACACCCATGTAGCTGTTAGTTAAGTATATAAGTATGTATGGGTGGATGTGTCCAACAATAATATACCTTTTTATGACCGAATCATATTTTTATGACCACACAGGGGAGGCTTGCCTTGGGTTATATTTTACTTAATATTTTCTTAAAACAAAACTTACTTAAATCCTTAAGGATATCGTTTTTGGGTGGATGTTAGACTCACATTTTAATAAACACAGATACACACGCACGCACAGCTTGTACGATTATGACCGGTAGAGAAGATGTTGTAAGGAGTTGGGAAGTAACGCAGTTGCATGTTTAAGGGTCCACTTTTGGTAAAGGAGGGGGAGGTCATATTTACCAAGACTTCTCTAAGATGTTGTACAAATAACAGCCTGTGATGTGTTGAAAAGCCATAAAACATGAAATATTATGATGGCCAGGGATTAGTAGCGGCCTGCAACAATAAACGAAGAAGTGATGAATGTTTATTGAAAGAAGATGGCCGAAAGTCGTAATGGAATTTAGACAAATTGAGGGCAAAGAAATTAATTTTTGGGGAGGAACTACTCGGAGAAAATGTTTATTTATTCTAACTGAAAAGGATACCAAGGATATTTGAGGCGACCATGGGTGACAGGAACAGTAGTTCATATAATTTAGTTACTAATATGAGATATTTGCAGTAATTTCAAAGTCATTTTTCGATACCAAGGGATAATATTCAAACAAGGACTCTCACAATGTCCTTTATGACAAACAAATGAAAATGCATCAGGGTCAGATGAAAGAACTGCAACCAACTTCAGACTGATGTCATTTCTAAGCCACTCGTCCGACCGCTGTTAAAATTATTCCAGTGACAGCTCATTATATTGTTTACAAGCGTACAAAAACATTTTGGTGAGAATTTTCGAGAAAAAAAAGTTACTCGTGATGGAATTCAAGCGTGATATTGTGATTTTTTTATATTTGGCAGGAAAACCACAAGTGGCTATCGTTAGAGCACTCCAGCATTTAAATGTGAATAAATCTTTTGTGTCTCGTACCATCGCTCGTTACCATGATACTGGTAGCGTAGCCCGACGTCAAGGAAATGGACGGAAGAAAACAGCAACATCAGCAGAAATGGTTTGAAAGCGACTTAATCGAAATCCGTCGCGTCGCATTTTCGCCACAGACCTTGGACTTTCCGCAGGAATGGTTAAAAAATGAGGTTCCTCGCTTTATTTCCAGCCAACAATGGCCACCAAAATCTCCGGATACCAATCCATTGGTCTATTGTATCTGGAGTATTTTGGAAAGAAAGGTTGGCACTAAAAAATACCAAAATGTCGATCACCTCAAGCAAGCGCTTCGCCGGGAATGGGCCAAGATACCGCAGAGCAACATTACAGCAGCGTGTCACGGTTTCATTGGTCGTTTGAAGGCCAAAGTTAACCAATTCGAACAAATCTAAACTTATTCTAAAATTTGATTCTATTTCCAACTGTGCTTTCATTCAATAAAATCTAAAAAATGTCAAAATTATGGCGTTTTGACTCAGCCTGTATAGGCCACAGATCCATGGGGATCCTTTTCCGATTTTAGAGACTCAAACAACAGACAGAAGCCATATCCACAATATACTTGGGAAACAACTATATATAGAGCCCTTTAAGCTTTCTTTCAGAATATTCGATGGTTTTAGCTGATATATACACTTCCCGTCCTTAGTGAAACTATCAGTACTTATACATTTTTCGAAATTGCAAGTGTCTCTTCTCCCCATATCCTTTTTCCAAAAAAAAAATCTCACGCATTTCATACCGGTTTTAATTAAAACAACGCATCTCGGAAACCATTTATTTACAAAGTAATTTTTATTAACTAATATTTTCCTGCTCAACACACAACTCCCAACATCAGAGGAGCAAATTAAAATGCTAATACTTTTTATTGCCACATTTAATAAAACAAAAATTTGCGTCTTTGTAATCACAAAGTCCTTTGGAACAATAAACAAGGATTTTTGTGATCTAAATACACCAACAACAACAATGCTTCGGGTGGCAACTTAATGACGATCATTTAACAAAATATCTTTTTAACCCTAATTTATGGGATATTCCTTGTGTGAATGAGAAATGACAATTGACGAACATGTCAGATTGCAATCGCAGAGTAGAGATGTTTCACATCATTATGATCCTTTTCAGAAATTAAAATACGAAACAAGATCCCTCTTGTTTGTGTGTGTGTGTGCCTTAATAAAAATATCTCTGGCCAACCATCTTTATTATCTTGCTCTATAATCCTTTTCCTTTTTCTCTAAGCTTGTTAGCCTCCTTTGTTTCTTACCTTACTACAGGGTTGGGTGTATCATATCTTCAAAAAAAAAAAAAAAAAATGTCTTAAATGTACTTGTTCCAATTGTCTATGCCATGATATGGCAGATTTCTTTGTATTGAAAACAACAATAGGCGCGACTTTGTCGTGTTTGCTCCACACAAAAGAAAATATTTAATCAAGGATTTCCAAAAAAGAAACACTAACAACAACAAGAGATACAACATTGTTACAAATTTGTTTTGGTATTTTTGTTGTGAAGTGATCCCTTTTTCTTGCCGTGATCCTTCAATTGTTCCTTTTTTAAAATGGCAGTTTGTTAAAATTTTATTGACAATTTTGGTGTGAACAATGGATGAGCAATGATAATTGTCTTGTCTTTGATTTTATTGATCAAAAGAGAGATTACACTTAGAAAAAAGGAAAAAATGATTAAATGAACAGTCTTTGTAACTCACGTCAGCTCAACAAGTTCATTTGAACTCTTAGAGTTTGCGGGAACTCCTCAAGTTCAAGGCTCACAGAAACTCCTAGAGTTCACAAAAGTGAGAATAAGGGATCTAAAATTCAAATGAACTCGACAAAGTCATATGAATTCATCGAAACTTTCAGAATTTATCAGAAACCAATGAGTCCATAACTCTATGAGTTATAAAGAAACTCTAAAAGTTCACATGCAAATCATAAGATTGATGAATTCAGAGTGAATTTGTGATCATGGGAACTATGTTAGCTTGTAAGAACCCATTGCGTTCACATGAACTCATATAAACTCCATAAGTTCACATAACCTTTTGCGTTCAAAAGAAATGCTGGAGTTTTAAAGAAACTCTTCGAGTTCATAAGAATAATACGAATTCCATGTGCCCATAGGTTCTTTTTGCGTTCACTGGAACTCTTAGAGTACATAGATACTATATGAGTTCACAGGAACTCTTTGGGTTCGCAGAAAAAGTATAATAATACAATGAGTTCAAATGAACTCAACTTTTTTTCAAAGAAACTCGATGAGCTCACATATAAGTTCATATGAACTCTAGGTATCTTTAGGAACCCTAGTATTCAACAGGAAGTGAATAGAACACCAGATGTTCATAGAAACGTATGTCTTGGGAACCCTGTAAGTTCTTATTATCTCTAAGGGTTCATTGGAAACCTGTTAGTTCATAGAAGCATTTTGATTTTAATGGAACTGTATAAGTTCATACGAACATTATGAGTTCAATGGAACTAAATGAGTTCATATGACTCTCAGAATATAAAGCCTGCACTCAAGTGGAACTATGTAAGTTAGTTCGTAGCATTTTTTTGGGAACTCTGTAAGTTTATTAGTTCTCTATGAACATTGAAAACATGTGTACTCAACGGAACTTCAAAAGTTCAAAGGAACTCTTGAAGTTCATGTGAACATTATTAGTTCAATGGTAATCTAGGAGCTCATATAAACTAGTTGCTTTCATATCACAACCAGGAGCTAAATAAGGAGTAGGAACCCCAGAAGTTCACAGAGTCCTGTGAGAACTCTGTTTTATTCTTCGGAGGTTTAAGAGCTCAATCGAACTCTATTAATTCATAGTTTAATGGAACCCTAGGAGCTCATATTAACTGGTTTCCTTCATAGTAACACTACGAGTTTAGAGGAACTAAATGCGGAGTTGGAACATCAGCAGTTCACAGAGGTCTGTGAGAACTTTGTATTTTTTTCTAAACTTCTAAGAGTTCAATGAAACTCTACTAGTTCTTAGGAACTTTATGAGTTCAGTGTAACTCTAGGACCTCATGCGAAACGTTTGCCTTCATAGTATCACCAAAATTTAACAGGAACAAAATGAGTAGTTGGAACACCAGAGGATTAAATGGCTCTGTGAAACCTCTATGAATTCTTGGGATCAATAAGAGTTCAATTAAACTATTAGTTAATTGGAAACCTGTGAGTTCAATGGAACTCTATGAGATCATACCGCTTGAATTCATGTTAATACTAGTAATTATCAGAAACTTAGTGTGGTTTATATACCCCAGAGGTACACCGAACTCGGTAAAAGCTCTGTGAATTTTAGTATTTTACAAATCCTTCGTAACTTTAAGAGTTCAATGGGTCTTATTTAGTTCATGATAGTTTTTGGAGTTCAATGGAACTCTAGGAGCTTACAGGCACTTTATACTTTCATAGTAAACGCAAGGAGTTTAGAGGATCCTAATGAGGAGTAGTAATGCAATAGGTCTAGAGATTTCTTTGAAAATTGAATTTTTGGAACTCTTGGATTTCAATTAGTTCATAGGAACTTTATGAGTTCAGTTCCATTGTTCAGTTCATTTATCTATTTTTTTATGTTATAAATTAATTATGGGTTCATAAGGACTCTGTGAGCTGATAGGAATTCTACGAGTTCACAGGTATTCTATGAACTTATAGGAATTCGATGCGTTCATAGATCTCTAAAAGTTCATGTGAAATCTATAGTTCAACGGAACTCGGCGAGTTCAAAGGAACTGAATGACTTTATAGAAAACAATTAGTTCACAGACATTTCGCGACTTTATCAGAACTCTTATAGGAGAACCAAACGTTTATAACAATTCTAAAAATTCAACTCGTTGCGTTCAAATGAACCCTGTGACTTTATAAGAACTTTGTGTATGCATGGCAACTCTATTAGATCATATGAAATCTGTCAGTGCATAGGATCATCAATGGTTCATTTAAGTTTTGTGAGCTCAAAGGAACCTTTGTAGACTCATAGAAATTCCAGGAGTTAATAGCAACTCAGTGATTGCACTGGAACATGGTATTGCCTTGTGAACTCTGTTAGTTCATAGGAACTCTGTGAGTTCACAGGAACAACATGAGTTCACAGGAACTAGATGAGTTAACAAGAACCTTCTCAGTTCACAGGAACTCTGTGAATTCACATAGAAACCCTATGAGTTTAAAGAAACTTCATGGTTTCATATAATCTCTGTGATTTCACGAACATTTTGTGAGTTCAAAAGGAATGCATGAGTTCACGATAATAAACGCGTTCAAAACTACTCAATGAGTTCATTGGAACTCAGGAGTTAAAAAAAATTATGATTTCATTAGAATCAACGCGTTTTTAGGAGCTTTGTGAGATGAGCGGAATATTGAATTTGGTTCAGATCTTTAAAGAGACCTTTAGAAAAGCCACAAGTAGTAAGTGAATTTCCTTTCTCTTTTCTAACGGAGTCCTTTTCAAATTTAGATTGAAAAATGTTTCAAACACAAAATTTCTCTAAGTGCCCCCCTTTCTGATGCTTTGGATTATTTGTTGTTGTTTGTCAACCATAAATTGTCCTTAAATGATGGCCATGACGAAAAACTCAAACAGCGAAACACCTCAAACAAAAACCTTCGGGGGAAAAATCCAATAAAAATTGCAACAATCTTAATTTTTGTGAATAACCAAAGAAAATCTATGGAAATCTTGGCGCAACAAAGCGACTCTGAATAGTAGGCTGGCAAATGGAAAAGGGGTGACTTTGTGATGTGTGCATACTTAAGGCCATGAAAAATATGAAATGACATATCTGTCATTATAAAATCTCTAATTTATGAGGAAGATCTATAAAAAAAACTGCAAGAAGATTACGACGGCGGCAAAGACGCACATAAACATTGTCGAAGACTTAATAACGCCCCAGGGTAGAAATTGTTTAAAACGCCCAACAAACACCATTCCGTCATACAAGGCTAACTGGCTGCAATTGTGACACTAAACAAGGACATTTTAGAAAAAATATAAAAACAAACATCGCCAGGAGATGAGGTGACTTGGGTAACTTTTCATACTTTGTAATAATAATTCAAGAAGTTTATTACTCCTAAGTACATACACAGACACACTGCATAAACTGCGAAGGACGAAGACCATTGTCCAGTCTATTATGGCGCGGCAAACAAAAAAAAAAAAAAAATTAAGGAAGGAAATAACATTTTTATACGCGAAAATCCATTAAATTATTGTTTTTATAGATCTGGTTGAGAAACTTTTGGTTTTTTTCCGAACTACGAGACAACGCAATTTCCCAAGTTATGAGAATTATTCGACATAATATTTTACTTACTTTGTTAGTTTTTATACACTTTTTGTTTGGGCGCTGGAAAAAAATGACTTGTTTTTCATACTCCATTAATTTATATCATCAATCTTTATTAAAGAACATAAACAATATTTCAGATCATTTTTGGTTGTTTTTTGTTTAAAAAACTGCTTTGGCATCAGAAATCTATCAAGTTTTTTTGTCTTTTGGGTTAAAAAACAACCACCCTCAGTGGATTCCCCCGCACACAGGATGCCTGCTCAATTCATATGTGTCAACAAGTCAGATGTCATCTCTATTAAGCAAATGTATGAGGCCTCGAGCGAATGAGTCCTTGTAACCTTTTATTGATTTCGTCACAAGCCCTGTTTTTTCTCTCTCCCTCCCCCCTTCTTCCTGTTGTTGTTATCATGGTAGATGATTCTATTTTCGTCCTGTTTCCCCTACAGGACTCACACCGACAAACAGACAGACATCACTCAAAATGATTACAATAATAAAACATTCGTTTCCCCTGTCCGACCGGGGTTTTTTTTTTTGCATAAACTCTGCCATTCGTTTTAAGGGAAATTCCTTGTTTCGACTTTTTTGCTATTTTTTGTATCGTTTTTTTTTTCTGGGTTACAGATAGGCCTTGTTCGTTTCGGCTGCTTTATCAATTGAGAAGTGTATAAATTACTTGTCATTTGTATAATTTCTTTGTGCGTTCTGATCAAATTTGATGATATCCGTTAACAATTTATGAACAGACTCCTCTAATGGCCATCGATTTTTTATCATCGCTTTTGGGGTTTTGTTTGTTTTGTGGTGTGTCATGCATAAAACGTTGGTAGGGGTTGGGTGCCAATTGTGATAAAAAAGTCAGGAGAAAATATATTTCTCATGAATGTTTTCAGGCTGAAGGAAGTCATCAATAGTTGTTTTGAAAAATTGATCTTTGGACATATTGATAGTGGCCACATCAGCAACCCTTTGTATGGCCTTAATACAAGTATTTAAATTTGAACTTCTCGTGTCTTTGGAGCTCTACAAGTTCTGTCAATCTATCCGTATACCAAAGCTCTTTTAAGAAACTCATAAACTTCTTTGGAGAACTAGGACATTTTTTGGATACCACGACTTTTCACAATGTTTATAGGATTTTCCAGAGCTCAACCAAAGTACAAGAGTTTATTGGATCTTCATTGGTTCATGGAAACTCCTTTAGCTAATGGAAATTCTATGGGAGAGATAATGGAAACTCGAAATCTTTAAAGAGCCTGACAACCTTAAAGTTCTTGGAAACTCCAAAAATTTATTGGGAACTCCAAGAGTTTAAAACAATCCCAAGTGTTTATGGGAACTCCACAAGTTTATAGCAGCTCAAAGACCTGGCGAGACTTCAAAACTTCATGAGAACACCACCTGTATAAATTCAAATATTAAAAACAGGATGAGATAAAAAAACTGCAATCAACTTCAGACTGCTGTCATTTCTAAGCCACTAGTCCGATAGCTGTCAAAATTATTCCTGTGACAGCTCATTATATTGTTTACATGCGTACAAAACCATTTTGATGAGAATTTATCAGAAAAGAAGTTATTCGTGATGGAATTCAAGCGTGATGGAGTGATTTCTTTATATTTGGCTGGACAACCACAAGTGGCTATCGTTAGAACACTCCAGTATTTAAATGTGAATAAATATTTCCTATCTCGTTACCGTGATACTTGTAGCGTAGCCCGACGTCAAGGAAGTGAACTGAAGAAAACAGCAACATCAGTAGAAATGGTTTGAAAAGTAAAGAAGCGACTTGATCGAAATCCGCGTACCAGTGGCCGAAAAATGGCTCGAGAGCTGAACAAATCAAAATATTCCATTCGGCATTCGGCCGGGGTAAAGCCATTGAAATTTCAAAAAGTGCAAGAACTTACACCGCAACAGAATAGACTCAAAAGAGCTAAAGAGTTGCTTCGCTTGGCCGAAAGTGGTCCGTCTCCGGTGAGAAAACATTCGTTGTCCAGCAGTTTGTAAACAAACAAGAAGATCGTGTTTACTGCCAAAGAGGTCAGCTGAAAATGTGCACCTTCAGTTGGCCACCAGAACTCAAGCGCCGGCCATGGTGATGGTGTAAGCCGTCATAACAGCCGATGGTCGCTCTCCGCTCGTATTAGTCGATCGGGGCATCAGAATAAATGCCGAATATTATCGCGAAAATATTCTGGAGGGTGTATTAAAGCCTTGGGCACGCAAACATTTTGGCCGCACTCAGCACGCGCCACCCAAGAAATGAGGTTCCTCGCTTCATTTCCAGTTCACAATAGCTTCCGTCACTTGGCAAGGTTTCAGAAACTAAATATAATATTCGTTGGGCAACCTGGTATCATCGAAGTTCCATTAGAATTTAGTCGGAACTTCGACTGCAACCCCAGCGATGGGAGTCCACTTTACGTGGGGACCAATACAGGAGTTATGCTATTTTAGTAGCGCCGAAATATCGCCACGTCATTGGCTCTTGGAAATTTAAGCCGAGACTTTACCGCAGACCCTCAGAATATCCGCAACTGATTATTCAATTTGCAGCTACCCAATATATTTACTGGGCTTTTCACTAGCCGCCACCTGTGGAGGCATTTGATAGCAATCGTTCAATGCAAGCTAGCTTTCTGAAGGCCTGAATAAGGAGAATATCTTTTGAAGGTCTATTATTGAGAGAAGAACCTCTAAATGTTCCTCAAATTCGAAGGCCTTCTACTTGTCTTCTACAGACCTATAGATTTCATGAATATTCTCTAGTTGACTTTTTAAAGGCCTTTTCCTAAGGATTAAACTCCATACGTTCTCTTCAAACAGGAAAAAATTGCCAAGTGTATTTGCAAAAAAAAAAAAAAAACAAAAAAAAACACATTCTGAAGGTCTTTATTAGACAAAAGATTTTCTCAATTTTTTATGTAGAGTTTAGACCTACTGAAAGAACTTCCAAACTTATTGCAATGTGTCTCATTATCATTTTGTATTTATTGCCACAAACGTCCCCCTTCCCCACATTCATCCTTGAGGACATGTTGACAATTTACTGATGAGTTGATCTGTATCGTCACAGTTAACATAAACAGAAACTAATTGAAAATGTGGGTCAACATGTGACAGCACGTAACTACTTAAATGGTCACCAAAATGTCTCTCATGTCTCCCTTGACCACCACTTCTACACAGACCAACAAATTCCCCAAGTACTACCACAACAAAAATTTAAAAGTCAAATGTGGCAAAAAAAGAATCGGACACAAGTCAAAAAGAAGGAGGTTAGGACATGGGGCGGGGGAAAATAGAAAGATAAACTATAACAACTTATTTAACACATGTGAAAGACATAGACACCATAAATGACAGAAACACATACACACACTGTGACATATGGCTCATCCTTGAAAGTAGTTCGACTCACGCTTACATTTTGTCAATGCATCTATTCCAAGAGAGTTTAGAATAGTTTAAGTAATCACAAGAGTCTAGGGACAACATCTTCTCATTTGACAGATGAACTCATGTTGACAGTTGTTGACACTGACACATAACATTTGTAATGTTCATTAGTTTTTTTTTTGCCATTTCCATTTCCTCTTTTTGTAACATGGTTAAGGATGCCGCACAGGCCTTTGGATGTGTACGACGTTTTCATGGAGGTTTGGGTGGTGGGTTGGTTGTTTGGTACAGATGGACGGACCATTTGCAGAAATTGTTTTTCGTTACACATGAATAAACATAGATTTGTGAATATGCGAATGGTATGAGTTCGCTGAGTGTGTGAGTGACTGACTGACAATTCTCTCCTTTTTTGAATAAATATGAAACAAGTTGAATGTGAGAAATGGTTAAAAAATTAGAAAAATTGCGTCGACAATCTATTTTTTTCTGCTGCTGCCGTTCTTTGTTGGTCAGATAAAAAAATTCGCACATCATGATAAATGGTTCAGTGAATGCCAACAAGACATTTCCGCCCGTTTGACAGCTGGGGTCGGTTGGAGTTGTGTGGCCAGAAAGTGTGAGAGAAGGAGAAGCAAATGATATGAAGTGCCCCGAGGGCAAAGGGACATAATGGTTAGGGATTTTTTTTTCGTTTCAAATAAAATGAAATCATTATGGGGTGATGGGTTAGTTAAGCATGGAAAAGTGGGAAAATGGCATAGGACTCTTTTGAGGTACCATTACATATTAAAAGGTTTAATAAGTCAAAGAGATCAATAATCGTGGACCCCTAAGAGATTTTTTTCAAAGGTCAACAGTCTAGCAAGCTTAGGTTTTTAATACAATTTTTTTAAGGACCAGCAGACCAATAAACGTGGATTTTTCAAAGAATATTTTCCAAGGACCACCAGACCAATAAACGTGGATTTTTTAAAGAATATTTTCCAAGGACCAACAGACCAATAAATGTGGATTTTTTTAAAGAATATTTTGCAAGTACCATCAGACCAATACACTTGTATTTTTTTAAGAATATTTACCAAAAACCAATGGACCAATACATGTGGTTTTTTTAACAATATTTTCCAAGGACCAATAGACAATAAACTTGGATTTTGTTAAGAATATTTTCCAAGAAGCAACAGATCAATAAATGTGTTTGTTTAAAAAATATTTTCCAAGGACCAATAAACGAGGATTTTTAAAAAATATTTTTCCAAGGACCAATAAACGTGGATTTTTTAACGACTATTTTCCAAGGACCAAGAGGCAAATAAACTTGGATTTTTTAAAGAATATTTTTCAAGGACCAACAGACCAATTAACGTGGATTTTTTAGAAAATATTTTCCAAGGACAAACAGACCAATAAACGTGGATTTTTTAAAGAATATTTTCCAAGGACCAACGGAACAATAAACGTGGATTTTTAAAGAATATTTTCCAAAGACCAACAGACCAATAAACGTGGATTTTTTTACAAAATATTTTCTAAGGAGCAACAGACCAATAAACGTGGATTTTTTAAAGAATATTTTCCAAGGACCAACGGAACAATAAACGTGGATTTTTAAAGAATATTTTCCAAAGACCAACAGACCAATAAACGTGGATTTTTTCAAGAATATTTTCCATGGACCAACAGACCACTAAACGTGGATTTTTAAGGATTTTTAAGACAAATAAACGTGGATTTTTTACAAAATATTTTCCAAGGACAAACATACCAATAAACGTGGATTTTTTAAAGAATATTTTCCAAGGACCAACAGACCAATAAACACGGATTTTTAAAGAATATTTTCCAAGGGCCAACAGACCAATAAACATGAATTTTTGAAAATATTTTCCAAGGACCAACAGACCAATAAACATGAATTTTTGAAAATATTTTTTCAAGGAACAACAGACCAATAGACCTCGATTTTTAATAATTTTTTTTTCAAGAGGCAAAATATCCCGCCATACCAATAATACAAATTTTTAAAGGATCAAAATACCCCACCGTTCCTATAAGCGTGGATTCTTTAAAAATATTTATTCAAGCATCAAATAACCCCACCTTGCCAATAAGCGTATATTTATACCAAAAGACCCCTCACCACCAAGCAGCGTGGAGTTTTGATACAAGTTTTTTCAAGGACCAATTGGTACGGTGGGGTACCAATAAGCGTAGTTTCTTTTAAAATGCTTAATACTGCAAGTACTTCAATACGGCAACCAGCTTCAGACTGCTGTCATTTCTAAGCCATTCGTCAGACAGTTGCTAAAATTATTCCAGTGACAGCTCATTATATTCTTTACAAGCGTACAAAAGCATTTTGGTTATTCGTGATGGAATTATCACCGGATCATCTCACTCTGTATATATGTATATAGGATATATAGGATAGCTCCGGATTTCGATATTTTGATTTGGATCTTAATTGTTAGAGTACTTCTCGGTAAAAAAATACTTAATATAGGTCCAGGTTTTAAAATATTCCGCCCGATTTTCCTTTATTAGAAGGCTCTGCAATCATTTCCCACCGGAAACCGTATCAATTTTGAAAGGTTGGAGTCTTCATATTTCCCCCATATAACGTCAGACCCATATTGCTGCTTTAAAGTCATTGCTATGATTCCTGCTAAATGGATCGGAATTTTGTATTTTGGTTACGTTATGAGTAGAAGACTACCTCTTCAAATAATTTAGTAAATTTAAAGGGTCTTGGATATTCTGTGGCCAGCCAATATGGCTTTAAAAGTTGTTATTTATTTTCCCCGCTAGACCTGCTTCACCTAACCCCAAAATCTCCTCTACCCCACTACACTTTTCTCCATTCGCCACGGCCCAAGCTGTTACCTAGCGCGAGGCTTGTAATTTCAATATTGTTATTAAATATGAGACCATATTACCCCCCAGCACCCTGCGCCCATCTCTTTACCCCACACCACCTTTTAAAGCAGAAAATATAATATCGGCTTAATTAAAACAGCTTTATTAAGGATTTTGTCAGCATTGGCTTATTGTTGTCATCATTCAATGATGAAATCCGCGGCGGAGGTTAAAATTAAAACTGAAATTCAATTCAAATGTAATTTTCGAAAGGATTGAAAAAATTCGTTACAGATTATTAATTAGAGAGATATTAAGCAATATGTCTGCCGAACAGCAGCCACGAAAAAAAACCCGGACAATAGACTCCATAGGATGCCGCTCATCAGACAGAGGAACAGCAATTTATTCCCTCCCCAACTCTTAGGTTGGCCACAAATCGCGAAATTCCCCTCAACCCCTCATTCAATGACGTTGTTTACAACAATGTTTACATCTACGTTTACCGTCAGAGTACAGTACCCTGTGTAGTATCAGGAATTCCGTTCAGTGGTTAGAAGAGCCTGCCATGGCTGATGGTCGGTCGTTGTGTGGTGGGGCGTATTTTCAGCATCGTTGATTTCCAAACATTTTTCCAAAGTTTAAAATGTCAATGACAGGTTTTGGCGTGAAAGATAGATTGAATCTCCGGTCAATGCATGGCTGCAAGGGAAAGGGTTAAAGGACAGAGAAGGATTAAGGTTGAGTGATTTCTTCTTGGCTACTTTTGTAAATTAAAATTTGTTACAACCAAAACGGAAGGGGTTTACAGGGAAGTGGTAAAGCATTAGTTGGCTTTCTTGGCCAGGGAGGATTATAAATTTTCTGATAACTTTAAGAAGCTTGAAACTGAAAAAAACCTAATTTCTAATAATTGGTTTCATGCGTCCAAGGGAACAAAAAAGGAAACGGTGGTGAAAAAATCCATGGAGTTTAAACTCTGATACTCCAATGGCTGGAAATTGGTTTAAAGCATTTTTTCAATGATCCATTTGTTTTCAGTGGTAGAAGTTTTGGTCTAAATTTATTTATTTAGGATAAATTCCTTTGTAAAATGTCAAAGAGAAAAAAAAAAACAACGAAACGGAAAGAAAAGAAAAACAAAACATCTACGTTGTTGTTTTTTTCCTGTCTTCCAAATCTATGGGGAATTAATACGGTTTGTTGTCTTTTTTCCTTTGCCTCTGTGTTTTGTTCTTTTTTTCGCCTTTGATCCTTTTTTTTCAATGTTGTTGTTGTTTTTGATGGAATAATAAAGGATTATTAATATTTTTGTTATTTTACAAAAATTAGGTGAGAGCCGGCACAAAATGCCAACTTTGTTTGTTGATATTTGAAGTTTATTTAGCTGAGCGGATTAATAAGCTGGGTACAAGGGACTTTAGGAATAAGAGCACAAAATTTGGCTTGGGTAATTGTGGACCTTATGATACTGTGGCTAATGCCCTTTTGGAGGTTTTGTTTATCTTAGACTTTGAAGTTGTTTATTTTGGCTGAAATGTGGAAAAAAATGTATTTGAATTATAAAAGAGCTATTATTTGAGGAGGAAAAGGCCTAATAAAAAGAATTTTTGTTTTCTTTAATTAATTGGTTAGAACATTATCGTTACTTCTGCTGTGGAGAGTTAAGAGAGCATTTCGAAGACATGACGATGTGAATTTTAATTTTGCCCGCTTAAAGTCTCAGTGAATATTCTATCAATTAATATATCTCAACAAGAAATGTATTTTCTTAATACAAGGATTTTATATAACTCATATATTTTAATTAACAGAAAAGTCTTGGCTTGTTTGTTCGGGATACCATAGTATTTTGTTGTTGCAAAATGGTCAGTCTTAATCCCTTTATGATCTCATCACTTGGGTAAAACAAGTTTTTTGTCATAGAAGTTATTTTTAAAATAACTTCTGGGGAGAAAATCCCAGACAAAAAACAAGGAAATTGATGAGGATTGGTGGCTCTTTCCGAAACCTAGATATTCCCTTTCTACCCCCTGGTAAACATTACCATGGTTCTCCAATAATAAACAAACGTTATTTTTATAAAAACAACAATAAAGGGATTAAGCCTGATTATTTTGCAACAACAAAATATTTTATATAACTTTATAATAACTCAAAATGCCAAAATTTGGCGAATTTCTGCGGAACATGGCCGGAAAAAAATACGGTAGTCATTTATACAAGTATTTGAAAACGTTCATGGCTTTTTGGTATTAATTGAAAATAAATAAATAAATGTACCAAAAAAATGGAAAAAAAAAACATTCTAAATCGGAGTTATCTTTATTTCCATTCCAAAAAGTCCGATATGAACCCTTAATTTTATGAAGTAAAGGGTGAGATGAAAAAACCGCCACAAAGTCAAACGCCATAAGTTCTACATTTTTTGCTTTAAATTTTATTGAATAAAAGCAAAAAATGTCAGAAATAGCATCAAATTTTAGAATAAGTTGAGATTTATTCGAATTGGTCACCTATGGCACGAATTATGGCCTTCAAACGGCCAATGAAAATAAACGCTGCCCGAATGTTGCTCTGCGGTATTTTGACCCATTCCCGGCGAAGCGCTTGCTTGAGGTCATCGACACTTTGGTATTTTTTAATGCCAACCTCGATTTCTAAAATACTTCAGAGACCATAGTCCAACGGATTGGTATCCGAAGATTTTGGTGGCCATTGTGCGCTGGAAATGAAGCGAGGAACCTAATTTTGTAACCATTCTTTGGTGGCGCGTACTAAATGCGATTTTGCTGAGTCCTGTTGGAATGAGAATGTTTGCGTGCCTAAGGCTTAAATATACCCTCCAGAATATTTTCTCGATAATATTCGGCATTTATTCTGATGCCAGGGTCGATTTATAAGACCGGAGAGTGAACATCGGCTGTTATCGAAGACCACACCATCACCATGGCCGGTGCTTGAGTTCTGGTGGCCAACCGAAGGTGCACATTTTCAGCCGACCTCTTTGGCAAGTAACCACGATCACTTTCGGCCAAGCGAAGCAACTCCTTAGCTCTTTTGAGTCTATTTTCTTCCTATTGAGGTGTAAGTCCTTGGATTTTTTGGAATTTCAATGGCTTTACCCCGAGCTCATTTTTTAATATTTGCTGAATGGAATATTGCGATATGTTCAGCTTACGAGTCATTTTTCGGTCACTGCGACACGGGTTTCGATCAAGTCGCTTCTTTACTTTTCCAACCATTTCTCTGATGTTGCTTTTTTCTTCCGTCCACTTCCTTGACGGCGATAGTTCGAGACGCAAAAGATTTATTCACATTTAAATACTGGAGTGCTCTAACGATAGCCCCTTGTTGTTTTCCAGCCAAATATAAAGAAATTACACTATCACGCTTGAATTCTATCACGAATAACTTTTTTCCTGGAAAATTCTCACAAAAATGCTTTTGTACGCTTGTAAACAATATAATGAGCTGTCACTGAAATAATTTTAACAGCTGTCAGCTGAGTGGCTTAGAAATGACAGCAGTCTGAAGTTGGTTGCAGTTTCTTCATCTCACTCTCTATGGTGGAGGGTATAAAAATATAAAAGAAATCGCCAAATGGGCTACAGGTCCAACACTCAAGTGAATTTAGTTGCGCCTCAATTGTTGTGGTTTTGAATCCTCAAACCAGTTGAGCTTAAGGTCCCCAGAGTTGTTGATTTTTCATTATCCGCCATAAAATTCACTAATTGGTTAATATTTGTCTTTCACAGACACTTCAGAACACTACTTGTCAACCAACTGTTGGCTGATGACCCCCACTGATTTTATAAGCTCTGTTTTAGGGGTATATCACCAATAATCCTTTGAAATAAACCTCCGAAAAATATTTCCAGAAACATTCATGTCAATAATGATCGCTAATTCCTTTCAACAATTTTTTGAGATAACAAAAGAAGAAACACTTGAAAATCTATTCAGATGCCACTAATGATGTGTAAACAGAGCAACAGGAGTCAGGAATACAATGCCTTCAAGTGGTCACAAATGGTAAGACACTCCATGTGATAGCGGGAAAATAAAAAAAAATACTCAAAAACTTATTAATGGTGTGAATTTAGAAAGGATATACAAATAAGGATTTTTTGAAAGTCGAGGATGGGCTGACTTCTCATTAAACCAAGTATGTAATTTTTTAAGCAAACCTAACTCGGCTGCAAACAATACCCCACTGAGTATACAAGTATTTTTCTTTACTTTCTCTTTGAAATCATTTACAAACCGATACGAACTGATTTCAATCAACCACATCATCAATACATTTCAAGCATTAAATTTCGTCCATCATTTCAAGTTGTATTCGAAAAGCTCAAGTGTCATGCTGTTGCCGACAAGCTTAGTACACAAAATCCACAAAAGAGAGTGGAAGAAACTGCTCTGAAAAAATCATTATAATTACAAAAACATGAATGAGCAACAAATCCCAAGGACTTGAGTCCTTTCGTTTCTCTGTTCTTCGTGGTTAATCATCAAAGCTTGTATTTACTTTTCTTCACGCTTAAATAATTACGCAAAGTCACAGTGTACCAACGCGGCAAAAAAAGAAGTCATTGCAAAAACTTTCCACCAGCGACTTCTTCACAATTCAATGGCTTTTACTTTTTTCCTGAACAATTTGAACGGTTTAATCATACTTGGCCGGGTATTATGGAACTGAAACCAGTATTTGCAAACATATTTACCGCCCGCATTCATTATTGCCACCTTCAATGGCAAATATTTAATGTTTAACATTCTAGACTGCAATTGTATTTGGGATGGGGGAGAAGTAGCAGAAGGATTCTCAAGAACATCCCTTCTTGCCATTGAAAAAACTTGTAACCATATTCCTTGTTGCTGCTGCTGCCTGTTGTTTTTATTCCTCTTATCCTGCATTTTTGCACAATTACAAAAATTTATTCATGTGCACATAATTAATAGCAAACGGATTTCCGCTTTATTAGAATTTCTTGGTCCTGTCTGGTGAACAATAAACTGGTGATAATTTGTACGAAAACTTGATTTAAGATTTTCAGTTTTGAAGTTATAAGGATCTGGTACTAAAATTTCAAAACAATTACACTCTGCGACAAAATTCAATAAATAAAAATACAGTCATGAGAGCAAAGCTTCCACCTCACAAAGTAATCTAAATAGAGGGAGCTTGTACCCCATCCCCACACTTTTGGAAATTTTCATACTAAGATTTCCCGTGAACAATGTAATTAAGGTATATAGTATCCTTGGCAATATTGCAGATAGAGATACGAAAAATACTATAGTTGACAATTGTTACCCTCAAGCGAGTCAACAACTGGGACTTAATGGTCCTTTTTTTTAAAAAAAGGGATATGAACATACTTTAAACGGGATCGTAGGAAGTCAAAACATTCTACAAAATATTTTATCACAAAATTCTACTATATGTCCTAGAAGATGCCAAGAGTGTAAATCCAACCTAAACGCCAGGAATTCATATAAAATCAAGAGACATTTAAGGGTTATAGTGGTAAGGGTACTCTGTCTTTGTACATTTGTTTTTAACAGGAAGAGGCAAGCGAGATAGACCCATAGCTACTTTTGAGGATCTTCATAGAAACACTTTCTGAGTCGATGTACAGCGTGACATAAAAAAAACTGCTACATAGCTTTTTTAATTTTATTGAATGAAAGTGAAAAATGTCATAGATAGCATCAAGTTTTAGAATAAGCTTAGATTTGTTCGCAATGGTCACCTTTGGCACGAATTATGGCCTTCAAACGCCCAATGAAACCGTCACGCGCTGCCCGAATGTTGCTCTGCGGTATTTTGGCCCATTTCGGGCGAAACGCTTGCTTGAGGTGACCGACACTTTGGTATTTTTTAGTGCCAACCTTGCTTTCCAAAATACTCCAGACACAATAGTCCAATGGATTGGTATCCCGAGATTTTGGTGGCCATTGTACGCTGGAAATGAAGCGAGGAACCTCATTTTGTTGGGTGGGGCGTGCTGAGTCCTGTTGGAATGTCCAAGGTCAGCGGCCAAAATGTTTGCGTGCCCAAGGCTTTAATACACCCTCCAGAATATTTTCGCCATAATATTCGGCATTTATTCTAATGCCACGGTCGATTAATACGAGCGGAGAGCGACCATCGCCTGTTATGACCGCCCACAGCATCACCATGACCATGAACAGCGCTTGAGTTCTGTGGGTCAACCGAAGGTGCACATTTTCAGCTGACCTGCTTGGCAAGTAAACCCGATCATCCTGTATGTTTACAAACTACTGGACAACAAATGTTTTCCCATCGAAAAAAATCAAATTCGGCAGTTCACCACTTTCGCCGAAGCAAATCTTTAGCCTTTTGAGTCTAGTTCTTGCACTTTTTGGAATTTCAATGGCTTTACCCCCGAGGTCATTTTTCAATATTTGCCGAATGGAATATTGCGATATGTTCAGCTCACGAGGCATCTTTCGGCCACTGCGCCGCTGGTTTTGATCAAGTCGCTTCTTTACTTTTCGAACCATTTCTGCTGATGTTTCTGTTTTCTTCCGTCCACTTCCTTGACGTCGGGCTACGCTACCAGTATCACAGTAACGAGCGATGGCACGAAACACATTTCACATTTAAATGCTGGAGTGCTCTAACGATAGCCACTTGTGGTTTTCCGGCCAAATATAAAGAAATTACATTATCACGCTTGAATTCCATCACGAATAACTTTTTTCGGGAAAATTCTCACCAAAATGCTTTTGTACGCTTGTAAACTATATAATGAGCTGTCACTGGAATAATTTTAACAGCTGTCAGATGAGTTGCTTCGAAATGACAACAGTTGGTTGCAGTTTTTTCGTCTAACCCAGTACAGCCAAAAATTGGTTGACCCTTGTAAGGATGACCCAGATTTCAAGTATTTTGTAAGTTTTAAGAACATTTTTAAGAACAAGGCTCTGCTTGTATTTTTTTCGAATCCCAGTTTTATAGTCTTGGCAGGATGCTGGAACTTAAATGCAATTTTTAATGGCTATAAATATTTAAAGTTTCCAGATTTTATTTTGAAATCCGATGGCTTAAATGTCTCCAAAGATTGCTTGTCATAAAAATTACTTGATTAAATCACTCCTCAACCGTTGCTGAAGCAAATGCAGAATGAATTAAATACTGAATTTTGTTCATAAAAAAAATTCTGGAGTAAATATAGTGAAGTAAATTTGAAGTCCATGACCATAATTTCAATTAACCCTAATGATGCAATTTCGCCTAATCCTAGATCCTTAAGAAAAACAACCTACAAATAATACAACATTAATTAATACCCATAATGCTCGTTATGACACTCGACTACTTCCAAGCTCACAAAAATCCAATCAATTTAATTTAGGCAAATCCTTTAATGATAATAGGGAAGTTGTACTCAAGAAATAGACTCCCCTTGCCCCTGAAGGGGGAATCGTGGGGGTCACAAACTTCGTCTTTGAACTTAATGGGAGTTTAATCTTTAAAAATATTGTTAAAACAATAAACTTAAGTTGTCTCCTCCCTCCACCCTGGACTGTTTCAAAACATTCCACCAACCATAAACATGTCAAAAAGGACTCATTTAATAGACCGTTTGCAACAAGGATAATTATTTCAAGCATACGCATACACATTCAAAGGACTTGTCGGAATGTTTTTGTTTTAAGACTCTTGAAGGAAATGCCGGGCAACAATCTTATCGATACTTTTCAAAAGATTTTCGCCAAAGCCATAATCGTAAAAAATAATGAGCCATTGAATAATGAAAAGGCGAAGAGAATGAATGAATCGTCAATAAGTTTTTTTTTTTGTTTGTTACTCTTCCCTGAGTGCAGGGGAAAGTTTTGCCTCCTTAACCTCTGCCATGGCTGGTTCGATGGGTGATTTGGCCAAAAACAAAAAAGATTTTCTAATAAATGCTTATTTATGCCATTGTTGCCAATAAAAGTGGTAAAACTTTCAAGTTTCCATCACCTCGTGGGGGGAGGGGGATTGGAAGGGCATATCTAAGGGTGAAAGGTTTCCTTTGTTTGCGGCATTGCGTTTATTTACCAAATAAAATTGATAAGTGTATCATCGATAGTTTTCGGAGGCCAGCAGCCATGATGCCAACCAGTGATGACGATAATGAGCCTTTGCTGGTGATGGAAATGCGAAAAATGGTGAGGATGATGATGTTGCTGATGATAATGTGTTTGATGGGTCCATCATGGTCCTTGTCATTTCTTGCCGCTCATCAATAGCCGATTGTTGTTGTCGCTCATGAAGTGATGTAATGTCCTTTGTATTACTTGTTAATGTTGTGATAATGTTGAATGTTCTTATCAGCAAAGCTACTAAACAATTCCAAAGCGTCTTGGAATTACTTTCACCACAACTTCATTGAAGGTTGGAGATAAAAGTTTGTTGGTTTCGATTTAGTCATGGCTGATGCTAAGTCAACAATATTGCGGTTTCAATAAAGGTGGTTAAATATTATTTTGTAATTAACGAGATAAGTGCGTAGGTATAGTTTTCTTGTGATTATTATAACTAAATATTTGTAGAGAATAAATAGATATACTTGACTTATTGGATTACTTTATGCACTTGAATGAACTTTCCGCAGCTATGAAAATAATGCCAACAATTTGAAGACACAAAGTTGATTTAATTTAATGGAGCATTTGATGGGGTAAGGATTTTGTCACCACATAACTTTTGTTATGCCAACATACACTCATATGTATATACTTCGAAATTTGACTTCCCAACCTCAATATTTAGTTATTTTCGTCATATTTAAGCATTTCATATGCCAAATTTGATAAAAGTATAATGATACAAGTGGAGTCGAAGGTATATAAATAATACATGTTTTGTGTTTACAACCAAAACTCGCAGTACAATAGTGGCTACACATAAAGAAATAAAATTGAATTAAAGGATACTCTTCGTTTATCACTCCAGACCTATGGTTAATATAAATATTAACACAAACTATAACCATTCCATTAATAAGAAATGCATCACAAATAAGGTTTCAGTTTTTCTGTATAGTCGAGCAGAAAACCAGGATGGACAGACAAGCTCGGTGCCAGGACGTAAGCATAGACGAGTTCGTACCCAAGGAGTTTGTTTAGGCGAGTTGGATGCCAGGTAATCCATAGAGACGAGCTGTATGCCAAGAAGACCCCATAGACGAGTTTGATGCGAGGGTGTTCATATTGTCGAGCTATAGCCCCGAGAGTCTCGATGTCTGAAATACCATATTGACTAGTTTGGTATCATAGGATCCATATAGACAAGCTGGATGCCAAGGAAAAATATGGACGAGATAGTAGCCAAGACGGCAACATAGATGAGCTGGAGGCGATGGTGGCCAAACTGGCAAGCTGTATGCCGGGTAGACCCCATAAATGAGTTGGATGTTAAGGAGGCCGCATAGACGACTTGATGCCAGGGAATAAATATGGACGGGATAGTAGTAAAGGGAGTCTATATAGACGAGCTGGAGCAATGGACGAGCTAGAGGCCAGGGAGTCTATAAAAATGAGCTGGAGACCAGCGAGTCCAAATATAGACGACACAGTAGATAATGTGTATTTATGGACGAGCTGAAGCCCAGGGAAACAAGCTGAAGGCCAGCGAGTCCATAAAAACGGGCTGGAGGCCAGGGAGTCTATATAGATAAGCTTGTGGTCAAAGTATCCATATAGACGACATCAATTCCAGGGAGTCCATATAAGCGAATTGGAAGCCTGGGACCTCATATAGATGGGCTTAATGTCGGATGTTGCATATGGATGAGCTAGACGCTAGGGAGTCTATATAGATAAGCTGGAGGCCAGGGAGTCTATATAGATAAGCTGGAGGCCAGGGAGTCTAAATATAGACATAGTAGCTAAGGTTTATATATGGACGAGCTGGATGATGGGAAGGCTATATAGACCAGCTGGAGCCCAGGGAGTTTATTTAGACAAGACGATAGACGGGCTGGAGGCCAGGAAGTCTATATAGTCGAACTGGGGGCCATGAGGTCTATATGGACGAACTGGAGGCCCGAGATTCTACATAGACGAACTGGAGGCCAGGGAGTCCACAAAGACTAGATGTAACTCAGGTAATCCGTATAGGTAAGGTGGAGGTTATGGGAGTCCATAAAGATGCCCATAGGAGACTTCCATGTAGGCCCCAGGGGGTTCCCCTATAGGCCCCCGGGGATTCCCCTTTAGGCCCACGGGGGATTTCCTATGGGCCCCGGGAAGATTCCCCTTTGGTCCTGTGATGCACAGAATTTCGAGAACTATGATAAAATTCCTGACCCTTTATGGGTGTATCAGACTCATGCGTATTACAAATTTTACGAAGCATGTGAGCCCCTTAATTGGAGAGGAACTGTATTGAATAGACCTAAACCTGATAAGAGAAAGAGATAGAGATATTATTTTGTGAACATTTTGAATTTTTGTGAGAGAACCCAAAAAGGAATTGCATTATATTGCCGATCCTTCTCAGTTCACAAAATATATACAATGTAAAAAATTTTGAACAAATCGGATGCGTCTTTCGAGATTTATCAGGCGATCGACACCAAATACCATAAAACATGTTTCTTCTTTGAAGGAGACATGAGATCTTAAACTATATCATATATGACCTTCCGTAGCCTTACGTTAAAGGATGTAAGAAAAGTTTTTTTCGTGTCCTCTTAATATTACAAATATGCTGGTGGAAAAATCTTTGAATAATATGAATTTATGTTACTTAACCAAATATGATTCCCAGTGTATGTGTCCCATTAATAATTCACAACTTTGTGGGTTGTTATAATCTTCAGGAGAAACTAAAATTCCATTAAAACTATCTCCCAAAAATCTAGCGTATATAGTTTTCGATTGCCTGCGGTGGCACTTAATTTAATTGACATCAAATTCGCATTATAAATGATATCACGAAGTTTTATGCATTCCCATCCATCAGCGAGATTTACATCAAAGGACCTTGTTGTTTTTCGTTTGAAAAAGCCAAACCAAAATGATGTTGTAACGAGGAGGCGAAGAAAAGTATGAGGGAGTAACATGAATAAAGGATTAATATTTGTTTTTAATATTTTTAAGTGGAAAAAACGGCAGAAGCTTTTCTAAGCAAACTTTTATCTCGAATTCGAAGGACTACCGCATTGGCGATGCGCTCTAAAACAATTCATGTATATCCATTAAAAATTGACCTTCAAGGCATCTCTTTTTTCCATCTGACAACCATTTCAGGTTTTCTGTTTTATTTGTTTGGATTTTTTGCCAGTTTGCCTTGGATACAGGATATGAGATATGGCAACGGGATATTCAGCACTAAAACAAGTGTGTTGAAGGATTATTTGTATGACAGCAATCTGAGTTTTGTGTTTACCTTTTTTTTAGCATATGTGTGTGTGTAATTTGCATTTAGGAAAAGGTAAAGACAAAAACATACGAAAAGATGCCATAGAAGTGAAAGCGGAAGTGTAGAGCTTGAAATTGATTAAGGTTTGCTTGTTTCAATTTCAAATATTTTTTCTAGCTTTTAAGAGAAATTGGAAATGGTTCTTGATTTTTTCAGAATATTCTTTCTAGCCCAAGGATAATTGTAAAGCATAGACAGAAGAAAAACCATATGAATGGCCCCCAAAAATTAATTTCCGTTCAACTGCAAGGAAGTTTTTCATGGTTTCGCTTTCTACCTTTTGTTGATGGAATATTTGCTTGAATAAATATTTCCAGTTTTTTTACGGACAAGTCAAAAATGTATTACAGTCATCTGTTCTGGCCAACGATCAGCACCTTGTTAACAGAAGATAATAATCTATCTGTTGACACCATCGGCAATTTGGTGGCCTCACTGCTTGTTGTTCGACATGAATTCCGTGCCATGTTAACGTTTTGCCCCCGAGAGAGCCCTCATTTGACCAAATTGCCTTTTAAACGACAAAACCCTGGTGTAAAACCCATTAATTATATTTTTTATATTCATTCTATTTTGCGAATTGTTTACTCATAACATGAATATGTTGGCCCGCCAAATTAATTGCGTAAAATTATGTGTTATTTTTTAATTGAAAACGGCACACAATTGCGATAACAGAGGATTAGCAACTCCTAAACAAATAAACAGGGAAAAGCTTAAGTTGGACTTGATCGCGAAGTGGGAGTGCGTGTCGACAGATGTTACGCATGTTCAACTCGAGCAAAATTAAACTGGGCTATACCCTCAGTAATTTGAGACAAATTAACTCAATGTGTCGTATTTTTTTCTGGAAAATTTTCAATGAAAATTGTCCAGCTACCCCCTTGGTTTTTCCACATGAATACCATTGCCCAAAGTCACCGCAAATGACATCAAATAAGTAAACATTGCAAATTTTAAGCGAATTAGAACCACCAAGTGTCTTTATGCGTAGCAATTTGCAAGGAGTATGAAATGCAATACTGCACTCCTTTTCGAATAAAAAAAAAAACAACACCCCACCAATGATGACTTACTATGCCGTTGATTTAAATGCATTTTAACAGCTGTCACTTTTGCAGAACTGCAAATGTTTACTAGGACCCCTGTCACGTTTTTTCTTCTCTTTCTTCTTCGTCTTCTTCATCTAATTCCATAAGCTTAATTCCTTGTGACAATGCAAGAGGGGTTATAATGCGTTAACCCTCTCCTCTAACTTTAAGTGAACATTTTTTTTCTTTGCAAAAATACGCATTGAATGGAAAAGCCCTACAGAGAAACTGGTCGTATTCTGTGTTGTTTTAATGGAAAAGAAGAATCGATTTCAGAGGGCTTCAGCGAAAAAATAGACATATTGACGCTTTTTATAAGGAAAATATCGAAAACGGATCTTCTGAAGGCATACAACCCTTCCAAAAAGCTTCTGTAGCAACATCACCCTTTTACAAATGTTCCGTAAACAGAGGGCATTTCGTATGTCATATGTAGGCAGATAACCTTTAGCAGGCCTCCTAGAACCCTTCAAGGGGCTTCCACAGAAAAGGATCTTGTAAAAAATCGCATTTCTTCAGGGCTTTCAAATATGGAAGAATATTCACAGTTTTCAGATGTAAGACATTTTACAAAATTTTTAAGTGTAGCTGACCCTTAAAAAGTATGAAATGAAAAAAAACCTTTTGTGGATATAAAAACCATCACAACCAGCTTCTTAGGGCAGCCAGACGTTTCTCTAGACAGAGCACCTTCCACAGGTCTTCTATTGGCAGAAGGCTTGCCACAGGTCTGCCACTGTGTTCTATAGTCAGAAGACTTTTTTATAGAGAGTAAACCTCCCACACAAGACCTCCCATAGGCCGTTTATAGCCTGCAAACCTCTCGAAGGTGTTCTATGAACAGGATTTCCATATATATAAGATCCCGTGCTGGTCTTGTACCAAGAGAAAACGTTCTACATGTTTTCATTAAAGAGAATCCCCTTCCCAGGTCTTCTACAGGCCGAAGACCTTCAAAGGATATTCCACCTTCCATAAATTTTCTAGTTTCTATTTTTTAACAGAAAACCTTTCACATCTCCTCTATAGACAGAAGACCTTAAACAAAAATTCTATGCTATATATAAGACCCCCTACAGGTCTTCTAATTCTGCCTACAAAAGAAATTTTCTGGGGTCTTCTCTGGAATATCCCCTAAGGGCTTTTTGGAAGTCAATATAAAGGAGTTAGTAGGAATTGAAGAAATCCCATCGCCGACCAATGGGTGTATTCCAAACATAACAAAACCAACAACTTAGAAAAAGTCCATCACCTTCGGTACCTCCTCTGACTACAACCGAGGGCTATATATTTTCCAACTTAACTAGCCTATCTTCTGGTCTTCCTTCAACTTGACATATTTCATAAACTTGGTGTAGCTCCTCCGGGAATCGCCTTTGATCACCAACACATCGTCTAAACCCTTTTCCCTTTCACAACAAAACAATGCCGATTCTTTGTCATAGTGGCATATTTTCCAGTTCAATGACCATTGAGTCATAAAATTACACCAGCAGCAGCAACAACAACCACCAGCAACATAATGCAATCAGCTAAGCCTTAGCTGGCACAACAATATGTGCAAGGATATTTTGCTATGTGTTGAAATGCTTTATATGGGACGTCTCAGCGTTTTCAGAATGACTTTGAAATCGACAACAACAGCAACAACAAAAATAAGCAGAGGCACAAAGGAGTTTAAACATATGCGTAACGCACTTTTTTGTGTTACTGAAAGCGTAAACAAAAAAAATCAAATGTTAAATGGCATCACCATCGACTTGGAAGAGTAAAATACACTGGTAGAAAAAGGTTGGGGATATTTAATTTATAGATTAAACGAAGAGATTTTAATATAAGAAAATAAAATAAATCTGAAATCTATTTTCAATAGTACTCTACATACAGGGTGAGATGAAAAAACTGCAACCAACTTCGGACTGCTGTCATTTCTAAGCCATTCGTCCGACAGCTGTTAAAATTATTCCAGTGACAGCTCTTTATATTTTTTACAAGCGTACAAAAGCATTTTGCTTCGAATTTCTCAGAAAAAAGTTATTCGTGATGGAATTCAAGCGTGATAGTGTGATTTCTTTATATTTGACGGGAAAACCACAAGCACTCCAGCATTTAAATGTGAATAAATCTTTTGTGTCTCTTACCATCGCTCGTTACCGTGATACTTGTAGCGTAGCCCAACGTCAAGGAAGTGATCGAAAAAAACAGCAACATCAGCAGAAATGGTTCGAAAAGTAAAAAAAGCGACTTGATAAAGCGGGATAAAGCCGTTGAAATTGCAAAAAGTGCAACACTTACACCGAAACAGAAAGAAAATAGACTAAAAAGAGCTAAAGAGTTGCTTCGCTTGGCTGAAAGTCGTGAACTGAAGAATTGGGTTTTCTCCGATGAGAAAACATTTGTGTTAACTTGCCAAAGAGGTCAGCTTAAAATGTGCCCCTTCGGTTGGACACTAGACACCGATGGTCGCTCTCCGCTCGTATTAATCGACCGTGGCTTCAGAATAAATGCCGAATATTATCGCGAAAATATTCTCTGTGCCATGTTGTGACCGCCCACCTTGTGAGTTAGTTTTTAGTTTTTCTCAGTGTAAATAAAATTTATTGATATCTCCTCTTGTTTGCCAAGTAAGTGATGGTTTCATCTCTCCATTATTGCTGTTTTTTTTTTTTTATTTGCATTAGAAACGCATTTCCGTTGCTACAAAAATAGGGTTAAGTTTTCAAGTTTCCTGTTGTTGTTATTTTTCGTATTTTTTTTTTCTTTACATCACAAGAGTCGCTTCTTATGATGATTGTTCCACTGATTATTTACCACAAGTTCATTAAACTTCAGCCAGCAGAGCAGTGGGGAGGAGAGCTTTCCGGCATCTTCGTGTATTTGTCTTTACGGTCTATAATTATTGAAGCAGCCTCGATGGCAAAGCGATAAAAGGAGTTAAACTGTCTTCTATGGAGGGGTCCGTCAAAGGCTGATGATGATGACAAACAGTTTTGTGATTACTTAAAGATATTCTTTGATTTGGCATTAAGAGGGTCTGCGAGAAATAAAGGTAATCCTATTTAAAGTGATCTCTCGAAGGCTTATATTTAATTATAGTAATTGCAGAGAAAATGGAAAGTTTTTGTTGAGGGAGACATCAGAAGAATCCTAGTCAGGCAAGTGAAGCTTGAAGTTAAGCTCTTCAATCTTTATTTGATTTAGAACGCACATAAGTCGTATTAAATAAGTCTAGCGTAACTCTATATGGAAGATAGAAATCTATTTTTTTTACTGCAGTGTAATCAGCTCTACAACAGAATCCAGAACTACAGAAGCCAGAAGCCGTTTATGAGGGAAGACTACCTTTTTATAATTTTGAGCTTTAATGTGTGGGAAGGAAGAGAAAAAAGTGGGCCAAGCAGAGTTTGATTAAAATATTACGATGTGGCAAGTTTTGGCAAATATCATGAAAACCAACAGGCCACACAGAAAGCTTCCGCCTTTTTAAAGAGCGTGGCTAAATTAACTCCTGCTTGGATTTCATACAAATATCCTTGGGCTCCAAAAAAATACATTCAAAGTGAGATGAAAACAAGCAAAAAAAACATTAAGTTCGGCCGGGCCAAACTTTTAATACCCTCCACCTTAGGGTAAAAGAAACATTAGAAGAAATGTGGCGAAAACCATTAAAATGCCGAATATCGGGAGGTACCGTTATATGGGGGCTACACCAAAACGTGGACCTATAATTACAATGTTTCGTCACCGGAGCTGGAAACCATTATGACCCACAAATACCAATTTTTAGAAAAATCCGTGAAAAAATGTGGCAAAAAAACTAAAATACCGAATATCTGGAGGTACCTTTATATGGGGGCTATACCACAACGTGGACCTCTACATGCAATGTTTTGCCACACGCTCAGGGACCCGTTATGACCTACAAATACCAATTTTCAGACAAATCCGTGAAAAAATGTGGCATAAATAATCAAAATACCAAATATCGGGAGGTACCGTTATATGGGGACTATACCAGAACGTGGACCGATATATCTCATTTTCAATACCAACCATCCTAGACACAATGCAAATAGCTCTGCTGCTTTTGGCGCTCTACGTCAAATAATGTGGGCTGTATCGTGATTTCAACAGACATACAGACAGACAGACGGACCGACAGACGGACATCGTTAAATCGACTTAGAATTTTAGGCTGATTATGAATATATATACTTTATGGGGTCTAAGACGAATATTTAAGGATGTTACAAACGGAATGACAAAGTTAATATACCCTCCTTTCCAAGGTGGAGGGTATAAAAATATTTAAAAAAAATGTAAAAATTATGTCGTTTGACTTTGTTGCAGTTTTTTTATCTCACCCTGTATATTCCCTCCTTACATACGAGTATAAGACTGAAGGTAACAAAATTTTAGACACACAAGATCCTTGGTCCATTTTGCCCTAGCCAAATTTGTCTTTCACTAACAACTTTTCTGTTTAGGGTTATTGAAATGAAATGGCCCCTTCGACCATTCTACCACCTACCCACCTTCCAAAAGTAATCCATATGCATAACTTAATGACATAATGATGAAATTAAGCAAAAAAAAAAAACAGAATATTCATTTATGGAAAACTATAATCATAAAAAAATAAACAACACTACCCAACTTGATTACAACACGCAAACAACTCATCTACAATCGGAGAAGCATAAAAATTCGAACATATTTTCGGTCATAAAGCGGCAAACTGTTAACTATTACACAAACAACAAGAACAAAGGGAAACCACCTGTGATTGTACATTTTGGCCTCTGCTGGGCTTGTTGTTGTTGTTGCTGTTGTCAGTCTTTTGAACAATTACCAAATTACCGCCAATGATATTCCCCCGCTTGTCGGGCGGGATAACTCATTTGAAGCCCTCTCATATTTCATAACAACAAACGTCTTTGCTTACCAACAACAATCAAGGCGACCAACTGACCGACCCAAGAATGCGAGTCAATTGAAGTTTTTTGAACGAAGTGGACGCATTGGAGGATATTATTGAAACAATGTTGAAATATAATTCAGGTGTTTATTTACAGTTTACAAATAAAACAAATAACAATACCAGAACTCTGAAAGCAAATACAACAAAGGGGAGGGTAGTGGCAAGGCAAAGAAACAAAAAAATCACCCCTAATTTGAATAAAGGATATGGTAACAGTCATGGGGTTTTTAATGTTGTTGCTGTTGTGTTGTAGTTGTTGTTGTTTAATATTTAGATATATCACAACTGTACTTCTTTTTTATTGAATAAAGGATAATTTGATTTGTTGTGTGTGACTATGTGTTGTCCAAAGTTTACAGCGCAACGTAACCTAAGTGGAGGGGGCACGTTCCCTTCTATTCCACATTTTTTCAAACGCTCGGACTAAAATTAGATGGAATCAGCCCATTTGAGGTACATAAAGGCTCAATCAATATTAAAAAACGACAATAATTTTATTAAAAATGTTACCTTGTTTGACCGTACCCCATGGACTTGAGCAACTCTTTAAAGAATCTACATCCTTAAGCTCACCAAAAAGGACCACATTTAAATCACCAGTCTGTCTTTAACAGGGCCAGGCAAGAATGGGCACATGTTTCTACAATGAGCGCAATTTTCTTCACATTAACATCCAACCATTGAAAAAAATTTCTGGTCCTTTACCTCGTCTGTAAAATAGGTGTCTTGCCGCCTTTAATCGTCTCAGCTCGCCAATGAGAAGTTCTAGGAACTTTAGCTCTTTGGTAAATACTTTCGGGACCTTTACATCGCCTGTAAAGTATGCAAGGCTCTCCGGGTCGTTTTGCAGATGAGACTCACCGGGTCTACCACCATGTCTATAGAGGAGACTCCTTGGACCACCGGCCTGTCTATAAGGGATAGTCCCCGGACCACCATCTCATTTCATATGGTCCTACAGCTGGGCAATACAGATTACTTAGACCACCAGCTCACCTATAGAGACTCCAAGGCCCTCCAGCTTGTCAAAAGAGGAGACTCCCCAGCCACCAGCCTGTGTAAATAAGAGACTGCCTGCCTTGCCAGTTCGTCTATAGGGTGATTTCCATGGCACCAGCTCTTTTATAGACAAGACTTCATTGGCCACATAGAGGCAACATACTATGGAGCAGATCCACTGGGCCACCAGCCTGTCTGTAGGAGAAACTCCCTGAGCCACTAGCTCATCTATAAACGATATTACCTGGGCCTCCACCTGGTCTCCCCCGACCCTTCCGAGCCACCAGCCTGTGTAAATAAGAGACTGCCTGCCTTACCAGCTCGCCTATAGGGTGACTTCCTCGGCACCAGCTCTTTAATAAACAAGGCGTCATAGGCCACATAGAGGCGACATACTATAGAACAGATCCACTGGGCCACCAGCCTATCTGTAGGGGAGACTCCTTGAGCCACTAGCTCGTCTATAAAGGATGTTACCTCTACCTCCATCTGGGAGACCACCAGCTACCTACCCTCCAGCTAGAGAGTTGCTGGGCCTCCAGCTCATCTATAGAGACTTTCTGGGGCTTTCTAGCCTACTGTTCGTCTCAGTTGTGGCACCAATGTACTATAAAGGCTTCCTGGTCTTTCAGCTCGCCTATAAAAACTTACAAACCCTCCAGGAAGTATATGCAGATCATCTTTAGAGATTTCCTGAACATTTTCTTTGTCTAAAGATTTTTTTCATTGCCCTTTAGTCACTGGCCCCTCAGCTCATTTTTGCAGGTTCTATAGTTCTTCAGTTCGGCTATGAAGGCTCCCTGACCCTTTATTTAATTTGATTCTTTAAATCGCCTCTTAATACTACTTGGTCCTCAGATCGCTCAAAAAAATTTGGTCTTTGTTTTTTTAGTGGAGGCTTGCTGAAAACTTCCTGAGTTCGAACTGGTCTATAAAGTCTTGGAATTTATTTAGCTCACCTTTAAGAGCACTCTCATACTCCATGCCTCACAAATCACAAGTCTTTTAAGTCCTCTATAGAATCTCGTCTTTAAAATTTATTCGGCTCAATTTTGTTCCTCTTAAATTATAGGCCGAACATAGACCTACCGTCACATCCTTAAGCTGTTTTGCCCATGTGGCCATCTGTTATTCCAGAAAAACATAATCCAACTGGTAACCATTTTTTTCTTTTATTTCAAAAATGGAAGTCCAATTTTGAACAAATCCTTACCAATCAAAACACCATCATTTATCATTCATTGACCATTAGTGAGGGGGACAATATAATTAAATTTGCTGTTGTTGCTGTTTTCTAAAAATTACAGGAATAAAAGGATTTGACAATTAAAACCAATAAAAAATCATAATTAAAGGAAAATTTGAAAGGACACCCGTGGTGTTGTTTCTCCCATTCTACAATGAAAAATCATTTTCAAAAGAAAACCTTAAACTGACAAAATAACTTATCCTTTTTTCGAAATTCAACAATGGTGAATAGTTTTTTAAAGGACACTCGTTGTGTGTGTCGGTGTTGGGTGAATGGATTTTTCGGTTTTTGAAAAATGATGTGTTAACATCCAATTCAATAATGTCAAATATGTGGCGAATAAGGATATCCCAAAGTGCAAGAGAGGGAGGGAGAGAATGTCATTTGTATGTAATACACAATAATAATGACAATATGAGACGAATCCTTTTGTTCGGCACACAAGCACACACACACACACACAAAATATCAAATGTCCTGTGTGCGTTTTTTGTTGTAATTTTAAAATTGAATGATCTTTTATTTATTTGAGGGATATTAGAGTTATAAACAACAACAAAGAGAGACAAACCCGAAACTGAATAACTAGAACCCTTAGTTTGCCAATCAATAAAAGAGTCACTATCATCAGTGATGACCGACCAACAGACCGTCCGTCTGTCCATGGAAAAGCGTTAAAAAATCATATATCATGTGGCACTGAGAGAACAATTGAAACTAACCAAAGAAGAACAATCCACACACACACACAATAAAAAAAGGGTAAATGCACCACACACATACATAGAGAGCAAACAATTGGGTCTCCCTTCAAATGGGTGTGGGTTAGAGTGAGGGTGTCCTTTTTTGTAAAATTTTTGGCAAATGCATGTCGTTTGATATGTGATTTTAAAAACATTTTGGAATGTTTGAACATGGTACGAGTTGCCGTCTATTGTTACCCATTCCACATGGGCTATGATGATGATGATGACAACGACGATGATGCTGATGATATATGATGGTGATGATGCTGCTGCTGCTGTTGCAAAACAGGAGTCTATTGATTGTTTGCAATCATTTTTCATTGCAAATCGAAATAGTCAGAAAACTTGCACACACACATATGAGCTAGTAAAAGTTCACATATCATTTTCGATAAATCTACGTATGTGTGAGGAAGGAAAAAAAAGTATTCCAACTGATTGCTGCTATTTTGTCATGTCATTGTGGAAATTATGTTTTTTGGAATTTCTTTGCATTTGCCCAACCAAAAAAAAGGAAAACCATTATTTGGCATTGTTTTCGCTTTTTCGGGTAGTTACGAAAATAGTTTTTTTGGCTATTGGCAAAGGTTCAATTTCCTATGAATTTTTATTATTTATTGTTATTGGGATTAAAAATCAATTCATCATATTTTCCTTGACAATCAATGATTATCTCTGGTCATGTGGACTTTTTTGCTGATATATTGTCTTCATAACAAAAGAAAAAAAAACGCATATGAATATTCACAACATTCATCCATGATCTGTCTACCTTAATGGAAATGTCACTAATGGAACTATGACGGGTTAAATTTGCTGAATCATTTAAATTTGGCAAGATTTCCAAGCAAAAAAGCAGATGTGTGGGATGGAATTTTTTATTCTGCAAATAAAATTGGGGTACTAAAAAATATGAAAAAACCAAGTGGGAAATTTGTGATCTACCAAAAAATTTAGGTTTGCGGCGTTATAAGGAGCAACAACGGTACTTTCATAAAAATCCACTTTTGAGGATCGGTTGGTCCTTTAAGAAATATTTTTACAGATTATTTTTAAATTTAATGTTTTACGGCCTGTAGGTTTTTTTTTTAAATTATTAGTTTAAAACAACTTTGAAGGCCTATATAAGGACCGTTTCAAACTGATTTTTAAAAATCCATATCTGCCGTCCTTGTACAAGTTAATGAAAATTCCACCACTGAGAATCGTTTTCCATTTGGTCGGTTTGTCCTATTGAAAAGATGATCCTTCATCCTTGAAAATATTTTTTTTACACCAACTTTAAGAGGCATTGATTTAAAAAATTCGTTGATTTAAAAAAAAATCGAAGTTACAACGATTTTTTTTTAAATCAACGCCTGAGAATATTTGGTCCTTATTTTTAAAGCTCTACTTCGGAGTTTTATGTCCTTTGAAATTTACTTTTAAAAATAAACAACTAAGATTATCTGGGTCCTCATTTTTAAAGCTTTACTTCGGAGAATTCGGTTCTTCGAAATACATATTTTTAAAAATCCATGTTTGAGAGTCTATGGAACCTTTGAAGAGATTATGAGTATTTTAAAAAACAATTTGAAGACACTGTGGGTCCTGATTTTTTTTAATTCTACGTGTTAGATTCTAGGGGTCCTTTGAAGGGATTGTTGATCCTTAAAAACACAAATTTTTATAAAATCCACGTTTGAGAGTGTTTAGGTCATTTGGAGGACTGTGGTTCCATTAAAAACATATTTTTTTAAATCCACGTTTAAGAGTCTTGAGTCCTTTGGAGAGGCTGTGGGTTCCTTAACAAAATTTTTTTAAGTCCACCTTGAAGAGTGTATGGGCCCTGTAAAGACACTGTGGGCCCTTTAAAAATCCCCGTTTGAGATTCTATGGATTCTTTGAACACACGGTGGGTACTTTAAAAGACATTTTTTTAAAAAATCCACGTTTGAGAGTCTATGGGTCCTTTGGAGAGACTGTGGGTGCCTTAAAAAGATTTTTTAATCCACCTTTGAGAGTGTATGGATCCTTTGAAGACACTGTGGGCCTTTAACATCCCCGTTTGAGATTCTATTGATCCTTTAAAGATATTGTGGGTCCTTTAAAAGATAACACTTTAAAAATCCATGTTTTGGAGTCCATGGGTCCTTTGAAGAGACTGTGGATCCTTTAAAAAACATTTTTTTTTTTAAAGAGACTGTGGGTCCTTTAAAAATCCACGTTTGAGAGTCTATGGGCCCCTTGAAGTGGCTGGGGATCCTTTAAAAACAATTTTTTAAAAGGGACCATTGATCCTTTAGAATTCCACATTTGAGAGTCTAGTGTCCTTTTGAAAAGACTGTGGATCCTTTAAAAAAAATGTTTTTAGAAGAGACTGTGGTCCCTTTAAAAACCACGTTTGATAGTCTATGGGTCCTTTGAAGAGACTGTGGGTCCTTAAAAAAAACCATTCCTCAGAGTCTGTTGATCCTATAAGGTCCTGTAAAACAATATTTTTTTTAAACCTCTATAGCAAGAATTTTCAGAAAAAGTCAGATTTGACAGCCCTTGAAAAAATGTCTCCAAAAAATCAGAACTTATAATTCTGAATGTCTTTTATACATTATTTCAAAAACAATCTCTATTTTTAGCTCTTACTGTTCTTCAAAAATACTTCTAAAAGTACAAGTTTTCAGCTCTGATGATTTTTTGGAAATTCTCCGAAGGTCCTTGAAAAATCAACGTCTTTGAAAGTGATGACCATGTTTCTCTGAAAAAATTGAATTTATAGCTCTAATGATCCTCGAAATTGTTTTCAGAAAAAATATGAATTTATAGCTCTAAGTTTTCAACTCTGAAAAATACTCAAAGTTCTGAGAAAATGGTTCAAATGATTCTCATTGATCAGAATATTTTGAAAAATTCCCATTTATAGCTCTGAATGTCTTTGAAAATCTGCATTTATAGTTTTGGCTGTCCCGGAAAATTGTCCTTAAAATATATATAGATTTATAGCTCTAAAGGTCATTGAAATTTTTTTTCTAAAAAAAATTCCAAGTTGTTGGCTCTAAGGGCAATTAAAAAATTCTCTTAAAAATTCCACGTTTACAACACGAAAGGTCTTTGAAATCCACATTTATCCTTTTAATGCTCTTAAACAACCATCCATAGTTTATTGCTCAGAAGGTCGTGGAAAAAAATTCGAAAAATGAGTGCTCTTTTTTTGAAATATCATTTTTTTTGGTCTGGTCGTCCCTGCAATTTTTTCTCAAATCAAACCTGAATTTATAGCTTTGAAAGTCCTGAACAAATTTTAAAAAATCAAAACTTCGTTTTTATTTTTTTGCAAATGTCCGCATTTATAATAATTTTGTATAAAATTCACATTTGCAGCTCTAAAAAAAATCCAAGCTACAGCTCTGACGGTCGTAAAAAATATCTTCAAATATTCCTCACTTCAAAAGAAAATACCCATTAATCATGGTTTTCTGTAAAAACCTTATTTGCCGCTCTAAACATCCTTGAAATATCCTGATAATCCTTGAAAAAATTCCATCTGCATATTTCTGAAAGTCTATGAAAAATACACGTTTATACTCTACTGAACCTTAAACCTTTTACAAAAGAGCCTTCCTCAGATTTTTTCTTTTTTACGCCAAGGTCCATGGAAATAAATTTTTTTATATGACTTTAAAAGTCCTTGAGTGGTTCTATATTTGTGCTCATCAAGGTCCATAAAAAAGAATTCTTATAGAAACTCGAATTTATAGCTTTAAGGACCTTCTTAAAAAGTTAAAGCTCAGATGACTCTCGAAAAAAGTCTCAAAGTCCTTGTTATTACTTCAGATGGCCCAAAATTCACATTACCAACTCAAATTATCCTTGAAAAAAGTGTTTCGGAACAATTGGAAATATCTTAAAAAATTCTTAACTCATAGAGTCCTTAAAAACCACTTTTATAGTTCTAACGCTCCTTAAATAGATATACATTTCTTCATTTCATTTAGATCATATTTTAAAGCTCTAATCCTTCTGAATTGTTAATAATACTGACAGAGAACTTGCTCCCTGTTTCATTTTAAGTTCTCTTCGTGAGCATACTTTTTATATCCTTTCACGAAAAACCAACTAATTTCTCATTATTTTGCAGTTAGCATTCGTTTCGTTACGGCAAATCATAAATCAAAAACAGTGGCAAAACAACCAAACCCACAAATTTAATAATTAAAAATGCATAGAAATTCAGCACGAAGTGACACACACACACCGACGACATACATGAAAAGGACGCAATGCTTCACAAAGTGATTTTATGCTACTACAGGAGAATAGAGGAAGTTTATGAGTGGGATAACAGGAACGAAAAAATTTTACGATTAATTAAAGAAAAATGCAAATTTTCCACGAATGGAACGATAATGTAATCAACACGTGCGACGCAACGACCATGATGATGATGATGAAGAGGATGGCGTTGGTTCGAGGCAAATGACAATTGTCAAATGTCTGGTAAAAAAAAGTACAAAAACCGAACCTAGCACACACACGTATGATAGTTTTATGGAAAAGGACAATACCAAACAATATGTCAAATGACAACACTCGTCCGTAGAAATAACTTTCACACAGGACCACTCCTTTAAAACGAACACAAATTTGTAGTCATATTCCAGTTCTTGTTCGGCTGGTGGTGGTGGTGGGTGTCATCATCCCAGGAAGTTAAATAAAAGCCAATGCCATTTGTTTGTTGTTACACCAGCCCAACAACGACAATCATTCTGAGGAGGCGACACGTGTTGCATACACTTCAAATCTAAACAAAATAACAAAAATTTTTATGTAACTCAAAACAAAAAAAAAAAAAAAGAGAAATCAACACGATTATGCTTTTTACAAATGTAGTTGTTGAACAAAAAAGAAAAAGTTTAAAAGACAACAACCAAATAAAACAATATTCGAAATCCTGTGTTTGTTTCTTTTTCTTTTACCAAAAAAAAAAAAATTCTCACCATCTAAAGTGTCGAAGCGAATGAGTGTATGTGTGTGCGCGCCCAAAACCTCTTAGCATGACAAGGACTTTAAAAGCCACTCTTGTGTTTGTATTCATTAGGCCTACGTTTGGTAGGACTTTAAAACAACAAACAACCATGGTATGTCTTCCTCGGCTGGGAAGTCGTCCACACAAAAGGAAAGGCAATATGTTGTTGCGTGTTAAAACAATTAAAATATGTTTCAATAGGATCAGACAATCAAAAAGTCTAACGCACACACACAGAGACACACACTCGCAGTCATCGAAAGAGGATTCATTAGCTGGTAAATGTTAATTTAAGTAACACACCCTGATTTTGCATGTCGTTTGATTGGTATTTTCATATTTGACCGGAACGAGGGGACACCCCCTTCAAATAAATATTTTTGTGAGAAAAAAGAATTTTTAGACAATTGCTAGGGATCCTTAGAAGAGAGTTGTACAACAGATAATTTTTAGAGGGACATTCTTTGTAGACGAGCAGAAGCGAAAGTTTATAAACAACCTGGATTTGGGGGGGTTTGAAAGGCGATCTAAAGTTCTTCATGGATTAACGGTAGGGTCAGGTACTGTATAGTTGATCTTCTGATCCTCGTAGTCTAAATAGATAGCTTGAGGACGTAGCCTGACCTATACTGAAGCTGGAGAGTAAAAAATTCTAAATAAAAGCTCTATATTAAGACCAGGGAATCTCCATACAGAAGCTGAGGATCTTTTAATAGCGGATTTGAGGGAAAGGAGACATTCCAAAGAATCTGGAGGCCAATGAGACCTTGTAGCAAAGGTGAATGCCACTAAGATAGACTGGATGACCAAGGGGAATTGTAAGCGAGCCAAGAGCCAGGTAGTCTCTAACGAGAAGCTTAATGGTCAGGAGCCTAAATAGAATTATTGGAATATGAAGACGAGTAAATCTTTATAGAGAATCTGAGCACTCCGGAAGTCTTAAGAGAAAAGCTGGAGAGCCAAGGAGTCGTTTACCGTAAAATGAAAGCTTAACTTGGGAGCTTGGAATTTACTAGAGACAACCTAAAGGGTGGTGGGATATTCATGGACAAAATTTAGTGCCAGGGAGTCCCAATAGAGGAGCTTTATGTCCAGAGGAACTCCTCGTAGAGGAACTAGCTGAAAGTCTTTGTAGAGGAATTGTCGGGCCTGGAGTTGCTTTATATACGAGCTGAAAAGTCAGGGCGTCTGCTCTACAGATGAGCTAAAAGGCTGAGGCGCAGAATCTGCTCTACACACGAGCTAAAAGGCTAGGGAGTACGCTCTACAGACGAGCTGAAGGGCCAGGGAGTCTCTTCTATAGACGAGCTAAAGGACAGAGAGTCTTCTCTAAAGAGGAGCTGAAGAATGTTAGGAAGTCTCCTCTATACAGGAGCTGAAGCGCCTTAGGGAGTTCCTCTTTACAGGAGCTGAAGCGCTTTAGGGAGTCTGCTCTATAGAGAAGCTGACGCGCTTTAGAAAGTCTGCTCTATAGAGGAGCTGAAGCGCGTTATAGAGTCTGCTCTATAGAGGAGCTGAAGCGCATTAGAGAGTCTGCTCTATAGAGGAGTTAAGCGTATTAGAGAGTCTGCTCTATAGAGGAGTTAAGCGCGTTAGACAATATGCTCTACAGACGAGCTGAAAGACCAGAGAGTCCCGTAAACTTACTAATGAGTCAGAAAGTTTTCGTAGCTTTGCTGGTGGGCCGAGCTGATGAGTCAGAGAGTCAACACAGAAGAGCTGGAGGGCCAGTCTTCTTAATCGAGCCGGTTACCCACGGAGTCTCCGTAGAGTCTCTGGTGACCAAGGTTGACTTTCTAAACAAGCTAATGGACCAGGATGTCTTCAAAGACGAACTGGTGGGACATGGGGTTTTATAGAATTGTGGCTCGACCAGTTAGGCTTCATAGGCGAGTTGGTGATCAGAAAGGCCTTATAGACAAGCGTTAGCGTTTTTTCTACATAGGGAGCAGATATGCTGGGATTGTCTTTACTGAAAAGCTCTTTGCCCAATGAGGTTTTATTGACGGGCTAGTACGCCTCCAGGATCGACCTGGTTAACCAAGAAGACTCCCTATATCGGAACTGGTGGGCCATTGAGTCTCCAGAAATTAGCCATGGGACACTAAGTCTTAGCAGATAACCTGATGGGTCAGAAGTCTTCATATAAGTACAGAAGGAACTTGCTGGCCACGCTGTCAATAATTGACGTGCTGACAAGTCTGGATATCCTCAGAGGCGGTCGGTATTTTTTTCATAGACAGGCTGGGTGGTCAGAAAATATACATAGGCAGGAATCCTTCATATGCTGCCATGGAATTCTTAAAGACAAACTGCTGGACCGGAGCCTTTTAGTAGACGACCTACTGGATAAGTTCATAAAAACGTGTATAAACTAAAGGAGCTTTTACAAGAACGAGGAGGGGCAGACAATTTCTAGAAATAGCCAGGAAATCTGGAAGTCGAGTTCGGGAGGACACGTATTTTTTAATAGTCCAGGTGAAAACAGGGGGATCTGATGGTCGAACTGTGAATTTGATAGTCCCTGAAAAGGGAAATTTTACTTGATGAAGGCAGGGGATTTTGAGATACGGCAGTAACTGAACTTGATCTGTCAGAAAAAAAACTGAAAGGTATTATATGTGATACTAGAAAAATTTACAGTTATCAAACATTTTTTGTACATTTGTTTTCTATACCTCCTCATTCTCTCTGTCTTCATTACCCAAAACTTCTCCCATCTACCAATAACACCATTTCCCATTTCTTCATTTTAAATTCCTATAAAACTTTTATTGCAACTTTATTCATGCGATTTCTACGCTTGACCCGCATAATATGGCACTCAAAAACGCACACCTAATGGTGGCGTGTCGTGCATTAAAACCCCACCCAAAGCCGGTGGTTCCCTTGACGAGTATTATCACAGTGATAAATCGTTGCAACCAACAGTTTACATATTGTTCTTCACGTAAAGGCAATTATCATAATGCCGATGTTATCCTTACGACCAACAACACTGCCTCCAACCCCCGGGGCAACCACTTCAATTCGTTTTTGGCAAAATGCACGCGGACTCATCAACTGTGAAATTTGGGAAAAACTTTCTCACGCCCAACGCTGAGGAGTGCTAAACAAATGAAGTTGCAGCGAATGAAATTAACATTTAACACCCGTAAAACTACTGCCACTACTGCTGATGCCGTCGATGTTATGGCTATCTAACGGCTGGTAATCATTGAGCACTACCGATTCACTCACTCGCTCGCGACGATGATGACTATCTGTCCTGCTGGAGTTCGGTACTTGAGTGAATGACTGTCGTGATTTGATTGTTTTGGCTATTCGATAACACGTGATTTTTCCACACTGTCTTGATTTTTGTGTTGCTGTTGTTGTTGTTTCTGGTGTTATCTGGTGTTTGCCGCACTCACCCCTACCCCTAATGGACAAAATAACAAATTTGTTGAATTTTTTTATTTGGTTTTGACGATTGTCTGTCTCTTGCAATTATTTTTATTCTCAAAGGTCATCCTCTGCTGGGAAAGGGGGTGCTTCGAAGTGTGGGAAGTATTGGATGTTTTCCCATTGTCGGGTGTACCACATTAATGAAGTGATCTCTTGATGAAATGTCACCCAATGTTAAACACAAAGATTAACTGCAATTAAATGCATGTGCGGATGAGGAGATCTCCGTGCCTTTAATGTTTTCATGTTCACAAGAGATAATCTGGTGTGAAAAGGGAGTTTAAAATTCCATTTGATGTGGTTGAGAGTTGTATAGGAAAATTTGGAAATCTAAACGAATTAGGAGACTAGATCTTTATTTAAACATTTTTCAATGGCAGAAAATGGAAACCATTCATTGGTCAAAGAAAATATGAAATTGACAAGAATTTTCTAATGAGTTTTATTTACATGAAAGCCATTAAAATAAAATTGTGATAACTTTAACTGAACATACCCCACATAAAGAGCATTTCTCATTATTCTTCTCCCTTTGCTACTATCTCTCACTTTTTATGGTAGTTGCAAAAGGCCGGCATTGATTAGCAATACAATGCTCACTAACATAATTCGAATAGAGCAAAAGTAAAACGAAGAGAGAAAGAGTGGGAAACATAATTTATCTATTCTCCGAACACTATAGCTAGTGTTGAAATAAGAAGAGCAGCAGTAGAAGAAATAATTTTTAAATTTATTATTCGTTGTTTACATCAACGAAAAAAGTTCCTTGACATATAAATAAAGTTTTTGCAATAAGAAACTTCGCATTTTTATTCTTGAAAAGTGAGAAAGAGGAACATAAATAAAGTAAAACTAAATATTATTTGTGGAATAATATTGCTGATCATTGGATTATTATTGAAGTGGAATGTGCGATTTATAATTGGAGCCTGAATATGATGTTGGTGTAAAATATTGACCATGGATAGGAGCTATTAATAGTTGAGGTAAAGCTGTGGCAATAAAATGTTTAAAAAAAAAACAGCTATTGAATAACAATTACCTTAGACCTTTTGTAAATATTCTATAGACAAAATCAATGTACAGGGTGAGATGAAAAAACTGCAACAAATTTCAGACGGCTGTCATTTCTAAGCCACTCGTCTGACAGCTATTAAAATTATTCCAGTGACAGCTCATTATATTGTTTACCATCGTACAAAAGCATTTTGGTGAGAATTTCCCAGAAGAAAAAAATTCCAAAAAGTGCAAGAACTTACACCGCAACAGAAAGAAAGTAGAATCAAAAGAGCTAAAGAGTGAACTGCCGAATTTTGTTTTCTCCGATGAGAAAACATTCGTTGTCCAGCAGTTTGTAAACAATCAAAATTATCGTGTTTACTTGCCAAAGAAGTCAGCTGAAAATGTGCACCTTCGGTTGGCCATCAGAACTCAAGGCCATGGTGATGGTGTGTGCCGCCATAAAGCCGATAGTCGCTCTCCGCTTGTATTAATCGACCGTGGCAGCAGAATAAATGCGAATATTATAGCGAAAATATTCTCTCACCCTCAGCACGCGCCACCCAAGAATGGTTACAAAATGAGGTCCCTCGCTTCATTTCCAGCGCACAATGACCACCAAAATCTCCGGATACCAATCTGTTGAACTATTGTGTCTGGAGTATTTTAGAAAGCAAGGTTGGCAGTAAAAAATACCAAAGTGTCGATCACCTCAAGCAAGCGCTTCACCGGGAATGGGCCAAAATACCGCAGAGCAATATTCGGGCAGCGTGGTTTCACTGGCTGTTTGAAGGCCATAATTCGTGCCAAAGTTGACCAATTGGAAGAAATCTAAACTTATTCTAAAATTTGATGGCATTTCCGACATTTTTTGCTTTCATTCAATAAAATTAAAAAAAAAAGAATTAAAAATTATGGCATTTGACTTTGTTGCAGTTTTTTATCTCAATCCTGTAGGGCTCTTAATGGCATTTTCGATATTCGTAGTATTCTTGCTATATTACAGAACCACTTTTTGCTTACTTTGCAAAATTTCCGGTTCTCAGTAAAAATATTTACTTCAACCAAAAAGTTTTTCTAGCCAATAAATTTGAGGTCCTTGCACTAGATTTCGATACAAACCAGTTAAAATATTATATAACCAAGATAAAAAGTAAATCCTCGCAAAAATACTTAAAACAGATGCCTTATATAATATTTGAAGCCGTTTTTATTTGTTTTCTATATTCCCATATTTTTTTTAAAAATTTAAGCTAATTGTCTAAGCTTTCTATTACCCCTTACACTAAACAGCTTTAATTACAACAATAACATTTCCTAATCGTATTTTTGTAGCCTCGATATACCCCCAGATAATTCCACAACTTAGCTCTTCTACACGTTTGATATGGTCTACTCAAAAAAATCAATTAAACTGGGAACAAAAAACTACTTAACAAGTGTTTTTGCCCATACCCAACTGACGCGGGGAAGAAACCTTATTTGCATAATACTCGTAACCCAAAAAACAATGCCTGAAATTATGAAACCCCATTTGTGTTGTTGTTGCGTTTTTGTTTTCATTTTTTGGACATAAAGCGTCTACAATAACAAACAAGGCGAATTGAAGAAAACATCAAAGGTAACCTTTTCTCCTTAACCCTCATAAGTGAGGTACCCTCTACGCATACCACCTCAAAATGGCAGCCAGGGCATGTCAAACATGCCGTTTGGACAAACAAGGATATCAGATATTGGCGTGTAAAATGCCACACCCAGACCACAAAATAGAACTCGCTCCCCCAGCCAAATGCATATGGAAAAACATAAATATTTTGATTGCTTTTCATAAAAATAACAACCAAACAGCCACGAAAGACTGGAACTGGAACTGGAAAACATGAAATGATGACATTTGATGTTCCTAATGTCCAACACCGAAACAGAAAATGAAATAAAAAGTGGCCATAATCGCAATCATAATAAACGCACAATTATAATAAATGGTAAGACTATTTAAAGAAGCCTGAGAACTGGAACAGGTGGTTGCCATTTCCCCTCTCTCGTTTAAAAACCAAATAAAATGTATTTCCAAAACAAGGAGTGGTTGGGTAACATAATACGCTCCTTGCCATACTACCTCTACAAAAAAAAAAGAACATCACTTTTAATGGCATTCAACTCGTTGCTCTTCCTCTGTTGCCTTCATTTCTATTCACTTTCCAAATAATTGGTAAATTAGTAACAATTAAAGTTGAATATTTTTCTGATATAAAAATGTGGATTTCTATAGAAAAAAAGAAAAATACTACGAGGATGATAACCCGAGGGAGGCAGAATTGTGGTTTTAAAAAGCAATGCAACAAAAAATCATTTCGAGGGGTGGTTTTGTTCACCGCTACCTTTAATTGGGAGGTGGTGGTGGTTGGTATAGCTGTCAGGGTAAAAAAAGATGGAAAAATAAATGCAAAAATGTGATTTTAATTAAAATTACATGTTTGTGTTTTTTTTTTCACTTTTTACAATTCTAAAAAATATACATTTGTGTAATAATATGCGACCACTGAAAGCAACATGCCAACAAGCCGCGATGAACAATATCGTAAGGGGGGTTATAATTAACAAATGACAATTCAAGTGTCAAATTAACGCTTTTCATACTGTCATTAAATTTGCAGGAAAAAAGGAATAAAAATACAAAAATAACACACAATATTGATAGAGAATAAGTGAAAAAAAGTTATTCAATATTAGCAGGGAAATGTGTGTGGACAAAATGTACGAGGGTTTGCTGAAGAGTGGGTGGCAAATGTATTTTGGTAGTAATTTCTTTATGTTTCAAATGTGATTTTCCTCAAATCTATTATACCTAGATGTGTGGTTTATTCTACGAAATATAGGGAAATGTTGTCTAGAACATTTCTCTCTTTGACAATTGCTTTGTAAACCGACATTTTATGTTCCTTTCAGGGGTCAAATCGGAAAAAGTTCGAGGAAAAAATGATCACAAAAATAAAGGTATACTTTCGGCTTTTTTGGCAAAAGTGATGCTAATATTTTCTTGATATATAATGAAAATAGAGATTTCTTATCTTTAGTGACTTATAGTGAAATTTGATGAAGAACATTCTTGTCTTTAATGTTATACTTCTAAAATGATGCTTTGCAGGAGAATTTTGCATAAATTACAAATGAAGTACGACTATAACCCTAAAATGTGTTTTTAATATTTCTCAATTATTGGCGTTTAGTTAAGATTTAGACTTTCGATGGCTTTCACGACATATAGTAAAATTTAATGGTAAATTTTGTAAAATATTTCGACTTGGTACGATCCCGTTTAACAGGAGTTTTTAACCATATTTTCAAAAAAGGGCCAAAAGACCTGACCTGACTCGAGTCAGGGTTAACATTTTCCAAGAAAATAATGCTCATATTATTGTCAGTACTATTACCGAAGACACCATATCCCCAACATGCACAGATTCCGGGGAATTTTAATCCGAAAAGTTCCGCCAAAATATTGTAGCGATGGAACTTACCCCCCTCTATTGAAATTACTTTGCATTGTGAACTCTCCAAATGTTCATGGCCGTCTTTTTTGGTATAGAAAATAGGCTATACAGGGTGAGATAAAAAAGCTGAAACAAAGTCAAACCCCATAATTTTTAATTTTGTTTCAAATTTTATTGAATGAAAGCAAAAAATGTCGGAAATAGCATCAAATTTTAGAATAAGTATAGATTTGTTCGAATTGGTCACCTTTGGCACGAATTATGGCCTTCAAACGACCAATGAAACCGTCACACGCTGCCCGAATGTTGCTCTGCGGTATTTTGGCCCATTCCCGGCGAAGAGCTTGCTTGAGGTGATCGACACTTTGGTATTTTAGGCCCAACCTTGCTTTCCAAAATACTCCAGACACAATAGTCCAACGAATTGGTATCCGGAGATTTTGGTGGCATTTTGCTCTGGAAATGAAGCGAGGAACCTCATTCTGTAACCATTCTTGGATGGCGCGTGCTGAATGTGATGGTGTTGAGTTCGGTTAGAATGTCCAAGGTCTGTGGCCAAAATGTTTGCGTGCCCAAGGCTTTAATACACCCTCCAGAAAATTCCACGGTCAATTAATACGAGCGGAGAGCAACAATCGGCTGTTATGGCGGCTCACACCATCACCATGGCCGGCGCTTGAGTTCTGCTGGCCAACCGTGGTGCACATTTTCAGCTGACCTCTTTGGCAAGGTCACCATTTTGTTTGTTTACAAACTGTTGGACCACGAACGTTTCCTCATCGGAGGAAACCAAATTCGGCAGTTCACCACCTTCGGACAAGCGAAGCAACTATATTTTCTTTCTGTGGCGGTGTAAGTTCTTGCACTTTTTGGAATTTCAAAGGCTTTACCCCGAGCTCATTTCCCAATATTTGCCGAATCCAATATTGCGATATGTTCAGCTCACGAGCCATTTTTCGGCCACTGCGACGCGTATTTCGATCAAGCCGTTTCTTTACTTTTCGAACCATTTCTGCTGATGTTGCTGCTTTCTTCCGTCCACTTCCTTGACGTCGGGCTACGCTACCAGTATCACGGTAACGGTAACGAGCGATGGTACGAGACACAAAAGATTTATTCACATTTAAATGCTGGAGTGCTCTAACGATAGCCACTTGTGGTTTTCCGGCCAAATGTAAAGACATTTTTTTCTGGAAAATTCTCACCAAAATACTTTTGTGAGCTTGTAAACAATATAATGAGCTTTCACTGGAATAATTTTAACAGCTGTCGGACGAGCGGCTTAGAAAGTTGATTGCAGTTTTTTCTGAAGTTGGTTGCAGTTTTATCGTCTCACCCTGCATAGGTCCAGGTACCCACATTACGGTACCTCCCTGTTTTCGGAGTTTTAATGATTTATTTTTTACCAGAATTGGTTCAAATTTCGTTTTTAAAGTTCATAATTGGTACTACAGTCTTTGTAGGGCCATGTCTTTGTATAGCCCCCATATAACATTACTTCCATATATTCGGTATTTTGATGATTTATACGTCATTATTCTCCGGAATTGTTATCGTATTTGAAGTTCTTAACGGGTACTACTGTCTATGACAGATAATTGTCTTTGCATGCCCAGGTTTTCGTATGGCCCCCATATAACGTTGCCTTCCTATATTCGGTATTTTGATGATTTATGCGTCATTATTCACCGGAATAATTTCAAATTTCGTATTTTGAAGTTCCTAAGAGATACTACAGCCTATGACAGAAAATTTGCTATGCTAAAAATTTGCTATGCTATCTCCCTATATTCGGTATATTGTTGTTTCTGTGCAGATCCACGTCTTCGTATAGACCCCAAAATGACGGTAACTTCCTGTATTCTGTATTTTTAAGATTTTAATAGATTTTTTAACAGATTCTATTATTTTTATTTTTTTTTTTTAATTTCCAAACGGATGGTATTATTATATATATTTACTTATTTACTTATTTTTAACTTGTAAGTTCTACTTTCACTATCTGCCGGTTTTTTTATAATTACGGGAAACATTGAAATAAGTTTCACAGTGTAATTGAGCTCTATTTAATATCAAAGAATTTAACCCATAAAGAAAATTGCTAAATCTGCCAACGTTATGTATCATTTATCAGTCTAAATACTAAATTGGGTCGATTATCGTAAAAACCCGTAATTTCTATCCCAACATCGTCTATTCACATCAAATGAACTTTATTTTTTTTCAATACGACCCTCATGCTATCAACATCAATTTAGAATTCCAATACAAAAACTACAACCAAGGAATGAGACTTTTGTCAATATAGTGAGTGAGACATGTGCCATACAATAAAACATAATTTGCAAAGTTTTTCCTCTTTTTATTTTTTTTTTCTGCTCATTTCCGTTTTATTAGACCGATATCAAGCAATGAGGCAACTAAATAAAAACTTAGCAGCTAGAGCAAGAGTTTTCATGCACACGTGCTTACATTATAAAGTCATCTTGGAGTTACATTATTTTTTTTTCTTAGTTGGAGACACCGGCCCGTGTTACAATTGACCCATACCTGCTGCCTTTCTCCGTAATCACAAGTGTCATTCTTTCTTTCGTCTGTCTCTTCGATAATATTGTCATTGGCCATAAAAAAATTATAGTAACACTCAAACCAACACTTAACGTTAGTTACCAATACCACAATTGAAGTTTTCACTTCTGGCGTTTTTTGCTTTGGCTTTTCCTTCCATTCTCGCTCTCTCTCTCTCCCGATTCGTTTTATGTTTTAGAAAATTATAGACATTATGTCACAGCGCACAAAAAGTCAATCAAATGCTGTTGACAATCAGAAACAAAAAGAAAAACGCTGGAAAAATGTTATGTTCGAGAACTCGGTTAATGTTTAATATCATTTAAATTAGTATGCGTTACGCGTCATTAGCTGGCTTTTTTTCACGGTTTTTGTTTGGTGTCTTTTTTTAGTTTTGTACTGTGAGCAGACCATTTGATTGCATTTGAAAATGTGACGTTCTAGAACAGGATATTAGAGACAATCCAGACAATTAGCACAGGCGGTTAATTAGAAGAAAGGGGAGTTGTCAAATTAAGGAACAAATGGGGAGTTGGAATAATTTTCATAGCCAAATTGAGGTGTTTTCAAGAAAAGTATGCAACAAAAATATTTTTTTTTTCAATATTTAAACAAAAAATGTAGTAGATTATGCATATCAACAATAGAAGACACGTTACATCACAAGTTTACATTGCAAGGTAACCTAAATGAGAGGTGGCAAATTCCCATCTCTTGCACATTTTTTTGAAATTTTCGAATTACGATTGCCTGAAATCCATGAATTTTAAGTATATAATGTCTTCAGCAATTATACTGATAACAATACGAGGATTATTTTGGCGGAAAATTTTAGCCCCCAAGCGAGTCAACAAAAGGTTCTTTTTGGTACTTTTTTCAAAATACGGTAAAAAACTCAATCTTAACGGGATGGTAGCATATCAGAAAATTCCACCAAATTATTGGTAATGAAATTTTACCGTAAGCTCCAGTATATATCGAAAGCCTTATTCTTACATGAACGTCAGTAATTAATAACTACAAAAACACATTTTAGGGTTAAAGCCGTACTTAATTTCTTCGAATTTCGAATTTCTCCTACAAGGCGTTATTCAAGAAGTTGACCTCGAAGATAGTTATATTCTTCATCAAATTTCATTATATATCGCCGAAGAAGAGTCAATGTTGCCTGAACTATGCGAAATTATGTCTCAATTTCTTATTCAATATTTTTTCTCGAACTTTTTTCGGGTTAATGCCTAACAGGAACATAAAATGTCATTTTAGACAGAACATGTCAAAAGAAGAAATATTGTACACAAAATTTCATCATAAGTCACCAAAGAAAAGAAATTGGTATGTCCATTATAAATCAAGAATATATTACAGGGTGAGATAAAAAACTGCAACAAAGTCAAACGCCAAATCAACAATTATTTTTTTCTAATTTTATTGAATGAAAGCAAAAAATGTCGGAAATAGCATCAAATTTTAGAATAATTTTAGATTTGTTTGAATTGATCACCTTTGGCACGAATTGTGGCCTTCAAACGGCCAATGAAACCGTCACACGCTGCCTGAATGTTGCTCTGCGGTATTTTGGACCATTCCCGTCGAAGCTCTTGCTTGAGGTGATCGACACTTTGGTATTTTTTAGTGCCAGCCTTGCTTTCCAAAGTACTACAGACACAATAGTCCAACGGAGTAGTATCCGGAGATTTTGGTGGCCATTGTGCGCTGGAAATGAAGCGAGGAACCTAATTTTGTAACCTTTCTTTGGTGATACTTGCTGAGTGCGATGGTGCTGAGTCCTATTGGTGTGTCCAAGGTCTCCGGCCAAAATGTTTGCGTGCCCAAGACTTTAATACACCCTCCAGAATATTTTCGGGATAATATTCGGCATTTATTTTGACGGTCGATTGATACGAACGGATAGCGACCCTCAGCCCTTATGGCGGCCCACACCATCACCATGGCCGGCGCTTGAGTTCTGGTGGCTAACCGAAGATGCACATTTTCAGCTGACCTCTTTGGTACCTCAGGTAAACACGATCATTTTATTTGTTTACAAACTGCTGGACAACGAATGTTTTCTCATCGGAGATCGGAGAAAACCAAATTCGGCAGTTCACAACTTTCGGCCAAGCGAAGCACCTCCTTAGCTCTTTTGAATCTATTTTCTTTCTGTTGCGGTGTAAGTTCTTGCACTTTTTGGAATTTCAATGGCTTTACCCCGAGCTCATTTTTCAATATTTGCCGAATGGAATATTGCGATACGTTTAAGCTCACGAGCCATTTTTCGGCCACTGCGAGGCGGGTTGCGATCAAGACGCTTATTTTTTTTCGAACCATTTCTGCTGATGTTGCTGTTTTCTCCCTTCCCTTCCTTAACGTCAGGCTACGCTACCAGTATCACGGTACGAGCGATGGTACGAGACACAACAGATTTATTCACATTTAAATGCTGGAGTGCTCTAACGATAGTCACTTGTGGTTTTACAGCCACATATAAAGAGATCACAGATTTTTTTTCTGGAAAATTCTCACCAAAATGCCTCCAAATTCTCACCAATATAATAGGCTGTCACTGGAATAATTTTTAAAGTTGTCGGACGAGTGGCTTAGAAGTGACAGCAGTCTGAATTTGGTTGCAATTTTTTTCATTTCACCCTGTATTAACCCTGGATGGGAATAGGAGTAACAGCTATCAAAGGATAGGCCCTCGCATCCAGATGTATTTTGTGCTAGGATTTTTCTTTCAAACTTATGCCAGGTGCTAAAATCAAAAAACTCCCCACTCCTCCAATCTCCTCAGCAAAGTTACAAAATTGACAAAGTCTCATAAATGGTTAAATCTGCAAAAATTACATGCTCTGGCGAAACTAGGCAACTTCCTGCAAAAAAGCCCAGCATATCAAAAATCCTCAATCGCATATAAGGTGAAAAGCATTTTGGTGTTGATTTGAACTTCCTATGCCATATCATCCAACATATTGTAGCTCCATATTCACCCATTTCCCGTATATACCCTCAAAATCACTTCTTCCCTGTTGCACTAAAAAATCTTCCCCCCTTTTCGTAAAAATCCTTTGCCAAAACACAAATCAAAAAATTTCAGGCAGCAAGGAAAACCGAATTGAATTATCAATTCATTGAGCCAAAGTGCATTTTATGCTTCCAGTCATGAATACGCATAAATATAATCGCTTTTGTGATGCATATCAGCATGGCAAACAACAAGGCAAAAAAGGCTACAAAACGGCAACAATCGGTGGAGGCAAGGACTTGCAAAACAAAACACCAATAAACTTGGCATAACAATGAAGCCAAGAACAAAACCATAAAAGACGACAAAAAAACAACAAAAACAAGTGATCACTTTTTTTCCTAAAAACAATAACCTCCCAAATATAATCTACTTCGAAGAAGAGTCCTTTCCAAAGGACCGTCAGACCAAACGACAACAAAAATAACTTGTGGACATCATGTGTTTAGCCAACTTCATACCACACTCCACACCAAAAAAATGGAACGAAGAGTGCATGCCTCTTGAAAAAGCAATGCATTTCATTTTTCTCTCCCTCTCTTTTCTGTAAACCAACGAAGGGTTGCCCGATGTCAGCCAGCCTGGCAGTCATGCTTGACAATCATTTCGTTGAGCTTTCTGCAAAGAGCAATGCAAATACTGCTGCTCCAATGCAGTAACATTAACCAGGGGAAGAAGAAGAAAAATTATGGAAACTGCAATGTTATGCTTGCATTTATCAAGTTCGAAATGATGACTCATCGTCAGAGTGTGTGGATAGAGTTGTATAACATTCACGACCAGGGTTAATAAACGTTGGGGTAACCTAAATATGAAATAGGGAAAGGCATTTGTTTGTGTTGATTTAATGTGTGATGATATGAAAGTAAATTTTAATGAATTGCGATTTTTAGAATATGGGCTGTCTTTAGATCCGTTAAAGTGGGGAAAACTTCTTGAGCAAGGGGTACCAATAAAGTCCATATTCGAAATACACCTAAGTTTCGGCCAAAGTTGGGAAATGTTTGATTATGGGAGGAAGACCCAAGGAGAAGTGGGCCTTTTAATTGTGTCCTATTTTATGGGGAGGTATCAGAAAGGGTAAGTTGGATTATACCTTCTTTAAACCATTTATATTGTTGTTGAAATATTGAAAAAGAAAAGCAAACTGTTGTTCAATGTGACTAAATCAATGAGTCAGCCAATGTGACCTACATGTGGTATAAATATTATCGTTATATGTCCGTGAAATTGTTTCACACCATCACGCTATAATTTGATAAAAGCTCCAAATAGTTGTAGGTGGCGCTTATAGGTCTTTTGAAAGTCCTAGTGGCGCCCAATTTTTTTTATTTATTGAATGGTGTGATTTTTTTATTTAATGATGTGAAATTTGGTATTTTGCATTTAGAGATTTTAAGGTCGATCGATTTTGGCATAATTTATTCCCTAGTATGGGGTGACACAAAGTTTGGTCTGACTAGCAATACCTTCGCTGATTTTTTTAGTTTGGTTTCCAGATCAAATGGAAAAATGTAAGTGCACTGTTCACATCTATGAGTTTTCGAAAGACCCGATTGAGGACCATATTATTGGAAAACGTTATGAAACCCTTCAAAATATGCAATATCTTCTTCTAATATGGCCAATCTTCGTGAAACATACATTCGAACAGGCTAGATTGTCATGGGTAAATCTGTTTTTGATTTTACGCCAATTAAGAATATATCACGTATTACAATTTAATGATTGTTTCGAGCAGTTACAGATGGATCGACATTCCCTTTTGGATAATATGACAATTGTAACGGCATTTACCAAGAGCGCCATCTATACCTCAATTGTTCAAAGATCCTTTTCGTGGATAATTTTGACGACGTCTGTGGTGAAGTCCCAGCAAACGACGAACAATCAAGGCAGTTTGCTACCAATGCGAATCCCTTAATTTAATGTTGTTATCGACATGCTGGGAGTGCCATCTATACCTCAGATTCTTCTGCCTTTTTTAAACAATTTTAGAGGACAAGACCCGATTTTTTGCCTGGGTACATCAAAATTGTAGAATCTCTCATTTAACTTAATGGAAATACAGAATCTGACGTGCTGTCGAATGTACTGACCCGATTTTCTTGTAGATATTGATATTATAGGAACGCCATCTAAACCTGAATTTTCTCAGACAACCTTACTTGGTTTTGTGCACAATTTTCGAGCGCCAATGATCGATGTTTTTCGATTCGAATCATTAATTTAATGTCGACATGCTGGGAATGCCATCTATACCTCAGATTCTTCTCTCTCATTTCATTTAATATATCCAATTCCGACGTTCTGTCGAACGTGGTTGCTCCGAATTCCTTGCAGATATTGATGTTATAGGAACGCCATCTATACCTGAATTTCCTCAGACATCTTACTTGGTTTTGTGCAGAATTTTCGAGCGCCAATGATCGATGTTGTTGTGTACTACCTTAAAAACTATATAATTTCAATTTCCCCTGAAAGGAGAAGTTCCCAAAATATCCTTCAATTTAAACGGCAACCTTTTTTTTGGTATACTAGGAATGCCATCTAGACCTCAGAGGTTTCCGAACGGCCTTCACTTTAGATAATGACTGGGAATGCTATCTTTACTTTAGATTTGCCTATCTTCTTAAGGTAGCTTTATAGTTCATGATTTTAGGCGTTAAGCCTCAAGCTACTCATTAAAATTGCATAAACCTTGTTTTCTCTTTATGGAGATCTCAAAGTGTGTAGTCTCTAAATAGCAGTGATGTGCTATCGAACATGTCTAATCTTAATTTATTGTTGTAATTGGTATTCTAGGAACGCCATCTATACCCAAATTTACTCAGATTCGCTTAAGTCCTTCGGTGCTTACTTTTGGAGCGTTAAGGCTCGATTTTTCATGAACTGGTCGTCTTAACTTCTGAACAGAGGTTCTAACAGCTATCTCTCTAAATATTCGGCATGTTTTTAATATGCTAGGGCGACATCTACACCTCATACTTCCCAGCTTCTTTAGATAGTTTTTTGTGTATATTTTATGGCGATATACCTTGAAATTTGGCAAATATTGAATGAAATATTCAAACAAATTGAATAATCCACCTTTGCTCGAAATAGGGTTTCCAAAACACCCCCTCTCCTGAAATAAGAAAACCCTGAGCAACCTAACGTAACTGACCCTAATTTTATGATGTTATTGATATTTCGGTTTGCAAAAATCGATTAATTTTCATAATTGAATGACAGATCGTTACAAAGTGAACCAGTGAACACCTGCGTCGTATTTATTTTTCAATGAGCCAACCGGTAACAAACAATAACTTCATTATGCACCAACGCAGATTATCGCTCCACACAAAATCTACAGACATTTGCAGTAGTGGTAGCCATTCAGAGCCACACAGAAAATTTTGAGAAGCATAAATCAGACACACAAATAAAAACGTAACAGAATCAACGACAACAACAATTGATGCTGTTGGATGTTGGATACATGTCCAAAATCAATTTATATTCTTTTCAGAAAGAAAAAAAAAAACAACAAGAGAACAGAATATTGAAAGGAACTGTCATATAGTCTTTAAGCACACACATTGATGGCGAGAGGGCTGAACAAAAAAAAAATCTGCATTGAAATCCACTTACAACAATCTGCCCTGCCGTAGCACAGAGTGCAGCATTCAATGCCTCGAATTTTGTTGCCACAAAGAGGGAAGTTCTCAGACAATGGACGTTTAAAAATAAAAAACAAAATAATGATACTTTTCAAGTGTTTTATTGTTGCGTTAAGGTTCCCCTTCCTTTACATTTTCAATATCGCAGGAAACCCTGTGACATATCATCAACATAATTGTTTAATTGAAATGCAAGCAACTCATATGTCTGACATTTTCAATTTATTTCGAGGTGTAAGGGAGCAAAAAAAGGACCAATTGCCATTGTTGGTGTTGTTGTTGTTCGTCTTCTTCTTTGTTTTGTTACAAAATATTGAAAATCAATGTCGATATAATTGTGGTTCTATGACGCAGTTTCCCAGCACTTGTGTTTACGAAACAATGTGTAAATCCGTGCAACGAACACCTTTAAATTGTGCTCCGCCAATGTGTCGCCATGGCAGAACACCTGTTGTTATTTTTATTGTCCTGTCTCTTGCCCTTTTGATATATTGGAATTTTGTTGTTATTTTAAGAGATTTAGCTTTTCCCCATTCAGGGGTGCTCTTCTATTGACAAAATCACATTTCGTCCCCTAGACATTTTGTGGAGAACAAAAGCCGTTGGAGTCCCTCATTTAACTTTACAAACTGTTTCTAATGGTGGGAACTTTTTGTACCCTCCATATTATTCACACACTCAGCAGAGCCATCCATTTCAATTGAGGTTATGTAAACTTTATTTATTTTAGAAAACTGAGTAGAAAAGAATTCCTAAGCATCAGAGAAAAAAAAAAAAAACAGGCACGTAAAGTACTGTGTGAACATACGTTACGCTGATATCCAATAAACGTTACGGATATGAGATTAACAGCTTGTTATAGCTACAAAAATAAACCTGTGTGTTTGTGTGTGAATGAAAATGAGTCATCCACAGCCTGCATGGCTGCGAGAGTAGCATTGGCAGCGCCCAGGAGAACAAGACATTGATATTGGCTTAACCTACTTTCAGCACCTGTTGGTGACTGCCAGTTTGACATGGTGGGTAGTTGTTGTTGCTGTTGAGGTTGTAAAGGCATCCAACACACACACACACACACATCGTATTGCTTGGTTCTGGGAAATTGTGTTAAGCTCTTTAAAAAATGTATATTGAAAGGGTTGAACTTTAAAGGTTTCGTTTTTTTGTTGATTCGGTTATTCTTGCAAGGGTAAAAGAGATTTGTATACATTTCATGTCAATAGATATTCCTTTAAAAAGCCTTCTTTGTTTGGGGTCCCTTTTATGGTTTTCATGGGGGCTCCAGTATTCAATTAACAAAAGTATATCAAATTGACATTCACCTTTTCGGGAAAATATTGGGCTGATTAAACGAAAAGACAAACTATTTAAGAAGTTAAGGTTTTCAAAGACGTAATTTTTTTAGAAGCGAGAAATAGAGAAGAAAAACATAAGAATTCTGTAAATATGGGCTATAAACATTTCGTGGAACTATGTGGAAATTTTTGACTCCTGTAAAAACCAAAAATCCTTATTTCAATATCTCTAATGGAAAATTCTGCCGAGAATCTTGCCTATAAGAGGAACTCATACAGTTCCCAATAAAAGTGGTCCTATTTTGACAATGTATTGGAAAGTTTCTGTTTTCCCATCAGAATCAAAACTAACAGTCACGTCATTATCATTAAATAAATATAGAAAACAAAGGCTTGATGTCATGATGCAAGGATAATAAGAAATAGTGTCATTTTCTAAGACAAAATTTCCACAAGAAATGTTATAGCTCGCTTAGATCCCACAGTATTTCGAGGTGAAATAATTGTAAAATGTGGACCTATATCATCCAACTACATTGAGATAATAGCACTTAAATTTTTTATAGGTAAGGCCTGACAGAGTATCTATAGTCGCCTCAAAAAAGTCTGTACTCAGAGTCTGAAATGAGAATTTCGAAAAGACAAGATTTCCAAAGGCGGCTGTTAAGAAGTTTCTATAGACCACTGAGACGTCTAACATGGATGGCGGTTAGGAGACTATGATCGTAAATGATTTTAAAGACCACTAAATGGAGTATCTATGTACAGCACTGAAGGCGTCTTCCAAGTCGACTTGAAAAGAGTCCTTAAAAATTTATAGAATTTTAATAAACGCCACTAACGTTATCAGAAATGCATTTTGACACAATTTCCGATAAAAATGTGATTTTCAATCTTAAATCTCTAAAAAATTCCAATACAGAGGTGGTCTGGGCGCTTTGTCCCGCACCCTGGTAAGAAGTCCCTATATACGATAAAAAATGTATAAACCGCTAGTGGAGTCTCTATTGATATCGGAAGACAAATTTTCATACACACATGAGAAGCAAACTTTGTAGACGAATAAAAAATAATCTCTGCAGATCCATTGGAAGGAGTTTCTGTAGACGACCGGATAGGAGTTTTTACAGACGACTCAAAAGAAGTCTTCATTGAGGGCCGAAAAGAAGCCCCTGAGGATCGCTTGAAAGGGATCTATATATGCTACCGATAAAGAGTCTCAAAAATGAACTTAAAAGGGAGTTTCATAGGCGACTGAAAAGAAGTCTCTCTAGAGGACTGAAAAGAGGCCTCTATAGAGCACTCAAAATAATTCTCTAAAAAATACTGAAGAGGGTATCTATGGACTACAAATGGAGTCTTTTCCATGATTAGGGTGACAGCGATTGATTAAGAATCTTTCTTGACAAAGTCTCTCTAAAGGACTTGGAAGGTGTCCATATAGACTTGTAGAAAACAATTTAAAAATAAACTCCCAGTAAGGTATCTATTGGCATTTTAAGAAAAGTATCTACATACGATAGAAAACCCTTCAGAACCATTAAAATGAGTCTCTACCGAAGAGAAGTTTTTATAGACAATTAAAAAGAAGCCAGCATAGACAAAAACCGCTTAAAGGAGTTCCTATAGGCGACGGAAGAAGTCTACACAGGCGACTGAAAAATAATCTCTATTGTGGACTTGAAAGGGGTATATTTGAGGTACCAAGATGAATTCCATTGAAAGGATCGTAGATCGTAGCTTTGGATTTTCCTTTGAAAAGCCACAATTATAGCTCTGAGCTCTGTTAAGAGATCCAGTAAAATAAGTATGAAACTGTACAATTGGGGTTCTTTAAAAAAAAACACTAGTTTGGCCTTGGGATTCCTTTAAATGTATTTTTTTCAAAAATGTCCTTAAAATTCCAAACCCTCTGACATAAATAAAATAAAATCTGATATTTATCCTATAGCTTTGTTTTTTTTTCTTTATAAGTTTGGTAGCGATAGCTAAAGAAAAATACCTTTATAGCTTTGGACAGCTTCCTGGACGGTCAAAAAAATTCAGGACCATTGCATTGTTCTTTCTTCTAAAATCTAAGAGTTTGACAAAAACTACAATTTTAGTTTTGGACTTGATGGTAATTGGATCCTTCTACAATCTACGATTAAAACTTTGTTGGAGGCCCTTTAAAGCTTTGGTGAGCCCACGATTATATTTTGGAGTTCCCTTAAAAAATCCACAATTGTGGCACCATGATCAAAGCCCTGGCAGCCCTATTATATTTCCGCGATTTAAATTTGGTGGTCCTTTAAAGATCCACCACTGAAGCTGCGACAGAGCTCTAATATTCCATTAATTAAGCTCTGTTGGCCATTTAAATTTCCCTATTAAAGGTGTTTTGGGCCGTTAATGATCAGCGATCAAAGCTAAGATATTCTCTTAAAAATCCAAAAATTTAGCTGTGGTGGTGCTTGAAAAAATCCACGATTAAAACTTTGGTGGTCCTTTAAAAATCCACGAATAAAGCTTTGGTGGTCCTTTAAAAATCCCCGATAAAATCTATGTTGGGGATCCTTTGAAAATCCACGATTAAAATTCTTTCGGGGATATTTTAGAAATCTACTATTAAAACTCTTTCGGGGATCCTTTAAAAAATCCACGAATAAAACTCTTGCTGGGTTGCTTTTAAAAATTCATCGTAAAAGTTCCGGCAGTCCATAAAAAATCATCGACAAAAACTCTGTCGGTGGCCCTTTAAAAATTCACGATGAAAGGTATTGTGGTTCTTATTTTATTCCACAATTACACTGCTGGTGAAGGACCATAAAAATCCACGATCATGGCTTTGGGTACTCCTTGAAAAAAACCACGACCATTTGGGCTCTTTCAAAAATGGCCTTCACATCTCTAATGGGCGCCTGCCCCTCTACAATAATTAATATAGGTCCATAAAGATATCGTCCAATATTTATCCGATTGCTTTGATGGTGGCCCTTAAATCTAGTGGCGATACTTTAAAAAAATCCACAATTATAGCTTTCATCTTTGGTGTACCCTTTAAAAGTCTGCTATTATAGGTTAAGGTTGTCAAGAAAAATCCGCTATTAAACTTGTAGCTCACTTTAAGAACAATTACGATTAAAATTTTAGTTGCATTTAAAAAATATGATCTTAGAAAATCCACGTTTAAAAAATCGAGTAGGGGTTCTTTAAAAATTCAAGACTATACCTCCAAACCTTCCTCTAGAAAGTCCAAGACTGTAACTTTGATAGTGGACCATTAAATATCACAACTTTAGCATAGTAGTCCCTCCAAAATCCATTTATTCTCACTGTTTTGATCTGAAAAATTATCTACAACTTCCAATACTTTTAAATTACATTTTCGAAAAAAAAAAGTGAAATTTCCATGGCTCTTTAATCCTTCTGCTGCTTATTAGGGGTTACACATTAAACAAGTCTTTTCTCTCCCCCCATTGATTTATTGCATTTATCCAGCAAACCTATCCGGAGAGTGTTGTTTACCACAGTTATGCTGGCTGGTTAAATAAATACCAGAACATTGGACAATGCAATCTCGCACGAAGATAACAGCAGTAGGGAGGTAGTTGCTATACTAGCAGGCAACCCAGGCATTCAGCCAGCCAGGCTAGGCAGCCAAACAAGCTGCGAATGATGACTCATAACTTGTTGGCTTTTGGAATGCATTACCCAAACACCATGCCATGGAGTATTTGTACGAGGAAACACACGTCATTCCTGGGAAATAGATGTTCTCTGTGGCATGTAGGGGACCGAGAACGGGTAGAAGGGGGAAGGATGGCATGACTTTGTTTACAACGAACGAGCGAACTCCACAATGTCTGGCTGGTTGGTTGGCTGACTGGCTGATTATTTGTTTAGCAGCAGAGCGATACAATGCAATTTGTTTTGTTAGGGTTTCTTCTTCTTTTTCTTCTGGATGTGCTTGGGGTGAAACCTTCTTTCTGGTATTTGCTTTTCTAAATATAAATAGAAAGGAGAACATGGTGAGATTTACGTAGAAATACCATGTAGGGGCGTTTGCTATCAAAATGAATGACTCAAAATAAATGACATATTTTTTAAAGAAAAAAAATAGTGGAAATGATAATCGTATGATGGTTTAAGTCAACAAAACAAGGCTAAGACAAAATTTTTGGAATTTTTCTAAATATTGATTTAACCTTTTGGTGTGTGTGTGTGTGGTGTTGTAATAGAGGAAGATATGTATGTAAATCAAGTGGTGGAGGAAGGGTGCCCATTAATGATTATGAACCTTGTATGTTAATCGCCCCCTAAAGGTCGATTTAAATAAAAATTCCATTAAAAAGAGCCGGAGTGCAATAAAGCAATTTCATAACTCGCTTTTTTTTTTGTTGGAACTTCATTTATTGTCAAGCAATACCTAATAATTGGCATTTGTCCAGACATTACCAAATGCATATCGCTTTATCTTCTGTGTTCTATGAAGTGCCTGCCTGTGTGCCTGCCGCCTGTAGATTTGTTTATTTCGTTTATTTCCCGGTAAACAGCGGCAACAACAAATTTATGATATTATGAGTTTACAACTGTTTTTTGTATTGTTTTGCCACTGTTAGTTAGATTTGTGGAACGAGAGTGTGGATCCGGCATCAAATCTCTTTGGGCTACTTAAGTCATAAACAAACACGTAACTTTTCTGCACCACTAAACGTCACACCACAATAACGACAACAGCGACAACGACACATGCCACAACAGATTCCTCAGAGTCGGGAAACATTGTTGAGAAGCGATAGTTACAATGTGTAGATAAAGTTTTAATGACACAGTGGGGTAATTTTAAAAGATTGGTATATTGGCATATTGCTTTTCAGTACTAGGAAACTTGTCTCAATATCGGTCCTCAGACTTGGTATACCTCCGATATAATTTAATATATGGGTTGAACCCTAATCCTATCAGAAATCCTAGAATATAGCTTTTATAGAGGCTCCGCCCGACTTTTAGACTTTCTTTACTGGTTTGAATAATAATTTTGGAAGTGCTATCTGACTTAAGTCGACCTGTTATGTCGATTATATATATTTTCTTAAAAAAGTGGTTACTTTGACGAAAATATGTATCAGAGGATTTCTTTATGAATTTTTAGGAATAACATTTTTTCCCAAAAGCTGCCTTTTCATAATTTTTTAATGAACTTTCAGATTCAGAAACATTGATTTTTCAGGAATTTTCTGAGAAATTCACATCGTTTTGAAATTCACATCACAAAGTAACTTCAGGATCTTCTTCTTTAAATTATTTTTCTAGACATTCGATTTCTTATAATATTTCGAATGGTTTAATTTAAAAGGACTGGAGAACCCATAACACTGCGTAACACAAAGAATAACTAAGGGCGAAACCCAGCAGATTATGGGAGTAGTGCTAACAAAAGAAGACGCGTATATCGGCATTTTGAAAGTTTACATCGCAAAGTAACCTAAATAGAGGGGCATATTTTTTGGATTAAGATTCCATAAAGACCTCACATTTAAGGGAACATTTTACTGATAACAATACTATAACTATTTTGGTAGAGTTTCAACCCTCAAACGAGTCAAAAAGGTTTTTTTTGTACTTTTTTTAAAATATGGTTAAAAACTTCCGTTAAACGGCATCCTTGCAAGTCAAAATATTCTACAAAATAATTTGACACAAGATTCTACTATAGGTTGTAGAAGACGGTCAGAGTCTACATCTTACCTAAACGTCAGAAATTCATATGTACTAAACCATATTTTCGGGTTAAATGCGAACTAATTTTAGAGGGATAATGTCAAACACAAAAATATTTTTCATAGAATTCTCTAAAAGTCATAAAAAAGGAAAAAATTGGCAAAAACACCGAAAGTATTCCTAATTTGTTGATCAATTTTTCTTGGGACTTTTTTCGAGTTGACGCCAGAAATTAATATGAGCTTTCATTTCAGCCAGAAAGAGTCAAAGAAAGAAATATTCTGCACAAAATTTCATTATAAGTTTCAGCATAAGTTACATATCTAGGTTCAGCTATTTTTATGAAAATTACATTCAAATTTTTGGTACTAAAAGTGGAAATTTCGTTAATTTAGTACAGTATAAGGGTACAGTATAAGGGTGAGATAAAAAGATTGGTATCCGGAGATTTTGGTGGCCTTGGGTGGCGCGTGTTGAATGCGATGGTGCTGAGTCCTGTTGGAATATCCAAGGTCTGCGGCCAAAATGTTTGCGTGCCCAAGACTTTAATAAACCCTCCAGAATATTTTCGCGATAATATTCGGCATTTATTCTGATGCAATGGTCGATTAATACGAGCGGGGAGCGGCCATCGGATTTTATGGCTGTCGGCATAATCACCATGGCCGGCGCTTGAGTTCTGGTGGACAAATGAAGGTGCACATTTTCAGCTGACCTCTTTGGCAAGTAAACACGATCATTTTGTTTGTTTACCAACTGCTGGACCACGAATGTTTTCTTATCGGAGACGGAGAAAACCAAATTCGGCAGTTCACCACTTTCGGCCGAGCGAAGCAACTCTTTAGCTCTTTTGAGTCTATTTTCTTTCAGTTGCGGTGTAAGTTCTTGCACTTTTTGGAATTTCAATGGCTTTACCACGAGCTAATTTTTTAATATTTGCCGAATGGAATATTGCGATATGTTCAGCTCAAGAGCCATTTTTCGGCCACTGCGACGCGTGTTTCGATCAAGTCGCTTCTTTACTTTTCGAACCATTTCTGCTAATGTTTATGTTTTCTTCCATCCACTTCCTTGACGTCGGGCTACGCTACCAGTATCGCGGTAACTGGAGGCGATGGTACGAGACACAAATGCTGGAGTGCTTTAACGATAGCCATTTGTGGTTTTCCGGCTAAATATAAAGAATTCACACTATCACGCTTGAATTCCATCACGAATAACTTTTTTCTGGAAAATTCTCACCAAAATGCTTTTGTACGCTTGTAAACAATATAATGAGCTGTCACCGGAATAATTTCAACAGCTGTCGGACGAGAGGCTTAGAGATGACAGCAGTCTGAAGTTGGTTGCAGTTTTTTCATCTCACCCTGTAGACCCGGTGTAGACGGTATTTTGATGATTTTAGAAACATTATTTACCGGAATAGTTTAAAATTTCGTATTTGAAGTTCAGAATCGGAACTGCAGCCTATGGCAAAAATTTACTTATGCAGATCCTGCCTTCGTATAGCCAACATACAATGGTTTTCATTGGAACGGTATCTACGATGTTTTTAACGTTTCAATTTCCTTATAAATGTTGGAGGGTATTCAAAATATGTGATTTTTTTGTTTTTTTGAAAAGATGCGTTCTAACAATTTTTCAAATGAACTTTCAGACTTATAAACAAAGATTTCTCAGCAACGGGTTTTTTCTTTTTTTTTGATTACTTAAAAAGACTGGAGAATCCATAACACTGTGCAACACAAAGAAATAATTAAAGGGAAAATCCAGGAGATTATGAGAGTAATGGTAAAAACACGTATATCGTCATTTTGAAAGTTTACATAACAAAGTAACCTAAATCGAGGGGCAAGTTACATCCTTTTTCTAAAGTTTTTAAAATTTTCAGGTTCCATGGAAACCTTACATTAAAGGTATATAGTGTAATTAGCAGTATAACTGATAACAATACGATAAACTGTCTGGCGATTTTGGTAAATATCGGCTCACATTTATATACAGCTCCCATATATAAATTCGTCCGATTTCAATTTTACTGTGCAACATATGTGTAATATTCCTCCAAATGGAATGGATTTTGGCACATTCGATCGAATTCAGTCCAGAAGCAAATACTTTGTATTTGGTGAAAATCGGTTCAGCTATAGCTATGGCTCCCATATATATATTTTATCCGTTTTCGGGCTTAAGTCCCTTACATTCGTAGTAGGCATTCCACGAAAACGATACTTGCAACCAGCTATGGAATACAGTATCGAAATACTTCTGCTAAATTTTATGGAGATCGGTTAAGATTCGGATATAGCTTCCATATATATCGTCATTCGATTTCATGATTACTGTGCACCATTTTTTTTTTTTAAATTTGGTAATTTTTTTATTGATTTCCTATAATTTGTCTTTATCCCCCCACTGTGCATCGATTACAGCGAATTATAAGTTTGCTTTTGTGGAGGATAATAATAAGTGTCATAACATTAATTTATGATAATAATCATAAGTAGCAAGTGTTTGCAACAATGTTTGAAATACAAATGGAATATCCAAGTGAGCATGTGTGTGTGTGTGTGAGATAGAGAGCATCAGAAAATAGTCCACAAAAGCAGTTAATCAAATAAATATGTCACAGTACAAACACACACACATACATTCGTTGATGATACATAAATTCAAAGAGATAAGAAACTAAGTAACACTTGTGTGTTTGCTAAAAGGCAAAAACCCCAAAACCAGGACCTTGCAAAGGATATTTTTTCTTTGTGGTGGTGTGGTGACCGTAAATCATCAGTGTATAGTTTTTCCATGTGATTTACTATGGCGCCTTTTAGGAAAAATCACACTTATTGCAACACCCTCTCCCTCCGCCAGGACAATAAGAGTTTAATAGTTTTTATTTCCCCGCCAGACCACATGAAAAAGCGTGAAGAGAAGAGGAGGGGGGTCTGTAATAATGTCTTTGCACCCAAACTCATTGATATTTATAAACATAAATTTTGTATCAAAGTAGAGCAAAACGAAAGACAGAAGGGCAAAAAAAGGCCAGAGGACCTCAAAAACCACAAAGTCATAAAATTACTTACGCGCATTATAAATTTTCGATGGCGAAAAATATTGAAGCGTAAAAATTTATTACGCTTATGAATAATCTATAACATCCCCATACTCAAAGATAGATGGACTAAAATTCCATGCATGACCAGGAAAGGGGGAAGGGGGGTGCTTATTTTAAAACTTTGTATTGTTGGCAATTTTAAAAATTATCTTTTACCCTCTTCCTTTTCGATTCTGAACATATTTTTCTAATTTAGACAAATTTCTTATTTGTTTTCGGAGAAACAAATGGCCCCATAAAACATTTAAAGAAAAAATAAATTGTTTTATGCTTTCGTTTTGGTAGTTGCCTTACTAACTCCATGATTTACAGCCGAATTGGAAAGGTTAAATGGGTTTAAAGTTCGATTGGCAAGCAGAAACCCGAGAACAATGAACATTTATCTTAGAAGTCTAAGAAAAATATGGTTTTTGGCAAAGGAATTTAGGCAGAATATAAGGAAAGGCCATAAAAACTTAGTTATAGTTCAAATGGTTAAATTGCCCCACGATAGGTTATGGGTATGCCTATACAAGGAATTTGTTTTTATTAAAAATTTAAATTTTTTCTCCTTAAAATAATTTCGAAACATATTTGAGATCCATTTGATTATCAGCCATTTTTCAAATTCTACAATTTTTTTTATTTGTAGGTCTTTTGGAATCGAGCTCTGCCCCTCAAGATGTTAACAATAATTAAAATCCACCACAGCCGCAGCTACATAATTGTTTTGTGGCTATCATCGAAACTAATCCAAGCATTCATGTGTATAATGTGTATTATGCTCGCCAAGCTCAGAAGAGCTCCTTAAAAGTGTCTCAAGTTTTTTTGTGTTGAGCACTTCATGACATCACCTTTTTTCGTGCGGCAGCGTAACATGGCAAAATGAACACCGGGATCATCAGGAAACAAGGTTTGAACAAAACAAAAAAAAAAGATGATACTTCAAGTGTTAAATTGTATGACGTTCAGGGCCAGGGCTGGGGGAAGAGATTTCAATTTTCGATACGACAGGACAACTGCTAAAGTTGGCAGCCAACAATCGTTAAGATTTAATCATTGGAAACAAATCATCAAAATTTGCGTAACAAACCTCAGCTAGGAAAAAAAACACTCATTTTCATATTTGAAATGAATTTTTGTGAAATGTACACAATATTCAAAATACATTTGTATGTTTCTGTAAATGCAGACTTCATATCCGCTGAACTTTGATTGGAGTCTATTGAGATTTGTTTCGTTTTGAAAAGGTGGAGGGAGATGATATTTGGTATTCCAATGTCAAAAGTTTTGTACAGCTTTTGTAAATTGAAATTATTAAAAGCTAGCATCCAACATCTAGAATTTGGGGGAAGGGAAGACAGGAATGTAAAGACGAGGTATGAACCTGCAATTTTGGGAGGTTTGAGTTGCTTCAGTCAATGTTTGAGAATTTTGACCTGATATTATTTCAAAATACAATTTTTCACCTTTATAAAAAAAACATTTGTCCCATATAAGCTCAGTAATTTTTGAGTTAAGGAAATAATTCTCAATCACTTAAAAATGTCAGTTAAATAAGATGTTGGGTTTGCACAACAGAAGCTGCCATTCTTATACCCTCCACCATAGTAGGGAGGGTATATTAAGTTTGTCATTCCGTTTGTAACACCTCCAACACCAAAGTATATATTTTCTTGATCAGCACATAATTCTATGTCGATTTAGCGATGACCGTCCGTCTGTGGAAATCACCCTAGCTTCCGAACGAAATAAAGTTGGTTGATAAAATTGTACTTAAATGTATATTATGTCTGCAGGAGTTCTGGTATTGAAAATGGGCCATGTAGGTTCAGGTTTTGGTATAGCCTCCGGTACCTCCCGATATTCGGTATTTTGATGATTTTAGTTACATTGTAAACAGATTTTTTTTTCAAGTTTCGCATTTGTATATTGTAATAGCATATGACAAAAGTTATCTATGCAGGTCCACGTCTTCGTATAGAACCTAATATACGGCTAATTTCGAAATTTTTAAGATTTTAAGAGAATTTTTAACGGACTTTATTTTTTTGAATATTGCTTAATTTGTACCAAATGCTGAAGGGTATTCAAAGTTGGGCCCGGCCGAACTTACAGATTTTTACTTGTTTTTGTTTCGATATTCGAAAATTGCAATTACTGGCATACTTTTAAAATTATCGTTTTTTTTTTTTTCAAAGAAATGTAAGGACACATATAAGCACAACTTTAATTCATTCAAAATCGACATTTCAAATTTCAAAAATTGCAAATATCTCGGATATTTTTTCAAAAAAAAAATCTTATTTTGAATATCTCTGATATTTTTTTGAATTTCGAAAAAAAGTTTGAAACAATTGAGAACAAACTTAGACCAATTCAGCACAATTTTCCGTATTTCAAAGATTGAACACCACCACCATTTCCCCCTCGGCCTGGAAGAATTCAAGTTTCTAACGTCTAGTTGTTTACTGGTTTAATTACATTTGATTCAGAATTTGTCAGGTAAAAACTTTCAGCTAAGAGAAAATCGTGTAGTTTGGCAGTCCGAAGCATTCTTGTTGATATGGGCTAGGGGTTAACACGGTGCTCATCTCTCGGTTTTGAAATATTTTCATTGCTGTAGACTCACATTATATCGGAGGAATCGCTCTGGGCTGGAAAGTACATTGGTTGCTATGATCTCAGAGATAATTGACTACATTGCTACCTGATCGGAGGAAATCGAGTAGGTGGCTACTGGCTCGGAAGTATACAGGTTTTTTTGTCTTCGTCTTATTCGATTTAATTGGGTGGTTTTCGGCAATTGGGTAATTTATTCGGATGGCTCCCACTCGTCAAGGAAATTTTCAAGTTCCTATCATGTCGGAGTTGAATTGCCTTCGCTCTGAGTAAATGGGGTAATTTGCTCCCAGTTCGAATATAACAGTTCGCATTGAGCTGCCAATGAGTTGGGAGAGTGCGAAGGATATCGAGCTTGTTTAGAAAGTGGTGCTTGCCTGTTCAGGGTCGGATACATGGCTATGTTTCACAACTTCGCGTCTGTCCGGTTTTATATTCGGCACAAAATTTATAAAATTTGGAAATTGATGCCTTAAAATTATCTTAGAAAATATCGAAAATAAGAGTGTATCATTTAATGGACCCAAAAGTGAAACTATATTGTTTTTTTTTGGGAAGATTTTACCTCTTTAACCTGCGAGGAGCAAATGTATCCTCAGAGGAATTGAAATAATAAATTTTAGCTGATTTTCATTGATGTTGGGAGCGAAACATAAAAATATCGAAAATCAGGAGATATCCTTATATGTTGGGCTATAAGAAGGTAGCCTTATATGAAGGGAAGAAGTGGACCAATAATAAATATTTTGGCGTGAAGCTAAGCTATGCTCTGACAACTACAAATGTTAAAAAAATTAGGAGAGAAACCTGAAGATGTCAAAAATCCGAAGATATCTTAATATGGGGTCTGTAACAAATACTTTTTGTGAGGAGTTAAGCTACCGCTGAGAACTTAAAATATCAAATCGCACCTGATTTAGTAATTATTCGGGGCTTAAAACCTTCGAAATATCGAAAATAAGGAGATAACGTTATATGGGGCCTACACCAAGAAATTGACTTCCGTTGAATATTTTTACGAAGAGCAAAGATATCCGCGGAGTAGAGGAAATTTTAAATTACAGCTGATAAGTTTCGAATTTGTGACCACCTATTAAATACTGAAACCCAAGAATTGAACTGTAAAATACTGCAACTCAAACCCATGTTAGAGGGTACTATACAACTGAACCTACATTGAATATTTTTGGGTAATTGTCATATGAACTATAGACACTTTTGGGAGAGCAGATCTAAGTAAGGATCGCAGGATTTGTAAAAGTGTATGAAACGGCAACGTTAGAGACTCTGTTACTAGAATTTGAAAGCTCTATCTCCACATAGGTTCGCCAGTGTTTCTATTAGTTAATTTCATGTGAAACGATAAATGACCTTGTTTTTGTCTAAATTTCAAATACCGAAATAATCTTAGGCTAAGTTCGAAGATGGACAAGGTATTTTTCTCCTGAAAAATCGCTCACAAAAGTTTTGAAAGATCACAAAATTTCGTAGCACCTGCTGTTTCCCAGATTGTGTAATTTATATTTTCTCCGTAGCCTGTATTCGAAATCTCAATACCATGAAATAACCTCGAGAAATTGGTCTGATGTAAATTCCGAAGAAACGATTTTTTCCTAATCCAGAAGCCTACAAAATATTTCCGCCATTAATGTGATAATTTTCCATTCGACCCTCGTATGTTTTCACATTTCTTAGATTATTTAAAGATTATGATATTTGAAATTGTTCATGAAGGGCATTATTTTGATACAGCCAGCCCAGCTAGCAATCATCTTTGGAAACATTGAAAATCCTTGAACTTGTACTCGCTTGAGTATTTCGCTTGAATGCCATTTTCGAAGTTCGAGACCAGAAGACACAGCCGGAGATTGAAAAGATGACGATGATGATGACGATGTTGAATAAAAAGAATCTCAAGTACTATTAACTTGATGCTCTTTCAAATGCGGGCTTTGTTTGCCACTACCGCTGTTGAATGTTGCGGCATAAATGAGAAGAAGCAGAAAAAAAAAACTGAAACTTTGCATAATTCAAAAAATATGGATTGTAACAACAAACCGAAGGGAAGTTCCATAGATGAAGATGGAAGAAAAATACTCCAAAGAATATGAAACCTATACAAAAGGACATCGATATCTAAAAGGATAAGAAGCCACGTAACTCAGTGGCAGTGTTTTGCCATTCACACAACCACTGCCACTTTCATGAAAATAACGATGCTGCTGCTGCTGCAGATGATGATGATGGCGTTGAAGAGGATGATTGCTGCCACCATGCTCAATCCAACCTCCCTCCAACATTTGCTGTTGTTGTTGTTGTTTAAAGGATATTGATGTTAACACTAGATTTACAATCTTTTGCACATTTCTAAGGATTTGTATTTCTATTTTCTTTAGTTCTCCATTGCTTTTTGCTATCATTCAATACAAAATATCTTAAAAATCGTTCCCTCCTGCAAAGCAGAGAGAGTGACAAAAATCTCCATATTTTGTGTAAATGAAAATTATTTCAAATCATTATTGTTCACTTGAATACATTTTGTTGCTGTAGCATCACTGCGAAAGGAAGTTGTATTTTGAATAGTCAGTCTAGCACTTCCCTTTGCATAGAAGTTTCTGTGTGTTTTGCCAAAGGTGGTTGGGGGGTTATTATTCAATGTCCTTAAGTATTGGTTTCTTTTTCTATGTGTTGTTGTGGCATTTCTGTTTTCTGTTCGTCCTTTCAAACAAACCAAGGGGGGTCCTTGTACTTTATAAAATTTATGTCTGCAATTATTGCAACCAGATTTGAATATTGATAGTCTTGAAAGAAAAAGAAAGAAAAAAATGACAGCAATAACAAGTACAGTATCGGTGTTGTGAAAGCAATTGCGCGTTTTGGAAAAATTTGCATAATTCATTTTGAAAATATTAATGAAAAACAATTCATAAATGTCAAGTGTTATCAAAGACAAAGCGATATGTTCACATCCTTAAAGGTGGTTGGGAATGTGTTTGTTTTGGCTATTGAGGGAGATCGCATTTGAACTCGTCAGAACTTCACGTCAGGGAGAAAATGAAGGCAAGCAGTTCTTGTTAGTGTGGTTAAATTTCGGGAAATATATAAAAACAGATAGGATAAAGCTGTTTTTCAAAGAATCGGAGTTCAGATTTCAAAATATGATGTAAATCGTGTTCAATATCATACAGAGTCATACTATGCAGCAAAATTCAATTTTTCAATAATTACGGTTAAAATCCAGCAGATTTTGAAAGGAGAGCAAAAAAAGGACACGTGTATCGGCGTTTTGAAGGTTTACAATGCAAGAGGAGACAAGTTTTCCTCTCTTCCACACTTTTGGAAATTTTCGAATTAAGTTTCCCTGGAATCAGTAAATTTAAGTTTACATGTGAAATGAAAAAACTGCAACCAACTTCAAACTGCTGTCATTTCTAAGCCACTCATCCGACAACTGTTAAAATTTTTCCAGTGGCAGCTCAGTATATTGTTTGCAAGCGTACAAAAGCATTTTGGTGAGCACTTTTCAGAAAAAAAGTTATTCGTGTTCGAATTCAAGCGTATTAGTGGGATTTCTTTATATTTGGCTGGAAAACCATAAGTGGCTGTCGTTAGAGCACTCCAGCATTTAAATGTGAATAAATCTTTTGTGTCTCGTACCATCGCTCGTTACCGTGATACTGGTAGCGTAGCCCGACGTCAAGGAAGTGAACGGAAGAAAACAACAACATCAGCAGAAATGGTTCGAAAAGTAAATAAGCAACTTGATCGAAACCTGCGTCGCAGTGGCGAAAACATGGCTCGTGAGCTGAACATATCCCAATATTCGATTCGACAAATACTGAAAAATGAGCTTGGCGTAAAGCCATTGAAATTCCAAAAAATTCAAGAACTTATACCGCAACAGAGAGAAAATAGACTCAAAAGAGCTAAAGAGTAGCTTCGCTCGGCCGAAAGTGGTGAACTCCCGAATTTGGGTTTCTCCGTCTCTGATGAGAAAACATTCGTTGTCCAGCTGTTTGTAAACAAACAAAATTGTCGTGTTTACTTGCCAAAGAGGTCAGCTGAAAATGTGCACCCTCGGTTGGGAAGAACCGAACTCAAGCGCCGGCCATGGTGACGGTGTGAGCCGCCATAACAGCCGATGGTCACTCTCCGCTGGCAAAAGTTGACCATGACATCAGAATAAATGCCGAATATTATCGCGTAAATATTCTGGAGGGTGTATTTAAAGCCTTGGGCACGCAAACATTTTGGTCGCAGATCTTGGACCATCGCACTCAGCACGCGCCACCCAAGAATGGTTACAAAATAAGGTTCCTCGCTTCATTTCCAGCGCACAATGGCCACCAAAAGCTCCGTATACCTATGCGTTGGACTATTGGTCTAGAGTATTTTGGAAAGGAAGGATGGCACTAAAAAATACCAAAGTGTCGATCACCTCAAGCAAGCATTTCGCCGGGCCAGAATACCGCAGAGCAACATTCGAGCAGCGTGTGACGGTTTCATTGGCCGTTTGAAGGCCATAATTCGTGACAAAGTTGACCAATTCGAACAAATCTAAACTTATTCAAAAATTTGATGCCATTTCCGAAATTTTTTGCTTTCATTCAAAAAAATTAAAAAAAGTAAAAATTATGGCCTTTGACTTTGTTAAAGTTTTTTTTTTTTATTTCACCCTGTATTTTGTTTTGTAGGGTGTAATGTTGAGATATTATCAGCAGAGAGAGAGAAAGCTCTGAAGAACGGTGAACTTTACTGGTAAAGGGACACCTCAAGGATATCCTAACAGGTTCTACACGCCTTGTGGAATTTTATTGGAGGCAAATAGTGAGCTTTAAAAATAAGCCTCTGTGATCAAAGCTAGATTCTCCTGAAGAAACGCAATTATTGTGGTAAATAAAATACAGCTATCAAAATTAAAGAAGCTATTAAGTCGCAAGCCTTGGTTCTTAAATATTCGACTAGCATGTTGAGGCTTCTGATATACTTGACCTCCCTGGTCTGGATATTTGGACATGAATTATTTATTTTTTAATTATTAAGATCAGTGGCTCCTTTCCTAAAGGCTAAACGTTTTAGATAGTTTTTGTCAAAAACGTTTACAAATGTTAAATCATTGTTCATAGTTCGATCTTGACATAAACTCGACTTACATGTTAGGCCTAGGAAGGCAGATTTCACTCCTTTAAGAGAGCAAGCCTGTCCTGAACAACTGATATCTATGTTCTAAGGTCTCGTATTTCCTTGGGATTTAAAAAACAAGTAAAAACCACCATTTGGTACAAATTTGGCAAATTTCCAAAAAAAAAAAAAAAAAAAATATTAAATAATAATAATAACAACCGTTAAAAATTCTGTTAAAATATTAAAAATACCGAATACCTATACGATGACGTGGACCTGCATAGGCAACTTTTGTCATAAGTTATCACAATATTTAAATGCGAAAATTGAAGAAAAATCTGTTTATAATGTAACTAAAATCATCAAAATACCGAATATCGGGGGGTACGGTATATGGGGCCTATACGAAGATGTGGACCTACATGGCCCATTTTCTGTTTTATGCTTCAGTATCTATTACGAACTTCAAAAACCAATTTTGAAACGATTCCGGTAAATAATGTCGCTAAAATCATCAAAATACCGAATATTGGGGGTACCGTTATATGGGGGCTACACGAAGACGTAGCTAATTTTCTGTCTTAGGCGGTAGTATTCATTACGAACTTCAAATGCCAAATTTCAAACAATTCCGTTAAATAATGTCGCTAAAATCATAAAAATACCGAATATTGGGAGGTTCCGTTATATGGGGGCTATATGATAACTTGGACCTACATGGTCCATTTACGAACTTAACCTGCCTACTGGCAAAATATACACGTCTGCAAAAATTTAGCCTTCTATCTCAATTTGTTCGAAAGATAGCGTGATTACAACAGACAGACGGACAGACAGACAGACGGACAGACTGGCGGGCATGGCTAACTCGTCTTAGAATTTTACGCTGATCAAGAATATATATACTTTGTTGAGTCTGACATGAGTATTTCGAGGAGTTACAAACGGAATGACAAAATTAACATACCCTCCATAGTATGGTGGGGGGTATAAAAATATTTTATTAAAATAAATTTGTTCTGCTTATCCTTTCCTCAGCTTTAATTTCAATAGGAATCCAACATATCCTTTAAGCAGATGTCTCAAACGAAATAATCATTCAACCGCAATGACAAACGCATCTTAATTTGCAATTGAACAAAATTTCTCTTCTGACGAGATGAAGCACATTTGGAAAACAAAATATATAAACCAGTCAAATTGAAAATTCAAATAAAAACTTCTGGAGGAAACCGATAACTCTTCAAGAAAAACGAAAAAGACGTTGAAGAAGATTCCGAAAAGTTTAATAAGAAAGTAGACAATATACGCACACACAGGGATACACAAAGGAAATGCAATTGTTGTGGCAAATGAAATACAAGCAAGAAAATTAAAGGAGTTTTTCAATGCTAAAGACAGTGGAACTATGGGTTACAGGAAATATGCCTCGACAATGTTACAGTTATTGAATAGAGGAGCCATGGGCTCAGATAGTTGGGTTTAAGTCTCATATACATGAATTTGTACCAAGTTCGACCACATGTTTCCAATTTTTATAAATCTGATAAGGGAACGGATATTGCCTATTTTATGCATGATATTTTCCAGATGTGAAAATGGTGAATATTTTTTAAAGACCATTCCGTGTTAACAGGTTTCACTGTCTTCATATTGGCCAAGAAAGAGAAAGAGTGCATAAAATTTATAACTAAGAAATAACAAATTTTAGAAAATTCATTTAAATTTCTAAATATCCACTTGAATTTCCTAAGAAAATTGAGGCTTTTTTTGCAGTAAATTTAGAAGTTTCCAAAGAGACATGGCCACTAACAACAAAAATAACAATTAAAAGACGCCATTGATGGCGACTATAATGGCGTCTAAAATAGACATTAAAACCAAGTTAACATTTTGCAAAGACAGACTGATGCCCACGTAAGGTATGCCACCTATAAAATTTAGATCCTTGGCATGTTTACTCAACTCAACTTTATGTCCTTTCTAACTTTTCTTTGGTCTGATACACCAAGCTTCGGTTTACGTTGAAGTAAAAATTTTATCATTTACAGAAACTGCTTTTTATTGTTTCTGACCACCCCCCATCCCCAAAATGGCCATTGTCACCCAAACATCACTCCCCGGCTTTTGGTATTTTACAGCAACTTTTCTTAAATCTCTTCGCTTTCTATGTGCTGTTTTTGCAATTGTAACCGTGTTGGACAATCATTGGAAAGTTTATTATCAGAGGATTTTGCTCCATTCCTACGTTCCTTGGTTCGTACCTTTTATTTCACATCAGGTTTTTATATGCATCTTAACCGTTTTGATGTGTCATAAATTCGATTTGTATGACCACATTTCAGCCACTTTTACTATTGCGGAGCAAGGTTGTGCTGCCACTGCCAGGTTTCCTGGCCAGAGGCATGAATGCTGCTGCTACTACTGCCTCATTCCGAACTGGCTAAACTGATTAGTTTAAGCACAATTGCTCACCTCATCAGCATCATTTACACGTAATGGTCGTCATTAAATTTAGCCAAGCGATAAAGGCAACAAAAAGTATCTCAATGTGGCAGTTAGCCATAATAACTGCCACTTACAGAGTTGAACAATGAAGGACAGTGGTTTGTTGAAAAAAAAAAAAAACATGTTTAAATATTTTGAAATCATTCAAAATTATATTTTCTGATGGGCTATCGAGACCACAATCGTCAATTTTTCGGAGACTTAAATAGTTAGAAAAGTTAATTTTAGAGAACATTTTCTGATCACCTATGAATGATTTTTATTAAAAAATTCTCAGATAGAGAAGGAAGAACTTCGATTTTTTTATATTTTCCTGAAGAACTTTTTGAAACACTAACATAAATTTTGAAAATGTTTTTATTCTTTGAAGAACTCTTGGGGACCTTAACGTAGAATTTTAAGAATTTTTTGAAGGCCTTCTTGAGCTACTCACCTAAATCTAAACATTTTTTGAACAATTTGTGAAGCAATTTTAAGGGTTGATTTTTGTTCTGAAGGAAAAAGATTTTTTAAGAAAATTTATTTGGAGGACTTCTGATTTTTTTTTTTTGGAAATATTTTTCTTTAGAGTCACAAAAATATTTTTAAAGTCTTTGAGAACTTATGTTTTAAAAATATTTTTTAAAAATAAGTTTCTTAAGGACTCCTGAAGACAAAAGCCGAACATTTTTACGATTTTTATTTTCTGAGAGTATTTTCTGAGGAGCTATTAGGGCCACAATCGGGGATAGGTAGAACCAATTTTTTTTGAAGCACTTTTGATTTTTCGAGAATATTTTTTTGAAAAACTCCTGGAAACATTTAAGTTGATTTTTAAGTAACATTTTTCTGATGGACTAATCGAGGCACAAACCCGGATATTTTTAAATAATTTTCTAATGGACTTCTTGAGCCCCAATCCTATATTTTTGAGCATAATTTGCTAAATTTTTCTTAAAGACTGTCAAAGCACTTAATGAGGAGGATCTATTCGGAGCGACAAACGCGGATTTGGAGGAGTAATAAGTATGGACAGCCAACAAGTGTTGATTTTGAAGAATTTCAAATACTGGATTTTAAAGAATATTTTCTGACCAGCTATTAGCGACCCAAAAGTGGATTTTGAAGGATCTTTTCGGAAGGACTCTTGGATATCACATGTGTATTTTTTAATACTCTTAGAGCTATAATCGTGAAGTTTGGAGGGTCTTTTCTGAGTGGCAATAAAAGCAAAAGTTATGAGGATTCTTTTTAAGGACCTTTTGTAGCGACGAAGTTATATTTTTGAATATATTTCCTGAAGGACTAAAAGGGGCCCTATTGAGATTTTAAAAACTTTGGAATTAAGAGGATTTGTTCTAAAGAATATTTCGTAGCGACAAAAGAGTCTTTGAAGGACTATCAGAGCCATAAACAAGAATTTTCAGGAATGTTTTCAGTTTTTGATTAGATCAAAAGTCCTGAATTTTGGAAGTTATTTTCTGTTTGGAAACACACTTCTGGCGTGGCATGTATCAAATTTTTTGAAAGATTATTAGAATTGAAAACTTGAGTTCTATAAAACCAGGATTCCTTAAAAAATTATTAAAATTATCAAACCTGAATTTTTCAGGACTATTTTTTAGAGGCGGATCTAAATTATTTGGTTTTTTATCTACTATTTCGAAGAATGTTTTTTTTAATTTGGTTTAGAGGGATATTTCGTGGCGCTATTTCCAAAAAAGTATCCGAACCACAAAAATAGTCATAATGAATATTTTTCTAACGGACTACCACAAATAAAAACATATAAATTCTAACCCCTAAACCACTGTCTTTCTGCGAGACACTCTGGAATATTTGTTTGGTTATTTCAGCTCATATTGACTTCACCGTATAGACATTAACAATGCATTTAATTGTATTTTGTATTTTGAGACTACAACAATTTTAAGGTCTTTTAAGGTCTTTTAAGGCACACAAATACATGCATGGACACATAACACACATACACAACCAGGATTCACACACACACTCAAAGATTCCATGCAGGCAGTTAATCCATCTTATATTTGTTAGAACCACACTTACGTTGTTGCCACTGACCAAATGAATGGCAGGAGACGCTACTGAATTGAACTTATCTTTGGCAATTTTATGGTCAAAAGTTGACTTGCTCATTTATTTCTCCCCCACCGATCTCTCCCCACATTCGCTGCAATCTGCTACTGGTTTGAGTGGCAAAAAGCATAAAATTAAGATTTTGTGGCGATTACTTCGGCAACGTCTGTCGCAATGGCTGGCCTTCATTGTTGTTTGGGTTTTGCTGCAGACGAGAAGTAAATAGTGGCGATAATGAAGAGATGGAGGAGCTGAATGCAGGACGAGGAAAAAAAGCTATAATAAAATTCCAACTTTATGACAGTGGATTATCAATCAGCATCGTCGTCAGCGTCATCAGCGTGTTGCAAAAGCCATGAACATTCGAAATGTTCTTTGTTGTGTCATTAACTTGTTTACTTTTACGCTTTCGGCCTTAATTAAAATCGATAAAGTCCGTTGATAAGAAGCTGGCAAAGGATTTTCAAAACATTTAGCAAGCAATGATCAAGTTAATTTGGGCCGCTAAAAATCTTCGAGAGATATGTGGTTTGAAATTGGTCTTCTAGAGGAAGGTGCCGTTTTATGGGCGATATGCCAATTAGTGGACCTGTAAATTTTTGCAATGAGAGAACAGACTTACCAAGAACCCCAATTGTAAAGTTTCAGCTGATTTGGTTGGAAATTGTGGCAGAAACCTTCAAAATATAGAAAATCATTTAGGTGAACCCATATAGCCCATTTTCAGTAACAATCAGTCTGCTTATAATATAAGCCATTGTGCTTTCAAAGCTCTAGATTAAATAATGTGAACTCCATTGCGATTTCAACAACCAGAGAGAGAGAGAGAGAGACGGACAGACAGACAGACATCCCTTAATCGCCTCGTAATTTTATTCTGATCAGGAATTTGTATACTTTTTGGGGTCTTCGTCGAAAATTTCGAGGTGTTACAAACGGAATAACGAATTTAATATACCCTACATTTCGTGGAAGGTATACAAATCTCATCTTCAAGAAGCTTTTTAAGTGATGGATAATTAGGACGACAATCGTAAATTTTTGGAGGCAAGAAGGGTCTCAAAAGTTTATATAAGTTGAAATTTTCTAAATGACTTCCAGGACCATCCGAGCCCCACAAAATGTTTTTATAGTAGTTTTTAAGAATGTTTTTCTAATGGAGTTTCAACCTCGAATTTTTGAAAATATTTTTCTGAGAAGAAGCCACAAATGTGGATTTTTAATTAGTCTTCTGAAGCCATGATAGCTAAGTGGTTAGAGAGGCTTTATAGGTCTTCATATACCGAGAACCTTCTATAAAAATTATAGAGGAGATATCCAGAAGACCTTTGGATTTTTTTAAAAGAAGAAGGTTCCAATGGTTTTCTATTTATAGAACCTATACATAAGTCGTTTATAGAAGAGCTATTGTCCATCCGTCTTCTTTGGAAATAGTCATTTCCTTTTTAAGTTAGAAAATTTTCGGTGGTAATTTTGGGGTAGATTTCTGTCAAAAAATGGAAAGCTTTTCTGTAGAGGGAAGGTTTTCTAAATTTAAACAATGAAAGCTATTTTTCACGTCTTCTATGACAGAAGTCACAGGCAGAAATCTCTATTACTGGTCTATAGAAAGAGGATTTTTTAAGGCTACTGCAAATGAGAGCCTTTCCAGAGGACTTCTGTGGATAAAATACCTTTAAATACTTCGATATGCTTCATATGAATAAAATATCTTCTAGAAGTCTTCAAAAGATGAAAGACTTCAAAAGGAGAGAACATCTCCCAAAAGTCTGATTTCGCTAAACTAATTTTTCAGAATATTTTTCCGAAGGATTTCTTGACTACTCTTTTTTTAGAACGAACAGAGTCATAGTTTTGGACTTTGGAAGATGTTTGCTGAAGAACATTCAGAGCCAATAATGTGGATTTTTGAGCATATTTTGCAAAGGGCTCCTAAAACCCTAATCGTGGATTTTGGAGACCTATTATTCATTGAAATTATTTCTTAAGAACGAATAAAACCACATATGTGGACTTTAGAGGACATGCAAAGCCACCAAAGGATTAAAAGATTTCTAAAACGATCTTTTCAGAAGGGCTTACCCACTAAAAAACCCCAATCGTTGGTACATGAAAGGCCTAAAGAGGGTTTCCACAGATTGAAGACCAACCGGGGATATCCGTTATATAGCAAATAATCCCAATTCCCGAACTCTTTTATATATCATCATCTTCACTCCGAATTTACGATATTCTGCAGGAAATAATTGAAAAGAAACCTACTAAGGGAGTACATCCCCCGAAATCTTAATTTAAGCGACTTCCACTCCAAATATTCCTATATCGGAAGGATTTCATTTTATTGTTTCTTAAGAACGAACAGAGCCACAGATCTGAAGGACGTGCAGAGCCACCAAATGGGTTTTAATATCCCCTCTGAAAGATTCTCAAACCTATCATTTCAGAAGGGCTTATAAATCCCCAATCGTAGATAGATAAAAGTCCTCTAGAGGGTTCCGCAGATTGAAGCCCAACCGGGGACATCCGTTATATAGCACATAATCCTAATTCCCGAACTCTTTCAAATATTCTTAACCTAAAATATCATCTTCACTCCGAATTTACCATATTCTGTAGGAAATAATTGAAAAGAAACCTTCTAAGGAACGTACCTCCCTGAAATCTTGATTTTAGCTACTCTCATTACAAATACTCCTAAACCCGAAGGATTTCGCTTTATTGTTTCTTAAGCACGAACAGAGCCACAGATCTGGACTTTAAAGTATATTTCCTGAAGGACATGCAGAGTCACCAAAAGGGTTTTTTATATACCATCTGAAAGATTCCCAAAAATATTTTTTCAGAAGGGCTTATAAACCACCAATTGCGGATAGATAAATGAAGCCCAACCGGGAATATCCGTTATACAGCCAATAATCCCTATTCCCGAATTCTTTCAAATATTCTTAACCTAGAATATCGTCTTCACACCGAATTTAACAAATTCTGTAGGAGAACATTGAAAAGAAATCTTCTAAGGAACGTAACTCCTGAAATATAGATTTTAAGGACCTTTATTCCAAATATTCCTGAAACTCTGTTTTTCAAATCCTTTGTCTGGAAACCCCGTAGAAAACCTCATATTTTACAGGTTCTCCTTTGTATTTTTTTATTGTCCAAATAAAGCCTTTTGTAAAATCATAACAAATTGCCTTTTGTCCTGTGCTAAACAAATGTACAACAGAAAAATGCCAGGATATCCCTAACACAATACCGTCTGCACGCTATATTTGCCAAAAAATGTGGAAAACAAATAAAAAGTCATTATTTATCAAAGATAGACTAAAACAGTGACATATTTACATTAAACTATGACACTTGGAATTGTATGCCGGAAATATTTATTTGCAATTGGCAGACAAAATATTGCCAACAGACAGCATGGAAGGAACCTACATAAGAGGGGAGGTAGGAGGGAATACAAAAAATAGCTAACTTTCTTTGTTTTCCATTTGCCATTGAGCCAATTATAAATGCATTAGGGAAACGCGAAAAACACATAAAATTCCTGGGACAAAAAAAAAAAAAACAATAGAACATTATGCCAAAGTTGAAACCCCCCAAACGGGGCGCGTATGATGGGTATCTCTATTCCAACTTTCACCTTGAAGTAAAAAGAGAACTATTTCATCTGCTCATATTTAAATCAATACTTCAAGATGTGCATTCACAGCAAAGAACGGGAGGACGTTGTATCAAAAGGACCTTGATTTGCTTCCAAAACGTGTCATCATCTTTTGTTTGCTAGGGTCCTTTGCAGGGAACACTTGCTGTCTCTGATTGTTACCTTGACTTTGATCTTAAACTGTTTGTGCTCCTCTCTCGCAATGTCTTCATTTAAATGAATTGATTTCTCTTGTTTTTATGCAGCAATGTATTGGGGGAAAATTCCCCCTTTATTTTTTCTGCACTTTCTTAAGGAAACTAAAAGCAATTTTTTTCTGTTTAAATAGATTCCGTTTGGTAAGTAATATTCAAGAAAGTGTCCCTAGTTTTTTTTTACATTTTACACAAAATGTCCTTGAAATCCATGGGGTGTGTAGTTAACAGGAGCGTAGCAACACAACGGGAAAATGGGAAATAATTTCATATTATTTTAGGAGTGAAATATTTAATTAAAAAAAAAAAAATAAATAAATAAATAAATAAAAACATTTTGGAGGAGGGGGTTGTAGGTCACAAGGGCTTAGCAACTCAGAAAAAAAGAAAAAAATAATGACTTGAAAATTTGTTAATTTTCCAAATATCAATTTTGTTATTTTTCTTACAGAAATAATTTTTTTACCACGTCCCTGCATCTCATTTAGCCTTGCACTTGTACTATCCTAGAACATGTTATAGAACTTTCTTGACTCTATCAACAAACATTACCCTCCCTCTCGCCCTCTCTCACCCACCGCACACAGTTTGCCATCATGTTTCCCAACAATCTGCTGCAGCTATGAATGCACTTAGAAATAAATGCCAAGGGCGTGTTATCCAGTCGTTAGCTGTATCCAACTGCACACATACACACACTCACGAAAAGCAAGGAATCGAAAAAGATGAGAGCAAAAAAAAAAAACCAAACTGTTTTAAGCTTTCTAATTTAATTTACAAGTTGCCAACATCGGGACATACACATTTACACCCACAGTAAAAAGTGTACATATCTCCGAACACCCGGGGAAAGATTTCTAGTTTACACACACACAGTATTATGGATGGATTTGCTATATAAAATGGCAAGGACATCTTTTAAATGAGACAAAATGTAATTACTTGAAATTGTTTTTGTTGTTGTTGTTGTAGTTTTTTGTTGGCTTGGTAATTTCAATGTTACGGAACCATCGTTTGTTTTAAAAAGAGGGGGTTAATTAAGTAATCTATATGAACTGTTTGAATACCAAAATGATATACAGATAAGCCTCGTAAAATGTGAAAATATTTCAAATAATATTTCATGATTATGTGATATTTGAGAAAAGTCAAGGTTGCTGGGTAGAAGACCTGTAGAACACCTCTTTAAGGACTTCTACCAAATGACTTCAAAATGTAGATCTCCTTTTCAAAAAAGTTATTACTCCCTAACCTCGACCTTTTGGACCAATAGAAGACCATATAAGAATTTGGTGGGTCCTTCTACCCTATGGAATGTATTTTTTCAACAAAGAACCTTCCGTAGTGTTTCTTATAATTTCTCTTATTCTTTAGATATATAGAAGATATTCTGTATATACAAAATCTATTAGAGAAAGTCTATCCGGAATCCACGTTTTGAGTTCCATAGAAAACATTTTAAAGTTTACATATCCATAGAAGCTCTTCAATAAACAGAAGGTCTCCCTTCAGACTACGAGGGCCTTCTAACCATTAAATAAGCTTTCCACAGAAACCTCCTTCTGTTCTTATAAGACTTTTGAAAGAACTTCCAATCATTGGATACCTCTTTAGAGGTCTTCTTTTAATAAAAAAAATCATTGAGGTAGCGTCATTAAATAATCTTCCCACAGAACCCTCCTTGTTCAATTACAGCCCTTATGAGGACCTTCCATCCATAGAGGACTTTGTGGTGGTCATCTATCCATGTAAGATATCTTCTATGTATTCTCCTGGAGGAAGACCCTTGGTTTCCATAGAGACATTTCTACGATTTTTTTCCACACAAGACCTATGAGCAATCTTCTATCTATAGATTAGAATGCCTCCTCCCCAAAAAAGCACATTTGAGGTTTTTTTTAACCATAGGAGTGCTTTGGGAATTCTTCTGTAAATATAAATCTATTGTATACTAAAACGACCTTTACGATATATTCTATATATATGAGACATATTGGAGGTCGTCTATCTATGAGTGGACTTTTTAGAATCCATCAAAAAAAAAAAACTTTTGGGTGTCATACATCCAAGAAGGTCTTCAATCCATCAAGTAATCTTCAAATGTCCTTTCTAGATTTTTTGAAGTCATGTTATTAAAAGAATATCTTCGATCTATACCAAAGGAGGTATTTTAAAGCCTTCCTTCGATAGAAAGCCTTAACGAGCACATTTTATTCAGAGAAGTCAGTCGGTTTCCCTGCACAGACCTACTTTTTGAAGGTCACTGAAGAGGAGTCCTTTTAAAAGTAATCTATCCACAAAACATCTTTCAAAGCTATTTTTTTCATCCAAGGCGAATTATGTATCGATTCAAGACTTAAGTTTCATAAAAGACATAGTGAAGGTCCCCTCTCCACAGAAGTCTTTTACAGAGTCTTCCACATATAGAAGACTCTTTAAAAGATTCCTATGTTCATTGAGATCTGTAAAGTCTTCTATGTCTCTTTGGAAGTCATTTTAAAGGTATTTAGATCAGAAGATTCCTCTAAAGGTTTCCTGTCCACAGAATAACTTTCGAACGTATCCTATTCATAGGTTTTAATGTTATCCTTTCCACTTATGTTAGAGCCAGGATACATCAATATTCATTAAAATTTTTATCCAAAAAATATAAGAGGATAAGGAAATAACTTATATTTTGGGTAGAAAAAGTTTTCTCCCAGGATTTCTAAGGAATTCCATTCGCAGATGTATTATTGTGTTTGTCATTTCCATATAAGATCGCTTAAATAACTTCCATGCAAATGTGACCTCTTTAGAGGTCTTCCACCGACTATTGGGGATATATTTTTTTCATAGAAGACCTTCTAAAAATTTCATAGACGACCTTCTTAGAAGTCCTTCTGACAATCTTCCTCTGATTGGAAAATTTTTGAAGGTCTTCTGTTCTTATAAGACCTTTTAAAAACCTTCTAACCATTGGATACCTCTTTGGATATCTTCTTTTAATAAAAAAAAAATCATTGAGGCAGCGTCAGCAGAGAAAAATTAAACATTTTTGGGCGACATAAAAAAATGCCCTCCGAGACCTTTTTGGACTTAAAAATTAATTTCCTTATATGAGGGAAACCGGGCCTTCCCCCAGTCTACGTCAGTGTTGAGGGCCTTTTTTTCATAAATATCTTTGGAATAGATTCCACCTATACTATACCTTTTGAATGTCTTCCATCTACAGGGGACCTGTTTGGAGGCCTTATTCCTATATTTTATTACCATATCTTTTATATAGAAAACTTTTTGAAGATTTTTAATCCATAGAAGACCATGTAGAGGCCTTTAGTCCCAAGATTACTTCTTATCATAGACCTTTCCGGTTTTTTATCAAAAGACTTAGTTTTGACAGTCTTCCATACAAAGAAGTCTCTAGTCTCTCATAAACAGAGAATTTCAAAAAGGTCACCAATTTTCATTAGACCTCTTTAGATGTTTCCTTTTCATATGAGAGGTCTTCTATTCCTAGTAGCCCTGTCGAAGGTCTTCTATTAATGGAAACCTGTTAGGAGACACTTTATCCATAAATACAGGTTTCAAGTACTTTTTCCAATAAAAGACCTTCTTCTGAGAGAGATCTGAGCGGAGGTTTTCTATGAGTGGCGTGGGTCTTCTACCCCCGATTGATGCGCTCCTATTTACAGATGACCTCTTAAATGACTCTTATTCATAGATACCATGTTCTTGGTCTATATAAAGATCCTCCATGAAAGGTTTCCTACTGTAGAAGATTTTTCGAAGATCTTCGTGGTATGGGAAAGACGATAAGGGTTCTCTATATTAAATTAAAATCACTAGAATCTATTAAATTCATGTAGAAGATGTGGAATACGTTTTCCTAGTTGGAAATTTTCATTTCGCAGTTTATTAGGCTTACCTGTAAAACATCTATCAGAACGAAAACACTTACCCCAACAGTCGCCCAAAATTTAAAGCTGATCAAATTATGGCAAAAATATGAATAAAAATATATATTTAAACATATAAGTAATCTGTCTTCGACAAAACAAAGGCGAATTATTGTGGCAAATATATAATTCCCCACACAAAGCCATGGTATTGACACCGCCTCAACTTCATCAGCCACATCTTCTAGTTGGCTTTTGTGGATTTTTCCTCACATACACCACATAAATCCCACCATTCATAAAATAGCCATAAATCAATGGCTAGCTTGTCAAAAGTGTCGCCATATAAAGATGCCATAATAATGCGGATATTTGGCAACGGCAAAAAGGACACAAGTAATCACTCGTCTATTGCTACGTGGCGAGACAAACTGACCGCCACCGAACCCTAGACTGACCACTGCAAGTGTTTGAGTTTAATACTGTTTTACGTCTCTTGGGAATAATTCAATAAATTCCGAATTCATGGCAAAGACAAAAGATGAATTATAAGTAACCCCAGAGCCAGGCGAGTGGATGGAATGGAAGGATGACTAGCTAAAACCACAGGAATTGTAAACTTTTCTCCATAAGCAATTGAAACTGTTGCTGAGGGTAGCTCTTAGGAGAATCCCCTGTATTGATTTGCCGCACAACAAATGCCATGGATGAAGATTTATGTCCGAAAGTGTCTCACAAAGGCAGCTTCTTATTTATATGCCAAAATAAAATCTAATTATGGCATATTAATCGACCTGAAATTTCCGACGATCCAAAAATTGCATAACTTCATTAGAAGTCTTCGAAGAACAGGTTTTTTGGTCCCCAGGATTAAGAAAAACACAAATGCCAAAGATATTCTCTCTCACATGCAATGAATAATTTCTCCATATCCTTGTTGTGTCTTGCTTATCCTGGTTATAAATATTGTTTTAAATGAAGACAAGAAATGAAACAATAACAGCCATGGAATTTCTTTTTTGACCATAAATCTCTTCTGGCACATTTAATGTGGCCTTTACAGCAGCAGAAAGAGCAGCAGACCGGACAGATCGTCCTTCTTTGCTGGGGAATTTTATTGCAATGCCGAACAGCATATCAATGCTTTGTCCAAATGCCACAAGAACAAAAGCAATTATATGCAATTTATTCGGGCAAAAAAGGAGAAGATGAAGAAGAAATACACGAGAATAGAATAGGGAAAGAAATGGAAAAATTCAAAAGAATTTTATTTCTTCCTTTTTTGTTTGATGTTGTTTTTGTTAGTTCGGTATGTGGCATATGAAGTAATAATGAAATGCAGAGATCTATGTCCTGTCCTGTCCAGCGCCAAGCAATCTTCTTCTAGTGAAATGCCATTGCAAAAGGAAAACAAAAGGACATCAAGCGAATTTTAGAGAAAGCAACATGGTGGGGATATAGAATTGCAAATACCTTGGTTATCACATCATTCCTTTTTGGGTTTTTTTATTTGGTTTTTGTTTGGTGACCATAGTTATCATGACAACTCTATTCGTGTGGGAGTTTGAATTGGAATACTTGGTTTTTTATGTTTAAGAGCAAGGATGTTTAAGAATTCCTTAATATCCTTTGAGTGAAAAAATACAAGGATAAGGAAAATACTTTAAATTTGGGCGGAAAAGAAGATTTCTATAACACCCCTTAGAGCATTCAATATAGAGACGACCATCGGCACATAGACTAATAAAAAAAATATTGGGGGTCTTGAAATTTGAAATAATCGCTTTCAAGTGGTCCTAATTCAAGTGGACCTAATTTTTTAGAATTCCACGTCTAAAGGGTCTTGCAATTTTTTTTAAATCCACGTCTAAAGGGCATTAATTTTTTTAATCCATGTCTAAAGGTCCTTTAGATATTTTTATAAATCGCCTTGAAATGCTTTTAAATCCATTTCTAAAAGGCTTTGGAATATCCACGTCTGAAGGCCCTTGAAATATCTTTGAAAAATTCAAGTCTGTAGGGCCTTAAATATTTTTAAAAAATCCATGTTCAAAGTGTCTCGAAATATTTTTTAAATCCACTTCTAAAGAGTCTTGGAATATTTTTAAAATATCCACGATTGAAGGCCCTTGAAATATCTTTGAAAAATTCAAGTCTGTAGAGCCTTGAAATATTTTTAAAATATCCACGATTGAAGGCCCTTGAAATATCTTTGAAAAATTCAAGGGTGTAGAGCCTTGAAATATTTAAAAAAAAAAATCGTCTAAAGGGCCTTGAAATATTAAAAAAAAAAATCCACATCTAAGGACTATGAAATATTTTTATGAAATCCACGTCCAAAGGATTTTGAAATATTTGAAATACTTTGAAATGTTTTTAAAAATACACGTCTAAAGGGCCTTGAAATATTTTTAAAAAATCCACGTCTAAAGGGCCTTGAAATATTTTTAAAAAATCCACGTCTAAAGGGCCTTGAAATATTTTTAAAAAATCCACGTCTAAAGGGCCTTGAAATATTTTTAAAAAATCCACGTCTAAAGGGCCTTGAAATATTTTTAAAAAATCCACGTCTAAAGGACCTTGAAATATTAAAAAAATACACTTCTAATGGGCCTTGAAATATTTTAAAAAAATACACGTCTAATGGGCCTTGAAATATTTTTAAAAAATCCACGTCATAAGGGCCTTGAAATGTTTTTAAAAAAATCCACGTCTTAAGGGCCTTGAAATATTTTTAAAAAATCCACGTCTAATGGACCTTGAAATATTTTAAAAAATCCACGTCTAAAGGGCCTTGAAATATTTTAAAAATTCCACGTCTAAAATGCCTTGAAATATTTTTAAAAATTCCACGTATAATGGGCCTTAAATGCCTTAAAATATTTTTAAAAGATCCACGTCTGAAGGGTCTTGAAATACTTTTAAAAAAATCCATGTCTGATGGACTTTGATATATTTTTTAAAAAACCCGCAACCGAAGGGGCTTGAAGTATTTAAAAAAATCCACGCCATAAGGGCCTTGAAATAGTTTTAAAAAAATCCACGCTTATGATTAAAAAAATCGATGAATAATCATCAAAATTCCGAATATAGGGAGGTACCTTTATATTGGGGCTATACAAAGATGCAGACTTACACACGCAATTTCATGTCATAAGATGTAGCATCCGTTACGAACTTCAAATACCAAATTTGAAACAATTCCGGTGAATAATGTCGCTAAAATCATAAAAATACCGAATATCGGGCAGTTATATGGGGGCTATACCAAGACGTGGACCTGCACAGACAATTTTCTGTCATAGGCTGTAGCATCCATTACAAACTTCAAATACCAACAATTCCGGCAAATAATATTGCTAAAATCATTAAAATGTCGAATATCGGGAGGTACCGTTATATGGGGGCTATACGAAGACGTGGATCTGCACAGACAATTTTCTGTCATAGGCTGTGGTAGCCATTACGAACTTCAAATATCAAATTTGAAACATTTCCGATGAATAATGTCGCTTAAATCCCCAAAATACCGAAAAAGGGAGGTACCATTATATGCCAGCTATACCAAAAACTGGACCTACATAACCCATTTTCAATACCAAAAGTCCTGCAGACATAGTACACATTTGAGTAAAATTTTATCAACCTACTTCGTTTCGTTTGGAAGCTAGAGTGATCTCTACAGACGGACAGACGGATAGACACAGCCGGGCGGACATCGCTAAATCGACATAGAATTTTATGCTGATCAGAAATATATATACTTTGCGGGTTCTAAAATAAATACTTTGAGGTGTTACAAACGGAATGACGAACTCAATATACCCTCCATACTATGGTGGAGGGTATAAAAACCAATCTTGCAAAGGACACTTTATTGAAATATTTTTCCACGTTTTAGATGGACTTTGTGGAGAGAAGCCCTTTAAATGTCTTCTGTTAGGATTATATCTTCCAAAGGATTTATTAGATAGAAGAACAATAAAAGCATTTTAAAGATCTAAATGAGGACCTTATATAGTTCTATATGTCGAACCTTAATTAGACCACTCAAACTCATTTATCGGCGAAATCGCAAAAAGATTTCAAACCATTTGCCTCTTCCCGCTCCCTAAATTTCTTCCAGAGTCAAAAAAAGTTCTGGAATACAAAAATAACCCCCATATGCAGAATATTTTGCCACAAGATTAATGGACAACAAATACATATGTCGCGAAAAATATGACAAACATTCATAACTCAATTGAGGCAAAAAAAAATATTGTCCTTTCACCCATCACCCTTAGCCTCCGGGGTAGGAGGAGTGGTGTTACACTTTTAACAAATCGTTTTATATTAAACTGTCTTCACTGCGAGAATGAAATAAAAAAAAACAGAACAACGGCAATGACTGACAAACTTTACGCTAAGTGATTTGCGGGCTAAGGACCTCTCGGTATTAACCATGACAAACTCTCCGTGAGGACATTTGTGCAAAATTTTTGCATAAACTTGGTGGTTATCCTGGCGGTCTAACTATCTATCAATCGGCACCCTTTTTTCATCGAGTTGGTGCGGAAAAAAAAATAAAAGCAACTCATCACCATCATCTCCAGACAATTGAATGTGTCCAAATGGCTTGAGCGTAATATCGCTGAAATGCAAAAAAAAAAAAGGAACCACGCCAAGCGAAATGAAGTGAAGTGAACATCAAATGATACATCAACATTTTCAGTTTCCGTTTTTTCGCCAATGCCTTGGAAAAAACTCAAATGAAATGATATGCTAAACCTTACGGCTGCGAAAGCCACACTGCTTACTGCCAGGACTAGCTACCTACTTCGCCAGGACCAAATGCCACCGGCATGGTGGCACAGAAATAGTGAAAAACGGAAAATTTGCATATCATGTCGACACGCCCAATATGGCTTAACTGCGTTGACTGCCAGCCATCGAGCCCGAGCCTTTGTATTTTGCACTGTGCGTGATTTAAACATGACGAGCAGGAAAATGGAAAAAAAGAAACAGCAAAGCTGCGAAATGCGGCAAATATTTTAATAATTTTAATGGTTTACAGCTATGTTACTGCCTGACTGCCTGCCTCCTCTACTCCCTCCTCTGCTACCCTTTTCGAAATAAAGCATTGAATTTGTTAAATGAAACGTTGACGTTTTAAGATTAAATGTATTTAAATGACGGACAGACGTCGTCGTCATCATCGCCATCATCATCAGTGGTGGCAAAAGAGGAAACGTTACCATTGTTATGAGGAGTGTGGAATGCCAAGGCAGAGCGTGTTACGGGGCATATTTTGTATTTTTGCCAAGTGCTTTGGTTATTTTTTTCTTTTCGCGCAAAGAGTTAATTTGATTGCGAAAAAAGGGATGCCGTGATGATGAGGCTGCTTGGGATTGGATTTCAGTTTGCAATTTTTTTTTTCCCGGCATCGTTAAAAATTTTCATTTATTTTGAAAGGTAATCAATCATTTTATCAGCGCAACACAACAAAATGTTAACTACAACAAAATAAATGTTTGAAAATGACAACCAGTTTAATGAGATTGTTCCATAAAACAAATGAAACAAACCATGAGCAATCAGGGAAATTGGTCGTTTTGGATGGGGGAAGGGGAGAAGAGTATATCTTTTTTAAATAAATTTTCTTTTTTTTTTTTCTCATTTGCTAAATACGAAATGATTTAAAAACTCTTTACAGACGAATGATCGCAAAATTGCTGGAGAATGGGTTTCGCTGACTTAAGACGAAGCAGATTTTTTTATTGGCGATCTAAAGGGCTGAAGATTAACTTTTTAGGGTCTGATGAGGTGTATGTAGTTTGTGAATAGCTTGTGAAGGGCAGAAATGTTTAAAAGACAAGCCGAAGGACCAAGGAGTTCTTAAAACCGATGTGGAAGCATAGTGGGTGTTCAAAAGCGAGCTGACGGGCAGTCAACGAGTCCATTCAGACTTCCTAACTATATGGGCGAACTGAAGGCCCGAAGTCCCTCTGTATGTAAGGTTAAAGGCCAGGGATTCTCAACAGATGAGCTGGAGTTCCAAGGAGTAGTCACAGGTCAACTGAAGGGCCAAAGAGTATCCACAGACAAGCTGAAGGCTCAGAGAGTCTCTATCGTCGAGAGGAGTCTTAGAAGTCTTAAGAGATCAGTGGAATCCTAGGGAGGCTATGTAGGGGGGCTGAAGGGTCATGGAGTCTTCATAGGCTGGCTGAAGTGCCAGGTAATAGCTAGAAGCGAACTGATTGGCTAGAGATTCTGGTAGGAGAAGGTGTCTGGAAAAGAGTGGCAAATCTTTTCATATAAATGGTGAGTCTTCATAAACGAACTGAAAGGTCAGGAAGCCTCTATTGACGAACTGGTGGACCAGTGGAACTCAGTTGGCGATCTGGTGATCGATGCTGATTTTCAAACGAGCTGGCAGTCCAAGGGCTTTGTGCAGAGGAGATTGTGGGCCGAGCTGTCTCTATAGGAACCAGGAGATCAGGGAGTCTCAATGGGCGAACTGGACCCCCTAAGGTTTTAAAGACCATCGTCAAGGACGACCTGAATAACATCCAACGTGGTTTTTAGGGCTCCCTGGTGAATTGAAGGACTGGGGACTCTTTATAAGTGATCTCGAGGGCCAGGATGTCTCTATAGGCGAACTGAGGAGCAAAAAGTCTGTACATACAATCTGGATAACAAAGGATTCTTTACAGATGAACTGGAGGTCCAGACATTCTTCACACGTAAGCTAAAGAGGCAGGGAGTGCCTATAGGTAAGCGAAGTCCTAGGAAGTTTCCATAGTCTGGCTGAAGTGCTAGAGAGTCCGGGAGGATCTCTAGGGTCAGGAAGTCTCTAAAGGCGAACTGAGGAGCAGAAAGTCTCTACAGACTATCTGGAGGACAAAGGATTCTTTACAGATGCACTTGTGGTCCAGACAGTCGTCACACGTAAGCTAAAGGTCCAAGGAGTTTCTATAGACTAGCGAAGTCTTAAGAAGTCTCCATAGGCTAGCTGAGGGGCTAGAGAGTCCGATAGAACATTGCGTTTGTAGAAGAAAGGCAAATATTTTTATATAAATGGTGAGTTCTCATAAGAACTGAAAGGTCCGGAAGCCTCTAAAGACGAACTGGTGGGTCAGTGAGAGCGAGCTGGTTATCTATGCAGATTTGCAGATGAGCAGGCAAACCAAGGAGTATATGCAGAGAAGATTGTGGGCCAGGCAGGTCCAGAAAGTCAAGCTTGTCATTAAAGGGAGCTAGTCTCCATAAACAGTAGGACAGGGGATTAGGCTAATGAGAAAAGCTGAAGGGCTGGCACCCTTCATAGAGCAGCTAAAAATCTGAGACTCTTGATAGAGGTGCTGAATAACTGAGATCTCCTCCTAGAGGATCTGAAAGGCTGAGCGTCTTCATAGGAAAACTGAAGGGCAAGGACTCCTTGTAGACCATATGAAGGGCTGAGGGTCTTCATAGAAGAGCTGAAGTACTGAGACTCTTCCTTGAAAAGCTGAAGGACTGAGGCTCTACATAGACGACCTTAAAAGCTGAGACTTTACATAGTAGATCTGGAGGACTATTAGCAAATAATAAGGGTCAGCAGGAGGACACTGGAAGTTTTTTATAGACAATGTGGAAGTTAGAAAGTTTTGTAGCCCAGAGGTATTGAACTGCATGAAATCTTTACAGAGGAACTTTCAGTTCCTTGAGTCGTTATAGCAGAAGAGCTGAAGGTAATTGAACTAAAAAGCTGGGAACCCTCAAAAATAAACTGTAGATGGAGCCTGTACGGAGGAACTTTAGCAACGACTTTTTATAAAAGATTAGAGAAGGCATAGAAACATATCCAAACCAGTAAAGAAAGTCTTAAAGTCGGGCGAGGCCGACTTTATGATACCCTACACCACTTTGCTTTTATGGGAGAATTCAATCATACACGCTATGATTATAATTATAATTTAAAGTTCAAAGGACTAAATATGCCGAAGAATTTGTATCTTTTAAATTCGGAATTGTATTGCCCATTTGGTGCACAATTAATTTGAAATCGGATAAAGATATATATGGGAGCTATATCCAAATCTGAACCGATCTCGATAAAATTTGGCAAAGATATTTCTGAGCTGTATTTGATATATTTCCCTGAATATCGTTGTTACGGAGTGCATATTAGGGTTGTGGGTAACAAATATAACAAATCGGATGAATAATATATATGGAAGCTATAGCTATATCTGAACCGATCTTCACCAAATTTGACATACTAGTTTCTAGACTCAATTCAATCGTAAGTGCCAAATTCCATCCAATTTGGGCAAATATTAGACGTTTGGTGCACAATAAAAGGTAAATCGGACGAAGTTATATATGGGAGCTATATCCAAATCTGAACCGATCTCGATAAAATTTAGCAAATGTATTTCTGAGCTGTATTTGATATATTTTCCCAAATATTGTTGTTGTAGAGTGCATATTACGGCGGCGGTGGAAAAAATAACAAATCGGATGAACAATATATATGGGAGCTATAGCTATATCTGAACCGATTTCGATCAAATTTGGCATACATATTTTCAGGCCTAATTTGGGTGTATATGCAAAATTCCATATAATTCGGGCTGATATTACACGTTTAGTGCACAATAAAAGGCAAATCGGACGAAGATATATATGGGAGCTATATCTAAATTTTGACCGATTATCTCCAATTTCAATAGGGTTCGTCCTTGGGCCAAACAAAAGATCTTTGCAAAATTTCATCTGGATCGGGCAATAAATGCGACCTGTACTTTGTTTACAAAAATACATGGACAGACGGACGGACGGACAGACGGACGGACATGCATAAATCGACTTAGAATGTGATTCTATGCAGATCATCAAAAGGAACTATGGGTCTATCTCGTTTCCTTCTCCCTGTTACAAACAAATGTACAAAGACATAATACCCTGACCACCTTATGGTGTAGGGTATAAAAACGTAATCCCAGCATTCCTTGCAATTAACAAAATTCCATGCTGATAAAAGTTAATGAAAAACATTAAAATCCAAATCGAACAAAAAATGAAATCTTTTTTTATTAAAACCAATATTTACAGCAACCCTCATATTATTTTTGGAATTTCATTTCAATAATAAAAAAAAACTAAACGAATAGCTTTCTATTTAATTTTATAACTGACAAACGGTCGTTGTTATTTTATGATTGACCATTTGATGTTCGAATCTTAGCAATTCAAAGATTGACATGAAAGAGTCATTCATTCGAAGACCATTGAAGCCATCTAACAACCCATCAAAAGGAAGAAGACAATCAATTGATTTTTATAACGGTTGGGCTAATAAAATCAATACGAACGCAGAGAACATAACCTCAAAATTGAAAGGAATTAATTTTGGCAATCAATGGCAAATGAAATTAAAATTTTCAAAAGAAATATCCAAAACACAATGCAAAGGGCTTTTTTTGGGGAATGTGTGTGACGGACGGACGCATGAGGAGTGTCATGATGCTGTTCGGTACACGTTTCGCCTGAAGAGGAGGTACTTAAACAAACAAAACATAACAGCCAGTCATTGAAGAAATTAAATATTGTCGTTGCTCAATGAAGCATTTAACCATTAAAATCAATCAAAGGAAGTTATGGCACAACATTGTATGTCAAATAAAAGGAGAGAAGAAACCAAACGTTACTTCAATGACAATTTTTATGAAATCATAAACTATTTAATAACCCAAGCCTGACTTATGGCCACTGTCTGTCCCGAGGGGTTAAAAAAGTCCGAGAGTTACCGCAAATCTCTGTGGCAGCGAATCAAAAGCTTAATGCATACAAATCAAGTATCTTCCTCTCTGCTTCATTGCCCATTTGCCCCAACAACAATTTTTGTCATCTTGAACTCCAATTGTCCATACAAGTGTACAGACTCGAAGAAAGTTTCTAACAGTTAAATTTTAATGTCCATGTCAAGTTCTTCCGTTTTTTTTCTCAAAGAGACAAATTCATTCACAGAAATCGGGGTTTCTGTTTTTGGGAGTTTCAATTGATGTTTTACAACTCTAATTAAAATTCATTTAGCATACATTGTTCGCCAGATTTTGAATCTGTGATTAATCTGAAATAATTGTTTGAAATTTAATTTTTTTCTTGGAATTGGAAAAATGGGAAGTCGACGAAGAGTAAGATATTTCCTCAATTCTACTTAGAGGGCTAAGGGCTGAATATCCAAAGAAGGCCAAAGGTGTCGTTTATCCGTAGAAATCTAAGAAAGTCTTAATCAATGAAAGATCAAGGCAATCTTCTTCATACCTACAAAAGGTCGTGTAGATATAAAAAATATTATGGGATATCTTATCTTTAGAATGCCAAAGAGATCTGCAAAAAATTAAAGGTTTTATTTTCTGTAAAAAAGGCCATATACGAACAGAATTGGGAGTGATTTCATAGAAGATCTGGGGAAAGACTTTCACAGACAAACGAAGAAATTTCTAAAAAGAGAGTCTTATAAAAGATCTGAGGAGAATCTTCAATTGAAAGGTTGGGAAAAGCGAGTTAATGAAGTCAGTCACAGACTACATTAAGAGAGTCTCCTGCAGTCCAGCTAAACCAGTCCTTCATAGATGATCAGAAGGGAATCCTTCACAGTTTCTCAACTGTGATTTTTTGGAAAGATTTCCATATATTCCATCCGAACTGAACGGAGTTTTTCAAATACAGGCTAAAGTAGGAAGCCTTCCATAAACAAAATGAACGGAGTCTTTAAAAGACAAGCTTAAAAGAGTCCGTTATAGATGATCTAAATAAGTCCTTCCAATCTGAGATAAACGGTTCTTTTTATGGATGAGGGGAAGAAAGTCCTTCGTAAACATGTTTAAAGGAGAATTTTACAGATGATCTGAGGGTATTTTTAATAAAAAAACCTAATAGATTCTCTCATAGACGATCAAAGTATTTTTTCTTAAAGCAGCATTGTGTCGACGATCTGAAATAGTCCTTTACAGACAATCCGAGATGATGGGAGTGTTTCATAGACGAACTGATGATAGACGAGCTGATAAAGGAAACGTTTTTTTAAAGTCGAGGAGAAGAGAACCCCTCATTGATGAATTCAAGACAGTTATTAAAGGTCTCTCGTAGATCTGAAGGAACCTTCCAAAGACGAGCTAAGGCGATTTTTATCATAGCCGATTGGATGTAGTTAAAGGATAATTTATCCCAGACGTCCTGAACAGAATCTTCCCCCAATGAATTGAAAACTTTTACAGGCGATGTGACTTAGGGAATCTTCGTCATAAAAGAGATGCAACAAGGAGTGTCTCTTTCATAGACGAGCTGCAGCAGGGTGTCTTTTGTTCCATAGACGAGCTGCAGCAGGAAGTCTCTGGATCCATAGACGACCTGCAGCAAGGAGATTCTCTTTGATAGACAAGCTGCAGTAGGAAGTCTCTCATTCTCAAGACGAGCAGCAGCAAGGAGTCTTTTGTTCCATAGACGAGCTGCAGCAGGTAGTCTCTCGTTCCATAGACGAGCTGCAGCAGAGAGTCTCTCGTTCCATAGACGAGCTGCAGCAGGGAGTCTCTCGTTCCATAGACGAGCTGCAGCAGGGAGTCTCTCGTTCCATAGACGAGCTGCAGCAGGGAGTCTCTCGTTCCATAGACGAGCTGCAGCAGAGAGTCTCTCGTTCCATAGACGAGCTGCAGCAGGGAGTCTATCGTTCCATAGACGAGCTGCAGCAGGGAGTCTCTCGTTCCATAGACTAGCTGCAGCAGGGAGTCTCTCGTTCCATAGACGAGTTGAAACGGAGAATCTTTTGTTCCATAGACGAGCTGCAGCAGAGAGTCTCTTGATCCATAGATGAGCTGCAGCAGGAGTCTTCCTTCTTTGGCAAACTTAAGGCTCAAGAAGTATTTCATTCATAAGGTGGTGAAGGCTGCTTCATAGACGATCTGAAGACTTAGGGAGTCTCTCTTCCATAGATGGTCTGAAGACACATGGGGCCCCTCGTCCGTAGACGAAGTGAGGGAAATCTTACAGAGACGAACTAAAGGAGTATTTTGCTGAGGATGTGGAAAAGCCTTTTTTAGGCAAGGCGTAGGAAAACTGAAATAAGGCCAAAGGCCGAAAGAAAGTTTTTTATAGACGGCCCTAGACTGGACTCTTGTGAAGGACACCTAAGGCAAGGAGTATTTCTCTTTTATAGCCGAAATTACAAACTTAGGAAAGGAGTCGATTAAAAAACAAGGAATAGTTTTACAAAAGAGGTGAAGGTAGTGTTTTGAAGAGAGGTGAAAGCAATCACGAACCTATTGCTAGTGTGATCTCTAGGATATAAAATATTATTTTGAAATGTTATCCTTTCAAGTGGCCTATAACAAAATGATTTGTTAAATAATTACAGTTTCAAGGATAATCCCAACATTAAATTAAAAAATAATTGCCTTTGTTTCCTGTGAAATCCTCAAGATTATAAATCAAAAATTTATTAACATTTTCTATTAAAAATACAACAAAACTTCACCAAGAATTTAAGAAGCAATTTTAAAATGTTTGAAAACAATTACTTTTTTACCGATTATTATCCCATATGAATAAGGACATTTTAAAATAAAATCCATATCATATAAATTCGTCTCATATTTCATGGTTACATGAACCCGATTTTAATCCTTGGCGATTTAAAAACAACAAACAAAAGAATTAAAAACAGGATTTTTGTTTTATGTTCCGGTGATTTCTTCAGAAAAATATTGAACATATTTTAATCTCTATAAAATTTTGTTTTTTAAAATGCTACCAGAAAATCTCTGATATGCTACCAGTTGATGGATTTAGTTGTGATTTTCAGTTCAACAAAAAGATTGACAGCCGCAACTTGTGCGGAAACTCAGTCACGTTTCCTTGCCTTCGATGCGCCGCATTTAGTGGCGCCGGCCACGGCACTGGCATCTTTTTGTAAACTATTTGACAGCTAATTGACGTATTACTTGTGTGCCGAAGAGCGAGTGAGTGTGTGTGTGCTTCTTGATATGACGAGCGTCGTTTAAGATTTGCCGAATGCAACACCATTCATCATGAATCTAAAATATAAAAGATTCGTGGTGTTTTTTTAAATACAAATGAAATTGAAATTAAAGATTGCATGAAATCTCTTTTTCCATAATCGGCGTGAAGTGGAATTTCAAAAACACAGTTGAAATGTCAGTCATTTAGTGTGCGGCGGTGGTGGTTGCGGATGTCTGAGTCACAATGTTGATATGCGTGTTGAAAATTTTAATTCAATTACAAAATCAAAATGTTATGGGAAAATAAATGAGAAGCTGTTTTCCATTTTCAATGGACTTTTTTTAAATTAAATGTATTTTCTGAGATCTAATGAATCTTTTGAGAACATATTTAGAATTGAAAATATTGACCACATGATCCAATTTAACCCTTCGAACCCAAAAATCTCATATCCTTTGTGAGTAAACTTCATAAATTTTCTTCTTGCATTTATTCATTTTGAACTAATTAAAAACTTTATGGCAGAACATAACCAAAAAAATTTGGTTCTACCATTGAAAGCAAATGAAACATGTCTTGCCATTCATAAGAAATCACAGTAATTTGTCTCTCTCTCATTTTGATTACCCTCAAAGAGACCGAAACACGAAAGGACCAATCCATCTAAAGGGCCAAGTGTACAAGTCCAAAGGGACAGTTGAAGAGTACACTCAATATAATGTTGTTGATGTTGTTATAAAGACATTTTTTATGGCAAAAAGTTAAATTACTTTAGAGATGAAACTATAAAACCAAAAACAGGAAAAAAACAAAGCTACAGGTCCTGCTGCAGTAAAACTGCTGTTACTTGCATTCATGGAAATCTTTAAATCATTTACTCCTGTTTTTGTTTGTGTAGCATATGCTCAGGGGTGAATAACATTTACTGGCAACGGATGGGGTCGGCAAAAGGCAAAGAGTAAATACCATAAAACCTTAAAATTTCCATACATTGCCAAAACTAAATTGAATTGTCCATCAAAGGATAACTAAAAACAAGAGCACTATTTTGGAATGTGTAGTAAAATGTTACGGGGAAATCTTAGGGTTAAATAGATAGGTCAAAGGGTGTAGCGGAATGAAATGAGAGATTAATTTTTAATAGTGTGAGAGAGAAAAAAATTGTATAGGTCCTCAATGCATAGAAGTCCTTTTTTGAATAGAGTACTCCTTACAAAATTTTCAAAATGGAAAAAGGGTCACTTTTTTGTTGTTTATGAATAAAGAAGTTTCTTCTGGTCCTCTAAACTCTGCAGATCTTCAGTAGATAGATTATATTTTCCACATTTTCTATAGATGGAAGACACTACAGATCTTCTTTAGATAAAAGATTGTCTTCACTGTACCATGAACAGTAGACGTTTTAAAGGTCTCTTACAGGTCTTTTGTAGGAAATCTCTTTCACCGACGAGCTGAAAGCTCAGGGAGTCTCTCTTTCATAGACGAGCTGAAGGACCAGGGAGTCTCTCTCTCTGTCTTAAAAGAGCTGAAGGCTCAGGGAGACTCTCTCTTTGACGAGCTGAATGCTCAGACAGAGTCTCTCTCTCCCTCTCTCTTAGACGAGCTGAAAGCTCAGAGAGTCTCGTTCATAGACGGGCTAAAGGCTCAGGGAGTCTAGTTCATAGACGAGCTGAAGGCTCAGGGAGTCTAGTTCATAGACGAGCTGAAGGCTCAGGGAGTCTAGTTCATAGACGAGCTGAAGGCTCAGGGAGTCTAGTTCATAGACGAGCTGAAAGCTCAGGGAGTCTAGTTCATAGACGAGCTGAAAGCTCAGGGAGTCTAGTTCATAGACGAGCTGAAAGCTCAGGGAGTCTAGTTCATAGACGAGCTGAAAGCTCAGGGAGTCTAGTTCATAGACGAGCTGAAAGCTCAGGGAGTCTAGTTCATAGACGAGCTGATGGCTCAGGGAGTCTAGTTCATAGACGAGCTGATGGCTCAGGGAGTCTAGTTCATAGACGGGCTAAAGGCTCAGGGAGTCTAGTTCATAGACGAGCTGAAGGCTCAGGGAGTCTAGTTCATAGACGAGCTGAAGGCTCAGGGAGTCTAGTTCATAGACGAGCTGAAAGCTCAGGGAGTCTAGTTCATAGACGAGCTGAAAGCTCAGGGAGTCTAGTTCATAGACGAGCTGAAAGCTCAGGGAGTCTAGTTCATAGACGAGCTGATGGCTCAGGGAGTCTAGTTCATAGACGAGCTGATGGCTCAGGGAGTCTAGTTCATAGACGAGCTGATGGCTCAGGGAGTCTAGTTCATAGACGAGCTGATGGCTCAGGGAGTCTAGTTCATAGACGAGCTGATGGCTCAGGGTGTCTAGTTCATAGACGAGCTGAAGGCTCCGGAAGTCTAGTTCATAGATGAGCTGAAGGCTCCGGAAGTCTAGTTCATAGACGAGCTGATGGCTCAGGGAGTCTAGTTCATAGACGAGCTGATGGCTTAGGGAGTCTAGTTCATAGACGAGCTGATGGCTCAGGGAGTCTAGTTCATAGACGAGCTGATGGCTCAGGGCGTTTAGTTCATAGACCAGCTGAAGGCTCAGGGCGTTTAGTTCATAGACGAGCTGAAGGCTCAGGGCGTTTAGTTCATAGACCAGCTGATGGCTCAGGGAGTCTAGTTCATAGACGAGCTGATGGCTCAGCGAGTCTAGTTCATAGACGAGCTGATGGCTCAGCGAGTCTAGTTCATAGACGAGCTGATGGCTCAGCGAGTCTAGTTCATAGACGAGCTGAACGGTTTGGGAATCTGGACATTCTCACTCTAGGATATTCATCCTCCGATCTTTTGTAGTTAGACGACCTACTTAATCGACTAGAAATATGATTTTACAGAAGAAGACCTTTTATAGGTCCACAATATTTAGAAGGCCTTCAGCAGGTCTAATATACATATAATAGCCTACGCTGCTCTGATACATATAGAAGGTCTTATATTTATCTGAGATTAGTACATTTACAGATCTTCTATATATAGAAGACCCTCCTCAGATCTGATGTATAAATATACAAGATCTGTCACAGATATTCCAAAATGGAGGTTTTTCAGGTTTTCTTCAGTTTCTTCAGAAAGTCTTATATAGTTCTCCTACAGATTGAGGACCTTTTGCTGGTCATCAATATAATTGAACCCCCTTGGTAAGTCTTTTATAGTTGGATTTCAGGGAATCAAAAAATAAGCACCTCTTCTTTAGTTTTCTACTGAAAGTCTGTTTAAGGTATCCTATGGATGGAGCATCTTCATATCATCAATAAAAAGAGCATCTCAGAGCGGAGAGAAAGAGAGAGAAAGAGTGGGTGAGGGTGACAGCGCAGATAAATTCCCAAAAGGATCTCTCAAAAATTCCAAAGTTCCACTTAGTATTTTTATAGAAAATAGTCGGTAGATAATTCGAAATTTTCCATAGACAAAAGTCTTCTTCCAAAACTCTTCTATAAAAAGGACCTTTCTGAGGTCATCCGGATATCTACCTTTCTAGAGAAGGAGACATCCTCTCTCGTAAAAAATTGTGTTCCTTTCTTACTACCCGTTGGTGCTACTTTTATGACACAGTAAAAGAGTTAAATGGATGATATATGATATCTACTTCTTCCCCTCCCCCCTACACTTCTTCCCTTACCCCACGATAAAAAAAAACTATTGCATCCTTTTTTTATGTAAATAAATAAAATTTGATGAAAGGGTACTAAATCTGTTGTTGTTGTAGGATAGATGTTCACAGTCATGCATTTTAATGGAAATGTTGAAAGAGTTTGATTTATGGGCGCAGGGAGTTGCAACACAGAATCCTGCTGACCACCCTGGAATTCTTATTGTTTCCCCAAGAGGAAAAAACAAATAAAATTTTATTCTATTTTTGCAATTTTCAATATTTATTTAAACATTAAAATAACTTTTGCTATTTTATGGCTAATGAATGCAGTCAATATTCTGGGAATGTCGGAAGATAGCAATTTTGGAATTGGAAAAACGGGAATGCTATGCAATGCAATTTAATTGTGGCCACCACCTCCCATTTACCTATCCTCCGAGTGGGTAATTGGATGAACTGCTGCATATGTTTGTAATTACCAGATGAGATAAACATGCAAAGGTTTAATGCACTCCGGTGTCCAACCACACAAAGAACTTACTGCTGCCGCATAACTGTACTAAAAATCCAATTGGAAAATTTCGAGTGTCTGTGTGCATGTGCGTTTGTTTGTTAAAAGCATCCCTAAAATTATTGAAAATATTTTTGTAATAAAAACTAATGACAATTGACAGTGACACTCGAGTACATATTTGTGGCAAACAACACGCAACAACCACGTCCAACATGTCTGGTGTGTCAAACAAAGCAAGTGATGTTCAACATGCAGCAGCAGCACCACCACCACCACCCGCGCCCGCATGTTCGGCTTTTAGTTGTCCATAGTCACGAAATTAATACCCAGTCGGGTGAGGAGGGGTGGTAGGTGAAATAACAGCCTTGGTTAATTCCATGAAAACACTTCTCCCCATCTCCCTCCATTAAGTTGTTAAAAAACATTGTGTTTTTACACAAAATAAAAAATTATAGATTTTGATGATGTTTTGAGATAAAAATAAATACCAGGAAACATAAAACACGGCCACACGGGGAACATCCTTGCTACGAATTTTGTATAGATTGCCAAGTGGTGCACTCAACATATGCCATCCCTCAAAGCAGAGAAAACAGACCCTTCGAATGCTATTGTTTTAATTCAATATTTTGCTCTATATTTAGTTAATGATTGAAAAAATATACCTGTAAATATTCCCAAATGTCGGTATCAACTAATCACCCTCAACCACCCTCCTTTGGCTGGAGTTTCCATTTGAGATGGCAGCCTGTGTATCCTTGACACACAATCACTTGTTTGTTTTTGTTGTGGAAAATCCTCTTTACTGAGACGGCTTAGTAACATATGTGAATGTTTTTGGTTCAGGATATTTTTTTTCTTCTGAAAAATGACCATATAATTTGTGTTATGTTATCAAATTTGCTGACCGTATAATTATATCAGAATGTGTGCCTTATGACTTCATATGTGGAAGAGGAGTTATGTTTTCTTGTTTTTTGAGAGGAAGGGGGGGAGAAGAAGGAGGAGGTTATTTTTGAAAGCTTTTGAATCAATCAAAAACATAAAAAGAAATTAAAACGATTCTTACTTCACCGATAAGACATTTAGGCCTTCTTGAAATTAGGAGATTATTATGAATCCACCCAGCCAGGCTTTTATCGAAATATCTTCATTCTTATGGCCAGGTTGATAAAACTCGGTGACAAAATTGTTTGTTTTCAATAATTACCAAAAAAGTCAAGTAGATTACCAATGTAGAGCTTAAAATGGAAACACCTGTATTGGCATTGCAAAGTAAGATAAATAAAGGAGGGAAGTTCATGCCCCTTAAACATTTCTTGAAATTTTCAGATTAAGATTCCTTGGAATCCGTTCATTTTAGGTATATAGTGTCTGATAACAATTTGAGGATTATTTTGATGTAAAAATGTAACCCTCAAGAGAGTTAGGAAATAGGTCTTTCTGGTCGTTTTTCTAATATATGATTGGGAACTTCCCTTAATCGACAACATTTTTTGTCATAGTTTGTCATAGATTTCTATTATAGGTCCCAGAATACATCAAAAAGCTAAGTCCTTGCCATGATTATAACAAAAAATAAAAAAACCGTACAGGATGAGTTAAAAATACTGCAACAAAGTCAAACGCCATACTTTGATGTTTTTTTAAATTTTATTGAATGAAACCAAAAAATGTCGGAAATTGCATCAAATTTGAGAATAAGTTTTGATTTGTTCGAATTGGTCACCCTTGGCACGAATTATGGCCAATGAAACCGTTCCACGCTGTCCGAATGTTGTTCTGCGATATTTTGGCCCATTCCCGATGAAGCGCTTGCTTGTGGTGATCGACACTTTGGACAACCTTGCTTTCCAAAATTCTCCAGACACAATAGCCCAACGGATTGGTATCTGGAGATTTTGGTGGCCATTGTGCGCTTGAAATGAAGCGGGAACCTCATTTTGTAACCATTCTTGGGTGGCGTGCACTGAGTGCGATTGTGTTGAGTCCTGTTAGAATGTCCAAGGTCTGCGGCCAAAATCTTTGCATGTCCAGGACTTTAATACACCCTCCAGAATATTTTCGCGATAATATTCGGCATTTATTCTGATGCCACGGTCGATTTACACGAGCGGAGAGCGACTATCGGCAGTTATGGCGGCCCAAACCATCACCATTGCCGACGCTTGAGTTCTGGTGGCCAACCGAAGGTGTACATTTTCAGCTGACCTCTGTGGCAATTAAACATGCTCATCTTGTTTGTTTACAAGCTGCTGGACAACGAATATTTTCTCGTCGGAGAAAAACAAATTCGGCAGTGCAACTCTTTAGCTCTTTTGAGACTATTTTCTTTTTGTTTCGGTATAAGTTCTTGCACTTTTTTCGAATTACAGTGGCCTTACACCGAGCTCATTTTTGAGTATTTGCCGAATGGGAAATTGCGATATGTTCAGCTCACGAGCTATTTTTCGGACACTGCGACGCGGTTTTCGATCAAGTCGCTTCCTTACTCTTCGAACCATTTCTGCTGATGTTGCTGTTTTCTTCCGTCCACTTCCTTGACTTCGGGCTACGCTACCAGTACCACGGTAACGAGCGATGGTACGAGACAAAAAAAAATTTATTCACATTCACTGTCGTATTCCAGCCAAATATAAAGAAATCGCGCTTGAATTTCATCACAAATAACTTTTTTCTGGAAAATTCTCACCAAAATGCTTATGTACGCTTGTAAACAATATAATGAGCTGTCACTGGAATAATTTTAACAGCTGTCGGATTAGTGGCTTAGAAATCACAGCAGCCTGAAGTTGGTTGCAGTTTTTTCATCTCACCCTCATCATCTCACCATTGATGTCTTCCGGGTCGTATAGTAGAATTTTATAAAAAATATTTTTTTTTTAATATTTTGACTTGCTACGAATCCATTTCAAGGGAGTTTTAACCATATTTTAAAAAAAGGCCAAGAGACCCATTTGGTTTACAATTTTTGACTTACTACGATCCCATTTAAGGGAATTTTTTTACCATATTTTAAAAAAAAAGAACCATAGAAACCAATTTCTACTAAATTAATCCTCGTATTGTTATCGGCAATATTGCCGAAGACACTAGATGTATAGAATGCAAGTTTTCCAAGGAATTTTAGTCCGAAAATTTTAAAAAAATATGGTGGGGGGATTTTCCCCCTTAACCTTGGTTACTTATTCGTCGTAGGAAAACGTCAATACAACTGCCTTTGATATTTAGCTTTACTTTCATAATATACTATCCTGTAGTAATTTTCTTTTATATATCACAGAGTAAATTTAAGGAGTTCCAAGTGGAATGAACATCTCAATGTTCCGCCCATCTCATGGGTATGAAAATATGGTGAAATTTCTTGGATAATTTTGCTACTCCCACTTGAATCATTGGAAATTGTTTCCACCTATCCCTTTATCGTCAAACGGCAGTATCCTGATTTACATTTTAATTACAAATAAACTCCCTTCTTTAACCTACCTCTTCAGCACCATCAATCAAATTTTATGACTTTACAATTTTCCTTATTTCAAGAATAATAATATCTCCAGGAAAGCTTTGGAGCATAATTTATGAGTTTTGTGGGGAAAATTCGTGTGTCGAAATAAATAAAATTTTAACATGAAATTTTAATGATTCCCCCATATGAGCTGTCTGACACACCCACATATCCTGATTGGAATAGAGAGCAATATATGTGATCCCAATCATTTGGAATGTAGGACCTCTTCTAAGACAAAAATTAATTATAAATTTATGAATTAATTTAATGGCAATTACAATTTTGCAAAAAGACAAACACGCCACTTGGAACAACAAGTGCACAGTCCCATTTACGTTTTATGTGGAGAGGGGTTTACAAATCACCAACTCTTTTGTTTGTATCTGAAGTTACATCCATGTTCATGGCACCACTTAACTCCTTGACAAATACTAATATTAGCAGCTTTTAAGTTGATTGTTTTACAGTCATTCTCCATGTGCGTAAGGATTTTGTCGCTCAACAAGGATATGGCTTTTCAATTCAATGCCACGGCGTTTAGACAAAACGGCTGTTTAAGTCATAAAAATTGTTTTCTCTGTGACTAACGACGATGACATGTGTAAGAGTATTTAAGTGTGGTGCGGTGTCCTATACACCCACACATATTCACATACATATGTGTCTGTATTGAAATGTCTGTGTCTGTGACTATGCCATTTACAAAATCATCAATATTTCAATTTAAATTTACACGCATAAAATTTTATACGATGATGTCTTTATTGCCAGCTATCTGAAGAATGTTTTCATTTCGATTGGAGAACAATACAAACGGCATAGCAATAAAATGGATTCATATATATACCTTGAAAAACATGGAAACGGGGTAGGGAAGGAATTTTGGGAAAGTAATGAGTAAAAAATTGTAAGTCAAAATGAAGAAGGAAAAATGCTTAACTTAGACCGGGTCGAATTTTTTTTAACGTGTCTTATGTAAAGATATGAATTATCGTTTGCCCTGAAATCTAAAAAAAGTGTAATATAGTGAAACTGCAACAATTGTGCATTAAGACCTTAAAGAGTGTTTAGGATCCACATTATGAGGCTATCGTTATATGGGTCCATTCCAAAATCTGGAAAAAATAAAATAAATCAACGCTCAGTATACTATGTCAAAAAAAGTAGTCGGACCAAAATTACACAGGGTTGTTTAGACAGCCAACTTCTTTTTCGCAGCAATGCTTGGAGAGGGGAACTTAGGGGACAAATGTAGGTATGTTTTGATTAATTGAATTTCTCTTATATCTGTGGATCCTCTCAAAATTATTAAGATTCTTTTATCCACAGTACGATTGTGTCATCAGGATGGTGTCATCAGGGGGCACCCTGTTGAAACTTATAGGACGACGCCTTAAAAGCTATGCAACTTTAGCCATGCATGTCACTAATATTCTCCGGCACTGTGTATCTAACCATACACAGAAATTTCCCCTAATTAGAGATCATCAAAGTCTCCTTTTCTGCAACACACGGGCTGCGGCATAGTCACTGAGGATATTATTCCTAATTTTTGCTCGTTAGCAGATTCCTACGATTTTCGCGTAAATTTATATTTACTCCATTTATCTTGCTGGAGAAAAATACTCGTGAGAATAGTGCTCGAAATCAACGTATTATACAGAGTGAGATAAAAAACTGCAACAAAGTCAAACGCCATAATTTTTACATTTATTTTTAATTTTATTGAATGAAAGCAAAAAATGTCGGAAATAGCATCAAATTTTAGAAAAAGTTCAGTTTTGGCATGAATTATGGCCTTCAACAGGCCAATGAAGCCGTCACACACTGGCCAAATGTTGCTCTGCGGTATTTTGACCCATTTTGGCGAAGCGCTTGCTTGAGGTGATCGACACTTTGGTATTTTTTAGTCTCAATCTTGCTTTCCAAAATAATCCAGACACAATAGTCCAACGGATTAGTATCCGGAGATATTTGATGGCCATTGTGCGCTAGAAGTGAAGCGAGGAACCTCATTTTGTAACCATTCATTGGTGGGGAGTGTGATGGTGCTGAGTCCTGTTGGAATGTCTAAGGTCTGCAGCCCAGATGTTTGCGTGCCCAAGGCTTTAATACGCCCTCCAGAATATTTTCGCGATAATATTCGGCATTTATTCTGATGCCATGGTCGATTAATACGAGCATAGATCGACAATCGGCTGTTATGGCGGCCCACACCATCACCATGGACGGCGCTTGAGTTCTGGTGGCCAACCAAAGGTGCACATTTTCAGCTAACCTCTTTGGCAAGTAGACACGATCATATTGTTTTTTGTTTACAAACTGCTGGACAACGAATGTTTTCTCATCGGAGAAAACCAAATTCGGCAGTTAACCAATTTTCGGCCAACGGAAGCAACTCTTTAGCTCTTTTGAGACTATTTTTTTTCTGTTCTTGCACTTTGTGGAATTTCAATGGCTCATATTTCATTATTTGCCGAATGGAATATTGCAATATGTTCAGCTGACGAGCCATTTTTAGGCCACTGCGACGTGGGTTTCGATCAAGTGGCTAAGATACTTTTCGAATAATTTCTGCTGATGTTGCTGTTTTCTTCCTCCACTTCCTTGACGTCGGGCTACGCTACCAGTATCATGGTAACGAGCGATGGTACGAGACACATAAGATTTATTCACATTTAAATGCGTAAAAGCATTTTGGTGAGAATTTTCCGGAAAAAAATTTATTCGTGATGGAATTCAAGCGTGATAGTGCGATTTCTTTATATTTGGCTGGAAAACCACTCACGATAGCCACTTGTGGTTTTCCAGCCAAATATAAAGAAATCACACTATCACGCTTGAATTCCATTACGCTTGTAAACAATATTATGAGCTGTCACTGGAATAATTTTAACAGCTGCCGGACGAATGGCTTAGAAATGACAGCAGTCTGAAGTTGGTTGCAGTTTCTTCATCTCACCCTGTATACCCCAAATTCCCGATTTCCATGTAATCTTTAATCTTAAAATTATAAAAAATATGGATTTCCTTTTTTCATCTACAATTTTTTTTAATTTTAAGATTAAAAATTCCATGGAAATCGAGAATTTGGGGTGTGGGGAAATTTGTCCCTTCAAGTTAGGTTACTTTGCGAATTAATTTTTCAAAACGCCGATGCTCGCATCTTCTATTTTAGCTCTACTTTCATAATGTACTGAGTACTTTGCGTTGCCTAGTTTTATCGTGCTCTGGAGTTGCCCAAAATTATCATACTGTCAAAATTTCCTGCCTTCCCCCCCCCCCCCCCCCCCTCTCCCTTCCCAAATTATTCCGACATGCATGCTTATATTAATTGCGCAATTTTCCTATTTTATTTGTAGAAAAATAATTCTGATTAGTTCTGCACGACAAATAAATTTAAAATGCGAATCCTCCACCTCCACGTGCCACGCATAACTATCTACCTTTCTTTGCAACTGCGATACCTTGCACAAAAAGGAACTCATTTTATAACCATAAGGAATGTTTCAATTTTACCTAACTACGGCTGGAAGATACATTAGTACACACATACATTTGCACGGCAATCACAACTACTACTAATTTTACGACTTAACAAAATGTCAACTACAAACCATGGAACAAGCAGACAAAAAGCAACAACTATGGCAACTACTATAATGGAGTGTGGGGGAGAGAGTAGTGTTTGTTGCTCTTATCCTCGTGGGGGGGCAAAAATACTATTTATGTTGCCAACAGATGACGACTCCTTGTCAGCCAAAAACGATTTAGACGACATGCCATTTTTCGCTGTAGTCTATCATTGTCTAGCCCGTGTATGTCTGGTTGTCTAGCCAAGTATGTGTTCCCATATCGCCCACCTCAGTTGTCCTCTCCTCGCCACCATGCAATAAACTCATTGTCCTTGTATTTATGTTAACTAAATATTTATTTAGCGTTTTGTTATGTGCGTTTTTTTTTTTTTGCTGCTTCTTGTTGTCGTTCCATTTCTAATTGCTTGTAAAACTTATTGTCATATGCTGTGGGATGTGCGTGTGGCCACCACCCTCTCACTCAGCTGTGGAGTTTTGTAACACCCACTTTTCCACAACACTCAAGAATCTTTTGTATCATCGTCATCATCATCATCATTGTCGTTGTCCTTACCGGCGTTGTCGTCGTGACTTCCGTTTCCACCTGATGCATTTATGCGGGCTTTATAATTTATTATCCATACATGTGTGTTATTACAGCCTAATACAGACAGACAGACAGACACCGGCCGACAGACCATACGACACTCCATAAAGTCGAAAAGTTATTTGCTTTGCAGAACATATAATTTTTCACTTTTCATAATTTACCCCGAGGCAGCAGGAATAGCAACAATAAGGATGTGTGCCGAGAACACAGCCGCTAGACAATGAAGTAACAAAACGGGAACTCAACAAAAGTTATATAAATTTATACCCAAGTGATAAACACTGTTATTAGTTATTGTCTACTACCAAGGTTCGGATATGCTTGAATGGCTTTGTTTGTTTTAGTAATGGCTCATAAATTCAATTAGAAGTTGAGTTTTATTGATTTCGTGTTCTCTTCATTTTTTTTTTTTTTGGAAATAATCGAAAAAAGTGGACAAACATCCAATTGGAATCGGTCATAATTCGATACAAAAAAAAAAAAAAAAAAAAAAAAAACAATGACTAACTATTGAATTAGAGCTGTTAACGAAAAAGCAAAAAAAGGACAATAGTTTTGTAATTGGATGTTACAATAGCCTAATTAGAGAGTTGGACTAAAGGTTTATGAATTTCAATTATTATGAGCAAATAGAGTGCATATGGCTATGTAATGAGGGAAACGCCTGAAAATAGCCAGGAATTGTAGTCAAAAGTCACTTGAAAATGAAACGAATCAAGAGGGGTAATATTCGTATTGGAATTTTGTTCATAAAAAGAGATACCTCAGTTCTTTAGGAGCAAATATGAAGATATTTCATTCGTATTGCATCTTCCTGAAATTAGATTAGGAATATTCTGGAATTTTAATAAACACTTTAATAGGACAGGAAGTCCTATTACTTTTGATATTACTTTGACATTACTTTTCCTATTACTTTGACATTACTTTTCCTATATAGTAATGCCCAAAGTCTATTCTAAATGCGCGACAATTTATGTGAAATTTATTGAACAAAATTTGGACCGTTTTTTGGGGAGCTACCAAAAGGGCTGGACCGGTATAAATCATCTTTATCATGATCAGAAACATTTAGCGAAGTTTAAAGAAAATGGGGACACTAATTTCACTTTGTAAGAGTGGATTTTTACCAAAACCCCGAAAGGCTCGCCCAAATTTGAGTGGAGAGTAAAACTCTCTTGAATTCAAGCGGGAGTACTCCTGGGAGTAGAAAGTGAAAATTAGGTATGCTCTTTTTTCTCTACCACCCGAATAAGTGCAAGTATGGTTTGCTGGATTTTTAATGGGTGCAAAATTGGCTCGTAGTCGAGCAGATTTTCTCTATGTATAAAAGAGTAGAGTGATGAGTGAGCGACTAGAGTTGGAAATTTTGCATGTGGATCAATGTCGATGTGTAGGACAGGATTTTGGAAATTTGGTGGCCAAATATACTTAAATATACTAAAATATACATAAAGTACTTAAAATTGAACCATTGTATTGGGAAAATGAATAGAGTTTGACATTTGCTACTTGGAATGATGTTAGATGATGTAGGATGGATGTACCAAAGGTTTTTTTATGAAAATTCGTACTAAAAGTGTACAAAAAGTAATAAAAAGCCTCAAATATGGTACCATTTAGGATGGTGTAAACGAATAGAGGTATAATCATAAAATTAGAGAATAATTTAGAAGGAAGGGTTAATATAAGTAGATGGTTGTGGAAATGTGTAATTAATGGGTGAATTGTACTAAATAGTACTAAGTTTCGTACAATTTGGATTTGGATAAACATATAGTGCTGGAATTTTGAAATGGCATTGGGTTCACTGCTGGTGGGTGGAGTTGAAACTAATAAGTGTTTTGAAATGAGAACTACATCTATACGGAAAGTACTTAATAATACTAAATGGTACTTAATTTGATCCCCCTTGGTCTTGTGTGAATGGAGAGCTCCTGAAATCTGAAATTCGGCATTAGATTATGTTTTGAAAACATGACTAAGAAGGTACTAAGAAGGTACTAAATAGTCCTAAATTTGAAATTGGGTACATTGGATTCGAGTGGAAACAAAATATTTGCGTGCCCAAGGCTATAATACACCCTCCAGAGTATTTTCGCGATAATATTTGGCATTTATTCTGATGCCACGGTAGATTAATATGGGCGGAGATCGAGCATCGCCTGTTATGGCGGCCCACACCATCACCATGGCCGGCGCTTGAGTTGGCCAACCGAAGGTACACATTTTCAGCTGACCTCTTTGGCATGTAAACACGATCATTTTGTTCGTTTACCAACTGCTGGACCACGAATGTTTTCTCATCGGAGACGGAGAAAACCAAATTCGGCAGTTCACCACTTTCGGCCAAGCGAAGCAACACTTTAGCTTTTTTGAGTCTATTTTCTTTCTGTTGCGGTGTAAGTTCTTGCGCTTTTTGGAATATCAATGGATTTACCCCGAGCTCATTTTTCAATATTTGCTGAATGGAATATTGCGATATGTTCAGCTCACGAGCCATTTTACGGTCACTACAACGCGGGTTTCGATCAAGTCGCTTCTTTACTTTTCGAACCATTTCTGCTGATGTTGCTGTTTTCTTGCGTCCACTTCCTTGACCTCGGGCTACGCTACCAGTATCACGTTAACGAGCGATGGTAGGAGACACAAACGATTTTTTCACATTTAAATGCTGGAGTGCTCTAACGATAGCCACTTGTGGTTTTCTAGTCAAATATAAGGAAATCACACTATCACGCTTAAATTCCATCAGGAATAACTTTTTTTCTGGAAAAGTCTCACAAAATGCTTTTGTACGCTTGTTAAGAATATAATGAGCTATCACTGGAATAATTTTAACAGCTGTCGGACAAGTGGCTTAGAAATGACAGCAGTCTGAAGTTGGTTGCAGTTTTTTCATCGCGATTTCCCCTTTTAATTCTATTACCCCTTTCAGGAAGTACAAGTATTCTAATTCTTCTGGTAGTCATAAATTCTTAATGTGACTTTTTTATTTTAGCATTAGACTTACTGGATTGGTGACTAAATTATTAAGGTTATTGGAGTACCTTTGATAACCCAAACATCATAATTACGAATTTATTATCTCTACTGTTCAAAATCAATATAAAATAAACAATTAAATTATCACAAGCATAACAGACTTGTTGGCGCATAGTTGGCCTCAATATTACGCACTCATTTAATGATGATGCGTAACAAAAGGAAATGTATTAGGGTGGGCCAACATTTTTTTAGAAAATGTTTATATTCCTATTATATATATTTCGAAAAATGGTCAATATATCGGTTACTCTTAGGAGGGTGCTCCAATATAAGGCTACCAACCAAATTGAGGTATTTACAATTCCATTGTAATGGGTTATGTCTCTCAAATGGCAACCAATAAAATTTCTTAATCAATTCTAGGATTTCTTTCCCTTCATAGGTAGGGCATTAAATATTTTAATTCCATTCCACCCCAATACATATCCACTTCCGTCATCTTTATGACATTAGTCACACTTGTACCATTATAATTTTTGTTTTATTTCTCTGCTTCTTTTTTAACCTAAAAATTTATGCATTGATATGAATAAAACTAAAGTGGAGTGGAGAAGACAATGGTAAGGAGTGCCTTGTTATCATAAGAAACAACCAAACAAACATACACACATATTTGTAGAACATTTCTAAAAACAAGAGAATATCTTTCAATTTTTACGACTCTTTTTTCCAAGTTGCTTCTTCGGCTGCTTGGTTACGCCACCCACCACCGGCTTACGTAAAATTATTTTAATTTTATTTTAAGGACTTTTAACGTTTTTTATGATCCAAACATACGATTACGAATTATATGCCTTAGTTTGCATGTTTTATGAGCAATTTCAGTAAGGGGGAGCGAGGGCTGTAGAATATGTCGTAAAAAATTTCGTCACTGAAACGAAAAAAAAAAATCGAGTAAACACTTAAAAGACAAGTCATAAAATTTTGGAAAATGCAAAACTTAATTAGACACTGCTGCCATCAAGTCTCCAAAGTCATGGCATGCATGGCCAGTAAGGAGATATAAAAACGCACAAAACACCAATTGTTTTTGCTAGACAATGGAACCGATCGAAAAGTGTGTTAATTCTTTTTTAATTTATACAACCTCGCCTTGGGAAATTTCTGATAATCGCCGGGGCCATAAATCCAACATTAGTTAGGGCTTAGCATCGTAAAACGATAATAAACAAATTTGTTGTAACTTTATGACTTGACCTTCCCTATGGGGTGACGTAATTTGGCGGAGGGTGTAGTTTAAACAGGTGCAATTTCTTTTAGGTTCATGGGATTTAGTTTTGCATTTTTAAACCATCCTCAAAAATACATGTTTTGGTCGCCATGTCGCTTTAGAGTCTATGGGTGCGATGAACGTGTGTGCTTTTGTCAGGCTGAATAACACTAACAAACACTATTTGGTCCACACTTTGGACATCGTACCATTTCTCTCAAAATTAGATCGGGTTCGATAATGGGCTATAAAGGTCCTTCCCTTCTATTATCTACCGCACAAAATGTCACAGAAGGCGAAGATATCAAGGGTTGGTTGAAACTTCTCACATCCTAATTGTATCATACTTAGGTCAGGTGGAAAATGTCGAACCCCAATACGTAACTCTCAAACGTCTAAAATTAAAAAAAAAAATCAAAAATATTCTAATATTTGTACCAGCATTAAAATAAGTTTATAGGGGAGATATAAATATTCTCTTCCCCCGGTACTTTCCAAATAAACAACTGCACCCCTGGAATAGTCCATATAGGTCCACGATATCGCATACCCCTATGTAACGGTACCCCCGACACCAGGCATTTGAAAATTTTAGGCACATTTTTCAATGGAATTTTCTGAAAAGCCACACAAGGAGTACCTTCTGAGTACTACACCCCCTGGAAGAGAATTGTCTTTATAGGTCCACGATATCGTATAACCCCCATTTAACGGTACCTCCCCATATTTGGTATTTTGATGATTATAGATACATTATTCAACGGAATTGTTTCAAATTTCTTATTAAGAATTCGTAATGGATACTTCAGCCTAAGACAGGTCAACGTGTACGTATAGCCCCCATTTAACGGTACCTCTCCATATTTGGTATTTTGATGATTTTAGCGACATTATTCACCGAAATTGTTTCAAATTTCTTATTTGAAGTTCCTTATGGGTGTTACAGCCTGAGACAGAAAATTGCCTACATAGGTCCAGGTTTGAAAATGTGCAAATTTCTTCCAAATGCTAGAGGTTATTCAAAGTTCAGCCCCGCCGAACTTACTGCTTTTTTAATTCTGGTCAGATGCCACTTTTTAATATTTTTTAAAGACTTCTTGCAATTGGGATAAAATTGTTTTTGTGTTCAATAGCTTCCTGGTCATTAAAATAATATTTTTACCATGGGCTCCCATGCCAAAAATGGTATTTTTATTTTTTTTTAATTATTTTTCTAACATAACTGGGTGTTTTTAGGAATATCTTTAACAAGAACTTCCCTTAAACCAGAGTACTGTAATTTTTCCATTTTTAATTTTTAAAAATACTTTTTAAATATGTAATTTAAAAAAAAAAATATTTAATTAAAAAAATTTATTTAATTAATAAACTTTCTATTTTTCTGATTTTTCCAAGGTCAACTTTTATATTCATTCATATATATGTCTGTAATAGCTCATAGGCTGAGAGTGTAAATCTGTACACCAACTAATACCTTCTGTCTAAATTTAGAGATATTATTTTCCCTGTTGACATTATTTCCAATGAAATAATCAACTATAATTACTTATTACAGATCAGTCAAAGGTCTTCATAGCTGTCAATATAATCATTAGTTTTATTTAATTATAGCTCCGCAATGTTGATCCGATGCAGAGCTAATCAAATAAATAAATTGATTAGTTTGTTAACGAAAACACTGGAAATCCCTTACGACTGGAAACTGAGGCAACCGAAACGGAGTTTGCAACAATTACATCTATAACATATGGTCGATTTGTGTGTTTGTGTGTGTGTTGCACAACAAACTAACCCTTCAGACATACATGCATGTTGGGCAATGAACTGATCAATCCAATTATTTTTAGATGTATTCAAGCATACACCAAACAACTACTTATCTTGAGGGCCCTGTATGGTGTTATGCTGTGATTTTTGTGGTTACCACCTCCCAAAAAACCCTGGAGGTTGGAATACAAATAATATATTTAGTCTTTTTGAGCTAAGTAATCATAAATATCAGCCCAAAAAGGCCAGCAGGCAAGCAAGTGAGTGAGTACTCATCCCCTCCTCTCCACCGTCCCTCTAATGAATAATGATGTTATTCAATGCTTTGACATTTGGAAATGGAAAATTGAAAAACAGAGTACCTTCAAACTCTTTTTCAGCATAGAGTAATGAAAGAAAAACAAATCAATGATGGAATGAAAGAAAATTAATTGAAATTGTTATGGTTAAGGTCTTGGGGAAGTGTAATGCATGGGACACACAGCCATTAGAAGTATCTACTCCCTTAGATGTCAGAGTAAAAACTACTAATAGTTTTTCTGTGTGGTTTTTTTTTTTGGTTTTAGTTTTCAAATGAAAAATGATTTCAGCCAAATAAGCCACTTAGGTTGCCATTAAACCCAAAAAAGTAAACTAAAACATAAACAAAAGAGAAACAGAACAGAGACTTCTTGGGTAGTTCTAATGGATTTATTTAATATTCTCTCTCCTGTTTTTATTGGGGAGTTAATTAAAAAACCACAGAGGGTGAGAGCCAAAATAAACTTCGACTCCGAAATCATTATCTTAAAAAGGGTATTTGGAGGATTTCCGTTATTGAATTTTGAGCTAATGACTTCAGGTTTTAATAAGCGTGCAATTCAAAGTGATACTTTAGCAATTTTCTATGGTCGATTAATGGAATAGTTTTGGGATAATAAGGGATCATTAAGGAGTGTCAAGGAGACCGTTGGAAAATTTTGAATTTTAATTGGAAATTGAAGAGTTAAAGTTTTGAATTTTAAATGGAAGTTGAAGAGGAAGAAGTTTTAGGTATCCTATCATCCAGGTTTAAAGGCATTCAAATGTTTGTATGCCTAAATCCGATCCTTCAAAAGAGAAGGCCAGTTACATGCACAGCCTAATGGTACCCATAAGGCCCAAAGAAGATCTGCAGGCGAAAAAAGAGATCCCATTTAAAGGAACATTACTTCCTTCAATAACGTGAACTGCCCTCCGGTCTTGATAACAGCCCTCCAATAATTTTTCTAAGAACATTATTATCGTATATATAAAGAAAGAAAGTAAAAAAACAGCTATGTTCTGCCGGACCGAACTTTTAATTCCCTCCACCATTTGGAAGGAATTTGAAAAATTCCAAAAAAAAAAATCCATCGAAAAATACCGCTCAAAGGAAAAAAGTTATATGGGGGCTATACGAAGACGTGGCATATACAATTTTTTGTGGTAGACTGTAGTACCCATTACGGACTTAAAATACGAAATTTTAAACAATTCCCGTAAAAAGTGTTCAAATTGTGTCGAAGTAACCCTTAAGAGATACATAGGACATTTTAAACAAATCCGGTCAATGTTGGCTGTAAAATCATCAAAATACCGAATATCGGAAGGTATCGTTATATGGGGACTAACGAAGAATTCGAATTCCAGTAAAAATGTCGCTAGAATCACCAAAATAGCTAATATCGGTGGAACCGTTGCATGGGAGCTATTCGATATCATGGAGCTATAAAGACGATTCCCTTCCAAGGAGAAGGACGAACTCCCTGTGTAGATTTTCCGACAATTCCATTGAAAAATGTGGCTAAAATCATCAAACTATCGAATATTGGGGGTTACGGTTTTATGGGGGTTATACGATATCGTGGACCGAAATAGAACATCTTCGAGCTTGATCTGCCTGCACACAAAAGAGGGAATTGTGTAAAATTATAGCTTCCAATCTTAACAGATGGACAGACGAACGGAAGGCCAAGACTAAATCATTTTAGAATTTTGCGCTGATCAAGAATATATATACTATGTTAGGTCTATAATTATTATTTCGATGAGTAACAAGCGGAATCATCCAGGTTTTAATCTGTTGGGATGCTGAACAACGCCAAGGGCGATCAACAAATTCATAAGGCCCAAGGACCACATTTTAAACGGTGAATATCTCATTTGAATAAAAACCAGGTAAAAATAGTCATTTCGGACGGGCCGAGCTTTGAATACCACCCTCCAAAAAGAAAGGGAAAAATACTTAAAAAAATCTGTTAAAATCTTTAAAATGCCGAATATAAGGAGTTACAATTATATTGGAGCCTATAAGAAGACGTAGCCCTGCATAGGCAATTTTTGTCATAGGCCATTACAATATTCAAATATGAAACTTGAAAAAATTCAGATAAAATATGGGGTCTATACGAAGACGTGGACTTGCATAGGCAATTTTCTGTCATAGACTGTATCTTAGTACTCATTAGGAACTTCAAATACGAAATTTGAAACAATTCCTATGAATTATGTCGCTAAAATCGTCAAAATACGAAGACCTGGACCTATACGAAGCCCTGGCCCTGCATAGGCAATTTTCTGTCACAGGCTATAGTGTCAATTTCAAAGTGGAATTACAAAATTTAAAACAAATCCGGTGAATAATGTCGCTTAAGTCATTAAGATACCGAATATAGGAAGGTACTGTTATAAGGGGGCTATACCGTAACTTGGTCCTATATCGCCCTTTTTTCAATACCAAAAGCCCTGCAGACCAAACACATTTGAGTAAAAAGTTATCAAGCTATTTCAATTCATTCGGAAGTTAGAGTGATTTCCAGAGATGGACGGACTGTCGGTGGACAACTTAAAAACGACGTAGAATTTTATTCTGATCGTGAATATATATACTTTGTGGGGCCTATAATGTATATTTCAGGGTGTTACAAATGGAATGACAAACTTAATATACCTCCACACTATGGTAGATGATATAACTATTTCCTATCATCACGGAAACTGCTCTCTAGCAAATCTATCTCCAAGAACTTTTTTCAACAACTTTAAAATCGGATTTATTCCAAAAAATTACCATAAATTGCAGTTTTAACGGAAACCTTAAAGCCAGCTTATGCTAATTTAATTCTCACATTACCTGACATGAAAACAAAGTGATATTGGAACAACAACAACAAATTATTAATAATAACAACAAACAGTCGCGATAACTCAAATGAAAATGAGTCAAATGATAGATTGATTGATCTCAGGAAAATTTTGATGAGATTAAAAAACTATGCCGACCGAAGAGAATGGCTTTGAAAAGAACTCATTAAATATTCAAATAACAACAAAAACAATTCAAACATTATCATTCAAGATTTGTAACAACAAATCGCCGGAAAAAAATCCATTTTGAATATAAAAACAATTAATAATCACATTTGGTTGCCATCACCATCATGGGAATGATGGATGTGCGTTAAACCAAATACCATTCCATTTTTTTCTTCTTAGGTTTCGGTTATGGAATGCACTGCTGCACCACCGTAACCAGCAAGCATGACAAATCGCAAAAATCAATTCATAATTATAATGATGATGATGATGATGATGCTGATAGTGGGATTCAATTGTTTTAGAATTCGTTTTTTGTTTTTGAAGAGATCAACTTGATGATCGCCCTGGAAAGAAAAGAAGCTTCATTACCATTGAAATGCAGTGGTATGCAAACGAACCCAAAACTCTTTAGGGGGTCGGGATGGGTTCGGAATCCCAAACGAAAAAATGCCTAAAAAAGTTTTGATTGAAAACTAATAGATCACCAGTGACAGTATTCCATCACAGGCAGGAACACACACACGCGGAGTTAGGGAAGTGATGCCCTATCTCTTCATGGTGTGTTTAAAACTACTTTGGAGGCTAAATGGTTACCATTTAGTAACAGAATAACAGCGGGATGTAAAAATTCAGTTTTTTTTTTCAGATAATGACTATTCAAAAAATTCGGAGATAGATTGATATTCATTGGAAATTTTAGCTTTAGTGTCATTTTATGGCCTGCTGAGTTCCATTACCTTTAATAATCTTTCTCTGCATTTCTTTTAATTTGAAGTTTGAATTTTTGATAGGTGGCAACGCCCCCTTGTGTTAAACAATTCATTATTATTAATAACATTTCAGCACTCTACCTTTTCGTGTTCTTTTTTCGATGTTCTTGATCGTATTTCTTTATTGTTCTTGGCATAACTTTACACATTTGCGTGCTTAACCATTTAGACATAAATTTCAATCGGTATTTGATACCCTACACAAAACAAGCCAATACTTTTGATTTTCGTCATGATTTCGATGCAACGAGAACAACTAGATTTTGTATTTTGTCCAAAGACATACATGATAAGCTTTGCTAAGAAACAAGTAGAAATGACGTTTAAGGACTGAACTTTTATATCCTCCACAATTTGGAAATTTGAAGTTTGTCCAAATCAGCTATTTTCAAAATCTCCAAAATGTGAGAACTGTGTTACATAAGGGATATACCGAAATGGAAAACTTGTTGAGAGAGGTTAAACATCCCAAGGAGCACACAAAATGTCGAAGACCATCAGATTTATTCGGAATTTTGGGGTCGATGCCGTTGAAATCTCGAAATCACGCCACTTACAATTTTTATACCCTACACCACATAGTGGTAAGGATATTATGTCTTTGTGCATTTGTTTGTAACATGGAGAAGGAAACGAGATAGACCCATAGTTACTTTTGAGAACCTTCATAGAATCACTTTCTGAGTCGATTTATGCATGTCAGTCCGTCTGTCCATGTATTCTTGTGAACAAAATGCAGGTCGCATTTATTATCCGATTGAGATGAAATTTTCCAAACAAAATTTTTTTGGCCCAAGGAAAGTGGTGAGAATCGGATCAAATTTAGATATAGCTCCCATATATATCTTCATCCGATTTAGGGTTAAATGTGCACCAAATGTCCACTATCAGTCCAAATTACCTGAATTTTGGCACACCCAACCGAGTTCGGCCTAGAAGCAAGTATATGAAATTTGGAGAAAATCGGATATAGCTATAGCTCCCATATATATCTTTCATCCGATTTGATCTTTAAGTCCCTCACATTCCTACTATGCACTCCACAACCGTGATATTTGGTACCAGGTATTAGATGGAGCACAGAAATAGCTGTTTTAAATTTTATCGAAATCGGTTCAGATTTGGATATACCTCCCATATATATCTTCATCCGATTTCGGGTTAATTGTGCACCAAATGGCCGTAATAGCATCAATTTTGGCAAATCCGACCGAAACCAGCTTTGAAGCAAGTACACCAATTTTAGTAAAAATCGGTTCAGATATAGCTATAGCTCCCATATATATCTTCATCCGATCTCGGGTTAATTGTGCATCAAATGGCCAATATCAGCCCAAATGGCATGAATTTTCGTACATAAGACCGAATTCAGTCTAGAAGCTAATACGTCAAATTTGAAGAAACCCGGTTCAGAGATAGCTATAGTTCGTAAAATGCACGATAGAATTAGATAGATTTTGATTTTGTACCAAATATCTCATAGAGCTCTGAAATGCCCTGTATAAACCTTTTTACGAGAGCTCTACTAAATATGCATAGTGGTGTAGGGTATCATAAAGTCGGCCCCGCCCGACTTTTGAGCTTTCCTTACTGGTTCTTTTTTTTTCGAAAAGCTGAGCTTCCCTATGGAAATACGAAAAATTGAATTATATCTTTATTTTAGTAAAAATTCTCGGATTTTGTTTTTGACTTTTTTCTTCCAGAAGTAGGTTATTGTACACTGATTTCGGGAAAGACTTTTTTCTTTGGGGACGGACCAGAATACCTTGATATTTCAGCCGAAAGTCTAGCTAAAAAGTCCAATTACCTACCTAACGGATATGAAAAATATAGGTATCGTTTGAAACCTACACATAAAGCGGTTATATAATGGGTTCGCTAAAATTAATTCGGGAGTTATGTGTTTTTTTTTTTTTTTGAAACAGATTTTTATACCCTTTACCATAGAATGGAGTGTTATGTTTTTTATTGCTTTTGTAAAACCTCGAAATATACCTTTTTAACCCCACAATGTACAGGGTGAGATAAAAAATTGCTACAAAGTCACACACCATAATTTCTAATTTTTATACCCTCCACCTTGGAAAGGAGGGTATACTAACTTTGTCATTCCGTTTGTAACATCCTTAAATATTCGTCGATTTAACGATGTCCGTCTGTCTGTTGAAATCACGATACAGCCCACATCATTTGACGTAGAGCGCCAAAATTTAGCAGAGCAGTTTGTGTTGTGTCTAGGATGGTTGGTATTGAAAATGAGACCAATCGCTCCACGTTCTGGTATAGTTCCTATATAACGATACCTCCCGATATTCGGTATTTTGATGATTTATGCCACATTTTTTTCACGGATTTGTCTGAAAATTGGTACTTGTAGGTCATAATGGGTTCTAGCTCCGTTGGCGAAACATTGCATGTGTAGGTCCACGATTTGGTATAGCCCCCATATAACGATACCTCCCGATATTCGGCATTTTAATGGTTTTTGCCACATTTCTTCTCATGTTTCCTCTACCCTAAGCGAGGAACCTCATTTTGTAACCATTCTTGGGTGGCGCGTGCTGAGTCGATGGTGCTGAGTCCTGTTGGAAAGTCCAAGGTCTGCGGCCAAAATGTTTGCGTGCCCAAAGCTTTAATACACCCTCCACAATATTTTCGCCACAATATTCGGCATTTATTCTGATGCCACGGTCGAGCGAAGAGCAACCATCGGCTGTTATGGCGGCCCACACCATCATGGCCGGCGCTTGAGTTCTGGTGGCCAACCGAAAGTGCACATTTCCAGCTGACCTCATTGGCAAGTAATCACGATCATTTTGTTTGTTTACAAACTGCTGGACTGGCTGGTTGGAAGCGATGCGTAGGTGGGGTCCAGTATGCCGGAACTTCTGGGTAACAACTAACCTGAAAGTACACTCTCACCGGTGAGCGTAAAAAGGTGAGCATGAAGGCATTGTGAAGGCTGAAATTGAGCAATTTGGGACTGAAACAAATCATTTTAAGGACAAATCGTTGAGGCAAAAGTTCTCTTAGGGCTTTTTGAGCTTTGCCATCAAAGAAAAATTGGCTCTCGATTTTTTGGATTTGGTCGATTTTTACGACGATAGTCTGGCGTATGAAGTACTTTTCATTGTATATTTCCTTCAGTTATTCCTTCTTTTTTCATCGAATTTAGTTGATTTTACTCTTCGAATTCTTAGCCTCATATTTTTTTCGGTGTGTTTTTTGCCGATGTTCGGATGAATTCGCGTAGGGAGCTAAATTCGCGAAAAAAAAATTAGATTGAATCGAAAAAATCTTAATAATAACTTTTCTAGTCAACAGCAGCCTTGTGTAGGGTATTTTCCCAAGAATTACTTTTTTTATATTTCTTAAATCCCCACTTAGAATAAAGTTCCCTCACAAACACCAAACGTGCTATACGTGACTTCTCTAAAAAATGCCATCACTGCCAAACCCTGTAACCCTTTTCACAACCCAAATCTTAAGTTTTCGCATGTGTCATAAACAACCCTCCTACCGTATCATCGTTTCTTAATGTTCCACCTCCTTTTGTCTTACGACTCTCTTTTTCTCTCGACACTCGCCTAAGAAAGGAAACCAATTTTCACGTGTGTTCATGTTCGTGTCCCGTTCACTGGGCTGGCTGGCTGACTGGCTGGCATGTCCCAATTGTTGTTGCCTTGATTTGTAGACATTTTATTGCTTTTATTGATGGGCTTTTATCAAAATATCTATGAGCTGTTTGCGCTTATCGGAACGCACATCAAATTTAACCCTAATGATGGATTGCTTACCGAGCGGCAGACCGAGTGAGTGACTGGTCGTCCTCTAATCGTTTACAATGGCATCTTTTTGTGGATTGTGGCGTTTAAAGGTGATTTTGATTTCTTTGCAAGATTTTGAGGGTCCTGGTGTTTACCTTGAGGTCATGTGTGACTGTGGCTGTGTGTGTGTGTGCTTGCCATCATAAATGCCTGAAATATGTCTGCATTTATTTTTGGTTGATCGGTTGTTAGTGTCGTTTTTTTGGTATTTTGGATTGGAAAATGCACCTCAGGGAATTCGTGTGACGTTGAGGTTTTTTTTTCGAGTTCGTCTTGTGCTTATTACGGTGGAGATTGTGTGTCTTTTATGGGTTACTTATACGGGTTGTTTGTTTGCCTTTGAAGAAGGAAAACGAAGGGGTTTTTGTTTGTTAATGTCGTTTCGTGTTATGGGTGTGTCATATGTCTTGGGAAATTTTTTGATATTGCTTTGTGTGACATGATAGGGCAAAAAAATAAGTGGAAGAAGAGGAATTCTTTTGGCTGCCTTTCTTCCCGGCAGGAGGTAATAATTTGGAAAGTTTTCTCTGGGAATTTAAAGCGCCAGTTAGAAATTTGAAATGAAATGACTCTTAATTGTGGTCGTTACAGCAATTAGCCTTTGTCAGCTATGTGGTTGCTATTGAATGGAAAATATTGAAGCTTGGCATTTGGATTCCCAATTACATCCAGGAAGAATTGAAGGTTTCTATAAATTGACCCCAATTGTAATCAGATTAAAATTGGGCGGATATAGTCATAAACTATCATCATTGGCCTAGACCTCCTCTATATAATATTGCTCTATGTACGAATTCTCTTTGCCCCCGACATTTGGGGAGCCCCATTCCCTTTATTCCTAATTCCATCTAATTAAAACTTTTTAATAGTCCCAACCATAAAATATGAAAATCTCCTCGGTTTCCAATTACTTATAGCCTTATTTATGCTCTTAAGTTGTTTTCCAATTTGAAATTTTAGGACGCTCATAAACATCCCGCGAAAATGGCAATCTTTCTAATTAGAAAGTGTCGTCTGGTATCGTGCCGGCTCTGCTGGTCTTTTTGGGTAATCTGAAAGCGCAAAAAAAATCATAAATTTATTTGTTTTTAAAAACCTTTTCACGGCAACAAAAACTTGCCAAACAAACAGTCGTAAAATTTTATGATTGCACTCTTTTAAGCCTTCGCGGCGTAGAGGAGCAGCACTTCATGGCGCCCAACCACTCCTTCCACGGCCAAGGCCAAACAGATAAAGGCAGCAATGTCATTTCAATAAGGCATCATCATCAGCATAGTTTTGTGTGCGATTTTCACGTATTCCATTACTAATGGAAAATCTAATTTTACATTTTCCAAACATAAACCAATTTTATGGTTTTGCCCCCTTTTCTCCAAACATTTCGAACAAGGACAGCCTTAGAAGTTAATCTAACCTCATAACAGAACTTAAATGCAAAACATGTAAAACGAATGGTCCCTGGCTTGTTAGTTCCGCGCCTGAATACAAGATGAGTTGAAAGCCTTTTCAAAATTGTGACATTATATCAGTGATGGCCCAAACTGTTGGCATGGCATCCGTGAATCCTTTTCCCCCCTTTTGACTTGTTGTTGCTTTGTTTACGAAATATGCTCGCGGTGGCTGCAAAGTGAGGTAATAACCATTCCGGGCATTAGAAATTGTTGACGAAAGTTTATGGTTCCATCGTGGTCCGCCGTTATTGTCTATGTTTTTGACACTCCTGCAAGGATCAAGTCATGCATGCATATTTTGCACCTAATATTTTACAAAGGATTATGTATTTTTAGTTGGCATTTGAGAAGGATACATTGTCATGAGATACTGAAATAATTCTTCCGGTGATGGTGGAATTTTTGCTTGCATGTTCCTTTACTTTGAAAAAGAGGATATAATAGGTCTTCCCATTTGTTTGCAGAGTTTCGGTGGAATTGGAATCCCAATCAAAAAGCATTTTTTTTGGAAAATTTTAAGTTTGTAAAAGATCTATCTCGTTATACAAATATCTTTAGAAAACGATCGGCCCTTGAATAAAACAAAAAATTAAAAAAAAAAAATCCACGTTTTGTGGCACCAGTGGCCTTCAAAGAAAGAATAAAAAATCTTTGAATAAAAATCCTAAAAAATCCACGTTTTGCGACTCTATTGGTTCTTGAAGAAAGGAAGGACCTTGAATAAAAAATCTAAGTCTTGTGGCTCTATTGGTCCTTAAAGAAGAACAAATTTTTCAAAAAAAAAAAAACAAGTTTTGTAGTTCTATTGGTCTTTGAAGGGTGGAAAGTCCTTGATTAAAAATTTCAAGAAAGGAAGGACTTTGAATAAAAAATATAAGTCTTGGGGCTCTATTGGTCCTTAAATAAATAAAAAAATAAAAATTAAAAATAATAAAAAATCTTTCAAAAAAAAAAACAAGTTTTGTGGTTCTATTGGTCTTTGAAAGGTGGAAAGTCCTTGATTAAAAAATCCATGTTTTGTAGCTCTATTGGTCCTTGAAGGAAGGTCCTAAAATAAAAATTCGACGGTTTGTGGCTCTATTTCTTGCAAGTTTTTTTGGCTCTGTCGGAAACAATATATTTTATAGAATTCACGTTTTGATGGACCTAAAAAAATATCCAATAATGGATAGAACAGGAATTGAGTCCATGTTCTGCTCATATATAACCTTTAAAACGTTTCTATAGAGAGGGGATTATTTGAAAGTGCCAGTTGCAGATATGTATCAGAACTGCTTGCTAGAGAGGCAGACCTGGAAAGGGCTCCAATATGAAGAAGAACTCTGAGATGTTCTATGTGTAAATTCGGCTTCTAGATGGTTATCTATCTTGAGTAGATCACTTGAGGTACTACTTGTAATTTATATAATACTTAAAAGAACTAAAGTCTTCATTTTGGGAACTACCTCTAAAAAGATCTTCAATTTTTTAATCCTTCAGGACAATTGTCTATAGGAAATATTCCATCTACAAATGTTCTGTTCTGTCATTGACCTCTAGAGGGTCTTATATCTACCGAGGAAAGTATAATATCAGTTGAGGACCTCTTTCAGAGAAACCTGCCTACCTAGAGCTTCAATATATATTTAGGAGACCTCTGGAATGTATTATGCATAAAATCGACTTCTTGAATTTCTCTATCTTGAAAATACCACTTGAAGTTATTTAGAATCTCCCCTGGGTTTTCTGCTTGTACAGAAACTGTCAATAGTCTGCATTAATTTAGGAACATTAAAGGTCTTCTATTCTTACAGATTTTTTATGTAAATTAGACCTCTTGAAGTTCTAATATTTAGATACTACTTGATGGGTTGCTGTTTGTAGAATCATCTCCTTTAATCTCGCAAGGATAATTTGTGGGGAAACGTCATTCATTTTAAGTCTTCTATATGATTGTTTACTGCCTATAAAGGAACTTTGAAGGTTTTCTATCCTTTTCTATGCGGTGTGTGTGCAGAACATCTTTTGAAGAATTTGTATGTGTAGCCGACTCTTTGTAGGTTTAAAATCTACTGACATATATTAAGTCCTTTATATGTCATATGTCTATCTTAAGAGGTCAAATTTTTAATCATCGATTTCCAGCAAATCTCTTATGAGGCTTATTTTTGTATTTTGGAAACGTCATTCATTTTAAGTCTTCTATATGATTGTTTACTGCCTATAAAGGAACTTTGAAGGTTTTCTATCCTTTTCTATGCGGTGTGTGTGCAGAACATCTTTTGAAGAATTTGTATGTGTAGCCGACTCTTTGTAGGTTTAAAATCTACTGACATATATTAAGTCCTTTATATGTCATATGTCTATCTTAAGAGGTCAAATTTTTAATCATCGATTTCCAGCAAATCTCTTATGAGGCTTATTTTTGTATAAAAGCTCTTGCAGGTCTCCGTTAAACGGAATAACTCTTAAAAATTTTCTTTCGATTCAACATCTTCTTGCTATGGAACTTTGGAAGGTCACTTATCTATAGAAAGCCTCTTCGGAACCTAGAATCGTACATAGTGGTCTCCTATTTATAGAATAATTCTTAAATACATTATCTAGCAAAAACGGACAGAAAAAAGTATTTCAAATAATTTGGAGGTCAACCAGCCAAAACAAAACTTTTCTATGTAAAATATACAAAAAAGGTCAGAAAAATAAAATTTCGGAAGGGCAACGTCCACTGTCCATAACGAAACATTTGCCTATTTATAGGCTTTTTCATGGCCTTCCATCTTTCTTTAGAGGACCTATTATGGGAGTTTAATGCATATAAGACTTGTACAGTCTATATATCTATATGTCTATATATTCTGATATTCATACATTTTTGAAAGGTTCCTTCCATTTCATTTTTGAAAGGTTTCGCATGCCTTTGCTCTACAGAGGACTTTTCGGAGTTCAGAAAAAAATATTTTCAGAAAGTAGGGTATGTGTGAAACTTTTCTGCCGATCTTTATAATATTTTCACTGAAACTTTCCTTAAATATTTTTAATCAAATTACGCCGAACGTCTACTAGAAATACAACAAATTTGATGCGTATTCTTCAAGAAACCTTCAATTTTCCTTTTTCAAGCAAAACTGACAAAGTATCGGTTATTTAAATAAACATCCAACAAGTTTTGCATATTATATGTCATCCTGTAAAAGTGCCAGGAAATTGCAATGCCACAACGAAACATGGAGGAGATATACTGATGTATTAAGGCATTTTAAATGATGAAGACAGATAAGTCTATGAGAACAAGGACCGACGATTAAACTATTATCTGAGAGCAGAAGCATATGCAATTGTCAGCTTCTGGACTTATAACGACAACATCAATATTACAAATATGGACAGTTTTTGTTATCAGATATGGTCTGTTTTTACGTTTTGGACTGTAAAACAATTGAAAACGTCGAAACATCATAAACGTAAAAATGTATAAAATTTCATAAACATCTAAAGTATTGAATATCCCACACATCATAATGACGATAGTCTCCAGGTGTAAATCTTCCCAAGTTACATCAGAGAGCCTAAAACCTGAGCCATGATTTTTCTTGTGTGAAAATATAAGTCTTTCACATTCCTTTATTACCTGTAAAAAATATGTCAGGACATGATATCATATTTATTTTTTATTAATAGATGCCTACCTGTCTTCTCAAAATACAACACCAGCAGCCTTTTTTCACTTCCACTAACATGTCTTAAAACTTAAAAACCACACACATAAAATGTAAATGTAGACGATTTCTGCTAAAAACGACATTCCTCGAACTCCCCAACATGCCATCCAGCCATGCAACTCGTTTACTGCTTGTTACCGAGTACTTGCAACGGAATCGGATATAAAAATATTTCTCCAGACAGGCATTCACATTCTCACAAAAAAAGTTGATCTTCATTTCATCACACTTGTCATGTCATCGTCATCGTCATAATGTGATGTTGCAACACCAACAACAACAACAACAGCAATATAAGAATGAGAAGAAAAAGTCATCAACATTGTCAAACACGTTATTCAGAGAAGACGAACTACAGCAGGAGTTGTTGGCAGACAACAAGGCATTTCTGTAGACGATTATCTCGGGATAGGGTTTCCCCCTCCCCACCATGATTAGGACGTTGAAAAAATGAGAAAACTTTTTTACGATGTCACTTAAGACATGATCTTTAATCCTTCCATTAAGGGACATGACTTGTAGTCAAAAGTTGTTATCATTAACCAGCAAAAAGTTATAAATTTGTAAAAATCATAAATTAAGGAAGTGAATTTGTAATAGAGTGGATGAAGAACTACAGAGATATAATTTAACATGGTTGTGGATTAAAGTGAAGAAGGATAAAAATTATTCTTTTTTTCAATTTTTTAGGAAATTTTCGGAATTAGTTGAAGTTTCTGGGTTGTTGTTTCCAGGGAATAAAAAAGCTGAACAAATATAGACATATCCGAACAGCCATGAAACTCTTGTATCATGACCGTTTCCAATGGATAAGACAGGGTAAGATAAAAAAAAACTGCAACGCCATAATTTTTATTTATTTTTATTTTTTTTATTTTTTTAATTTTATTGAATGGAAGCAAACAAATTCGGAAATAGCATTAAATTTTAGAATAAGTTTAGATTTGTTCAAACTCTTCCCCTTTGGAACGAATTATGGTCTTCAAACGGCCAATGAAACCGTCACACGTTGCCAGAATGTTGCTCTGCGTTATTTTGGCCCATTCCCGGCGAAGCACTTGCTTGAGATGATCGACACTTTGGTATTTTTTAGTGCCAACCATGCTTTCCAAAATACTCCAGACACAAAAGGCCAACGGATTGGTATCCGGGGATTTTTGTGGCATTTGTGCGCCGGAAATGAAGCATTGAACCTCATTTTGTAACCGCTCTTGGGTGGCGCGTGTTGAGTGCGATGGTGCTGAGCCTTTTGGAATGTCTAAGGTCTGCGGCCAAAATGTTTGCATGCCCAAGGCTTTAATACACCCTTCAGAATATTTTCGCGATTATATTTGGCATTTATTCTGATGCCACGGTCGATTAATACGAGCGCAGAGCGATCATCGGATGTTATGGCTGCCCACACCATCACCATGGCCGGCGCTTGAGTTCTGGTGTCCAACCGAAGGTGCACATTTTCAGCTGACCTCTTTGGCAAGTAAACACGATCATTTTGTTTGTTTACAAACTATTGGACACCGAATGTTTTCTCATCGGAGGAAACTAAATTCAGCAGTTCGCCACTTTCGGCCAAGAGAAGCAACTCTTTAGCTCTTTTGAGTCTATTTTCTTTGTGTTGCGGTGCAAGTTCTGGCACTTTTTGGAATTTTAATGGTTTTACCCCGAGCTAAGTTTTTAATATTTGCCGAATGGAATATTGCAATACGTTCAGCTCACGAGCCATTTTTCGGCCACTGCGACGCGGGTTTCGATCAAGTCGCTTCTAAAGAAATCACACTATCACGCTTGAATTCCATCACGAATAACTTTTTTTCTGGAAAATTCTCACCAAAATGCTTTTGTACGCTTGTAAACAATATAATGAGCTGTCACTGGAATAATTTTAACGGCTGTCGGACGAGTTGCTTAGAAATGACAGTAGTCTGAAGTTGGTTGCAGTTTTTATCTCACCCTGTCTATTTTTGATCAGCACAAAATTCTATTTCGATTAAGCGGTGTCCCGTGTATACTATGTCTGCAGGACTTTTAGTATTGAAAATGGGCCATGTAGGTCCACGTTTTGGTATAACCTCCATATAACGGTACTTCCCTATTTTCGGTATATTGGTGATTTAAACTACATTATTCACCGGAAATGTTTCAATTTTGATATTTGAAGTTCGTAATAGATACTACGGTCTATGACAGAAAATTGTCCGTGCAGGTCCACGCCTTCATATAGCCCCCATATAACGGTACCTCACAATATTCGGTATTTTAATGATTTTAGCGACATGATTCACCGGAATTGTTTCAAATTTGGTATTTGAAGTTCGTAATGGATATTACAGCCTATGACAGGAGATTGTCTATGCATTCACCGATTTTTGGCTTATGACAAAATTGGTCCATGTCGCCGCATAGACCCTAATATAACAGCTATATTCGGAATTTTTAAGGATTTAACAGAATTTTTAACGGATTTCATTTTTTTGAGACTTGCCAAATTCGTTGCAAATGGTGGAGGGTATTCAAAGTTCGGCCCGGCCGAACTTACAGCTTTTTTACTTGTTTTTCTTTTGACAGCTACATTAATTTTGTGTAACTACTCGCACCAAAGATCATAACCCTTTAACCCTCACAGGTTAAGCCCACATAACTCAATCTCTGTTAGTCTTTTGGAAAAACACACAACTTCCGTTTCCGTGCAAAAAAGCGAAATATCTTTGAAAACTTACACAGCCGCAGACATTCATCACGTATTTCCTTTGACAGGAAGACAACTACCGCACGTCATGTGTTCGAAAAAGGGTTATCCTTGAACCCATTTTATTATCACCTTCCTTCCGTTTGTAATAATTTCCAAGACAAATTAAATGGAGTTAAACGAAGATATTAGTTATGACTCTCGGCTGTGATATGGAGATTGAGGCGAGTGTTTGAATAAATTAAAGAGAAATGTTGATTTAAATATTTTTCGCTCCGAGTTTGTCTAATAACCCATTAGCCACAAAACTCAATCAAAGCAACGATTTCCGTGAAAAATTATAAAAATTATTCCGTTTATTTTATCAACAAATCGTAGGATCGAAGTAATACAAAAGTAGGTCTCTCTTGGTTACATAGTTATAAAAATCATGGCGGAACTGAAACTTCGAAGTAGGGACGGCCCTTACAAAAGAAACTCTTCAACTTTCATATAAACTTTCATCTATTTCTGACCGAATGCAAAATGAAAACTGCCTCCTTTGAACCTAAAAAAATTCTGATACCAAAATCTTGTTTCCTACCCATTAATACAACTTCTTCCAGACCTATGCAAACAATTGGCAGCATAAAACGATGTGTCCAGAAAATAGCCTCCTTGAACCTAACCCAAACTTCAAAACTTGAACCTAACCCAAACCTGTTTTTAATTCTTTAGCACAACTCCTTCCAGACCTATACCCACAATTAGCAACTTAAGACGTAGAAGAGAAAATTGTAATGTCTTTACAACACCCCGATGCTTAATTTACACTGACACAAAGTTGTACCACCCAGCAAACGGAGGAGGAGTGGACAATGCGTCTCTGGTGATGTCTTCACTCTGACAGTACAATTCAAAACAATTGCCATAATAATCATTACAATTTCATCATTTCCGGTAGTTCAGGATGGGGACAGGGAATTTCTTTCTCAATAATGGATTGTTGCTCAAAATTATATCAAACAAGAAGACGGTGATGATGACGGCTAGACAACAACAACTCCTAGGAGCACCATGGACAATACGAAATTTAGTAAGGTCTGGAATTATTCTTACAAGACAGGACAAGATTTTAATCAAAAAAATAAATATAACAAATAAAGAGAATTGTACGGAGAATGTGGAAAAACTAAATGTATTTAACGATTGGCAATTCTATTTTATTTTTAGTGTTATTTCCGCGCCCAATTCTTGTCATTTCCGGCTGCACAACCATGACCATGGCTGGTAAAGCCAAGAAATCAAACTTTGATGAGTTTGATGGAAAAGTAGGTGTGTTTTGGCGTTTTCTTGGCTGTTGTGATTAGATTGTTTGTTAATGAAAATCTCATTGCAGAGCTTGTTTTGTTAAGGGCCAAGACAAACTATGTTAAGACGCAGCATTTCACCCCTCCACTGCCCCGGACTTATGGGAGGAAACTGTATTTGCAGTTGTGTTTTTTCTCCTTGTTTCTTTATTTCTTCCTCAGGAAATTCCATAAAATTTTATTTTTACTGTTTTCCTTAATTTCCAAAACGCATTACAATGGAATTTGTTGTCTTAGGAAAGTTGAAGTTTTTTCTGTTCTCAACGAAATTTATTGATAGGTCAACATATTTTGTATAAAACCCCATTATCGGGGAGATTTACGGAATTCTTGCATAAACCATTAAGTTTTATTTTTCCTCAGCTAGAAATATCGAAAAATTTCATATCATGCCTTCATTCCACCATCCCACCAGTGACTCACAATGAACTCTCTGACCCCCCTCCCCTAAAATTGTATTCCATTCCACATTTTTTTTTTTTTGCGTAAATTCTATGCATTTTTATTTTGATTGGGTTTCTGGCCGACTAATAATAGTTATTTTTCTTTGCATTGTTCTTCAGCCTTTCAGTCAGCTACAATAATTGGTGACATTTGCACATTATTTTCATTAAAAACTGTCATTCCTTTGCATAAGAAAATTTTTGAAATTTACTCCTTCTGTGGAAATGATTTCCATTCCCATAACTCCCCCCAAAAGAATAATGGAAACAATGTCTATTGTTCTCCAAGGTGTTAAAAGTAACATTGTAGGTGTTCACATTATTTCGTAGAATGTGTGAGGTTATGGATGTGTGTGTTTGAAAAAGATTATGTGTGAAGGTGTTGGTAGGGTGTTTTCGAAGACATATCCTTTCTCTGAATGACTGACATTTCCATAGAAAAGTGTTGGCATTTACTGTTGCATGTTTACAGTATTTATGCAAAGTTTTGCAAAATGTATGGGGAAGAGGTGGAGGGAGTGAATTTGCATGTCGTTGGATCATAATGGGGCCTTAAAGCCAGAAAATATTAATAAAATGAAGGTTATAAGTTCTGACTAGATGGGAAAGAGCTTTTATCCATAGAAGGCAAATTCAAGGACTTTATTAAAAATACGCTCTGATGAGACCTTTCTTGTGTCTACAGGACTTTTTGGGATGGTTTTTTACTGGAAACCAATAGAAATTGAATATAACTCAAAGGTTTTCCACTCTTAAATGCCTTTAAAATATCCTATCGTAGGTCATATGCATCCTTGAAGGATTTGAGAGACATTCTGTGTATAATAAACACTCGAGGAGTCTTTGGTCCATAAAAATCTTTTAAGAGGTATTTGATAGGTCTTCTGGCTGTGGGAGATATTTGACAGACCTTTGAAGGCTTTCGGTATTCTATCTTGCGAAAACATTTGAAGGACACTCGGACCAACAAGACTCTTGGGGAGTCTTCTATTTATCAATGTTAGAAAAGGGCTTCTGTCTATTGAAAGTCTTACATTCGATAGGCTTTCTGTCTTAGGAATGCGTTGATAATCCCTTTGACTATAGACGAATTTTACATAGTATTCTGCCTATAAAAGATCTTCTTCAGTCTATAGGAGACATTTAAGCTGCCTTTTTCTATAGAAGATCCATCAGGAGGGGTTTTTTAAGAAGTTCACTTCTCTATATAACGCCATTGATGGTTATATCTCTATGTAAGTCTTTTAAAGGACTTCAGTTTATGGAAGATAAATTAATGTTCTTCTGTCCATAAAAGACATATGATCGGTGTCCACCCCGGAAAAATTTTCTTTCTGGAAATTTTATTTCTCTCTGTAAAGCTTAACGGAGGAAAACAGTAAGATTTCGTTTGCCTAGAAAAGTCTTTGGAGATGTCTTAAGAAGACACTTAAGGTATCCCGTCTGTGGAAGGTCCTTAAAAGGACTTCTGTTTATAGAGCTTAAAAGGATTTTATTTGTCTTTAGAGAGTCTTTAAATGGCCTTCTGGTTAGAGAACATTTTTAATGGCTCACCTGCTATTGAAGACCGCTAAATGATCTTATTTTCCCAAAACTTCTTCTGTCTATAGAAGATCAGCGAATGGTCATCTGTCTAAATGAGTCTTTTAAATGGTCTTCAAACATCGAAAAGACTAATTCTCTTCAGAGAGCCGTAAATTTTTAAAGATTAACTTGAAGAGTTCTTCTGCCTAAAAAATGGCGGAGAGGTCTACTATATAAAGAAGTACCTTAAAAGTTCAACCCTCTATAAAAGACCGTTCTCCAAAAACTTGTTACATATATAAAATATTAAGGAAAGGTCTGCTGTCTAAAGGATGCCTCTGAGCCTGTTAAAAACCATTGAAGAAAAACCTTAAAAGGTCTATGGAAGACTTTTGAAAGGTTTCCTGTCAATAGAAGACCTTTGAAAGCATAAGCTCTAGGATGGATTTTGCAAGATTTTCTGCTGAAAAAAGTTGGAAGATCGTATGTGTGAGAGGACCTTAGAGAGGTCGCAAAGCACTTTGATAGATCTATAGAAGTTTAAATGCGTTTCGAAAGTCTTCCAAGGTGTGGTGACCTTTGAACGGCGTTGTGTTCATAAAAGACCAGCTTTTCGAGGCCTACAAAAATTGGAAAAAGAATTTTGTCTTCGAAGGAAAAATGAAAAAATTGTATGTCTATGGAACCTTTAAACACTCTCACCTTAAAAAGATATTCTCTCTATTGATCACATTTGAAATTTCTTATTTTTATGGAGGACCTCAAAATCGTTTAAAACGCTTTGTAATAGAAAAAATTCCAAAAGTTTCCCGTCAACTTTTATAGAGGACTTTCAGAGGATTCTATAAGGTTTTTTAAAATCTTCTGTGGATAGAAGACACCTTCTATAGATAGAAGACTTCCTAAAGGTCTACAGTCTGCGGAAAACCTCTAATAGCACATCTATATGTAGAAGGTTTTTGAATGAAAAGAGTAGAATTTTGTTTGTAGATGACATTTATGATGTATTCTGTCTGTAAAAGGTCTTTGAGAGGCCTTTTGCCCAAAGAGAAAAAGTCTCTCGCTCGTTTGGAGATCTCTGAAAAAAATCCTTTACAAGATTTTCATTACTTGGAGATCCTTGAAAGTTCTTCATTTTCCCTCTAAAATGTCATCTATTTGAATCTCGTTCTCCAGAAGGCTTGTAATTTCCATGTCTCTATAGAAGCTCGAGAAATATCTTCTCGAGCGAGTTTTGCTCCCTACTCGATGCCGAGCACGGATTGCGGAGCTCTGATCTCATATAATATATTTATTGAAGGACTAAATTATTTTCTCCTTATAAAAGACTCTCGCTCTCCAGAAGGTTTGTATATTCTCTGTGTCTATAGAAACCGTTTTAAATATAATCGAGCGAGTTTTTCTTATTCGATATCGAGTGCAGATTTCGGAGCTCTGATCTCATATAATATATCTATTGGAAGCCTCCAAAGAATTTTTTCATTGTGAAAGTCTCTCGCATCTCCAGATGGCTTGTAAATTTCCTGGATCTATCGAGCAATCTTCTTTTTTCTTTAGTCCTTATTTGGTTGGTTTCTAAATTCCATTTCTCTCTGCAATTGATCCTTGCTCCAAAAAAGGCCCCAGATTCTAGTTCCACAGCTGTTAGAACTTTTGACTCCCCACTCCACTCTATTTGGTTACCTATCATTGTATGGGTTATTATTTCAATGCACATAAAGACATTTTGCAATACCTTCCCCTTCTCTGTCTGTCGATTGTGTTTCGGTGTTGCACATAAATGCAACATTGTGTCGGCAAACAATGCCCATTTTGCAGTTTGTCCACAAGAATGGCTGTATGAATGGATGGTTTGTTGGATGGAAAATGCAAGTATTATAACAATGTTTAGACAATTTTGTGCACAATGTGAACAAAGACATGGGATAATGTGAATTCAACAGCAAAATAACAACAAAATGGGAAAAGGGTGCACCAAAAGAGAAAGATGTTTTTTAGAGATTGATATTTCGATGAAAACCTCAACAGGATGTGTTTATACCCTATACCACAAGGTGGTCAGGGTATTATGTGTTTGTTCATATGTTTGTAACAGGCAAAAGGAAAAGAGATAGACCTATAGTTCCTTTTGATGATCTGCATAGAATCACATTCTGAGTCGATTTATGCATTTCGTCCGCCCGTCCATCTGTCCATGTATTTTTGTAAACAAAGTACAGTTCATTGATATTAGAGATAATCGGTAAAAAATTAGATATAGCCCAAATATATCTTCGTCCGATTTGCCTTTTATTGTGCACCAAACGTGTGATATTAGCCCGAATAGTATGGAATTTTACACATACAACCAAACTAGGCCTGAAAATAAATATGCCAAATTTGATCGAAATCGGTTCAGATATAGCTATAGCTCCAATATATATTGTCCATCCGATTTGTTATTTTAGTCCTCCGCAGCCGTAATATGCACTCTCTAACAACAATATTTGGGGAAATCAAATACAGCTCAGAAATACCTTTGCTTAATTTTATCGAGATCGGTTCGGATTTGGATATAGCTCTCATATATAACTTCTTCCGATTTACCTTTAATTGTACACCAAACCTCTAATATTTGTCCTAATGGGATGAAATTTGGCATTGAGTCTAGAAGCTAGCATATTTGGTGAAGATCGGTACACATATAGCTATAGCTCCTAATATATTGCTCATCCGATTTGTTATATTTGTTACCCACAGCCGTAATATGCACTCTGTAACAACGATTTTCAGGGAAATATATCAAATACAGCTCAGAAATATATTTGCCAAATTTTATCGAGATCGGTTCCGATTTGGATATAGCTCCCATATATATCAAATGAGCAATACAAGTCCGAATTTAAAATATGCAAATGCTTCGGCATATTTAGTCTTTTGAACTTTAAATTATAATTATAATCATAGCGTGTATGAATGAATTCTCCCATAAAAACTTTTAATTGCTATGTGGAGCTCTACTAAATTAGCAAAGTAGTGTAGGGTATCATAAAGACGGTCCGCCCGATTTTAAGACTTTCTTTACTGTTTTTTCCAATTTTGTAACTCTCTGATTACATCGTTTTTCAATGATTCAGTTTGCGTGGGAGAGACTTTCATTAGCTGAGAGCACGTGAGAGAGCATTTGGAGACACTGGAAAATATTAGAATTCTATTTATTTTTCTTTTCTTCCTATTTTTCGTTGATAAGAACTGCATATAATTCTCCTATTTTTTTGTTCCCAGTAAGTCCTTTCTGTAACACCCTTTACCTTGCATTTAATGCTCACTTACTCTGTAGGCTTTCAGCAATTTCCCTAATATCCTTTCAAGTAACCCATCCTAACACATATTTGGTCAGTTGCTGTTGTTGTTCTTCTCCATGACTCATTCATGCATTCATTTATTCGGCTATTCATTGTATTGTCTTCAGCTTCTTCTTCTTCTTCATTTCCATTTGCATTGTTTGTGTGTACTTTCCTGAGAATGGAAATAGTTCCAAAGTCTATTTAATATCTTTGCAAAACTGTATAATTGTGCAGCATGCAATTGCATAGACATCAATCTTTCTCTGAGGTGATGAAGAGGGGTGGGGGAGACTTGGAGGAGGAAACATTTAAGGTATATTAGTTATGCATGAGTTAGTAAATTGAGTTGATTTTCAAGTTAGAAAATAAATTTCAAAAAATTCCAAAGTAAATTGAACCTAAAAACCATAATGGAAAAGGAAATAAATATTTGAATGAAATGCAGGGGAAAAAGGATATTAAATGCTCTATTAAAGGACTGCAAATTTACTTTTTGGATTAAGTAACTCACCGAGATTAGGGTCAGAGACTAAAAGCAATTGTGGTCAAGTAATTGCAATTTGATGAAAGGAAAATAAACAGAGATATTTGGTTTACTTTGAAATAAATAAATGAAATATTATTTTAAGGACATTCAAAAGACATTTAGGTATTTATTTGCATGCCCTATGTATTTGCCATATCCTTGTTAAAATATTCCAAATAAACTCAAACAAAAACTTTTGTATCAATTAAAAAGTCATGTTCCATTCATTCGATGAGCGGAACCCCCAAAGTTAACTTTCATTATTTTGTTATTTTGTTTTAAAATCACATTTATTTTCCTTATTTTATTTCGTTAAATAAAACAACTTTGCCTTTTTTGCAATTGCCAAATGGAAAATGCCAAAATGATGTTTTTGTTTTCAATTGAATTTCATGGAAATGAATGCAGTTCGCCAATCCATGGAACTGAACGGAAACGGAAGCCGACGTGTTGGATATGATAATGGCAGACATGCACGTATGTGTGTGACAACAACGACAACAACAACAGCTCGACAGTGCAATTTAAAACAATACAAATTGTTTCAATTAACTAAATTAAATTTGTACTCAACGCATGTTGCTGCTGATGATGATGATGAACAAGGAACAATATCGTGGCATGAATACTGGCTGTTTGCAACCAGTGCCGACGAGGCATGGACTCAGTGAGTGACACTCCATGGAATTGTTCATTAACCCACACAGACATATGAGATATAATTGAGGGAGAGAGTGAGAAAGAGTTGCATTGATTATAAGAACATGCCATTTGTAAGGCAGTCCATGAAAGTGATTGAATGATTTAATCATCGCCGATATACGGCAGAATATTAAATTTTTGTCAAGCCCGGCAGGAATATTGAACTTTATTGGAATTGAAAGAGAAAAGAGGGGCATAGTTTCTCTTTGAAAATTTTATATGAAAGACAAAGAACACAAATAACAATTAAAAATGATAAAAGTAGGGTTTCTACAGAAAAAATTCTATCAAAAGATGGAGGCTACATACATGCCTTCTATTATATCGTCCAGGTCCAAGCATGAGGGCTCTCAGCAAGCGAAACTAGTCTTCTGGGGAGAAAAGTCTATTGTCATCTTTAATTAAGGTATGACCTACAGTAGGACTTTCAAATAAATATTTGCAATAATTTCTTTGGAAAGGTAGTGAGTGTAATTCTCATTTACTTGAGAATGCTCGAAACTAATAGAGCTTCCTTTTCAACAAAGTCATCATATCAAAAAGCTGTTATATGAAGTGAACATTCCCTTCGAAATCGTGTTATTGGTAGCGATCAGCAAACATTGCAAGTATGTTAGTTTCGTTTTTATAAACATTCCTCTTTGTAATAGAGAGTAAAATGAAATTAAGCCACTGGGGGAATATTCCAGACTTACGCAATCTATTTAATAAATAAAAACTATTAACAGGAGAGATCTTCGAAAGGACCTAATCAAAAAAAAAAAAAAAAAAAAAAAGAACTTCCAGTAAGGGAACTGCTGTACGTCTACTGTGGGAGAATATTGAACATAGAAGGACTTCTAAATATAGAAGAGATTCAACAAGTCTTATATAGTTAAAAATATCTTCAAATAGGTCTTCCAGAGAACTTCTTTATTCTGAGGACCTTCTCCTCTATGGATCGATTTCATATACATAAAAATGCCTTTCAACAGTCCCTAGAGATAGAATATCGTCAATGGATTCTCTTTGAAGAGAGTGGTACTTTTCTAGGTAAGGGAACTGCTGTATGTCTTTTGTGGGGGAATATAAAACATAAAAGGACTTCTAAATGTAGAAGAGATTCGATAAGTCTTACATAGTTAAAAGATCTGCAATAGGTCTTTCAGAAACCATCTTCATTTTGAGATCTTCTCCTATATGGATCGATTTTATATAAAAAACGCCTTTCAACGGCCCCTAGAGATACAATATCGTCAATGGATTCTCTATGGAGGGAGAGGCCTTTCCATGGTCCTGCTCAGAGAGTAAACTTTCTCTAAGTTTTCTATAGATAGAGACAATCTCCTGAACATCTGCAGAATGGAGGAGTTTAAGAGTTCTTCCAAAACATAAGGTATTTAATAGGTTTTCTATAGAGACAACTGGCTTCTAAACTGAGACAATAACACATATTTGCTCATTCTTACTCGGGAGCAAAACTTGTTCTCGAGCAGTATTGCTCGAAGAGTAGGAGTTTTTTTACCGAGTCTACTCTTCACTCTTACTGTACTCTTTGAATGACAGCACTCCCGAATCACTCCAGTTTGCAATATTATAGTTTGAGCAGAATCGCTCAAAATAGACGAAGAGTTTGCTCTAAGAGTGAAATTGAGTAGAACGAAATTATTTTCTGACTTGTGTTTTCGTGTAACTGTGGAAGAGGCGGTTACTGAAGAGGTGGATAAAGAGTGGTGTGATCGAGTACTGAAAATACGCATTCATAGAAATACAACAATGGTATGACAAAAACTCAAAAGTGCCCGGCAAGAGTAGAATCTGCTCGTTTTTGGAGGAATTTTGCACCCACTCTAAACTAACAAAAGCTCGCCTTTATTTGGGCAAAACATAGAGCTTAAAATCTCAAGCTTAAAATCGAGTAAAGGGTGAAACTTGCTCGAACTGGAGTTTTTCCGAGGTCAGCTTGAGACCATTTGTGGGTCGAAGACCATTTTGATCCTCTATGGATGTGGTATAAAAATTAGCTTTCTATGACCCCTATAGACAAAATTTTTTCAATTGATTTTCTAAAGAAGAAGGTCCTTCTCAGTTCTTCTATAAATAGACAGTTGTTCATGGCTCTTCTTCAGAGAAAATAAAAAATCTTCAGGGAAAAGGTTTTCCTTAAGTTTACTGTAGATAGAGATCTTCAATAGGTTTTCTAAAGATAGAATACATTCAATAGGACTTCTACAGAGGAAAAGTCTTCAATAGATCGTCTTCAGAGAGAATATGCTATAAAGATAAATGACACTTCACAGGGCTTCTGTACATAGAAGGCATTCTATCGGTCTCTTATAAATAGAGAAACGAACTTTAATACATCCTCTAAATATGATATTTTAAACCGGTGCATAATTCTTCCACAAATATAAGAATTTATATAACTTTCAGATTTTAGATTTTAAAAAATTAATCTGAGAATAGAACACATTCCACAAGTAGAAGATTTTGTTCCGATCTTAAATACAGAGATGATTTTTCATAAGTGTACATATTGAAAAGGTCTTCCTGAAGAAAATACCTTCCACAAGTCTTTCGTATATAGAATATTCTATCTAGTCTTCCGTAAATCTTTCTGTAGACAGAAAGCTCTTCGTAGCTTTTCAATGGATAGAAGAGCTTGTTGATAACTTATGTTGATATTCAATTTTTTTTTTGAATAAAGAACGATTTCAATAGTTCTTCTATATATAGTTCCTATGAAGATATGATCTCCAAAGTTCAGTAGAAGATAGATTAACTGCCGGCCTCCAATAGGCCTCAAGAAAATTTAATTTTAACAAGGCATAATATCCGACGCTTCTCTAGAACCCTATTAAAGATTTTTTTTATTTTTTCGGTACTGAAGAGCCCATATTTTGGGAAGAAGTCCTTCTATAGACCTTCTCTCTATTTTTCTGAAGGAATATTTTTTATATAAATTTATACACAGAAGACTTCCAAGTAATGGATTTTTTTTCGAAAAGTTATTCAGGATGCTGAAACCTTTCTCTGGGGCTTCCATAGGAAAATGATCTTATGCAGGTTTTCCAATTATAAAATTTTTTCTTATTTTTTATAGAGTATCCACCCTAAAAATTTGGAGTTATCTAATTCATCCGCTATACAGGAAGATTTATTGTTTGTTTTTTCGATAACTCCTTCAAAAAACATTATAAGGATAAAACATCATCTCTGTGTACTCCAGAGATATATGTGTTGGTTTTTCTGTAAATAAATGTCCTTATGCGTGATTTGGACCATTAGTCGTTTTATTTTCAAAACCAAAAAGATCAATAACCTTTCAACCTTTCAATGACAGTGGCCTGTGCCTCACTTGAGACTTGCTGGCATCATACACCTTGCACCATACTTTTTATTGAACCACACAAATTGTTTTCATTGAATTCAATTGTTGTTCCTGTTGTCTTTCAAATTAACAATTAATATTTGGTGGCTTGACTTTCATTAACTCCAAAAAAGGACCGAAAAAAATGACATGCAATGTGTTAAATTTAATGACCTTTTCTCCCTTTCTTCCTCTACGGTCATTCATTATTAAATTTAGCTGCTGCTTTGCACAAGTCAAAAGCCGGCTAATAATGTTATTTAATGAACTGTCAATAATTATGTGTGTGCCTAGACTAACTGCTCTCCAAGGACCTGCTTGAAATTTAACAGCTGTTCGTATATTTTTATTAGTCTTGTGATTTTTACGCTTTCATGTCAGCACCTCACGGCAGGTGCTTGGTGGTTGGCAGCCTGCCTAGCAATGGACAAGGTCCACGAAATTAATGTAGAAATTTCTTAACCAATAATTATCATTAGTTGGTAAGGTATTTAATCATTTATTTTTTTACGTTGGCTCTTAGTGTCCTTTTTTCTATGGGGAGACTTGATTAGCTAAGAATTCCTGATTGTTTGTGTAATTTGTTAATTATCAAATATGTTTTTTTGGGTTTTATGCAACTAATTAACTTTACTATATGAATTGTGGTTAATGAATTGTTTCAAGGATATCTGGCAGGACCTCTAATTTGTTTAAAAGGTGGCGTAGGAAAACATTTGAAATATATAACAGTCCGTATGAACTGTTATGCTACTAGCAGATTCAGGAATTGAAAATCCGGTTCATTTTGATCAAAAATAACACTCATTTTTAAAAACAAATCAAGATCGAATTCGTAAAAATTTTAAGGAATCCTAAAATAAATTTTGTATAATCCGCGGAAAGGATCACAAGGACCAATAACATTTAAATTAGGGCCGGTTGATCCAATTTAAGACAAGTAAAAAAGCGGTAAGATGGGTCGAGCCGAACTTTAAATATCCTCCACCATTTGAAACGAATTTGGCAATTTAAAAAAACCGCTAAAAATTCTGTTAAAATCTTAAAAATGCCGATTGTAGCCGTAATATTAGGGTCTAAACGACGAAGGAGATATGCATAGGCAACTTTTGTCATAATCCATTGCAATATTCAAATACGAAAAATAAAATTCCGTAAATTATGTAGCTGAAATCATAAAAATACCGAATATTGGGAGGATCCGTTATATGGGGACCTATATAAGGAAGACCTGGACCTACATAGATAATTTTCTGTCTTAGGCTGTAGAATCTATTTCGAACTTCAAATACCAAGTTTGAAACAATTCTGGTGAATAATGTCGCTAAAATTATCAAAATACCGAATATCGGGAGGTACCGTTATATCGGGGCTATACGTAGGCGTGGACGTGCCCAGACAATTTTCTGTCATAGGCTGTAGCATCCATTACGAACTTCAAATACCAAATTTGAAACAATTCCGGTGAATAATATCGCTAAAATCATCAAAATACCAAATATCGGGGGGTAACGTTAGAAGGGGTCTATACAAAGGCAGGTCCACGAACAATTTTCAGTCTCAGGCTGTAGCATTCATTGCGAACACCAAATACCACATTTGAAAGAATTCCGGTGAATTATGTAGCTTTAATTACCAAAATATCGAAAATAGGGAGGTACCATTATATGGGGCTATACCACAACGTGGACCTACATGGCCCATTTTCAATACCAAAAGTCCTGCTGACAAAATATATACATTTGAGTAAAATTTTATCAACCTGCTTCAATTTGTTCGGAAGCTAGAGCGATTTTCACTGACGGATCGACGGAGAGACCGACGGACATCGCTAATTCGACATAGAATTTTATGCTGGTCAAAAAAATATACATTTTGTGGGGTCTAAAATGTATATGCCGAGGTGTTACAAACGGAATGACAAACTTAATATACCCTCCATACTATGGTGGAGGATATAAAAATCATTTCTGAATTTAGACTCTTGTAACTTCAAAATAGGACTTCTTCAATTCACTTCATTACTGTCTTCTCAAAATATTCCAAAAAAAATTGGACCTGGTCCATTTATTCACAAACAATTTTTTTTTAAACAAAATTTCATCCTTGATTACGCTTCCTTTTGTCATTGTTACTGCTTACCTACATTGGGGCAATTTTCCTGTCAACCCTTTTACATCCTTCCCATAACAAATTCCCCTTATCCTGTCCTCTCTCGGACCCACAGAGTAACTAGCATTATTTAAAGTGTCCACTATTTTCCCATCGATTTTCCATTATTCCCTTCGCTTGCCCGCAAACTTAGCAGAAGAGTTCTTAAATCGCCTCTCGCCTTTTTTTGTTTCCACAAAATTACAAATGTGTTAACATGCCTTGTATTTCCTGTTCATAAATTGACTCCCTCCCCCCCGTTCTCATGTCCTTCCGCTTTCCGCATGTAATAGACAGCAAGGAAAGTACTTTTGGGCCATCCATCACTGACAGCAGATTTAATCGCCATTTAAAATTGTTACTTGTATTTTGCCTATACGGACGGACAGACAAACGGATGTGGATGTGTGTGTGTGACCGTTACATTGGATGACCATATCACAAAAACAACAACAATAACCCATACCATCCACAAGCATAAGCAACAATGCTAATAAACAATTTACGATTTAGGGAGGCTTTGTGCCCAAAGAGGACATTATTCTGTGTCATGGTTACACATTGTAGCCATGCAATGAGGACTAGATATGGTTTTAATCATCATTGTTTGGTCAATGCCTATGCGTCCCTATGTATTATCTCATGGAAGCGCACACACACACACTCACTTTAGACGAAGGAAAAAAATACAAAACAAATAAATCTATTTTCGCCTGACCGCCAAACTAAAGGAAATGCCAAACGCCAGACCTCGATACAATGTGACAAAGACCAGTTTTTCCATGGTTTGGCTCTCGAAGAAACATGGCAGGAATACCTCAAAAGAAAACCCAAACTCTTTGTCTTAGTGGGTTAGTGTTAGGGAGTCACGTGGCCTTTGTAATATATTGATTATAACCACCGATGTTAGTTGGATTTCCATGACCGACACTGGCCACTGGTCATTGTTGTAATTGCAATAAATTAAAATTTCCCTGCCAACTTTTTTCGGCAACATTCTTGTCATTTTGAAAAGGGCTTTGTATTTGCTATTCAGGAGAATATAATGAAGTACAAGTGACCACTGGCTACTTGGTGGGGTTTTGTGTGTTTGTGTGCCTATGTTTGTCGGCAAATTCTAATCACTGGGTCACATGTGCCTTTCTGGTGCCAACAATTAGACTATTGTTACTGGATTTGTCAACACAACAAATTAGAGGAGATTTCCAGAGATAGGTTTGACAATAAACGTTGACATGAGAGATGGGGAAGGGGTGTGGGAAAACAATATTTTTTTTCGTGGCATGGTTCTATTATTTATAAATGCCTTTAATATGGTATTCAAGAAGAAATAAGTGTGTCGGCTTAATCTCAGCTAATTGAAATCGTCACTTACCTTTAAATGAATATGAAAATTTGCTATCGATTGAAAAAATCTCATAAAAAATAAAATAAATGCAGGAACCTAGATTTTTTTGTAGGAAATATCCTTTTCCGAGACACATCCTGCATCTGGAATTGAAATTTTATTGGAATTAATTTCAAATTTTTTTGAAAAACTTTTCAGAAGAACTTTCCGTTTTCTAGAGAAAATATAACGTCCGAAAAATTATGAAAAAATAAAATCTTAAAATGAAATCGAAAAATTTTATATAGAAATCTTTTGGATCAATCGGTAAAAATCTCGGCCCGAAAATCTTCATTTAATATTGATCCAAATAGCATGTAATTTTGCATGTATGACCGAATTGGGCCCAGAAAAAAAGTTGTAAAATTTGGTGGAAATCAGTTCAGATATAGCTCCCATAAATATTGTTCATCCGATTTGTTATTTTGTCCTCCATAGCCGAAATATGCACTGGATATCAACGATTAATACCGTTTAGAAATACCTTTGCCAAATTTTATCGGGATCGGTTCAGATTTGGATATAGCTTCCATATATATCTTTACTCGATTTCAAGTTTGCTGTTCAACAAATGGTTAGTATAGGCTCCAATTGAATGGATTTTAGCACATTCGAACGGAGTCAGCCTGAAGGAAAATACAGCCTGGAGGAAAATACATCAAATTAGGTGATACCGGTTAAGCTCCCATATATATGATTCATCCGATTTTCTATTTAAATCCCATTACCCCCGTAAAACGATATTTCATCCCAGCTATCAGATGCAGCATAGAAATTCCTCAGCTAAATTTTCAAGAGATCGGTTCATATTTTATATCTTTACCCTTTTTAAGGGTTTTATGCCTAAGAAGTGTAATATCAACTCAAATAGGATAGATTTCGATGAATATCGGTTCACACAAATGTCTCTTTCAGATTTAGCAGAAATTAGTAGGAGGACATACCCCCCACATATTAGTAGCTTTCCTCATAAAAACGTTTATTTGTTCTGGGTAGCTCCGTTGGGCGATCCCGCTCGTCATTTGGCCTTTTTATTGGTTTTAAATGAAAATGGGTCATCAAAATTCCTAAGGACTACAATAAATGACTTTTTTAAAAAAAATCGGACCTGAGTCATAATAAATTGTTTTTCTTTAGGAAATAATTTGTGGATATTGGTTCTACTAAAAACAATGTGGGTATTTTCATACCCTACATCACTCCGTGCTAGTACTATAATGTCTTTGTGAATTTCGTGGACCCATAGTTCCATTTTTTGATGTTCATTGAATAGAGCCAGACACATATAGACCCGCGTGACTTCAGTGAGTGTTATTCTCTCCACACGCACAATCAAGACAATGTAATCAGAAAGTAAACAAGTTCGGAGAACTTTTATGTATGTGTGACTCTCTGGGCGAACCAGTCTTTGAATCACATTCTAAGGAGGTATATATCTCTTCCCTCCGACCGTCTCTCAGGCCGCATTTATAGTCCAATTGGGGTGAAATTTTGAACAGTTCATGTTCAGTTCACCCAACGACAGACCCTATTGATATTGGTCGGTCTAGATTAATATATAGCTTTCACATAAATATCTTACCCTGATTTTAGTTTTATTGCACATAATCATTCTCTCCTTTCTTTTTCGTTGGTCTCGTTTTGGTAGACCCTGCCCGCAGACTTTGACACCTATGTGTTTAAAGCTCGAGTTAGGAAAAATAGAATCCGAAATGAAAACAAATTCAAAAACTTAAATTGAATCTCCTTTATTTTCTTAGCGACATCTATGTGCCTAAAATGATCTCCCCCTTTCTAATCCTCTTACTCTTACTCATGGGCCAATGTATAACTCCGTCACAGCAATGTACGAACATCGTCACTGATCTTATTTACTTATTATTGACATTATCACTAAATGCCTCATTAAACCCCTTCGTCGTCGCCGACTACGTCATTGTTGTCGAACACTCACGCCACAATAATCCCAGCGATTTTTCGTTGAAAATCGTCAAATCCATGGCTTCGATTTTAAGTCGCTCTGCTTAAAATTAGCATTTAATTAAATTTTTAGATAAAACCACAATTTAACTTGCGCCATCGTTCCATCCTTTCACCATCCATCCATGCCAAGCAATGGCCAACTAATCCGCAACAGGAAGTTACCCCTTTTCTTGGGTAAACCAGCAGCCACCCACAAAACGGCATAACACAGCAAGCCACAGTTAGTGCCACCACACCAATTACACCCAAACTGCTGGGCAGCCAAGTTCCACAAAAGGAAGTCTAACGACCCAGGCAAACATTGGCCAATCTTTGTGTTGTGGGTGGGGAACGGCAGTGGTTGGGTTGGGTGGCTGGCAAATTTTGAAAGACAGTTCAGCATGATTGCACCTTAAAATGCGATTAAATAAATTTCATGGGAGCGTATGACATTCAAGAATTTACACCACTAATACTTGTTCCAGTGGTACGGTATAGACGACATCTCTCTCCCCCTGTTGCTTCGTCCTGCATGAAGCTGAATTGAATGAAAATGAATGTTTGCATAGCAGCAAATCCCGGAGAAAAGCCAATGTCGACAAAACCGAGAATCGACTGTCATTTACAACAAAATCTTCGACATTAATCAGCAATGGATGGAACGCAAACTATGGAAAGTACAGTACGACAATGCTTAGGTGTTGCCCGAAAGCAACAATCGGCCATCGGAGAAGTGCGGGGTGGGTGTGACCAAGTGTATTTCGTCATTCAAGCATTCACTCTATTCTATTCTTTCGATTCTATGTCGTTCGGATGAAAACAAGAAAATATTTGTTGGATATTAAGAAAAATCACACTTGAGTGATGGACTTCAGTGTAGTTCTGGGTGCGGATGGCGAGGATCAAGACACTGAAGTGTGCTTATTAATTTCTTGTCATTGCAGCAGCACGTGTCCGTAATAGACAACGGGAGGAGGAAAGCGGGGGTGAACGTCTGCAGATGTTTTTGTTGTTGTAAAGGAATCACTCAAAAATGTAACCAAATTTATTTCAAATCAAGCCCAACAAACAAACTTGGACTATTCCCCCCCTCCCCTCTCTCTCTTTACACAAACAAAATTACAAAAGAAAAACTAATTTTCATTATCATCATTACCACCACCTCCGCCCCTGCCCCGCTTCAAATACAAAAATGAAGAGGCTTTACAGGATAATTTTTATTTTTTCTATTTTTACACAAACTTTTCTTTCTTCACACTCTTGGAGATAATGAGGAATTTGTTGCATGGCGTCGCTTTTGCTGTCAGATTTATGGTCTGTCAATGCCTTTAATGTTCGGTTACATTTAATGAGTCTCAAGAAAAATGATTTGCAATTAATAATTGTGTGTTGTTGTTATTGTTCTTCCATGGCATATTTAGCTGCCACCAGGTCATTGATATCCAGCCACAGTCCATGGGCCGAGGAGGAGGAGGAGAAGGAACATGCCCGCTCATATTCGTTGATATGGCGGAATGTGTGCCATATTAATATCCTGTTATTGTTTGTCTTTGATTTGTTCGAGCTGGTCGAGTGTGGAGAGTAAATAAATATTCAGAATGTTGTTAATTTGTTTGTAGCGTGTCCAATGATGGACGTTATGTGTTGTCTATTTAATGTCAGCTATTTAATCATTGCCAATGACAATGGTATTCGGTTGGCTGACATCAAGTTGGTGCGATAGTTTTTTTTTTTAAGTGCGTATAATGGGATTGGAATTATGAGAATGGGAATGGAAAGGGTAAAGGGTAAAGTTTGGAAAATTTTTTGAAGGCGATCATAGATCATCATAGATTTAAATTCCTGCCTCAATTTTCTCGGAAGGTAGAGTGTCCTCAAAAGCCGGACGAAAGGACGTTATGTTGGTGGAGAAGTCAGTATACGGGGTGAGATGAAAAAACTGCAACCAATTTCAGACTGCTGTAATTTTTAAGCCAATCGTCCGACATCTGTTAAAATTATTCCAGTGACAGCTCATTATATTGTTCACAAGCGTACTAAAGCGTTTTGGTGAGAGTTTTCCAGGAAAAAAGTAATTCGTGATGGAATTCAAGCGTGATACTGTGATTTATATTTGGCTGGAAACCACTAGTTGCTATCGTCAGAGCACTCCAGTATTCAAATGAGAATAAATATTTTGTGTCTCGTACCATCGCTCGTTACCGTGATACTGGTAACGTAGCCCGACGTCAAGAAAGCGGACGGAAGAAAACAGCAACATCAGCAGAACTGGTTCGAAAAGTAAAGAAGCGACTTGGTCGAACCCCGCGTCGCAGTGGCCGAAAAATGGCTCGTGAACTGAACATATCGCAATATTCCATTCGGCAAATATTGAAAAATGAGCTCGGGGTAAAGCCATTGAAATTCCAAAGGTGCAAGAACTTACACCGCAACAGAAAGAAAATGGACTCAGAGCTAAAGAGTTGCTTCGCTTGGCCGAAAGTGGTGAACTTACGAATTTGGGTTTCTCCGTCTCCGATGAGAAAACATTCGTGGTCCAGGAGTTTTGTAAGTAAACAAAGTGATCGCGTTTACTTGCCAAAGAAGTCAGCTGAAAATGTGCAACTTCGGTAGGCCACCAGAACTCAAGCGCCGGCCATGGTGATGTTGTGGGCTGCCATAACAACCGATGGTTGCTCTCCGCCCATATTAATCGACCATGGCATCGGAATAAATGCGGAATAATATACTTGGGCACGTAAACATTATGGCCGCAGGTCTTGGACATTCCAACAGGGCTCAGCACCATCGCACTCAGCTCGCGCCACCCAAGAATGGTTACAAAATGAGGTTCCTCGCTTCATTTCTAGCGCACAATGGCCACCAAAATCTCCGGATACCAAGCCGTTGGACTATTGTGTCTGGAGTGTTTTGGAAATCAAGGTTGGCACTAAAAGATACCAAAGTGTCGATCACCTCAAGCAAGCTCTTCGCCGGGAATGAGCCAAAATGCCACAGAGCAACATTCGGGCAGCGATGGCCGTTTGAAGGCCATAATTCATGTTACAGGTAACTAATTCGAACAAATCTATACTTATTCTGAAATTTGACGATGAAATTTTGAAAAAAAAAAAAAATTAAAAATTATGGCGTTTGACTTTGTTGCAGTTTTTTTCATCTCACCCTGTGTATGTTTCATCCTATATTTTGTTCCAGCTATCGGATACAGCATAGAAATACCTCAGCTAAATTTTATAGAGATCGGTTCAGATTTGTGTATAGATAGCTTCCATATTTTTATGTTCATCCAATTTCACGTTTATTCAGCCTAAACATGCTCAAAATACGGATTTTGATGAATTTTGGATCAAACCGTCTAATTTTGTAGAAATCGATTAAGAGGACATAAATTCTCTACACAAAAACTTATTTTTTATTGGTAGCTCAACTAAACATGCAATTCGGTGTGGAGTATCATAAAGTCGGCCCTTTGGGCCTTTCCTTACTGGTTGAGTTTTTCTCTACCGATAACTAATCGCTTATATTCGGAGTTTCGAGTAATAATCATTTTTCCTTTGTAGTAATTTTTTTTTTAAATAACAATGACTAGCCATCAATCCTTCCACTGCACTCTTTTCATTTCAACGAAAATGGAAACACCCACAATTACCCTTTGAAAAATTATTTCTAAAAAAACCTAACTAACCACATCCTTATCTCTTTCCTGTCTATCGGACATTAGAGAGAAAACAACGACAACGAAAAGAAAACACATTAACACCTTCAAAGTGACATTAACACAGCCGACACATTCAAATTGCAAAAGACAAACAATAGAGGTACTAATGTGCTCAATTAATAAACAACAAAAACTGCCCACAAAAAGGAAAGCAATAGACCGGACAAACAACCTGACATAAATTTCCCTAAATGATTCGTTCATAATTTTCATTTGGCCTGGGAAACCAAACAATAACTGGACATTTAACTTCAAAAAATGGCGATAAAAATCAATACAATGGCCTGACAGAGGGATTTCCTGAATGGGGTGGGGAGTTTGTTTGTCCCTTCTAATGGGGTTACAAAAATATGATACATCACCGTTATTACCCACATTTCGACAGACATATATGAATCCTTTACTGCCTTGACTTGTCATATTCATCCAAACTAATTTCCAGCAATTATTCACTTTGGCAGAACGCCCAAATGAAAACGGAAATCAACTTTAAAAACAAAAAGCGAAAAGAAAAAATTCGGCCAATGGAAGAGGCATGACAGACATTAGCGCCACCATTGTTAATGGCCATATCATAAATCTATGATCGCGGTTATTTGGTTCACCTGTATGGGAGAAAACAGCGCTCACAACAAATACTAAAATAATTCACATAACAAAAAGAACATGACAAACCATTAGCACCACATTTGTATCGCCGAAGAGAGGAAACCCCGCAAACCGCAACATGGTCTAATAAAAACCAAACAACAAAAAACAAAAACATGTGGGGCAGTGGTCTTTGGCAAAATATGCCACAGCCCATATTGTGTACCTGTCCCATGGATACAAATTTCTTTTCGTTGCTCTTGTTTTACAGGTGGTGATCTTTATCGGAGCATAGAAACTAAAATATGCACCTTAACTAAGCCACCAGCACACACTTCCATGTGTGTTTCAATGTTGGTCCTAACAACCCAACCCAACACCAACGACTGTCTGGCTGGCTGACCGGCCACATGCTACAAGTTAATGGAAAGCAATTAGTCAAAAATAAGGCGGCTAAAAAAAACGAAAAAGAGAAGACAACTGCATAGAATGACTTTATTATCACTCCGCTCGCCCCTTTGCCCCTCGGCGAGGGAATTGAATGAATGAACGAATGTGTAAAAGGAGGTACGTTGACACTAATGAGCGATTTTGTTTTCGTCCATTTAAGACACATTTCTCCAAGGCAATTGATGAGTTGGAATTGATAAATACGTTGGCACCGAGTTTCCCTGGTTATGCTCTTGAATTGGCCCAAATATATTTGGCACCCCCTCCCTAGTTAGCTGATCTTTATCTGGCCAAAACAACCAACAATTTGAATATATTTTTTTGGTTTTATGAAATGCACAGCATTTAAGGTGTGTTGAGAGGTGTTTAGGTGCTTAAATAGCCATGAAATACATAAAATTCTGTTGAGGTGTCAAAGTGACAGGTTGCATTAACATAAATTAGCATATTTTTGGGGAGAAGAGGGGTGTTTAAGTACTCAATGGATTTTGATAAGGACCGTTATTTACAATGTGTTATTTTGAAAGGAATTTTTTTTTAAAGAAAAGGAACCAAATAAAGACATTTAACTAAATGCACTTGTCACTTGGGAAGTGATGAGGGAATTATACTCGTACATCATAATCACACCTGGTTTCACAAATGGATAAAACTCACTAATTGTGAAGCAGGTACCTTGAATGAGTTATTACAAGCCATAGACAACATATGTATCCTTCGGCCAAATATTTTTCAGAATAAATAGAAATTAATTTCTCCTGCGAAATTACTGAAAAACCTCAATTTTTTTTTTTGGAATTTTTTTTTCAGATTTTTAAATTTATATTCCAAACTATTTATTCTTCCAAAATTGGATTCACCAACGCCCAGACGGCTGAATTTAGAATCTTGAAATTTTTGCCGAGGGTCACCGATGGTCCGAAGGGGTCAGAGTCTGAGTTTTTTTAAAATTCGTACTAGAATTGTACGAGAATTATTAAAGGGTACAAAATATAGCACCCTTTGTATTTGATGAAGAGTAGAGCTAGAACTCTTATATTTGCAATGAGAGTCACTGATGAACAAAAGGGTTTTTGAAAAGTCACGCTACAAGTGTACGAAAAGTACTTAAATGTACTACATTTGGTACCATTTCATAACATGTGAACGGTTAGAGCTAAAATATTGAAATTTGGCATGGGAATCAAGGTTGAGGAGTAGAATCGATGTACGGGGTGAGATAGAACACCGCAATAAAGTCAAAAGCCATAGTTTTTACATTTTTTTAAAATTTTATTGAATGAATGCAACAAAATGTCGGAAATAGCATCAAATTTTAGAATAAGTTTAGATTTGTTCGAATTGGTCACCTTTGACACGAATTATGGCCTTTAAATGGCCAATAAAACCGTAACACGCTGCCCGAATGTTGCTCGGCGGTATTTTAGCCCATTCCCGGCGAAGCGCTTGCTTGAGCTGATCGACACTTTGGTATTTTTTAGTGCCAACCTTGCTTTCCAAAATACTCCAGACAAAATAGTCCAACGGATTGGTATCCGGAGATTTTGGTGGCCATTATGCGCTGGAAATAATGCTAGGAACCTCATTTTGTAACCATTCTTGGGTGGCGCGTTCTGAGTGCTATGTTGCCGAGTCCTGCTGGAATGTTAAAGGTCTGCGGCCAAATTGTTTGCGTGCCCAAGGCTTTAATACACACTCCAGAATATTTTCGTGATAATATTCGGCATTTATTCTGATGCCACACACGATTAATACGAGCGGAGAGCAACTATCGGCTGTTATGGCGGCCCACACCATCACCATGGCCGGCGCTTGAGTTCTGGTGGCCAACCGAAGGTGCACATTTTCAGCTGTTTGTTTACAAACTGCTGGACACCGAATGTTTTCTCATCGGAGAAACCCTAATTCGGCAGTTCACCATTTTCGGGCAAGCGAAGCACCTCTTTAGCTTTTTTGAGTCTATTTTTTTTGTGTTGTTGTGTAAGTTCTTGCACTTTTTGGAATTTCGATGGCTTTAGCCCGAGCTCATCTTTTCAATATTTCCCGAATGGAATATTGCGATAAGATCAGCTCACGAGCCATTTTTCGGCCACTGCTATGCGGGTTTCGATCAAGTCGCTTCTTTACTTTTCGGAACATTTCTACTGGTGTTTTCTTCCGTCCACTTCCTTGACGTCGGGCTACGTTACCAGTATCATGGTAACGAGCGATAGTAGTGTCGATGTAAGGAGGTAATTTTGTAAGTACTAAACGGTACTAATTCTAATTTGGAGGAACTGATGGAATGCAGATATTTCGAATTTAGATTACTTGCAGAGAGTTGGATTGTGATATGAAGGTGGTGTTCGATATGTCTGCACTAAAAGTGCTAAATTTGTAACAATTTCGATTTGCGTGAACCGTCGGAGTTGGAATTTTGAAATTTAGAAATAAGATTATTGTGGCGTTGTAGGACTGAGGAACTCCGGTAACTTTGGAATTCGTACTTGTGTGCACTAAATTGTACCAAATTTGGTACAATTTGATTTTTGGGAAAACTGGTAAAGTTGGAATACTGAAATTTGAAAACGAGATTTCTATTGGACCTTATGATGTAGGTAGTTATGAAAATTTCCACTTAAGTGTACTAAGTGGTTCTAAGGTAGAACACTTTGCATTGGGGTGAACCAAGAGAGTTGGTATCCTAAAAATTGGAGAAAATACTGTCGGAGTATAAGCTTGGGATATGTAGGTAGTATTGGAAATTTGTACTTATGTGTACTAAAATGTACTAAATAAAGTACAATTTGTATTTGGATAAACCAACAGGAGTGGAATCCTTAAATTTGGATTTGGGATTACTGTGGGACTGTAGGATTGGGGTATGTTCGAAGCTTTGGAAATTCGTACTTTTGAATTATCTGAACGGATCACGCGTAAAACTTGAAATATTGTAAGAGAATTAAAATTGGAATATAAGTTTGATATATGAAGGTGGTATTGGAAATGTGCACTAAGTGAGGGAACTGTACTAAATTGTACTAAATTTGAAACTGTTTCGATCAGGGTGACCGGATAAAGCTGGAATTTTTACACTTTGTATTGGGGTCCCTGTTGGTAGTAGGTTTGTGATAAGCAGGTGGTTTTGGAAATGTGTAATAGAAGTGCACGAAAAGTACTAAATAGTACTATATTTGAAAAAAATTGGTAGTAGCTGAACAGATATTGCTTTAAATGTGAAATTGTGTGTTCGGGTCGCTGTTAATGTGTGGCCTGAACATATGGAGGTTGTTTCGGAAATGTGTGCTATAATTGTATGAAAAGTACTGAATGGTACTATATTTGGTATTGGGTGAAGTGATAGCGTTGGAATCCTCAAATTTTATATTGAAGTCTTTATTGGCATCTGGAATGGAGACATGAAGGCGGTTTTGGAAATGTTTACTATGTTTGTTCGAAAAGTACTAAATTTGGCATTGAGTGAATGAATAGAGCTGGAATCTCGAAATTTGATATTGAAATTTTAATGGATATGGAACCATGTACTATAATTGTTCGAAAAGTATTATAAAGTAATAATTTTGGATCACGCTTGGTGTGTAGGATGAAGAGGTGAGGGTTTTCTTTGTTTTGGATATGCCAAGTAAATGTTATTTTGTTAATGGGATTGAGCTAAAATTCTGAAATTTAATATTGTGGTCAATTTCAGTTCAAAATCCGTAGCCGAATGTTTGAACTATTCTAAAAAAAAATTCTACTGAAAATTTTATAATTTTTCCAACATGCTTAGATACTGACCATGGAGAGTTCTACCCACTTTACTTATTCACCAACCTCATCTGCCTTTCCATTTAAAAATAATTTAAAAAATGTCATCACCATGGCCTTAGGCTTACTTAACATGTATAAAACTATTTGCAAAAATCCTGGTAGTGTATCACTAACCAAACATCATCGTATTAGGCAATGTCCTTTCACCCAGAGAAAATTACAACAGATGCCATAAATCTGCTTATAAAATGATCAACTTGGCTAATGCTCATAAAAAACTCGAAATATTTTCAAAACAGGAGTCAATTACCAAAGCAGAGTAGATATCCAACACTGATACCGAGTTCAAGTAATAGACACCACCACCATCAACATCAACGACAACGTGACACCACGACAGAAACAAAAAATCACGCCAGCCCTGCAAGCAACACATGAACGAGCACAGGCCCTGTCATCGCTCTACATACAATTTGGTTTGGCGGCTTAACAAAAAGGTCGTTGCTATTTCCCTGCAAACGACAAAAAAGGAAAACTGCTGGAAAATTTCTCTGGCAAAGTTCAAATATCGACAGAGTGTTGAAATGTGTGTGTGTGTGTAAAAAATATTATTTAATTCCTTTTTGGTTTTTTGTTCTTCCACCGTTGTTTGGCTGGCATCAGACTTATTATAATTAATCCGATAACAAAAGATTTTGCACTTGTTCCTGGAGTAAAATACACCACCCCTCTTCCCCGTGCCGGATCGTAAATTGCCAGATGAGTATGCAAACACCCCGCACCCAAAAAACGCTCGCCGGGTATTAAGTCTTCATAAATTTCTGGCTAAAAAAATACAAATGTTTAATTGTCATCACATGTGTCGACGATGAGTAGTTGTTAGGTAGGTAAGCAACAATTTCTGGCCACAAGAGCTGTTTTCCCTCCGCTTGGCAAATGTTGCAGAATCATTCGAGTAATCTAGAAAAATAGTGCCAACAATTTGAATGAACCGACAGAAGGAAATTATTATTTAAGAAGATTATAATGCCAAAAAATGCAAATATGGCCAATGCACGTGTTCAGCAGGACATGGACTCCTGTATTGCTGGCTAGCTCCGGCCATATGGGTAGTTTTTTTTTTCTTTCTTTCTCTTCTTTTACATGATTTGCTTATTTAGGTTTTTAGCCTGTCTGCATTTGAACATTGAACATTTTTTTATATTAATTTATTTAGATATTTAACTTTATAGAGATGTCTGTGCCGTTTTGGGTGCTGATTCAGCAAAATTAACACAACAGCAATCTCCAAAACCAACCACAATGGAAGAATGAATGGCCGAACATTTATAAGGCTGAGTGTCTGTCTGGCCGGTATGTTTGAACGAATGTATGAAGTGCAAGTTGGTGTTTGGTGGGTGTTGTTGAATATCTTCCGAGTCATTTAAATCCAACAGATGTTTGCATAAGGGAACGCGTAACTTAATAACAGATTTGCCTATTGTTTTTTATTCAGTGCTTCTGGTTTTTTGATTTTTGAAGAGGAAATATTTACAACAAAAGGGGATATTGATTTCGGGTATAATTTTTTGATATGTTGCTATTTTGTGTCTAATCATGATCATTATTTTTGGGATTAAAATTGATACTAAGTTGAAAGTTTTTTTTTTCAACAAGAAAAGCAATTATTCAAAACTTTTTTATGGGATTTTCAGATCAGGAGATGTGTTTTCCACAACCTATATATAGAGTTCAAGCGTATATACAACAATATTCGTTAAGCGGAAGGATAAAACTAATATATTTTAGATCAGACATGAAGTAAGTGTAACCATTCATGAAATAAGCACTAGTTACAAAACGGTAAACATATAAAAAATAAGTTGAATTGTGTTAGTAATGGATGTTCTCTGGAATGGCTGAATCTATTATGTTTCTGCGAACTTAACATTAAAGGTGACTCTAATGCCGAGGTTTTTATGCATTTTTGTGAACACTGTATTCATTTCGAAACATGTATTTGAAAATATTTCAACCAGTGACTGACATCAACGCCCAGGCGAAATGACTGAAGCTAAAATTTTGAAATTTTGCATATGGCCAATGAGGTGTGCCTAGAGGTAAAAAAAAATTCGGTTTTTAGAAATTCGAACTATAAGTGTACTAAAAGGTGCTAAAAAATGGAATCTTCAGTTTTGGGCAAACGGATAGAGCTAGAAATCGGAAATCTACAATGAGCGTGACTAATGGGATATAGAATATATGTACCAAAGGTTATCTTTGGAAACTCGAGCGCTGTGTGTGTTCTAAAAGTACTAAAAAAAATCTAAGATTGGTACCATTTTCATTATGTGAATGAATAGAGCTAAAATCCTGACACTTGTTACAGGAATTACGGTAAGAAAGTAGGTTTGATATAAAAAGGAGGTGGCTCGGATTCAAATAAAAAGTTGGTGAGTACTACAGTACACTGAGTACTACAAGTATAAGAAAAGTACTAACTGGTAGTAAATATAGCCCTGTCCAGGGCTTGAAATCTGAATTGCGGTGTCAGGGCCATTGTTAATGTGTAAGATTGGTACTAAATGGCATCAAATTTCATATTTGAGGAAGGTTTCCAGCTATAATTCTGAAATTTAGAATGAGAATTGACGAAATGGTGTAGCATACATGTACCAACGATTTTCTTTGAAATTTCACTTAAAGAACGAAAATGCACTAAATTTGGTACCATTTAGGATTTGAGAACGGATAGAGCTAAATTCTTGATTTTTTGTATAAGGTACTAAATTGGTATTGGATGAACTGAGCTTATAATTTGATATTTGGCTTTATGACCATTGTTAGTGTGTCGGGTTGAGATTTGGAGGTAATTTTGTAAATACGTACTAAAAATACAAAAAGAACTAAATGGTACTAAATTTAGCATTTGAAGACGAAATAGAGTTAAAGATCTCATATTTTGTGGTAGGATCACTTTTATTGCAGTGGTGGTGACATGGAGGTGCCTTTGGAAATATGTAGTAAAAAGTACGAAATGGTAATAAATCTGGTATTTGGGGAAGGGATAGAGATAGAATAGTGAAATTTGGAATGAGTATCGATGAAGGTATAAAAACACTCAATTTGGTACCTCCTTGGGATTATATTCGAGCACATATTCCCAAAATGGTACGAAATTTATTGTTTTTTAGTAGTTTAAGTATAGAGCTAAGTTTTTGACATTTGGTGTAAGAATTATGTTTGGGAGGTAGAGTTGATATAAGGAGGTGATTTTGAAAATGTGTACTACAAGTATACGAAAAGTACTAATTGGTACTAAATTTGGTATTTGGCGAACTGGTAGTGCTTGAAACCTGAAATATGGGTCTAAAGTCTTTCTTGGTGTGATAGTTTAGATTTGAAGGTGGTTTTGCGAAAACGTACAAAAAAAGTGTGATACGTACTAAATTGTACTTAATTTGGTGTTTGGGGAAAGAATATGGTCAGAATTCTAAAATTTAGGATGAGGATTACTGAAGGGGTCGAGGATAGATGTACCAAATTTTTCGTGTGGAAATTTGGACTATAAGTGTACTCAAAGTACTTAGAAGGCCTAAACATTTGGTATTATGTGGACGGAGAGAGCTAAAACCTTGAAATTTGATATAATAATTATGTTTGGGAGGTAGGGTTGTTGAGATGACGTGATAAATTTAGAAATAATACTCCGTTTAGTACAATTTAGTTTTGGATGAACGTGCGGAGCTGAAAAGTTGATATTGGGGTCACTGTCACGTAACAGTTTCCTCTGACTCCAAAATGTAACTCCCATAAAGCCATAATACACTCCCAAAAAATGTTCATAGTTGGCATTATCTACTTCACAAAAATTCTCAATATAGGTGTAGCGTATCATATAGTCGGCCCCGCCTGACTTTTGGCTTTCCTTTACTGAATTAACGCTAACAAAATGAGCATAAGTCCGCCAAAGTGTTTAAAACACAAAAGATTTTTAGGGATATTTACTCATATATTACGTTCTTAAATTCTTCCATAAAAAAATAACTGATGGTTCAGCAAAAAACAAATGCGAAAAAATACGAGTCATTTGGAATAAGTTAAATATTTAAACATGCAAGGACTAGCAAGACATAACAATGAGTAAAAGCAAAGAGGACTAAGTGCAATATTTGATAGTAAGAAATTTATAAATATAATCATTATATATTAAAAACTGTATAAAAATAATCAGATTCTATGAGAAATTTAGCTTTTTTTTGTCAAAAGCTGTACAATTTCCTTAATTTTGAACTTAGGTCCTTTTGTCTTTTGTCTCTAATTTTATTTTTATTTTATTTATCCTTTTCTGCTACAAAATATTGTTGAGTTTACCTCTTGGCCAAAACAAGCAAACATCAGACAACGTCTGTTTTATTTTTTGCAACAGGCATTTCTTATTCGCTGTTGAAGTCTCGCTTCTGCACTCATTTGAAATCTTGATCCTTGGCATTGTCCGAAAAAAAGGATATTATGTTTTGTCTATTTATTCGCGCATAATTCACTCATTAATCATTTTTTCAGATAAAAACAGGGAAAAAACAAAAAAGAATAATACTCCCCAAAGAAAATGACAAAATAAAATAAATTTGCAATGGGTTTTGCAAACAATGGAAAATTCGCAATGGGTGGTAAACAATAGGGCGAAATAAAATAAAAATTTGCTAAAAAAGAAGGACATTTTGTAACTTTAAGAAAATAAAATGTGTAATCTATTTAATCATTTATTACAGTTCCGAAATCTTTATGTTCGGAATCATTTTTGTTCCCATTTTACCTTATGCCTTTTTTTAACATTTTATCAATAAAAAAGTACAACAATTTTCCAAAAATTCCCTCATATTCAATTGTTGTAAAAAAGGAAATAAAAATATTTCCTCTTTAAGACAATAAAATATGTGGCAAATTTTTGAAAGTCAAAAATCTAGGTTTTTATAATTTTTTATTGATGCAATTTTTCACCACATTTTTTTCATTATTCGGGGTAGAACTAAACAAAGAAAAAATGCATAAAATATCAACAGTAGTTTTATGTATTTTCTTCTTTATTTAGTTCTACCCCTAATAATGCAAAATATGGTGAAAAATTGCATGAATAAATATTTTTCAAACATAAACATTGTTTAATTGTTATCCATAAAAAAACCAGAAAATGCATTCTTCTTCCTTTAATAAAAAATAACCCATAAAATTCATAGTTCGCCTCATTCGTCTCTTGCCCTATCCTAGTGTGAAATTATGCAATTAAATTTGTTTGCATTATTTGGGTGTTTTATTGCCTTTATTGAGACGTGCCTAACAATGCCTGACCGAGATTTTACCCAATTTCTAAGATTTATTTCTTAAAGTAGGATGTGCTGAGGGAAAACAGTTTTATGATGGACTACTTTTATGGTCTGTGTTTCAATGGGAGTACTGCGTTTTTTTTTTTTTTTTTTTTTTGAGAAAAACAATTCATAATAATTTTATGTGAATTGCACAGGAAATAAAATCGTTCCATTTTGTAACAAAAAAAAAAAGGAAAATAAAAACATAAAATTACTCTTTTTTGAGGATCAACTTCATGCTTCCGATAATAAATTTGAAATGCGTATTAGAAAATGGAAGGATATAGGTTACGGTAGAATAATGAAATCCAATGATATTGGCTTAATTTTTCTAGTACCCGTTTATACCTAAAACAGATTCTTGGTTCGCAGTCAAATGCATTACAAATAATGACAACTATACAGGGTTAGATGAAAAAACTGTATCCAATTTCAGACTACAGTCATTTCTAAGCCACTCGTCCGACAGCTGTTAAAATTATTCCAGTGACAGCTCATTATATTGTTTACAAGTATACAAAATCATTTTGGTAAGAATTTTCCAGAAAAAAAGTTGTTCGAGATGGAATTCAAGCGTGATAGTGTGATTTCTTTATTTTTGGCTGGAAAACCACAAGTGGCTATCGTTAGAGCAATCCAGCATTTAAATGTGAATAAATTTCGTACCATTCCTCGTTACCGTGATACTGGTAGCGTAGCCACACGTCAAGGAAGTGGACCGAAGAAAACAGCAACATCAGCAGAAATAGTTCGAAAAGTAAAGAAGCGACTTGATCGAAACCCTCGTCGTAGTTGCCAAAAAATGACTCGTGAGCTGAACATATCCCAGCATTACATTCGGCATATATTGAAAAATGAGTTCGGGGTAAAGCCCTTGAAATTCCAAAAGGTGCAAAAACTTTCACCGCAACAGAAAAAAATAAGCCGAAAGTGGTGAACTGCCGAATTTGGTTTTCTCCGATAATTTGAGATTCGTTGTCCAGCAGTTGGTAAACAAACAAAATGATCGTGTTTACTTGCCAAAGAGGTCAGCTGAAAATGCGCACCTTGGGTTGGCCACCAGAACTCAAGTGCCGGCCATGGTGATGATCTGGGCCGCCATAAAAGCCAATGGTCGCTCTCCGCTGGTAATAATCGACCGTGGCATCAGAATAAATGCCGGATATTGTCGCGAAAATATTCTGGATGGTGTATTAAAGCCTTGGGCACGCAAACATTTTGGCCGCAGACCTTGTACATTCCAACAGGACTCAGCACCACCGCACTTAGTACGCGCCACCCTCTATTTCCAGTGCACAATAGCCACCAAAATCTCAGGAATCCAATCCGTTGGACTATTGTGTCTGGAGTATTTTGGAAGGCAAGGTTGGCACTAAAAATACCAAAGTGTCGATCACCTCAGGCAAGCGCTTCGCCGGGAATGGGCCAAAATACCGCAGAGCAACATTCGGGAAGCATGTGGCAGTTTCATTGGCAGTTTGAAGGCCATAATTCGTTCCAAAAGTGAAAATATTTCCTAATTCCTTTGATCAATTTTTACTCGACCTGGGTAACATAAGGCCTGAAAGTATCATAAAATTTCACTTTAGGCCGACACTGCCAAAAGAAGAAATATTCTACAAGAAAATTCACAACTACTCTCAGAGTGAATCACATATCTGGGAACAATAGTTTGTACGAAAATTTCATTCAAAATGTATGTGGAAAAAGTTAAAATTTTTTATGTGCTTTTTTACTTTCAATTAAAAACGTTACCAACCAGAGTTAAAATCTCCACGTATACTTCATTTTTTGGGAAGAGTGTCAAAAGAAGGATTATTTAAGATCAAATTTCATTGGAAGTATCTGAACAAAAGACATTTTTATATTTAATATTTACCATGAAAATGCATCATAATTTTTTGTTACTAAAAATATATTATTTATTTCTGAAAAACTTATCACATTTTCCCAATCCAATGAAAATGTTCTTATTATTTCAATAAAAATTTTTCTTATTCTATTATGCAATAGCCATTTTGGATTCTGGAAAGTTCTTAGTGGACTTGGGCGAACCCCCAAAGGAGTTTCGGATTCTTAGGCCAACGTAATTGAGGGGTTTATATTGTTTTGATTGGACTTAAAGGCACTCCGATGATTTGTGATAAATGTTACAACATTTAAGATAGATCTTTGCAAAGTGATAGAGATCTCAAGTTTATATTAAGGATCATTGGTAGAGAATATGGGCTGTAGCTCCCAAAGAAGTTTATTTTTTAAAAGAATATTGTAAAGGACGTGAAGATTTTAATACTAAATAAGGGTCTTGGAAGGTCTATGCAATCCAAAGCCTACTTCTTTTTATATTTTTTCAAGGTATAGCAAAGCTAAATATGTCTCAATTTTTAAATAACTTTATTTACAACACTTAAGTATGTCCCAATACCTTGTATTTTTCCTCCTCCCCTCCTTTCCATCAGAAAAATTTCTCATTTTTAAAATGCCTCCAATAGAACAAACATATCATTAAATTTTCAAAACCCACCTTTACAACCTCACCACTGTCCCAAAAACGCAAATTAGACTATAACATTTCGTTCAAAACTCCGTGAAATTAGCCTGTAATCAAATCACAAAACAAATAAAGCTGACAACAAAAAATCAACAATTCCAACATAATTATATTGATTGCAAAGACAGGAGGGCAGACAGACAACAATGAAGGAAAGTAACTTCACGCAAACCCAAGGAAAAAAATACGAAACAAATTTCTTGACAACTCCCGGCTAACTACTCTCAGTTGAAGTGTAGTCATGCATGTCCGGCAGCAAGGAACAAAAGGACACAGGCAGCAAAAAAAAAAAAAATTACAAATCAAATATAACGTGGAAAAATACGTCCTTAATTTTCCAAATCAATGTTAGGCAATCGTGCCATTGACAATTTGTGATTTCTATTAGAAAACCACTTAAGCGTGGTCGACGTCCAGCCATTCATTCCAAAGCGAACACACAAAAGGATCCGGACACAAAAACTTGCTGATGAGGCTAATTTAAGTCGAAGTCAAAAATGAAGTAAAGTAGCAGAAGCAATGGCACTCACTTTGAATACACCTAAATTAGCCTTTGGCCATTCGACCAATTATCTTGGGGGGCGAAGCAAGCCAGAGATGATAAATTGTGGAAAATTGTAAAGAAAGAACCTCACGTGAATGGAAAAAATTCAGGGTAATGGTATTTTGTCCACCATGCCATTGAAGGCGTGCAAAATTGTGATGTAATTACGAAAAATTCAAAATTTCCAGCAATAACTATTGACAATTTTCACAGAATTTTCATGGTACATGGTGGAGGTACAATTTATAAGGGAACAGTGTATGTGTTTGAAATGTGTTGAAAAATTGACAGCCGAATTGCCAGTAATGACAGGCATAACTACACCAAATAAGGATAATAGTTATTGTTAGGTTATTGGAACCAATGGCCTTTCAGCAGGACAAACTTAGAGAAGGCGATTGAAAATATTTTCTACATTTGGGTATCGAAAAATATTTGACTAGAAAATAATTCTGGAAATTTACAACAAAAGATGTAAGATGGTACCATAGCTCGTCATGTTATGATGAATTCATCGCTACTTGGCAAGAGAATTTTAGCTCAAGCTTGCGAGAGGGTATGAAAGGGAAAGAGAGTCCAGAAATTTCAAATTATTAAATCGATACTGTAAAACCGATGGTTCCAAGTACAAAACTCGGCAATAGTTTGACTTTTACTATTTTTTCTTCAACAGGACCAATTTGATTTTAAGCCCTCTCATAACTCATTAATTTTTGCGAACAAAAATTCGTACAACATTGTCCGACAACGTAATGACCACTCCTTGCTCATTTTCTCAGATAAAAATGGCCCAATTATGCCTCAAAATCCGCATCAAGCAGTGTATCGTTTTGGGAGCATCGATGTATGTGTGTAGGTTTTCTGTACCCAAAATGCGACGATTTTCCCTGTTTTCAAAACAAGCGAATGGAGCTTCCCTTCTTAAAAATATCCTACCTAATTTTCGCACACATTCTGCAACACGAGCATGGTTTTCAAAGTAAAGTCGCAATATTACCCAGACAACAGACATGTACGAATCACGAAAAAAGCACTACTTGAAAAAAACACTTTATATTGCGGACCCTATATTTATCAATTCCTGGCTGTTAGGTGAGATTTGTATTTATTCTGAGACGCATGATAGAATTTTATGGCAAATTTGTGCAGGAAGTGATAGTTGCTATTAATGGCGATCATTATGGGGCCATGTTGAACGAATTTCGAATTGTTGTGATACAGTCCCGAAAAGAACCAAAAAGACCATTTTGGTGGCCCACTTCAGGTATACCATTTTCCGACAAAAAATTCTTTTTATACCCTCCACCATAGTTAAGTTTGTCACTTCGTTTGTAAAACCTCGAAATATATATTTTAGACCCCACAAAGAATATATGTATATACTTGATCAGCATGAAATTCTATGTCGATTTAGCGATGTCCGTCGACCCGTCTGTCCGTCTGTGGGAATCACTCTAGCTTCCGAACGAAATGAAGTAGCAGGACTTTGCAGGACTTTTAGTATTGAAAATTGACCATACCACGTCCACGTTTTGGTATAGCCCCCATATAACGGCACCTCCCGATATTCGGTATTTTGGTGATTTTAGCGACATTATTTACCGGAATTGTTTCAAATTTGGTATTTGAGGTTCGTTATGGATACTAAAGCCTATGACAAAAAATTGTCTGTGCAGGTCCACGTCTTCGTATAACCCCCATATAACTATACCTCCTGATATTCGATATTTTGATGATTTCAGCGACATTATTCTCAGGAATTATTTCAAATTTGGCATTTGAAGTTCGTAATGGATACTACATCCTATGACAGAAAAATGTCTGTGTAAGTTCACGTCTTCGTATAGCCCCCATATGACGCTACCTCCCTATATTTGGCAAAATTCGTTTTAATGGTGGAGGGTATTCAAAGGGTACGGGGAAGGGAGTAGTATTGTCAAAAATACTATTTACCTTAAATGTCAGGAAATCATAATCCGAATATTTCAAAAAATCCCCAATTATTTCCGATTTTATATCCATCTCCATTGACATCCCTACAACGCATAACCATGGCATTAACTCATCAACCGCATGTGAGAATTTCTTTCAATTTAGTCATTGATGTGTCGATAGATTCTATCATTCAATCCATCAATTATGCTTGTGGCCATACAAATCATACCTTCTAATAATCCAAATTGTAATAATGCCGAGTACAGTGCAGTGCTCCCTAATTAAATTACACACAGTTCAAGCTTAGTAAAATTGAAGACAAATGATGTAAATTTTGCAAGGGTTCAATAGAAGCCAACAAAACGAAATGTTGTTTAAGAAACGGCAAACCAAAACAAAGTTGAAGGCAACAGCTTCTCGAAAGGAAGAGTTCATTCATTCCATTGCCAAAGTTATTGTTTAGCAATACCCTCCCGTGCTATCCGTGGATGGTCTCATTGTAAGGCAAGCGGGGGTAATGGCGATTGCTGTTTTCGCAACAACCCAGCAGCAGGGATATGAGTACAACTACAACAATTATCATTACAACCCTTGTTGTTGCTGTTATGTTCATGTTTTTTTTTTTTTTGCAAATAACCCATTGATTTTTATGTTGCGGTAGGTCATTCAACTTTGCCATCACATTAAATAAAACGCAGTCTTGGGCGAAATTTCCCTTTTCATGTGTTGTTTTTTTCATGAAAAAAAAAAATCCATTAAGTTTTAAAAAAAGTACATTTTTATATCCTACACCTAAAAAGTTATTTTTCCCTACTTCTTGAAATGCCACAATCTTTTTCGTTGTTGTTGTCTGTTTCTATTTTAATGACATTTGTTTCAATACTTTTGCTTTTCATTGCTGGCTGCCATCATGGCTGGGGAGTTTTTGTGCCACCACAACGAATGCAAAAAGAAAAAAAATCGTCATGCTCCCCTACATAGCTTTGGGCTTAATCTCACTTTACCTTCCCGTTTTTGTGTGAGTGCGGATCCATTAAGAAAAAGCGAGAAAAAAAAGAAACTGGGACTCCCCTTTAGGCATTTACTTTGGCATAGCTGCATTGCCTTGCCTTGCCTTACTTTGCCCAGCAGCAGTATGCCACCAAAAAGAATGTGTCAAGGAATTTTTACTGTATCGGAAGGCAGGCAGCAGAAGAAATGGGGAGAAAAATGTCTAAAAACTTGCAAAAAAGGGGTGAACTGCAAAAAAAAGTATCTGTATTGAAATCTTATGCGAAGTGCAGCGATTTGTTTTGTTCGTCTTGCTTTTTAGGGGAGCTGTAAATGACAGATGTCAGTTTGAGAAGGTGACAGTATTAGATTTCTTTTGTTGCAAAAAAAACGAAAAAAGTGGGAAAACCAAATAATTTTAGATTTAACAATTCAAACCGAGCTATATCGATATACAGGGTGCGATACAAAAATGCAAAAAAATCCAGGGCCATAATTTTTAAATTTTTAAACAATTTTATTGATTGACCGCAAAAAATGTCGGAAATAGCATCAAATTTTGGAAAAAGTTTAGATTTGTTCGAATTGGTCACCTTTGGCACGAATTATGGTCTTCAAACGGCCAATGAAACTGTCACACGCTGCCCGAATGTTGCTCTGCGGTATTTTGGCCCATTCCCGGCCAAGCGTTTGGTTGAGGTGATCGACACATTGGTATTTTTTAGTGCCAACCTTGCTTTCTAAAATACTCCAGACACAATAGTCCAACGGATTGGTATCTGGAGGTTTTGGTGGCCATTGTGCGCTAGAAATGAAGCGAGGAACCTCATTTTGTAATCATTCTTGTGTGGCGATGGTGCTGAGTCCTGTTGGAATGTCCAAGGTGTGCAGCCAAAATGATTGCGGGCTTTAATACACCCTCCAGAATATTTTCGCAATAATATTCGGCATTTATTTTGATGCCACGGTCGATTTATACGCGCGGAGAGTGATCATCGGCTGTTATGGCGGCCTACACCATCACCATGGCCGCCGCTTTAGTTCTGGTGGCGAACCGAAGGTGCAAATTTTCAGCCGTATACTTCGGCAGGTAAATTCGATCATTTTGTTTGTTTACATTGTTCGGCTGGACATTGTCCTCATCGGAGAAAACCAAATTCGGTAATTCGCAGCCCTTTTTGAGTCCATTTTCTTTCTGTTGCGGTGTAAGTTATTGCACTTTTTCGAATTTCAAGGGCTTCACCCCGAGCTCATTTTTCAATATTTGCCGAATGGAATATTGCGATATGTTCAGCTCACGATCCATTTTTCGGCCACTGTGACGCGGTTTTCGAACAAGTCTTTACTTTTCGAACCATTTCTGCTGATGTTGCTGTTTTTTTAAGTCCACTTCCTTGACGTTGCTACTGGCTACGCTTCCTGTATCACGGTAACGAGTGATGGTACGAGACCCAAAAGATTTATTCACATTTAAATGCTGGAGTGCTCTAACGATAGCCACTTGTGGTTTTCCAGCCAAATATAAGGAAATCACACTATCACGCTTGAATTCCATCACGAATAATTTTTTTTTCTGGAAAATTCTCACCAAAATGCTTTTGTTCGCTTGTAAACAATATAATGAGCTGTCACTGGAATAATTTTAACAGCTGTCGGACGAGTAAATTGGAAATGACAGCAGTCTGAAGTCGGTTGCAGTTTTTGCATCTCACCCTGTATGTGAAGTATATTTAAAATGATAGGGGCATTTGCAAAAAATCTAAAAAAAAAGGAAGGGCCAAGTTTCGACCAAGCAACATGCCTAGGTCTCCTCCAAATTTCCTGAAGAAGATTTGCCTGAGACCCGTCCGTCATTTCCGTGAGGAGCATTTTTAAACGTATCAAATTAAATACAGCCTCTATAGCCACAATTATGAGATTAAGAAAAATAACTAGACTAAATTAAATTTAAAGTCCTTTCCAGCTTAGAAAGAATTCCAAAAAAGTTTTTTTTTCTAAAATTGAAATGTCAAGTAAGTATCACAATTCTCCACAAGAAGATAAAACTAGAAAAACATAGGAGCTTGTTGCCGCTTTTTTTGTTGTTCTTTCTTATTGTTGTTGCTGTTAAAGCAATATTCATATACAGCATTTCAGCTACCTGTCCTGCTGCGAAAATTGATTGCATTTTGTAAGGGAAATCATGTTTTGTTCACAAAAAGAGAACGCAAACGTTTACAATGGCTAACTACACAAAAGAAAGCAAACCAACAAAAAAAGACGGATGCAAATAAGGAATATTTTTTGGAAAAAAGAAAGATGTAGAAACATATAAATGGCCGTCATTTAGGCGAAATTGACTTGTAACCCAGCTGCAATTTACGAAAAAGCGGTAAAAAAATATTCTGCAAAAAACTATTGAAGTTTGAATGAAATGTAACAGCAGAACGCAAAAAATTTAGCATGGAAATTGAAAAAAGGATGAAGGGAAAAAACATTGAATTGAGGCAATGCAATACAGACACCTGCTGAGTTTCGGAAGGAAAAAACTAGAAAAGTCCAAAATATTTGAACATGAAATGAGACATGATAATGGATTAAGTTTTAAAGTTTTTAACAATTGAATATTTCTTTAGAAATCATTGAAAACTATTTTAGATCCCGAATTTTGTAACGATTAATTGAAATCTAAGCGACTAGTTTAGTACGAACACGATACCAACTACCATAAATATTCTAAAGGACAGTAAATTCACTATCAAGGCAACAACAACCAATACGGTCAAGTCTTGAACGGTATTGAGCTACATAAAGGAGATCAACAGCTATTGTCAACAAGGATCATCAGTACGCATCATATGTGTAGTACATATCAAAGGTTAGAGGTTACGTACGGGCATACATGTTGGCGAAAGATGCCAGCATTTTAAGGGACATAGAGAGATTTTGGGCGATACATGGCCACACATTCTTAGGGGAATTAGCTAGAACCCTATGGGGGTGTACCAATTGAGGAAAAGACAAATGACTTAATACCATTAAGTAATGTTTAAACGAGGAGACTATCTGGTACAATACGTGTCATCTTGGTTTGGAAGCTCACCTACACAGAAAGGGTTGTACCGACACTGGTACTTGCGGAGCATGAGAGGAAGGAAAAAATTTAGAACATTTTCTTTGCCACACTAAGTACTTTTCCTACACGTTATTGTATACATTTGCAAATCCACCTAATAACAGGGTGAGATAAAAAACTGTAACAAAGTCAAATGCCATCATTTTTACATTTTTTTCTTAATTTTTATTGAATGAAAGCAAAAAATGTCGGAAATAGCATTAAATTTTAGAATAAGTTGAGATTTTTCCGGATTGATAACCTTTGGCACGAATTATGGCCTTCAAACGGCCAATTAACCGTCACACGCAGCCCGAATGTTGCTCTGCGGTATTTTGGCCCATTCCCGGTGAAGCGCTTGCTAGAGGTGATCGACACTTCGGTATTTTTTAGTGCCAAACTTGCTTTCCAAAATACTCCAGACACAATAGTCCAGCGGATTAGTATCCGGAGATTTTGGTGGCGATTGTGCGCTGGAAATGAAGCGAGAAACCTCATTTTATTAACATTCTTTGGTAGCGCGCGCTGAGTGCGGCCAAATTTTTTGCGTGCCCATGGCTATAATACACCCTCCAGAATATTTTCGCGATATTATTCGGCATTTATTCTGATGCCATGGTCGATTATTACGAGCGGAGAGCGACCGTCGGCTGTTATGGCGGCCCACACAATCACCATGGCCGGCTTGAGCTCTGGTGGCCAACCGAGGGTGTACATTTTCAGCTGACCTTTTTGGCAAGTAAACACGATTAGTTTGTTTGTTTACAAACTGCTGGACAACGAATGTATTCTTATCGGAGAAACCCAAATTCGGCAGTTCACTACTTTCGGCCAAGCGAAGTAACTATTTACCTCTTTTGAGTCTATTTTCTTTCTGTTGCGGTGTAAGTTCTCGCACTTTTTGGAATTTCAATGGTTTTACCCCGAGCTAATTTTTTAATATTTGCCGAATGAAATATTGCGATATTGTCAGCTCTCGAGCCATTTTTCGGCCACTGCGACGGCGAATTTAAAGTCACTTCTTTACCTTTCGAACCATTTCTACTGATTTTGCTGTTTTCTTTCGTCAACTTCCTTGACGTCGGGCTACGCTACCAGTATCACGGTAACGAGCGATGGTACGAGACACAAAGTATTTATTCATATATTAATGCTGGAGTGGTCTAACCATAGCCACTTGTGGTTTTCCATCCAAATATCTATCACGCTTGAATTCCATCACGAATAACTTTTTTCTTCTGGAAAATTCTCACCAAAATGCTTTTCTACGCTTGTAAACGATATAATGAGCTGTCACTGGAATAATTTTTACAGCTGCCTGACGAGTGGCTTGGAAATGACAGCAGTCTGAACTGGTTATTTCACCTCACCCTGTATATATGAATAATTTTTTAAAAATATTCTGATATTTTGGGTTCTTAACCATTCTTTGAAGAAAAATATCAAAAAGTCCCCTTTAGTTAATAGCTTGAGGGTGATATTTGTCAAGACCTTACAATATCTTATATAATTATTTAGCTCTATATAACTTTTATATAAATTTAATAATTAAAATCGTTATATATTTCTCTGTAGAATTTGTTTCCGGAGAACTTTTGTCGAAATGCATTTTTTAACGGTTTTGTCATTAACATAAATTTAAATTAACATTATTGTAAACTGTAATTATATGCCGTTTACATTCAACAGCACTCTGACACGTTGCAGTTGTAAACACATTCCATTTGCCGAACTCATGCCAAACGGGAAATTATCCTATTGTCTTCATTGAGGCTTTGGTAGAGAGTGAAAGAGAGAGCTTTATACTGCCTCCCCTTTAGGTAGTTGGGGTTTTACGTTTCATATTGAAAAGGGAAATTCTATGAACATTGCAATGCTATTTCAATAAAGTTGATGTGCATAAAATGAGTTTATATAATGCCATGGGGAGGGGGAACAGAGTGGCAGAGGAAGATTTATACAATAAATAAAGAAGAGAAAAACTCAAGTTCCTTGAGGACCCACAAGAAAACCTTCGAATTGTCCTTCCACTACTTAATTTTCTTTCACATTTTTTATCTTCTCCCCCTTTTAGGCCACCCCTCTGCCACGGTGCATTTCTGTTGATAACTGTCAAAGTCATAAAATGACATTTGCCGACAGTGTTTATGGTAATTATTTATTTTGACACAAAACAAAACATCAAACGGCTGACTAACATTAAGGATTCTCTTCTTTGTCTGGTGGCTGAGGTATGAGTTGCATGGCCAAATAAATGACTGCACTTTTATGCGTATGTACCTCCTCCTACTCTCCTCTCCTCTCTAACTAAGGAAGCAGACATTCAAATAAATAAATGAAACCTTTACAATGATTATGATGTTGATTCAGTTGAAAATGTTGAAATTTTATTAACCAAACGCATTTATATGAAAAGCCATCATATTGATATCTCGTCGCTCGAAAAGGTAGCTGCTGCACGAGTTTGCAAAAATGTTGATAACATTAATTACATTTGCAATGACAGTTATCCTTCACACTCACACAGAGGGTGTGTTTATTCTACTTCTTCCTTTACGAGAATATTTTGATGTGGCCTAGGTATGATCTGCTTGCAAATATTTTCGTAACATTAAAATGCAGCAAAACATAAAATTTTATGTTTATTAGATTTTGCTGTTTTGTGATGCTGTAGCAGAAACAGAAATTAAATGACAATTTTAATGAAAATTAAAGTCAATCTTCATCAAAATAAAATGAGAAAGTTTTAAATGGAAATACAATCGAAATTTAAGAATAATTTATTTTTTTGCTATATAGGGTGAGATGAAAAAACTGCAACGAACTTCAGACTGCTGTCATTTCTAAGCCTCTCGTCCGACAGCTGTTTAAATTATTCCAGTGACGGCTCATTATATTGTTTACAAGTGTACAAAAGCATTTTTGTGAGAATATTCCAGGACGTGATAGTGTGATTTCTTTCTATTTGGCTGGAAAACCACAAGTGGCTATGGTTATAGCACTCCAGCATCTAAATATGAATAAAGTAAAGAAGCGTCTTGATCGTAACCCGCGTCGCAATGGCCGAAAAATGGCTCGTGAGCAGAGCATATCGCAATATTCCATTCAGCAAATGTTGAAAAATGAGCTCGGGGCTTATGTGCACCTTCGGTTGGCCACCAGAACTCAAGCGCCGGCCATGGCGATGGTGTGGGCCGCCTTAACAGCCGATGATCGCTCTCCGCTCGTATTAATCGACCGTGGCTTATTTTGATGCCACGGTCAATTAATACGAGCGAATATTATCGCGAAAATATTCTGGAGCGTGCATTAAAGCCTTGAGCACGCAAACATTTTGGCCGCAGGCCTTGGACATTTCAACAGGACTCAGCACCATCGCACTCAGCACGCGCCACCCAAGAATGGTTACAAGCAAGCAATGTTGGCAGTTAAAAATACCAAAGTGTCGATCACCTCAAGCAAGCGCTTCGCCGGGAATGGGCCAAAATATCGCAGAGCAACATTCGGGCAGCGTGTGACGGTTTCATTGGCGTTTGAAGACAATAATTGCCAAAGGTTACTAATTTAAACAAATCTAAACATATTCTAAAATTTGATGCTATTTTCGAAATTTTTTGTTTTATCTCACCCTGTATAGGTGCTTTAGCTATATCTGAACCGATTTTCTCCAAATTTGAAATACTTATTTTTAGTCTAAATTCGATTGGATGTGGCAAAATTCACTCCATTTGGGCTGATATAAGCAATTTGTTGCACAATGAACCTGAAATCGGATAAAGATATATATGGGAGCTATATTCAAATCTGAACGGATCTTGATAAAATTTTATACACTTATTTTTGAGCTGCATCTTATATTTGGTACCAAAAATCGCTGTCTTGGAGTGCATATTACTCATGTGCGGGACTTCCACACCAAATCGGATGAATCATATATATGGGACCTATAGCTATATCTGAACCGATTTCCACCAACCCTTGAAGTACTTGAATGAACTTAGGCTGAATTCCTTCCAAAATTTAGTCCATATGGGCTGAAATTAGCCATGTGGTGCACAATTAACCCAAAATCGGTTGAAGATGGTACCTTTATCTAAATTTAAAACGATTCTCATAAATTTCAATAGGGTTCGTGCTTGGGCCAAACAAATATTGTTTGGAAAAGTTCATCTCAATCGGATAATAAATTCGACCTGCTTTTTGTTCACAAAAATACATGGACGGAAATACAATCCACTCAGAAAGTGATTCTATGAAGATTCTCAAAAGTAACTATAGGTCTATCTCGCTTCTTTCTCCATGTTTCAAACAATTAAACAAAGACATAATACTCTCACCACTATGTAGTGTAGGGTATAAATATTTGGTGCAGTCAAAGTATTGAACATTCCTTTACATTTTAAATTCTGCTTTATAGACAGATTTATATTTTGTTTTTAACTTTATTTTCCCCTCCATCTATCCTTCCTTCGAACCCCTAACAATTTTAATCAAGTTCCTCTTCATCATAATTTCCACTCAATCACATTTTTTTGTTGTTTTGTTCGATAACTCACTTTCCGCTGAATTAAAAATGGCCTTTCGTTGTCCTGGGGGATAAAACCAAGTTAATGACAAGTCATAAACCAATGAATAATAATCGTACTTTTCGGATAACTTACCTTAGCAGCAGCAAGAGCAACAGCATCAGACAGCATTTTAAGAAAATTAAAACTAAAAGTTATTATAAGATTTGAGCAGTCAACTCATAATTTCTGTTTACGAATTCATTAATAAAATTGGGAACTTCATTCCGCACACACAGCCACAGACTTTGGAACTCTGCTGATGAATTTATGAAATTATAATTAAAGTTGCAAAACAAAAACAACAGCAAAAAGAATATCAACGAAACCATAACTGAGTGTTCATGGAATAAAATCCGTAACAAATGGTCTAGGATTTCAATCCAGAACCAGTGATAAAGGATATCTGGGAAATAGAGTGAAATGGAAAGTAAAAAAATTAATGCTCTTCATATCTAAATATAATAAATTGCAGTCATATCATTTCTGTTAATAATTCAAGTTGGCATTTTCATTTCTTCCTTTGTTGAGTTGTATAATCATTTTAACTCTTCCAACTTGCCATCTCCCCCCTTTCGTCGTCATAATTAAAACTGCATGGATGGGCCCACGAATCGCCTGATGAAGTTGATGAATTTTATACAAAACACTTAAATACCTGTAATTTAACAACTTCTAGAAACAAACTCATCACCGCAATAAAAGAAGTTAATACTTTTTGGTGTTTCCATGGAATGGGGAGGGGGAGAAGGAAGGGGGAATGATGGCAATGTCTAAGTTTTGAAATAAAACTCTAGAGAAATAAAAGTCAGTTAATTTCAATACCGTTGTCCTGTTGAGCGTTTTGTTGCCCTCCCAGGCAATGGTTGCTGTTTTTTTTATTTTTGTTTTCCCAAATTTCTTGTAAAGAAGCATTTTAATTTAAATTGACTTCCCAATGGTAAAACACCAGTTCTGCAAAAAAAAAGTTGAGCAATCATCTGGTGTTCTTCTTTGGTAATTTTCTTGGGAAAGGGTGTAATTGCTGGGTTTAAACATTCAGAGTTTCCGGTTTTAATGGACATTAACTATACTGTACTATAAGTGTACATAAAGTACTAAATGTTACTAAATAGGACCGAGTTTCACCAAAAGGGGAAAATCGGTCGAAAGTGAAAAAATTCTATTGAGATTACAAACATAGTCGGCAATAACCGTAAAATCGGATGAAGATGTATGTGGAAGTTATATAAAAATATGAATCGATCTCGATAAAATTTTTCAGATATATTTTACGAATGTGAGGGACTTTATGCCTAAATCGGGAAGCTATGGCTATATCTGAATCGATTTTCACTAAAATTTGAAGGACTTTCTCCTAGGCTGAATTCCGTCGGAAGTTGCCAAAATTTAGTCCATTTGGGTGATATTAGTCATTTGGTGCACAATAAACCTTATATCGGATACAAATATATATGAGGGCAATATCGAAATCTGAACCGATCTTGACAAACATTTAAGTTCTTATTTCTGAGCTGTATCTGATATCTGGTATGATTGGTATGGAGTGCATATTACGCATGTAAGGGACTTAAAACTCCAAATCAGATGAAACATATATAAGGGAGTTATTGCTATATATGAATCGATTTTCACCAAATTTGATGTACTTGCTTCTGGGCTGAATTTGGTCGGGAGTGCCAAAATCCAGGTCATTTGGACTGATATTAGCCATTAAGTGCACAATTAATCCGAAATCGAGGAGCTATATCTAAATTTGAACCGATTCTCACTAATTTCAAACCAAAGAAATATTATTTGGAAAATTTAATCTCAATCGGAAAATATATGCGACCTGCATTTTGTTCACAAAATACACGGACGGAAAGACCGACAGACATGCATAAATCGACTCAGAAAGTGATTCTATGAAGATCCTCAACAGTAACTATGGGTCTATCTCGCTTCTTTATCCGAGTTACAAACAAATGCAAAAAGACATAATACCCTTACCACTATAGGGTGTAGGGTACAAATAGACAGCAAAATCCAATCTGCAGGTTTTCACCTGTAAATCTTTGGGGGAATAGCATGAGACAGTTGCTAACTATAGGAATATTTTGAAAAGAATTTCTACATAGAAAGTCATATGGATCTATGGAATAACGTTCAGAAGGCCCTTATATATTTGTCTCTATTAGTAGGAGGCATCTAAAATATCTTCTAAAGAAGAACAAGTAAAAAAGCTGTAAGTTCGGCAGGGCCTAACTTTGAATACCCTCCACCATTTGCAAGGAATTTGGCAATTTTCAAAAAATAAAATCTGTTAAAATTTTTTTTAAAATCTTAAAAAAAAAACCGAATGTAGCCGTTATATTAGGGTCTAAACGACGACGGAGACCTGCATAGGTAACTTTTGGCAACATTCAAATGCGCAACTTGAAAAATAAAATTCGGTAAATAATGTAGCAAAATCATCAAAATACCGAATATAGGGAGGTACTATTATAGGGGGGCTATACCAAAACGTGGATCTGCACAGACAATTTTCTGTCATAGGCTGTATCATCCATTACGAACTTCAAATACCAAATTTTAAACAATTCCGGTGAATAATATCGCTAAAATTATCAAAGTACCTAATATCGGGAGGTACCGTTATATGGGGGCTATACAAAGACGTGGACATGCATACGATTTTTTTAAGATCTCCCAATACGAAATTTAAAACTATTCCGGTTAATCCAAAATTTTAGCTTTTTATCTCAATTCGTTCGAAATATGACGTGATTACAACTGGCGGACAGACAGGCAGACTAAATCTTCTTAGAATTTAACGCTGATCCAGAATATATATATTTTGTAGGGTCTATCATGAATGTTTCAAGGGGTCACTCACGGAACACCAAAGTTAATATACCCTTCATAGAATGAGTTAGGATATAACAAGGATTTCTATATAAAAAATCATTTGAATCATAGCGGTTCTATGGAATAACATTTGAAGGGTCCTATCTATTTTTTCTCTCAGTAGGAGGCATCTGAAATATCTTCTAATAAATTAAGACTTTCAAAAAAAAAAAAACTAAGAGCCTTCTAAAATTTAAAGTCTACCAGGAGTTATTTTCCCAAGGGAAATTGGATGTTTAATATATTTTCCTTCGAGAGCCGTCTCTTCCACATTTCCCATCTTCCCAATTTGTTGTACGCCTTTCTAACTTTCGCGCATAAATTTTTCTTGCTTGAACTAATCAAAAAGCCATGAAAACTTTACACACCAACGCTAACCTCCTCCAAAAAAGCAGAAAACTTAAAAAACAACAGCAGAAATAAAAGAGAATATCAAATGATGGAAAACTATTCTCTGGCAGGATGCTGTTAGCCATTCACAGGATGTCTTCCTCTGGTTATGGTTGAGAAATGTGTTCTGCAGGAAAAAAAAATTAAAATGGAATTTCCCAAAAGCATGAAATATGTTTTCGCTGATGAATACTTAAACGTAATAATTTATAATAAAAAACAAAAATAACAAAACAAAGGAAGAAGACAAAACAAAAGAAAAGAGTTTTTTTTTTTTTTTTTTTTGAAAGAAAAAAATTGCACATCATCAGGAGTTTGGACCCAAAATAAAAACAAAACAGAAAAAAACGAACTGCTGCTAAAAACAAACACCTGTAAGTCTTTTGGGGGAAGACCAAATAGCTGTTGCCCAATGTTCCGGAGCTGGTTGGTGGTTTAGCTTATTTTAAATATTTTCCAACAGAGGCACGTAACACGTTTTGTTGGATTAATTTTTTTCCCTTTTGTGGAGGAGAGTGCATCTGGTTGTGGCCCAAAGCCATTTCCAGAGGATGCATTTAATATGCATTTTGTGGAATATTTAATAAAGTTAGCGGTTGTTGGGGGGTGTGACTACCGCCCACACTTAGCCAGGAAAACTCTTAACCAGGGTTTATAAATGTAATGCACTTGTAGTTAACTAAACAACAACAACAAAAAGACAGCCAAAAACTCCTCTGGAGTAACAAGTCTTGGGATGTCTTATTTTTTAGGGTATTAAGTAATAAAAGTCTCCAAACTAAAGTTATGCGCCTGGCAAACTACTTCTTCTTGGAAGGAAGTTCATTTTTGTCGGTGTGTATATTTCTAAGGATTTTTATGGATTTTTCATGTTCTAAAGGGAGGGCCAAAGAATTGGGGGGAGCGCACAAAAAGATGGGGGAAAATTGAAAATTCCTTAGTTTTTGCACTACGTAAAAATTGACAGGTAACTATGGGGAATTTTCTTAAAAAAAAAGAAAACTAAAAATAAACTAAAATTTGATGGATTTCCTTAACCCCCAAAAGCAACTCTAAGTCTGCCCATAAAAAAAAGCAAACGACCAACGGAAAACGAGCAGCTCATCTGTTTGATGAAAAGCCATAAATTAAAGGTAAGTTGGTAACACTAAAGATTTGAGATAATGACAGCACGAAAAAGTCCTGTGTGTTGGGTTAAATCAGATATCTTGGAGTTCACAGGTGTTATGACCCCGGGTAATGGGTGCAGAAATAAATTTTATATTTTTAAAATAGTTTACAGCCAAATAAAATGGGGTTTAGTTCAGGTTTATGTTGGGGTTAATAGAACGATCAAGAGAGGTCATTTAAAGGCAATGAATTTTGAAATCAAATAAACGGATAATAAATACTTTTAATTGATCCATGAAATTGGCAAATCTCTTAAGGCAATAGAATCTATCAACATGATTTAGTTCCTCTAAACTTTTTCTGAATTCCCTTCTTCTACCATATTTTCAAATATGACAGGAGCCATTACAATATAACTTAATCTAAAACAATGTCCTTGAAAATGCAATCACCACTACATTTATTGCCATTATTATCCAGTTTTTCTTCCTCTGTGCTATGGTCCCACCCAGAATGTTATCCATTACTCTGTTTCAACTGTTCCCTCTAAATGAGTTTTTCCCAATCATTTCATTATCAAGGTCACCACCATATCCTGTTTTTCCAAGTGCATGGCGGGTCCCCATGTGCTCAGCTTACTACCATCCAAGAATCGTTTCCGAACAATTGTCGTTATGGCCACCAAAGGATTTAAAGTTGAAGTGAGTGGCAAAATGCTGGGTAACAGTTTCCAGCAATCCCTCCTTAAAGTAAAATTATGCTAAACTCAGCAAACCAAGCAACTAACCCACTTTTTGGTGTTAAGCGTGCTGGTGGCACCCGCGAAAATGACCTTGACAATGAAAATGGAAAAACGCGCTCTTAGCAACAGTGTTTATTGGTAGAGTACACATGTTCGTATGGGGATTTTTTCCATGGGTTTGTAAGTGTGTGTGTTTGCCTGGATTTCAGAAACGCTTATCTGAATGGGGAGCGTTTTGATTTCTGTTTGTTGCAAAATGTAGCTTTCAAGGTCAGGGAATTAAATAATCCATGTAAATGTTAAGGTCATTTGATGGGTTAGCGGGAGCGAGTGTAACCGCTTGCCTGTCATTTATGGTGGATTTCTAAAATGTGTTGCTGGGCGAAAGAAATTGTGTCAAGTTTAAGGTCGTTTTGGAATTTTTCCACAGCTTTGCCGGATGTTATGTCAGCTTAAAGTTGAAGGGAGCACATTGCGTTTAGAGGTGACTTAAAGGTGATTGCTTCTTGGTATGCAAATCCAGTATGGAGTGAAGGAAATGCTAGTAGAGATTGAAATGGAGAGTGATTGGAAATGATTTTCCATGAAATATGAATCTAAGATGTGGAAAGCGGAGAATTTGAAATTGGGTGTTAGGTTCTCCACCAGAGGTAAACATTCAATAGTACAGCACATGTCGTGGCATCATCCACTATATTTTAGATGTCCGGAGGCTCCAGCTACATGGCCATAAACAATATCTTTTATACAGTGGATGATCGGAGGTGTCACCTACTCTGCAGTAGATGGCCATAAGTAAAGTAGATGATGGGAGGCATCATCTACTATAACGTAGATGATGGGAGATATAATGTACTCAACAATAGATGATGGGAGGCATCATCTACTCTACCGTGGATGATGGGAGGCATCATCTACTCTGCAGTAGATGATGGGAGGCATCATCTAGTCTGCAGTAGATGATGGGAGGCATCATCTACTCTACCGTAGATGAACTGAGGCACAATGTTTCTACCGAAGATGACCTGAAAGATCATCTACTCTACTGTAGAAGATCTGAGGGGACATCTACCATACAGTATACTCCGCAGTACATGACCAGAGGTGACATCTACTATACCCTAGATGGCCGCCGTATAGTAGATGACCGTAGGTGTCATCTTCTCTACAGTAGACGACGGCAGGGAACATCCACTCTTCAGTATATAACCGCAGGGGATATGTACTTTACAATAGAAGACCGCAGGGGACATCTACTTCAGTGTAGAAGACCGCAGGGGGCATCTACTCCACAGTAGCTGACAGCAAGTGATACCTACTCTACAGTAGAGGACACCAGGGGCATCTACTCTACAGTAGATGACCACAGAGGGAATCTACTCTACAGTAGATGACCACAGGGGGCATCTACTCTACAGTAGATGACCACAGGGGGCATCTACTCTACAGTAGATTACCACAGGGGGCATCTACTCTACAGTAGATGACCACAGGGGGCATCTACTCTACAGTAGATGACCACATGGGGCCTCAACTCTACAATAGATGATCACATCTACCCTGCAGTAGTAGATGGCCTGAGGCGTCACTCTACAATAGTTGGTCAGAGACCGCATCCAACAGATAGTGGATGACTGGAGGTGCTTTATCTATCTCTGCTTTATAATTTCATCCTATCTCTATTAGATGTCGAGTAGGCCCTCTACTCTGCGGTTACCTTATCTATAGTAGCTAATATAAAAGCCAGTCTACTCTGTAATAGGTGACTTAATGTATATATCCTCTATAACAACGATATGAGCGGTTTCCACAAGAGACCCATGCTTCTCTGGCCACTACAAGCATAAAAAAATAATTTCGAAGTCGTAGAGAACTTCTTCCCCTTAGCCATTGAAAATTTCAAGTGAGAGACCGTAGTCACACACAAAAATCTCTTTTAAAAATTCGAAATTCACTTCACTTCCCCTTTGGGTTCAGTCACTGTTGCTTTCGACATAAAATTCCAAAGCAATTGAGAATTTCTTTCATTTAGTGTTAGGAAAAAAAAGTGAAATATTCTTCCCCTATTCCACAGCCAAGCAAACTTCCCCTTTCACATAGAACTTCTTTCAGCACATTCATTTCGAACTCGAACTTAGGGGTTGTTTGTTTGAGAGTTGTGATAGAAATACTCTCATTCTCTCTCCTTGCCGCTCTCTGTTTGTGTTGCCTTTACCGTCAATAAGTCTTATTAAGGTGCTAATGCAATTCTAGTTGGTAATTTTCTGAGAAATATTTCTGTGTGTGTATGTGTATGTAGTGGTGGTGGTTTGGAACTTTTCCTGGGGAGGGTGAAATTCATGCATTTAAGGCCACCACCATCAGTAAGTCAGTCAGCCCTCCACTTCTATTAAACTTTATTGGTCTATGCGAGCATTCTGTGCTCCCTATCATTGCCTGTCTGTGTATGTATTTGTGGACTGTTGCTTCCTGGTATTGAGTAAACACTGAAATGCAACTTTACTACGACAGGAAGCTAAAGCAAAGCAGAATGTTATAAAATACTGTGCCACAAGGATATGCACAGTCAGTCTATTCACAGTCCACCACGAGACAACATTCAACCTTGTAGTGAAGGATAAACGAACACCGAAGTAGCACAGAACATTGAATTATTCCGAACAGCAAAATAATACAAAGCGCATGCACAGAACATACGATTTTTACGTAATTTTTGAAGTGGAAATATTTTTGGCGCCAAAATCACAGAAACTCAATTAACAACAAAGACTTAAAGAAAAATAATTGAAATTTTATAAAAAATCGAAAAAAGTGAAAAAATTAAAACAAAATGGCAATTGCATATTATATACCCGATCAGGCGAAATTATTGGCTGGACGACGTCAAAATCGCGAGGCAGCCAATAATCAAAGAAATGCGGCATCAAGTCAAACACCACTCACAAATCAATCATCGAGGCCGACGGATGCAACACCATCCAGTCCATCAGCGACATCCAGCGATAGGGGCTATGGAACTACCATTAATGTAACAGTGCCTACTGCCAATACACCCGCCGAGGCCACCGGCTGTTGGGATTTCCTGGCCCAGGTTTTTTGTCATGCCCTGAGGTTTTACCATGAATCATCGCAACTGCAACCGACGGTTATACAAATTTCCGTTAATTTCCAAAGTCAAACGGCTGAAGCAACCACCGACAACAACAATTCAACAGAGGAGGCAACAGAAAATTCTACCTCAGCGGAAAGTTCCGCGGGAGCCACAGCGGCAGCAGAAAATTTAACAACTCCTGCCGCAGCTAACACAACAACGGTGACGGGAAATACCAACTCCAACTCAACTCCTGTTGTCAAAAAACCGTCGCATCGAAGAAATACCAACCAGCAGGATGAAAAATCACCCAAAACCAAAACCCATGGCAAAAGAAAAAATTAATTTCTTAAAACTAAGCTTTAAATTGTTTTTATTATTTTATTTTGTATTTTATTTTATATTTCATATTATCGATGGAATTGTTTTCATTTACCAAAAAATCCATAGTCAGTCTTTTAGATATTTTTTTTCCTCTCTTCATTTTGTAAAAAAATACATTTTCTTTGGTAGCTCTTAGCGGCTCAATCAAAGCGTATTGTGATTCCGAAAAAAGTAAAAACACAAAAGTTTCTTAAAAAAATACTCTCATAAAAAAAAACTTGAACAAAAAAATTGTAAAACATTAATAATAAAAAAAAACATTTTCAAAAATTACATACTCAAAATATTTTTGTATTCAATTTTTAATAACAGCTGACAAAGTGATGTGTAACAATTAAATGGGTTTTTGGTTTGAAATATTTGATTTTGTAAAAACCTTTTTTTAGGTTTTTTACACCAACTTTTTTGGAAGTCTTTTTTGAGATGGAAGTTGCCGGCCAATTCTAGTAAAACAGTACAGAACTAAGGTTTCTTGAGATATTTCTTGGAAGTAATTGTATTTTCTTAATTATTCATACAGAGACAAAATGTAAATTGCAAATTAAATCATTGAAAATAAAATGAAATATTTTTAACAAAATTAAAAAAAAAAATAAATAAATCTGTGGTTTTATTTAAAAAAAAAAATAATAAAAAAAAAAACAAAAAAATAGGATTTTCTATTGAAATTTCTACTTGGGCTTTAAATATACGGTTTTTAAGAATTTTTTATTTACATTTTTAAATAATTTTAAATATATTTTTTTCTGTGGTGAAAAATTAAAACTCTATTCTAAATTGTCAAAAAAATACAGGGCTTAAACACCAGGCAAACATTTAAAATAATTGCTTTTCAAAAATTATTGTAATATTATTAAATAAAAATTACATAATTTTAATACTGGAATTTTATTAAAAAATAATAAACGTTTTGTAAAAAAAACAAATTGAAAAAGAAAATTCAGAAATATTAGAATAATATAATAATAAATCTACGGAAAATTATATAATTAATATTTTTTGCCATTAAAGCCAAGCGAAAATTTATAAAATCGAATAATTTTATACGACTTTGTGGAAAATATATATTGAGAATTGAATATTTGATTATATGGAATTATTCCGATTTTGAAGTAGTTCTTAGGTCACCTATACTGAAATGTGTTGATTAATTTAATTCAAGAAGTAAATAATCTTATAATATCCATGAGTACAACGGAAGCAATTAACTCTCATTATTCGATTATTTTATTATTGAATAGGACATAAGTTATCACAAAAAGTCATAGATTTCAGGTCAGATAAGAAAGTCGTCCGTTGTCCGTTAAAGGAAAATTGAAATGTTGGAAAATTTCGCATAAAGATTCTTGGGAATCCATACATTTTAGGCATATATAGTGTCTTCGGCAGAAAAAAATTGCAGATAAAGACTCGAGTATTATTTTGCGAGTCTAAAAGGGGCCTTTTTTTAAAATATGGTTAAATACTCTCTTGAAACGGAATCGAAGCAAATCAAAATATTCTACAAAATTATTTTAAAGGGGTTACCCTTACATGACAAACCGATATGACCCATTTTCTTTCCTAATGCTTCTGGGGGAAATCCAAAGAACTCTACCGAATTTCAAACGCTTTCCTAATTGTAACATTATATACAGAGTGAACCAAAAAAACCGCAACAGAGACAAACGCCATAATTTAATTTATTTTTTTTTTAATTTTATTGAATGAAAGCAAAAAATTTCGAAAATAGCATCAAATTTTAGAATAAGTTTAGATTTGTTCGAATTGGTCAACTTTGGAACGAATTATGGTCTTCAAACAGCCAATGAAACCGTCACTCGCTGCCCGAATGTTTCTCTGCGGTATTTTGGCCCATTCCCGGCGAAGCGCTTGCTTGAGGTGATCGACGCTTTGGTATTTTTTAGTGCCAACCTTGCTGTCCCAAATACTCCAGACACAATAGTCAAACGGATTGGTACCCGGAGATTTCGGTGGCCATTGTGCGCTGGAAACGAAGCAAGGAACCTCATTTTGTAACCATTCTTGGGTGGCCCATGCTGAGTGCGATGGTGCTGAGTCCTTTTGGAATGTCCAAGGTCTTCGGCCAAAATGTTTGCATGCCCAAGGCTTTAATACACCCTCCAGAATATTTTCGCGATAATATTCTGCATTTATTCTGATGCCACGACGCGGTCTTCGATCAAGTCGCTTCTTTATTTTTCGAACCATTTCTGCTGATGTTTCTGTTTTCTTCCGTCCACCGTCGGGCGATGGTACGAGACACAAAAGATTTATTCACATTTAAATGCTGAAATGCTCTAACTTTTTGTTTTCCAGCCAAATATAAAGAAATCACACTATCGCGCTTGAATTCCATCACGAATAACTTTTTTTCTGGAAAATTCTCACAAAAATGCTTTTGTACGCTTGAAAACAATATAATGGGCTGTCACTGGAATAATTTTAACATCTGTCGGACGACTGGCTTGGAACTGAGAGCAGTCTGAAGTTGGTTGCAGTTTTTTCATCTCACCCTGTATATATTCTAGATAAGCAAAAATTCTATATCGGTTTATGTCCGTCTTTTAAAATCACTCGAACCTCCGAACGAATTGAAGAAGGTTGATAAAATTTTACTCAAATTTGTGTTTGGTCTGCAGAATTTTGTTATTGAATGTGGGCTATATAGGACCACGTTTAGGTATAGCTCCCCATATTCGGTATTTCGATGATTTTAGCGACATTGTTCATCGGAAATGTTTGTAATAAAAGTTCGTAATGGGAACTACAACCTGTGGCAAAAAATTGTACATGCAGGTCCATGTCTTCGCATAGCCGTCATATAACGGTATCACCCTATATTCGATATTGTGATCATTTTATTTACATCATTTTTAAATTGTTTCCAATTTCGTATTTGAAGTTCCTAATGGATACCACAACCCATGACAGAAAATTGTACATGCAGGTCTAGGTCTTCTCATAGCCGCCATGTAACTGTACCTCCCCAAATTTTGTATTTTGATGATTTTAGCGACATTGTTTATCGAAATTCTTACAAACTTCGTATTTCCTTTCTAGTGGGTACGACATAATGTGACAGAAAATTGGCTAAGCAGATTCACGTTTTCGTATAGCCTCCATATAACGATTCCTCCCTATATTTGGCATTTTGTCGTGTTTTGGAACATTATTCACCGGAATTGTTTCAAGTTTCGTATTTCAATGTTATAATGGTCTATTACAAAAATTATCTATGCCCGTCCACGTTTTCCCGGTAGATCCCTATATTCTAAGATTTTAATAGAATTGTTAACAGTTTCAGTTTCAGTTTTTTTTTTTTTTTTTTTTTTGAAAATATTCTATATTCGTTCCAAATGGTGGAGGGTGTTCCTGTCCGTCCAAACTTACTGCTTTTTTAATTTTTTTGGGCGATACCTGTTTTTTAAATTGATTTAAATTTGGCTAAAATACTACAATATACCAAATTTGTGTTATTTTGAATATTTCTTTTGAGAATTTTTGCTCACACAGACAGAGGAGCGGACATAGCTAGATCGACTTCACATGTCCCGAAACGGATTTTGCCCACAGAAACATGGGGTTTAAAACTAAAGAGGCCCATTTTGATATCATCAAATATTACTGAAGATATACAAATCTTACGAAGTTTACCACTGAGACACCCTTTTAACACATCTATACGCATATGTAATAACAACTCAAAAATGAATTATAACTCTCCACTCCCTCGCCAAGAGTAGCTATCTAAGTTCTAAATAAAATGATTATCATTATTTGTTGGGATGACTTGCTTTCACTTTTCAGATGATCACTCAAAATTTTAAATATCATTGGAAAAAATGTGGCAGATGGTAAATTTTACTAAATATCAAGCTTAACCAAGCTTATTAAATGTATCCGCAGTGAAAAAAGGGGCTAACCATGGTAACACTTTAAAGCACTACAATGAGGATATATGGATGTATCTCCCACTCCAACCTTCAAGGGTAATGTGTGTGTTCCTTTGTGCCAACACCAAAAAGACAACCTAGAAAATTTATTAATAGATAAACATCATCAGAGACCAATATGTCATCACAATTAAACTTTTACTACAAAATTTTTAACAAGTCATGCTTGACTCGTAAAGCAAAAACAAAGGAAGAGAAAATTTTGAAATGAAATCATTTCGAAAAACAATAGATGATCTTTTGCTCGGGTTCAGGGGCTTTGTGAATATTTGAATTCTAAAAGGGTTAAATGGTTAAATGCCACCATTTGGCCAACCACAATCATATCATCAAAATGTTAAGTCATCGTTGTCAGCCATATCCCGAAGTCACAATGCAAACCGGCTGGGCAGATATGTAGGCAGCGTAGAGAGATAATATTAACACCCCACTCTTAACCTTGTCGGAGGCCAGGAAAAAAAACACCCAACCTTAACACCATAACTTGCATTAACCAAGCTTGAGGCCACACCAAACCAAACCACCAACCGCAACCACCAACAACAAAAGCTCTGCTCTCCAGCTCTTCTAAAGGCGTCTAAATGATTTTCATTCTTTGCTGCAACTAATAAACCAAACATCTGTGACAAATGATCCGTTTGAAATGATAACAGGATTGCGTTTTTGTTGAGCGAAAAATAACACAAGCTTGACAACAGCGTTGGGGGTAGGGGAGTACGCAAGTAAAATTATTATGTAAAGTTCTCGCCATATTCAGCGCTAATTTGTGGCTTATCTTAATTTCAAATCGGAGAAAAGAGAATTCACATTTTTTTTGGTTAAATTTAATTGTGTCTCTTAACAACGAGCGGAGCGGCAAAAAGGACAGTTACCTGGCCGCAATTGGCGGTGTTGGAAAAACTAAGGGTTGCTTAGTTTTGGAAACAACACTGCATTTGGCCAGAAAAGAAAGTGTTTAGATTTATTGCAGCTGATAAACGTTGGAAAATTACAGAGCTAAAATATGTCGCGTCTAAGTGTTGGTATTACCCGATGACGATGACGACGACGATGATGATGATGGTGTTTTGTTTTGGTCTTTTGGGTTAAGTTGTGGGCTGTCCTTTTTGTTGGGTTGATTTGGTTTGGCTGGTCAGTGTGGTTTCAGACATGATTTCTAATGGTCACCACCCCGCTGTGACCCAGGCCCTGCAATGACGCCTACAATTATGTAAGGAATTTTTGTGTTTTGGAAACGTTTAACTTTTTCCGGAGTTGTGTCCCTTTTTTCGTTGTTGGTGTTGCTGTTGTTGTTGTTCACTTCTAACCCAAAAGCCAGTGGGCAGTTTAAAATCGAGCATAATTGTAAAAATTAGCGCAACATATGTAAGAGTGGTAATTAAATTTTATGGTAACAGTTGCCATTGCAATTTGTGCGGTCTAGAGGTTTTGCACTGACACATGCCAGATACAGATCGGCCTGGTCCGAAATCATGCCTGTGGTCAAAAGGCGTTAATATTTTCCATGTTTGGTTTAAGGAAATTGACAATTGTAAAAATTATGTGTTTTGTGCCAAAGAAACATGTTCAAGTTGAAGGAAATTGAGGTAATAGTGGGTAATTTAAGCGATTTGGAGGTATGATTTTAGGAATGGATTTTGCAAAGGCAAAATAAGCAGAGAGAATTTAAAAATTAAAATATTTTTTTTTTTTTGGAAGAAATATATTCAGGTATTCAGGTCCAGCATAAACAGAAGACTTTTAGAAAATCTTCCTTTGGCGTGAAACACATTTCAAAGTAATTAAAAGACATTAAATCCCTTTAAATATATTCTTATCAAAGAAGACCTCGGACAGGCCTTATATGGATCGACGTCCTCGCTTCCATTGAAATAAGCTTCTATTTCCAATGAAAAGTTCCTAAAAGGAAGATCCTCAGAAAATTTTCTGTGGAAAGAAAATTTGCCAAAGACTTTCCTAGGCAAAAGCCTTTCTAGGGAATTAGACCTATGAAAGATCTTTTATTGAAGAAATACCATTAATATGTTTTCGATACAAAAATACCTTAAAAATTGTTTATATAGGAAGAGGGCCTTTAAGGGAAAGAGGAAGAAAAGAAGGCATTGGTGAAAATACTGCACAAATATATTTCTATAGGAAGAGGTCTTTCAAGTAAAGAAAAGGAGAAATAGACACAAGAGCACTATAAAAAATATTTTTTTAAAGCAAATTCAAAAGAAGAACAACTTGTGCAGATAAAAGATCTCAATTATCTGTTCTGTGTGTATATAACCTTTAAGAGTAAGACGAAAGTCTTAAAAAATTCCAAAAAGCGCAAGAACTTACCGCAACTCACCGCAACAGGAAGAAAATAGACTCAAACGAGCTAAAGAGTTGCTTCGCTTGGCCGACAGTATTGAACTGCCGAATTTGGTTTTCTCCGATGAAAAACATTCGTTGCCCACCAGTTTGTAAACAAACAAAATGGCCGTGTTTATTTTCCAAAGAGGTCAGCTGAAATTGGCCACCAGAACTCAAGCGCCAGCCATGGTGATGGTGTGGGCCGCCATAACAGCTAATGGCCGCTCTCCGCTCGAATTAATCGACCGTCAGAATAAATGTCGAATATTATAGTGAAAATATTCTGGAGGGTGTATTAACTCCCTGGGCACGCAAACATTTTGGCCGCTGACCTTGGACATTCCAAAAAGACACAGCACCGTCGCACTCAGTACACGCCACCCAAAAATGGTTACAAAATGAGGTTCCTCGATTCTTTTCCAGCTCACAATGGCCACCAAAATCTCCGGATACCAATCCGTTAGACTATTGTGTCTGGAGTATTTTGTAGCTAGGTTGGCACTAAAAAATACCAAAGTGTCGATTACCTCAGGCAAGCTCTTCGCCGGGAATGGGCCAAAATACCGCAGAGCAACATTCGGGCAGCTTACGACGGTTTCATTGGCCGTTTGAAGGCCATAATTCGTGCCAAAGGTGACCAATTCGAATAAATCTAAAGTTATTCTAAAATTTTATGTTATTTCCGACCTTTTTGCTTTCATTAAATAAAACGTAAACCAGTAAGGAAAGTCTTAAAGTCGAGCGGGGCCGACTTTATGATACCCTACACCACTTTGCTAATTAAGTAGAGCTCCACATAACAATTATAAGTTTTTATGGGAGAATTCAATCATACACGCTATGATTATAATTATAATTTAAAGTTCAAAGGACTAAATATGCCGAAGCATTTGTATCTTTTAAATTCGGAATAGTATTGTCCATTTGGTGCACAATTAATTTGAAATCGGATAAAGATATATATGGGAGCTATATCCAAATCTGAACCGATCTCGATAAAATTTGGCAAAGATATTTCTGAGCTGTATTTGATATATTTCCCTGAATATCGTTGTTACGGAGTGCATATTACGGCTATGGGTAACAAATATAACAAATCGGATGAATAATATATATGGAAGCTATAGCTATATCTGAACCGATCTTCACCAAATTTGACATACTAGCTTCTAGACTCAATTCGATTGTAAGTGCCAAGTTCAATCCCAGTTGGACAAATATTAGACGTTTGGTGCACAATAAAGCGTAAATCGGACGAAGTTATATATGGGAGATATACCCAAATCTGAACCGATCTCGATTAAATTTAGCAAATGTATTTCTGAGCTGTATTTGATATATTTCTCCAAATATTGCTGTTACAGAGTGCATATTACGGCGGCGGTGGACAAAAATAATAAATCGGATGAACAATATATATGGGAGCTATAGCTATATCTGAACCGATTTCGATCAAATTTGGCATACATATTTTCAGGCTTAATTTGGGTGTATATGCAAAATACCATACTATTCGAGCTGATATTTCACGTATACATGGACAGACGGACTGACATGCATAAATCAACTCAGAAATGATTCTATGGAGATCCTCAAAAGTAACTATGAGTATATCTCGCTTCTTTCTCCATGTAACAAACAAGTGCACAAAGACATAATGGTGTAGGGTATAACAAGACATAGAGAAATCACTCACAAACCGTCCTGGGAAAAAGATCTTTAATATCATTGCATAAAAAAACAGACTTTTAAAAAACCTTCAATACAGAGAAGTCCTTAAAAATAAGAGCTTTGAAATGTCTTCTATGAAGAGAAGACATATAAAAAGGCCTCAGTAGAGAGAAATCCTGTGGTTGTCTATAGAGAAAAAACGTTGTTTATAGACATTAGAGATTTAAAATTGATTATAAAGAGAGATTTCGAAAAACAAAAGGTTTAAAAAGTCTTCTGTAAGAAAAATTCCTTTCATGGGTCCTCCGTGGAGAGTAGAATTTTTAAAAATTATTTAAACAAACGAAAAATGCTTTTAAATCTCCTATAGACAAAAAGTATCAAAAGGTCTCCTATGGAAGGAAGGCTTCACATTAAATGTAGTTTTGGATAAAACTAGCTCTTGGATAATAGGCTTTAAAAATATCTTAATATTACCCTGAAGTTCGAAATCCAGTGAAGGATTGTTTCAAATGAATTAATTAAACTTAAATGAAATATTTAAGAAAAAAAATATAATTAATTTAAACTAAAGAGACGTTCAAGATTATTGATGGGCAATCTTTCATCTGACATTTGTACGACTGATGGTTCAGAATTATCATTTGATAAAAAGTCATTGATAAACGTGACGTCCAGCGGTTATGTTAACACCCACCAAAACAAAAAAACATGCAACGAAAAAAAAAAGAATGATTCCAGATCATTGTCTTCATTTGACGGGATAAATGTTTGGCAGTTAGTCAAAATAAAATTAATGATGGCTGATTGTTTTTTTTTTGTTTTCGTTTCAAAATTTATTGAAACACATAAAATTAGTGAGCGATTTGTGAAGATATCAATTGTTTGGAATCTATTTTTTTACTCCTCACAACAAGAAGAAGACATGTAACATATGAGGCACAAAAAAAAGTTTGAGGAAAAATAAAGACAAATGAAATGGTAACGCCTTAAAGTTTTCCCTTCTTCGTGTCTCTCTTCAAATTCTTCAGTTTTTTGTTGGCCACCAAACAAAACTGACCACCGCTAGCGAGCCAGCTCTTTCCGCCACAAAGATGTGTTGGGCTTATGATTAATTGCCCAGTTACGTTTTGTTAAAGAAAAAGTTCAAAGATAAAGAATAGTTTTGTTCTAGACTCGCTTGGCTTGTAGTTCACAATGCAGTTGCATTCGGCCGCCGCCACCAAAATGTTAACAATTGCGTATTTTGTTTTTTTTTTTTGAGGGGTTCAAAGAAATGTGAGTTTTCTAACAGAGATAACTTTCCGGAGACCTGGGGTTCTCCTGTCCAGAATTCTATGGCGACATGCAATCGAGTCAATTATTATTGTTGTCTTCTTGAAAGGTATGATGATGCAGTGTTGTCAATGTCCTGCTGCGCTATTATTTGTCTTTTTGTTGTTGCTACTCTTCTTCTTCTGCGTTGGCTACTCTCCCTTCTGCGGTGATGGACCCCAGCCATCCACTTAGAGGTTTGGTGATATGTCGTTGTTGGAATATGAGGAGAAGTGTATGTGGCCAGTGCTGGTTTGTTGGCATCATTGTCTCTGTGAGCTGGCTGGCTGGCCGGTAACTTTGGTGATTCGCCTGGTTTTCGGTTCAATTTGCTTTTTGTTGCCGAAGTATAAATTGCTTTACGGCGTTTGGGTCATTAACGAAATTGAATATAGACACTGCTGCCGTGGATGTTGTTGTTGCTTTTTGCCTTTTTCCATCATCATCGTTGTCGTCATCGTCATCACTGTTCCAAGCACTTATTGTTCTTCCTTTGCAGCCTGTGTTCTAACTTTTGGACTTCGTTACAAAAGTTCCGCCAAACATTAGACAACAGTTGTTGCTACGCATCGCTCATTCTTATTCCTACGGAGTTTTCAATGCATTTTTTGTGAGTGGACTTCAGTTCTGTTCTTTTTTTTTTTTGAAGTGGAAAATCATTGTTTTTCCTCCTTGGCTTCGCTGTTAGGTAGTTATGTTGTTGCTACGTGTGGCCATTAAATCAGTGCCACTTATTAGTAGTTGCCAGATAACTTATCCTGCTGGCTAGCTGCGGTGTGAGAATGTATGTGAGTTCTCCACTTAGATGTGGTGTTTAGGGCTCATTAGTTACCCGTTGCGTTATTACAGAGTAATGGTTGGTGGCTTTGTGGCTTATCCGGCAAAATATTTAGGGGAAAATTAATCAATTTAATTTCGAAATTTTAAGGAAGCACACACACACACACACACACACTCGCCATTCTCAATACTCATTTAGGGTAAAAGAATCTGCATATCATTCAACTCACTCTCCCCCCAAGGCGCCAAAATGTCATTGTTATATCACACTTCCTTGACTTGACTTCCTTTGCCTTGGATGGGCTCTTCTCTCGTCCCCCTCTCTCCAATCATATTCGAGGACATGGCTGTCTTTGGGCCAAAATGAAAAATGTTTTTGTAATTTCCTGTAGCATTCGCGTGTGATCTGGAGGAGTGACTATTACAAATTAATTTTTCCAAACAAGATTTTGCTACAGGACAAACGATGTCAGGATGTCAGATCGTCGTCTGCCACAGTAGTTGCAGCAGCAGTAGTGGAGAGCAGCAATGAGACATAAGCCACATTACTTCAATGTGCTATTGATTAAGTCGAGTCGAAACGACAATGCGTCGTGGGTATGCAAACGCCCGCTGACCATTAATTAACATTTTGAGGTATTTTGTTGTTTCTTTTATTCGGTGGGTGACAGTTAGTCCTATGGGGTGGTTTTGTGGCATCATCATTTATTAATGTTTAACTCCCACCATTAATTGAAGATTTACTCATCGTGGTGGAGAGGAATGGTTCAACAATTAATTTCAATGATTTTGAATTTGAAAAAAAAATGGGCCAGATTTACTGAAAGCAAAGCCCCGTCCCCATTCGAAAAAAGATATTTTAGGGGCATATATAGAACATTTTTTAGGCCAAGAAAAGGATCATCTATGCATATATATACAACTTTTTACAGGTCATCTATGCATCGAAGGATATTACTTATATGTAAAGGACCCTTTTTCACAACCAAAGCTCTCAGATCCGCCTATACATAGGACTTCGTTCTGAGGTGTTGCATGAAAGAATGAGCCTGGCAAAATTATGTTGATCATAAGGGTGTCTTCTCCTTAGAGAAGAATCTTTGAAGATCATTCAGAGGACTTCTACATGTAAACGAACTTAAATAGACTATCCTTTGAAGGCATTCTCTGGAAAAGTGATTTTTCGGAGGAATTCATAGAAAAACATTCCTTAGGAGGCCTTATCTATGTAGAATATAATTTTATCCTTTATAAGTTCTTACACTAATAGCAGACCCTTCAGTACAGTAGATTTTTAAAATCTTCTGAGTTAAGAAGACTTTCTAATTTCTTCTATAGATGAAAGAAATTGAAAAGATTCTATGTAGATAGCATGACTTTATGCAAGTTTTTATGAGGTCTTCTTAAGATAGAAGGCTCTCAGGAGGCCATCTACATATCGACCATTATATTGAAGGCCTTCATACGATTTTTCCTTGAGAGATATTTGAGGTCTTTTTACATACGGATTAGATTTTAAGAGGATGACCTATCTATATCTATAACATGACATGAGCCCTTTGAGGTCTTTTATGCGGAGAAGATTTTTTGGAGGTGTCCTACCTGAGGAAGACCCTATATTTAAGACCCTCTTGTAGTCTTAATTAAGAATGAGGCATATTTAAGGTAAGTCTTCATCACGGAAAAGTCCTTCTAAGTTTTTCCTCAATGAGGTCTTATTGTGTAAAAAACCTCCGTAAGGCCTTTTCTACATAGAATAACTCTACGAGCTTTTTACACATATAAAACCTCTTCTTTAAGGTACTCTATGCGGAGAAGATATCTCTGAGATCTACTAAAGCGAGAAGACCACTTTGAGCTGAAGTCTTCTACAAGGAGAATCTATTTTAGCTCTGGAGAAGAGAGCACCTTATTGAGGACTCCTTTACGGAGAAATATCACCACTTTCAGGTCATCTAAATAAATAAGAGAAGTCCGCTTTGGGTACAGGCAGAAAAACCACTACAGTATAGAGAAACCACCTTTGGGTCTTTTATGCGGAGAAAAAAAGATATATCTGAAATGTTTTATAGGGAGAAGAGAGTATCTTGTTGGAGACTTCTATGAGGAAAAAAACACAATTTTGAGATCTTGTAAATGGAGAAGAGAAGACCCCATAAAGTTATTTCATACGTGATAGGGAATACCCCTTTGACCCCTTTACGGAGAAAGGAGAACATCTATGAGGGGAGAAGTCATCTTTGAGCTATTTTATAGGGACTAGAAAATGTCCCTTCTATAAGAAGAAAATAAGACCTATCTCCTATAAGAAAAAGAAAAATCCTCCTTTAGGTCTTTCATACGGAGAAGACCAAACTGGGAGATTTTTTTGAGATTGTCTACGCAGAGAGGATGCAAAGACATTTTCTCTTCTATCTTGTAAGAAGACCTACTTTACGGAGTAGCCCTTTTTCTGGTCCTCTATGAAAGAAGGCTTATGGGGTCTTCTATGCAGCAATGACCTTTTCGGGTCTTTTATATAGAAAGAACGAGTCCTCCGTATGGAGCTGAACGTTTCTGGGGTGTTCTATACAGAACCAAGGTCTCCTGTAAAGAAATAATGTTTTAAAGTCTTCTAGACAGATAAGTTTCTTGAACCAGTTTCTCACACAAGACATTCTATACAAAGGAACCGTTTAAGGGTCTTCTATACCGAATGAAAAAAAACACTATTTGGAAGTCTTTTATGCAGGGAATATCTTATTCTTTAGTTTTTGGTGGTCTTCTATATAGGAAAATCCTTTTCTCCTATATTCAAAACATTTTTGAGGTCTGTACAGATTGACCTTCTTTCTATCAGAAAATGTTGCCCGTAAAGAAATGATCGCTATAGGCCATCTATAGAAAGCAGCATTTTTAAGGTCCTTTCGAAGACGACTTCGTGGAAGACGACTTTTGTTCACAGAAGACATTTCACCGGTCTTATCTTCTTTAGGGACTCATTTAAGATTTTCCGTACACAAAAAGATCTGTGGAGGTGTTCTAGGCACTGAAGAGCTTCTTCTGATCTCCTAGACTAAAAAGCTATTTAGTCTTCTTCCCTCAGCTGATCTTCTAAATTTCCCTGTAAGAACATTTGTAGATATTTTATTGATATATCTTATGGATTACAAAAGGCTGGAGTTCTCGTTTCCATTACTCCGGTTTCCACTCTAAGTCACATAAGTTAAGAAAAATCTAACGCATCTAAATCAGCCATAAAACACTTCTTGAAGTGCAAGAGATGGACTATCAATGTATGTTTTACATCCATTTCAACTCCTCTCTCGATGGATATCAGCTTAAAATAAATCCTCGCATTAAGGGTGGTGGTGGTAGGCCTATCAAACTCGCGCTGGGAAGCGTTGTGTTTATAACATCACTTATGTCAAATTTTGGTCTGCTCCGCTTTGTAGTGGCGTACAAAATTGTTTTTTATGACTTTTCTCACAGAAGTCGAGACGAAGAGTTCATTTTATGGAAACGAAAAAAAAAAACAAAGCAACTAAAAAGGGTTAGGGTGAGCAAAGGCAAAGGGGAAAGGATAAAGGATATGTGTAGCAGAGCGAGCAAACGTATGTGTTGAGTGTGTGTATTGAATTGTTGTTTCGAGGTTTTATTTTCTGCCCGGCAATCAGCTATAAATTACAATTGTAAAATCCCGTTCAAATGTTTGCATTTAATTTTTAAGTGTTTTTGGGATTTTCGCTTGCCGTTTTTTTTTGTCTTTGTTTTGTTGTAGCTGAAGAGCGAAAAGGATTTTTCATTGTTATTGGAAAATGTTATTGCTGTTGTTTGGGTGGGTATGCCAATGCAATATTTTAAAGAGGAGGGTACTCGAAGCGAGTTTTCGTTACGGATTGTTTAAACAACAACAGCAACCTTTCAATTGATTAATTTTTATTTTGATTGTCGAAAAAGAGTTCTTCGAAAACATTGGCCATTGGGTGAATGGTAAAAAATCAATATTTTTGGCACGTCTTTTGTGTGACGACAAGAAATTTGTTGAAATTTTATTGTTATTAAAGTCAATTTGTCGGGTGATTTACAACAATGTGTAGCACTTGAGGAGAGAGAGAGAGAGAATGGGCATGGAATACCCTTTTCTGGGAAATTTTCTTGGCAAATAAACAAGCAACGTGAGAACTCAGATTTTTAGATTTTTGGCAAAGAAACGAGGACTAGCCCTTACTTTGTCTAATCAGGAATTTAATTATGTTGCCCGAAAATGAGGGGAAAATAAATATGCACTAATCACAGACATGTTATCCCAAAGAATTTGTTTATTAGCTAATCATGTTAAGCTCTTCCACATAACTGCTGATGGCCTTTGAAATTGTTGTGACTAGGTCAAGTCATTTTCCAAACAAATGGCCTGCCTGTCGGCCCAGGGAACAACAAAGCAATGCCACTTCCCTTTTTTGGTGCCTGGCCTTAAGCTCTCCTTTGATATTTGATTTCCAGCAATTGTTGCTGTCTGTCCACCATTCATTCCGTTCCCTGCTTCGGTGGTTTATAAGCATATTGCGTTTCACTTTTACTCTTCTGCCATATGGAATTTCACAAAATTGTTTTCCTTCTTTCCATTGTTGTTTTTGTTATTATTGCTTGAGCCAGAAAAACTGTTTTCCTTTTCTGCCTGGGTCGTTCCTGTCTTTTGTAAAATAGTTTCACTATTATTGTTTTGGGATATGTAGGTCAGTAGTGTCTGTCTGCCTGTCTTCCCTGCCCATATTTGCAAAACACGGAAGTGGATAATTATACCATTCACCAGATAAGTATGGAGCAGAAACCACATCGTAGGCCATTTATTTTGTTATTGTTTTGTGTTAGAGCTAAAATCAATAAAGAGATGGACTTAATGGCATTATTTACCATCTTCTGGATTTGAAGCGGTGAACATCTGCAATATGCGTGATTTGTCGTTTCACAAATAATTTGTGACTGCGATGGATACCCAATTTATGGTAGAGGGGAATCCCCCATTCCCCTAGTTAATTAATTAGTAGATAAATTAGTATTTTATGAAGTTTCTTCTATTGAGGTCAAAGAGGAGAGATAAAAGGGTACTAGGACTATTATTAGAAAGTTCAAGGTTTTAATAGAAGGAAAACGAAGATTTTTAGGAAACCCTTTATAGAGGTTTTCCTCGAGGTTTACCACATAAAATGGTACTTAGATGACACTATGCAACATAAAAAATAATTACAAGAAAAACCCAGATGATTATGAAAGTAGACCTAGAATAGAAGTAAGGGTTTCGGACCATTGAAAGTTTACATCGCAAAGTAACCTAAAATGCAAGGATTCCAAGGAACCTTTATCCGAAAATTACAAAAAAGTGGACGTGGGAAGAACTTGTAGAATAGAGAGGGCGAGGATTACTTTTTCAAGATTTTTTGAAATTTTCGGATTAAAATTCCTTGTAATCTTACAGGGAATTCTTATTACAATACGAGGGTTATTTTGGATTTTTTGGATTATTCTTTAAAACAAAGGGTGAGATAACAAAAAACTGCAACGAAGTCAAACGCCATCATTTTTAATTTTTTTATAAATTTCATTGAATGAAAGCAAAAAAGGTCGGAAATAGCATCAAATTTTGGAATGAGTTTAGATTTGTTCTAATTGGTCAACTTTGGCACAAATTATGGCAAAAGACCAATGAAACCGTCACACGCTGCCCGAATGTTACTCTGCGATATTTTGGCCCATTCCCGGCGAAACGCTTGCTTGAGGTGACCGACACTTTGATATTTTTTAGGGCCAACCCTGCTTTCCAAAATACTCCAGACACAATGGTCCAACGAATTGGTATCCGGAGATTTTGGTGGCCATTGTGCGCTGGAAATGAAGCGAGGAACCATTCCTGGGTGGCGCGTGCTGAGTGCGACGGCGCTGAATCCTGTTGGAATGTCCAAGGTCTGCGGCCAAAATGTTTGCGTGCCCAAGGCTTTAGTACACCCTCCAGAATATTTTCGCGATAATATTCGGCATTTATTCTGAAGCCACGGTCGATTAATACGAGCGGAGAGCGACCATCGGCTGTTATGGCGGTCCACACCATCACCATGACCAGCGCTTGAGTTTTGGTGGCCAACCGAAGTTACACATTCTCAGCTGACCTCTTTGGCAAGTAGACACGATCATTTTCTTTGTTTACAAACTGCAGGACAACGTATGTTTTCTCATCGGAGAAAACCAAATTCGGCAGTTCACCACTTTCGGCCAAGCGAAGCAACTCTTTAGATCTTTTGAGTTTTTCTTTCTTTTTGTTGCGTTGTAGGTTATTGTACTTATTGGAATTTCAATGGCTTTACCCCGAGCTCATTTTTCAATATTTGCCAAATGGAATAGTGCGATATGTTCAGCTCACGAGCCATTTTTCGGCTTCTTTACTTTTCGAACCATTTCTGATGATATTGCAGTTTTCCTCCGTCCACTTCCTTGACGTCGGGCTACGCTACCAATATCACGGTAAAGAGCGATGGTACGAGACACAAAAGATTTATTCACATTTAAATGCTGGAATGCTCTAATGATAGCCACTTATGGTTTTCCAGCCAAACATAAAGAAATCACCCTACCACGCTTGAATTCCATCACGAATAACTTTTTTTTCTGGAAAATTCCCACCGAAATGCTTATGTACGCTTGTGAATAATTTCATGAGCTGTCACTGGAATAATTTTAACAGCTGCCGGACGAGTGGCTTAGAAATGACAGCAGTCTGAAGTTGGTTGCTGTTTTTTCATCTCAATCATGTAAAACTTCCACGAGTCTATAGATAAAGTGCCTACAGTAAGCCTTCTATAGGTACAAGTACATCAGAGAATCTACTACACTTATGAGGTCTTCTAAATGGAACCTTCCTACATAAAAGACCTTAAGGAAGTGCTACATATATTGAAAGCCTCCCGAATGTGTTTGGTACATAACAAACCTTCAAAATATATTCAGCACCCAGAAAATCATCCGGAGGACTTCTTTGTATAGAAAACTTTCAGTATAAAATCTTCTGTTTCCATGTTCGACCTTATGTTAAATAGACAAGCTCTAAAGTCTTACTTGACCTAGAATTTTTTCCCATATAACTGCGTTTCTCATATTCCAAAATTCACATCATTTATAACAAACTACTTATGGACAAAAAAAATTAAATTAATGACCACTTATCTAAACTGGCCATTGGACAATTAGTTCTGACTACAACTCCATTTGAACTCCATGCAGCTACGGTCTCCATTTGCAAATTGTCACACACATCAGAAAAAATACCCTCATCATTTGAATTTTGCATACAGGCGGAAATACAGGGCAAATGGTAATTGTTAATAATATCAGAAGTATCGACTCAAGTACCGGTCAGCATGATTTCAATAAATGCATCGGCGACTGGACACGCGTCATGCTAATTGTCAGCATAATCAATAATTTCAGGATGGACAGAGCTTGTCCAGTATGTCCCAAAATGTGAGACAATGCCTTAATTGTTATTATGATTTGGATGATACTCTCACTCTCTTTTCTTCGTTCGTTCGATCTCTTCAAATGAAGCAGGACTAATGAAAATTAATGCATTTTCTGATAATCGATTTTATGCTAAACTGCACTGAAAGCCAGTCAACATTTTGGGTGATAAAATCAAATGGTTAACTGGAATAAATATTGGTAGATTTTGGAGATCTAAGACCATTCATATTTGAATGAATGAACGAACATTGTTGCTAATCCTTATGAAAAACTATCCATGTGACAGTTTGATTTTCTCTTGTCGCTTTGTTGATATCCCACAGCAGCCTAAATACCATGGAGGTGGCTTTGATTGTTTTCGGTGATTTGTATTTTTTTTTTTTTTTGTCCGGCTAAATGAAGATGCCAAGTTTTGTCACGTGTCAACCCCCCTGCTTATGGCTTGGTGTGACGAAAAACACACGTTATTAATCCGGCATTAAGCGAGCGACATTCAGATACGAGTAGTGATAATGCCACTGAATCTGGAGCATGCCACACATCAGGCCTCAATTATGTGTAAATGTGTGTGTGTGTGGTGTTTTTTGTGCCTTGCCAAGGATGTGATTGAAAAAGGATCTTCCTTCCACTTCATTGTTGTTGTTCTCATTTGATATCTGGGCTAGGCGATTTGTTATGCCTATATTTGTTGTTTTCCATTGTTGTTGAAAATTCGGTTTTGTGTTCGAGTACCAGGAATTAAGGGTACTTTAGTGATATTTCACAGGGATTTGTTTATTTAGAAGCAATTCACGAAGAACGAAAACGGAAGTGAAATGAAAAATCGAGCACAACTAAACGGGAAGTGTGACTCAAATGCAAAGAAATTAGAGCAGTATTTAAGAGTGATAATAATGTTATCACTTTTTCAATACCCGACAGAAAAATAGGTTGGGGAACTGAAGTAAAGAGTTAAAGTGAAAATGGCATAACGAATTATTTTGAATTGCAGTTTTTTCTGTGAGAACATTTTTTTTTTCTTTCTGCTGAGAGCAATCCTTTCCACTTTGCACGTGATCTCCTTAAAGTGACATGTTTTACAAATATTAGAATGATTTTTGAAAAGAGGCCTCTTCATTTTTTAATGGCAGGGCACGTGCTTACTTTTTAACTCATATTCTGAAGAGGCAACACATTTGCTTCCTGTGAGTCCTGTGGCAGATCTGAAGGATATGTCCAAAAAAAAAAAACAATAAAAAGGATATTTCAATAAATAATATTTAATTCATATTTTTTGATGCTCAAGAAAAATACAGAACCCTTGATGCAGCTACAATTCAATTTAAATCCGTCTCAATACCTAGAAATATTGAAAGTGAAATGTAGGTGGCGTTCTATGTGAAATCAAATAAAAGACGGACACGTTTTCAAAGATTCCATATATTTTTGAAACAATTTTCTTTTAGATCCTGTCCAATACCTCATGGTAGATTAAAGATCCCACGACTTCGTTAGTACAATAAACCTACAGTAATTAAAAAATTTTTAAAAATTAAATACATTTTTTCGAAAGTTTTGTACTTTTCTAGGTACATTCGCCCCTACTTCTATACCCTATATTTACACTAAAGCTAATTTCATGTTTCCAGAGTATTACTTAAGCCGTTGTACCTTCTTGGCCTATATTACCCCAAATATAGAATTTTTAACATGACCTTTAGAATATAATTTTGAAGCTAATGACTATGACTACTCGCACACTTTCGAAAGTTTTGCTCCTTTCTAGGTGAAAATAGGAATACTTGGATATTCCCTTAATCCACATTGCCTCCAAGGTGTAACATTCAGTAATTTAAAATTTTTATGTGAGATATAGATGGAGTTCGTATTTTTACCAAAACAAATTTCATGTTATTTTTCCAGATCATTCCTTTAAGCTTCTCGCCTCTATATGCCTTCTTGGCTTTTATAATCCCACTACAAAGAATATTAAATTTAAGGTATAGATGGCAGCAGCTTTAAAACTAAACATACACACACATATATAGATGGCGCTCGACATAAAGTAATCAAGTGCAGATAAATACCATATTTTTGAAAAATGTTTACCTTCTGAGTAAAATTTATCCAAACTTTATACCTTTGTAAAAAGGCGAATTTTACAGAATTAAAAAAAAACATAAATTTTTGAATTACAGATGGCGGTGCTTATAAAATATAGGCAGGGTTTTGGAACCTTTTTTACCTTTCAAAAAAAAAACATCGACACTGGTATTGAGAGAAGTCACTAAAATCGACTTAGATCGAGATCGACTTTAGTATTAAGGAAGATTTTTAAGCTCCGATTAGTATTAAGGAATATGAATAAGAGGATCTTATTCCTATGACAGCAAAATTGTAAAGAGTAAGATTTCTGATATCTCAGGTGGTATAAAAATAGCTCTCGCAGATCAAATTTAGCAGATATCTTTGAGATCGATTTTTTTGACAATTCTGATGTTGAATAAATTATGAGTAAGAATCGCAGAGATCAGAAGTTTGTTTTTTTACAAAGAAACAAGTAAAGAAACATTAAGTTGGGCCGGGCCGAGCTTTTAATACCCTCCACCTTAGGGTAAAGAAAACATAGAACCCATTATGACCCACAAATACCAATTTTTAGACATAATCGCGGGAATATGTAGCAAAAATCATCAAAATACCGAATATCGGGAGGTACCGTTATATGGGAACTATACCAAAACGTGGACCGATATAACTCATTTTGATGCTCTACGTCAAATAATGTGGGCTGTATCGTGATTTCAACAGATAGACGGACATAAATCGACTTAGAATTTTATGCTGATTATGAATATATATACTTTATGGGGTCTACGACGAATATTATCGATGTTACAAACGGAATGACAAAGTTAATATACCCTCCTTTCCAATGTGGAGGGTATAAAAATAATAAACATCAATGGTCTGGTGGAGCATTTTAGAAATTTTAGTATGGTCTTCAGCATTAAGAGAGAATTCTGGCATCGAATTTATTATATAGAAAGATCTCTGAGATTGTCTCCGGCATTAGGAGAGAATGCCTGAGTCGTTCGATATTGTAAGTGAGACCGTTCAGTTTGACTTTAGTAAAGAAATCTCTCAGATCGTCCTGATCCTGAGATCCAAAAGATAACTACTTCATTTTTTTATTAGAGTTTAAAATCAATCGAAATGAAGTTTCAAGTTATTTCAAAACATTTTCAGTGACGATCGATAATATTTGACAATTACTGATGTCTCCCCCAAAATGTCTTTCATACCTCCACCTTAAATCACTTTCATCATCAAATTATTTCCCTGTGTCCAAGGAAAAACAACTAACAAGATTTCACAATTTTTGGTAGCAATATTGGATTTTGTTTTACGAATAATGCCAATAGCAGGGGAGCTGTTCCGCTGACTGGATTAAATGTCTAATTTAAATGCATGCATTTTTTTAGCGTTGCTTGGCAATTTCCTATGGATGACGGTGATATTGTTGCGTGTTTTTCTATTCAAATGTTGTTGCCAGACGTTGTATTTCTATTTTTTCGGTGTTGGTTAGACAAGCGCCAGCCGACAAAGATTGATGATTCCAAAGGGTATTGAACTAAATAGAAATAAAAGAAAAACAGAAATTCTATTGGTTCATATTTTGTTACACGTTTGGTATTTATGGCTTAACTTTTGATTTACTTTCAGGGATTGGGCAATGGAGTGATAAAAAATTTAATACTTCTTTAATAATACTTGGAACAGAAAAGAAACAAGAATTTTTTGTATACTTCAAGAGCATTTCAAAAATCCTTTTATTTTTAGAAGAAAATTAAACGCTTTTCAAGCAGCAGCAGCAGCTGTTACTTAACAACTCTCAGACATTATTCGTTGCATCATAAATATGAAAGCCAATAAAATGGTTGTGAAGGAAGAAAAGGATTCCTTTGCACCACCATTCAGACATTTTTCCCAATCCAACAAATAGGGTTGCAATAAAAAATTTTGGATTTCTCATAAACGAATACCTCTCCTTTGCATGTTGCCAAACAATTGAAATCAATCATTGACATTTCAAAACAAATCAAAATAGAGTCAAAATAAAATCAAGTTTCGAACAACACAAAAGATTTAAGTTTTCAACAAAAGCAGAACAGCAGAAATATACAAGCCATAAAAATGCAATAAATTGCAATGGAGGAGAAAAAAAATTCAAGAAATTCTAAAAAGTTCCCATAACCAAAAAAGGGGTGCAGAATCAAGATGAATTCGGTGAACATCAGCAACAATTAGATATATCGCCTCTTTCTTTCTTTGGCTTTGGAGTAGACGATTTACTCATAAATATTTAAGAAATTAATAAAATCAAATAAAGGAAGTTCGTTTTCTACTCCTCAGCCTTTTGGGAATGAGAAAATCCAATAAAAAAGTATAAATTGTTTAAAATGTTGTTGCTGTTGTTGTTGTTTTCATTTGAGCACCCTGCTTTCAACACAATGTCTGCTGCCACATTAAAAATTGGAAACAATTCACAGCACTTAAAGCCACACATAAATTTTTAACAAGGTTTCGACAATTTTAAATTCGACCATAAATTAAGGGTTAGGTTCTGTACAAAAGTAACCCCCTCTGCCCAAAGTATCTTTTGTCTTATGGGTAAGAACACTTCATATGTTTGGTTGGCCCATAACAAAATTAACCCTTTTTTCTTTCTCGATCTGCCTGAACAAGGCCCAGCTATGGGTGCTAACAAGCGTTGAAGCAGTGAAGCGTCAATGAGCCACCAAAAAGCGTAAATAAATCATTACTCAGCGATTAATCCATTTGCTGACATGTGTTATTGCCACCATTCCTTGGTTCGTACGTTCCTTCGTCCATGCATTCATTCACATGTGTGTGTGCTACTCTTCTGGCCATGTCTGGGAAAGAGTTGGAAGTTAAAATTTCAAGCATAACTAAATGCTTTCTCGATAAGTGTCTCTAAAGTGTTTATGGTTTAATTTGTACTACAGCTATATTTAGTTAACCCACTTGCCTTTCCAAAAAACAAGCGCAGGACAAAAGGGGTTCCACATTCACTTATATGGATGTGTGAGTGTATTTCCACATGTCATAAATTTTAAATGATACGCTTTAGCAATTATTAAATTCGTTTAAGAGAGAATGGGATCCATTATTTGTAATAATCATAAATAAATAAAATACATACATGTGTTAAAGCGTGTCCTGTGACACTTGAGCAAAAAAAAAAACAAGGATGAGAACAAGAAATATGGATTCAACTAAAGGATTATGTCTTACACTCAAAACAACAAATTTTCTGACAAAAATTGTAATTCGTAAAAAGGGGACTATATTTTCTCTTTTGGGACGGTTAGGGATAAACTTTGGTATGAGGTAAGTTCTCTGCGGATTATCGCTGATATCTGTACTCAGACTTAAAATATAAGACTAAATCTTGCACTGAAATAGATCTAATATAGAGAGCTCTCTGAGAAAACTCTCTAAAATCGACACCAGTACTGAGAACGACTTAGTACAGAAATGGATAAATCTGAGATAGATTCAAGTGTGAGTCTAAGAACAAACTACGGTTTCTATGTTCAACCATAGCATAGAAAATGATATCAACTATTTTATAGTGGAAATTCTATGAGATAGACTCTCGTATGAAGGGGGATTACTGAAATCGATTAAGAACGATTTCTTAGCTCCATTCCAGTATCGAGGAATATTATTAAGATCGTCTCCGTTATAGAGGAAAATCTCTGAGATAACGTGTTTGTAAAGAACAAGATTTCTGAGGCCACATGTGATATAAAAATAGCCCTCTGAATAAAAATTTTCTCTGAGAGAACTCTCCTACATATAGGAGAATATCTTGGAGATTGGCTTTAGTGGAGAGCAAGTTCATTATATTAGAAATTAACACAAAAAAAAGACAAGAGAGACTTGAGAGAACTCTCATACATCTTTGAGATGAACTTTATGACAGATAGATCCTTGTATGGAGAGATATCACAGGATTCGTCTCACGTATAGATCGAAATCAACTCTAGTATTGGAGAATATTTCTAAGGTTCATTTTAATATTAAGAAATGTGGATAAGATCGTCTCCGTTTTAGAGGAAAATCTCAGAGGCAATGTGTAGTAAAGAGAATAATATCTAAGGTCTCATGTGATGAAAATAGCTTTCTGAGAATCGACTTTAGCTGAGATTGACTTTATTTTTAAAGCATTTTAAGGTGGAAAGAAGTACAGGTCCGAATTTCAGAGAACCAAAATTTTAGTTTTTTATTACGAAAAAAAAAAACCGTGGATGGACATCAATAGTCTGGTGGAGTATATCTATAGTCCACTTTAATATGGAGGTAGTTCTCTGAGGGAAGAATCTTAGAGATCAGAAGTATAGTTTCCTTAAAGAAAAGTGCAGGGGTGGACATCAATGGTCTGATTGAGAATCTCTTAAATCCACTTTAATATGGTGGTACATCTCTGAGATCTCTACACCACAAAGAGAGAATTCTTAATTATACAGGAATATCCCTGAGATTGTCTCTAGGGAAGAGAGATGCCTTAATCGAACTATATTACAAGTGACATTGCTCAGATTGACTCTACTAAATAAGACAAATCTCAGAAATCACTTGAGGTAAAGGGGAGGATCTCTGGAAACGAGTTTTGTATAGAGGAAACTCTCTGAGACTGAGCCTAATATAGAGGAAACTCTTAGAAATCCACTGAAGGAAAAGTTCTAGATTGAATATAATGCAGCTAAAGTTGTCTTAGATCGACCTCGTGATACACCCAAAAATAGATTTTATTACAGACGAAAGTTTTGATATTGATTAAAATATATAGGGGATAATCACGGAAATCGGATCTAGTGGAGAGGAAGTTTATAATTTTAGATATTGATACCAAAACAGAGGAGGGAGCGATTCGAGTGAAATATCACTAAGATCGCCTGTAAAGGAACACCGCCGTGGGCGACACTAGTTTAGTCAAAGGTCAGCTTTAAGACTGATTCCCTTGTGAAAGGGAAGTGCTCAGTTATATTGCAAAGCACACTTCCGCAGATCGATTTCTGTATAGGAATGATTTCTGAGAATAATTCCAGCCGAGGAGATGATCTCTGAATTATACTCTAGAATTTAAATAGAAAGTCGACTTTAGTAAAGAGAAGAGGGAGACTCTAGTGGAAGATCTGCGAGAGTCTAGTGTATAATCTGAGAAATATATCCAAGGGAACGAGTACAGTCTTGTCACTGATTTGCTTCAAAACTGACGATTTCGGAGAACGATTTCTAAGAGCGCATGTAGTCTTGAAGAAGATACTTAAAATCATATCTAAAATAGTGAAAGATATCTGAGATCTTCTCAGTATAAAATAGGTATCAAATATCGACTCTAGTGCTGGAAAAGTTTAAGAGAGAGAGAGAGAGAGACTCCAGGAGAGGGGAAGATTTCATATCCCGGCTGTGACAAAAGAACATTTCAGAGATCGATCATCGCATAAAGGGCATTATGTGAGATCAAATCATCTGAGCTTTGAGAAGATTTCTGAGAAGAGTATCTCTAAAATTGAATGTAGTGTAGTGGAAGATTTGTCAGATTTTGAGATTGACTAACATCCAGTTGGGTATTGATGTCTTTTATACCGACATTAAGAAGAAATTGATTTTATTGTATAGAGGGAAATTTTGTTTCTTCTTGGATACAAAACCTAATCTAATAACAAACGTAATACAGTCTGTAAAAATGTAGTATCTCTGAGACCGGCTTTAAAGAGCATGATCTTTGAGAACGAAGGACTGGCTGTGCTTTGAGAAGATATTTTAGATTTTGGTTTGTATTTGATATTAAGAAATTTCATTAAAATTTAACATTTTAACTTCCATACCTTAGGGAATTTAAAATAATTGTGTTTGAAACAATTCGATATTTTTATAGTTTATATGAGTTTATATGACCATAGTTTTCTTGACTTTTCGCTAAATCCATGTTAAAGCTAAGGCACACGCCATTTTACCCCAAAAACAGTCCGTTATTTTCTCTATCCTCACATGTATCTTATTACAAATTCTAACGGAAAAAAAGCATAAATAATTTTTCGATTTGTTTCCCGACACAGGACACAAACTATTTCAAATCCTTTAACAAAAATTCCCTTTAGATGACCATGCATAACAATTGACAATCGATTCCGCTGGGATACAACAAATGACCATAACACGAAAATGGAAGTTAACCCCAAGAAATTAAAAAGAACAAACGAGCCAATGAAATATCAAATAAAATGTATGGCATTGTATCCTTAAAGGATACCAAAACTTAATATAAACAAAACCTTGAATGATTGATTATGGTTTTGACACATTTATCGGTTATGGGAAGAAACTGGCCACACATATGTAACACATGCACACACACACATTGGTAGATAACATAAGCTGGGGTTACATTCCCCAAGGATTTGCCGAAACCAAGGAAGACGAAAAAAAAATCAACAATCCCCAAAAATCGAAAGGGTTTTTTGTTATCGCCTTGAAATGCATGGAAAATCTTCTAACAAGAAATAAATTTGGCATGCTTGTAAGACACAGGACTAATACCAATGCCTTACGGACTTTCTGGGTATTCCTATAGCATAACAAAACCCTGATCCATGAATGAGTTAAGGATAATTTGCTTTGTTAATTGCTTTAATAGAAATCAACCAATAAATGACTTAACATTTTTTTCCCCAGTTCCTGTTCTTATTTCGCCTTAGGTATTCAGCCGTCAAAAAGAAGGGGTTTTTCTCAGGGCACCATTTCTTGGCCCTTTTGGAAAACAAACTCATTTGATGATTAGACGAAATTAAACTCCGGTAGCTGGAAAAACAATTACATCAAAATCAAAACGGTGAACTGTCTGCTGCCGCTGCTGCTGCCAAAAGGGTAAATTATTTATAATTAAGGTCTTATTTTGAGAAAGGCTGTAAGAAAAACAACGACACTGATGATGTCTAAATGCATTTCTTACCATCTCGGTTACCCCGTCTCCTCCTCGCATTTTAATGCATTTGTAATGTTATCAACATTATCCATGGAGATGTAGCAGAGAAAAAAAAACGACGTCATTGCCATCATCGTCATCATCGTCAGCTACGTAGACGGGGCCAGATGGCTGGCTGACTGGCTTGCTGACTGGCCACACAAATTAGATGCATCATTAGAACCTTTCTACACACTTGAGTAAATTACTAAAAATCACGTAAAAAACGTACAAAACAAATGGTTTATAAAACAAATTATATCAAATTAACTTCGGGAAAATGGAGACAGCATGAAATGGAAAGAAAGAAAGATGAAGCAGAAAATAAAAAAATAAAACAAGGCAACAAACATAAGACAAATAAACATTACCATACACCAACAAGAGCGGTAACAACAGCAACAACAACACTGATGACAACAATGCCAAGAAAATTTTAAAATGCAAGTATAACTGCAATCAACCACAAAACGTATCTTCGAAGATCCCCCAACGTTGAGGTAGAACTACTGGTAGGACTATGTGAATGAGTTTTTCGATATGTACCATTCAACATTGCGGAAGAGACATTTTCACAAGTAGAAAAGAGAAAATATAGGATATATATATATATATATATATATATATATATATATATATATATATATATATATATATATATATATATATATATATGGATAGATCGACTCTTGGAGAGTTCGTTGAAAGAAAGATTTGTTAAGTAAAGTGGAAGATTTTTGATAACGATACTAGTATAGAGGAAAATCGACTAGAGTATATTTCAAGATCTCTTAAACCGACCTTGCTGTAGGTTTCGGAGGTCGATTCAAGTGTAGAGGAAACTATCTGAGATCGAACTTTACAAGTGTGATATACATAAAGATCTCTGGGGATTTAGAATAAATGCGATCACAAGTGTTTAATAATATGAGAGAGAGTGAGAGAGAGAGAGAGTTTATGGGAGAGTAATCTCTAGTTAAAAATCGTATAACATAGGTACAGAGGGAGAGAGGTTTTAGTTTGTTTGTAGTGGTAAGGAAGATTTCTATGCCGATTTTGATATAGAAGAGGTTCTCATGAATCTAACTCGCATAGCCTCTATTGGAAAGGAAGATCTCATAGATCGACTCAAGGGGAAAGAGAGACCTTAAAAAAGGAAAAAAGATATATCCGAAATCCACTAAATGGTAGAGAAAATTCCTGAGATGAAGTTCTGTATATAGTAATATCTCTGAGATCGCCTCTAGTACCGAAGCAGAACTATGGGATCGAACCTTATATAAAAAAGGCCTTTAATATCGACTATAGTAAAAAATCTGTAAAATTAACTTTTGCTCAGATGGCCCTTGAATTCCAGTTATGAGATATGTCTTTTAAATCGACTCTAACTGGGGATAGACTCAAGAGAGATGGAAATCTCTGAAAAAGGTCTCCGAGACTGCCTATAGTGGAGTTAAGAGAAATTATAGTGAGGAGAAGTTCTGGAATCCAATCTGGCATAAAGAAACCTTCTTTGGAAGAAGATCTCAAATATTGACACTGGCAAAGGTGAATGTCTCTGATAGACTACAGATGATGACTTTGAGATTGACTATAGTGCAGAGGAAGAGCTTTGAAATTAAATGTATTAGAGAGGGTACAGAAGGCCGTCTTTAGTGAAAGGAAAGAATCCAGATATCGAATATAGTTGAGAAAAAATTCTATTATTCTGAGAGATCGACTCTAGTTCTAAGAAAGAGATCCACTATAGTGAAAAAAATACATTTAAGACGAATATCTCTAAGATCGGCTGTAGGGAAGTTTATGATATTGAGGTTCGAACCTCGTATCGAATAATATTTTGGAGTCGATTTTAGCAGGGAGAAAACTCTATGGGATCAAATCTAAATTAACTTCTCTAGATCTATCTATTGACTCAAAAATGGAGGAAAGTATGTGAGATGGGATTGGTACAGGAAAATATCTCTGAGAGGAAGGTCTCTCATATTGCTCAAATATAGATATCCCCCATAGAATGGGGTTGATTGCTGAGATTAACTCCAGTATGGACTGATATCACAGAGAACAGCTCTCTTATGCTGACTTTTGAAATATCGCCAGTGGTGGATAGGAAGATCTCCAAAATCCAACCGTAGTATAGAAAAAAACGTCTTGAGATCCTCTCTTGTATTAGGATAATTTCGGGGATCGAAACTTATATAGAGGCAGATCTTTACTATGACTTCAGATAAATAAAATAAATATCACAAAACAAATTTACTAAAATTATGATTTTTTTTTTTTTTGGAAAAAAATCGATATGGGCCACAGTGTAGGGGTGATCTTGCGTTCTGTCCTGGCATAGAACAAACTGTTTAAAAAACAACTTAATTAGATCAGAAATTTTTTGAGATTAAATCTCGATGATGATCTCATGGATTGAGTCTAGCATAGATGAAGGTGTATGGATCGATTTAATTCAGAGAAGTTTCTCTGAAAGTGAGGTCTCTCACATCACTCTATTGGAAATATCTGAGATTTTCCTCAGAGATGTTAATCAATGCTAGAATTAACATCTCTGAGAACATTTCGTATGAGTATTCTGACATAAAAAAGCATGAAAATGTTTGAAAAACTCCATCCTCCGAGTACCACCTGTCTCTCTCTCTCCCTCTGTTGTAATTCAAGAAGTTGCAAACTCATGACGCCGTTTCAACTAAATCTCCTTTTGTGGTCCGCCTAGTAGTCTCTTTGTTAAATGTAACACATCTTGGGTAAAATAAAACCAAATCAACTCGCAACTCCACTGAAACAGACAGGCACGTCGACTATGTTGTGTGTCAGGATGGCCGCACAACTTCACTCTTGCCAATGTTTACAGTTCTAGACCACTGATTTACAACTACAAGGCAAAAAACTGAACTCCAACTAGGGAGTTTGATATTGGTTTGCGGCTGTGGGTTAATGTCTTCCTAGCCACAATTGTTCAACGACAACATGGCTCGCTGTCCGGCAGAGGCGACGTCTGTATTTCGGTTCATCATGTGGCGCGACGTCCGCGCGTGTGTGTGTCGCCTGCCAGTGTTGAGGGGAGCCTCTTAACAAAAAAATAAGGAAACGCTCTCTTAGACAATTACAAGGGAATGGTTGAAGAAGGGAGTGATGTTTTCAATGGGATAAAGATAAGAGAAGAAGGGCTGGGGGTGCTGTCGCTGGTTTTGGATAGTTTTTGGTCTCTAAAAATTCGTAAATGCACCAATTTCTTTTCACTTAATGCAGGGTGACGATAAATGAATAAAACCTATACCTAGAACAGTGTTGGTTTTGTTTTTGTTCGGGATACCATAGTATTTTGTTGTTGCAAAATGGTCAGGCTTAATCCCATTACTGTTGTTTTTATTAAAAAAACAACGTTTGTTTATTAGTGGAGAACGATGATAATGTTTTTACCAGAGTGTAAGGCGGGGAATACCTAGGTTTCGGAAAGAGCCACCAATCCTCATCAGCTCCCTTGTTTTTTATCTGGGATATTCTCCCCAGGAATTATTTTAAAAATAACTCCTATGACAAAAAATATTTTTTTATCCAAGTAAGGAGATCGTAAACTCAATATAAACCTATACCTTTATGTAAGTTAAGTATATTGTGGAAACCTCATTAATGTTGCGGGTCTCTATCAATTTTGATTTCCAGACTGAATTAATTTTAGGTAGCTCTATAGATAGCCAAACCCTATTTCTTTTATAGAAATCCCAAACCATGTCTTTATAGAAAGGCGATATTCTCCCTATGCCCTTATTGAATGGAGAGGACAATTTAAATTTTTTTCCAAAGGAAATTTTTAGAGTGAATTAAAATGTGGTTAAACGATAACTTCTCCAGGACCTTTTTATAAAAGACCTTCCAGAGTCCTTCTGTTTATAGAATACCTCAACTTCTTAAGGAACTTTTTATAAAAGCCCTTCCAGAATCCTTCTCCTTATAGACCTTTTTACCAGGACCTATTTATAAAAGCCCTTCCGGAGTCCTTTTCTTTATAGAATACCTCATTTGGATTTTCTTTTGACATAGGATTTGACTTATTATCCTACATTCATCCATTCAAATGGGAGTAGATCACTCATCCCCGTCGAATTTAATCCCGCGAAACAAATTTTCGGATATGTCAGATTTATGAGAACTAAGTACTAAATAAATGGTTATTTTTCAAAAATCACAACATAATTTGCATTCAAAATCCATTTAGATCCCGCCACACTGTATGCTTTAACAAATCTCTTAACTCTTAACCCCTACGGGCGGTAACCCAAATGTCCCAGAACTGTTGAACCTAATGGCCATGGTTCAAATTGTTCTCAAAATAAAACAAAAACAATCATTAACGGTTATGTAAATTTTCCAAATCTAATTAAAATTGAAATCAAAGATCACCGCAAAGATGCCGTAACTGACACCAAACAATCATTTATAAGAATTAAATAAAAAAAAAAACAGGATATCACAGGGAAATGACAAAGGAAACAGAAAAACAAACATAAACTCGAAATCAACAATTGTAAATGATGTTATTTAGGAAATTCCCAGGACATGGCTGGCAACAATTGTAATAAGAAAAAAATATTTATATTTGAAAAAAACACACACAGAGACAAAAAAACACAACAAAAGGGTTAATGACTCAAATCCAAATGGCAAAGCAAATCAAATGGAAAAACAAACAAATTAACTCAGCTGATTAATGATTGAAACTTGCAGAGGCCAAAACCCAAACAAGTTTGATTTCATCAAAAAATATCCTTTGGCATACCTTGTTGATTGCCATAGTGGTGATGGTGGAGTTACAAATTCCCACCACATTTTCAGCTGGCAACAACAAAGGATATTCGCCCTCAGCTCGGAAAATGTATGCAAATGTGTTATTAACATTGGCATTCATGTGAGAGCAATCGACAAAAAAGAGAGAAAATCCTTTTTTGCCCAAAAAATAACTTTGCATAAAATCATTAATTAAAAATGATTAAAAGAAGATGCTAGACAAAACCGGCCATAAAATGAATCGATATGCAAAATATAAACCTTAACGAAACTTTACTCCTCAAACAAACGCAAAAAAAAGGACAAACAGGAAGTGACACAAAATCGACATAAAAAATTAAATGTTTATTGCGTTGTTGGCAAAGCCCAGGAGGAGGAAGAACAACCACACAAAGAATTATGCAAATTCCTGCTGGTGAAGTTTGTATGGATGTGTCAAAAAGGCAATTTACCATAACCGAAAATGTGTCGGCAAACCAAAAAAAAAAAAAAAAAAACTGGGAAAACGCATACCAACATCATACATACATAATATCCAATTATAAATTCATTGAAATGACATTTAAGTTTTTCTCTCTTATTTTTTGTGTCACAATAACATAAAGTCAATATCACCTTTTGTCGGAGAGACTACAAAGATTCCACTCTGTGTAAACAATCTACCCATCAACTTTGTCAGTCATCCATCCATCACCACGGCCAACCACACCTATAATTGCCAAAATCTGGGCATCCTTGTGCCTTCCTTTTTGTGAGTGATGCTAACTTTTCTCTTTTTGGTGGTGTTAATAATGATTTTCATTTTGGGTGGAAAAAATTATGCTGCGTTCTGACACATTTTGTTATGAAAATTAATGAGCTATTTACATAGCAGGAGAGTGGATTTTTGTGTATTTCAAGGTAGTTAGAATGCAAAGGAATCTTATACACTCAAGGCTGATAATTTACAATATTAATCAAAAATATAACTTTTTTTATGAATTGTTCTTAAGGAAAATTTCCACTTTCAGTATGAAAGCTCATAATCGGATTTTAATTTCCAGGTCCTAAAAGTTCTTTATTCTTAAATACAGAACTTGTCCTTACAATTCCAATAGGATGTACTCAAGGGATGCCCCTGGGATCCTAGGAAAAAACAAAATGTCTGGTTTTTTACAAGAAATGTCTAATTTTTGTAAGTTTATCTCCTACCCCCAAAATATCCACTTGAAGAGATTTGGTAAGCCAAATCAAAAAATTTAAATCTTAGCAGTTAGTGAAAAAGGTGATAAGTTCGGCAACTACAAATCAAGAACCACACGAGACAAGAAAAGGAAGCATTGACATATTTCTGAAACAGTGACATTGGAAAAAATAGTTTCGCAAAAAAATATTATTTTTCTAGGTTAAATGTTAAAAAAGTACTTAAAAATTATTTTTGCCGGGGAGATCGTGCTTTGAGCTCTTCTAAAATACGAGCTATTTGATTTCAAGAACCATAAGTGAGAAATTTGGCTTAAATCTCCAAAGAGCTGAAATAGACCTACGCTAGGTCTTTATATGGAGACAAAACTGAAAAGTAGATCAATATTTACAGATCAGTCGGTTGATTTCATCATTGAAGGGGTCTGTATGCATATAGGAGGGTTATGCAAACACGTGGACTGCGAATCTGATATTCTTTTGGAAGAAAATTAAGCATTTTTCACAACAGCTTAAAATACTATTGAGTATAACAAGTAAAGAACCTGTAGGTTCGGCCGGGTCGGACTTTGAATACCCTCCATCATTTGGAACGAATTTGGCAATTTTCAAAAAAAATAAAATCCGTTAAAAACTAAAAAAATACAAAATGTAGCCTTCATATTAGGGTCTAATGAGTCTGCACAGGAAACTTTTGTCATAAGCCATCAAAATATTCAAATGCGATACTTCAAAGAAAAAAAAAATCGGTGAATAGTGTAGCTAAAATCGTCAATATGGGTAGGTACTATTATAAGGGGGCTATACCAAAATGTGGACCTGCACATACAATTTTCTGCCTTAGGCTACAGTATCAATTACGTACTTCAACTACCAAATTTGACACAATTCCGTTGAATAATGTCGCTAAAATCATAAAAATACCGAATATAGGGAGGTACCGCTATATGGGGGCTATACGAAGACGTGGACCTACACAGACAATTTTTTGTCTCAGACTGTAGTCAGAACTTCAAATACCAAATTTGAAACAATTCCGGTGAATAATGTCGCTAAAATCATGAAAATGTCGAATATCGGGAGGTACCGTTATATGAGGGTTATATGAAGACGTAGACCTGCACATACAATTTTCCGTTTTAGGCTGTATTATCCATTTCGAACTTCAAATATCAAATTTTAGAGAATTCCGGCGAGTAATGTCGCGAAAATCATCAAAATACCGAAAATCGGGAGGTACCGTTATATGGGGGCTATATGAAGACGTTGACAATACAATTTTCCATCTTAGGCTATATTATCCATTTTGAACTTCAAATACCCAATTTGAAACAATTCCTGTGAATAATGTCGCTAAAATCATCAAAATACCGAATATCGGGAGATACCGTTGTATAGGGGCTATACGAAGACGTGGACCTGCTCAGACAATTTTCTGTCCTAGGCTTTATCATCCATTACGAACATTAAATACCAAATTTGAAACAATTCCGGTGAATAATGTCGCTAAAATCAACAAAGCCCCGAAAATCGGGAGGTACCATTATATGGGGCCAATACCTAAACGTTGACCTATGAAGTCCAGTTTCAATACCAAAAGTCCTGCAGACTTAAAACACATTTGTGTAAAATTTCATAAACTTACTTCATTTGGTTCGGAAGCTAGAGTGATTTCCACAGACGAACAAACAGAGAGACAGGCGGACATCGATAAATCGACATAGAGTTTTATGCTGATCAGGAATAAATGGGCTTTGTGGGGTCTAAAAATGATATTTCGAGGTTTCGAAAAGGGGGTGATAGACTTAATGTACCCCCATGATATGATATACAAAAAGGCAGCCGATACAACCTCAATTTAAATCTTATCTAATATCTCGCGATCATAAGCTACCCTGAAAACTGAAAAAACACGCCTCTTAAAGAGCTACCAGTAACACGTAGCCTAGTACCGGCAATATTCTTTATATATTAACGTATTTTCGAATATACGAATATACAGGATGAGGTAAAAAACTGTAACAAAGTCAAAAGCCATAATTTTAATTTTTTTTTTTTTAATTTTATTGAATGAAAGCCAAAAAATATTGAAAATAGCATCAAATTTTAGAATAAATTTAGATTTGTTCGAATTGGTTACCTTTGGCACGAATTATGGGCTTCAAACGGCCAATGAAACACTCACACGCTGCCCGAATGTTGCTCTGCGGTATTTTGGTGATCGAAACTTTGATATATTTTAGTGCCAACCTTGCTTTCCAAAATACTCCAGACACAATAGTCCGACGGATTGGTATCCGGAGATTTTGGGTGGCCATTGTGCGCGGGAAATGAAGCGTGGAACCTCATTTTGTAACCATTCTTGGGTGGCGCGTGCTGAGTGCGATGGTGCTGAGTCCTCTTGGAATGTCCAAGGTCTGCGGCCAATATGTTTGCGTGCCCAAGGCTTTAAAAATAACATTATTCCTATATATTTGTTTTATTAGAAAATTTTCGTCATGAAAATTCATTAAAAACTCCGAAAGTCCTTATGAAATTTATGCAGTTTGTTTTGACAGTCGTAATGATTTATTAGCCGTACATAATTTGTAAAAGCTACAACAGCAGCAACAAAATAATCTGTCGCTCTACAACTAACAAAACTCAATAAAATCGTATTAAAATTGACTGGCGAAGAAAAAGGATATAAAATGTAAACAAAAGTAAGGCGCACACAAAAAAAACGGCAAATGATAAGACTCCTGGAACCCTTTCTCTCAAATATTCCCCTAAGATGTTGAGTTTATTCAGACAAAAAACAATTTGTTTTACTTGACAAGTGGTCAAAGGAGTACCAAAAAAAAAAAAAAGTTGTTGAATTCGAAATTACTGTGCTTTGGTCGGTATTAAGTCACAATGATGAAGACTTTTGTTGTGCTGTTGTTATTGTTTCGTCCTTTGGTCACTGGCAACCGCAACGAATTCGTGTTTTATTTGTTCCTGGTCTCCTTTGCCGGGGAAATTTATGCCATAAAAATGTTAATACTGTAAAATTCAGTTATAAAAATGTTTTAAAAAAATGAAAAACGACTTCGATGTTGCATGGGGAATAACAAGAAGGACATGGCGTTCTACCTTACAGGATATGGCAAAAGGGTTATCCCTCCACTTCATGGCTATCTATGTGATGGATGAATTTGACCAGTGGTTATTGTTTTGTTACAAATGATGTAAGATCCTGTAATGTGTGCCATAAGAGAAGAAGAAGAAGATGAAGAAGGGGTTGGTTGGTAAATCCCTTAAGGACACTTCATTTGCCATGAATGAATTCAGTTAAAGCGTTCAGTCATTCAATCATGTGGTATTTGTTTTTCTGTTCTCTTTCGGTTTCGCTTCCTTTTGCCAAAACGAAAAGAAGAATCGGAAAGATGAAATCATTACTTAATTTTTTTTTTTTTGTTTTGTTTGCATTGTTGTAATTTATTTCTGTGGTTATAACGGTTAAGTGTCAGTTCGCATTTTCTTCTGCGTCCTTCCTATCCATGTTGATGATAGTGGTCATTTGATTTGATATGACCATCTGTTTGTCTGTCTGTCGCTTTTATTTGTAATATATGATTTAATGTTTGTGAACTTAACCTTTTGGTTGGCAAGCAAACGAAAGATTGCCTGTATGTAGTCTTCGAGCATGACTTATGAAGTCAGTTTTTCAAATTATCCTGTTCCTGTTTCTCCTTGTGGCTTTTTGTTTGGTTAACACCCAATTATGAACACTTATGTTCTTTTTGGAGCTCTGACCACAAAATTTGACTTCTGGTATTGTTTTTTGGTGGAGATTGTGGTTAAATTATCACACTTTTATTATTTTTGGTGAAAAATTCAGCTTTTGAATTATGTGAATTTTTCAATCTTTTTCGTCATTTTGGAGTTGATTTCAATTTTAAATTGTTGTGAAATAATAATTTTTGGTGTTGATTTGTTTAAGAAAACCGCAATTTGAGGTGTTTTTTATACCATATAGCACACTAAGGGCAGGAAAGTACTCAAGGAGCCACATATGTCTTGGTATCGCCCCAATATAACAACACCGCACAATTTAAGATATTATTAAAGTTTAAGCCATATTTTTATACCCTCCACCATACATAGTATATACATAGTATATTAAGTTCGTCATTCCGTTTATAACTCATTGAAATAATAATTTTAGACGTAACAAAGTACAGGCTGAGATGAAAAAACTGCAACCAATTTCAGACTGCTGTCAGTCACTTGTCCGACAGCTGTTAAAATTATTCCAGTGACAGCTCAATATATTGTTTACAAGCATACAAAAGCATTTTGGTGAGAATTTCTCAGAAAAAAAGTTATTCGTGGTGGAATTCGAGCGTGATAGTGTGATTTCTTTATATTTGGCTGGAAAACCACAAGTGGCTATCGTTAGAGCACTCCAGCATTTAAATGTGAATAAATCTTTTGTGATACTGGTAGCTTAGCCAGACGTCAAGGAAGTGGACGGAAGAAAACACCAACATCAGCAGAAATGGTTCGAAAAGTAAAGAATCGACTTGATCGAAACCCGCGTCGCAGTGGCCGAAAAATGGCTCGTGAGCTGAACATATCGCAATATTCCATCCGGCAAATATTGAAAAATGACCCCGAACTCATGCCATTGAAATTCCAAAAAGTTGAAGAACTTACACCGAAACAGAAAGAAAGCAGACTCAAAAGATCTAAAGAGTTGCTTCGCTTGGCCGAAAGTGGTGAACTTCCGAATTTGGTTTTCTCTGATTTGGTGTAGTTCTGAAAATGTGCACCTTCGGTCGTCCACCATCACCAAGCCATGGTGATGGTGTTTGCCGCCAAACAGCCGATGGTCGCTCTCCGCTCGTATTAATCGACCGTGGCATCAGAATAAATGCGGAATATTATCGTGTATTAAGGCCTTGGACACGCAAACATTTTGGCCCCAGACTAAAGGCCAGCACAAGACGAATTGTATTAGCTATGCTTTATGAACAAATGTAAAAATTATGGCGTTTGACTTTGTTGCTGATTTTTTATCCCACCCTGTATATATATTCATGATCAGAATATAATCCTAAGACGATATAGCACTGTCCGTCCATACGTCTACGCTAGAGTCAAAACGAATCAAGATAGGGAGCTACAATTTGACTGTCTTTTGTCTGCAGGCAGGTCAAGTTCGAAGATGGGCTATGTCGATCCACGATGTCGTATATCGTCCCTGTAACGGCACCTCCCGACATTCGGTATTTTGATGATTTTAACCACATTTTTCAATAACATTGTCTGAAATTCTACACAAGGAGGTGCTTGTGAGAACTTTACCACCTGTCTACATAGGTCCACGATATCGTATATCCCTCAAATAACTGTTCCTCCCGATATTCGGTATTTTGGTAATTGTAGCCAAAATTTTCAATGGAATTTTCTCAAAATCCCCACAAGGAGTTCCCTCTGAGTACTTTAACCCCTTGAAGAGATTTGTCTATATAAGTCCACTTTTTACTATACACCAGAATTGTTTCAAATTTCGTATTAGAAGATCGTAATGGTTACTACAACCTATGACTTAAAATTGTCTATGCGGGGCCACGTCTCTGTAACGGCATTATTCAACATTATTCACCAGAATTTATTCAAATCTCGTATTTGAAGTTCCTAATGGGTACTACAGTCTATGACAAAAAATTGTCTATGCATGTCCAGGTCTTCGTATAGCCCCTAAATACCGGTACCTCCCTATATTAGGCTTTTTATTGTTGTTGCGCATTATTCACCGGAATTGTTTCAATTTTCGCATTTGAATATTGTAATGGACTATGAAAAAATGCTCATGCAGGTCCTCGTTTTCGAATAGGTCCCAAAATAACAGTAATTCCCTATATTCGGTATTTTTAAGGTTTTAGCAGATTTTTTTTCGAGAGATTTCATTTTTTATTTATTTTTTAATTTATTTAGTTTTTTCTTTAAAAATTTCCAAATTTGTTCCAAATCGTGGAGGGCATTTAAAGTTCAGTCCGGTCGGACTTACTGCTTTTTTACTAGTTTTTTTTTTTTTGTCGTTTGCACTTCCCCCTCCTTGAAATGGATTTCAAAGGCATTTCTGGCTATGTCTGTGTGAGTGAGTGAGTCTTGGTGGATTCTTTCAAGGAAGTATATTCGATGTTCGCTACGGGTTACGATACTGTCCCCATTATTCAATAAAATTATTTTAAAATTTCCAAATTGCAGTTTGTTCCAGTAAGGCTGTAGGTTCCACCAAAACTTGCAGAATATTGTCAGATTCACATTTTCGTATAATTCCCATATTTTGATCTGTAAAAGAAATGTTTTGAAATTTTCTGATTACTTAGGAAAAATGTTACGACGAAGGCTTCAGAGAAACCCTGCCATTCTAAAAAAATGATTTGCTAAAGATATTTCCACATCCAATACTTTACTTGGTATAATCTCTCGCTCTCTCTCTCTCTCTTTTTCTCTCTATTACTAGACATGAATCTAAATTGCAAATGTCAAAATTCGATGAAAATCATAAAGTTAATTTTCCTCTTCCCCCTTACAAAGGAAGTCAACTAAATGCCAGCTAATTAAAGGCGGATGTGCTTTTCAAAAAATCCTTTCATTGAATTCAAATCTCTTTTGTTGGAAACAGTTCATGGGGCCATAAATCACAAATATTTAATGGTCAGTTTGAAATCATATAATGTTTTGCACGGTAGCAAAACTAAACACTTTACATCCCCCTTTAATATCCTTTTCTTTTTCCTTCCTCGCTCGCAACAAGGCAGGTGTTGATTTTCCTACTGCCTGCCCCCCACTCCCAAACCCCTCACTCATATGAGTTCACATATCAAAAATGTTATCTCATTTTATTGGCCAAATCTTATTGTGGGTGAAAAATGTCCTTTTGGCTGGACAAATGCGTGTTCCTGTGTGGGGAGTTTGTTTAAAATTTACGATCTTTAACGAATCCATTTTAGTTAAGCTTTGTTAGTTAAACAAAAGACCGGCCTATCATAAGTCTAAATCTATTTTAAATGATAAAATCCTCAGAGATAATAATGACCATTATCCATTTGGTCGAAAAGAAAAAAAGTAAGGGGTTGCAATGTTATGGCATTTTCCCCGGAAACCCTTGATGTGGCTGTGATGTTCCACTGACACATGAGAAATTGTCGGCAAATCAATTGCTCTATCAGTTGGCCAATGTTGGGAGGGGAATGTCACAGAGCTCCTTGTAATGTCCCAATAATGAGTTGACTAAGTGCCATTGAAAAGTCATTTCATCAAACCGCCAGTAGGTTTACCATTGTTTTACCTTGTGAGGGGTAGTTTTCACTTAGCTACTGCATTTTAAAATTTTTGGTCTGTCAACTCAAAAAAAAAAATCGATGCGCTTTAAAATCGATTCTTATTTATGACCTGATTCCAACTGTCAATGAAGTGGGGTAGTTAGCCCGTCACAGGTCATGTTTGTTTAGTGTTTAGGTTCAAAGGATATCTTTTGTTTGAGTGTTGTCCTGTTATTGTTTTGTGTATTAGTGTGTGTGTCTGTGCTGTCTCCAGGACTCACTAAATAAACATGTCAACTATTGACAATTTGTTGTCATTATGGAGCGTAACCAAATGCTACTTAAATGCCAATGATGTTGGTGATGATGTTCCTGAAAGTGATAAATTTTAAGTCATATTTTATCAATAATTTCCAGTCAAATGGAAATTTGAAAAAGGGACATTTTGAATGCATCTGCCTTGCAATTTTTGAAGTGGAATCGAAATGTTTCAAAATTGAAATATCGTGAAGAGTTAATTTTTTTTGGATGTTTAGGTTTGGAAGCAGGTCCTGGAATCACCTCAACACCACAGTCAGATTTCCCAAGGAGGTATAAAGGTATTTGGCAAAATATCGTTCGCCCCTGAAACTTTGATTAGTTATGGGAATTGTAGATACCGTTTTTCGTCCATCATAAAAATTCGGACATTTTAATATCAAAAGAAATAAAAAAGCTTAAAACTGATCTCACCCGATTGAAACCCGATTTTCGGTTATTTTTGTTGTCCATAAAAGTATAACCGGTTATTACTCCCAATAGCAACATTATTTATAATTAATTTAATTTAAAATTTAATTTTTTAATGGTTATGGTAAAGCGCCTAGCTATTGAGTAATCATACCTGGGGCAGGATTCTAACAAACTGGCCATGGATAAATCTTATTGATCCTACCTAAGGGAGAGAACATGTCATCCTGATTTCTTATCCGCAATGATGGGCATTTGAATGTAAAATGTCGGATCTTTCCTACAGTCATTTTCTACTGCTGTGAGGACCCCTATAACTGCGGAAGATTTCACGTATTTGTAACCTTTTTTTCCGATAGGATTAATGGGCCAGTGCGGAACTTGACTTAACAACTTTGAGTTTTTTGGGGTTTTCTTTTTGTTTCCCGGGGATCGCATTCTTTTTTGGAGAATAGCTTCTGAGACTATTTAAGAACATTTTTACAGGGCCAATATGGACTTTGAAACGCGGATTTTTAGGAACTGTTTTTAAAAATTAATAAGGAATTTTAAATATGGATATTTCAAGATTTTTTTTCTACAACTTTAGTAGGACTAAAAATTACATTGTAAACATTGGTTTTTGAGACCTATACTTTTGGAGTTTCTACGATTTTTGGGCTATATCGGTTCACGATATCGTATGGCCCCCAATTAAAAGTACCCTTCGATATAAGGTATTTTGATGCTTTTTGCCACATTTTGTAAATGGTATTGTCCAAAATTCTACACAAGGTACCAAAATTCTATGTGAGTACTTTACCCCCTGGAAGAGAATATACAATATACGTCCACGATATCGTATATCCCCCATATAACAGTACCTCCCGATATTCGGGAGGAATTGTCTGAAATTCCACATCTGAAGTTCCTTCTGAACATTTTCGCCCTGGAAGAGAATTGTCGATATAGGTCATGATATCGTAAATCCCCCGTACAACGGGATATACGCTGTTATTATTCGAATTTAAAGAAATTTTGCACATACATTCTAATCGGTTCAGATTTAGATATAGTTCCCATATATATTTTTTGTTTATTTGTTACGAGTAGCTCAAAAAATATGAATAGTGGTGTAGGGTATCAAATCGACGGACTGCCCGACATATAGCCTTTCTTTACTGGTTTTCTTTTAAAAGCGTTCTTAGAAATCTATTTTAAAAAATATTATTAAAAAAAACAACTTAAAACATAAACTCATTAAAAATTTCTTAAAATTCACAAAGAGATATCCCAAAATATTTTTTTTAAAAAATCGAGTTCTGACTTTCAATACATTTTAAAAAACCTTTAAAATTTACAAATTGGTCCTTATAAGAATGTGTTTAAAATCCACGATTTGTCAATGAAATGATATTCTCAAAAATTCTCTAGGTTCTTAAAAATTTCGTTAAAAATTGACCATTGGTCCTTGAAAAACTATTATTTAGAATCTTGTGTTGGTCGTTAAAAAATATTTTTAAAAATCCATATTATTACTCTTTAATAAAATTTCCATAATACTCCATGATTAGTAGTTGAAAAGATGGAAACATTTCTTGAGAACATTTTTTCTAAGGATTATAAAAACATTGAACAGGATTATTTTTCTTTAGGCCATAAAAACCTATAAAAGTGTATTTTTACGTCTTTTTCCTTTAGTTTATTAAGACTTTAAACGTGAATTTTTGTAAAGGTCTTTAAAATAATTTTTGATTAGATTTTCTTCTAAAAACGCTCATGGGCCTTCTCATGAACCTTCTTCTCCCTTTAAGTTTTAAATAGTTATTTTAGAGGATCTTTTTAAATCCCTTATATCTACAACATAAGCTTCTGGCGATTCATTTATTTATATTAGAATTCATAAATTTGACAGCCTGTATAATTTTTAGTATCACTATTACTGGTCAATATGCCCATATTTCCATTCCTTCCAATTTTATTTTGCAATAGTACAGCAGTACTAAAATGTGGCAAAAGTTCACATAAATCTTTATTTTATCATAAATTGTGGCCTTTTTCGTATCAGACACATTACCCAAATAACTTCCTAATGTTTAATAATTTTTTGATAAATAAAATTAATAAAAAATAACTTCTTATCTTTCAATATCGGAAGCTTACATAAATTTCCAGAATAAAAAACATATTCAAGAAAGTAGAGTCACAATAAAATAAATGTTTGGCAATTTATTTAACCATTACTGCCTATGATGATGATAACAAAGGACATCTATCATTGTTTATTGGCAGGGAGGAAGAAACAAAAAAAAAATGTAAATAAAAAACTTACAGGAGGCCTCCCCACAACAAAAAACTACCCCGGCACGTTAATAAAAAGAAAATGAAAATTGGAAAAGCTTTTCCCATTACTAGGAAATTCGTGTTATATTCCTTTTTTTGAGTAAAAGTGATTCTCAAGATTATGTAAATTTCTTAGAACGTTTGGTGGCCCTAATGCCACAAGAAGTCATTGCCGGCATATTCACACCTTATTAACTATTTAAAAGTTTATGTGTGTTTTCCTCAAATCCCCTCGACAAAAGAAAACTTAGTTCCTTAGATTTCCCAGCGATTCGTTGCGTTGCTCTTTGATAAATTTGTTTATTATGCGGGTTTCCCAAAGTTTTCTTTTCGATTTTACTACAACCACTTAACCCATAACATCAACCCCTTTCAATTCTTTCAATCACATTGTACCCTCCGCTCTCCATGACATTAACATCAACTCCATACTTAACCCTATCATCTTTCATTTGTTTATATTTCCAATGATCCTGGATTTTAATTCGAAGCAAACCATAACCGAGCGGTTTCCTTAATAGTAATTAATTGTGTTTATCGTCATGCCAAGATCATGAAATCCGAAGCCTTTCAATTACTTTTTTGGATTTACGTGTTGATTTTCAACGCTTGCGTTTTTTATGCGTTGTTGGAATATCGGTATTTCATTGACCCGCATATGCGTTTGTTTTCTTGTTTGTTATTGAAGATATGTAGATATGATATTCTAAACAAAATCCTTTTTACAAAGACCACATAAACATTTTTGGTTTTTAGAGGAAGAAAAAAGTATTTATTGAAAAAAAACTAATAATGGTAATATATTTATAGCATAAATGCATTTTCTCTATGGGAACATGCCTCATCGTCATACAGAAATTGTGAGTAAAAATTAGAATCAACCAGTAAAGAAAGTCTTAAAGTCGGTCGGGGCCGACTTTATGATACCCTACACCACTTTGCTAATTTAGTAGAGCTGTGCATAACATTTAAAAGTTTTTATGGGAGAATTCAATCATACACGCTATGTTTATAATTATAATTTAAAGTTCAAAGGACTAAATATGGCGAAGTTATATATGGGAGCTATATCCAAATCTGAACCGATCTCGATAAAATTTAGCAAATGTATTTCTGAGCTATATTTGATATATTTCCCCAAATATTGTTGTTGCATAGTGCACATTACGGCGGCGGTGGACAAAAATAACAAATCGGATGAACTATATATATGGGAGCTATAGCGATATCTGAACCGATTCCGATCAAATTTGGCATACATATTTTCAGGCCTAATTTGGGTGTATATGCAAAATTCCATACAATTCGGGCTGATATTACACGTTTGGTGCACAATAAAAGGCAAATCAGACGAAGATATATATGGGAGCTATATCTAAATTTTGACCGATTATCTCCAATTTCAATAGGGTTCGTCCTTGGGCCAAACAAAAGATCTTTGCAAAATTTCATCTGGATCGGACAATAAATGCGACCTGTACTTTGTTTACAAAAATACATGGACAGACGGACAGACGGACGGACGGACATGCATAAATCGACTCAGAATGTGATTCTATGCAGATCATCAAAAGGAACTATGGGTCTATCTCGTTTCCTTCTGCCTGTTACAAACAAATGCACAAAGATATAATACCCTGACCACCTTGTGGTGTAGGGTATAAAAATCGTGAGCAAAAGTCAGATGATGGAGACTTTGCATCTATAGGCGGGTTCTTCGTTATGCGTACAGTCCACAGTCAAATATATAAAATAGGAGACTAAGAATACCAAGGTCAAACTCAAATCAGCTTTCAATGCAAAAAAATATAAAGTACGAATGCAAAGGATATCTGTAAGATGCTTGGTAGAGGGAGACAGAGGGAGAGAGAGAGCGATGTACAACTTGCTCCCAGAAATACAGCTTCCAGAGCTTAGAGACATAAGTGTAGGATTAATCGGAAAGGCTAGCATACGGTACAGGGTGAGAAAAAAACTGCAACAAAGTCAAACGCCATATTTTTTACATTTTTTTTTTTAATTTTTTTGAGTGAAAGCAAAAAATTTCGGAAATAGCATCAAATTTTAGAATAAATTTAGATTTGTCCGAATTGGTCACTTTTGGCACAAAATTATGGCCTTCAAACGGCCAACGAAACGGTCACACGCTGCCCGATGGTTGCTCTGCGGTATTTTCGCCCATTCCCGGCGAAGCGCTTGTTTGAGGTGATTGACACTTTGCTATTTTTGAATGCCAACCTTGTTTTCCAAAATACTCCAGACACAATAGTTCAACAGATTGGTATCCGGAGATTTTTGTGGCCATTGTGCGCTGGAAATGAAGCGAGGAACCTCATTTTCCAACCATTCTTGGGTGGCGCGTGCAGAGTGCTATGCTAGTGCTGAGTCCTGTTGGAATGTCCAAGGTCTGTGGCCAAAATGTCAGTGTGTGCCCAAGGCTTTAATACACCCACCAGAATATTTTCGCAATAATATTCGGCATTTATTCTGACACAACGGTCGATTATTACGAGCGAAGAACGAAAATCGGCTGTTATGGCTGCCCACACCATCATCGTGGCCGGCGCTTGAGTTCTGCACATATTCAGCAAAAAAAAAAGGATGCTTTCTCTTCGGAGAAAACCAAATTCGTCAGTTCACCACTTTCGGCCAAGTGAAGCAACTCTTTAGCTCTTTTGAGTCTATTTTCTTTCTGTTGCGGTATAAGTTCTTACCTTTTTTGGAATTTCAATGGCCTCATCCCGAGCTTATTTTTTAATATTTGCCCAATGGTACATTGAGATATGTTCAGATCACGAGCCATTTTTCTGCCACTGCGACTCGGGTTTCGATCAAGCCGCTTCTTTACTTTTCAAACCATTTCTGCTGATATTGCTGTTTTCTTCCGTCCACTTCCTTGACGTCAGTCTACGCTACCAGTATCACGGTAACGAGCGATGGTACGAGACACAACAGATTTATTCACATTTAAATGCTGGAGTGCTCTAACGATAGCCACTTGTGGTTTTCCAGCCAAATATAAAGAAATCACAGTATCGCGCTTGAATTTCATCACGAATAACTTTTTTTCTGGAAAATTCTCACCAAAATGCTTTTGTATGCTTGTAAACAATGTAATGAGCTGTCACTGGAATAATTTTACCAGCTGTCGAACGAGTGGCGGGGAAATGACAGTAGTCTGAATTTGGTTGCAGTTTTTTCATCTCACCCTGCATACGAATTTTTATATCATCGTTCTGAAAAGCATTTAACTATGTTTTAAATTACCGATTACCTCATCTCACCTTGAATGCATTTTGAGTTAACTTATTCCAGTTGTCTTCATAAATTCCTCAACTAAGAAAGATAAGGAAGGTGTGGATTTCCTAGCACAAAATAAACAATATTCTGACATGTGTCATTGCAAATGATACTCAAATGTGGATTACTTAAAGACATTTACAAAGCTTTTAAGAATTCCAATAGAAAACGAATAAAATTGAATATTAAAAGAATTATGAGATTGACAAGTGCTAATATGCCAATGACAGAATGTGAAGTGAACACAAATTGAGCCGGGAAAACAAATGTCAAAAAACCCATTCGTTTTTTTTTTTTTTTGCTCTCTTTTTTGAATAAGTAGCAAAATCCATTACATTTAAGGTCAAGTGGTAAGTTTTTTTTAAAGATATAAATGGAAGATTTCTAAAAAAGAAACAATTATCATGTGATATCTATTTATGGTAAATTATGAGCTTGTCTTGATTTCTATGCCCATTGACATTGAACTTTGATTTGTAGCTTTGTTTTTCAGCCGAAATGTCAATGACATTTCTTGAGTACAAATTTCATTTCATGTTGACAAAGTTCACAAGCAATAAATTTATATTTTTTTTTTTGTAGAGAACAAAATAGTTTCCTAAAATCCTACTTAAGTAGCAAAAGTCATGAATGAGCCGTCGCTATGCTTTCAGCGTTTCACACGCAAATTATTAATGACAAGTTTTTGGGGGAACTCCGTAGTTTATTTTCGTTTCTTTTTTTTTTTTTTTTTGACGACATGTGTTCATTTTGTTGTCATGAAAATTGATGACAAAATATTTAACAAAATCCATTTCTTTTTTGGTTTCCCTACAAAAAGCCGTAAATCATGTTTTGTAGGTAATGACTACTTGAAAGTTACAAAGGATTAGCTTCTAAGCTCTACCGGTTTTTCTAAACAAAAGCCAAGAAAATTAACTCCAGAGTTTATAAAAATTTTCTGGTGATTTTTAACCCTTTTTATGGCCCTTTTTTGCTATTTGCTTCCATGAAACGTTTAGTAATTGAAACATGAGTTATTATCACAAATCTCTTCCTTCCTCTAATGTCCTTTTGAATTTATGATTATTTAACACCCTAACCCAGCCATCAAACCTGAAACTGACCATATCTTCCTGTAGCAGACACACAAACAATGGCCAGCATCTTCATCTTCATCATGGTGATCGTTGAAATGAGACACACACAAAATGTGATGGCAGTTGATGCATGTCTTCCAGATGCTGCATCTTTTGTCCATTCGTCTGTCCAGTTTTTCTCCCTCTAGTGTGGCTGTGTCTCATGTGACGCAGTTGAAGAGTCCAAGATTTATTAATAATCATTAATCTTTTCAAGTTATTTTAAAAGTGATTTTTATTTAAAAAAAAAATAATTTCTTTCATTTCACACACTTTTATGCCGGAGAGACAATAAGCAAATAATGCTCAACACTTTCTTTTGATGAACGGCCAGAAGTAATTCAGTTGATTAATTACCGAATTATTCATTGCCGGTGTCTGACTGGTGATTTTTCTCCATTCTTAAGTGACAATCACACATGTGGTTGATCGCTTGAAAGCTTTTGACTGATATGTGAGAAGATTTTTCCCAGAGAAACTGGTATGTGATGCGAGAAGGAGGAGAAGGAAAAGTTTTTCTTTTTTGGGAAGCCAAGGAATAGACAAAGTTTTTTTTATAAAAATAACGATCATTCCATAAACATTATGTAAAAAATATTTTGATCGTGTGATATTTGTGTTAGATAAAGAAAAACACCCTGCCTGAAAGTAGGCGACCTAATATATTTGTTTTAGATTAAACCACCTACGATTCTTTCTAGATCGATACAGCGTTCGAGACATAGAAAGACATACCTCTAGCCTTTGTCAGACTGGTGATGAGGAGATCAAATAGTTCAAAAAAGGAGGTTCCTCGCTTCATCTCCAGCGCACAATGGCCCCCAAAATCTCCGGATATCAATCCGTTGGACTATTGTATCTGAAGTATTTTGGAAAGCAAGGTTGGCACTAAAAAATACAAAAGTGTCGATCACCTCACGCAAGCGCTTCGCCGGGAATGGACTAAAATACCACAGAGCAACATTCGGGCAGCGTGTGACAGTTTCATTGGCCATTTGAAGGCCATGATTCGTGCCAAAGGTGACCAATTCAAACAAATCTAAACTAATTCTAAAATTTTATGCTATTTTCGAAATGTTTTGCTTTCATTCAATAAAAATAAAAACATATTTAACAAGTTAAAAAGCAGTAAGTTCAGCCGGCCGAACTTTGAATAGCCTCCACCATTTGGAACGAATTTGGAAATTTTCAAAAAATAAAATCCTTAAAAAATTCTGCTAAAAATTAAAAAATACCGAATATAGCCGTTATATTGGGGTCTATACGACGTGGACCTACATAGGCATTATTTGCCATTAGCCATTACCATATTCAAATTCGAAACTTGAAATAAGCGGTGAATAATGTAGCTAAAATCATCAAAATATCGTATATAGGGAGGTACCGGAGCTGGACGAAAACCTGGACCAGCAATTCTCTGTCACAGGCTATAGCACCCATTACTAACGTCAAATACGATATCTCAAACAATTTCGGTAGGTATTTCGTGAAAATACCGAATATAGTTAGGGACCTATACGTAGACCTGGACCTGCATAGACCATTTTCTGTCACAGAGTGTAGTTCCCATTACGAACTCTAAATACGTAATTTGAAACAATTCCGGTGAATAATGACGCTAAAATCATCAAAATACTGAATTTTGGGTGGTACCGTTATATGGGGGCTATACGAAGACGTGGATCTGCACTGACAATTTTCTGTCATAGGCTGTAGTATCCATTACGAATCTTAAATACCAAATTTGAAACAATTCAGGTGAATAATGTCGCTAAAATCATCAAAATACCGAATATCGGGAGGTACCGTTATATGGGGGCTATACGAAGACGTGGACCTGCCCAGATAATTTTCTGTCATAGGCTGTAGTATCCATTTCAAACTTCAAATAACAAAGTTGAAACAATTCCGGTGAATAATGTCGCTAAAATCGTCAAAATACCGAATATCGGGAGGTACCGTTATATGGGGGCTATATGAAAGCGTGGAGCTACTTGGCCCATTTACAAACTTAACCTGCCTACTAAACACGTGTGCAAAATTTTAACCTTCTATCTCAATTCGTTCGAAAGATTCAACAGACGGACAGACAGACAGACAGACAGACAGACAGACAGACGGACAGACAGACAGACGGACATGGCTAAATCGACTTAGAATTTTACGCTGATCAAGAATATATATACTTTGTTGGGTCTCACATGAGTATTTCGAGAAGTGACAAACGGAATGACAAAGTTAATATACCCTCCATAGTATGGTGGAGGGTATCAAAATAAGGCGTTTTACTTTGTTGCAGGTTATTTAATCTCACTCTGTATGTGGCAGCTATAGCTATATCCGAATTTTCTCCAAATTTAAAATACTTGTTTCTAGACTGAATTCGATCGGATGTGCCAAAATTCAGCCCATTTTGGTGCACAATAAACCTGAAATCGGATAAAGTTATTTATATATGGAAGCTATATCCAAACCTCATCAAATCTCGATAAAATTTGTTAGAGATATTTTTGAGTTCAATAAGTTATCTGGTACCAAATATTATTCTCGTGGAGTGCATATTACGCATGTGAGGGACTTAAAACCCCAAAATTGAGTAAAACATATATGTGGAAGCTATAGCTTAATCTGAACCGATATTGGTCGAAAAAATTAATCCGAAATCGGTTGATTCTCATCAGAAATCGATAAGATCTGACAGAGGTATTGTTGAGCTCTATAAGTTATCTGGTACCAAATATCATTCTTGTGGATGAAAATGGGATGAAACATATATGTGGGAGCTGTTGAGGTCACTTGGACTGACATTCTCCATTTGATGCACAATTAACCCGAAATCGGGTACAGACATATATTGGAGCTATATCTACATTTGAATCGATTCTCACCAATTTCAATAGCGTTCGTCCTTGGGCCAAATAAATATTTTTCGGAAAATGTCATGTCAATCAGTTTGTGATTCTATGAAGGTCCTCAAATGTAACTAGGGGTCTATCTCGCTTCCTTCTCCATGTTACAAACAAATGCACAAGGACGTAATACCCTTACCACCATGTTGTGTAGGGTATAAACAGATTGCAGAAGCTTTTCCGGAGATATGAGGTAATCCTTAATTGAAAATATTGTAAATTATTCTTCTGAATATCGAAAATATAGCAACGTTCTGTTATTCCGCCACAACTCTTAATATTGAATATCCTTCATGTATTTATTACCACAAAATATTCTATTCTCTACATTTAAGGCAAAGTTTAATTTTTTTTATTGTAAAAAGTAACAAGCTTAGGTATAGGTAATCAGAAATCTTACCAAGAAGTGGGCATTTCGGTGGAGAGAGATTTATTCCAATTTATATGTTTTAAATAAAAAATCTTAATTTTTTAAAAAATCAAAATGAATGGCATGGTATTTGTCCAAGTTAAATAATACCACATTTCCGTAATAGGCTTAATACTATTTCTGGATCCACAATATAAATGAATGCCTTCAAAATATTCCAACAAATTTATTTCTTCAAAATAATATCTACACCTAATTTAAATTTCTCAACACCATCTATATTCTCTGCTGGGGACATTTTTTAAATTTCCCCCTTGCTATTTCACTTACTTTTCATATCAAAAACACTTTTAATTTAATTAAACTCTGTTTATTAACAAATTTCATGGTGTAAAGAGCGGCAGAGACAAGAAAATGTCTTTTGAACGTTAAAAAAATCCACTTCAGACTATTTTGCCCCCATAAAAAGTGATGTTTACAGAAAACAGGTGACGACTTGGAAACATTAAGGCATTGAATGAATTACATAAATTTCCAGCCAAAGGAGTAGCATTTTTGGAAAGGGGTGCCAAGAATAAAAACATACCCACACTCGCACCTCTCACACCCAGGCCAACAATTGACTCACTTCATTTGTGTTTCTTTCTTTTTTAAAGATTTCCCTAAGTATGTCCCATATGTTGGCACTGCCTAGACAAAAGTCATTCGATTACAGGAATTTATTATGCTAAACAAAACTGAAATTAATTCATTACCAACAACTTTGACACTCCCCGATAATTATTTTTTATATTCCGTTTGTGTGTGTGTGTGTGTTTGAATGTCTTGTAGCTAGCTCTCCGAGTGTTGAGCCAATGAAAATCCACTTAAAATAATAAATTGCCTAGGTTTTTACCTTAAACTCTGGGCACAAATAAATTTTCCCGAGACTACTTAATAAACAAATTTTCACATAAAATTACAATTTTCCACACCCAAAAAATCGTTGAAATTTAACAACAGCAACAACAAAAAGGACATAAAAACCACCAAATAAAAATACACTTAAGAAAATTTATGGGTTTTAGGTTCAAGTTCCTCGCCTTCTTTTCTCCTTTTTTGTTTGTGTTTTTGGCCGACCACAAAATGAATGAATGGCAATGAATGAAGCAACACATATGAGGTTGCATTTTAGATTAATGAGCGATAAGGATAACGAGCACCAGAAGAGATAAAGGCACAAACAAAATAAATATCTTCCGCTTGGTTACCAACAAAAAAAATTTAAGTGTAAGGGTATTTCAAGGATCCCACACAAAGGAAGGACGGAAGGTGTAGGCTAATGAGTGCTACAAGTGTTGTTGAGGGACGAAAAAATAATAATTATATTTTTTATTAGACATTTATTGCCTGAAAATGCCCAAACACTCGGCTTAACATTTCAATGCAGCCGGGGGTGCTACAACACCACGTGATATATATAGTTCATCGAACTAGTAGATGATTCCTGGTGTGAGAGTTTTTTTGGGAACAATGTGTGGACATTTGTGGTTGTTTTTCAGTTTGGTGAGCTCAGTAGATTTGTTTTTTAATTTATCACTTCAAACAAAACATTAAGGTCAGTTTTTTATTGCCTTGGTTTGAAAGGAGAGTGCTGCCAACACCTGGTTAGAATGCGGGCCAATATTTCAAAGGATTTGTAGGAGATGTTAAATGAGGAGAGAGAAATTATGAGACAGGGTCATTATCTCTTTTCCGTATTTAATAAATCAAATAAATTGTGGAATCAAATAACCAGAAATCAAATAACCCATAGATTAAACTGTGCAACAAAAAATTATTACGGGGAAAATCCAGCAGATTATGAAAGTAGAGCAAAACATAGAAAATCTTTGTAATGGCGTCTTGAAAGTTTGCATCGCAAGGTAACCAAAAATATAGGGCAATTTCAATCCTTCCCCACATTTTTTTAAATTTTTGTATAAAGATCCGTGTAATTGAGGTATATAGACTCTTCAGCAATATTGCAGATAAAAATAACGGAATTATGTTGGTCAAAAAATAGCCCTCAAGTGGCTCAAAAAAGTGGTGGGCTAAAAATCCCTTTTATAAAAATATGATTAAAAATTCACATTTAAGGGGATCGTAGTTTGCAAAATATTGTAAAAAATTGATTGTCATAAAACTGCACTCAAGGACGTCAAAAGTTAAAATCTTATCTAAATACCAGATATTCAAAAATAGTAAAAAATAAATTTTAGGGTCAAAACGATGTACTTTATGTGGGTGTATGCCAAATTCTTCTACAAAACATCATTTCTGAAGGACAAAGACAAAAATATTCTTCAGCAATTTTCACTATCAGTCACCAAAGAAAAGAAAGCTCTATTTCCATTTCCAACCCAGAAAATTTGGCCATCAAAAATAGCGAAAATATTTCCAAATGTGTTCAAAAATTTTTTCTTCGACAATTTTTGAATTTTTGTGCCTGAAAGTAGCCTACAGTTTCATTTTAGGCAGAAAGTGTCAAAGGAGAAAATATTCTACACAAAATTGTTTTACAGATTTCAGAATAAACTACAGGTTGAGATGAAAAAACTGCAACTAACTTCAGACTGCTGTCATTTCTAAGCCACTCGTCCGACAGCTGTTAAAATCATTCCAGTCACAGCTCATTATATTGTTTACAAGCGTACAAAAGCATTTTGGTAAGAATTTTCCAGAAAAAAAGCTACTCGTGATGGAATTCAAGCGTGATAGTGTGATTTCTTTATATTTGGCTGGAAACCCACAAATGGATATCGTTAGAGCACTCCAGCATTTAAATGTGACTAAATCTTTTGTGTCTCGTACCATCGCTCGTTACCGTGATACTGGTAGCGTAGCCCGACGTCAAGGAAGTTGAAGCAAGCAGCAACATCAGAAGAAATGGTTCGAAAAGTAAAGAAGCGACTTGATCGAAACCTGCGTCGCAGTGGCCAAAAAATGACTCAGGAACTAAACATATCACAATATTCCATTTGGCAAATATTGAAAAATGAGCTCGGAGTAAAGCCATTGAAATCCCAAAAAGTGCAAGAACTTACATCGCAATAGAAAGAAAATAGACTCAAAAGAGCTAAAGAGTTGTTTCGCTTGCCCGAAAGTGGTGAACTGCCGAATTTGGTTTTCTCCGATGAGAAAACATTCGTTTTCCAGCAGTTTGTAAATAAACAAAACGATCGTGACCTTGCCAAAGAGGTCAGCTGAAAATGTGCACCTTCGGTTGGCCACCAGAACTCAAGCGCCGGCCAAGGTGATGGGCCGCCATAACAGCCGATAATCGCTTTTCGCTCGTATTAATCGACCGTGACATCAGAATAAATGCCGAATATTATCGCGAATATTTTTTTGCCTGCAAACCGGCCCATACTATTTCACTTGTTTTTTGCCCAAAGTTCGAGCTTCTGAGAGTCATTGTTCATTTCAGAATTCCCGCGTACACATTCCCTGAATACCACGTCACAGCAAAAATTTGCCGTTTAAATTTCTCGCCATAGAATATCCCATTCCAAACACTGCCAAATTTGAAGGTTCTCGATCAGTCACTCACATTACTAAGTTCTATCATAGAGATATCTTTTCAGAATCATTTCTTTTATCCTATTACGATATTTTCTGAGAATCGAATTCATTCATTATCATAGCTGTTATTTTTTGACTCAATTTCCATTGTTCTTTTGCATCCTGGCTGGATTCTTGTTTTATGAAAATATGAAACGAGAAATACTTTCTTCATAAAATTTTTCGTTTTATATTTTCATACAAAAAAATTGAGGCCCAGTTCTCGACTCAATTTACTTTAATGTTCTCTTTTTGATTTGCTCGTGTCCGTTTACAGAAGTAAATTTTCTTAACCTCTTACTATTGCTTCCTTGTGATCCTTGTTGTCCTTTCCTTAATGTTTTCTTTCTGCCATGGAGTTTATGACCGGGTATTGCATTAATTTATTGATGGTAGACAATTGATAAAAAAATACTACTGGCTGTTAAAACATCATTAGTCATAAGCGAGTGAGTTAAGGTGCAAAGAAAGTTCGCTGTTAATGTGCGCGATGTCATGACAGCCAATATAAATTGCATGTCGACGCTGCGAATGGACGAATCAATGAACGAAGGAATGAATGACATTGTATTTTATTCAAAATTGAAGGATAATGAACCCGAAGGTAATCAATATCTGGTATTCGTATAATAATTGTTATTGCAAGCCAACAAACAATGATTGAGGAAATTATGAGGATCTAATGGAGAAATCAGGAAATAGTTTGGGAAAACACGAAAAACGAGTTAAATTTAAGTTTATATAAACAGAGATATCTTAATGTGTATGAAATGGATGATCTTAAAGCCATTTAATATAGAGTAACATTCCGTTAAAGCAGACAGGCAGAGTCAAGCTAGCATTCCTTCAGTGAGCATAATACTCTCCACACTCAAAATCATAACCATTGGATAATAATGTGTTCAGAGAGTAAAAAAAATTGTGAGAGTACAAGAGTACATTTTGTCTCTCCCTCAAGAAATTTGATGAAATTGATTCAAAGCATTAAAAAATGCAGCTCGTGTCCACAGTCGCTTCTTTTTGAAAACATATTCCCAAATAATATCTAAAAGTGTTGGACTTTATTTGATTATTTGCTTCTTATCAGTCCAAACTCACAGAATTTCAAAATGAAACCAGACCAAATTCTTTAAACTCAAACAAAATTTACCGCTCGTATTTCCCATAGCTTTTAATTGGAAATCAATTTGCTTATCTACAAATAAACAATGAAAAAAGATCTTTGAAAATTCTGAAGAAATTATTTTTTGACAAAGCTGTGTTATTGTTGTTGTTTACGTCATGAAAACCAAACAACTGATAACATTAAAGCTAATTAAAGGGCACTCAATGTGTTACCACCACCCTCGGCCCCCATGCCATTAGCATATTCAAATCTAAAACACTCGTCCGATTTTTCAAATGACAAACAACAACATCTGAATTTCCCAACATTCGATGCAGGGGGTCGGTCTCAAAGACTATTCGAATTTCCTGTAAAATATTTGCTTTGAACTTTTACGTCTCTCTCCCAAATAGAACATGATCATTCTCGTTTTCCAAATTGAAGCACATTCATTGGAAAGTGTTGAATATAACACTTAACAGCGAATGTTTAGACTATGGCCTACGATCCGTTTTTATTTGGGTGAGACACATGGATATTCGGTTGGCTGTCGTTGCCTAAATAAATAAAATGTGTCCCTGGCCCCCTTTCGGTCAGGTGGAGATGACAAAAGACAAACACAAAGAGTAAGACATGTAGTTCTCCTTTTTATGTTTTGCCAAGAACAATGATATGCCGCCCTTAAGAAAATATTGTTACGATTCGACAGTGATTGACACAATTCGTCTGCCTTTCATTATTGGGTATTTAAAATTTTGAAGAAACATTTAAAAATGAAAAGAAAATCCCATTTTGGAAAGGGGTTCTTGATTAGAGAGAGAAAAAAGAGTTCATGTTTTTTTTCGTTTTAGAATTTTTCTCGATTTTGTCCTGATCGAATATTGATGTTTAGGGAATGAAGGTAAGAAATCTGGGCAAGAGAATATGTTTGTATCCAAAGACAGTCTAACATATCCCAAGAGCTGCATCGACCACCTTCGTGTTCCCAGACTGGGGGAGACTAAGCGAAAAATAAAACCTTGGGGTAAATTTCAGATTTTCCTTATTTTCCCACTGATTTCCCTTTAAATTATCTCAAAAGGGTAAAGGTATGGGGCCAGTAGAGCATTATCCTGTAATAGAGTTCTTGGGTCTGCTGGAAATAACTTAAACCAGAGCATAGGTTTGTTCGTTTTTACTCGGGAGAGAAATTTTGCTCATCAGCGGGAGATATCACTCTAAGAGCAGAATTGAATGGAGATCGTGCACAACATCAAAGAAGAGAAAATTTGCAGAAGGAAGTGGTTTTTGTACAATAACAATAAAAACTATGCTCATCAACGTGTGCTCCTGAACGTGTTTGCTATAATTTCATTTGTAGCTGTGCTATGACTAAAAAACTAAAGGAGCGTTTGTGCAAAGTATTTCCATTTCTCAATTTCGAGCAAATTTTCTATGCACGCAAAGCATGCTCGCTCTTATTCGAGGGGTGTAGAAAAATTGAGCATGCCCGAATTTTTGTACTCCCAGGAGTGCTTTCTCTCGAATTCGAGCAAAGAGTGAAATTCACTGCAGTCTGGTCTAAACTCCCATTAAAATGTATACTTGGCATGCCAATTTATGAATAAGTTAAGCAAGGATACATAGAATTCGTATAAAACAAGGATACATTGCGTAAAATTATTTTCTTCTGCCATTTAAACATTACCCCTGAAACCACCATGAAATTCATGGAAAATCTTAACATTCCTAGAGTACATCCCATTCTTCCTTCCACTTCTTCTCATTATCATCTCATAAATATCAGCAACATTTTCTCAACTCGGCAATCCTATTAAGCGTATAAATGAACTCTTAATATCCTCAATTGCGGGACCATGGTAATTTAACCCTTTTGCCGCTATGGAAAAAAGACTTGAGCAAATAAATCTTCCTATTTTTTTGTTGGTCCTGTTATTATTCCCATTCTCTACAGAGATCTAGTGAATTGTTAAAAAAGGACTTCAACTTGAAACATTAAATTAAATGACTTCTCATTCAACAGTTTGGCTGGTCACATTTTTTCCTCAACATTCTTAACAAAAGTTCCCTTTTTCCTTCGAAGAAAAAAAAAGCTGATGCGAAGCAATAAATATCCTTAAAATGTCCTTATAAACTACGAATATGTTAAGCCACACCATTCTTCCAACCAAAAAAGGGAAACGAAAGGGGTACCACCTTAGCCTTAACCACATGGATATGCCAAGACTTATCGCACACACATTAACACCGTAAATGGGATACAAATGAATTTTAAACAGGACCCATAATGACAATTCTCCTGACGGAGACGACAATGAGGATAATGATGACAATGATACAATTGGTGTTGAAATATTTCTGTGTTCTTGTCCCCCCCTCCTCGAGTCGTTTGTCTGTCCACTTTGTGGAACAGGACATAACCAGGCAGAAAAAAAGAACAACAGAAACATGACATAATGGTCGATTAAGAAGACTACAAGTTCTTGTGTGTCCGTCCGTGTGCCCGGCTGTCTGGCCAGCATTTAAACAACCCTATTGGGACTCATAATTTAGATTTATGTAATCATCATTTTGGTTTTGGTGCGGCCTCCTTCTTCCCCTTTGGAAGAGTACATTTTCGAAACCTTCAAAAATAATTAGTGTCTGTTATGCTTTAAATAACACAACTCAAATAGTTTTTTATGCAAATTTGTCTTGGACATGATTGTTCGTTCGACGAACATGGAAAACGACTACCGAAGACAACAATGTCATTGTTGTTTATGGCTACGGAACATTTGTTCTCCTCTTTGTCCTTTTTTTGTGTGAGTGTGTGTTTTTTTCTGAAATGATGTGATTGATGCCTACTGTCTTTTGGTGGGAAGGAAGGAGGATGCCCAGCATCCTGTTGCTGGAAACTGGAAATTTGTAACAGTTTTTTTTTTATTGTTCGTCTTGGTCTCTGGTTTCAATTTCTCGTTGGAAATTTACATATTTATGACCATCGGTCATATGAAGCGGAAATTATTACAATTTTTTTGGTGTTATTATTGCTTTTTGTTCCACGATGCATAATTTGGGGTAACGGTCCTTTTTTAAACAATTTAAAAAATTAGGTTAAATAACCGGTTTCATAATGCGCGATTTTTGAGGTTTCCATTTTCGCTTGCAAGAACATTTTAAAAAGTAGGGTGAATGGTTCCAGGAACATCATAAATATTAGAATTTTTTTTCTCATAATTTTTAAAATTTCAGTAAAGATGTTACACGAATTAAAAAAGAATTGGAAAATAAGATTTAGAAGATTGTTGGATTTTTTTATAAAAAAAAAAACTAAACATTTACCGATAGAAGATTCAAAAAGTCTAAAATCGTTATAAGTTCTGCAAAAAGTTTACTTTAGGAGTATAACTTTCTAAATTTCTTCTAGAGACCAAAGGATATTGAAGGATCTTTTATAGACAGGATACTTTCGCAAAGGCCTGTAATAAGTGAAAGGCTAATAGAAAAACTCCTTCAACAAATATATGTCCAGGAGTTCTGCTGTAAAAAATGACAAGAAAGGGGTTTTATGTGGAGAATGCCTATAGGGGTCTCATTTTGCCTCCAAGAATGGTTACAAAATGATGTTCCTCGCTTAATTTCTAGTCCACAATGGCCACCAAAATCTCCGAATGCCAATCCGTTGGACTATTGTGTCTGGAGTATTTTGGAAAGCAAGGTTGGCACTAATAAATATCAAAGTGTCGATCACGCCGGGAATGGGACAAAATAACGCAGAGCAACATTCGGGAGGCGTGTGATGGTTTTATTGGCCGTTTGAAGGCCATAATAATAATTCAATAAAATTGAAAAAAAAAAATAAAAATTATGGCGTTTGACTTTGTTGGAGTTTGATTATCTCACCCTGTATTTATAAGCTCTTCAAGGAGACTTCGTTATTATGAAGTCCTTCAAGAGGCCATCTATAACAGGATGCTTTCATGAGGACTTCCAATTGCCTTCTTATATAAAACTTCCACGAGATAGTCTATAGGTAGAATAGGGGTCTACTACACATGTAAGACATCCATGGGTCTTCTATATTAGAGGTCTTCACCAGATCCTTCCCACATAAAATAACTTAAGGAAGTAGTTTATATATTGAAGACCTCCAAAATGTGTTTGATACATAGAAAACCTTTAGGTGTTAATCTAAACCCCGAAAATCATCTGGATGACTCCTCTGCATAGAATACTTTCAGGGCGACTTTTATAGGCTTAAGGCCCTTAGACTGCCTTCTAGAGATTGAAGTTTTTTTTCTTTTCTTCAGATAAGAGGCCCCTTCTAGGTCTTCTATACAGGCGATATGTTAGAAAGTACTGAGGGAGACATATTTTTGCTTTTTGGTCCTCCAAGAGATCTTCTACTCCTAAAATAATTTCTAAAAAAATATCATAGAACATAACTGACATTAGAGAGGATTTTCTATACACAGGAGATTCTCTGAAAATATTTTTTTACGAAGAAGACTTAAAGTGGTTCTAGGAGTCCTTAAGAATGTCTTTTAAAAGATAAAATACAAAATAGTTAATTCATAGAAGATGGAACTCACCTGTAGCTAAAATCCTTCCGGAGTCACATTTTTGGTGGAACTAATTCAGTAGGTATTTTATGAGCAGAACACCTTCAGGAAATATTCTGTAGATGCAAGGGGATCTGGAGGTCTTCTGCGGCTAGCTCATCCTATCATCAAGGCCTTTTAATATATAAAACAGCATCAGGAGGTATCTAAGGATACGTTGAAAGACGTTCCGTTTGTCTTCTGTAGATTGATATCCGTATGGGGTTCCCTATAAAAGAAAACCCTTCAGGAGCTATAAAACTTACTTTTCCATAGCTAAATAAATTCTTAAAGCCTTTCCTAATCAGAAGGTCATCAAGAGGTCTTCTGGGGGCCTTTAGCAGAACTTATAATGAGAGAAATATTTTAAAAGAACTTGTATAGTGAGTAAACCTTCTGAGGCAACCTTCTTTAGGTAGATCACCCAAAAAGTCTTTTGAGAGCTTTCCATAGACTTTTACAAATTTCAGAAGATATTTTAAAAATATAATACAAAATAATTTATTTATAGAAAACGGAGCTCGTCGGTAACTAGAAATCCTTCCAGGCCATACTTTTGGTAGAAATACTTCAAGAGGAATTATGCGAGACCTTTAGGAAATATTCTGTAGATGCTAGGGGCACTGAAGGTCTTCTGCGGCTAGCTTTCATCTAGAGGTCTCCTAAACAAATAGACCTTCATGCAGCTTAAAATGCTCTAATACAGATAGAAGATTTTCTTCGGCGTTTATACTAAAAAAGACTTTTTAGGATGACTTTTATAATAAGAAGGCCTTCAGCAGGACTTTTGAAGGAAGCAGTCCTATAATAGTTCTGACCCTTTTTACCTTAAATATTTAAGTTGAAATTAAAAAACTCTTCAAGAAATTATTTATTCCTTTTTAAGGCATTAGAAAACGTGATAATTATTCTAATACATCCTTGAAGTCCATTGAAAAAAATTAATTCACAAATTTTTAGAGTATGCCCACATATTGTAAGGCCCAAAGTCGATTTTTTCCCTGAAGTGGAATTGAGGTTTGATTCCTATTCTTAACCCCATTCGTAAAATACCCGTTTCCTGAGTGCCTAAAAAGAGTATCATATTACTTGTCCAATACGCCTTTAAGCCCATTGTTCGACTTAGAAGCCTAGGATTCAATAAAATCTATGTTTGACTCTGAAAAAAAAAAAATCTGAAGTGCCCTCTCAAAACTTTACCATGAACCACAAATAAAATTTCATATACAAAAAAAATTAATTAATTTCCTATGAAAAATTATGTTACATTCCCGCGATTTGCCTAAATCATTTTTCATTTGACCCACAATTAATTAGAAACGCCGAAAAACGGAAAATCTGTTTTCTGTTAGACACCCGAGGAATGCCCTTTTCAAAATCTAATCAGAAATCACGTGTCATTTTTAAATCCTAAGGGATCACTTTCCTTTATTTTTTTCCGCACCACAAAATTCAAAGCGAACACTTGACATTTGTTTTTCGCTGACAACTATGATAGCATCATTTTCATTTCCACTATTGTTGTTGTTGTTCGTCTTTAGGAAAATTTCACTTTTCTTCCAGCAGGCTGATGATGTCTTCATAGATAAACATCGCCATTCAAGAAGCATAACATTGGAGATAATTATGTGTCAACTATGGATGATGCTGTTGTTGGATGGAGCGAGCCACAAGCATTGGGGAGCCTAAACCAATGTCAAATGTCACCAAAAGCCGAGGGCACATGGGTGAGAAGGGTTTTGGTTGTTTAAAATTTCCAGCCAAATGGAAATTTAAGCAGAGTGCCATGGAATTTCCTACGGCATTTTATTTTCGGGGAAATAATTCAAAAATAACTTGGCAGCTACTTGGACACGTGGTCTTCGCTGGGATTGCTTGGGTGCCTAGTGGGCATGGATTACAACTTGTGCTGCATTCCGAAGAGGGATAATGATTAGAATGACATATTTATTATGATTTGTTGTAAGCGTGGGGTTTCAGCAAATTAAATTTGCTGTAAACCATGTGAACTCCCCTGCCCTCCGCATACATATGGATGGATGCCATGGATGTCACTTACATATGACATTCTTGGGGGTTTCCTTAAGAAAGCGGGACAAAGTGTGCTTGGAAAATATGATGTTAATTAGAAAATTTTTAATTATTTTTATGTTCGAACAAATAAACAAAATTAATTGTTTATATGAGTTTTATAGACATGCAAAGAAATTATGACTGTGTCTTCCGTTCCTCTCTCCCTTGGTTTATGCTTGATTTGATTTCCCATTTTCGTATTTGGTTCATAATTAATAAAATTTGTCATCCCGCAAATTTGATTCATGTGGCATTTCGATTTCCCCTCCTCCTCAACATTTTTTCTTTCTCAACCATGATTGGACATTAATCCTTTCTGGTGGCTGGCATATCACCCAAAATACATTTGCTTAATTCCTTCATTTCTTCTCCTTCAGTAACTGACATAACTAATTTTGAAACGTGACATCATTCGCTACGCCTTCATTGATGATTTTTATTAATGATTTTCATGTTCGGCAATTTGACTGAATATCACTGACTGGTGTCAAACTGGAGAACAATGGAAAAAAAGTCATTAAGTGGTCTTTTAATTTGTAACATGGAATCCCTGTAAGGAGTCGGCGGAGAGAAGATGACAATTCGATATATGTATGGATGTTACGGCTGGTGGTGGGGTGAAAGTGCAAATGGATTTTTGACATGAATTCATAATATCTCAACTTCTATTAGCCTAAATCGACTGAACGTTGTATGGTTTACACGCCATTACATTTAAAGATGATCAACTTCAGAAATTACTTTCAACTGTTGAAAATGTCCTTAACTTTTGGGGATGGTATTGAGAACAAACCTGAGTAAACAATGAATAAACCAGGGAAGGTCTTACCTCTTCAAAATAAAGACCCCATTCCTCATGTCCTTATTATGTTTTTATACCCTCCACCATAGTATGGGGGGTATATTAAGTTTGTCATTCCGTTTTTAACACCTTGAAATATACATTTTAGACCTCACTTGATCAGCATGAAATACATGTCGTCTGTCTGTCCGTCTATCCGTCTGTGGAAATCACTCTAGCTTCCGTACGAAATAAAGTATGTTGATACAATTTTACTCACATGTATATTATGTCTGCAGGACTATTGATATTGAAAATGGACCATGTAGGTCCACATTTTCATATAACCCCCGATATAACGGTACCTCCCGATATTCGGTATTTTGATGATTTTAGCGGCATTATTCCCCAGAATTGTGCCAAATTTGGTATTTGAAGTTCGTAATTGATGCTACAGCCTATGACAGAAAATTGTCTGGGCAGGTCCACGTCATCGCCCCATATAGCGGTACCTCCTATATTCGGTATTTTGATGATTTTAGCGACATAATTCACCGGAATTGCTTCAAATTTGGTATTTGAAGTTGGTAATGGATACTGCAGCCCATGACAGAATATTGTCTGGGCAGGTCCACGTCATCGTATAGCCCCCATATAGCTGTACCTCCCGATATTCGGTATTTTGATGATTTTAGCGACATTATTCAACGGAATTCTTTCAAATTTAGTATTTGAATTTCGTAATGGATACTACAGCCTATGACAGAAAATTGTCTGCGAAGGTTTACGTTTTGGTATAGCCCCCATATAACGGCACCTCCCGATATTCGGTATTTTGAAGATTTTAGCGACATTATTCACCGGAATTTCTTCAAATTCGGTATTTGAAGTTGGTAATGAGTACTACAGCCGATGACAGAAAATTGTCTGGGCAGGTCCACGTCATCGTATAGCCCCCATATAACGGTATCTCCCGATATTTGGTATTTTGATGATTTATGCGACATTATTAACCGAAATCGCTTCAAATTCGGTATTTGTGGTTGGTAATGGATACTACAGCCTATGACAGAAAATTGTCTGTGCAGGTACTCGTTTTGGTATAGCCCCATATAATAGTACCTCCCTATATTCGGTATTTTGATGATGCGGATCCACGTCATCGTATAGACCCTAAAATAACGGCTACATTCGATATTAAAAAAAAATTAAATTGCCAAATTTTTTTCAAGTGGTGGAGGGTATTCGAAGTTCGGCCCTGCCGAATTTATAGCTTTCTTACTTGCTTTTTTTTTTGTATATTTTTTTTACCTTTGAACAGTCCACGGCAGGATTGGCATGTATTGTATATCTAAAAATTGTTCATATGACCTTCTGCGGATGGATCACTTGAGGAGGGCTTCCGTTCTTAAAAGACCTTCAGCGAGACTTGTAACATTCTCTAAACATAAATGACTTATAAAATATATATTATATATTTTAAACCCTTCAGAATGTCTTTTATACATAGAAGAACTCCAGATTGTCTACCATATAGGCAACGCCTTCATGAGGTCTTCTATAAATAAGAGGTCAACAGGAGATGTTACCCATATAGAAGAACATTAGAGTAAATTTCGAACGTAGTAGACCTTATGGTTTACTTCTTTGCATAACAAATTTCAAGGCGTCTTTATAGGTTAAAGGCTTTAAGGAGGACTTTTTCAGTTCCATGTTTTCAGGAAATCTTCCGCATTTAGAAAATTTTATTAAATTTTTCATATGTATACAAATTCCAGAAGGTCTTCCAAAATACAAATAAATAAAACACATGTATAAAATACATAATCAAATAGATGGAAAATGTTCAGGAGATATTCTGTACCACTAAGTCCTTAAGGAGGTTTTCCTGTATAAGACACTTTCAGGACGTTTTCAATTGGCTGAAGGCTTTCAGAAGGTTCTCTACAAATGAACGTTTTTCAGAAGATCTCCAATTAGGTCTTCCATATAAACAAACTTTTTAGGAGGTCTTCTCAATAAAAAAGCTCTTCCGGAAGACTTCTGTAGATTTAATATCTTCTTGTGGACCTTCTCTGCTTTTAGAATATCTTAGAAGACCTTCTATGAAAAGCAGCTCTTAAGGAAGACTTTTTGTAGATTTAATACCTTCTTCTGGACCTCCTCTGCTTTTAGAATGCTTTAGAAGGCCTTCTATGTATAGAAAACCCGAATAATATCAGGGAATCTTCAACTGCTACATATATTTGGCAGGTCCTTTTTGGGCAGAAAACTTTCAGGTATTTACATTGCCGATTTTACATCCAGACAATTAAAGGCAATCTTGTCAAAACTCGGCGATTTGTATTTCGACGTGATTTTTCATGTGAGGCATTTGAAAGTTATCCCTAAAATTTTCACGGGTTTGAGGATTCAAGGGCCATCAACCGGTTGATGGACACATCTTTGTTGGTGCTTTCAGACATTTAAAAAAACTATCCTGGGTTCCTAACAAGTTATCACAATTATTTCCGTTGGGCTAATCTTAACCACGCTTTGTTTTCTGACCCTGTCATATGTGTGCCTTTTCGGTTGCGTTCGACTACGATCACTTCTTCAACCATCTAGATAAATTCTTCATCTCCTCTTTTCCTTTCAGAAAGTCGATAATGAATACATCAATTTCGAAGAATTTGGGTATTCACCTGTCTATGGAGACTGGGTCCTTCTCCTGAAAGCTGAATTATTATTTACTTATAGTTTAAGTATTTAGAATCCCAACTTTAAATTCTCAATGTTAACCCTATAAAAATAATCAAATCTTACTCCAAACCTATCTCCGCAGCGATATTGCAATCTAAAACACTCCAACTAAATTCAGTAAAGTGAATTGGATAAACGTTTTCATATTTTCCCTGTCATCATCATAAAAAATCAAAACGATTCTATTTTTTCCTAATCAAAAATCTTCAATTTTTTCTACATCAGAGTGATATGAGATGAAATAAGAAAAATCAAAAAAAAAAAAAAATGCACAAAGATAACAGAAAACTCCATGCTCAAGGTTCAATAAACCTCTGGCAAATGTTGGCTCTTGGAAAAACAATGCAATTTTGTGTTCCACTCACCAAACAAAGCAAAAAAAAACTCAGCTAGGTGAACATAAATAAACTATAAAATAACAAATCGAGTCAATTTAGCGGAAATCAAATATCCAGTCAACTCAAGTGAACCAAACTGATGATATCCTGCAGCCATCACAGTCAAGGCGGTGCAAGACTAAGCAAATCAAAATGAAAGCCAGCTCACTTTGATGGTGACATTCCATTTCCAACTCATTGAAATATGATGTTTAACTATTTTCAGTTTCAGTTTACAATGCACATGGCAAAATATTTACAAGGAACCATATAGGGAGTGCTTTGACAAGGACATCTTTGGAGGGAAACCAGAATAACCTGCCAATGGTACAAAAGACATACATGGAATGCTAGATTGTATTGTATGTTCACTTTTCAAACCATTCGATATTTGTCAGCACCACAAAAACTATCTGGGAAAAATGTCTCTACCCCTCTCTCCTGGCTTTATTTTGTTGCATTTTTTCCTTCGGTTAAGAAAAGCATTCTATTTACGTTTATCATTTTCCCTTTTGTAAAACGGTATACCATGTTACCAACCACATATTTTGTTGCCATAGAAAAATTACCCCTTTTCTGCTGTCGTTGCTGCACAAAGTATCTATTGAAGGATTCCTTTTTGGTGTGACGGAGCAAAAGGTAAACATTAATATCCCGTAATAGGAGGAAATCAATTTAAAACCAGTTCCTTTTGGTTTGTCAAGATTTACACCACCCCGTGATGGGTGACAATCTTTTGTGGTTGTTTTTTTTTTTTTTTTTTTTTTTTTTTCAAAAGAAAATGAGCAATGATTTTTCATGGATATTTTCTTTGGAAATTCGGAAGGAATGAATTGAATAAAAAATTTCCAAAAAGAAAAAAAATAAAAATCTTGGGAGATGGTCCTCTCATTGATTACCTCCACATCGTTCAAATTTTCCCCAGAATTGAATCTAAAGATATATAAAAGGGTAAAATATTCGTCAACCACAAAAGTTAGCTTTTGACCCAATTTTCTTCGATTCGACGCTATTTTTGGGAATTTGAGGTCGAATAATACGAAAAGTACCAAAAGGTACCAAATATTGTACTCATGGTGTTAAGCAAAGGGTATGTTGTAGGACTCTGAATTTTCCAATTGTGCTTCAAATATGACAAGCTAAATTGTGAATAAAAAATTTTTGAGAAATAGTACCGAAAGGGTACAAAATAGTACCGAAAGGGTAAAATGTACTTAATATTGAAAATACGTGAATGAGTGGACTTATAGTAAGATACTTAGTATCTTTAAGTCATTTTTAAATTTTAAGATAACAATTTAAGGGATAGAAATCAGTAATTTTGTACGAGGTCCTCCGGGGATCCGCAGGGTCCTTCAGGAATCCGCAGGATGTCGTACTAAAAAATACGAAAACCACCAAAAGTTACTAAGTTACCTTGGGTATAGGGCGATTACTAGGAAATAGAGCTCCGGATGTAATTTAGAATGTAAAATTGTCATTATGTGGCACAAAGAAGCCGTTTATAAAATCGTACTAAGAAGGGACAAAACGTACGAAAAATACTGAGTATAAATATTGGGATTAAGGTAAAGCGGAATAGGGGAGAGTTACAATCGTTGAGCAGGCTTAAAATAAAACTGTGTTAGGAATTCATACCAAATAGTACGAATTGTACCAAAAGGTACTAAATTTCTTATCATTGATAGAAGGCGATTGCGAACTGTGTATGTATATGGTATTTCCTAAGATAAATGATGTACAAAAATATATTCTTTTAAAACCGTACTAAAAGGCAACGAAGGGTACTAAATATTTATACTGTGATAACGTACCAAAAATCACTAAATATATTTAGGGTATATATAGGGGAATATTGCAGGTATGATGGTGTTGGAACGAGATCTACTTAAAACAGGTACTTAATCGGTACGAAAAGTACCAAATATTTATATAATTATTGCAAATTGTCCTAGGACTCTAAAAAATTGCTATGCTAAAAAGTTAGAAAAAATTACTAAATATTGTACAACTGGTACAAAGTGAGAATGGAGCTGAGTACGAATGGTACAAAAAGATAATAAATTTCTTGCCATTAGAAGGAGGCGATGGCGAATTTTGAATTATCGTATGAAAACATATTCCTTTAAAATCGTACTAAAAGGGAACGAAGGGTACTAAAATGTACTAAATATAAATATTGAATTAACGCTTAGACGGATAGGCATTTGGAATTTAATATAGGGTCAGATTTCTCTAAATAAAACTGGGTTTTTATAATAAGTATTAGTACGATTTGTACGTAAAGATACTAAATATCTTTCCACTGTAAAAGGTAATCTTGCAGAGATAAAGCTATGGATTATTGTGTGTAGACCTGCATGTGATAAGTATAATGGTGTTGGAACGAGATCTTCTTAAAACCGTAATTAATCGGTACGAAAAGTATTAAAGGGTACCAAATGTTGATAAAACTATAACAAATTGCCCTAAGACTCTGGTATTTGCTATGAATTCTCTTTATTTAAAGGTAATTCGTACTAAAAATATACTAAAAAAGTACGAATGGTCAATGGCAGTTGTATTATAAAACACTTATTATACCTTCAGCTATATGACGAGAGAGGGTATATAGCAATATCGGCCACTCCATCAAGGGTCAATATTTTCAATACCTGTGAAGTTCATAAAATGCGAAAATAAAATCCAATTGCATTCAGACTTTGCACATCTCAATTTTTCTATCAGCACAAAATCTGTTATAAAACAAGTAAGCAAAGGCTATAGTCGTGCGGGGCCGACCATGGGATACCCTACAACACTACAATATGTTCGAAGCCCCCTTATGTCCAAATCCATTTTGAAAGATTTCGTTCTTGAAATTATGTGACGGAGCACTGCCCAGATATTACCCTTAGTATTTTGACCAGAGACATTTGCCCAATATTTACGTATTTTTCGATCATCTCCAAAAGCAAGAGGCCCCTCTGTATCTCCAAATTTAGACTCTTCTATACGATCTTCTTGTCTACGATATTTGGCTATATTCGTCAACGAAATCAGCAAAAAAGGCAGAAGTTCGCATTTTGTGTATTTCGGCTATCGCCTGTAAGTAATGTTGGTATTTTCAGGCAAAAGTAGTGGTCCATTCTACCCGCTGTCCTAAACTCTAACTTCATGCGAGATTTCGTGTCCTTTGGTTTCTATTTATGACCTTTATAACGGCTGCACAATCAGGAACATTTTTAGTTGTTGGTCCATTTCAACCCCTAAATATATTGCGGACATCTTTGAAAACAATAGGCCTAGCCCTTCTGAGCCTAAACCTACCCTTTTCGTGAGGATCGGACGATAATTGCAATCTGTATATAATATCCCAAACCTGTGTTGTAAGGTGGAAAAATATTACAAAATGTATACCTTAATATTATAAGTCAAATTGAAAAAATCGCATGCGATAAAAAATATGAAAAAATGTCACAAAATACTAAAAAATCTATATTAAGATCATTTTCGACTTATTTTTATGCGATTTTATACTTTTATGTCAAGAGGGCATTCTGAATTGACAAAGTTTGTCAAAATCGGTCCAGCCATTCTTGAGATATAAGCATTCCATCTAACATTCCTTTCCTTTGTATAAACACATTGTATATATTTCGCTATATATATCCGATAATTGCAAAATTTGACTTTTATTTAACACAAATGTTATAGTCTTTTTCACCCACTAAATATTACCCGATGACCATCCAAATCGGAAGGCTTCTGCCCAGCCCGAAGCTTTAGCCCCATGCTAATTTCCGCGTCGATTGGTCCATAATTGCGACCTGTAGTGCAACTGCAAAATCAGGAAATTTTTCATCTCCAAAAGAAATAAGTTTCTATTCTGACCTTATCCCCACCTTCATTCTAAATTTCGTGAAGATCGGGCCATAATTGCGACCTGTAGAGTGATTACAAATTAACATGGACAGACGGACAGACGGACGGACATACATAGCTAGATCGACTCAGCTCGGCGAGATAGGAAGATCCATATATACTTTCCTATGTGGGAAATCAATATTTCGAGGTGTTACATAATTTTTGACCCAATCAAACTTATAATACCCCCAACACAAAGTGTTGTAGGGTATAAATAGTTGAGATCGAACCATTTCCTCTGGTACCTCCCCCTCATAGGGTTCACGATTTTGGAAAACAAAACGCTCAAAAAAGCGAAATAAGCATCCAACTCTCTTCAAGATCTGTTGTGAAGATGGAATATATCTGTGAACCCCTTCTGGTACCTCACCCACAAAGATTCACAATTTTCAATACTTTTATCTGTCATACCTACTCCATAGAGGGTCAAACATTTGAATAATCCTAACAGAAGTCAAAATATATTTAAATATTCGAATATTGGAGGAGGGCATACATATAAATTTGTTTTCCCAATATCCCGGCAAATACCATTGTGGCATGTCATGCCAACAACTTAACACTAATTAAACCAAAGATTTCAGAGACACAGTCAACATCAGTGAAATCTACTTCCTTCAGTTGACAAAGTTCAGTTGTTATTGTTTAAAATCTCAATAAACTTGTTGGCGACACTAACACTTGAGACATGTCGCCTTTCAGTTGAATATCTGTAAATATGTTCCTTTGCCACCCACCCACCAGTGACACCTCCAAGATGTCTCTTCCCTGGCCTGAAGGGCTTCTACAATTACGCGCGCACATCAAATTTCTACTTCAATTAGCAACGTAAATAAATTGCCGCTCTTAAGTAATCCTGGGCAAATACACAATACAATGCTGTTGTTGTTTTTGTTGTCGCATAATGCGTTCAAGTATTGAAACTAAAGTAAACAACACCACTAAGAACAACAATGTTGGAAAATTTTGCATAACGAAATATGAGACCGCAATTAATTTAACGTTAAACAAACAAAATGACAATGAAATGAGAAAACGAGGACTCTCCCGCCTCTCAGTAGCATGGAAATGGATTTTTCTTTGCAACAGATAAATCCTTTTGCAAAGTTGAGTTCAAGGATTAAGGCTGGGGAATGGTATTGTTAGGTAAGAGGTGGCAGGGGCGACAGTGTCAAACTCTGTTGTTGTTCATATTGTTTTTTTCCCTCTCCTCTCATTATCGTCGTTAAGTAAATTCGCCCTCAGAGCGCGGGGGATGTTCATGGCTGGCTAATTGCTGGAAATTTCCAAATTGAATCGAGTTACACTGAGTTTGTCACAAATGAATGTAAATAGATTTTAAATTCTAAAATAAACTGTTCCTAATTGAATCACTGGCCTCATGATGATGACGCGTTGAGGACGCTGTGGCTTTTTACCGACCATTTTTGGCGGTATTCAAATTCAAATTTTGTGTGTTTGAACACCACGTAACAAGGACAGTAAAATGTCGCTGACATTTGAGAAGCTTTACAAATTTGTTGCCTTAGCCTAGGATAATATTGTCCTGCTCTGATTGTGGCACAGAGGTTTGGCCACAATTGGAAAATGCATGCTTAATGTGATTATAAAAAGTTTTGACAGCTGTCATAAACAATAAGTCGCATTCAATTCAAATATTTTGAAACTCGATATGTTTAACGTGAGCAGAGAGAGAGAGAGAGAGAGGAGATTGCATATAGAGAGGGTTATTTACGAATGATTGTGGTGAGATCAATGGGTGTGGAAATTCATCTCAAGTGAGAGTGAGGTCATGATTCAGTATGGAGGTTACAGGGAGATAAATAATATTAAAATATTTATAGAAGACCTCAATGTGCATTCTGCACATATACAGCAGATCACGGGGTTAATAGACGTTAAAATATATATAAATATAAGTATTTGTGGGAAACTTCGCGGATTCTTCAAAATATATACGAACTGATGCAAATCTGCTCAAGTTATGAGTCACGAATAAGATCATATGAAGTTAGATATCCTTTACGAATTGAATATACAATTCGAAGCCCTAATGGGGATCTAATACAGATAAAACCCCCGAAGAAGGGGGTGATGTAGCACATATTTTTATACCCTCCACCATAGTAAGAAGGATATATTGAGTTTGTCCTTTAATTTGTAACACCTCAAAAAATCCATTTTAGACCCCACATGGTATAAATATTCCTGATCGGTATAAAATTCAATGGCGATCTACCCATGTTCATCCGACTCTACGTTCCGAACGAAATAAAAGAGGTTAATAAAATTTTTCTACGTTCCGCAGCATTTTTGGTATTGAAAATATGATATATATGTCTGTTTCACAAGTAAAAATCGATTTTGCCGCCAAGCAGCAGGATGTGTTCCCAGTATGTAGGAAACATCCACGCAAAAGGGTCTACAGGGTAATGGTAAGGTATACAGGGTAAGATAAATAAAAAACTGCAACAAAGGCAAAGATTTACTTCTATTAAACTTTATTGAATGAAAGCAAAAAATGTCGGAAATAGCATCAAATGGTCTGCGTCCAGAATGTTTGCGTGCTTTAATACACCCTCCAGATTTTTTTCGCGATAATATTCGGTATTTATTCTGATGTCACGGTCGATTAATACGAGCGGAGAGAGACCATCGTCTGTTATGGCGGTCCACACCATCACCATGGCCGGCGCTTGAGTTCTGGTGGCCAACCGAAGGTACACATTTTCAGCTGACCTCTTTGGCAAGTACAAACTGCTGACAACGAATGTTTTCTCATCGGAAAAAACCAAATTCGGCAGTTCACCACTTTTGGCCAAGCGAAGCAACTCTTTAGCTCTTTTGAGTCTATTTTCTTTCTGTTGCGGTGTAGGTTTTTGCACCTTTGGAATTTCAATGGCTTTGCCTCGAGCTCATTTTTCAATTGCGATATGTTCAGCTCGGCCACTGTGCCGCGAGTTTTCGATCAAGTCGTTTCTTTACTTTTCGAATAATTTTTGCTGATGTTCCTGTTTTCGTCCGTCCACTTCCTTGACGTCGGGCTACGCTACTAGTATCACGATCCAGAAGGATCCAGAAGGATTCGGAAAAGTGCTAAATTCGAAGATAAAGGGATTGGTCGAAGGTAGAATTTTATACGAAATAATTTTGAAGAATATTTTTACTTGCTATGATCTGGTTTAAAATGACTTTTTCGTCATATTTTGAAAAACGACCTAAAACACCCATTTGGAGACCTGCCGAAGGATTAAAATTTTCAACCAAAATAATCCTCGAACTTTTATCAGTAGTATTACCTAAGACATAATATGTCTAAAATGCACCCTTTTCGAGGAATCTTAATCGGAAAATTACAAAAAATAGAGGAAAGTGGAGAACACTTGTCCCTTTTATTTAGGTCACCTTGCGATGCTGACTTTCAAAACACCGATGCACCTGTCATCTATTTTTATTTCTCCTGGATTTTATCTTTAAATATTTTTGTGTTATTTTGACTGTAACGATCTGCTAGTCCCTTAAACCCATTTTAAGACTTAATAAAATTACAATTGTTCTTTTTTATCTCCATGTGCTCTAAGGAAACTGTTTTTACGGACAGGTGATCAATGTGGTTGGAAAACGTATTTGCTTTGACAGAAAACGCTTGAAAACCCCTAATATCGATTTCATACCCGAACAAGAGACTTTATTCTTAATTGTTACATCCCATTGAAGCTTTGCTTTAAGTTCACACCTCCTAAAATCTGCTATAATCATATTATTATCTCAGTATCAATGCCCTGATTATTCATTTAATTATTTCAATTGAATTTTCCCGTCAACTAGAAGGTACTTGACTGAACTGATTAGTTTTCCCTTCGTAACAATGACACACATACTCACACTTCAGTCAGTTACGGTTAGCTGGTAGTTTTCCTAAAACCAATTACCTCCAAACGAGGAAAGGAAGAATATTCACATTTCCTATTAGTCACATTTTGCACATCAATAAACATGGGGATTTTCTTCCTTGCCGAGGTTCGAAAAAAAAAACAATTCTAGGGGTTGGGGATTAAAATATACATAATTTCCATTTGCACCGTTACTACAAAACAACAACACTTTGCACGTAAAATCCAATTTTTTCACTAGCCTCCATGCCAGCCAGTGCCATTATTACACTCGTATTGTGGAGCTGTACGAAAAAAACTTGTCATAACTTTTCTTCAGGACCCATTCTACTGTGTTTCCGTTTTTTCACTTTTACATACACACAAACACAGAGCCAAAGACACATTTTGTTACCGTAAGTCAGTCACACAACCACCCTCAATGGTAAATTTTCTTATTGCTCTTAGCCCCTCCACCCAAGCACATCCCCACCCCCTTGGCTCATAACCATTGTTTTGCCACAATTGAAAACCTATGATTTTCAGTTGTCAGTTCGATTGTCTTCCCTGTTGTTGCTGGCTTTGAAGGAGCAGTCCGGAAAAATCGAGTAAAAAGCAACAGAAAAGCAGTGGCAGTTTATCGAATTGTAACCCAAACCAAATTACAAAGATACAACAAAAGCAGAGCCCCCCGACCTCAACCGCACCCATACATTCGCATAATCATTATTACAACAAGTACAAGTTGTTCGTTCGTCCGCTCGTTCTTTCGTTGTACAGATGAGCAACAGTGGTGTAAGACTGTCACACTTGAAAATAAGTCAGTTAGGGCGGTGGCTCGCTGCACCATAGATTGGTGGTGGTGGTAATGGTGAGGTTGCCTGCCTGCCGGCATAGGTTTACATTAACAACAGTATCACTGTACAAACTGTACCCTTTTGTATCACTCACTCACTTTAGCTTCTCGGTCGGTTTGACAAAGGCCCAAGCAAGTCGTGACAGATTCAACGACTGTCGAACCAAACGTCTGACAGATGAATGAGACTATACAGCCAGGCAAGGCATAGCTTTGGCCAGGAGTTAAGTGAGTATAAAGCGAGGAGTTGGATAAGCACTTACTTATACAGTTTTCATATTTGTGTTCCGTGGCATGAGTGAGCATGAGTCTGGGCGTGTGTGTGAGGAAATGGTCAGGGAGTCAAAGTCGTCACTGTCAACGGCCATAGGAATGGAAAAAACACCCCTTAAACAATGTATTACAAAGGCCGGAGTACACTTCACAATACACAATCATCATCATCATCGCACAGGGACATGTAAAGAGAATTTTGTTGGCATACATAGGGCGTAAAATATAAGGAATAATTTTCACTAAGGGATCTCGATTTTGAAATCTTTGCATCACAAAGTAATAGTGCTCTTTTCTGTTTTTATATCCATATTATGTTCAAAAAATGTATATTGTATGTACCCATTTTTGTCACTTACTGTAAAACAAATATGAATACATATCTATTCTTCTCTAGTTAGAAAATGTCGAATTGGAAAAAAATAACCACACCACACATAGGCTGTGGAACATCATTATCATCGTATTACAAGTAGGCCAACGATGTGTGTGCCGGGTAGTATCAATCGGCCAGGGGAACAACACCATGGTCTTGTAATATTCCTGCAAAAAATTGGTGACATTGGAACCATTTCTAAGAAAAAGAAGGACTATATATTCTAAAGAAAAATAGCATCTCTGTGGATAGGTATTAGAGAACGTCCCTGAATAGAAGAGATCTCTTTGGACCAAAGAGATCTTCTATGGATAGAAGAGGTGTTTCATTGATAAGAGAATACTTTTATGGATAGAAGAGATCTCCTACGGATAGGAGAGGACTTCTGTGGATAGAAGAGATCTCCTATGGATAGGAGAGAACTTTTTTGGATGGAAAAGATTTTCAAGGAATAAAATACGTATTCTATTGATGGATGGATAGGATAGGAGAGGACTTCACCAAAAATATGAAAAGAGTCTTCTATGTATAGAAGAGATCCTCTATTGACAGAAGAGATCTTCAATTGATAAAAGAGCTTTATTATGGATAGAGGAAACCTTCTCTGAACAGAAGAGTTCTTCTATGAATTGGGGAGATCTTCTACGGATATGAATAGGTAGAAGAGATCTTTAATTGATAGAAAAATCTTCTGTGGAAAGAAGAGAACTTTCGTATATAGCAGAGAATTTATATGTATAGCAAAGACCTTTTATGGGTAGGAGAGGTCTTCTATGAATAGAAGAGGCCTTCTATGCATAGAAGTGATCTCGTTGGATAGAAGAAATCTTCTATAAATATAAAATATATGCTATGGATAAAAGAGATCTTCTTTGGATAGAAGAGATCTTCTATGAACAGCACAGATCTTCTACGGATAGAAGAGATCTTCTATGGATAGAAAATATCTTATATGTGTAGAAGAGATCTTCTATCGAGAGAAGAGATCTTCCGTGGATAGAAGGGATCAGCCATTGATAGAAGAGGTCTACTAAGGATAGAAGAGAACTTGTATGGATAGAAGAGAACTTACATGGATAGAAGAACTTTTCTATGCAGAGAAGAGATCTTCTATGGAGGGAGAGATATTCTTTAAATAGCAACTGATAAAAGAGGTATTCTATGGATAGAAGAGAAATTCTACAGCTAGAAAAGATGGATAGATTTTCCATGGACAGAAAAGAGCTTCTATGGAGAAAATATATCTTCTGTAGATAAATAGAACTTCTCTTCTATCCATAGAAGTTCTCTATTATGTATCTCTTTCTTCTATGTATGAAAGAGGTTTTCTATGGAAAGAAGAGATCTTCTATGGATATAAGATATCTTTTATTTATAAAAGAGATATTTTAATGATGCAAGGGATATTCTATGGATATAAGGCAACTTCTATGATTAGAAGAAAACATCTATGGACAGAGACATCGTCTATGGAAAAAAGATATCTTCTCCAATGGATAGAAGAGAACTTCTATGAAAATAGTAGAACATCTATGGATAAAAGGGTAAAGCTCTTTTATGGAAAAATGAGGACTTTTGTGCATAGAAAATACATTTCCGATATAGAATTGTTACTCTATGGTCATATGTGTTTTGATTGTAGATGACTGTCTTTGTTCTCTAATAAACATTATATCTTGTCCCCTCCATTTTTATACTACAAAATCTCATGGACCTGTTGTGTAAATTTCCTCGGACTTTTAAACCTCCCTCGTTTGTTTACTCTTTTAACAAGTTTGGCCACATTTAGGTACATGACGACACTCCGAATTGTAAAAATTTCGTGAACTATGAAACATGGCCCATTTTTCTTCTTCCCAATCTATTGCCATTATGATGATGGCCCAGAAACTGTCTACGGCAATGGACATGATGATGACGATGATGAAGTTGTCGATAATGACTCTAACGACGATGACATGGATGTTTCGATGATGATGGTGATGGTGCCTTAGTCATATTTACTTGTTTTCCTTTTCAGTCTACAAAATGATGAGTGTGACTATGAGCTGACCATCTGTCATGGTATGTCGAGCATATTTGGTTATGTTGAACATCCCGTGCAAACCGAGTGGCAAACATGTTCGTACGAGTATGCATGTGTATTTTGAGCAAGGAGGATGTATAGAAATATTGGTATACTGTCGCTGCTTTATGGCTCCTTTTAGAAAAAAGGGAGACAATTTACTTGCGTGTTGTAACTGTACCTTTCTGCTTTCCTAAGGATTATTCTTGTGGCAAAGAAACATTTGAGCACCAAAGGCATTTGCCTTCTCGGGTAGGCATTATCTTATATGTGCGTGTATTTGTATGTCTCATTGGGGGTTGGAGAGTTAAATTGTTCAATTCATTTTGTGTTCGACCATTTGTTGGCCGCTATCATGTCAATGGCTCGAAGAGTAATTCGTGTATTGATTTGGTAAAACCAATAATACCCTCAACAACAGGCTACACTTGTATTGGGTGGTGGTGGTGGTTGTGGGTGTTTTTTTTTTCTTTTCCTATATCCCAGCCGGGACAAGTGTTTTCATTGCTACATGCCATGGCATGGCATGCCAACAGCTTTTGGCTGCTTGCATGCCGAACTTTTTTTTCGTTTATATCTCTTTCGTTGTTGTTTTTTTTTTTGTGTTTGTTGTGTCCCATTTGATGTGGGTAAAGTGATTATAATGCTTTGTCGATTGAGTTTAATTCACAGCCTGTTTTTCCGTGTTGTTACCAGTGTTATTCTTGTCGTTATTGGCCAAGGGTAATGATGTTGGAGATGAACACGTGCAACACAAAGGAAGAATATAAGGTTTGTGGGTGTGGAAGGAGATTTTGTCGTCCCTTTTTTTTTTTGAAGGTAATTTGCAGATATTATTAAAGAATTATTTTTGGAGGACGATTTTAAGCGTTTGAATTTTGGATAATTTTTTGATTTTTGAAAAAATCCATGGTATATAGGTTCTTGTAAAAAAATCTTTGTTTGTGGATCCTTAAAAATGTCCTTGACTAATATTCTTGAATAAATGCGATTTTTTTGTACAAAAAATAAAGTCTGTAGTCTAAAAATGTTCACGATTTCTGATTTACTCGTCCTCTAAGAAAAAAAACAACGTTGGATTCTTGAAAAAAAATTTGTTTCAAAAATATTCAAGTTTTGTCTGTAAGACACAAATATTTTAAAAACACGCATTTGGTCCTTGAGAAAATATTTAGAAACTCCACTTTAAGCCCTTAAAAAGTAAAAGAAAAATTAAACTAGGTCGCTGAAAAATATCGACCTCAACAAATATTTATATAAATCAGTGTTAATCTTTGGAAAAAATATTTTAGAAATGCAACCTTGGTGGCTCTTTATGGTCTTCGGCAAAAACATACAGAAAACACATGTATAGCTTTGCTGGATCCTTGGAAAACTACTCAGAATAATAAAGCTGTGGTTGATCCTTGAAAGAGAAAACAAGTAAAAAAGCTGTAAGTTCGGTCGGACCGAACTTTGAATACCCTCCACGAATTGGAACGAAATTGGCCATTCTCAAAAACAATAAAATCCGTTAAAAATTCTGCTAAAATGTTAAAAATACCGAATGAAGCTGTTATATTAAGTTCTATAGGAAGACATGGACCTGCATAGGTAACTTTTGTCATAAGTCATTACAATATTCAAATGCGAAACTTTGGTGAATAACATAGCAAAAATCATTAAAATATCGAATATCAGGAGGTACCGTTATATGGGGGCTATAGGAAGACGTGGATCTGTATAGACAATTTTCTGTCCTAGGCTGTAGTATCTATTTTGAAATTCAAATAATAAATTTGAAACAAATCCGGCGAATAATGTCGCTTAAATCATCAAAATACCGAATATCGGGAGGTACCGTTATATGAGGGCCATACCAAAACCTAGACCTACATGGCCCGTTTTTAATACCTTCCTGGAGACATAATATACATTTGAGTTAAATTTTATCGATCTTCTTCTTTTCCTTCGGAAGCTAGAGTAATTTCCACAGATGGACGGACATCGCTAAATCGACTTAGAATTTTATGTTGATCAGGAATATATATACTTTGATATATACAAGAATATATATCACTATGACGAAGGGTATAAAAATAATCATAAAATGCTCGTTAGAGGCTCCGGTAAGCCTAAGTTAAAAATATTTTCGAAATTATTGTTAACGACTCTGAAAGGTACGTAGAAAAATATTTATTTAAAACCATGACGATGCTATGGGAGAGTCTTTAAAATAATATTCCTTAATACATAACAATGTCTCGGGATGGTCTTTAAAAAATGTTTCAAATATATATTACAAATCCTCATTGTAGGCTTTGGAAGATCGTCTGTACAATATCCGATAACCTCCTCTTTATTGAAAAATTATTCTTAAAAGTCCAAATTGATGTCTCTGAGTGGTCACCGAAACATATCCTTGAAAACCCATTTTTACTACTTTGTTAGTCCTTAAGCTGGTCATGATTGATGTAGGCAGTCTATATACGAATAGCGATTAAAATAATTGTTCATTTTAAACTTCACAGTCTTGAAGAGCTGTAGCTACTGGATAACCTCACTTGGATTTGTAAATATAGGCATTTCCAAATTTTTATATTACCCTTCCCAGTTGGTTTTAATTTCATTCCGAAACAAGTAAAAAAACATTAAGTTCGGCCGGGCCAAACTTTTAATACCCTCCACCTTAGGGTAAAGGAAACATTAGAATAAATGTGGCAAAAACCATTAAAATGCCGAATACCGGGAGGTACCGTTATTTGGGGGCTATACCAAATCATGGACCTACATAGAATCGTGGACCTACATATTATGACCTACAAATACCAATTTTCAGACAAATCCGTGAGAAAATGTGGCAAAAAAAATTAAAATACCGAATATCGGGAGGTACCTTTATATGGGGGCTATACCATAACGTGGACCTATACATGCAATGTTTTGCCACACGCACAGGGACCCGTTATGACCTACAAATACCAATTTTCAGACAAATCCGTGAAAAAATGTGATATAAATAATCAAAATTCCGAATGTCGGAAGGTACTTTTATATGGGGACTATACCAGAACGTGGACCGATATATCTCATTTTCAATACCAACCATCCTAGACACAATACAAAATGCTCTGTTAAATTTTGGCGCTCTACGTCAAATAATGTGGGCTGTATTATGATTTCAACAGACCTACATACGGACAGACAGACGGACATCGTTAAAACGACTTAGAATTTTACGCTGAATATGAATATATATATATACATATATATATATATATATATATATATATATATATATATATATATATATATATATATATATATATATATATATACTTTATGGGGTCTATGGGGGAATATTTAAGGATGTTACAAACGGAATGACAAAGTTAATATACCCTCCTTTCCAAGGTGGAGGGTATAAAAATGTAAGCTTTATATCCTTCAAAAAAAAGAAAAAAAACAAAGAAAAACGAAATCCTCATTACGTGACATATTACTTTCAGTGCAATCGCCAATTCGTTGTGACATTGTTACCGGCAATGTTATCTGGCCATTTTCTTGCTGATTTACATGTATTAATCACTCTCGACATCTCGACAAAAAATCTCCGGTAACAAATGAATCCTGCTGTATTTCCTTTTGTGCTTTTTGTTGCAATTCCTCCAAAACATAAACATAGTTTCATTAAAAGCCCAGCGAATCCAGCGAGGGCACAAATAATAAAAAGCAATCTCAATTAAAATGAGTTTTTTGGCTTTTTTCCGTTTCATTGCAATGATAAAGCCACAAAAACCAAACCCCATATGAATGCAACAAGGCTGCAAAATTCCGAATAGAATGCAGCTCACACAAAACCAAAACAAGCAAATCATGTGAGCAAATAAAAGCAACATCGCATGGTGCAATGAATATTTGCCCAAACAAAATTGCAGGGCAAATAAAAAATGAGAAGCCAAAAAACAAACAAATAATTGTTAGATGGAAGGATGAATGCAACATGATGATATTGGCCGCCACAGCCAAAGACCAATGGCCAAATTAAGGAGGAAGTATTTGTTGAAACCCTGCGGGTGCCCTGCCATGGCGATAAAAATCCATCCAGGCAAACCACCAAAAAAAGTTCGAATGCATTTGAGAATTGCATTGCGCCCGTGAAAAAGGGAAATGCAAGAGTCCACTGCCACAACTTGATGTGCCAAAGTTGACAGATTGACCACATTTGTTGCTGTTATTGTTGGTAATGTTATTGTTATTTTCAGGCCAGACAATGTCCACCAGTATTGGGTCGGCAATGTTTTACAAATGTTATTTTTTCATTGCTGAACAAAAAAGGAAACCCAACTGCTGTCATTGTTTGATAATTGCAAGTCAGGCGAAAAATCATTAATATCCTAGAACTGGAGGAGATTATTGCAGTTGCAACCAAATCCACAAGGTTGCCATGGTGTTGTTTGATTACACAGCAAATAACACGAAAAAAATTTGGATAGAAGCTACCGTTTTTTTTAACCTACCCCGAAAATAAAGAGAATAAATGCTTTCGTTTTTTTAGGGTTTCTTAAGCCTCCCATATCATCATGAAGTGCTTGTATGCCCAAACGCTGGGATTAACCCCTGTTCAATACACAACTCAACTCATAAAGTGCATTCCTTTTGTTCGGAATACAAGCAACTTCAGTTGGCTACTACAACGACTGGTCAAATAATATTAATCTTCATGTCATTATTTGTTGCATTAAAGCAAATAAATGATCGCACTTTTGAGAAGTGGAATTCCTATTGAGGCATTTCATCAACATTTCTGATGGTGGACTCTTGAAAATTGCATTGTGTCCACATCAGATATACGTATGTGAAGGGTCTTGCTATGGCATTCTTCGGTAAACCCAACGAAATGCCACTTCATTGCCCGCTGGAAATGCACATTTTGGTTTTTATTAAATGAATACGAGGGTCGATATGAAAATGAATGGAAATTATATATAATTCCAATTATAAAAAAATGAATTTAAATAAAAAAATTGATTTAAATAAGAGAGCATTGAGAAATTTTAGCAGGGTAAGAAAAAAAAAAACTGCCACAAAGTCAAACGCCATTATTTCTACATTATTTTAAACTGTTATTGAATGAAAACAAAAAATGTCGGAAATAACATTAAATTTTAGAATAAATTTAGATTTGTTCGAATTGGTCACCTATGGCACAATTTATGACCTTTAAACGACCAATGAAACCATCACACGCTGCCCGAATGTTGCTCTGCGGTATTTTGGCCCATTCCCGGCGAAGCGCTTCTTTAAAGTGATCGTCACTTTGGTATTTTTTAGTGCTAACCTTGCTTTCCAAAATACTTCAGACATAATAGTCCGAAGGATTAGTATCCGGAGATTTTGATGGCCATTATGCGCTGGAAATTAAGCAAGGAACCTCATTTTGTAATCATTCTTGGGTGACGCGTGCTGAGTGCGATGGTGCTGAGTCCGGTTGGAATATCCAAGGTCTGCCGCCAAAATGTTTGCGTACCCAAGGCTCCACCCTCCAGAATATTATTGCGATAATATTCGGCATTTATTCTGATGCCACGGTCGATTAATACGAGCAATGAGCGACCACTGCTGGACACGGAATGTTTTCTCATCGGAGAAAAGAAAATTAGGCAGTTCACCACTATCGGCCAAGCGAAGCAATTCTTAAGCTGAGTCTATTCTCTTTCTGTTGCGGTGCAAGTTCTTACACTTTTTGGAATTTGGAATCATTTTTCAATATTTTCCGAATGGAAATTTGGCCATTTTTGGCCAATGCGACGCGGTTTTCATTCAAGCCGCTTCTTTACTTTTCGAACCATTTCTGCTGATATTGCAGTTTTCTTCAGCATCCCTTACCCCTAAAATGAGTAATTTTCCACCACTTTTTTATTTATTTATTTTTTTTTTTTTTGTAATTTTTCATGGATAACTTTATATTTGCTTTAAAAAATATTTTATAGATAAAATTGTAAAAATCCATTTCCCCCATCTTCCAACCACCCCTCACAAAAAGGCATCTCAAAAACAGGGAACATTTTGATTAAACTTTATTTTTTTGCTTACTTCTGGCTTCTAACAACCACTTGAACACCGGTGTCCAGTTTAATATTTTGTTGTTGAGTTGTTTTTTTTTTTTCTCCACTGGTCCGGAGATTTTCTTTTGTTGTGTGCTGTTATGCTTGACCACCATTTGATGGACATTTCATTGACCACTGCAACAACCACCATCATTGCCACTTGATGAAATACTTTGGCGGCTGTATTGATGTTATTGGAAACCAATAACGTGAAGAAAAAATTAAGCAACAAAAAAAGCTGGTATATTGTGCCATAAAAGTCCTCGCCTTTGGATGATGTCTTATAAAAAAATAATAATAAGGAATTCACTACCAAGTCCTATGAATGAACTTTAAAAAATCTTGAAGAAAAATGTCACCATAGACATTGTCACACGGTAGAAAACTTAAATACAAACCTTATGTGTCCGAAAGCTATTCCTTGTATCCCACAAAAGCAATTATTTCATGGGAATTTAAAATAACTTAAAAAGTTGACAAATTAATCAAGTGACGATTCATTTTATTTTAATTGCCATTTTCAAAACCTATTTTCTCACAAAATCATTTGAATTTCGATTCACAATAATCTCACGGTATAATTGAACAGATGTTCCACGATTTTTGAAGGACAAAAACTGTAAAAAAACGCAACAAAAAGCTGTTTTCCTTAACTCGCTTAATAAATAAATAAAAAATAAAAATAGAGAAAAGAAGAGAGAACCAGAGGGAAAAAGCTCGACAACAATACCAAACTCATTGAGTTAAATAAATAGAAGAACTACGACATATTCATGTTTGAAAAATGGGTTGTAGAAGTTTTTTTGCGCATTACAATATAATTCTAATTCACTTTAAATTTTGTATCAGCAATAAGGCGTAGTGATTACTTCTTGCTAAGAGGAATATTATACTTCCGCTCTTCCTTTCCTTTCAGTTACCCATTAGAGGACTGCTTTTAGAAAGCTTAGAAGTGAGTAAAAACATGAGATTAATGTATTTTCGATCCCCATGGAACAGCGAAATATGTTGTCTAACAAGGGTTCACTCTTCATTTCCTAGTGAGTATAAGACCCTAGCTTTTAAGCTATTCAAATAATCTGGTCGAATATATTAAAACCTTTTCCAAGAAAACTCAAATCCTTAACTACTATGTCGGCAATTTTATTGAAGAATTCAAAAAAACAATTATTTACATAATTCTTTTGTTTAAATATGCCATGGGTGCTCAGATAAACGACATGGATTGGCCTACTTTAAGTAGCTTTTACAAAGTTGTGTCTCTACAGCTCTCTTTGGGTGATCTCTAAGCTCTTATAGCTGTGAGAGATATCAAGAGAGGAAATATGTGAGTGACATTGATAGGAATTCTCACAGGAGACATATGGGGAGAATTCTGTGTTCTATTTTACAATAAAAGTGGGATCAATAAAGACAAGGTCGGATAGTGAACAAATGGGAATACATCAAATGAATAGTAAGGCTCTGAAAGATAGGAGATTTTATAATGATATCAACGTTTTCTACTGCTTCTCAAAGAACAATAAAATTTTATAGTAACATAATCACTTAGAAGTGGGAAATAGTCCCACTGAACTTTCCATCTGAGAATATGATAGAGGATTTATTCCAAACTTTAACGAAGTCCGTAGAACGTCCAAGAAGTAAATAAAGCTTTTCCGAGGTCAATGATATAAATTTCTCTGTTGGATCTCGCTTCGAGAGATGAGAAGGTTTCTGAGTAATAGCTATATTTTCCGATCGATCTCCCACAGACACTGTGGAGTCAAATAGGATACACATCGGTAAATCTTATATCTGTACAAATTGTTATATAGTGACCCCAAATTCGTTCGAATTCCAAATTTTTGATAGGTTTTATCAAAATCTCTATGAAGTAGGTAAACGACAATTAAAACTTTTGGTCAAATAAAACCTAGGAAAGGTCGAAAAGTCCTAAAAAAAACCTCTCAGTGATCTGTGATATATTCTTCCACAGTGAGAGTATAACATTTTTCTTATATCTTGAGCTTGCGAACCTTGTAAGATGATCAAAAATTCTCTTAGTGATCGTCAGATATCAAATTCGACAAACCTTTGTAAACATTCTGAGAAGTTGGTGCCATGGCAAGATGCGATTCTGAACGGATGATAACAAAATGTGAGGTATATTTAAATTTCTAAAATTTCTTTCTTGGCTTTCTTGTTTTAAAGCCAAAGCCATACTTATCAGAGACTACAATACATATTGTTTTCTGGCTTCTCATATGTTCGGACTTCTAACTCCGTTACAAAGCATACTTTTTGAATAATCAGAATTCCAAAGTCTAAGAAAGTCCCAATTTGTTACTCCTGAAATTTTAGAAAAACTATGGAGCTAATCTATAAATCGTGTTAAGCCTCAATTTTTATGTTCATGCCTATTTTATATAATCAAGGTAGGCAGAAAAGATATTACAAACAATGATCTTCAGGAAAAATTCTCAGGTGGTACATTTGTTTGAGACGTTTGTAAGATTCTAATGAGGTCCCGTGTAAATAGATGACTCTTAAAATACTAGAGTGTTTTGAGAAGTTATATTGATGGGAGGTCTATTAATGGAAATTCTTCGAAAAACATTCTATTGATTTATGTCCTTTGAGAGATCTTAATAGATTGTAGATTTTTGAAAGATCTTCTGTATATATAAGACAATAAGGTCGTTTTCAAAGGACTGAGACCTTTTGAGAGGACTACTCTAGATAGAACGCCTTCGACTGAAGCATTTTGAAAGCTCTTCTGTTGACATAAAAATACGTTTGAAAGTTTCCCTACAATTGAAGGACTTTACTGTCTTGGAACGTCCTTTTGTGATGGAACCCCTTTTAATATATCTCTTAAGAGTTTAAATGCTGTTATCGGGTCTTCTGAATGTTGATTGCCTTCGATACATAGATATAGGAAATTTAAAAAAAAATCATTTATACCAGACGCTGAAGAGGTGTTTTAAAAATATTTGAGGTTGTTGAAAGTCTCTCTCTCGTAAATTGCAATTGATTTTAATATTTTAATATGTTATACCAAGAAAACTTTTTTTCCACGGAGAAATGTTATTTCTGATTAAGCCCAATCAAATTGTTTCACAAGTCATTCTAATGTGTTCTACTAAGATACTATATTTTCTGCAGATCTCCCCTTTCAACTAACATCATTTCTTCGAGTCTATTTAAAATGTCTTACTTTTCAGCAAAAATTAGTCATCATGCCGCCGACCCGTATAATTTTCCATGTTAACATCTGTTTCTCAATCTATTATTTGTGTTCTTGCCTAGACATATTTCTAGGCTATTAACTTAGCACACAACTGGTAATTGCTTTTGAACTATTTTTAGCATAAATGGTGATAATGTCAACGCCATCCAACACATTCACACACACACACGCAGAATCATGTAAACTGGGAAAAATTGCTGAAATATTTTTCATAGACAACTGGTCGCGATGACAGGCTAGAAACGGAAATTAGCATAAGGTGACATGGAAACCTTTAGAATAGAGCATATGGCCCAAAAGTTATGATTAGGAGCATGGCAAAAAAAAGAAAACGAAGAAAAACTATGATCCTAGACAAAAGGTGTTTGCCATAATTGTATGTTGCCTTTTGGGTGACTAAACGTGTCCTTAACACGAGCTTGTGTTTTTTTTTCTATTCTAGGTGGCTTAAGCCGTTGTGACAATTATGTAAATTCCTAGTTACGCATGAGGTGCTCCAAGGAAACTAGAAAACTGTTTAGCTATTTCTAGCTTGACTGCACATCTCCATGTTTTGTTTCGTGTTTTTGTTTTTTTTTTATAATTTAAATAAATAGTTTTCCTTATCACATTTGATATATGAACTGGTGAAACATATTTTTATTGTTATAATTAATAATTAAAAATACTAAGTTGTTTAACGCCTTCATCGAAGGTTTTTGGGTGGCATATGCTCAAAGTTGTGTCAGAATTTTTAATTGGGCATTAAATTGTTTAACGGAGAAAGAGAGAGAGAAAGATAGAGTGAAGCTTGCCAGGATAATGAACATGAAATTAAATGGTTAAAGTAGGAGTCGATATAGACAGGATATTGAATGTGTGGTTATAAATTTCTGGTAGAAAAATGTGACAAATTAAGGAGAACTGCATCTGCTCTAATTCAATAGATCAAAATATCTCCCATGCCTAATAACAATAAATTGAATATGGAAAATGTTGTCATTTAGTTCGAAAAAATTAGTAATATAAACAGGGTGAGATGAAAATACTGCAACCAACTTCAGACTGCTGTCATTTCTAAGCCACTCGTCCGACAGCTGTTAAAATGATTCCAGTGACAGCTCATTATATTGTTTACAAGCGTACAAAAGCGTTTTGGTGAGAATTTTCCAGAAAAAAAGATATTCGGAATTCAAGCGTGATAGTTTGACTTCTTTATATTTGGCTGGAAAACCACAAGTGGCTATCGTTAGCGCACCCCAGCATTTAAATCTGAATAAATCTTTTGTGTCTCGTAACACCAATCGTTACCCTGATACAGGTAGAGTAGCCCGAAGTCAAGGACGTGGACGAAAGAAAACAGCAACATCAGTAGAAATGGTTCGGAAAGTAAAGAAGTGACTTAATCGAAACCCGCGTCGCAGTGGCCGAAAAATGGCTCATGAGCTGAACATATCGCAATTTTCCATTCGGCAAATATTGAAAAATGAGCTCGGGGTAAAGCCATTAAAATTCCAAAAAGTGCAAGAACTTAGACCGCAACAGAAAGAAAATAGACTCAAAAGAACTAAAGAGTTGTTTGCATGGCCGAAAGTGGTGAACTGCCGAATTTGATTTTCTCCGATGTCCAGCAGTTTATGAACAAGCAGCAAAATGTACACCTTCGATTGGCCACCAGAACTCAAGCGCCGGGCATGGTGATGGTGTGGGCCGCCATAACAGCCGATGGACACTCTCTGTTCGTATTAATCGACCGTGGCATCAGAATAAATGCCAATTATTATCGCGATAATATTCTGGAGGGTGTATTAAAGCCTTGGGCACACAAACATTTTGGCCACAGACCGTGGACATTCCAACAGGGCTCAGCACCATCGCACTCAGCACGCGCCACACAAGAATGGTTCATTTTCAGTGCACAATGGCCACGAAAATCTCCCGATACCATTCCGTTGGACTATTGTGTCTGCAGTATTTTGGAAAGCAAGATTGGCACTAAAAAATACAAAAGTGTCGATCACCTCAAGCAAGCGCTTCGCCGGGAATGGACCAAAATACCGCAGAGCAACATTCGGACAGCTTGTGGCGGTTTAATTGGCCGTTTGAAGGCCATAATTCGTGCCAAAGGTGACCAATTCGAACAAATCTAAATTTATTCTAAAATTTGATGGTATTTCCGATATTTTTTGCTTTTATTCAAAAAAATTAAAAAAATATATGTTTGACTTGGTTGGCTGTATATGGAAGCTATAGCTATATCTGAACCGATTTTCACCAAATTTGACGTACTTGCTTTTGGACTATATTAGCTGGATATTAGCCATTTGGTGCACAATAAACCAGAAATCGGAAGAAGACAAAAATTTAAGCTATAACCAAATCTGATCCGATTTCAATAAAATTTTACAAAGGTTTTACTGGGCAGTATCTGATATCTGGTATCAAATATCATTCTTGTGGAGTGCATATTATGATTGAGAGAGACTTAAAGACCAAATCGGATGAAACATATGTAAGGGTGCTATAGCTATATCTGAACCTATTTTTACCAAATTTGATGCACTTGATTCTACACTGAATTCGGTCGGAAGTGCCGAAAAATTCACTACAATTGGACTAATATTAACCATATGATGCACAATAAACCTGAAATCGATCGAAGATATATATGGAAGTTATATCTAAATTTGGACCGATTCTCACCAATTTCAATAGAGTTTGTCCTTGGGCCAAATAAATGTTGGTTGAAAAATTTCATCTCAATAGGATGATAAATGCGATCTACATTTTGTTCAGAAAAATGCGTGGACAGACGGATTCTCGGAAAAGGTCCTAACATGGATTAATCGACATAGAATGTGATTCTATGAAGATCCTTAAAAGTAACAAATGCACAAAGACATAATACCTTAACCACTATGTGGTGAAGGGTATAAACTAAATCAAAACTGAGAAAAATTGAGAAGAACATCATCTATTCGAAGGCTAGACTTATACTTCTATGATTCATCAATTCAATGGACCGATCAATCTTCCGCGCCTAAAAAATCGACTTCGAAGTCAAACAAAAAATTACTATAAATACGTATAATTGTTATTTTGCTAGAACAGCGGAATATACATAATGGATACCTCGTCATATAGCCGGTACCACTCGACTTTTGTCCCTTCCTTAGTGGTTTGTTGTCAGAAAGATTTTATAGCTAGGTTCATAAATTCCCTTGTCTCAAAATTGTATCCAAATTCTCCATTGGAATTTCAAATTGTTCCTCAAGATGTACGATTATAACCTATGTTTCCCTGAGGTACCCTCTATTCCTGAAAAATTTTTCGCTGACAGATCATTTGATGATAGACTTTTTAATGACTTCCATCATCATAACTAAATCATTCACACTTCATACCGTGGGTGGTGTTCCCTGGATTTTTTTTTTTCTATTTTCTACCCCACAATTTCCCTTTCCAATGTTTTCATCACCTTGAAGGGAAAAAAGTGAAATTAATATTTGTTTTACAAATCATTTTTAAGTTTCAAATGTGGCACGAGCCATTACTTGTCATCTAATTGAGATCATCTTGCGAATGTGGGCATCTATCAACAACTTACATCTGGTAGCATGGTAGCAGGGACAAGTGGTGTTGTGCAGCGGCCCACAGGGAGTTCCAGATTCAAAATATCTCTTCATATTATGATAAACAAAAACTACAACAACAACAAAAGCCAACCGCCACCACAGATGAAATCAGAAAAAATGCATCATAAATTAAAACAACATCGCCAACAAACACATATGTTAAACATTATTTTAGAGATGTTATTTGGTGTAATATTTTTATTTATTGTTGTTGGTGTTGTTTTTGTTTTCTTAGATTTACAACTCAACTCAAGATGTTTGTTTCAACTCCAGTAGTTGATGTTTTTCAAAATGTCATGGTAATTGTCGATGAGTATGCGGCGAAAAAATAGAGATTTTTCTTTACAACAAAAAAAAAGAAAAAACATTTTGACATGAAATTAAATTATTAATTGTTTTTTGTTGTTGCTGCTGTGTCGTAGTTTTGTTTATTTGTTTATGTTTACTTGATGTTAATGGCCACGCACGTGTTCATTGGCATTGTTGGACAGTGGCAGAGAGGCTCAAGTGTTGGGTTATTTTTTGTCGAGGGGAATATGGAAAGCTAGAAGTCTTGAAAACAAGTGGGTTTTACAATGACATTAAAAGCTTTTTTAAAGCCTACAAAATTTTAAGAAAGAAAAAAAAAAACAATCATAAGTAGAAGATCACTAAACAAATTTCAACGTCATCTTATATTTTTCAGCTGCGTACCTAGGGTGTCAAGCTTAAGATTTTCAACAAAAAAAAAAAAAAAAAAAAAAAAAAACCTTTTCATCCTCAAAAAAACAAAAACGCCCTACAACGGTAGCCACCATCACCACTTGATGACACAAAAAATGAGCATCTTAAACGCTAATATTTCGTAGAAGTTGTTTACTCCTAAAAAAAACTAAAGCTGGCTTAAGTGCATCTGAAGAAAAAAATTATTAGTTAAAATAATGCAAGTAATTGCCTTTTGTTGTCCAGCAAAACAAAATAAGATTTGTATCAGATCTGGCACTTTCCATAAGGGCCAAAAATTGAAGCATTTAACGTGTGCTATGCACGTGCCCTAAGTAGTGAAAGTTATCATAATTTTTGATTTAATAAAAAGAGAAATTTCTTGTACTTAAATGTTACTTGGGTTACCATAAAAATGTAGTTTTAATTCAATTTAATTAAAATTATTGGAAATGGGTTAAGTCCAAAAGAATTATAACATAAACAGCTACTTATTACAATAGTCGTTTGGAGCCGACTTTACTACACATTACTTATTATTTTTTAATTGTATTGCAGGATGTTAGGCATATTTCGTCAAGATGTTAGGCATATGGTGGGAGGTTCGTTCAAATCCGAAGCGATTACCACCAATTTTAACAGGTTTCGTTTAACGAGGCAAATTAGCTGAGAAAAGACTTGTATCAATCAGAGGTGCGGCCTGTAATTATTAAGGCAGAATGTCACAAAAATGAATACCTGCCAAGAATCCGTTTTTTTTAATCCCCCTTTTCTGTCTTTTTCAGTCATCTTGTAAAAAAAACTCCTTTTCAGACTTCTACAGAGATATCAATTCAACCCTCTATGGGGATTCCGTTCAAGTTTCTTCGTCCGTCTCTCCGTCTGTGGAAATCACTCTAGCTTCCGAACAAAATGAAGTAGGTTCATAAAATTTTACTCAAATGTGTATTATGTCTGCAGGACTTTTGGTATTCAAAATAGGTCATGTAAGTTCATGTTTTGGTATAGCCCCATATAATGGCACCTCCCGATATTCGGGATTTTGATAATTTTAGCGAAATTATTCACCAGAATTGTTTCCAATTTGGTATTAGAAGTTAGTAATGAATACTACAGCCTATGATACGATATGGTACTACAGCCTACGTCAAAAAAAAGTCGCAAGCAGGTCTAGGTCTTTGTATAGTCTCCATATTACAGTTTTCACTTTAGTAGTAGTTTTGAGAAGTTTTTAGCAGCTTTTTTACTTGTTTTTTTTTTTAACACCTGAGCTGAGGTATTGAGCTGTTTTTATACCCTCCACCATACTATGGAGGGTATATTAATTTTGTCATTCCGTTTGTAATTCCTCGAAATACTCATGTCAGACCCAACAAAGTATATATATTCTTGATCAGCGTAAAATTCTAAGACGATTTAGCCATGTCCGTCTGTCTGTCTGTCTGTGTGTCTGTTTGTCTGTCTGTCTGTCCGTCTGTCTCTCTGTTGTAATCACGCTATCTTTCGAGCAAATTGAGATAGAAGGCTAAAATTTTGTACACATGTATATTTTGCCAGTAGGCAGGTTAAGTTCGTAAATGGGCCATGGCCCAAGTTATCATATAGCCCCCATATAACGGTACCTCCTGATATTCGGTATTTTGATGATTTTAGTGACATTATTCACCGGAATTGTTTCAAATTTGGCATTTGAAGTTCGTAATAGATACTGCAGCATAAAACAGAAAATGGGCCATGTAGGTCCACGTCTTCGTATAGCCTCATATACCATACCCCTCGGTATTTTGATGAATTTAGCGACATTATTTACCCGAATCGTTTCAAAGTTGGCATTTGAAGTTCGTTATAGATGCTGCAGCTTAAAACAGAAAATGGGCCATGTAGGTCCACGTCTTCGTATAGCCCCCATATACCGTACCCCCCGATATTCGGTATTTTGATTTTAGCGATACTATTCACCGGAATTACTTCAAACTTCGCATGTGAAGTTCGTAATGGATACTTTAGCCCATGTCAGAAAATTGTCTGTGCAGGTCCATGTCTTCGAATAGCCCCCATATAACGGCCCCCTATATTCGGTGTTTTGATGATTTTAGCTACATTATAAACATATTTTTCTTCAAGTTTCGCATTTAAATATTGTAATAACTTATGACAAAAGTTGCCTATGCAGGTCCACGTCGTCGTATAGGCATTCGGTATTTTGTAGATTTTAACAGAATTTTTAACGGATTTTATTTTATTTTTTTTTTTTTTTGGAAATTGTCAAATTTTTACCAAATGGTGGAGGGTATTAAAAGTTCGGCCCGGCCGAACTTACAGCTTTTTTACTTGTTTTTTTTTTTTTTTTTTTGAACCTCCTCTCCATTCGTGTTCGAAGACTTTTTTCAGTTATCTATGAATATTTTTTCAGTCATTTATAGAGAGTCCTTTTAATCTCATAAAAAACTCCTTTTCAGGCTTCTATTGAGATATCTATTCACCACTCTATCACTCAGGAACTCTGATAAAATTACTATTAAGCCTCTTTTTCCTTTTTTGGAACCTTTATTTCAATAGTCCACAGAGACTCATTTTCAATCGTCAATAGATTGTTATTTCCAGTTGTCTATGAAGAATTATGATCAGTCGTTTATATTGGCTCCTATCTCTTACTTATAGAGAATTCTTTTCAGTGTTCGTTTTTCAAAACTTCTATAGAGATCCGTTTTTTATTTTCCTGTGGAGATTTCTTTCCAGTCATCAATGGAGTATTTTTTTATTGTCCGGGGAGACTTGTTTTGAGTCATCTGTAGAGACAACTTTTCTGAGAGGCCGCTTTTAATTCGACTACAGAGGCTCATTTTTCGTCGTTTCTCGAGGCTCCACAAAGACTCTGTTTCAGTCGTCAGTAGAGATTCTTTTCAGTCTCTGCAGATATAACTTTTCAGTAGTCTCTTGCAGCTCAGCAGATTCGATAGATATTATTTTCAGATGTCTTGGGAGTTCTTTTCAGTCTTGGGTAGAGATAACTTATCTGTAGTCTTTACGGACTCCTTCTTGCTCGTCTATAAAGACTTTCTATCTGTCGACTAAGGAAACTCCAGTCAGTCGTACATTGTGATGAATCTATAAATACTCCTTTCAGTTCTCTTGAGATACCTCTTTTTATTTTGTTATAAAGACTCTCTCAGTCGTCTATAAATAATACTCTTTTCCATTTTTTTTTGACCCATATTCATAAATTTATTTCATTTCATTTTATTTATTTTATTCTCTCTATAGAAACTGCTTTTGAGATGTCTCGCCAGACCCCTTTTTTGCCGTCTACATAAACTTATTTTTAGTATCCTATAGAAACTCCTTCAGACTTCTTTCATATATTCTATATGGACTCCTCTTCAATAGCCTATAGAGATTCATTTGTAGACTTCTATAAAGATCCCTCTTTAAATCGTTATTAGAGACAACTTTTCCGTCGCCTTTAGAAAGTATTTTACAGTCGTCAGAAGATTTTTCAATTTATTTACGCAAAGAGTCTCTTTTGCATTTGTTTAAAGTGAATCCTTTTAAGTTGTTTATAGAGATTCCTTAACAGCAGTTAATAACAACTTTTTGAATTCGAATAGAGTTTTACCAGTTTCTGTATTTTTTCTAATTAAAAATTATTTCAAAAATTAAGAAATTGTTATGTCAACACTGTACCCATCTAATGATTCCCTTACACAAATTTTTAAGGACTTTTTAACCCTTAATGTAATCCTGTTTTCTTAATCTTACATTAAAACCAGATGTTAATTTGTTTCCCATTTGTTCGCAGCATCACACCAAAAAAAATGGAAATCCCCCAAAAAAAGCAAATGTCAACCCAAAGCCAAGACATTTTTTCAAATGGGATGCATACAAAATTGTTTCCTAATTCCCATATAAATTACAAAAAAAAAAAAAAAATCGGTAGTAAAAATCAACTTTAACCGTTTTCAAACATTAAAATGTCAAATGACACGGGAATGCCTTGCAGGATACTGGGCAAAAAAAACTCTAGTCGGTACAGCAAAACAAAAAATCTCTGTGTAAATCAGCATCATCAGTTTGCCTACAAATGACAACTTAATCCTTTGTTAGCTAGACAAAAAACCAGAAAAGTCGCGAGCAACCCTTGGCTCGGCGAGTCAACAAATGGGACACCCGACTTTTGGGCAAACAGATAGACAGGATACAAAAGGATGCCGAGTAGTAATCTCATAGAGTGGCTGGTATAACACGAAGATCTTCAAGTATGCAAATTATGTTGATATGTAAAATAAGTTACATACTTGTTTGCAAACAGAGGCGCACACACACACACACTCACACACAAAAGCAATATGAGAATCTCTTTTTTTGGTGAAGAAAATCTAAATGCCGAAAAAAGGATACCCAGTAACACATGTAAGGATTTTGTAAACACTTTAGAGGACTTGGCTTGACTTTTTGTTTTTTTATTATTTACAAAAAACACAGTCAGCATCTAAGTTATCCCCCCAAAAAGTATAAGAAGATGAAGAAAGGTGAAGGGTGTGGAAATAAAATGATTTTGTTACACTCGAGTGATTTTTATGTTAAAATATTTTCCAATTGTTTTTTTTTTTTCTTTTCTATTCCTTTCTCGGGGTATTCATAAATTTATTCGTCAATGTTGTTGCCGCTGTGTTTCATTTTCTATTTTCCTCAAAATTGTGGCAACAAGAAAGCAACATTATTTGCATACAATTTGTTAAAATAAAGGATTTCAGCGAAACAAAAAAAATCACTCTCCTTTGGCGTTCGGAACGAAAGGAGTCATACAATTATGGTGGAAAAAATCCATTCAATTTTTTTGATGGGAATTGAATTTGGAAATGACTTTTCATGTAACGCTGTCTCGTAGTTAATAGGTTTTGCGATAACAGGGGAACGGGGTTATGGGTTTTTGATTGTTTAACTGGAAATGAAATGTGAAATATTCACAGAGTGCATGTGAGAAAATTGATTTTGGAAATGGTGTTGTGAATTTGGAATTTATTTGATTTTGAAATAAATTAAATGTAGATATGTAAATAATTTGAGAACAGGATTTTCTTTTAGATACCAATGCACAGTGGTCGCTGCCATTGCACTATGGGTTTTTTTACGTTTATTTTGGCATAAACTCTAATTTCAAAGCTATTGAATTGAAATTTGGTTTGTATGCGTTTTTTATGCTTCCAAGATGACCTACCAATTTTCATATGATTTGGGGCACTATTTCATATAGCTGCTATATAGCCGATCTGACCGATTTGACCCAACTTTTTTGTTTATGAAGCTATTGAAGTGAAATTTGGTTTGTATTAATTTTTTATACCGCAAAGATGACTTACGAATTTTCATATGATTTGGGGCACTATTTCATATAGCTGCTATATAGCCGATTTGGCCGATTTGACCCAACTTTTTTGTTTGTGAAGCTATTGAAGTGAAATTTGGTTTGTATTCATTTTTTAAGCCCCCCCCCCCCCCCCCCCAAGATGACTTACGAATTTTCATATGATTTGGGGCACTATTTCTTATGTAGCTGCTGTATAGCCGGTCTGGCCTATTTGACCCAACTTTTTTATTTATGAAGCTGTTGAAGTGAAATTTGATTTGTATTCATTTTTATGCCCCCAAGATGACCTACGAATTTTCATATGATTTGGGGCACTATTTCATGTAGCTGCTATATAGCCGATCTGGCCGATCGGCTATGATGATTTGGAGAAACATACTGCTCATTCATTACAATAATTATACTTTTGCTAAGCCATTTTGAATGTTTAGTTTTAAATCGCTCTAGTTTACGGATGCACTTTGGCAAATGCTTTTTTATATAATTAACAAAATCTTTCACTTGTTTTGATATCAAACGCATTTGGTCTTCATTTAAACTGATATTATTGATATTCTGTAACACATATTTCACAAGTGCATCTTCTGAGCGATTGTTGCTTCTCCAAATTTCAATAAGCGCTGCATGGACGAACACATGTTTATCTGCAAAACACGTGTTGGCACAAAATAGAACAAAAAAGGCTAGTTACTCATTAATTAACACACTTTTGTTAATAACTTGGCATTTATACCTTTTTGCAATGCTTTGCCATTCACAAGTTACACTCCACGGAATACAACTACAATTTATAGATTTTATATAAAGCTATACATAAACGAAACAATTCACAGTATTACAACAACAGACAATTATGACAAAAAGGGCACCTCGTCTTAATTTTACATACCTGCACTAACGTTTTCCATAATTACACATTTTATTTTTTTTTCAATTTTGTCAAATCAGAAGCACTTTAACTTAGCTGATCTTTACCGCCAGTTGTACCAAAACAAAGTGACTTTCAAACAGCTGACTTTAAAAGCTCGCCAGCAAAAAAGGGTTGCCACCCGTATTGATATTAAACATTTTTTTTTCTAATATGGGTATCTACATTTAGGAAATCAGTTAAATTTCAAAATATGAAACCAAAAAAAAATGACTTTATGCCAAAAAATCATGCTTTTTACCCATAGTGCATTGGCCAAAATTCGAAAAATGAAAATCAGATATTTATTGTCAAATGTGTACAAATGAACTCTTAAGGGGTTAAGCTTTTTAGAAAACATAATAATATTGGCTTCATTCTAACGGGACACTTCGAAAATAGCATCAAAAAAGAGAAAATGTAGTTAGTTGTTTTTTTCAGTGGGATCAGAGAAAAAGTGGAGTAAAAATAGAACTGTATTACAAAATTAAATACATTTTAAAATTACAAATCTTGGCATTATTATTGAAAAGCAAGGTATTACCTTATTTTTAGTGCAGTAATTTGTGTGTTTAGTATATGTGTATAATATGGAAGATGTGAGTGTTCTGAGTTGCCTTTAAGATTAATTTTGAAAATAAAATTGGATTTCAGTTAAAGTTTTAATTATTTTCCCCCCTGAATCCTCCAATGTGATTTTTTTCACGCCATTAGTAATGGTCCTAAGATTCTAAAAGTGCTAATTTAACTTTCAGATTTTGTCAGATGTGTACGTTATGCCCAATATACTGAAGTGACTTCGCTGAAATTTTGTCAGTTCTATGGTGCTAGTGACATAGAATATGCTTTTGTTGTTAGCGATTGATAAGGATGTAATTGAGGGGTGTTCAATAATGTTGCAAGCATTGTCCTCTGGGTATAATATTTATGTCGAAAAATTTAAGGCCTTTGCACTGGAAACTGCTAAAGAGTTAACAAATTTATATCCATGGCACTATCTTCCAAGTTTCGACTAAATCATGCCCGAAAAAATCTCAACAAACACAGATCTTATTAACCGTCTTCTTCTGAGCTCTGACCCTTTTATAATGGGACAGCGAACGTTACCAAACAATAACCAGTAAAGAAAGTCTTAAAGTCGAGCGGGGCCGACTTCATGATACCCTACACAACTTTGCATATTTAGTAGAGCGTCACATAACAAATAAAGGTTTTAATGGGGAATTTGTGAGAATTAAATCATACCAACAATGATTATAGTAATAATTAAAAAATAATTATAAAATAATTAAAAATCCAAAGGAACTAATATATGGGAGGAAAATCCTCCTCTGAATCGATTTCTATTAAATTTGTCGAGGCATTTGCGCCTTTTCAATTCGGGCTTGTATTATCCATTTGGTGCACAATTAATTTGAAATCGGATAGATATATATGAGAGCTATATCTAAATTTGATTTGGGCTAATATTACACGTTTGGTGCACAATAAAGGCAAATCGGAAGAAGATATATATTTGAGCCATATCCAAATATCAACAGATCTCGATAAAATTTAGAAAGGGTACAAAAATAACAAATCGGATGAACAATATATATGGGAGCTATATATATCTGAACCGATTTCGACCAAATTTGGCATACTTATTTTCTGGCCCCATCTGGTCGTACGTATATTCCATACTATTTGGGCTGATATTACATGTTTGGTGCACAATATTAGGCAAATTTGATGATTATATATGGGAGCTATACCTAAATTTTGACCGGTTATATCCAATTTCAATAGGGCCTTAAGTCAAACTAATTATTTGTGCAAAATTTATCTTTGATCTAATTTTACATTAAATTCTTATTTTATTTTGTTTACAAATAATAATCAAATTTGGACTTGATTTGTATAAAAAATGCTTCCATTTTTGGAGGTACCTTACAAGGGACTCTACCTGATGGCGGGCTGTTCCAAATAATTTTCAGTAAGATTATTTTTTAGCTCCTTAGAACGTAAAATGTCAAATAACATTACAATCTGGTGTAGAAATATGACAAGAATTGGGCAAATAACCCTTATTCGGGAGGTACGTTACATGGGGACCATGTCAAAACATGCATCGACCATATCCATTTTGTCACATTTTTTATATTTACCCCATCAAGGGACCATAATCAAAGATTCATATCGATATCTGCACTGAAAGTATTTTTGGCCGCTGTTCCCATACGACCTCGACCACTGTGCAATGGAGGATCTTTATCAGTCATCTAAGACGACTCCTTCTCAGTGGCCTGTAAATACACCTCTCCAATCGTCTATAGAGACTTTAATTGTTTTACTGGTTTTTAGTAGTCTTAGGCATCAGAATAAATACCGAAAATTATCACAAAAATATTCTGGAGGGTGTTTTAAGGACTTAGGTACGCAAACATTTTGTCCGCAGACCTTGGACATTCCAACAGGACTCAGCACCATCGCACTCAGCAAGCGCCACCCAAGAATGATTACAAAATTAGGTTCCTCACTTCATTTTCAGCGCACAATGACCACCAAAATCTCCGGACACCAATCCGTTGGACTATTGTGTCTGGAGTATTTTCGAAAGCAAGGTTGGCACTAAAAAATACCAAAGTGTCGATCACTTCAAGCAAGCGCTGCGCCGGGAATGAGCAAAAATACCGCAGAGCAACATTCGGGCAGCGGGTGACGGCTTCATTGGCCGTTTGAAGACCATAATTCGTGCCAAATGTTACCAATTCGAAATCAAAACTTATTCTAATATTTGATGCTATTTCCGACATTTTTTGCTTTCATTCAATAAAATTTAAAAAAAAAATGTAAAAATTATGGCGTTTTACTTTGTTGCAGTTTTTTATCTCACCCTGGATATGCCTATATATAATTGTTTGGAATCGCCCTCAGAGACTCCCCTTAGACATTATCCATTGCAATCGAATGCAAGGACTACTTTCAGTCCTTTTTAGGGGCTCCTTTTCATTCCTTTGAAGAACTACCTTCTTGGTAATAACGAGACTTTAAAGACAATCTTTGTAGACACTCTGGATACACTTTTTATAGAAGATTGAAGGAAGATTTTAAAAGAAGTCTATCCAGGGTGCCTCCATGTCAGCGCATGGATATTCATGTTAAGCGCCGTGAGAGACTCCTTTTAGGCCATCTATATACACACAATTTTGGTCGTCTACAAAGACTCTTTTCAGCCTCAAAATTTTTTTTCAGTTGCCTATGGACAACCTCCCTCTTATTCGAATTTGGAACAATTTAAATCATCTATAGAGAAGCTTATTGGACGATTTTATCTTTTCTCTATAGGGTTTCCTTTTTAGTCATCTACAAGATCCCTTCTAATTGCAAATGAAGATTCCTATAGAGTCGATCAGAGGTTTCCCTCCTTGGAAGCTGTGGATAGAAACTCCTCTCCAGTGATCTTCAGAAACTTTTTTGCAGTTTCCTATGGAGGCCAGTTTTCAGTCGTCCACAGTTCCTAATTTTGAGTCCTCCATGAATACCCCTTTTCAGTAGTTAGTAGAGACTACTTTTCTATCAGCCATAGACACCCGTGTTCAGATTTCTTTTTAGTTGTTTAGAGAGACTCTTTTGGAGAGATATAGGCACACCCTATATAAAATTATTTGTTTGCAGAGACATTTTATCATTCGTCTAAAGATAATCCCATGGAATCGCATATGAAGATTCCCTTTTATTCGAGGGATGGCTTATCTTCCTTTGCCCATAGGGTCTCTTATCAAACTCCTTTTCAGTCGCTAGTATTATTTAGTTGTCCTTATATGCCATCTTCAGAGATAATTTATACTGACTAATTCTAGGTGACCCAAAAGGTACACCTTCAAATTTCCGGTCGTTTTTTGAGACTCTCTTTTGTCCGTATTTCTCTTTGGGTGTGTTAGCATAAGTCCTTCTTGTAAAAAATTTACTATATATTTCCTACTTGGTGAGTGCTCAAGAAGCATTACCCATGATTTTCGTTGTTTCGAATGTTTCAACTCCAACTTTGAGCCGAATTGACCATCAAAACGAAAATGTTGTAATATAGTTCCCCCTTTTGCCCTAACCCTATATACATTGTGTTTTTGAGGTTCTTGTTGATTTTTCCAACAGAAGGGACTACCATTTGGTAATTCGAAATGTTAGACGTTAAAAGTCATCATCCTAAGATATTTGATTTTTATCTTTTCTTTTTTTCTATAGAAAATTTTGGGACTAATATTTCTCTAAGGAAAAAAAATCTGACAAAATTCTTTCAAAGAAAACAGAACTCGAACTAATTTTAATGACACAAAAAATTTGAAATATACAAGCAATGTTCTTCTGGTATTATTCCAGGATTAACATTGATTATGCTTCTTATTTTTTCATTTTAAAAATCATTTTTTAGCTTAAATTAGTCTAAAAGCAAAAATCGTGCTCAAAAATATGAAAATAAATTCAATTTGAACTGTTCATAGTTTTATTACCTCTTTATATTTCAAAATTCATGTGTTTTCATAACGAATTTTCCACTCGGTATAATTTTATTGGCGTCTCGCTTTTTTTTTTTTTTTTTGGTTAAAAAAGAACCTCAAACACACGAAGCTGTTATTATTTGAGGGGTGTGTCGTTTGGGATGATGGGAAATTTAAAAAAATTGAACGATGTTGATGTAGAAACCGCTAATTAGGATGTAGGCGTTTATGCATTGTTTAAGTCATCAAAGAAAGAAAAGTGGCGCCCAACCGTTTTTTTATCAAAAGTTATTTTCTATGCCCAAATAAAAATGATCACATAGGATTGAAATTTTTAATATAAAAAGCGATTTATAGTAAAAGCGATAATAACTCATCACCAGAAAAGAAAGTGGCGCCGAAGGCTATGTTATTTTTTTTATTTCGAGAAAGAGATTATTACATAAGACTTGATTGCATATTGCTATATGTGGGATAGAAGGACAACAGCAGGGTGGTAGAAAATTATAAAATAGAAGGTTTTATTAAAAACCTCTGAGTAGGACAAAAGTAATTATAACCCATCAACAAAAATGAAAGTGGCGCCCAACGTGTACTTCTAAATGCAAAGTACATTTTTTATGCCCATAAAGAAATTACAACAAAAGATTCGATTTCAAAACAATATAAATAGGATAGAAGGATTTAAGCAGGGTGGTTGAAAATTATAAAATAAAAAGCGGATTTTAGTGTGATCTCTAATTGGGAAAATCTAATTATAACGAATCAAGAGAAAGTAAAGTGGCGCCCAACATGTACTACAAAATACTGTTATTTTTTAATACCCATAGGGAAATGGTCACAAAAGATTTGATTCCATATCAGTAAATATATGATAGCAGGACATTTACAGCAGAACAAAATTTATTAAGAACCACTAACTAGCGTTTTTAACAGTGCAGTGGCGCCCAATGTGTATTTCAAATGAAAAGTAATTTTTGGTGATCATATCGAAATTATCACATAAGATTTTGTTTCCATAGTCAGTAGTAGGTCATACGCAGTGGGAGGCCCCATAGAACCTGGACCCCTCCGGAATGGCTACTTTTCTGATATTTTTTGTACATTTGAAATAAAAAAGGTGATATTTTTCTGTTGGTTTTGAAAAGAATTTCTTTGTACGACCCTGGTGAAAAGTCATTTAAAATATATTTTTCTCTGATGGCCACCAAAATCATTTTTTTTTTTCAGATTTTTCACCCCAAAGTCTTACCCTCTATTAACAATTTGCCATTATAGTTCCTTAACATATGCATGTGCATAAGCACTTCTCAATTTTTTTGTATTCACAATTGTACATTTGTATATGAGAATATAACTCGAGGATAATCATGTCGTTCGGTGTTTTTTACGCTATTTTGGTTAACAACTACTCCTACCGCCCAGTTTTGTGTGTCTCTCATTTTGCCGCAATACAAATAGACATGTATCATCACATTTGTATTTTTTTTTTTATTTTTTGTCGACGTGAATAAAACATCTGAAATATTTCTGAAGAAATGCAAATGCAAATTGTTTTGCGAAAAACAAACAAGCCGCCAGCTATTGTGTGTGCGTGTGTGTGGTATGGAATGTCAAGTCGAGTGAAAAACAAACATAAATGGGAAATGTTAAGAAACCCATAAAAAAGTACATAATTTGACATATGTCAGGTCACAGAAAGTTGTTTTGCGTGTTTGGTTAAATTAGGTTGATGGAAGAAGACAAAATGGGTATTGTATTGAAAAAAGGTTAATTTAGAGTAAAATATGATTTTGTCTATATCACGGTAGAAAATTGCTCCCGAACATTGAAAATAATGAATCAATTAAAAATACATTATTTAAAAATAATCTTAAACAACAAGAAGCTAAGTCATTTGTCTTTCGCAATCCAATTTTTTTCTACAGAGAGAGAGAGAGAGAGACATATATATCTATCTTATTAATTGAAATAACATTTGTAAAACACATTTGCAACACTTTAAAATTATATTCAAATTCAGTCACATAATAAATTATTTTGAAACTCCATAACTTAAGTATCCTATAATTGCATAAAAGACTTGGCTAACATCTAAGGAAACATTAATGGAATCCCACTGCACATACACACACTATATGTCTCCAATGGCCCCAGGTCTCAATAACACATCTATGCATTGCCTTACGCATTGACTCGATTGCATGCGTTCATAAGTATGGAAATAAATTGGATTATCCTTTGATTCATTTTCACTTCAAACACAAAGTCATCTTTCAAATGTGGCCATGGTTGAGTGCGTATATCTCGGCAAGGATGCAGTCGTGGCAATGGCATGGGTCTAATTTATCACTCGGCATTCAGCGAGGCCTAGAAGCTTTCAACTTTGTTGATATGATTAAGATTTGGCTGCATTGCAAAGACATTGACGGCAGACTGCATCTGGCAACTTGAAATTGCATTACAGTCAAGGTGTTAATTGCATTTGCAAGGATATTCGAAGCCCAACTACTCGCCACGGCCATTGCCATTGCCTTTGAGTGTCAGTGTCCTTGTCCCCCACTCAAATCGAACCTTTTGAGAAAATTGCCATTCTCTCTACAATTCCTAGTCTAATCGCATTACACAATTTGTCACTTTCTGACCACTGAAGTGTCAATGTAATTTCCGCAGAGATTTTCTCTGAAATTATTTCCATTATTCTTTAACCATTTACTTTCCATTTGAATTGCAAATATTACGAAATAAATCATTCAAAGGTATTTCATTTGATTTTATGCTAATGACAGCAGCAGTTTTGAGATAATGTTTTGTCTTTTCGAATGGATTTAATTTCTGTTTTTAATATCCTTTTGGGAATCGTTTTGTTTTTGTTGTTATTTGCCATGGTTGTATTGCATTTAGTTTTATTTGGTCATTTTGAAACGTTTTGTTTTTAGTTTGTAGCAATAAAAGTTTTCCTCGGTGAGATGTTGTGTGGAATCTAATGATATTTTTGGTAGATGGCAAAAAAGTTAAAAAAATAACAGGGTGATACGTAAGATAATGTACAAACTGGAAAATAACACAGAAATAAACTCTCATGAATATCTCTAGATAGCATGAGGTATCATCAACTCTGGCATAAATGCATCATTTACTCAGGCGTAGATGACATCATCTACCCAAGCGTAAATGACCTCTAACGCCATATACTCTGCCGTAGATGACCTCCGACGCCATCAATCATCAATGGCATCACATGTCATCTACTGTACTGCAGTATTTTTTTATTTTTAGTAAAAAACAATTATAACTCATAAAGTGAAAATAAAGTGGCGCCCAACGTGTCCTTCAAAATTTAAAGTTATTTTTTTTGCCCAGAAAGAAATTATCACATCAGATTTAATGTCATATAATTGTGACTATCATTGTCATCTACTCTTCAGTCATCTATTCCATAGTAAGAGACCTCCAGATTAATATACTTTGCAATACATGACTCCTGAATCATTTATTCTATAGTAGCTGACCTCTGCCGTCACATACTCCACAGTAGATATTTTCCAGTGGCATCTACTCCACCGTAGATGACTTCCAGTGACGTCTACAGGGTGAAATGAAAAAACTGCAACCAACTTCAGACTGCTGTCATTTCTAACCACTCGTCTGACAGCTGTTAAAATTATTCCAGTGACAGCTCATTATATTGTTAACAGACGTACAAAAACATTATGGTGAGAATTTTCCAGAAAAAAATTATTCGTGATGGAATTCAAGCCTGAGAAATGGTTCGAAAACTAAAGAAGCGACATGATCGAAACCCGCGTCGTAGTGGCCCAAAAATGGCTCGTGAGTTGAATATATCGCAATATTACATTCGGCAAATATTGAAAAATGAGCCATTGAAATTCAGAATTCAAAAAAGTGCAAGAACTTACACAGCAACGGAAAGAAAATAGACTCAAAAGAGGTAAAGAGTTGCTTCGCTTGGCCGAAAGTAGTGCCGAACCCGGTTTTCACGGATGAGAAGACATTCGTTGTCCAGCAGGTTGTAAACAAACAAAATTATAGTGTTTACTTGACAAAGAAGTCAGCTCAAAATGTGCACCTTCGGTTGGCCACCATAACTCAAGCGCTGGCCATGGTGATGGTGTGGGCCGCCATAACAGCCGATGGTCGCTTTCGTATAAATCGACCATGGCATCAGAATAAATGCCGAATATTATCGCGTAAATATTCTGGAGGGTGTATTAAAGCCTTGAGCAGGCAAACATTTTGGCCGCAGACCTTGGACATTCCAACAGGACTCAGCACCATCGCACTCAGCACGCGCCACCAAAGAATGGTTACAAAATGAGGTTTCCGCTTCATTTCTAGCGCACAATGGCCACGGCAGAAAATTAGAATCATTCTACGGTAGAGAAGATGACGAAGGAGGTCATTTACGGTAGAAAAAATGCCTCCAGTATAATCTACTCCACAGTAGATGACCTAGAGCGTCATATACTCTTCCGTAGATGACCCCCGTCGGCATTTTTCCCACCGTAGAATAACCTCCTTCGTCATCTTCTCTACCGTAGAATGATTCTAATACTAATTGACTTCTAATTAACAGTAGATAAACTCGGTATCGAATAATCTACTGTAGATGGCGCCCAACGACCTCTGCTGTAATGGATGATAGTCTTTGATGACCTAACACTTCAGAATCTGATGTATGAGTAATGGGTCTATTCTGTCATGTACCCTCATGTCCCATTCTCATTAAGAGATGTCGCTTTTGTCATCTGCTCAAATGTTGTTCACCATTTTCCTCACCCTGTTTCCCAAACAATGATGCGTCTAAAAAAACGCAGTCCACCATCACATGTCGTGCTGTGTCATTTAATGGCTGATAAGCAAAACTTTAATCTTCTCTAATGTCCATCACATTTAAAAACGGCAGCAAATAAAAAGGACAGCAATTAGATGTATGAAAAACCCCTGAGTACCCAGACAGGATACAATTACTCTAAAAAATACACACACGCATTTAGTATCTTCAAATGACAACAAGGATCAAATTATACGTTTCAAAGTAATAATTTTAGTACAGCGAAGTTGTGGATATAAAAAAGTTTTTTTTATATAAAATTTATTCTATATTAAATAAATATGAGTAAAATTAACTTGGAACTCAATCCCATTTTGATAAAATTAACATTTTTATAAAAAAAAAAAAAGTAGGCCAAATGAAAAAAAATTATATTTTAAATGTTTATTATTGAAAATGTTCATAGAACAAAAATCCAGTCCATGGGGTCAATATTACAAGAATCATGTCACATTTACGTTTATGGTCTGCTTAAGAACCGACTTCTTTGGACATTTTCATCGTACTTTGCATTAAACCTCCTTTATTTATTTATTTTTTTTTTTTTTTTTTTTTTTGAAGTGGTTTGAAGTTATCCACTTAATTTCTATTAAATCAGTTTTTAAATTTGTATCCTATTTATTTAAATTTGTTTAATTTCTATGCTCAATTTTCATCCGCATTTGTATTGGCAGTGTCTCAATCTTGAAAGCAATTAATAAAATGGTATTAAGAAATTTAAAATTTTCCCAACTCCAAGGCACACATCGGAAACTTTCGAATTGAACTTTTTAACTAATACCGATATAATGAAAATATGTTAGCAAATACAATATGAGTGAGTGTGTATAGATGTATGTGTTCAAGTCCTTTTAATGAGTTGCAATATTCTGAGAAAGGGTTTGGCGTTCGCCTGCAATTAGGCAAAGATAATTAAGTTTATCGTTCACTTGCAATGGCAACAATTTATTTACTTATGTTACAGAAAATGACAGATTATCCTTTTGCGATACTTTGTCAGGGTTTGTAAGTCGCCATGGCCAATAACTCTCCCTTCCCCACCCAACCAGGTCCCATTTCACTTGCAACAGTTTGAGGTAAATGCATTTTAAGTGCCAAACTTCTTGATTACATTACTGGCTGCATGGAAATATTGCCATCCTAGGAGGCCGAAAGAGAGAGAGGGACTTAGGGGTAAAAGGAATTGAGTCTCTCTCCTTTCCAAAGTTTGAGTTCCTCTTGCATATTTTATAAATTGTGTATCACTTTAAGTTGTGTATGGTGTTGGACATGATTGTGCATATTATTTATCTAAAGTGTTTTGGTGTGTGTGTAAGAGTGTGAGCCATGTGGAAGACTGTTTCCTTCCTCTTAGACCAACACCAACCATAAATTGTTATTGACCAAATCCTTACTTAAATATCATACACGGAGTCATTAATCATCACTTGTCATTCGACTTAAGTCAATAAATAATTAAATGGGCATGAGGTGTCGATATGCTATATATATTTGTACATACGTATGGGTGGACGTGCTGTTGAAGAAGAATGGCTTTGGATAGAAGAGAACATTTTCGCATACATAAATAAAGGCAGTGGTATTTTTTCGTAGAGAAAATATCATCAGTGATATTTTTCGTATAGATAATATCATCACTGATATTTTTCGTATAGAAAAATCTCTTCAGTGATAATTTTCGTATAGTGATATTTTTCGTATTGAAAATTGAAATACCATCAGTGATAAGTTTTGCATAATCAGTGATATTTTTCGTGTAGAAAAATTTTATCAGTAATATTTTTCGTATAGAAAATCATCATCAGTGATACTTTTCGTATAGAAAAATATCAACAGTGATATATTTCGTATATAAAATGTCATCAGTGATATTTTTCATAGAGAAAACATCATCAGTGATGTTTTTTGTAAAGAAATATATTATCGGTGATATTATTCGGGTAGAAAAATAACATCAGTGATATTTTTGTAAAGGAAAATATCATCAGTGATATTTTTCGTATGAAAAGTTGTCATGAGTGATATTTTTCGTATAGAAAATTGTCATCAGTGACATTTTTCATATAGAAAAATATCATCAGTGATATTTTCGTGTACAAAAATATAATCAGTGATATTTTTCGTAGAGAAAATTATTACCTGTGATATTTTTCGCATAAAAAAATATCATCAGTGATATTTTTCGTACGAAAAAATATTATCATTATTATTTTTCGTATAGAAAAATATCATAAGTGATATTATTCGTATAAAAAATTATCACCAATGATATTTTTCCGTATAGAAGAAATATCATCAGTGATATTTTTCCGTACAGAAACATATCATCAGTGATATTTTTCCGTATAGAAAAATATAATCAGAGATATTTTTTGTAAAGAAAAATATCATCAGTGATATTTTTGAAATAGAAATTATTATCAGTGATTTGATTTGTGTAGAAAAATATTATCAATGATCATCAGTGATATTTTTCGTATAGAAATGTTATGATATGTTTTTGTTTGACGAGTAATGACCCTTTTGAAGGTATCCTAACAATGAGAACAGAATTGTGTTAATTAATGTTCATTGTCATGATGAGTGCTGTGATATGTTTAGTATTTTATCAACATCATAAAACAAAAATATTTGAAACCCGCCATTTGAAAAAAAATATTTGAAACAATAATGGTAACTTATAAAACATGTCTCAAAACAGAACAATTAACATTAAAAGAGATTAAAATGAACGGATGTCGGTCGACGTTTTTTCTCTGTGAACGTTACCCATTAAAAAAAAATATTAGATGAAAATAAAAATTTGATGGCCAATTATGTGAGATTTTCGGGACATTAACAACAACATCATCTTCGACATCATCATCAAATGGATCACTCAAAAATTCATATGAAACGACAGAAAAGACATGGTGTCATTTCAATAGAAATAAAACATTTTTCACTTTTCTTCCCTTGCACTCAATAACAACTCGTTAAGACACCTCTAAGGCAAGCTTATGATTTTCTACAAAACTATTTCATTTTAATGAGTTCTTAAAGATTTCGGATAAAAAAACACACACACAAGAAAACATAAATTGTGTAAAATATTTATTGTGAGGTTGGTTGGTTTGTTGGTGGCTCATAAAGCCAAAAATGTGAGCTCTATTTTTCCTTCCACATCACTGGCCATAAAAATGAAACATTTTGTTGTTATTTTTTTATACGATATCTCCAACACTTGATCTACATTCCTTCTTCATTTTCTTTGTTAGCATTTTTTTCTACATATGTTTGCTGAGCTAAGAGAAAGACAAGGTGCTTTACATTCCATTATTTTCTTCTTTTTTTTTTTTTTTTTTTTTTTGATGAAGAAATTTATTAGCTTTCCATTGTAAAGCAAAACGAAGACTTTCAGAGATGACCATAAATTATTTTCCCCAGAATTGTAGAAAAAATTTTCTTATCTTTTAATTGTGTAATTTTTCTTATTGTCGTCAATTAACAAACCAAAATATGCTGTACGTGTTGGCATTTTTTCGTTTTAGCTTTTGAATTGGAGAAAAAATGTTTTATAGCCTAGACGAAAAACATAATCGTTGTCTTTTTTTCTCAAAACTCTTTTGTTGTGTTTTGTCTCAATAAAGAGTTTGACAAAAAAAAATCATGTCTGCCCTGTGATAAAACCAGGCAATTTGAAGATGACCATTGATTTATCTACGGAGAATGCTACAGAGAAAATAAGCTTTGAATTGTGGCCTAAAGATTTTTATCAATCTGGTTGTGTGGTAAAAAAATGAAAATGCTGGGCAGCTTTCTTGGTAATTCATCAGGTTGAGGCTTTTTATTTTTTTGAACTGTTTTTGAAAACATAAATCTTAAGTAATTTCAAAATATAGCCCTTTAAATTAAGATAAATATTTGAAGAGAGTTGTTAAAGGAAATTCTATGGAAATTTATAACAGTTATTGTTTTAAAAACCCTAAGAGTTATTATCGCATTAAAATTAGTATTGGAGAAACGTCAAGATTTACAACAGAAAAAGTGGGAGAGGGAGAGGTAAGAAAGAAATATTAAAAAACGCAGTAAGGAGAGGGAAAAAGTTGGGCGGGGCCGACTATATGATACCCTACCTATTTAGTATAGCTCCCGTAACAAAAAAAGTTTATATTGGGAACTTATGTGAAGTAGATCATAATAACTATGAACCTTATTCGAATTTGATATGACTTCGATAAGAATTCTATTAAAAAATATTTATTGAAGCAATAGATATACTAGACCGAGTTTCACCAAGTGGAACACTTCAATTGAATAGATTTTTTTCTCGAACCGATCTCGATGAAATTTGGTAGGGGTATTTTGGAGCTGTATGTAGTATCCGGCATCAAATATCAATGTTGTGGAGTGAATATTACGCAGGTGAGGGACTTTATCAACAAATCGAATGAAACATATACGAGAGAGCTATAGCTATATCCGAACTGATTTTTACCAAAATTTGAAGTAATTGTTTCTGGGCCGATATTCGTCAGAAGTGCCAAAAATTCAGTCTATTTGTCTATCTCAGGATACCAATGCGTTGAACTATTGTGTCTGAAGTATTTTGGAAAGCAAGGTTGGCACTTAAAAATACCAAAGTGTCGATCGTCTCAAGCAAGCGGTTCGCCAGGAATGGGCCAAAATACCGCAGAGCAGAGGCCATAATTCGTTCCAAATGTGACCAATTCGAACAAATCTAAACTCATTCTTAAATTTGATGCTATTTCCGACATCTTTTGCTTTCATTCAATAAAATTAAAAAAAAAAATGAAAAAATTATGCCGTTTGACTTTGCTGCAGTTTTTTATCTCACCCTGTATATTGGAGCTATAAATATATCCGAATCGATTTTCACCAAATTTGAAGTACTTTCTGCTGTGCTTAATTCCGTCGGAAGGGCCAAATTTCAGGTCATTTGGATTGATATTGGCCATCTGGTGCACAAAAAACGTGAAATCGGTCGAAGATATATATGGGAGCTATATCAAAATCTGATCCGATCTCGATAAAATTTGGCGGAGATATTTCTGTATTGTATCTGATGTCTGGTACCTAATATCATTGATGTGGAGTTCATATTACGAATGTGAGGAGCTTAAACACCAAATCGGATGAAATATGTATGGGAGCTATAGCTATATCTGAACCGATCTTCATCCAAATTAATGTACTTACTTCTAGACTGAATTCGGTAGAATGTGCGAAAATTTAAAATTGCACTGATATTGGCCATTTGGTGCACAATTAAATTTAAATCGGACGAAGATATATATGGGAGCTATATCCAAATCTGATCCGATTTCGAAAAAAATTAGCAGAGGTATTTCTGGGTTGTATCTTATATCTGTAACCAAATATCATTCTTGTGTGGTGGTTAAGGAACTTAAACACCAAATCGGATGAAACATATATATGGGAGCTATAGCTATATCTGAACCGATTTTCACCAAATTTGATGTACTTGCTTCTAGACGGAATTTGGTAGGATGTGCCAAAATTCAGGCCATTTGGTGCACAATTAACCCAAAATCTGTTGAAGATATATATGGAAGCTATATCTAAATCTGAACCGATTCTCACCAATTTCAATAGGGTTCGTCTTAGGACCAAACAAATATTGTTTGGAGAATTTCACCTCAATCGGATAAAATATTCGACCTGCTTTTGTTCACAAAAATACATGTACAGACGGACTGACATGCATAAATCGACTCTGAAAGTTATTCTATGAAGATCCTCAAAAGTAACTAAGGGTCTATCTCGCTTCCCTCTCCATGTTACAAATAAATGCTCAAAGACAAAATACCCTTACCACCATGTGGTGCAGGGTATAAAAAGTCCTCCAGGTTGTTGATATCCAGGAATTGTCCGACTACAATTGGTATACCTTTGTCATATTCTCGCCTCGATCCCATATCTGCCAAGCTTAGCTTAAAAGAGCTATTAAGCTGAACTATTCATAGAATACTGAATGAGGGCCTTCTGTCTATAAAATACACATTGAAAGGACCGCAAAAAATTGAAAGTAATCAATCCCTCAGAGGACCTATTAAAGGTTTATGATTTATAGACTCCACTTGAAGTCCTAACATTTTAGGAAACATTTAATTTGTAAAGCACCCCTAGTAAAGAGAACAACCTATAATTTCCAAACCCAAAATAAACTAATTCGAAATCTCCCAATTTCCCCGTAAAAAAATATACAAAAACACGAAAAAGTAACATTTCTATAATGTTTTATTGTTGTCGCAGACATGCATTGTCATTATTTTGCGACATTTAGTTTTTCGTCTCCTCCGTTTTATGATTTTTAATCAACATTAAAAAGCTTTGTGTCACCGTCGAAAAAAACACAAACGAAAAAAACTCAAAGTGAAATCATTTATTTTCGCCATAATAAAAATATTAATGAGTCTTTAACTGGGGGGTCCTACTTCCAGTCCCACTCTCAGTCAAGTCTCAGTATTTTGCCAACCTAAAATTACCAGGAATTTCTAACCATTACCTACCACGGCAGTTAGTCTGTCATTTTTGGCCAGTCTTCTAGCCAAAGAAAAAATACCAAAATTTCCAGGAGAATGAGAGAGCGCCGAAAAAAAGTTCCTGATGTCTTTTGTCTTAGCTGGCGTGAATTTTTACACGCCATATAAATAATGAGCTTTTCTACCCAGCATGGCTCTGTATGGCTGAATGATGATGAAGAACAACATGAACTTGTGTTTTTTTCCCGGCTTTCTCTTTCACTGTCCACCCACCTAACTTGGTATGGTTAATAAATGTCAAAATACCGGGTAGCGAGGACACCTTGCACAGGAAAGCAAAACTTTGAGAGTGGCCGCAAAAAAAGAAAAACACAAACGTCCAACAAAAGTTATTCATTTGAGCTCGTATTTCATCAAAGTTGAATGTTTCGGTGGCAGGAGTTTGGCTGGTTTTTTTTTTTTTGCCCGCCAAATATTTTCATTAAAGGTACTTAGGTCTCTTTGGCCGCCCAGCTTGGCGGTGGGAAAGCAGCAACGTTTATAATTGCCGCCCTTTAAGCTATTTAGGGTGTTGTAGCTGTTTTTTCCTCTATATTTCTTCAGTTGTGTGTGTGAAGGCTTTGTGTCCCTGCTTTCGACATGATTTTAAATAAGGAAAACACTGATTATCCCCAAATGCAAGTTCAGGGAGTATGAGAAGGGCCTTACTTTTTTGTTCTCTGTTATTTTTCTGCTGTTTTTATGGGTTCATTTCCCAGCGGTCAATTACTTTGACGTCTGTGATTTTTCCTCGTCACGTTTTGTTGTTTCCATTGTTTTTCTCTACGAATGTCCCTTTCCTTGTTGTTGAGAGCAAATTTGTGAAATTTTGTTCGTTGTTTAATTTTTTGACATTTTTTTCTCCTCTTTTTTTGTAATAATTTAATTTTAATTTCCGTTGAATTAAACAAATATATTATGAAGTATGCATATGCATGCCAAAAAGGATATTACTAGGTACAAGTGCTGTTGATCCTTGCGAAGTGTACGGTGGGATCAAAAATTGTGAAATTACTCAAAATGTAAAAGGGTTTCTCTTTCCCAAAAGTATGTCTTAAAAGTAGGAATTACATACTTGAGGGTTTCTCTAGGTAAAAGACGGACTCATATCTGCTATGAAGATGATTTCCTTCAAATTACCTAGAAAAGGAGAATTTCTGACGGTAGAGATTCTACACAATAAGAACTCAAAATAACAAAATTTGGCAAAATTTAGAATGAGGGTTACCCTACTATAGGCTATACAACAAGGTGGAAACCATAGCCAATTTTTGAACAAATAATCCCTGAATTATTCCAAAGTCATCTAGAAAATGTTGAAGCTCTATATTAAATATTGCGAATTATACCAAAGTCATCTAGAAAATATTGAAGCTATATATTAAATATTGCGAAATACAGCTCAAAGTATTTGAAAACAACGGTGTTCGGCTACGGCTATATAGGGGGAGATAAAACAAAGTCAAAAGCCCTAATTTTTAATTTTTTTTTTTTTAATTTCATTGAATGAAGAATTTTAGAAAAGGTTTAGATTTGTTCGAATTGGTCGCCCATGGCATGAATTATGGCCTTCAAACGGCCAATGAAATCGTCACACGCTGTCCGAATGTTGCTCTGCGGTATTTTGGCCCATTCCCGGCGAAGCGCTTGCTTGAGGAGATCGACATTTTGGTATTTTTTTTTTTTTGTGCCAACCTTGCTTTCCATAATACTCCAGACTCAATAGTCCAACGGATTGGTATCCGCAGATTTTTGGTGGCTATTGTGCTCTGGAAATGAAGCGAGGAACCTCATTTTGTAACAACTCTTGGGTGGCGCGTACTGAGTGCGATGATGCTGAGTTCTGTTGGAATATCCAAGGTCTGCGGCCAAAATGTTTGCGTGCCCAAGACTGTAATATACCCTCCAGAATATTCTCGCAATAATATTCGGCATTTATTCTGATGCCACGGTCGATTAATACGAGCGGAGAGCGACCATCGGCTGTTATTGCGGCCCACACCATTACCATGACCGGCGCTTGAGTTCTCTTGGCCAACAGAAGGTGCACATTTTCAGCTGACCTCTTTGGAAAGTAAATAGGATCATTTTGTGTGTATACAAACTGCTGGACAACGAATGTTTTCTCATCGGAGAAAACCAAATTCGGCAGTTCACCACTTTCGGCCAAGCGAAGCAACTGTTTAGCTCTTTTGAGTCTATTTTCTTTCTGTTGCGGTGTAAGTTCTTGCACTTTTTGGAATTTCTAGGTTTTACCCCGAGCTCATTTTCCAATATTTGCCGAATGGAATATTGTGATATGTTCAGCTCACGAGACATTTTTCGGCCACTGCGACGCAGGCTGCGATCAAGTCGCTTCTTTACTTTTCGAACCATTTCCGCTGATGTTGCTGTTTTCTTCCGTCCACTTCCTTGACGTCGGACTACGCTACCAGTATTACGGTAACGAGCGATGGTACGAGACACAAAAGATTTATTCGCATTTATTTTCTTTGCTGGAGTGCTCTAACAATAGCCACTATCACGCTTGAATTCCATCACGAATAACTTTTTTCTGGAAAATTCTCACCAAAATGCTTTTGTACGCTTGTAAAAAATATAATGAGCAGTCACTGGAATAATTTTAACAGCTGTCGGACTAGTAGCTTAGAAATGACAACAGTCTGAAGTTAGTTGCAGTTTTTCCATCTCACCCTTTATGCTAAATGTCCGCATTCTGCTTCGCTTAGAAAAAAAAGAAGCATAACTCGAGAGAGCTCCCTTGAGACCTTGAAAACCCTGAAATTTTTTTCTCTCTAAAAAAGAATTGAGAGACGTCTACAAGTTACAGTAGTCCAGGTCTTTGATATATAGACAAAATAAGAATTAGTCCTAAAACCCATAGACGTCTAAATAGGTAAGGTCTTCTACTTCGACAAGACCAAAAATAGGGCGACTGTGTATGGAAGACCCAAAGACAATCAATAACATATGTTCCCTCTAAATGTTAAAAAGAAACAAATTTCTACTAATTTTTAAATTTCCGTTTAGAGGAGATTCTTTATTTAAATCAAATATCCTTCAATCCTAGATTTTTGAATGCATCCACTGTCCAATACTTGTTTTGTTAATTAACTTTTGCTGCTCGAAATGGAGGTGATGCATACATTTTTGCAAACAACAAAACAGAAAATAATAGCGTCAAATGCATGTCAGCCAGCCAACCACCCAATCAGGCAGTCAGGCAGGGACAAGTACTCTCTGCAACAGAAAAATAAGTTTGCAAATGACATTTTTCTCGACGAACAAGATGACGGCAATCGCAACAACAGCATCCGAAAAAAGGTGAAATGATTAAATAATATGAATTCCAAATACAATTTACTGGAGTATATATGTAAAAAAGAACTGGAGGGGACTTTACACCTTGTTACAATGGCCCGGCAATTCAGGGGGGTGTTGGGGGTAACAGAGCTTCTAATAAACACTTAAGGACCAGTCTAAAGCATTGCTTCCCAGCTCCTGGAAAAATCATTAAAAAATTATATTTCTCTTGAAAAAAAAAAACGTTACGTACTTGAGCTTCTTGAGAATCTGCTCCGGTGGCTTGTTTGCCGCCAAATTCTAACAAGTCGTAGGTAACCCAAAAAGGTGACCAGAAAAAAAATTAAGGCAATTAATTTAATTGTTCCCCACATTCAGACACACGGATATGTGGGACCATAAAAACAACCCAGCAACGAGATTTTCAATTCAAAGATCACCACCATCATCAGCGGCAGTCATCTTCTGTCCGAGGTTCTGTTTCTCATTTTATCTCTGTCACCGTTTACTGGTGGCTGCGGTGTGTCATTGCCAAGTGTTGTAACTCATTAAAAATGCAATCCATGTATGACGAAATAATAATGGAGATTTCTTTTTATGCCATAATTTTTTCCTATTGCCCCAGCCAGAAGATTCTACAACAGATTCTGCCGCTGTAAACAATAACAATGGCGGGAAGAAGAAAAAAAAAAAACAGAAAAAAAAACAAATTAAATTGAAACGAATTGTGTTTAGATCACCGGGAGAGGAAAAACGATCACCAAGTCACTGAGGTGTAAATTGATGGGGTTGGGGATGTAGCACATACATACTCGTATGTACGTATGTATATGTAAGTGTGTAATAAATTTCACACGCCTATGACTCACTCATTTTCGTGGCTATGCCGATGCATGGCCGTTATCTTGTTTGATTTTCATCCGAATTCGATAAAGCCATGCTTGGGGAGCTGCAGGGGAAAACTCTTAAACAGTTAGATTGTAAATTACAAAAGAGTAAACAGTTCTCAATAATTGTCGATGATGTTGTTGTTGTTGGCAGTGGACAAACAAAACATTTATTATTATGTCCCAGGCTTGGGGCCCTTTGACACTGGCTGGGGCGGCAATTCTTCATAACATAAGGCTATGACACTGCGTAGCTTTTGTCCCCATACCTCAAAACCCATCAATTGTCAAAAAAGTGTTCTCGATATCTTTTTTCAATTTGAGATTCATTGTTGTTGGATGTTTACTTTTGTGTAGTTTTTTAATGTATGGAAAATTAGGTTAACTTTGGAAAAATTATTCAAATAACAATTACAAATTAATGATGACTAATAGCTGGGGTCCCTCTTTTGTCAGAGGTGTAATGAGGAATATATGTAGCGGTATTTTTTGGATTCTATTTATTCATGATTAATAATTAATCTCTAAACAATTGCATATTGAGATGAATGGTTCTCACAGAGAATGTAGATCATTTTTCATGATGATATGGATGAACGGGTGACTCGAGTGATATCACAGATCAATGGCAGATTATTAATAATCAAAACTTATTTCAAACACTTTTTACAATTGGAGAAATATTACTAAAAATTTTTAAAACCTGTAAAATAAATACAAAATAAAGGAACTGGCAGTTTCCAGAGGCAGGTTTGAGAGAGGTTCGTTTTTGGTCCAAACCTGGTACATCGTAATAATATTATTAAACTGAGATCGAATTCGGAGATAGGTAATATCGTTCACCCCTTCTGGTACCTCGCCACAATAGGTCAAAATTATCTAATAAAAAAGCTTGCCTCTTAGAAAGCGAATGGATTATTCGATTTTGCTCCAACTTTGCAAATCCTAATATTTACGTCAGATCTAGGTCATGTGCGAAAATGGGCAATATAAGTCTACTCCATCCAGCAAACTCCCCCACAAAGAGTCAAAATTTTTAATAATTATAACTCTTATAAAATTTTAAATAAGAATCCGATTGTCTTCAAATTTTCTACATTACAATATCTTCTGTTAACACAAGATCTGGTGTGAAGATCCATTCCTTCTTGTACCTCCACACAAAGGGTCAAAATTTTAATTATACATGAAGCTCATAAAATGCGAATTCCATTCAAAGTTGGTACATCTCAATATTTCCAACAACACAAGATCTGTTACAAAGATGGTACAGGGTCAATGTTTTGAATTTCCAAAGCTATCATAAAATCCGATATAAGCATCCGGTTCTCTTCACATATCCCATTATTTCTACTAATTCAATATATGCTGTGAAGATGAAATATATCGGTCCACTTCTTCCGGTACCTCCCCCACAAAGGGTCAACATTTGGAATATCCATGAAGTTCATGTAACGCGAAGTTAAGATCCGATTCCATCAAGAGTTGGTACATCTCAATATTCCCATTAACACTAGATCTGTTATAAAGATAGTAGAGATCGGACCATTCCTTCTGGTACCTCCCCCGCAAAGGGTCAATATTTTGAATTATCAAAACGATCATAAAATCCGATATAAGCATCCGGTTCTCTTCATATTTCACACATCCCATTATTTCTACCAATACAAGATATGCTATGAAGATGGAATATATCGGTTCACTTCTTCCGGTACCTCCCCCACAAAGGGTCAACATTTGGAATATCCTTGAAGCTCATAAAATGCGAAATTAACATCCGATTCCGTTCAAATATGGCACATCTCAATATTCCCATTAAAACTAGATCTTTTATAAAGATGGTACATCGAATCGGATCATTCCTTCTGGTACCTCCGCCCCAAAGGGTCAATGTTTTGAATAACCAAAACGATCATAAATACCAATATAAGCATACGGATCTCTTCATATTTCACACATCCCATTATTTCTACTAATTCAAGATATGCTGTGAAGATGGGATACATCGGTCTACTCTTCTAGTACCTCTCCACAAAGGGTCAAAATTCTGAATATCCATGAAGTTCATAAAACGCGAAATTACAATCCGATTCCATTCAAAGATGACACATCTCTATATTTCTATCAACGCAAGATCTTTTACAAAGATGGTAGAGATCGGACCATCCCTTCCGATACCTCCCCCACAAAGGGTAAACATTTTTAATAACCAAAACGATCAGAAAATTCAAAGTAAGCATCCGCTTCTCTTCAAATTTAACACATCTCATTATTCTTAATCAAAAAAAAAAAAAAAAAATGGTGTCAATGTGGTATTTATCGGCGTACTCCTTCTGGTAGCTCTCCCACAAAGGGTTCAAACATTTGAAAAACAAAACGCTCAAAAAATGCAAAATAAGCATTCAACACTCTTCAAATTTCACACATCCAAAGATTTTTACTAAGGCAAGATCTGTTGTGAAGATGATAGATATCTGCCAACCTCTTTGTGTAACTCAAGAACAAAGGGTCACAATTTTCAATATCTGTCATAACTTGCGAAAAAAAAGTCAGTCGTCGAGTCCTTACAACTTACTATATCTAAATATTTCTCTCAACCAGAAATCTAACATGAATATGAAATTAATTGGAATTTATGATTTCGCATAAAATTGGGTATAAATTTTCGGGTAATTTTGCCCATACCTACATATCTGGTACCTCACGCATATTTAATTTTTTTTTTAAATTATTAAAAATTTATATTAAGTGAAGGAGGTAGTCTATATATTCCAAACCTGGCACGTCGCAATATGTATATCATTTTTATTCAGGTCCGATATTAAATGGGCAATATTGGCCTATGCCTTCGAAACCTACTCCATAGGGGGTCAAAAGTTTGAATAATCAGAAGAAAATTCAAAATATATTTAAATAATCGAACATGGTCCGAGGGTACACATTTGTCGGCAAAACCGACTAATACTTTTTAACTTGTTATAAAAAGTTTACAAAGACACCCTGTCTGCCACACTCCATTGTCGGATAATTAGACAATGGATTACAAAATACAGTTTTGCAAAACTTAAAATCAACGCACATTTTTATTGCTTTAGCAGCGTAAAACAAGTTGTCTAGAAAAACAATCGACAAACATTACTCCGCCAGTAGCTTTAGCTGATCAAAAGCCTTTGAAGGCCTCATAGAGTTGCAAACAATGGTCTGTCTCGGCGCATCTAAGACTCTCCAGCTCCGAACACATGTTCTACAAAGATTCAATACAAAATTACAAATCTAACGAGTCGAGAATATTAAGTAGCTACAATACAGCCAACCCCTGAACGTTGAGTTGATCGCAGCGAACATTATGAAAAATTGCAATAAATTTCTAAACATGTTCCATCAATCAAATGCTGTGTAGTTGTTGTTGCCGTTTAACTTTCATATAAAATATCAAGCCAAATATGATTTATACGTTTATAATATTGGTCATTTATTTGTTGTTGCCTGGCCCGTTCGCTGTCGTTATAATTATGTTAGAGCACCAGTCGTCGCAATATCAGGCTATGCCAAGCCAGGCCAATCCACCGGGCCACAGCGATCAGAAAATGACAGTTGGCCAACTGCCAAGTTGCCAATAAATAACTAATCTTTGATCGTTTGTATTCCGACCAGGTAAGTGAACCACGTTTAATACGTACAAATTGTAACTGTCACATAGATATGAAAAATATCAATAATGATTTTTTTTCTGTTTCGTGTGTGTGTGTGTGAGACTTGAAGACATTTTGTAGACAAATGAAGAAGGCAAATCAAAGAGGGATCAGTAGTTTTTACATTACATGTTTCCGAGTTAGTAATTACTGATGAAAAAAGTTCTAAGAAAAATAGAAGACTGGTGGGAAAAGTTTTAAGTTTGGAACTATTTCAAATCGAGTAATAATTTTTCCTAAAATCAAAATATTCCACATCCCCATTTTTTGCAAATAATAATAATAATAATAATAATAATAATAATAATAATAATAATAATAATAATAATAATAATAATAATAATAATAATAATAATAATAATAATAATAATAATAATAATAATAATAATAATAATAATAATAATAATAAATAAAATAAATTTTTTTTTTCGAAGAATATGAGTTGCAAACCTTAAAAATGCAATAATGAGGGCTAAACCAGGGACATACCAAGGGGGAGTTTGAGACCTTTTTTAAAATAGTAATTATTTGTACTTTTGGCAAAGGAAATTTAATTGTTTTATCAACACCAGCATCGAAGACTTAAAAACAGGGTTTCTCAATACTTCTTGAAAACGGGCAATGATGTACGTGATAATATACCTTTGCTTGTCCTTCAAGACTATTTTTACCTCTCCCAGTCCTTCCAAAAAATACTTGTATAGGTATAGCCTTGTTGGCCCACAAAGAAAAAAAAATATTTCAAAAAATAATTTTTAAAATACACGCATTCTAAAAACTCCACTGGCAATTTATCTCAAAATATTGTGAAAAACTCACAAAGTTTCTTCAAAAAGTTTTCTTCTAAAGTCCACCATTCTTCGTTTTTATAGACAAATACTTGTGAAAATCCACGAATAAAGCCCAGCTTATGTTTCAAAAATGTTTTGCAAAAATCTGTTCGTCCTTCAAAGAATATCATTGAAAACGCTAATATTCTAGTTCAGCAGACATTTTATAAATATCGCCGAAAAATCCAAGATTTTGGTTTAGTTTGTTTTTCTCCAAATATTCTCGAAAAATCCACGACAGATCTTGATAAATCTACAATTCTGGCACTGATCATCCTTTAAAAAAAATAATTTTAAAAATTCTCGATGAAATTCAGAAGGGGTTTCAAACTGTTGTGGGAAAATAATTTTCTGAAAATCACAGATAATGTCTCTGTTGGTCCTTCGATTTTTTTTTTAATCCCGATTTAGGTTAATTCAAACTTTTCCCTAGGAAACTTCGTCATATTGGCTACCATTTTCTTCAAAAAATAATCCTAAAAATTCACAATTTTGATCTGTTAGTCTTGCAAAAGTATTCATGCCAACTGAATATCAACGAAAATGGCTCTGATGTCCTTAAGAAAATATATTCTTTAAAGTTTTCTCATAGGTATTCCATTCACTACTGTGGGTTCCAAGTCTATTTTTCCAAAAAAAAATCCTTAAAAAACCTGCACGAAAAGTTCTGAAAACTTCAAGAAATATTCTTAAAAATATACTATTTTGGCCCTTACATTTCTTCAAAATATTCCTTAGATGTCTTTTCGAAAATATTCCTAAAAAAGACATTCTTGATCGATAAACAAGTAAAAAAAACTATAAGTTAGGCCGGGCCGAACTTTGAATACCCTCCACCATATGGAACGAATTTTGCAATTTTCAAAAAAAAAAAAAAAAAAAAAAAAATCCGTGTAGCCATTATATTAGGGTCTATACGACGACGTGGACCTGCATAGACTACTTTTCTCATACGCCATTACAATATTCAAATGCGAAACATGAAACAAGAATAATTTGGTAAAATCGTGAAAATACCGAATATAGGGAGGTACCGTTATATGGGGGCTATACTAAAACGTGGACCTGCACAGACAATTTTCGGTCATAGGCTCTAGTATCCGTTAAGAACTTCAAATACCAAATTTGAAAGAATTCCGGTTAATAATGCCGCTAAAATCATCAAAATACCGAATATCGGGAGGTACCGTTATATGGGGACTATACGAAGACGTGGACCTGCACATACAATTTTCTGCCTTAGGCTGTAGTATCCATTACGAACTTCAAATACCAAATTTGAAACAATTCAGGTGAATAATATCGCTAAAATCATCAAAATACCGAATATCGGGAGGTACCCCTTGTATGGGGGCTATACGAAGGCGTGGGTTTGAATAGGTAAATTTTTGTCATGAGCTGTAGTATCCATTACGAATTTATAATACCAAATTTGAAGCAACTCCGATGAATAATGTCGCTTAGTCACCAAAATACCGAAAATAGGGAGGTACCTAGGTGGACCTACATGACCCATTTTCAATGTCAAAAGTCCTGCAGACATAATATACATTTCAACCTACTTTAGTTTGTTCAAAATCTAGAGTGATTTCCACGGACGGACGGACATCACTGCATCGACATAGAATTTTATGCTGATCAAGAATATATATACTTTGTGGGGTCTGAAATGTATATTTCGAGGTGTTACAAACGGAATGACACACTTAATATTCCCTCCATTCTATGGAGGAGGGTATAAAAATAATTTAAAAAAAAGTTATGAATCCACGATTGTGGATATCTCCATTTGGAGATATTCCTAAAAAACCTGTTTTTTATTTAAACTTTTCTAAAAAATAATCTATTATTTTGATCCAAATCCTATTAAAATCAGCGATAATGACAATTTTGTTTCACAATTCTGAGACATCAGAGTCCTCCTTATAAAAAGATCTCGTTTTATTAGATAATAAAAATTCTGGATTTTTTTTTTTTATTTAAATATAGTAATTTATATTTAACATTGTTATAATAATTTATTATTGTGGAGTAATAAAAATACGTTTAATGTTTATTCTAAGATAACTATCTTTATCTTAGATTAATTAAATAATTATATATCATTAAAAGGTTCTTAAACATTTTCTCGGTTGTCCTTCAAAAACACTCTCGATATCCTCCACTATGATGCCATAAATAGTTTCAAACCATTACACATCATTTAACACCAACTAATATAGCATACTTTTAGGCGCACACTATTTTTACTATCACACTATCATGGTGGTGTCTTTTGCCCATTTCCTTTTACAAAATTGCTTTCGCTGCTGCCTGCTACCTCTGACACTGCTAATTAATTAAAATCCATCCGAGGATACACCAGATGAACACTTGTCTTCCAGTCCACTCTTTTGCATTTCATTTGATTTGTGCCAAATCATTTGAAATAAGTAAACAATAAATAATGCCATAAAGTCCGCTACTGAATGATGACGTTTTGTTTTCGCTCTTAAGTTGATGATGGATTACCAGGATGATTGCTTAGTTTTTATGAAAATGCATTTCCGGTAATTGTGTTAAGGTTATACTCCATAACGCTGAGGACAAGTGGATTGACAGTTTGTTTGACCGTTAAAAAAGGGGGATGGGGAAATAGTTAGCCCCTTAAATTCTTTTATCTTTGGGATTAAATAGGAATATGAATGTGTCTAGTTTTCATACATTATTCATGAGCATTTCCACCATGTGTGTATGTGTGTGTAGATGTATGTATGGGTCAGCAATACCTTGGTGTCTCATTATTAAACCATTTGGGTGGAATAATTCATGAATCGATGATGATATCTATGCCATTTAAACGCTTACCCTCGGACAATGAAATGTCTAACCATCTTTTAATGGCAAGTGTATGACACTGATGATTGCCCTCTCTCCCTCACCACAAGTGATAGGATCTGAAGCGAAAGCAGAAAATGGAATTAAATAAAGTGATTTACTTTTAGTGTAGACTAACAATGGTGGCGGCAAGCAACAAGAACTGCTACTGAAATTTTCTTCTTGTAATGCCTCCTGTTAAATTGCTTCCGAGACAATGTCATGGCACTCTCTGTACAAGTGTATGGCCAATAGAACTTCATTTGGAAAATGGGTTGAGTGGTCGGCAACTTTGGTGGTTAATTTTTGTAATTAATTTCTTTAATGTCTTTACTCGCTGGCATTGTTCTAAGGCCGCCTTGCCGCTTTACGACTTCTGCGAATTGTTTGCTTCGGGGTTTTCATGTGCGTTATTCTGTATTTGTTTTTGTTCCGTCTTTTTTTTATAGAAATTCTATGGTTTGCCGCTTTTAAATTTTTTGTACGACAAAGTGCTTGTGAAGAGCGTGAAAATGTTATGCGTTGTTAGCAATGCACAAAGGGATCAAAAGGATTGGCGGTTTTTATGGTGTACTAAAGAGGCGTTATGATTTAATATTTTATTTAAATAAAGTGTTAATTTGCGGATTGTTGGATTCTTTACTTCTTTTTGTTTTTTAGAAGAATGGAAATGAGAGTACTTTGTTGATATAGTCTAATGAAGTTCATAAATATTTTAAATAAATATTAGGGTTAAAGCCGTTCTGCATGTCTATTTCTGGAAAATTCTCCGACAAAGCTTCATATTAGGTTGATGACGTCAAATACGAAAATATTCTTCATCAAATTTCACTATAACTTACCAAAGAAAAATAATCTCTATAACCATTATAAGGGTGAGATAAAAAAAACTGCAACCAAATTCAGACTGCTGTCATTTCTAAGCCACTCGTCCGACAGCTTTTAAAATTATTCCAGTGACAACTCATTATATTGTTTACAAGCGTACAAAAGCATTTTCGTGAGAATTTTCCAGAAAAACAGTTATTCGTAATGGAATTCAAGCGTGATAGTGAGATTTCTTTATATTTGGCTGGAAAACCACAAGTGGCTATCGTTCGAGCACTCCAGCATTTAAATGAGAATAAATATTTTGTGTATCGTACCATCGCTCGTTACCGTGATACTGGTAAAGCAGCCCGACACCAAGGAAGTGGACGGAAGAGAACAGCAACATCTATAGGAATGGTTCGACAAGAAGCGACTTGATCGAAACTCTTGCAGTGGCCGAAAAATGGCTTATGAGCTGAACATATCGCAATACTCCATTCGGCAAATATTGAAAAATGAGCTGGGTAAAGCCAATGAAATTCCAAAAAGTGCAAGAACTTACACCGTAACAGAAAGAAAATAGACCCAAAAAGCTAAAGAGTTGCTTCGCGTGGCCGAAAGTGGTGAACTGTCGAAATTGGTTTTCTCCGATGAGAAAACATTCGCTGCCCAGTAGTTTGTAAACAAACAAAATGATCGTGTTTACTTGCCAAAGAGGTCAGCTGAAAATGTGCACCTTCGGTTGGCCACCAGAACTCAAGCTCCGGCCATGGTGATGGTGTGGGCCGCCATAATAGCCGATGGTCGCTCTCCGCTCGTGTTAATCGACCGTGGCATCAGAAAAAATGCAGAATATTATTGGGAAAATATTCTGGAGGGTGTTTTAAAGCCTTGGGCACGCAAACAGTTTGCCGCCAACCTTGGCTATTGCAACATGACTCAGCACCATCGCACTCAGCACGCGCCACCCAAGAATGGTTACAAAATGAGGTTCCTCGCTTTATTTCCAGCACACAATGGCCACCAAAATCTCCAGATCCCAATCCGTTGGACTATTGTGTGCGGTATTTTGGAAAGCAAGGTTGGCGCTCAAAAATACCAAAGGTTCGATCACCTCAAGCAAGCGCTTCGCCGGGAATGGGCCAAAATACCGCAGTGCAACGTTGGGGCAGCGTGTGTGGTTTCTTTGGCCGTTTGAAGGTCAAAATTCGTGCTAAAGGTGACCAATTCGAACAAATCTAAACATATTCTAAAATTTGATGATATTTCTGAAATTTTTGCTTTCATTCAATTAAATTAAAAAAAACAATATATCAAAATTATGGCATTTGACTTTGTTGTACATTAAAAACATATTTTGGGGATAAAGCTTAAAGCGTGTGAGTTTATGTAAATTTCTCCAACAATACATCATTTTAGAAGGATGCCCTCAAAGGCAAAAATAATCTTCATCAAATTTCACTATAAGTCTCTGAAGAATTGAAATCTCTATGACCAATATATACCAAGAAAATATGTGTAACAATGTTGCCGAAAAACGCGAAAATATTTCTTTATTTTATTGAGGCGGAGGAAAAACCTTTTTGAGTAGTAGTACTATTTTTTTGTTTCTTGTTTCTTTCATTATTTCACCCCCTAGGAACTATGGCACCCAGGGTTTGAAGTTTTCCAAACATTTGGTGATCTTCAAAAAACATTGCCGTATAGTTGAAATCCAAAGTTGGTGTGTATTTTGGAAAATTATCCGCTCGTATTATCAAATTGGTTAGCTTGTACAAATAATTCTAAAAAATAAGGAAAAACCGGATTAATCAATATCCCATTTATTGTTCTGGTCTTACCGCCTTTAGGGGACACGCAATCGGCAAATTCGATGTCCTTTTCAATTCACTGTAGATCTGGTTGACCATCGGTATGGCTTTGAAGCTTCTTAAAGCCTCACACACATTCCATTTCATATCGAAAAATTTCATAACCTTTTTCGATTTTAGCGGACGAACATTTATCAGAACTTCAATTTCGGCATTTTTGGCCAATTCTCTGGCAAATTGAAACCACATATTGTGAGAAAATACATTTGGTGCTATTTTGGTGACATTTGCACCAAATTCTTGTAAAACATCCGAAGTGTAATTGGTCAGGGTGAAATTGTATATTTCGAGGTTGAAGGAGCGTTCGGCAGTCTGCAAGGAAAATAAATTCAACTTTTAACAATATATTAAATACTTTATCCAGACCTCAAATGCCGTTATAAAAATAAATATTATTGCCAGCTGCATCAACATTTTTAACATTGCTCAAAATCGTTTTTGTTTGGTGAAATTAAAATATTGACTAAATTTCAATATTGATTCATGACCAGAATTCACCCTCGAGTTGACAGGCAATGAATGGGGACCATTAAAAAATAATTAACCCATAACAATTTTGTAATCGATTTTTTTTTTTCAATTTTTATTTGACCATAAAATTACTATATTTTGAATTAAGTTTGAACATTAAGTCAATCAGACGAAACGTGGTACTAATTGGAACTTACACAAGTGAAATAGAGAAGGCTTAACTATAGCTAGTCAAAGCTGCAATGGGCGATCAACACATTTAACTTTTAAAATCATCTCCTCATGGCAATGACATCTAACAACTGATTCAAAGTGTGAATTCCCTACACTGTAGAAGATTCTGAAGAGACGACTACATTTTGATGAGAGGGAAACCAAATGTGGCTCTATCTACAGGGTGAGATAAAAAACTCCAACAACGTTAAACGCAATAATTTCTACATTTTTTCAAAATTTAATTGAATGAAAGCAAAAATTGTGAGAAATAGCATCAAATTTAGATTTGTCGAATTGGTCACTTTGGCACGAATTATGGCCTTCAAACGTTCAATGAAACCGTCACTCGCTGCCCGAATGTTGCTCTGCGGTATTTTGGCCCATTCTCTGCGAAGCGCTTGCTTGTGGTGATCAAGACTTTGGTATTTTTTAGTTCCAACCTTGCTTTCCAAAATACTCCAGGCATAATAGTCCAACGGAGTGGTATCCAGAGATTTTAGTGGCCATAGTGCGCTGGAAATGAAGCGAGGAACCTCATTTTTTAACCATTCTTGGGTGGCGCGTGCTGAGTGCGTTGGTGCTGAGTTCTGTTGGAATGTCCAAAGTCTGCTGCCAAAATGTTTGTGATTCCAAGGCTTTAATACACCCTCCAGAATATTTTCGTGACAATATTCGGCATTATTCTGATGCCACGGTCGATTAAAACGAGCGGGGAGCGATTATCGGCTATTATGGTGGCCGACACCATCACAATGGCCGGCGCTTGAGTTCTGGTGGCCAACTGAATGTGCACATTTTCAGCTGACCTCTTTAGCAAGTAAACACGATCATTTTATTTGTCTACAAACTGCTGGACAACGAATGTTTTCTTATCGTAAAAAACCAAATTCGGCAGTTCAACACTTTAGGCCAAGCGAAGCAACTTTTTAGCTCTTTTGGGTCTATTTTCTTTCTGTAGCAGTGTAAGTTCTTGCACTTTTTAAAATTCCAATTGTTTACCCTGAGCTAATTTTTCAATATTTGCCGAATGGAATATTGCGTTATGTTCAGCTCACGGGTCATTTTTCGATGAAGTCGCTTCTTTACTTTTCGAACCATTTCTGCTGATGTTGCTGTTTTCTTCCGTCCACTGCCTTGAGACACAAAAGATTTATTCACATTTAAATGCTGGAGTGCCACTTGTGGTGTTCCAGCCAAATATCATGAATAACTTTTTTGCTGGAAAATTCTCACCAAAATGCTTTTGTACACTTCTAAACAATATAATGAGCTTTCACTGTCGGAGGAGTGGCTTCGAAATGACATCAGTCTGAATTTGGTTGCAGTTCTTTTTTTCATCTCACCCTGTATATTAGTCATAGACATTTATTTTCTTTGGTGACTTATAGTGAAATTTGATGAATATTATCTTTGCCTTTGAGATCATCCGTCTAAAACGATACCTTGTAGGATAAATTTGCATAAATTCACATGAAGCAAAGTCATAACCCTAATAATTTTTTTAATATTTAGAAATTCTGACGTTTAGGTAAGATTAAGACTTTTGATGCACGCTGGGAACTATAGCGGAATTTTATGACAAATATTTTTGTAAAATATTTTGAGTTGCAATGATCCCGTTTTACGGGAAGTTTTAACAATAATTTGAAAAAAGGACAAAAAAACACTTTTGTGGCTCATTTCAGGGTTGAAACTGTGAACCGGAAGAGTTCTTGTATTGTTATCTGTAAATTTTCCGAAGACATTACATACGTATATTGCTAGGATTCCAAGGAATCTTAATCTGAAAATTTCCAAATGAGAGAAAGAATTAGATCTCGTATTGCTAAAATTGTAAGCCAAATATCAATAATATTGTCGAAGACACAAAATACATCCATTTGCTTAGATTCCTAATCCAAAAAATTCCAACCCGTATTGCTTCGCTTTCCTTAGATATTGTCCTATTTCGAAAATTATTCCCCAAAATCATTGCAAAATACCCACTTCCTAATGCCTGTGTTCCATTAACTCACTTCAAGAAATAATTAATTACAAAATTGCCCAAAATTAATTTCAAAACTACACACATTAAAATATCTCGAAATCCCATAATAAAAATCGAAATAAGTGATTATTTCAATATTTCGTGCTTTGTTTGGTGGCTTCCATAGATATCTTTAATGGCCAAGTAAAACATTAAAATCATGACACTTTTATGGATCAGCAAAAGACCTAGAAATTCCAAAAAGGGATCATCAAACCAAAGGGGAAGACAACACGTTTTGGGGTCGTTGATGATAAGACGCACACAAATTTGAGCACTTTTTTGGGAAATTGAATGAACACACAAACCCCATCCCTCCACCCAAAACAAATGATCGGTAATGAAAATAATCTTGTTGTTATTGGTTGGGGCGATTGAAAGATCTATGGAGATATAAACAAATTTTATGACCAAAAAACAAAAATGTTGGGGAATTTCTATGAAAATGTTTACAAGGCAAACATACAATTTGTTTATAATGAATTAACATGAATTTTTAATTAAAAAAAAATTAATGGTGATTGTTAGAAGTCACTCCGGAGAAGGGAGAAAAATGCCAAATTTTCTGTCATTTTTGGTCATGGAAAAAATTGGTTTTAATTAAATTTTAATGGTTTGTCAGCTGCAATTATTTACCAGGAATGCTGGCAAATAAATCTCTGCCCCGATTTATTAGATTTTTGGCCAATGTTATTTGTCAATGTTAAAATCCAAGTTACAAATAAATTGTCAATACAAAGTTGCAATACAAATTGCAGCAGCAGTTAGCAAGCTAAGCTTTTGTCTGTGTCTAGCAGGGCTTGGGTGGCGTATAAGCATTAATAATTGTTAGCTAATTTTACAAAAATCTATAACATGTTTTCTACATTGACCAAACGACCACTGTGTTTTGGAAATCTGTATTCAATTTTTGTTTAAATTTTTTGGAGTCATGCTAATGTGAACATCGACTATATTTGGGTTTGAATAATCAACCAGCTATACCCTACAGTACTAATACTCGCAAGGTGACGTTTATGGCTACCAAGGTGATGCTTTAAAATAAAATGTTTCATGACGGAAAATTTTCAAATACTAACCAGGACAAAAAATGTCTCTTCTGGAGAAAAAATTGTCCTCAAGCCCAAAAAATTTTGTCGATTTAAATTTCTAGCTATTTTCCAAATGTTACTAAATTCATCATCAACCGTCCCTTGGAAATCTTAAAACGTTGTGATAAATTAGAGCAATGAAGGACATCGAAGAAAAGAGAACTTAACTAGTTCTCGAACATAAAAATTAAAATCGAGGGGAAAATATACGTTTTGCCTACTTTGAACGAAATGGGTGCGAAAAGTAATAAATTGTGCTAAATTTCTTCTCAATGGAATTAATTGATCAACAACACAAATAACTTTTCAAAATTAGTACTAAAAGTGTAAAAAGTACCCAAATATTGTACCATTTCCAATGAAATAAAGTCCTAAATTTTTGTGTTTTAAATTTGAAGGAGATGTTGATATTAAAAAAATTTTCAAAATTCTTAACAAAAATTGTAAAAAACGTTCCAAAATGTACTAAATATTTAATATTGTCAATGAGGGACCCAAAATATTCAAATTCTTATTTCAAAAATATTTTTTGAAAATTCGTACTAAAAGTGTACCAAAGGTACAATAATGTACTAAACACTGTATCACCATCATTGAGCGATCCAAAAATGAGAAAGTGGTGATTCCTGAGAAAGACTGTGCCTCAAACAATGTAGAAAGGTTTTGGAAAACATGTACTAAAAAGGGGTACTAATAGCACTAAAAAGTACTATGCAGGGTGAGATGAAAAAGTTGCAATCAACTTCAGACTGCTGTCATTTCTAAGCCACTAGTCCGACCTCTGTTAAAATTATTCCAGTGACAGCTCATTATAATCTTTACAAGCGTACAAAAGCACATTGGTGAGAATTTTCCAGAAAAAAAATTATTCGAGATGGAGTTCAAGCGTTATAGTCTGATTTTTTTGGTTTTTGTCTGGAAAACCACAAGTAGCTATCGTTAGAGCACTCCAGCATTTAATGTGAGTAAATCTTTTACGTTTCGTACCATCGCTCATTACCGTGATACTGGTAGCGTAGCCCGACGTCAAGGAAGTGGACGGAAGAAAACAGCAACTTCAGCAGAAATGGTTCGAAAAGTAAAGAAGCGACTTTGTCGAAACCCGCGTCGCAGTGGACGAAAAATGGCTCGTGAGCTGAACATAGCGCAATATTCCATACAGCAAATATTGAAAATGAGCCATTGAAATTCCAAAAAGTGCAGGAACTTACACCGCAACAGAAAGAAAATAGACTCAAAAGAGCTAAAGTGTTGCTTCGCTTGGCCGAAAGTGGAGAACTGCCAAATTTGGCTTTCGCCATTCTCCGATGAGAAAACATGTGTCTGGAGTATTTTGGAAAGCAAAATTGGCACTAAAAAATACCAAAGTGTCGAACACCTCAAGCAAGCGCTTCGCCGGGAATGGGACAAAATACCATAGATCAACATTCGGGCAGCGTGTGACGGTTTCATTGGCCGTTTGAAGGCTATAATTCGTGCCAGAGGTTAGGAATTCGAACAAATCTAAACTTATTCAAAAATTTGAACCTATTTCCGACATTTTTTGCTTTCATTCAATAAAATTAAAAAATAAAATTAAAAGTTATGGCGTTTGATTTTGTTGGGGTGTTGTATCTCACCCTGTAAGATGTATGAGGGGGAATAAGACCAGACTTTATAAATTTGAAGAATTTGAACATTTTTTCCCAGTGGCCCCTCCGTATGTCCCTACAACTAGGAGTACACTTTTTTATATTTTTAGAAGAGCCTTTCTACCTTCGAAAAAAATGTTATGTCTTCAAATCGATTTTGAAAATAACATCATTAATTTGAATTTTTTTTATTTCCCAACATGCTTATGTATCCAAAATCCTTGCCAAATCCGGTAGGTTATCCCACTGTCTACCTAAACAACCCCATGATTTTCAATTTATTTTCCATTATATTGATTTCTTTGTTAACCGCAAACATTGACTGGATTTTGACAACTGGTAGTCTAATGGTTCGGCTTATCTCTGGCGAAAAATCTTGTATTTGCAAAGTTAAATTATGGCTGATTTACGTGTGCCGTTAAATTCGAAACCAGCACCACCTTCGCACAAATAAACCGGCAGCGTAACCTGCTCGCTGACTGGCTGGCAATGAGGTTATTGGAATATTGGCAGACACATTTCAATTCTTGCGGAGGTTCACTCCTTTGCCAAATCTGACGAGTGCCTTGGAGTTTTATCGCCATTTTTGGATCTTAGAAAAAATTAACTCTTTTACAGCTACCTCCGGTGTGGGTGTTTTGTGGCAGCGCTGGTGGTGTTGGTGGTATTACTTAAAAAGCCTGTAATTTGCTTTTACAGCTTAATCATTTGTTTTATAGATTTTTGCGTAACCATGTGCCCCCACATCATGGGGCACCGACCGCTGTTGATGGAAGCCCATGACGAAATTTTGTTAAAGGCAACAGGTGTATGGCTGGCCATGATAACCACTTATCAAAAATAGTTATTCAATTGAACTTATTTGGGCCCCTGTCGGCCTTTGTTGCGCTCTAGGTTTTACAAAGAAACGAAAACATCTGTCAGCTAAAGCCATTAAAGGGATATATTTTTAGAATCTTTCCTTCTTCCCGTTCTTTTGGCGCAAAAACGACCCAAACTTCCCTCCCCATGAGTTTCTAACAAGTTTATGCAATTATATAAGAGTACAGTGAGAGTGTATATGTGTGTGAGTGTGCTGATAAACATGTGGACAAACCAAACTATGTTGCAAGCCATAACGATGCAACACACTCGGCTTTCGGCCGGGCCGCATGCAATAATTCTGCAAAGATAAAATGCTAGAGATAAAATTTTGAAAGGCCAAACGGAGAATACAGTTTCGTAGAAGGGGAGATTTTTTTTCTTCTAAAGATTTTCCTGCCTGCTGCAACTGCCGGAAAACGAGTTCCAAGTTCCAAACAAGTGCAAGTGTGTTGAGGAGAGAAGAGCTGCCTCTATTGCAGCAAGATCAATGTGCCCAACTTCTTGATTAACTTCAAAACAGAAATTTTGCGCGGGAAAACTGTACCCGGTTTAAGAAAAGCTGTTGTTGTTTGGTTCTTGTCGCAAGTGTTGTTGTTGCTATTGTTGTGTCTATTCTTTGCCAAACCAGATGAACGTTTTAAAAATAAATCAACCACAGAATGAACGAACAAACGGAAAAAGTTACAACAAGAACTGTAGCAGTAATAATAGCAGCAACAACAAAAACAACAACAAATGCAACAACATCTGAGTAGAGCACAAGCCACATGGCATTTCATACATTTAATCTTTATGGATCGCCAGAGCGCATGCGCCAATACCGCAAAAACCAAAACAGACTTAACAGCCTCAGACTCCATGTGGAAGATGAGCACGGCTTCTTGAAACTATAACACAGTGGGGTATACCTTATCAGATATAGGATAATTTAGATAAAAATGTACAACTGAATCGGAGAGAATTAGTAAAAGCAGAATTTCTGAGAAAATATCTTATTTTTTGAGGTAAGATCAGTTTATGACAAATCCTTTGGAGAGAAAAGTCAAGTAGGTATATGTTTGCCTCAGAAAATCAACAATTCCGAATATCATTACTCTTTATTTTTTTTAAAACGGGAACAAGTAAATTCTTGCCGCAAGTTTTAGTTAAAAGCATTATCTTTGAGATAGGTACCGTCCTAATAGGAAATCACCGAAATAAGGGTTGGTCAGAAGAATTACCAACCAAATCCCACTATCTCTGAAAAAATCCTCGGTAGAAACATCATCTCTAAAATTAGGACTGATGAGGACCAATATTTGGGAAATTAGGTTCAGGTTCTGACTAGAACTCTTTTCTGGTAAAGAGAATATCTTTACCAGAAAAGAGTTCTAGTCAGAACCTTTATCTCTAAGATGAGGAACATTGTCGATGAGATAAGGTCCGGGAAGGACACACATCTCAGCTGAGTCCCATCCAAGACCATTACATCTTACAAAAACCCCGGTAAAGAATATTTTCTCTAAGAGCCTGTCCTGTCAAGAACTCTTCTTCCATTAAAAGCCAAATGGGAATTTTTATTTAATATGGGGTTAGAACCGGACGAATATCTTTCTGATTTGGATCGGTTAAGACTATTTTCTATGTTGTGAGGTTCGGTCAGGTGCACTGCTTCTGAGATAAGATTCAGTCAGGTCCATTGTATTTGGAATATAGGACTGGTAGTTAATTTTCGCCTAATTGAGATTAATTCAAGCCATTATTATTGGGATTAAGCCCGCCCAGGACTATCATATCTGAGTTATTTTCCGCACAGAGTCTTTTCAAACGTAGGGCTGTCAGGAACATTTAAGACAAAACCCCAAGGACCATTTTAAGAAGAAGAGATAAGGTTGGGCCTTCGGTAGAGGATTCGATGATAAATTCTTTCTTTTTAAGTTTCGGTGTAAAATATTTGGTCTGAGATAAGATTAGTATAGGGCCTTTGTGTTTTTGGTCTATTAGAAGCATTTTAAGCTGAGTCATATCGGAATAATTGCCTTGGAGACAAGATATGGACAATTGTCTTTAAGGTTAGGACCGGTTGGCTGATATAAGGTTCGTCAGGTCTATTATGTAGTCCAATCAACATAATTTTCTCTGAAACAAAATCTGCTTGGATCATTATCTATTAGATAAGGGTGGAATAGGGCCATAATCTGTGTGATATGGTTGGGACAGAACCATTCCTCAAAGAAAATTCTGCTGAGAAACATTTTATCTGAAATAAGGTCCTGCCAGGTCCATATTCTAGAGATAAAGTCCTGTTGTGGATATTGGCTCTGTGAGGAGGTTCGGTCCGAGCCATAATCTGTGGAATTGGTCCTGTCTGGATCATTGCTTCTGTCCTTAAGGTCCTATATGGACTATTTTCTCTGGGACTATGATAGCCATTATCTGGTCACAGTCTTTGGGATAAAGTCCGTTAAACATTATATCCATAAAATATAGTGTTATCTGGATCATTATCTCTGAGATTAAGTCTGTAGAGGGCGATTATATGCCAGTTAAGGTTCAGACCATTTTCTTCGAAATAAAAAACCTCCCGGAAATTTTTCTCTGTTATAAGATTTAGTCAGGACCCTATCTCCGAAATGGCGGGCTCTGAAAGGAGGTTCAGCTGAGACCATTCTTTTGACATTAGGTCCGGATAGGACCTTCATCTGATATTAGGTCTGGAGAAGACGATTATGACGTACATTAGATTCAGAGAGGACAACAAACCGTTAAATAAAAAATAGTTAGGATCATCATTTTTGAGGACCAATTTCCGATACATGAACCGGTTTGAAAAATTTGCTATGTGATAGGATTTGGGTCGTATTCTCCGAGATAAGGTCCCATTTGGATCTGGGAGGGGTTCAGCATCGACTATTAATTATTCTTAGGGATTGGTCCATATAAGACCTTTATCTCATCTCTGATTTGGAGAAGAAATGATCTTATAATTTCAGGGCGGGACCTCCGAGAAATCCTCGGTTCCAAAAAATTGTTTCTGTGATAGGATTCGTTCAGGACCAGGTCGAGATAAGGTCAGCTGGGACCATTATCCTTGGCATCTTGTATGGGATTCTTCCGTTATCCGAGAAATTCCTTGCATTTAGAGTCATATATCCGATTCAGGGGTAGTCCAATTACTATCATAAAATTCATTCGGGGCCATCATTTGCTCCAACTAGTCACAATATCTCAAGATAAGTTCAAAAAAGGTAACTACTTTGGAGATAAGCTTTGACCAGAGCCATAATCTCTCAGATATGTCGTGAGCCTTTCTTCTGAGGTCCATTAGGAGCAGGCCCCATTCTTTCTAAGTTATGTTGCTATCATGACCACAATCAAATTTTCCCATTCAGAAAAATATTTTCAGAGATATAGATCTTTTATTTTCTTTTCTGGGACTTTCATTGTTCCACCATTCCTTCCACTGTAAATCAGTCTGTCCGTCCACCAATCTCCTATCCAGATGTAATTGTATATAATTTTCCTTATGACATGTTTGCAACTCCAAGCATCTGCAACTTTTCATTTTCTTCGATTCTAGTTTTCTATAATTTCATTTGTTTTTGTCTCGTCTTGTGGTTGTTTTGCTTTCATTGCAAGCGAGTCTTGTTAAAGTTTAGCTCGTGTGGTTTCTCGTGTACGTACGGCTATCCAAGCGGAGACATATTATCTAATTCTCAATAAAATTACTATTAATTGTGGCAGACTTTCCTCCTCATTCCGAAGATAGTTTAGGGGAATTATTGGCTCAAAACAAACAAACCAACTGGCAAACAGACGGCAACAGGCGTCACAAAATTGCTTGGCTCGGCCCGGAAAAGGAGAGACAACAGCGCCACAGATTATGCGGCAGATGTAAGAATTTTAAACTTGTAACTAGGCTCCAATATTTTTTGCTTTTGTTTTTTTGCTGCACTGCCTTTTCAGGCTGTGGCAGTTCAATGGTGCCAGAGGTTGTTGTTATGTTATTAAATTTTATTGAGGGATTGTTGTTTTTGTTTTATCATCTGGTCATGATGATAATGTCGCCATTGATGGTATTTTTTGTGTGTTTTCAGATATTGTGGTTCGAATGTGTATGTGTGTCTCAGAGATGCCAATTTTAATTGATTTTTAATCTTTGTAGATTATTAAGGCCTACAATGATGACCACCGCCGCCTGCTGCCTGAAACCAGAGAAGTTAATTAAGGCAATTAGTTGTTGTAAATAAAGTTAATTACTAACTTTATTTTTGTTATTGTCGGTGAAAACAATCATCACCAGCCTCATCACTTGTTCATCGTTCATTACTATCTGTCTGTCTGCAACATCGTGTTTTTGTAATGGAATTTAATTAAAAGTCTGTATCGGAACCTTGAAATTCAAGGACAGAGTTCATCGGAGCTGCAAATGTAATCAATGGGGCCATGGGCATTTTTACTGGTGAACATGAACTGTTAACTTATACAATATATGGTAACAGACAAGGATCATTTATGTATTGTATATGTATAGTATAGTATAGTATAGTATAGTATAGTATAGTATAGTATAGTATAGTATAGTATAGTATAGTATAGTATAGTATAGTATACTATAGTAGTGTAAAGTATTGTATAGCATAGTATACAGGGTGAGATTAAAAAACTGCAACCAAGCCAAACCGACTTTTTTCAATTTTATTGAATGAAAGCAAAAATTGGAAATAGCATCAAATTTTAGAACAAGTTTATATATATTCAAATTGGTCACCTTTAGAACGAATTATGGCCTTCAAATGGCCAATGAAACTGTTACACGCTGCCCGAATGTTGTTCTGCCGTATTTTGACCCATTCCCGGCGATTCGACCCATTCCCGGGTGATCGACACTTTGGTATTTTTTAGTGGCAACCTTGCTTTCCAAAATACTCCAGGAACAAAGTCCAACGGGTTGGAATCCGGAGATTTTGGTGGTAATTGAAAGCTGGAAATATAGCGAGGAACCTCATTTTGTAACCATTCTTTGGTGGTGAGTGCTGAGTGCGATGCTGGTGAGTCCTGTTGGAATGTCCAAGGTCTGCGGCCAAAATGTTTGCTTGGCCAATGCTTTAATACACCCTTCAGAATATTTTCGCATTAATATTCGGCAGTTATTCTGATGTCACGGTCGATTAAAACGAGCGGAGAGCGACCATCAGCTGTTATGGCGGCCCACACCATCACCATGGCCGGTGCTTGAGTTATGGTGGCCAACCGAAGGTGCACATTTTCAGCTGACCTCTTTGGCAAGTCAACACGATCATTTTGTTTGTATACAAACAACTAATGTTTTCTCATTGGAGAAAGCCAAATTCGGCAGTTCACCACTTTCGGCCAAGCGAAGCAACTATTTAGCTCTTTTGAGTCTATTTTCTTTCAGTTGCGGTGTAAGTTTTAGCACTTTTTGGAATATCAATGGCTTTACCCCGAGCTCATTTTTCAATATTTGCCGAATTGAATATTGCGATATGTTCAGCTAACAAGCCATTTTTCGGCCACTGCGACGAGGGATTCGATCAACTCGCTTCTTTCCTTTCGAACCATTTCTGCTGATGTTGGTGTTTTGTTTCGTCCACTTCCTTGATGTCGGGTACGCTACCAGTATCACGGTAACTAGCGATGGTACGAGATACAAAAGACTGATTCTCATTTAAATGCTGGAATGCTCTAAGGATAGCCATTTTTGGTTTTCCAGCCAAATATAACAAAATCACACTATCACGCTTGAATTCCATGAAGAATTTTTTTTTTTCTGGAAAATTCTCACCACAATGCTTTTGTACGCTTGTGAAGAATATAAGGATCTGTCACTGGAATAATTTTAGCAGCTGTCGGACGAATGACTTAGAAATGACAGCAGTCTGAAGGTTGTTGCAATTTTTTCATCTCAGCCTGTAAATCTATGCTTAGTACCAGTCAGAAAATTACTTCCCAAGAATATATCCGTTTAGTAGAATCCTCTCCTCCAGATAGGCAAATTGATTACTTGGGTGCTATGTCACAAAAACTCTTACCCACTCTAACGAATAATGAGTTGTACAAATTTCGATGGAGTTCTAAAAATTCCCCTCTAGACAGTCTAGCAGAACGTTCGATGAGTGCTATTCATACCCTGGCCATATTCCTGAGAATCATTAACCACCATGAAATGAAACACATGGCCCAAGTTTTCGTTTTCGTCTTTTTTTATTTGACAAACATTACTTTGGCCATAACAAATGATTCGACAAGTTTCTGTTTTGTTTGCCGGGCGACTTAAGGTGACTTTTGTTTCAAAAACAAAACACAAAGACATTTCATTAAAGTTTTCAACGCTCACATCCCCTCAACCCAGAATCCGAAGTAGATTCTCCACAACAAATTCTATTATCCCAAAAAGAAACTCCAAAGTGTCAGTCATTACAAAGTAGAAGAAGAGTAATAGACAAAAACACACATGACGTACTTACATACGTACATACATACATATCTATTTACATGTGTGGGCACACAACATAACGGCCCCATCAATCGCCCTCTCAAACGACAGCGAAAGTGAAAAACTAAACATCCGTTCATTGCTCAATTAAACTGGCAAAGACCCCGAAATTTTTCCCCACAATTTTCCAGAGCTCAGGTCTTGGGACACAAATGCGTGTAAACGCATGTGTATGTGTGTGTGTGTGCTAACATTTTGTGAAATAAACAAATGCTGGAGAAATTTACACTTGTGTCTTATCGCCCTGGTAGGAACTCATATTTTGTTGGTGTTCTGCAACTCACATAATTTTTTTTTTTTGGAAGAAAAGCATTTGAAAATCTTAAACTCAGCAGGAGATCTAATTTTTCCCTTAAAACTCTGCCATATTTTCCCCAACATAATTTTCCCTGACAATGTGATTTTCTTGCAGCTATATTTAAACAATTGTTGCCCTGATGAGCATAATGTGGTTCTAGCTATTGAGCCTCTGACACTACTGGCACACGCTTGAAACTGCCAGCTAAAAATAGTTGTAAACAATTTTTGTCTTAGGCGGAGAAGGGGATTTCCCCGTTGCATTAGCACGTGTCCCCCTTTTTTCCAGACTATTTTGAATGTCTTTTGGGTTCTGCGAAGCGGATTTTTTTCTCTCTTTCTTGTGGCATGACAGTGTTGGATCATTTCCATGGCCCTAAAAGTCAAAGGCACCACAAGTTTTGGCCATATGTTGTCATCGTATAGTTGCTATTTTACGATATGAGTCCCCCTAAAATGCGATATTGGGGACATGGAACAAATAAATAATTTCGAAATGTTTTTATTATGAATGGGGAAGAAACTGGAGGACGGACAAACAATGAGCATGAAATAGTTTGAGAACCCCCCTTTTGCTTTTTTCTTATGATTTGTAGAGGCATGAATGTGTTTTCAAAATTCCCTTTTTATTTTGCATTAATAAGAAGGGCCATGCAAGGAGAAAGGGAGACGTTTTTTGGAGAGATAGGTTTTCCATAATAACACAAGGGAAAAAAGAAAAATCAATATAAATGGACAAGCTGAAAATATCATTAGGAGGGGGTAAAAATCCTTGATTATGGGATTGGTAAGAATTTAAACCAAAAATATTCAAAAATATTCTCTCCAGAGATAAAGTTATCACTGCCAGTATCTCAGAGTTAAAATTAGGTCAGAATTCGATGAGCATCGTTATCTCTTGTATATGGTACAAGAGAAAAGGTAGCTTAAGGGCCATTATTTTGAAGATGAGATTTTTCAATATTTTGAATACTTGGCCCAAAATAGGGTTTCTCCTCCAAAAAATGTGGTTGACATCAAAACCTCTTTTATAAGGTTAAGTCAGGACTATTGTGTGTAAGGTCTTGTATAGACTTGAAAAGCCCCCAGGTCTTCAATATCTAATAGAAGAATTCCAAGTCATCTATATCCAACAGAAATCCAAGAACAAGAGGTCCTCTATAGCCATTAAAAGACCTAGAGTCATTACAAGACCCCCAGGACTTCGTTAGCCAAGAGAATACCTCTAGGCCTTTTATGGCCAACAATAGACCTTCAAGTCTTCAAAAGCCAGTAGAAGACCTACAGGTTTTCTATTGCTAAAAGATGACCTCCATTGTTTCTAAATCCCATAGAAAAACTTCAGGGGTTCTATAGTCCACAGAACGCAATGAGGACTTTAATAGCCAATAGAATAGCCCAAGGTCCCTCATAGCCATTAAAAACCCCCCAAGTCGTCGGGAGAAATACCGAGAGCCTCAGATCTTCTATAGCCAATAGAATACTTCCAGAACCATAAAACACCTTCAAGTCTTCAATAGCTAATAGAAGACTATATAGCTTCTATAGCCAATGGCAGACCTCCAGGTCTTCAATAGCCAATAGAAGACCTCCAGGGGTTCTATAATCAAATGAAGGTCACGATGGCTCCCATAGCTATTAAAATACCCCCAGGGCTTCTAGACTCGTTAAAAGACCCTCTAAGTCACAGGCCGAGCCATTATTTCTGAACATGTTACGTGTGGCTCATTACTACTAAAAATGGAGTTCTCAGAATTTTTATGTCTGACAAAAGACCATTATCTCTGAGATAAAGTTCTGTTAGGGAAATCCCTGAGTTGATGTGTTTCTAGGTTCTTAGAGCCAGAATCGTTATCATTATAACAAGTTTCTGTAGGGATCAATTTCCTTAAGATTGTCAACTAAAGGCCGTTATGTCAGAGGAACTTTGTACCATAAAATCTCAGGACATTTGAACCATAAAATCTACTTCCGACTCCATTATATTTAAGATCCAGACAAAAGCCATAATTTGGCAAAGAAACCTGTTTAGTACCAATATTTTTCCGAAAATCTTCGTAAAGGACTTTTACTTTGTACACCCATTAAAAAAGTCCTCCAGGGCCATTACCCCAAAAATAAGGTATGTAGCCCGAACTGACATTTCAACCATTCCGGAAAGGGCTCAAGGTACTTTTCCAGAAAATGTTCAGGTTCGTACAAACAGTTCATTTAGGACTATTATCTTGGGAAGTTGTCCATTTCAGGGATGTACGCATGGGACACCAATAATGATTAATAATTTCCCATAGATCATTATTGGCGTTTTTCTTACACAAATGTGGCCGTATATAATGATTCATCACTCCCCTTTGCACACCCTCTTTCTCTCTCTCGCTCTTACCACATCACTGCCTTCGTTGACACCACCAACATCTCACATCAATGTTGCATTCAATGTCATGCTCTGTGACATTAGATGCTTATTTGATAACAAATTTCGTTGCCTTGTGCGGAGGGCTAACACACGCTTACACTTCAGCCCCCAATTTGGAAAAAAAAAACCAAACGGCGTTTGCAATGCCGCAAATGGAGATTTGCGGCTGTCATTGCTGCAACTCAAAATATGGAGTGTTCAGTTTTTCAGATTTTCAGGATTTCCTTTTGACTTTTTTTTTTCGTCCTATGTTCGATTGTCATTTTAGTTTGTGCTCCAGTGTGTCAATCAAAGTGCAAAGATTTTTTGACACTTTGTATCTCTGTCGTTGTGCATTTAGACGAATAATCCCCAACACCCGGAGAACCTGGTGCGTTGCATGTTGCATACGAGCACAAGCGACACGTACATGCTCTCCGCCAGTTCATTGGTTTGTCAATATGCAGTGCACTGCAATGCCCCAAAATGAAGCCCATGTTGCATATGGGAACTCAAGTGTGGCATGCGACATTAGTTTGAAAATCATATTTGACAGTTTCATAGAGAATATGGTTGTTGTTGTTGGTGGTGATATCTGTTCGTGGCGGATCAGATGAAATGTTACATGCGTTAACATTTTGAAACATTTGAATGTGTGCTCTAAAGGATTTTGTTTTTGTTTTGGCTTTTTTTATTTTTTGGGTTTGATATATTTTGGCTTATCGCTTATGGTTGTGGAGAGGGAGATTTTCGAATATTTTTAGAGGGATTTTTCATTTATAGTAATTTTACATGTTTTTGCTGTCATTGCAAAGGGATCAGTGATTTGTTTTGAATATGAATTCATTTTTCAAAACTGTCACTATTTGCTTTTCTAAGATTTACTTGACACAACAGTTGTTGAGATTTTGTCAAATGGTAAATAAAATAAAGATCGGAAATAATTAAAATGACAATTAAGGAAAATAATAATTTTTCTTTATTTAATACTACAGCACGAATGACAAATTAATTCTTATAAAGAAGAGCTCTGATATAAGCATTACTACTATGCTTAGTTAGTTATTCGGTTAAATTTGAAATTGAAGGAAATTTTCCTGCCACCTGAATTAAATGGAAACAAAAACACCTGTAGTGTAATTTTTTTCCAAGATAGGCAAAAAAACACACCTGGCAAATGAGTCATGTAAGCGATAAGAAACAAGCCACTGCAGGTCCTGCATGACCCTTTAAAAGATCCTCTAGTCTTCTATAGCATATTATCCACCTATAGGACTTCAATAGCCAGTAGAAGAGCTCCAAGTTCTTCATAGCCATTAACAGAACCGTAAGAAAGTAAAGTAAAAATGAGCCATGTAAGCCATAAGACATAAGCCACTGCAGGTCCTGCATAACCCTTTAAGAGATCCTCGACTCTTCTGTAGAAATAAACCATCTCTAGGACTTCAATAGTTATTAGAAGAGCTCCAAGTCCTCCATAGCCATTAAAAGAACCGTATGAAAGTAAATATACCATACAGGGTGAGATAAACAAATTGCTCCATAATTTTTTAATTTTTTTTTTTTTAAATTTTATTGAATGAAGCAAAACATGTCGGAAATAGCATCAAATTTTAGCATAAGTTTAGATTTGTTCGAATTGGTGACCTTTGGCATGAATTATGGCCTTTAAACGGCCATTGAAATCGCCAAACGCCAATGATATGTGGTATTTTGGCCCATTCCCGTTGAAGCGCTTGCTTGAAGAGATCGACATTTTGGTATTTTTTAGTGCCAACCTTGTTTTCCAAAATACTCCAGACACAATAGTCCTACGGATTGGTATCCGGAGATTTTGGTGACCATTGTGCGCTGGAAATTAGGCTAGGAACTTCATTTTGTAACCATTCTTGGGTGACGCGTGTTGAGTGCTGTTGGAATGTCCAAGGTCTGTGGACAAAATGTTTACACGCCCAGGCTGAATACACCCTCCGGAGATTGTGGTGGCCATTGTGCGCTGCACATGAAGCGAGAAACCTCATTTTGTAACCATTCTAGGGTGACGTGTGCTGAGTTCTGTTCTCCAGAAAATTTTCGCGATACTATTATTCATTTATTCTGATGCCACGGTCGATTAATACGAGCAGAGATCGACCATCGACTCTTGTGGTGGCCCACATCATCACCATGGAAGGCGCTTGAGTTCTGGTGGCCAACTGAAGGTGCACATTTTCAGCTGACCTCTTTGGCAAGTACACACGATCATTTTGTTTGTTTACAAAATGCTGGACAACGAATGTTTTCTCATCGGAGAAAACCAAATTCCACATTCGGCAGTTCACAACTTTCAGCCATGCGAAGCACCTCTTTAGCTCTTTTGAATCTTTTTTTCGGTTGCGGTGTAAGTTCTTGCATTTTGGGAATTTCTATGGCTTTACCCCCAGGTAATATTTCAATATTTGCCGAATGGAATATTGCGATATGTTTGGCTCACGAGCCATTTTTCGATCAAGTCGCTTCTTTACTTTTCGAACCATTTCTGCTGATGCTGCTGTTTTCTTCTGTCCACTTCCTTTAAGTCGGGCTACGCTCCCATATCACGGAAGGGATCGATGATTTATTCACATTTAAATGCTTGAGTGCTCTAACTATATCCACTTGTGGTTTTCCAACCGAATATAAAGAAATCACACTATCACGCTTCAATTCCATCACGAATAGAATTTTTTCTGGAAAATTCTCACCAAAATGCTTTTGTACGCTTGTAAACAATATTATGAGCTGTCACTGGAATAATTTTAACAGCTGTCGGACGAGTGCCTTAGAAATGACAGCAGTCTAAAGTTGGTTGCAGTTTTTTCATCTCACCCTGTATGTTAGTAATTCAGTTAAATTTGAAATTGAAGCGAATTTTCCAGCCACCTGAACTTAAATGGAAAACCAAAAACCTGTAGTGCAATATTTTCTTTTCAAGATAGGCTAAAAAACACCTGTCAAATGAGCCATCTAAGCCTTTAATATCTTCAAAACGATATGCTTCACTGGACATGAAAACAACGATATGCTTCACTGGACATGAATACATACATACATATGTATGTATGTATATATACACACACACACACTTGTATTGCTGCTGCTGTAGCAAATGTGCATTGAGACAACAATCAGTTTAGGATAATTCTTATCTATTGACAATGGGGCCTAAAGAAAATGTCAATCAATTAAATATGACTATACGAAACGACATAATACGCTTGCAGCAACAAGAACAAGAGCGACAGGCCAAAAAACAACAACAAGCAAAGGAAACTAAATACGGCAGCAGCGTCAGCAACAACATTAACAACTCCCAAAGCAATCATCAATCTAAATAGGCATTGAAGATCGTCGTACAATTTCAATACAAGAGCATACACAATGAGCATTTAATCAGGCATGGTTATGTATGCAAGCCATCCATCCACTCAGCCAGCCATCCATGGCTGCAGAACTACCCCTTACATATTGGTTTGTATAAACATGAACCCAAGCAATCATCCAGTGATCCATCCATCTACTTGTCCACGCACAAACATCTATTCATCCATCCATCCATCCATCCATCTATGATGGTTCAAGCCAGCGATCTGGTATTTAAAATATACAGACATATCTACACATATGTCTATATGCCTTGATCCGTCTGTCCACTTGCCATAGATTTATCAGTCACTGTATATTCCTCAAAAAAGCTGGTAAAAAAAACCTTGCATATCCCAAAAAAGAACTGGAGCTCCAGTTCATGCGACAACAACATTTTTTGTTGTATATTTAAGCTCGTTGTGACGTTGACGACCACTCACACCCCTTTCTTCTTTTGCTTATCTTTAGCATTTCAGTTTCATTTGTTTATTTATTATTTGCTTAAATCGTTATCGTCATTGTGGATGTTGTTGTTGTTTTTGCATTGCAGCAGTGACCATCGTCTTCATATTTCGGCTTGATTTTATTTATTTTTTTGTGGATCAAACTACAAACAACATTGCAATGACGCTGAGCATGAAGATGATGAGAATGGCCAAGGAATACCCGGACACAATGTTTACTATGCCATATTATGCATGCTTGGACAGTGTTGATGGACACTAAAAACTGCCAACATTGATGACAGATTTTACGGCCTGTTGCCAATATTTCGATGGGAGTTCAATGACACTGGACAACAGAAAAAAAATTATTTCGAAAAAAACCCAACAGATTATGAAAGAAGGGCTTAAAAACCAAGACTCAACAGATAATGAAAGTAGGTCTTAAAGTAGGAGACATTTGTATTGGTGTTTTGAAAGTTAAAATTGCAAAATAACCCAAATCAAGGGGAGGAGGGAAATTTTTCTATCTTACATTTTTGAGAAATTTTTCGGGTGAGAGTTCCTAGAGAGGCTTGCATTTTAATTAAATATCCAGCGAACCAAACTGCGAATCAACTGTTCGTTGCGACTTTGAGCCGATAGTCATATTAAACTTCCGATTTCGATTACGTATACGTTGTTGTTGAAGTGATGTCGGGCTAAAGGGTCTGATAAAAGTCTGAAGTTTTAGACGACTTTCGAATTGAAGTCTTTCGAAGATATTCATGGGAAAATCGAAAAGGATTTTAGAGTTGTCAGACCGAAATCGGAAGTAATAAAGTTTGGTTCTGATTTTTTAGCGACTTTCTAACAGTTTTTGGTCCGAATTTCATGAACTCTGATGTACACATTCACTTACTTCCACAATAGCTCAAGGTCTTCTATAGTCTGCAGAAGACCTGCAGGTCTTTAATAGCCAATAAAAAACCTTCAGATCTTCCAAAGCCAATAGAACAGAACTTTCAAAGCCTATAGCAGACCTCCAAAACTTGCACAGCCTATAAAAGACCTCCAGGTCTGATATATCCAGAAAATAGATCAAAGACCTGTTGCCAATAGAAGACCTCTTCAATAGCGAATAGAACACCTCCAGGTCTTCTGTAGCCAATAAAAGACCTCCAAAACCATCATAGCCTATAGAAGGCCTCTGGGTCCTTCATAGCCTATAGCAGACCTACATTCCTTCAATAGCCAATAGAAGGCCTCCAGCTCTTCTATAGCCAGCAGAAGTCCTTGAGGTCTTCTAAAACTTAAAGGAGAAACCTCCAAGTATTCCATAAAATGCAGAAGATGTTCAGAAGATCTGTGACCTATGTAAGACCTTCCGGTTCATCTACAGCCAATAGAAGACCTCCAGTTCCTGCATAGCCTATAGAAGACCTCCAGGTCTTCTATATCCAATAGAAAACCTACAGGTCTTCCAAACCCAATAGAAGACCTATAGAACTTTGATAGGCTATAGAAGGCCTCCAGGTCTTTCATAGCCAATAGTAGACCTCCAGGTCTTCTATAGCCAGTTGAAGGCCTCCAGGTCTTCTATAGCCATTAGAAGACCTTGAGGTCTTCTATGCCCAGTAAAAACCTCTAAGTCTTCTATAAAAGGCAGGAGATCTTCAGAAGATATGTAATCAATGTAAGACCTTCTGGTTCATCTACAGCCAATAAAAAACGCTCATGTCTTCCATAAACAATGGAACACCTTCAGGTCTTTTATAGCCAATAGAACACCGCCAGGTCCTCCATAGCCAAAAAAAGACCTCCAATAGAATTACTGCAGGTTTTCTATAGCCATTGGAAGACCTCTAGAATTTACACCGCAACCGAAAAATATAGACTCAAAAGAGCTAAAGAGTTGCTTCGCTTGGCCGAAATTGGTGAACTGCCGAATTTGGTTTTCTCCGATGGGAAAACATTCGTTGTCCAGCAGCAGTGCCAAAGAGGTCAGCTGAAAGTGTGCACTTTCGGTTGGACACCAGAACACAATCGCCGGCCATGGTGATGATGTGGGCCGCCATAACAGCCGATGGTCGCTCTCCGCTCGTATTAATCGACAAGAATAAATGCCGAATATTATCGTGAAAATATTCTGGAGGGTGTATTAAAGCCTTAGGACGAAGACCTTGGACATTCCAACAGGACTCAGCACCATCTCACTCAGCACGAGTCACCCAAGAATAGGTGCAAAATATAAAAATTATGGCGCTTGATTTTGTTGCAGTTTTTTATCTCAACTCACACTTTTAGATCAAACCCCCAAAGAAGTTTTAGGTTATTAGGCCAAACGTTGTTAAGAGCATTACATAGTTTCAACTATCTGCAAACTACAAATAAACCAAGGCTCGAGTGTAGCCGAAAACAAATAAACTTTTTATGTATGCATCGGATGATGTCCGTAAATGAGAAATTTTACTCCTCAGAATACTACTCCTCGCTACGTTAAGGTTTATGTTTAAGACTTGAGATAGAAACAACAAAAACAACTTCAACAACAAACAAAACAAACTATCCTACTACGAGTGTACTTGTCGAAAACATTAAGGCAATGACCTGTTTTCTTCATTTCGATAACTTTAGGTTACATTCGGGTGACTGCAAAGGGTAGTAGAGGGAGGGAGTGAGGGGATAACCAAACGACATACGGATGGACCAGCGACGTATCGTCAAATAAACCAACCAACTGACACACAGACAAACTGAATGATCGTCGTTCTTGAGTAGTACAGATGCAGTTGAGGTTTAACAGTTTTTTTCCACTACGTCCATGTGCCGTAGTAAAATTTGAGGTTGTCATTGTTGTTGTTGCTCGGGGTAGTAGTAGTCTGCGTCGCCGTAGTAGAAGTTGTTGCCGCAACTCGTGTAGTTTTTGTTTATGTTTTGTCTCGCTCCCACTTGGATTAAACGGGGGGAGCCCACTTGACACTGTCCCCTGATGATGGTTCGTTCGTTCGTTCAGTTGTGGGGGTTTTCAAATGACAAGAAGAAGAAGAACAACAACAACGAAAATGATCAAGTGTGTAATCGTATGCTAAAATACAGCAACAAAAACAACAACGATGGCAGCAGCAGCAACGATGACAGTAACCTAAGACTTTCTTGATGAAGACGGCAAGAGGGGATGGGCCGATGGGTTTTGAAAACAAAACGCAATCAGCTGCAGCTGTGTTTACATTTTGAACATGTTACAACTTGATTTTTAGTTTTTTTTTGTCCTCCTTCGTTTGCTTCAATCGTTTGGAAGACGACGACGATGATGATTATTCTTTGCCATGCAGCCGTAGCACCATCCATCCGATCGTAAGAAGGAACTAAATCCACTACACTCCTGAGTGGCAACACGAGCTGGTCAAACCAGTTCTAAATGTTGTTGGTGTTGTTGTTGTATTTGTTGTTTAGTTTTTTTCTTTTATTCTTCTAACGTAATCGTAAACTTTAACCGCAGAGGCGTTAAGATGTGTTGTTAAGGCCTTAGGTACAGGCGATTTTGGGGCCTCATCTTCTTGAAACCCCTATAAGCAGGAAAAGGGTAGATCATCAAGAGAAAGAAGATGATCTTTTGCCTAGAAGTCTTACATGAAAGACCTGCGGAGGTGTTATATTTATAGAACACCTGTATAAAGTTTTCTGTCTACAGGAAGCCTTTGGAGGGTCTTCCATCTATAGAAGATGCGTAGAAGTTCTGTAGAAGATATTATATCCTTAGAGGACCTGTGGAAGTTTTTCTATCCATAGAAGGCCTATTGAAGGTCTTCCATCCATAGAAGGCCTATTGAAGGTCTTCCATCCATAGAAGGCCTATTGAAGGTCTTCCATCCATAGAAGACCTATTGAAGGTCTTCATCCATAGAAGACCTGTAGAAGGTCTTCTATCCATAGAAAACCTGTAGAAGGTCTTCTATCCATAAAAGACTTGTAAAAGGTCTTCTACTCATAGAAGACCTGTAGAAGGTCTTCTATTCATAGAAGACCTCTAGGAGGTCTCAATCTGTGGAACGTCTTCTGTCTACAGACGACCTGTGGGAGGTCTTTTATCCATAAAAGACTTGTAGAAATCTTCTATCCACAGACTACCTGTGGAAGGTCTTCTATCCATAGAAGAATTACAGTATAGTATATCTTCTATTCATAGAAGATCTTCTGTCCATAGAATACTTGTGGAAGGTCTTCTATCCATAGAAGACCTCTAGAAGGTCTTCTATCCATAGAAGACCTGTAGAGGGTCTCCTATACATAGAAGACCTGTAGAGGGTCTCCTATCCATAGAAGACCTGTAAAAGGTATTTTATCCATAGAAGACCTGTAGAAGGACTTGTGGAAGGTCTTTTAAGGAGACCTGTAGAGGGTTTCCTATCCATAGAAGACCTGTAGAAGGTATTTTATCCATAGAAACCTGTAGAAGGTTTTTTTTATCCATAGGAGACCTGCAGAAGGCCTCTTATCCATAGAAGACCTGTAGAAGGCCTTCTATCCATAGAAGATTTGTAGAAAGTCTTCTATCCGTAGATGAAGATCTCATATCTATAAGAGACATATAGAGGACCTTATTTTTGGAGTGATGTTGGAAGTACTTATTTAACCATGATCCATCGGCTATCTTCAGCAGGTCTTTCATAGAATATTATAATTTTTCTAATATATAATTTTTATATATGTATTCTCACACCTTCTCAATGGTCTGCTAACCTCTTCGTCTCTAATCCCCCTCGTATGTATATGCCTTGATTATGTGATTTATAAATTGGCGCGCAATTTCTTCTTGGCAAGACTCAGCCTTAGCCGTGATTAAATATTCTAGTTCTTGTTGTTGCTGATGTTGTTGCTGTTGTTTCTCTATAGTTTTTTTACAATATTTGCTACGTGCAAATTTCATTGCATTATTTATTAGCCTAACTTGTATTATTGTCAATGCGAAAAGAAGGCAAGGCAAAAAAAATCGAAACAGAACTCCAACATTTTGCACTTGCCTGCACGCTTTACAACTACCACTGCTGCAGCAGCATGGCTTGGCATGGAAACGATGTTGTAAGCCTGGCTTGGGCTATGTATCGCACCATGTGGTTGTTTTGGGCTTTGGCACATCAGGCGTTGTTGGCAGCACGCTTCAAACTCCTTTTTTTCTGTTATTCTTTGGTATTGTTGCTGATATTTTCCTCTAGAGTTTCTGAAGTTGCTGAATTTTCCAGTTTTCCCGGTTTCAGGTTTTTTCATTTATTTGTTTCTTTTTTTTTTCGTTTTCATACGTTGGGTTTTTCACGTAGCCACTTTTGTCCAGCTCATTGTTCTCTATGGCTGGAAGGCTTGTTGCGTGGTTTGGCGCGAAAATGCTGTGGTGTGGCGTATTGGGCTGTGCCATAACCACACATCTTGGCTTCTTGTGATTTGTTTTTCTTTTGCCATGAGCCTTTTCTTTTTTTGGAGATCTTGTGCTACTTAATGCCACACCAGCATCGACAAGACTCCCTCTTGTTGCAACTCTGGCAATTTTGCTGCTGATCATTTTCCCGCCTTAACGTAGCTCTGCAGATTTATCCACAGTATTACCTCATCGCTGAATGTCTCTGGGGTCTTGTTGTTGATGACTTGTGCCTGTGGCAGGCATCTCTCTTTCTACTCCAACAGAAGTTGGAAAAAAATCCTTCTTCTGCTTCTCGACCAAGACACATGGTTTGATGCTGCAATGATTTATGAAAAATTATGGTCATGTTTTATGGTGACACAAAAAGTGTGTGTGATGGATTCCGGTAGCATCTTCCTTTTTAATAAGGATATAAATCCTCATTTCATTGATCGTTTACACGGGAGTCATATGTTTTGCTATGATTAATCGATTTGTATTTGCCATCGGATTTGAGAAATGACTTACTGAAACTTAGGGAAGCTCATAGATTAGAAGAATAAAATTTTGTAGATTAAAAGGAGGATGGAAGATGATGAAGGACTTCTTTCTCTTCTCACAGAAGAGAAGAAGGCCTTTTCTCATAGATGAAAAGAAGGACTTATTCTTATTTTCTCAGGTGAGAAGGAGGAATACTTTCTCTTCTCACAGATGAGAAAAAGGACTACCTACTCTTCTAATAGATGAGAAGAAGAAGGCCACCTTCTCCATCTTCCAATAGATGATAAGAAGGCCTTCTTCTCCCTCTTCCAATAGATGAGGTGAAGGCCTTCTTCTCTCTTCTCATAGATGAGATGAAGGCATTCTCTCTTCTCATAGATGAGATGAAGGCATTCTCTCTTCTCATAGATGAGATGAAGACCTTCTTCTCTCTCTTCTCATAGATGAGATGAAGACCTTCTTCTCTCTCTCTTCTCATAGATGAGATGTAGACCTTCTTCTCTCTCTTCTCATGGATGAGAAGAAGAAGGATTTCTTTTATCTCTTCTCATAGATGAGAAGAAGAAGGACTTCTTTATCTCTTCTCATAGATGAGAAGAAGAAGTACTTCTTCTATCTCTTCTCATAGATGAGAAGAAGAAGAACTTCTTCTATCTCTTCTCATAGATGAGAAGAAGAAGGACTTCTTCTATCTCTTCTCGTAGATGAGAAGAAGAAGGACTTCTTCTCTCTCTTCTCGTAGATGAGAAGAAGAAGGACTTCTTCTCTCTCTTCTCGTAGATGAGAAGAAGAATGACTTCCTCTCTCTTCTCGTAGATGAGAAGAAGAAGGACTTCTTCTCTCTCTTCTCGTAGATGAGAAGAAGAAGGACTTCTTCTCTCTCTTCTCGTAGATGAGAAGAAGAAGGACTTCTTCTCTCTCTTCTCGTAGATGAGAAGAAGAAGGACTTCTTCTCTCTCTCTTCTCGTAGATGAGAAGAAGAATGACTTCTTCTCTCTCTTCTCATAGATGAGAAGAAGAAGGACTTCTTCTCTCTCTTCTCGTAGATGAGAAGAAGAAGGACTTCTTCTCTCTCTTCTCGTAGATGAGAAGAAGAAGGACTTCTTCTCTCTCTTCTCGTAGATGAGAAGAAGAAGGATTTCTTCTCTCTCTTCTCGTAGATGAGAAGAAGAAGGACTTCTTCTCTCTCTTCTCGTAGATGAGAAGGACTTCTTCTCCCTCTTCTCATAGATGTGAAGAATTCCTTCTTCTCCCTCTTCCTCTTCTCATAGATAAGAAAAAGAACCTATTCATCTTCCTCGTCTCATAGATATCTTCTTCGTCTCATAGATCTCCACACTCTTCTCATGTATTAGACTTTTTCATTGAGCTCATTATCCTGAGATCTAACGACCCTTTCATCAATATTTTTTATCATAAAGCATTTGAATAATACCTTGTATGGCCAAATCCAAGTCAATCAAACAAGAAGTACTACCCATTGTCCCAACTGCACTATTCAAACATATATATATATATTGATATGTATGTATATTCGCCATGCATTGACCCCTAGGACTAATTTATATCTTCAACATCAAACCCTGACCGTTGCAGTCATTCGCCTTTTTAAAGTTCTTATCGTTGAGTTTCTGGAGCCTTTCCCTGGAGCATCTGGTGCCATGCTTTGCCACTGCAATAACAATGCGCCCAGAGACCTGTGGTCAGTCAAACAAACAAACAAACTACCGCAAAAAAAGTAATTTTAAAATAAATAAATGTGGACCATAACTAATTTTCAAAGAAACCCCATTAAGGTGCTCTGGCTCAACAGAACTTTTTTCCGATTACTTGGCCAACTAACGAAGAAAACCCCCAGAAGAAGGAGAAGAAAACCAAACACACAACCGAACACAGATCTCAAATCAATTTCAATCAACCGCCAACAACAAAGACCCATGGAGGACCAAACAAACGGTAGCACAAGTCATAATTTCTTCGAGTACCATTTTTATTGGTTTCTATTTTTTCCTCCATTTTTGTTGGAAAACCTAAACAAAGACAAGCAGAGGAGGAAAAAAACTAAAAACTAACTGCTACTGCTACAAAAACACCCGCTGTTCAGTGGGCAAATGCCTGCCTATAACAAAAGCTTACAACACAACTAGCACCAACAACAACAACAGCAAGAGCAAATTGTACATATGGACACTTTGACTGCTTGTCAATAACAAACAACAACAGCAAGCAGCCTGCCAAGCCAACGGCCAAGCTTTGGATAGAATACGACAATACAATTGTCCATGGTCGTCGTCGTCGCCGTCATCATCAACAACGTCTCTGTTGTTGTTGCTGCTGCTGCCTAGGAGGGTTCTTCAGGTACTGCAAGTCAGCCACTAAAAACCAACAACAAAAGGCACATATACACACCAGCAACAATAGCAGCACATCGAACTGCCGAACTTCTCTGAGCAGGCAATTGCATGCACAACCAGATCCCAACCACGACCAACACCAACCAACTAACTACAAGCTGGGCCCATGCTAGCCAGCCAGCCAGCCAGGCTTTGCTAAGGAAACACGATTTACACATCAGAGGAAAAAAGCTAAGACGTAATAAAAAGTGGTATGACCAGGTTTCGTAAGAGCTGGAAAGCAACAACAACAACAAAAAGTGAGACAGAGATTCTTAAGCCAGTGACATGATCAATTGTTAATAGAGAGAGGGGTGAGGCTTTGATGGTTTTCTTGGGGGATGTATACTGGGTGTTTTGCTGCACTAACGAGGTGGGTGTACAAAGTTGGGTATAGAGGGGAGGGGGCGCATTTTTAGACGAAGAAGTATTTCAACTTTTTCTCTCTTTGGGGTAAAGTTTATATTTCTCTTCTCACGGATGAAACCCACTAACCCCATCCTATCATCATCATCTTCTCTTTCTTTAACTCATTGATTGAATATTGTCATCCTCTTCTCAAGAATGGGATGGAGTTAACCTTCTTCCTCTCATTTTGGAGAAGCATTGAGTTCTCTTCCATTGATGAACAGAAGATTGTTTCTTTCTTTTTATTCAAAAGCGGGAGTTGGTCACTTTCCTCTTTTCATTCTGAGCAGGAGCAGGAGTATTTCTTCTTCTCAAAGGTGATCAGAATGTCTCCCTCTTTTTCTTACAGATGAGCAGGAGGTCCGCAGGAGATTTCCCTCTTATTATTACAGGTGAGCAGGAGGGTTCATTCCTTTTTTCACTGGTGAACAGATAGATTTCTTCTTCTGCACAGAGGTTAACAGGTGATAGGAGGCCTCCATCTTCAGCAGTTGGTCTCCTTTCTATTCCCACTGGTGAGCAGGAGGTCTCTTTCCTCTTCTCACTGGTGAACAAGAGGACTCCTTTCTCTTCTCACTGGTGAGCATGAGGTCTCCTTCTTCTTATCACAGGAGAGAAGGACGTTTCCTTTTTCTTCTCAGTTGCGAGCAAAAGACCATCTTCTCCTTTCAGGAAAGCAAAAAATTTCTTTTTTTTTCTCACAGGTGAGCAAGAGGTCTCCTTCTTTCTCTCACTGGTGGACAGGACGCATTCATTTTCTCACAAGTAAGCAGAAGGTATATTTCTTCTTCTCACGTGAGGGCAGGAGGCCTCCTTCTTTTTCACTCAGGTGAACAGGAGGTCTGCCTTTTCTTCTCATTGGTATGCAGGAGGTTTCCTTCCTCTTCTCACAGGAGAACAGAAGTCTCCCTCTTCTTATCACAGGTGAGATGGAGGTCCCCTCCTCTTCACACTGGTGAGTAGGAGGTCTTCTTCCTCTTCTAATTGATGAGCGGGAGATTTTCTTCTTACTCTAAATGATGAGTAGGACTCCTCCTTCGTTTTCTCACTGAAAAGCAGGAGGTCCCCTTCTACTAAAAAGCATATCCTTCCCAAATTCTCATTTTTAAACTCTCCAAGTAATAAATTTCTTGCTTCTTTTTCGCGCCCTGCTGTTGCTGAAACACTTAGGATGCGTAGCAGTTCTTCAGCAAAGGTTGCATGTGTTAAACAAAAAAAAGCTACTTTTCCTAAGATTTTCTTAAAAGTCTTATTTTTGTTTGCCCAACGTACATCTGTTTATCCGTTCGTTCGTTTGTCAAACTGCCTGTTTGTCCGTTTGTTTGTCGTACAGTTGATGTGGCGATATCTTCACAAGCCAAGCAGGTTCATACCAGTTTGTTAAACAAACAACAGGCAGTTTGGTGCTGCATGTTTTATTCTGTTTTGTTTGTGGAGTTCTCGCTTGGATATATTTTGAGGTTCAAGTACCCAACTCCCCGTGCTGGCCAACTACCACATGTATGTTGACTGGCTGGCATGGTGCTTGGCTTGCGTATTCAACCCACTCGGCTGGTGATGTTTTGATGTCTGATTTTACGATGCAGCTGCAGATTATGTTGAAGAACCCCTCCAAAAAAAAAAAATCTGTCGAGCCAACCAAACAAAGCTGCATATGATGAGGAAGCTAAAGATGCTGCTGATGACTGACTGTAAATCTGTGTGCCTGACCAGCATCTACAGCTTGATTGAAGTGCTTCTTGTTAATGTTACGCACTGTTTCTTTGCTGCTACTGGATTTTACAAAACCCATTGCGTGTTTGTTGTTTCTGTCTTATTTTTTCCGAAGCGAGCCTCTTGTCCACCCATTCCCGCGTCCAGCAAAAGCGTTTTGCCTTAGTATCGTTTTTATGTTTCGTTATTGCAAACGTTATGTGGTCTGGTTTTTTGGCACCCATTGTAAATGTTGGATTTCTTGTTATTGGACCTGGTGATGCTGCAGTTGCATGTTTCCAATTCTGTGTTTTTTTTTTTTTAATGCTGTCCATTGTCAATGTCGCTTTTATTTTCGTCTTATGTTCGTTTATTGGCAAGACAAATGGCTTTGAAGAGACTTTTTTTAGCTGCTTTGGTTCCTTTTGCTGCTGTCGTTAATGCTGCAGTGCCATTATGCTATTGTTGGGCCATAAAGTGTTCCCCTGAAGTGTAGGCACGCGCTTAAGCTTTACTCCAATAATAGACTAAAAATGAGCAGAACCATCATCCATACAATGATACATATAAATCTGAAGAAGCAACAACAACAACAACATCAGCAGCAGCAACTGTAGCAGTAACAACAAATGCGGTTAATGTCGATGGGAGTTTGTATAACCCAGCAAACATTTTTTTCACAAGTCGTAAATATAACTATATTCTTTTTGTTGTTGAGAAAAAGGCCATCTTCTAATTTTGATGGATAAAAAAAGGAGAGAAGATGAGAAGAAGCCCACCTTCCCCTCTTCTCATACATGGGAAGAAGGCCACCCTCTCCACCTTATAAGAGGTATGGATAAGGCCATTTTTTCCCTCCCTCCCTCTTCTGAGAGATGAGAAAAAAGCCATCTTCTTCCTCTTCTCATAGGTAGGAAGAAAGTCATCTGTTCCCTTTTATCAAATATAAGAATAAGGTCATCTTCTTCTTCAGAGAAAAGGTCGTCTTCTCTTCCTGTTCAAAGAAGAAGGTAATCTTCTCCCACTTCTCATAAATGAGAAGAAGAAGGTCACACCTTCTTCCTCTTCTCATAGATGAGAAGAAGAAGGCCACAACTTCTTCCTCTTCTCATAGATGAGAAGAAGAAGTCCACACCTTCTTCCTCTTCTCATAGATGAGAAGAAGAAGGCCACACCTTCCTCCTCATCTCATAGATGAGAAGAAGAAGGCCGTACCTTCTTCCTCTTCTCATAGAAGAGAAGAAAAAGGCCACACCTTCTTCCTTTTCTCATAGATGAGAAGAAGAAGCCCACCTTCTTCCTCTTCTCATAGATGAGAAGAAGAAGCCCACCTTCTTCCTCTTCTCATAGATGAGAAGAAGCCCACCTTCTTCCTCTTCTCATAGATGAGAAAAAGAAGGCCGCACTCTCTTCCTCTTCTCATAGATGAGAAGAAGAAGGCCACACTCTCTTTCTCTTCTCATAGATGAGAAGAAGAAGGCCACACTCTCTTTCTCTTCTCATAGATGAGAAGAAGAAGCCCACCTTCTTCCTCCTCTCATAGATGAGAAGAAGAAGCCCGCCTTCTTCCTCTTCTCATAGATGAGAAGAAGAAGCCCACCTTCTTCCTCTTCTCATAGATGTGAAGAAGTCTATTCTCTCTCTCGCTCTCTTCTCATAGATGAGAAGATGGTAATCTTCTCCCTCTTCTCAGAAGTACTTTTCCTTTTTTTCTCTCATCAATGAAGAGATGCCATTGATGAACAAAGATTCTTCTGTCAATGTTAACTGGCTTACATCTGTCCTCCAGCTGGCCAACAAATAAGTCCAGCTTCGATCAAATGCTCTTGCATGTGTGTGTGTGCCCTCCTAATACCGACATTGTTCACCAAACAATCACTTTAAGATCAAGGCTTATGAAGTGCATCTTTTGTGCTCCCACTATGCCAAGCAAGCGTCAACATCATCACCGGCATCAAATGGAAAATCTCCAACAGAAGCAGTTACAATGGTGATTATGCACTTCAGCGTTGTGCACAACTGTTGCTCATGGCATTCATTGTTCGCTAGCATTTGGAACAATGAAAAAAAATTGGTGGTCAAGTTTGTGTGGGAGGGTGGGGAAAGGGCAGCAAGTTTTGTGTGGCAGAACAAACATTGTTTTATATTTCAATATTTGATTCTGCTCCATTGGCCAGCGATACAATAACACTCTTAATGTTGGAGTTTTTTTTTCTCCACTTCTAGCCTCTAGTATACTTAGGTCCGGAGCATAAACAATTTTTCATCGCACGTGATATGACAATTGATTTTACATTTAACTTAATTTCCATGCCGAAGTTGGGGAGGATGATGATGTTGTTGTTGCTGCTGTTATTATCGTTTCTATTGCTGTTCGGATTTTCATGAAAATTGTTCCATTGTTGTCGATCGCGCATGAAGGAGTTTTTCATTGGCAACCCATTGACGCCTTCATGCGGAGGACCCAAGTGGCCAGTTTTTATTTGTTTCTGTGTGCCTGCCGAATCATTTGACAGTCAAAGTGTCATTAATCTTGTTTTAGAGCTGTTTTTAATCTCTACCGAAGTAGAAACAACCAAATGTTGGTCACTCGCTGAACTTTGTTGTCACTGCCGCAACTTGGCCCAGTGTTCCATATGTAAAGTTATCTGCTTCCAGTTTTTTGCTGGCTGCCCCTAGTGGAGTTGCTGGTAATTTTGTGTAAAAAATTTGTTGTTGTTGCTGTTTTTAATTTCAATTGTCCGAATGTGTTGCCAGAGGGCGTGTCATTACAAGACAATCGGGCACGATTCCCAAGTCTTCGGTTATGTCAATAATTGTTTTATCATGACAGTTTTTTTGTTGTTGTTGGTGTTGTTGTTGTTTTCTACCCCCATGTGGTCAATCATGTTGCTGTTGTTGTTGCTGTTTTGTCATTTGCCAAAGCAACAAACAAACAATAAAAACTTTTAATAAATGGTAATGGTTTTAATTGACTTCCAACCTAAAGCTCCATGTACCTAGACCTTGATGTTGCAAAAACTGAAAAACGAATTCAAAATCGATATAAAAATGAACATGAAAACAATTGAGTAGTTTTTTTTTTATGGGAAGGTAGCGGACAGTGATGACGATCGCCACGACAACAACATTGTTGTTGTTTGCCATTCAAAAGTTTATTAATCATCTCCTGGAGACATACTCTGTTGATTTGGGGACATGACCAAATGGAAACGAACAAAAAACGAAACACCCACACAACTAGAAACAAAAACCGGGGGATATTTTAACCTCACTGACCTTTGTGGTAATAAAATTAACAGGGAACTTCAAGGTTGTAATGTTAGATAAATTTATTACGAAGATACGTTCACTTCACAATTCAATGATTTTCTTACTAATTTACATCGTTTTATCAATAATTAAAGGAAAACTCCAGTCGAAGACACGTACAGGGTGGAATAAAAAAAATCAACAAAGTCAAAAGATATAATTTTTCCATATTTTTGAATTGTATTGAATGAAAGCAAAAAATGTCGGAGATAGCTTCAAATTTTAGAATAAGTTTAGATTTGTTCGAACTGGTCACCTTTGGCACGAATTATAGCCTTCAAACGGTCAGTGAAACCGTCGCACGCTGCCCGAATGTGGCTCTGCGGTATTTTGGTCCATCGACACTTTGGTATTTTTTAGTGCCAACCTTGCTTTCCAAAATACTCCAGACTCAACAGTCCAACGGATTGGCATCCGGAGATTTTAGTGGCCATTGTGCGCTGGAATTGGAGCGAGGAACCTCTTTTTGCAACCATTCTTGGGTGGCGCGTGCTGAGTGCGATGGTGCTGAGTCCTGTTGGAATGTCCAAGGTCTGTGGTCAAAATGTTTGCGTGCCCAAGGCTTTTATACACCCTTCAGAATATTTTCGCGATAATATTGGCATTTATACTGATGCCATGGGCGATTAATATGAGCGGAGAGCAACCATCGGCTATTATGGCGGCCCACAACATCATCATGGCCGGTGCTTGAGTTCTGGTGGCCAACCGAAGATTCACATTTTCAACTGACCTCTTTGGCAAGTAAACATGATCATTTTGTTTGTTTACAAACTGCTGGACAACGAATGTTTTCTCATCGGAGATCGGAGAAAACCAAATTCGGAAGTTCACCACTTTCGGACAAGCGAAGCAACTCTTTAGCTCTTTCCAGTCTATTTTCTTTCTGTTGATGTTGCGGTGTAAGTTTTTGCACTTTTTGAAATTTCAATGGCTTTACCCCGAGCTTATTTTTCAATATTTGCCGAATTTAATATTTTGAGCCATTTTTCGGCCACTGCGACACAGGTTTCAATCAAGTCGCTTCTTTACTTTTCGAACCATTTCTGCTGATGTTGCTGTTTTCTTCCGTCCACTTCCTTGACGTCGGGCTATGCTACCAGTATCACGTTAACGAGCGATGGTACGAGACACAAAAGATTTTTTCACATTCAAATGCTGAAGTGCTCTAAGGGTGGTTGTGGTTTTCCAGCGAAATATAAAGAAACCACACCATCACGCTTCAACTCCATCACTAATAACTTTTTTCTGGAAAATTCTCACCAAAAAGCTTTTGTACGCTTGTAGACAAAACATTGAGCTTTCACTGCAATAATTTTAACAGCTGTCGGACGAGTGGCTTAGAAATGACAGCAGTCTGAAATTCGTTGCAGTTTTTTTTATCTCACCCAGTATGTGTTTAATTGGTGGACCAGGAGACTCGTGCCCTCTCCGAAATGGTACACTTTTAGGTATTTTTTAATGAATTTGGATTGTAAATCTAAATCTTTGTCAGTTGGGTGTTCTATAGATTAATGACCTGCAGAACTTTTGTAGAAGGAAAGCCTTCGGGTATTTCGTATACAAAAGCTTTACTGCATGTCTTTTAAAAGCAGAAATTCTTAAATGGGATTTCTATAAATAATAAATGAGAGGTTGTCAAAGGAATAATTTTGAAAAAAAAAATAATAAACATAATTCTACCATGAGGTCCCCTTGGAAATAATGCGTAGTATAAGACTTTTCAAGTGTCTTCCATAGATAGGATATCCTTAATATGTACATCCCAGAAAAAGTGCCTAGATGACCCTAACGGACCCTAGATGACGCAAAATAAAACAATGTATCTAATTATTTTTTGGAAGTCTTTTTAGATAAAGAACATTTTTGTCCTCTCTATATTACATCTGCTTCTCTATTTAGACATTCATTTTTATTCTAATGATAGATTAATAAATCACCACTGCCGATCATAACTCATTGAAAGAAATCAATAAAACTTCCAACGAAAATGTTCTTAATTTACGACAGGAAATTAATCTTGGCATACCAAGCTTCTCGATGTGCCATAACCAATTTTTGTGTCAGACTGTATCTCCATCGACACTGTTCTGAATAATTTATTATCTAAAAACAGCGGACAGTGGAAATCAAACAAATTAATTTACATTTCAGAAGAAATCGACAGAGCTATCGTCGCCAAAAAAAAACAGAAGAAACACAGCTGTAAGCCTAATCTACGAAATAAGCTGCTGGTCTTACTTGGCAGCACCAACTCTCGGGCAGACACAAAATGTAACAAATTAAATTTAACGATCATAACTAATGGCTTAATTACATTAATTTGTAATGGGTATAGATTTCAAGTAGTAGTCGGAGAACCAAAAGTAGAAAAAAAAAACATTTCAAATTTAAGCTATCACAAACAGAATTATTAAAAAAAAAAAAACATCCACTGGACTGAGCCACTGGGCTCCTCTTCATCACCAGCCATGCTTGATATGATAATCAGATTTTTTTGCCCTTTGGGGCCCAGCAAAGGGCACACAGGCAAACAAGCAATTCCACACAGCCCAAGGGGTTAAAATAAAATTAATTGGCCGTCAGTTCATGATAGACAGACGGACAGACAGACAGACATGGAGACGAAACGCCAAGAAACCACAAATCGAGAACTGTCTGCACTGGCTGGCTGCCTTTTTTCCGACGATCACTAAAGATAAGGCAAAAGCTACAAACATAAAAAATAAAATAAAAAACAATAAAAAGGGGGATCTCGAAGAAAATCATAAAAAAGTGTAGAAGACCTTTTGTTTCAAGAGCATGCTCAAACATGCTTCAGTGCAAAGGACAAGCAGAGAACCCCAAAACACCTACAGTTTTCGATTTTCAACCAGAAAAAATAGGCGTTTTTTTTTTTTGAAGAAGAAAACATAGGATTTCAAATGTCATTAAGGTATTGAGATAAACAAAACAAAAAATCATAACAACAAATATCAAATGGCAAACCAACAACAACAACAATCCAACACTAACACCAACCTGGCTAGAGGGATGACACCATAAAATCCAAGCTAAGCTAACTTACCACATCATGAAACAGCATTTGAAGACCACAACATTACGAACGAACGACCGAACGAACCTCCACTTAACTTCTGTTTGGATTAGCAGCAGCAACAACAACAACATCGATTCAATAAAAAAACGAACGAATGAACACAGGTGTTCAACATAAAGATCACCTTAACAACTGCAACAACAACAACAACCATCATCAATCGATCCAGCACTGGGGCTGCAGTAACACCACCACCACCAACAACAACAACAATAATGACGACGACTACGACGTTTGTCGTTATTATCTTCATAAAGTGTAGCTGATATCCGAATGGAAGCAGAAACCAACTGCGTCGTTTTATGGCCATAAACAACAGCACATACAACAAAATAAAGCTTAAAAAGATTTATAAAATCACAAAAAAAAAAATCCACCACCAACAACAACAATTCTGATAATCACAGTTCGGCTACCAGTTTCAAGTCCTATCCAGGTTTGTGTTATTTCTGGCAAGGAAAACGTTTTCTGTTTGGGTTCGAAGATCTCAGAGGAGAACTTACGGAGCTTTTCTAATGAGTTCTGATAAGTTTCTCCAATAAAGCTCTTCACCACAAAGAAAACCTATCAGAACTCTAATAGAAGTAAAGAAATCTTATGAGAGGTATTCGAAGAGGTATTCTGTCAGAGGTAGGCGTATCTATCTGAGGTCTTCTATGTATATCCAAGGCCTATCGGAAATGTTCTAGATCCAAAAAAAAAAACTATTCCTTGATCTTTGTGTATAGAAGGCCTATTATACGTTATACGTTATATAAACGTTCTATACGATGTTTTCTTCCTATATAATACTCATGAAGGGTAGATCTATCAAAGATCTTATAGATGAAGAAATTCGGTCTAAGACCTTCATGTAAAGAAGGTCTATTGAAGGTATCTTATATACAGATTTTACCGAGGATTTCCATTCAGAAAATACCTTCTATGTAAAGGATAATCCTTGACGCTCTTCTCAATAAGTCAGATTTAACAGAGTATGAAAGTCCTATCATAGGTCTTCTATATATATAGACACTCTATTAGAGGGCTTTTAGGAAGGGAGACCTACCAGCAGGTGTTCAAACTGCAATCTGCTCGATTTCGTTTTACTCGAAAAGGAGAAAGCCCTAACTTCTCTTATTGGAGTGACATAGAAAAAATAGTATGATCGTTTCTTCGGTTTAGATTACTCCCGCTCGAATTCGAGTAGAGAGTGGAACTCGCTTATGCGAATAGAAATAATATATCGATTATACTCTATTCCTCTATGCCACTTGAATAATAACGCTCGTTTTCGGGTGGCAGAAAAATTAGCTCGAAATTGAGTATATTGAACTGTTGTCAAGTACTATTTTTATTTTGCCATAGATACTTCCCTGCAAACATTTGGAAGTGACTTTTGGCTTCCCTCGGCAATTCGTTGTTTTTTTGGAGACTTTTTTCTTCAAAAAATCGATATTTGCCAATTTACAATAACAATTAATTGGCCGTCATCATCTTGTTATCTATATACAATTTCTACTGCGCTACTTTTAGGAAGATCAACACATCATATTTTGCAAAATATGACGAAAACGACACGTCAGTTAGTTTCTCAGAAGACATTTTTAAATGGAGTATTCGTCAACAAGGCGAAAAAAAAATGTTTCAAACATCAGAGGCACGCGCAAAAACCAAAACGCAAATCGAAAAAAATTTCCACTTGAATTCACTCTCACCCTATTTCGAACATTTTGACTCCTACTCTTAATTTTTAAATAAAAATAACTCGAAAGCGCTCTCACATAAAAAATTGGAAAAGTAAATTGTTCTCGTAATCTTCGAGTACTCCCAATCTCGAGTATTTTTCACTCGCGAGTAAAAATTAACAAATCTGGGCTCCGGTCAGAAGTCTTCCATGTATAGAAGACCTAACAAAGACCTTCTTTATATAGGAGATCTGTCAAAGGTATTTCATATATAGAAGACCTTTTAAATAACTTCCATTCATAGAAGTCATATCAGAAGTTTGCTACGCATGAAAGACCTATCAGACGCCTTCTATTTATATTATATATCCCTATGACTAAGGGTAGGTACGTACTATTGTTGGGCCCTGAGAGCCCAGTCCTCTACTAAATGTTCATCTTCGGAACATCTTTGTATATCTATTTTATGCTCTAAAATAGTTATCCTAGTTTTTCTATGTTGACCTATCCTAGGACTTGGATCTGTAGAATATTGATATGAGATGTTTTGGGTAGTAGAGACATATTTATCCGACATATCCTGTGTATTGAAGACCATTAAGGCGTATTTCTTGTATAGAGGAGAGATCTCGCTCACTCAGAAATCTGTATTTTACGAATGGCTATATCAGAGATCTTGCATTTATTTAGAAATCCATCAAAGGTGGATATATATTATCCATATCTTGCATTGAACTATGAAAGTAATTCATGTCCAAGTAAAGCCAATTCGAGGTCTTCTTCTTTGGTGAAAATCCACATTTCACAGGAGTTTTCCATTTTATGCACTCATTTGCCAAATGAAAACAAACAAATTATCATTACAAAAAAAAAAGTGAGTACTGAAGATGTTATTGCTACCAATGTTGGTCATAGAACAAAAAGAAAAACAAACACACACACTGACTGACACAACTCTGTCGTTAACATTAGGATTAAATGCTGAACATGATCTCTAATGTTAGAAGTTCAAAAAGCAACAGCAACAACAACAACAACACGAATAACTATATAATGTGTATAAAATAATAACGATAATGATGATGATCGTGACGCGTCTTCATGTTGAGTGGAATGGAGTGGAGTGATGCACCACAATTGCCAAGCAGCCAGCCAGGCAGGCAGGCAGCCACCAGCCAAGTACCAGGCAGATATGGCAAATGTTTGGAGCCTTAATGCTGGGATAAATGACGGACTGGCTGGCTGTATGGCCCGACTGTCGTGTTGCCTAGCTGCCACTTATGATCATTTGTATGATAATAGCCTTAGAGTCACAATCGTCATAGCACTGCCATCCCCCAGCCAGCCACTCATCGTCTATTAGAGAGATAGACAGCAACGATGGCAGATTCAGCCATCCGGCAGTGGTAGCCGAGGCACTCATCAACGCCATTAGTATTTTAGAGGTTACCATCATAAAGATTGGGCTTTTGTTCAAATTTTCATGGTAGCTCTTGCTGCTGCTGCTTTAAGCCAGCCATTTACAAGCACTTTTTATATTTTAGCTGCCTCTCGCTCTCACTTGGTCTGCGGCAAATGTGCTGCTGTTGCGGTTAATGTTGTACGTTTTAAATGTTTAATTGAAAATTTATCGTAATGTTTAAAGTTACACTTCGCCGTGTTCCGTGGCGCGAAGGAAGACAAAAGAGTCTGGAAGCAGAAAATGGCCAACCGTTCAGAACATGATTTAGGCAAATGGCTCATAAAAAGCTTTCAAAATGCGACAGGTCTACCGCAAACACTCGAACACCAACATTAGAAGAAAATAACATTTGCTCGGATAAGGAAAAGTGTTAATGGCAACGTGCCATTAAAAGTGTAAATTTGTCATCAATAATATTTTTGTTGTTGTTTTTTTTTATTTTTCTCCTGAATTTTATGACTGAGAACTTAGATGTTGTCGAGAGTTAAGTTTGGCAGAAGAAAATGTTTTATTGCTGCAACAATATTTATTGGCCTTTAAAGATCCACTACCAAGAAGTTGTCATGTCTTTATGGCCTATGGAGACCAACTAAATAAAATCTACAAAATTATTTAGATGCCAGACACTGGTATATAGAGACCGGATATATATAACAAATACAAGAATAAAAAATAGAATACAGGATTTTAGATCAGTACATCAGGGATTATTATGACCAATATGCAGACCTCAGATAAATAATTTCAAATCAAAAGCCTTCGCTTGAAATATCGCAGATCTGTTATCCACGGATGGATTATGTCCGAGCAGTAGACTACGGATAGGTGCCTCAGATCAGTAGAACCTCATCTCCAATTAGCAAACCACGGATGAAGTGCTTCAGATCAGCAGGACATATAAAGTACAGGGTGAGATGAAAAAACTCCAACCAATTTTAGGCTGCTGTCATTTCTAAACCACTCGTCCGACAGCTATTAACATTATTCCAGTGATAGGTCATCATATTGTTTACAAGCGTACAAAAGCCTTATGGTGAACATTTGGAATTCAATTGATGGAATTCAAGCGTGATAGTGGGATTTCTGTTTATTTAGCTGGAAAACCACAAGTGGCCATCGTTAGAGCACTCCAGCATTTAAATGTGAATAAATCTTTTGTGTCTCGTACCATCGTTCGTCACCGTGATACTGGTAGCGTAGCCCGACGTCAAGGTAGTGGACGGAAGAAAACAGCAACATCAGCAGAAATGGTTCGAAAAGCTAAGAAACGACTTGATCGAAACCCGCTTCGCGGTGGCCGAAAAATGGCTCGTGAGCTGAACATATCGCAATATACCATTCGGCAAATATTGAATGATGAGCTCGGGGTAAAGCCATTGAAATTCCAAAAATGCCAAGAACTTATACCGCAACAGAAAGAAAATAGACCCAAAAGAGCTAAAGAGTTGCTTCGCTTGGCCGAATTTGGTTTTCTCCGATCTCCGATGAGAAAACATTCGTTATCCAGCAGTTTTTAAACAAACAAAATGATCGTGTTTACTTGCCAAAGAGGTCAGCTGAAAATGTGCACCTTCGGTTGCCCACCAGAACTCAAGCGCCGGCCAAGGTGATGGTGTGGATCGCCATAAAAGCCGATGGTCGCTCTCCGCTCGTATTAATCGACAGTGGCATCAAAATAAATGCCGAATAGTATCGCGAAAATATTCTGGAGGGTGTATTTAAGCCTTGGGCACGCAAACATTTTGGCAGCAGATCATGGACATATCAACAGAACTCAGCACCATCGCACTTAGCACGCGCCACCAATGACCACCAAAATCTCCGGATACCAATCCGTTGGACTATTGTGTCTGGAGTATTTTGGAAAGCAAGGTTGGCACTAAAAAATACCTAAGTGTCGATCACCTGAAGCAGCGCTTTGCAGGGAATGGGCCAAAATACCGCAGAGCAACATTCGGGCAGCATGTGACGGTTTCATTGGACGTAATTCGTGCCAAATGTGACCAATTCAACCAAATCTTAATTTATTTTAAAATTTGCTATTTCCGACTTTTATTGCTCTTTTCAATAAAATTAAAAAAAAATGTAAAAACTATGGCGTTTGATTTTGTTCCAGTTTTTTGTATCTCACCTTGTAGGTATATTATTACAGTAGAATTTCTACAACATATCTCAGATCAGAAGACCACGAGAAAACCAATTTAGATCAGTATGTCACGGATATAGTACCTTAAATCAGTAGAAATTGGACAAAGTATTTTAGGTAAGGAGAAACCCGATATAGTTTTTCAGATAGGGAAAGCCGGAATTTAGTATTTCAGTTCATAAATAATGCATCTAGGACTTTGAGGCTGATTATAGGGTATTTCAAATTTACAGACATCAGATAATGTCACCAATCTTGCCAGATTCGAAAGCCCTTTCGGAGGGGGGTTGGTGTTGTCTCTAACTGACATAGAATGAGATATTTCCAAAAAATGGTCTAATTTTTTTAAAAATTGACTATTTTGGAAAGACCCTGTTTCCTAGGCCGCCCCTGCCAACCTCGATGGATAAACTGTTTAACAGTGTTATAGATACAGAACTCTAGAAGTAAAAACACTGTTAGAGTACCTCCGATTATTACAACTCGAAAAAAATCCTGAGGTCAGTAAAACCCACATATCAGATAAAGTACCTCAGATCACTAAAATTTGATAAACAAGCAAGGCTCAGTGGATCTTAGTATCTGGATGACGTATCTAATATCATTGGATCTCTAATATCGTATTTGGATACACCAAGATAAAATATGTGAGTTTGGAGACTACATCATCTAACGAACACATCTCTTTTAATCTCACATATTTTACCACTCATAAAACATTTCAAATCAATAAATAAATCGAATAATTTAATGCAGGGCTGCTCAATAACAAGAGAACGCGCATTAGTCCAATTTTATTTATTTTAATAATTTTCTTCTAGTCCTCTTGAAAGTGCAAACACCATTGCAACTTGTTTTTCCCCTCCCAGCCCACAAAATGCTACTCATACATAACACCATATGATGAAATTTTTGGCGGGATACTGTACCATTGGAAAACTAGCAGCTCCACTTGAGCACATACACAAAAACAACAAAAACACAACATAGAATTATGATACTTATCGTACAGTACGAATATAACGAACAAAACAAAAACGTAAAAAATCCATCCACTCCATCCATCGATAATAAAAAGATTTGTAAACTTAACAAGACAACTTGTTAAAAAAAATATAACCTGTTTGGATTTGGCGGTAAATGTTGTAGCCAACAACGAACTCATACCACGACGCGGGCGCACATGCGCATTACCAATACAGTTTACATGAAATATAAACCAATACATATACGATCAATGCAACTGAAATTGAGAGTTTGTGAGAGAACTAAGAGCAAGGTCTGTTAAGAGAGTTTGAACTCTCACAAATTGTGTTGGCTTTAAGAGTAACGGAACGGTTGAAAAATTATGTAGTAGATTTGAATTTTGTAACTATTTTTTGCTTTTTGGATAAGGGATTTAGAGCGAAATGTTAGGTGTGTAAATAGACTTTTTTAAAAACTTTCTTCAAAATACTAATGACTTATCGCGATTGGGTGCCAAAAATGGCAAGAAATAAATAAATATAGGGAATCACATACTGATAATGGCTAAGGAAATAAAATATGACTATAAAACAAACGAAATTTATAGAACACAACATCGAACACCAACAAGAGTATCCAGAAAACTTGGTAGTTTTATGAGCCCCTTAAAAAAATAATGTAACAAACTAACTGCTGCATGACCTACAAGTTGAAAAATAATGGGGAATTCGCAAAAAAATAAAAGATATTACCCTTCTCCTTACCAAATAATGGGTAACGTACTCGTGGCTGAACGTTTGCATAAGAAACGTGAAATAACTAAAAAAGTTGAAAAGCAGTAAATTCGACCGGTGCAAACTTTGAATACCCTCCACCATTTTGAACGGATTTGGAAATTTTCAAAAAATATAATCCGTTAAAAGTTCTGTTAAAATCTTAAAAATACCGAATATAGCCGTTATATTGGGGTCTATACGACGTGGACTAACATAAGCATTATTTGTCATAAGCCATTACCTAAAATCATCATCACCGTATATGGGGAGATACCGTTATATCGGAGCTATATGAAGACCTGGACCTGCATAGACAATTCTCTGTCACAGGCTGTAGCATCCATTACGAACTTCAAATACGACATCCCAAACAATTTCGGTGAATATTGTACCTAAAATCGTCAAAATACCGAATATAGGGAGGTACTGATATATGAGGCCTATACGAAAACCTGGACCTACATAAAAATGTTCTGTCTTAGGCTGTAGCATCCATTACGAACTTCAAATACCAAATTTAAAACAATTCCGAATAACAGGAAAATCAAAATACCGTTATATGGGGGGCTATATCAAAATGTTGACCTACTCGACCCATTTTCAATACCAAAAGTCCTGCAGACATAATATACATTTTAGTAAAATGTTATCAACCTACTTCATTTTGTTCGAAAGCTAGAGATTTCCATAGACGGACAGACTGACGAACATTACTAAATCGACATAGAATGCTGAATATGCTGATCAAGAATGTCTAAAATGTATATTTCGAGGTGTTACAAACGGAATAACAAGCTTAATGTACCCTCCGTACTATGGTGGAGAGTATAAAAATGGATTCTAAAAAAGTATCTACTTCTTAGTCAATAAAAGCCAATTTTTTGATCTGACCTTGTAAAAATAATGGGTTAGTAGGTTGATTTCTAAGTAGATACGAAATATTGCCTTTCAAATGAATTATCTGGCAACGGTTGGGTTTGCAGGGTATAAATAAGTGGTCTTATATTCGATTTTAAACATAAGATAAATCTAACAATTAAAGTTATGAATTTTATTTTCAAATCTTAACTCCCAACATTATTGAGGAGGTCCAGCAGGTATACCTTCCAAATAGACCCCACAAAGTGTATATATTCCTGATTACCATAAAATAGTATGTCAATTTAGAAATGACATTAGCTTTTGAACGAAAAGAAGTAGGTTGATAACATTTTACTCAGGTGTGTTTTAGGTCTGCAGGACTTTTGGTATTGAAAATGGGCTATATAGGTCCACGATTTGGTATAGGTCCCATATAACTGTAACACCTTATATTGGGATTTTTTAAGTGATAGCGGCCTATTTCAATGGATTTTTATTACATTTTGTCTAGTTCCTTCAAAATGGTGGAGGGTATTAAACGTTTAGCCCGGTCGAACTTAGCTACTTCTTTTACTTGTTTTACTTAAAATAATATAAACATCCGGCATTTTATTTAAACCCCACTCAATACCTTTATGCTGCCTAAAAACGAGCATGCTAGATCATGTTTATTGAGAAGTTTGCCACCAAAACCCTTCATAAGACAAAACCAAACTCATCCTCCAGCAACATTTCCATACTCCACAAAAAATCAAAGTAAAGTTTAAACGTTAAACTTGATTTACTTTGTACCTCATAATCATCCATTTATACCCCTTCCCCCCTCATCAGCCCTTGGAAGACAGTGAACAGCAATACAATCATCAAATCGATAAAAAAAAAACAACTCAAGCCAAGAACCCTAAACCTTTTTTACGATCACTTCACGATAATTTTCTTGTTGCTGTTACTGTTAACAAAAAAGCCCCCTCGGTTTATGATTTGTTTGTTGCTGTTGCAACTGCGGTCGTAGTTCGGTGTTGTTGTTGCAGTTGTGATGCTGGTTTATGTTGTAGGGGTCCCATATTGAAAAAAGGCTAAAAACCGGTAGCCGTATATGCATATGTAACGAATCTTTACGCTTCTTGTTTAAATTATGATTGCAGGCTTATGGGCTGGGATGGTGGTGTGTCTGGGTTGGGTACAACGAGACTGACTCCATCTGTTGTTAGCCATCGAATATCGCGATATGTTTAAGTTTTTTTTTATGTTTTGAGGTTTGTTTTTGTTTTGATTCCTGATTTTGAGTTTTGGGGATGAAGGCGTCGATAGCTGGTGACTGAATTATTTTTGAAGGAGGAAGACTTATATTTTCAACCAAAAAGAAAACCTTAACTTGTTTTTGTCATAAAATTCAGTGGGTTCTAAGGTCACCTTTTGTAGGCTCTGGGTACCACGGTTTTAGTTAAAAGTACCAGGTCAGCATGACACCATCGCAAAAAGAGCAAAAAAAATTATTAAAAAATTTGGAAATATTTTCGACTATTTTGGCAACAATGATGCAACAATTTGCTCAATATGTAATGAATGCAGCGACCTCTTCTCTTTGGGGACCTTTAGTAAAATTTGATGAAGAATATTTTTCTCTTTTACATTATATTTCTTAAATGATACCTTGTAGAACTATTTTACATGAGCTCACATGAAGTACGGTTTTAACCCTGAAATGTGTTTTTGATATAAATGTTTTCCTGTCGTTTAGGTAAGAATTAGACTTTTGATGTCCTCTAGGACCCATAGTAGAATTGCATGAGGAATACATTTGTAGAAAAGTTTAACTTGCTACGATCTCGTTTAAGCGGAGTTTTTAGCCAAATTATGAAAAAAAGGACCAAAACGACCCTTTCGGTAACTAGCTTGAGGGTAATGTAATGTTCGTATTGTTGTCAGTAATATTGCGGAATACACTATATATCTAACAAGTAAAAAAACATTAAGTTCGGCCGGGCCAAACTTTTAATACCCTCCACCTTAGGGTAAAAGAAACATTAGAAGAAATGTGGCAAAAACCATTAAAATGCCGAATATCGGGAGGTACCGTTATATGGAGGCTACACCAAAACGTGAACCTATAATTACAATGTTCCGCCACACGAACTAGGACCCATTATGACCCACAAATACCAATTTTTAGACAAATCAGTGAAAAAATGTGGCAAAAACCATCAAAATACCGAATATCGGGAGGTACCGTTATATGGGGGCTATACCAAATCATGGACCCATACATGCAATGTTTTGCCACACGCTCAGGGATCCGTTATGACCTGCAAATACCAATTTCCAGACAAATCCGTGAAAAAATGTGGCATAAATCATCAAAATACTGAATATCGGGAGGTACCGTTATATGGGGACTATACCAGAACGTGGACCGATATATCTCATTTTCAATACCAACCATCCTAGACACAATGCAAATAGCTCTGTTAAATTTTGGCGCTCTACGTCAGATAATGTGGGCTGTATCGTGATTTCAACAGACAGACAGACAGACGGACATCGTTAAATCGACTTAGAATTTTATGCTGATTATGAATATATATACTTTATGGGGTCTAAGACGAACATTTAAGGATGTTACAAACGGAATGATATAGTTAATATACCCTCCTTTCCAAGGTGGAGGGTATAAAAATAGAGGGAGAACTTGCTCCCTCTATTTTTTTTACTTTGCGATTTAAACTTTCAAAACGCCGATACACATGTCTTCTCATTTTAGGCATACTTCGATTATCTGCTGGATTTCTCCTGTAATCATATATTTTGTGTTGCACAGTGTAAGTTTGGTCGTCAATATATAAAATCTCTCTAGGGATTAAGAGAACCATAGAACCTTTCATTTAAACCTTTCAAATAAATACCAAGACTGGCAGTAAAATCTGGTTCGGGAAGTCAGGATGAGCCAATTGAAGCTCTAATTTAAAATAGCACTCCCTACCCCTTAATTGGCCTCCTGAACTTTTATGGGTAGCTTAACAGCTTTCTTCTCTGTAAAGTCCCGACAAAAGTCACAACCTATGCCCCCTTGGAAGACACTTTCCACATGGTGCATAATCGCCAATAAACCTTCATGCAACATGCAACAGAACACAATGCCAGCAATTGTCTTTGCCAGCGATCTAGCTAGCCAGTCAGCCAGCCAGCCGAACAGTGATGTAATTTGATAGGCAACGTTTTTGCTTTTGTTTCTGTTCATCTTTTATTTTTTTTTTTTTTGCTTCACTGACTTAAGTTGTCAACTAATTGCCCTCATGGAGATGAGGTTTTCTCCAAGCTACATGTTCATCAGGAACTTATAGAAACCAAAAACAACAACAAAGTGGTATAATGTAAGCCCATGAATGTCTCTCCGTGTCCGTGTGTTTCAAGAACATGAATCATTAATTTTATATTTTATGCATGCAACATAGCAACAACAACAACAACAAGCAACAGCATCAAGTAGCTCAGCATCAGCAGCAAAAACTAAAACAACAATAGCACAACCCGCAGCGGCCGCAAGCATCTTCTTGCCATTAAAAGTTCAAATCCTACTAAAATATCACACTGACTTCTGCTCTAGCCAAGACAGAGCGCAGGCGCAAGCCGTAGAATCTTCTTCCATTGTCCAAATGGCAATAAATGAAAACGAACGAACAACTAAAACACCATTAGCAAAAAAACAACAACAACAAGAAAGAACTTGATGAAGCAGAAGAAACTGCAAAACAATCGTTGAACCCCACCATCTTCAGGATTGCCCTTGCAACGGGGACACATTAAAGGTTCTTCAACTTCGTGGCAGGCACAAACACATATACACACACCACCATCACCACCACCAACCACACTTTTAACCCTTACAAGAAAACCTTCTGAAAGGAACAAAGGGTCCTCCTTCTACTCCATTCTGCTCTCTGTTTCAAATGCGAATCCATCCAAGCCATTAAGAGTCTTGCATGCAGTCGGAAACCTCACGATCATCTCTAGATGAACTTCATTTGTCAAGGCAATAATGATTTTAGGGATAATGATATTCATTCTGATTATCATTAGGTTTCGTTTTTATGGCAAGTCATCAAACCCGATGACCATTGTTGTTATAATTTTGATTCCTAGCAGAACTTCATTTGCCCACCATCTATCCTGTTAATAATTGCCCAACATGCAATAAAACCAATGGCAGTGACAATCAAATCCTGGTGTTGAATTTGAAGCGAAAGAGATGCCAGTAGGACAATTAAGTCTATGGTTCGTACGATATTCCAGGTCAGGATTACTTATATACCAAGCTTATACATAAAGGATAAATGTAAATGTATAAAGGATAAATGGATAGGTAGATATATAGATAAGTCGAAAGATAGATAAAAAGATAAGTAAATAGATAAATAAATAATAATAAATAAATAACTGGAAAGATAGATAGACAGACAAGTAACTTCTACACATCGTCTGATAGCAAAATATGTCAGATATCTTTATATGTGGACAGAAGTGCTTCTATATGACTTTACCAGATATAAAATATATATAAAATCGGTTCGTGAACTGAGCTCCGGTATTACTTGCGAGTGAAAAATCTCCTTGACTACTCCTGCCTGAAAAAAGAAAAGGAGTGAAAATGTCCGAAATAGAGTAGGTGGTTACTCTTACAGTGACATCGAGCGGAGAAATACAAGGTGAGATGAAAAACCTGCACCCAACTTCAGACTGCTGTCAATTCAAAGCCACTCGTCCGACAGCTATTAAAATTATTCCAGTGACAGGTCATTATATTGTTTACAAGTGTACAAAAGCATTTTGATGAGAATTTTCCAGAAAAAAAGTTATTCGTGATGGAATTCAAGCGTGACAGTGTGATATATTTATATATGGTGGGAAAACCACAAGTGGCTATCGTTAGAGCACTCCAGCATTTAAATGTGAATAAATCTTTTACGTTTCGTACCATCGCTCATTACCGTGATACTTGTAGCGTAGCCCGACGTCACGGAAGTGGACGGAAGAAAACAGCATCATCAGCAGAAATGGTTCGAAAAGTAAATAAGCGACTTGATCGAAACCCGCATCGCAGTGGCCGCCGAAAAATGGTTCGTGAGCTGAACATATCGCAATATATCATTCGGCAAAAATTGAAAAATGAGCTCAGGTTAAAGCCATTGAAATTCCAAAAAGTGCAAAAACCTTCACCGCAACAGAGAGAAAATAGACTCAAAAGAGCTAAGGAGTTGTTTCGCTTGACCGAAAGTGTTGAACTGCCGAATTTGGTTTTCTCTGTCTCCGGTGAGAAAACATTCGTTGTCCAGCAGTTTGGGAACAAACAAAATTATCGTGTTTACTTGCCAAAGAGGTCAGCTTCGGTTGGCTACCAGAACCCAAGCGCCGGCCATGGTGATGCTGTGGGCCGCCATAACAGCCGATGGTCGCTTTCCCCTCGTATTAATCGACCGTGGCATCAGAATAAATACCGAATATTATCGCGAAAATATTCTGGAGGGTGTATTAAAGCCTTGGGCATGCAAAAATTTTGGCCGCAGACCTTGGACATTCCAATAGGACTCAGCAACATCGCACTCAGCACGCGCCACCCAAGAATGGTTACATGATGAGGTTCCTCGCTTCATTTTCAGCGCACAACGACCACCAAAATCTCCGCCTGGAGTATTTTGGAAAGCAAAAAAAAAATACCAAAGTGTCGATCAACTCAAGCAAGCGCTTCGCCGGGAATGGGCCAAAATACCGCAGAGCAACATTCGGGCAGCGTGTGACGGTTTGATTCGTACCAAAGGTGACCAATTCGAACGAAACTAAACTTATTCTTAAATTTGATGATATTTCCGACATTTCAAAAAATCGTAAAAATCACGGTGTTTGTCTTTACAGTTTTTTATCTCACCTATGAGATCTATGAGTGAAAAATACCAACGAGTGGGAGTGCTCGAAAAGAAGGAGTTCTACGCGAAGTTTACTCTCCAGTCTTTTATTTTTCGTGGGTCCGCTCGCATGTTCTCTTGTTTGAAAAATAAGACTGGGAGTCAAATTGTTCGAAATAGAGTAGTAGATGATTACCCTATGAGTAAAATCTAGTGATAAAGCCTCTTTTTGCGGATTTCATGTAGGCATTATAAATTTAAGTAGGCATTGTCAGAAAAGAAGTCTTTCCATAGTCCCTCTAGAGATGTCATAAGTTTTATGTATAAAGAGGGAAGGTCTTGTACATTACTTTTACAGATAGAAGGCCCAAAAAAGTCTTCTTAGAATATAAGATCCTCCGTGGATCTTCAAAATCTTCTTTTTCCATAAGTCTACTGCAGACATAATACTTTTTTTTCTATATATATATATATATATGATCCTCATTAGGTTGTAATGTTGACCTGCAACCTGTTTTTGTTTTTGTGTAGACATGTATGTGTGTGTGGGTGGACAATTAGAAGTTGCTAGCGAGTTCGGGCTCAATAAAAATAGCTTTTAGTTTTTTTTTTAATTTCGCTAAAGTCTTAATGCCGGTTTAGGCTCTTTGTAACTTCTGAACTTTATTTTCCATACCATCGTCCTTATAAATAAACAAAACGGTACTTAATCTTAGATTTTGTTTTCTTAATATATCCTTAAAAATAACAATCCTTAAAACTACAGCTGTTAATCAGCTGATCTACTTAGGTGATCATCGTAACATTACAAGTTCTTCAATTAAATGAGCCCTAATTGGAACCCTGAAGCGAGATCTATAATATTTTTTATTTTAGCTCTAGTTTCATAATATTTTGGTATTATCCCGTATTTTTTAGATAAATCTGAGGTTTTAGAAGTTTCCCTCATAATGCCACATAATCGATCTCTTCTGTCCCACTTTTAACATTATGGCAACTCTGCTCGTCCATCTAGGCCCAACAAAAAAATGAATGTTCCCTACAATGGCCCAGGATCATTAAACTCTATGATTGTTATTGTTGTAGTTGTTGTAAATGTATTCTCCTGTTGCTTCCACTTACAGACTTGGCTGACTGTTGTCGCCTATTTAACCACAACAAGCCGTCTAAACTGAGAGTATTCTTGGTTACCGACGTTACAATGGCCATGATGATGCCAAAGTCATCAATATCATCATCATGATCATGATTGCTCTTGTTCGTTACCTTCATCATTATCATGATCATCATTGGCGTCAGTGCCAACATCATTACCATGATCATCATGTTGTTGTAAATGTGTTCTCTGGTTGGTGTTGTTGTTGTTGTCTTTTATAAAGTCGTGAAGGATAAGTTCATTGACTTCCTAGCTAGCTATGGATGGAGTAGTTGCCTTCCACAATGGCCAATGTGTTTGTCGTTGTTGTTTTTGGCACAGAAACAACAACAATAAAACCACTACATGCAGCCACACTTATTCTTCTGCTTCTACTTTAACTTCTTTAGTTTATATTACTTTTTATTTCGTTCTGTTGTTGTTGTTTTTTTTTTCTCCTCCAACTAGAAGTTCATTGCAATCTATTCTATTGTTGTTAAACTTCATTGGTTTTGCTGTCGTTGTTGTTGTTGTTTCTTCCTTTTGATATGATTTTTCGTCTTTCTTTTGTTGCGCTCAGTTTTCTTCCTTCGTTCGTTGGTTCGCAGCTAGTCTTGACTTACTTTGTAAGTTTTAAAGCCAAGACACAGGGGCCAAACCAAACCAAATAAACCTCAGCCGCCAGTTGCCTGATGGTTTGACTGCCATAGACCACTTTGCCCCGTAAGTCTGGTGCTGGCACAAGTTTAGAGTCGGAGCAGGTTAGGTGAGAGAAGGAAGCAAGGAAGGATTGGGCACTAGGCAAACAAGCCACCAACTCGTCGTAGAGCAGAATAATCTTGAAAGTTAAAAAAAAAGTATAGAGTTTTCAAAGTTTGGAAGGAACTGTACAACTCAGAGGCGATATCCCAGCAAAGAATTCGGGAGGAGATAATCGAAATCCATTCCAGCCAAATTTCCGTCGGCTAGCTTTTTGAAAAATGGACCAATGGAAACAAGTGTTAACATTTGGGGATATCATATCGTACATTTTATTGATGAGGTTCTACTATGAATGTGACATTCAAGGTCCTTTTCCTTATAATGCCCACCAGAGAGGTACACAAGGTTGGGGCCCGGGTCTTATTCGAAATGGTTATTTTTCTGCGATTAGTTGTACATTTTTCATGGAAAAGTTATTTTTTGGCGTTTGTCAAACACCCCCAAAATGGGTTCGAAACACATTTCTGCCTACGTCCCTGATGGCCACGAATATCGAAGGTTACACCCAAATTAAAATATATAGCATAGGTTTTCAAAGATTCAAATTACAAACAAATACCTCATTTGGAAAATGTATAAGCCAGCTAAAACTTGCTTTTTTGTTGGCCTCCCAAAATCTTCGCTGGGTTATGATCGACTTCACTTTCCTTGATTTTACTGTTGCGGCTGTTGTTGGTAGAACTTTGTAGCGTCATAGTCATACGATTTCGATCCTCGTGCTGATGTAAGTTTATATAATACTCACATCTCTGTGTGTGTGTGTGTGTATGTACAAAAGAACTGTATATATTCTTAGGTGATTGTATATGCCTCCTCTTTATTCTGTTTCTTTTGCGTTTTCTTTTTTGCTCCTCATTTTTTTATTCTTTTGGCCCAAAGACTAGGATTAAATGTATTATATGTAAGTCGTGGTTAAACTACAAACGAGTATCATTATCGTCATTATCGTTTTCATCATCATCACAATGACCAATAGACGATTATTATTACGACCATTATAACCCATGTTTAGATAGTGTAGTATTGTGGGCCTGTCCGCCTTCCCAACTAGCTGACATTGTTTATAATGATATCGTTCATGATCATGCTCGTCCTCATGTGGCCAAAAGACAATGTATGTATGGGTTTTTTGTTGTTGTTGCTGGTCTCTAAAGGTAAATATTAACTGCTGACAAACACCGTATCACAAACAACACAGTTAAGATTTTTTTGGGTTGGTTGTTGGTGGTTGGGGACATGAGGTCTTAGACAACAATGGCACAATGGCCATCAAACATCTGTGCCATAAACCTCAAAAATTTTTCATGAGGCACACATACACAGAAAACGGGGGAGTTCATTTTTAATGGTGCCTTGGCATGGTTGGAAAACATAATCCAACATTATACTGGCTGGAAAAGGTTGCTACAATGGATCAAGGCTTAAGAAAGGAGTAATGGAATGGATCCTGCAAATAAAAATTTAATGAAAGAAATCAATAGAACAAGGAATAAAATCCAATAACCTGAAGTGAAGATATAAAAAGAGGATCAAGAAATTGAAATAGAGGATGCTCAGAAAACGATTTATAGTGAGTTATATACTAGAATGAGCGCCATCTAGCCATGGAAACGAAGAAGTGTTAAATTAAAAACATACCTTCAGGCTCGTAAAAAGGTAAGTTCAATATAATTCCAGACTTCCATTTCTTATATGCGAAATAATCGGTAAAATTGGAAAACTTATGCCAAAACTGGCAATAATTTCAACATCTCATCCAATATATAATATAGAAGTAATTTATAAACTAATAGGTAGATCATTTAAAATCTTCAAATTTTGTGCAACCAAAGATCTTTGGGAAATGTCTTTAAAACCCCCAAAACATGCATTCTAAAGAACTGCATGGCTGTAAAGAGCGCCATCTCCATGCTGATTTTGGGCGAACGAGTGTATCTCTGGGAAATATGAATTCTTGGGCACATCTTTAGGCAGGTTAGCATTTCTGTAAACAGTATATTAATATATAAACTGATAAACGGTTCATTAAAAATCTTCAAAATTTGTTTGAGGATTAATTTTGGAGAGAAGATGCGATCAATATTTTTTTTGGAAAATATTCTGATAGGCTTTAATAACACCAAGGGTGTCCCTTTTATTAAACTACCTGGTACAACGAGCGCCATCTCTTTTTGATATTGGACGATCGAGTAGATCTTTGAGAATTATTAATTCTTGAGCAAAATTTTAGGCGGGCTAATGAAACAATGTAACAAATCATTAGAAATCTTGAAAGTTTTTTTTGGGTGATCTACCTCTGTGTGAAATTTCGCTCATAATTATTTGAAAAACGCCATGGAAGATCTTTATAACTCCAAGAATATCACTTTTATTGAACTCCCTAGTACCACAATCGCCATCTCAATGTTGACACTAGGCGAACGCGTAGATCTCTGAGAATTATTAATTATTGGTCATTCTTTCAGGAGGGTTAATGAACGGATATAAAAATTAATGCCGGAACATTTATTGCTGGGAAAAGTTTATACACAACGAGGTTCGTAGTTTAGAAGGATTGTATCATTAACCAAGCCAATGGGTGAAGCTTGACTATTTAAGCTTTGAAAAACTAAAATCTTGAGGTACAGTGTTGTGTGCTGTTTCTTTGAAAGAGCGCCATCTTGATATAAAAACTACACGAACTAGTAGTTATCTAAGAAGTATAGAATCTGGAGCATACTTTTAGACTTGTAGAAGGTTGGCATATTAAAACATAAATTATTATAGGACTACTTATTAATTCCAAAGTGCTCCTTTTTGTTTTACAACGAGCTCCATCTTGGTATTGACTTTCAATTACCAAAAGTCTTGGTGTTGCCCGAGATATTCGTGAGAGCAAAATTCATACAATTGAAATCAGAAGTAGATTTTATAAAACCCCCATGTCTAAATGAACTCAACAATAACACTGACTAGTTTGAGACTCATAAAAACGGCACCAAAATTTCGCACATTGAGGATAGTCCCTCATAATCCTCAAATATAGGTGGCGTTATTATTGTTTTTCAAACTTTCAGACAACACAGTGTAATTTAGAGGCGAGCCTTTAAAAAATGATACCAGTGTAAAATCCTCAAATGTAGGTAGCGACATATGGGATTTTATATAGAAGAGATAATTTTAAAGGACTGCCACCTAGATTTGACATTTTTGGTAGCACTTTTTTTTCTGTAGGAGTTCTCTCCAAGCTAAATTTACAGTTTTCTGTTTTTCTAATTTTACCGCTAAGAAGTACAGGGACACAATTATTAACTGTCAAGCTCCAGCGAAACATTTTAAGGAGGTCCTTTTCAAAAATTACTACCAGCTATTAATTAATTAATTTATTTTTGATAAATAAAAAACGACACCAACATTTCGTAAAGTAGTTATAGTTCTTGCTACGAATATCATCCTCAGATGTAGGTGGCGGTGTAGTTGCTTTTAATAATGAATTGTTAAAATTCTAATTTTCAATGTTCGCTTCAAAGGTAAGCATTTCAAGATAATCGACTTGTCATACTCCTAGATTCCAGTGTCGGTTTTATTAATTATTATTTAATTAATTATTTAATTTAATTTGGACAAATAAAAACGACACCAACATTTTGTAAAGTGGTTGTAGTCTTTGCTACTTATACGAGCCTCAAATGTAGGTGGCGGTGTAGTTGCTTTTGATAATGAATTGTTTAAATTCTAATTTTCAGTGTTCGATTCAAGGGTGAGCATTTCAAGATAATTAACATGTCTGTCATACTCCTAGATTCCAATGTCCATTTTAAATATAAGCTTTAAAAAAGGTGCCAGGACAGATCCTAAAATGTCATTATATAGCTTCCAAATGTTGGTACAAGTAACCCATGCTAAACAAATGAAAATGACATCAATATTTCATAAAGTGATCATAGTCTCAGATAATTGTGTGATCCTCAAATAATGGTGGCATTAAAATCGCTTTTGATAATGAATTGTTAAACTTCTAGCCTCCAATTTCTAAAGTTAGGTACTTTACAAATTTTGATCTCATTCACCTATGTTATACCTATATAAACGACACCTGCATTTTGTTAAACGTGCACAGTATAGCTACTTACAGAATGCTCAAATATAGGTGGCGGTACAGTTGCTTGTGATAGTGAATTGTTGAACTTATAGACCTCAATATCGGATTCGAAGGTAAGTATATTAAAAAATTATCCCATGTACCTATTTTATATCCACATAAAACACACCCACATTTTGTAAAGGGGTGAAAATCTCTGTTACATATTGATAATCTCAACTACTTACAAAACCCTCAAGTATAGATGGCGCTTTAATAGTTACTTCTTATGATTTATTAGCTATATATAATTTCTGATTAATTTTAAACATTTCAAAAAATTCAATTTAGACACAAAAAACTATGCCAAATCTTCGTATAGTGACGATAGCTTCTACTACTATAAGTATTCTCAAATAAAGGTGGCGGCAAGGCTGTTTTTGATAATGGCATGTAAAACTTTGAAACTACCAATGGACAAGGAAGCATTTCAAAACTTGTTATTACAATCCCGTCGTCACGTCATCTTAATTTTCATGGGAATCTTTGCTAATTACCCTGGTCTCGAATTTTCCTAATATGTGGAATTTTCGGTTTAATCCCGTCTTTCTATTCCTCCGCCTTTGTTTTTTTTTTTTTTTTTTTTTTTTTTGGATGCTAGAGAATTGGTGGAACTAGGATAAAGACTTCGATATCTTCCTTCAACGGCAATTCTACCAATTAGTGTTTCGAATTATTTCAAATAATTTACTCTACTTCTAATATGTATCACAAAATTTATTTCCAAATTATTCTTGACTTTTCCGTTGATATTGAAAATGCCTGCATTAACCTTTGTTCAAATAAACATTCGATTTCCTTAAAAATCGAAATTGCTGGAAGTGAAACTGAATGGTTAAGAATAATTTTCAGGTAGGCAAAAAAAAAACATAACAAAACGGAACGACCTTTGTAACCACACCTGGCTATAATTCTTGCCAAAAAAAGTCTTTGTCATAAACAAAGAAAACAACAAAACCTACATTTGAGTCAGTGTCGTTGGGCTTAACTTTTTGGAGAGATACGAAAACGATGGCAAATGTGTTACAACTGTCATGGGTCAGCTCGGACAACAAAGTTTGATATCTGCATACTGTGTGTGTGGAACCCACCCATTTTACGCGCTATGACAGCTCAAACAACATGTGGTCGTGGTTTGGGCGAACAACCGAACGACCACAGTTGATCTGACTGTTTGCATGGGTTGCAGTTGTAAAAGGACGTTTGTTGGCTTTTTAAACTTTTGATAAAAAACAATAGTAGGTTTTTTGTTTTTGGCCAGCCACATTTTATGGCATGATTTTTGCGGAGGGTAATACGATCATTTGCCATTTCCGTTTCTTAAATATGTGTCAATATGACCCACATATTTTAAAGGATTATCAACGAAATACAGAATTGTAGAAAACCGAAAAATAACGTTGATTATTGTTGTTGCTCGTTTTTTGCCTTGACCGCGGGCCACTCATGGTGCTTTATTGGGAGAGAAGATAATTGATTTATGGATTTCTGTAGCAGAAACTGCATGTATTGGAGCTTTTGTTTGAATAGCTTATAGAGTGGTCCGGGCATATGGATGGAGGTATCTTGCAAGGGGGGTTGGATGCTGTTTACTTAGCAGTGTTATAAATTAACAGCAAAATCATGTTCTTGACACAACAAAAACAAATAAAAAATGCGGATGACTGTTGTTGGTGAAACACAGGACTTTCGTTTTTATTGGGGTCACTTAATTAATGCGATAATTAATCAAGCCGCTGTATTTTCATTTTTTTTGTCTTAAATCATTTGACACTGAAAAGAAAAACATTTTGTGTTTTTTAATTGAGATTTGTAATAACTTTGCTGGCATTTATCACAACAATGGCCGAAAATTTGGAACAAAAAATGAAAACACACCCCAATCAAAAGTAGGTCATCATCATCATCATCGAATCTCAGAAAGAATGCATTTTTAAGCCTTCCATTCATGATTTTCTGTTGGGAACACGCAAGGGCCTTTTCTTTTGTTGAATTTATAAGATCCCCTAAAAAAGAGGAAAAAAAATATTTATAAGAACTACAACTCATCATCATCAGCTCCACCATGTCTTGGCTGTTATCTGATATTTTCTTGTATTGTTAGCTGCCAATTTAAAATGACACTTGAAAATAATGCACTTAACAAAACAAGAACAGGATAATGCAAAAAGATTTCTTCATTTGTAGATTTCTTTTTTGTTTAAAAATATCTGTCAATTTTACAATACTCCATTGCAACAATGATTGATGACAGTGGTGTCTTCGAAAAAATGCTGATCATTTGAATCGAAACAGGTATGAGTTTTGGAATTTTGTTGGAACATCCCATAATTACCTGGTAGCCTTAATCCATTTTACAATTTGTAAATTTTAATTGCTCGGAAAAAAGGAGAAATATTTGAAAACACTGAGGAATTGTGGAGAACACTGGTCAGGAAAATCCTATTGTGTTAAGAAGGTGGAACCACCATTTCTATACTCTGAGATTCAAAGTTTTAATACTCTGAGATCCAATGTTTTAATACTCTGAGACTTAAGCAATTTACTGCTCCGTTTTTTGGATCGATTGAAAGTTTTAGACAATGTCTGTGGGATTAGAAGTATAAAATCGCCGAGTATTGTTGGAATGACTGGAAAGATGTATAAATTCACATGGAATATACTCTTGGCTCGTACATTCAGATTACCGTAAGAAGGCTTTTGCCCCAATAAAAGTAAGGGTTGCTCCTCATCCGCTCGGGGGACAACAACAACTCGCCTACATTTCCATTCACGCATCCAGTAAACTGGGACGAGTCCGAGCCAGCGCACTCGTGATTTACAGTCACCTGAAGAATTTCGGAAGGATCCTGACCCGCAACGAGGCTTGCATCTTTGGTACAGTGCTTGGAAAAGTTCTGAAAAGTATTATTATTTCCAGCTTTGTGGAAGTATATCATAATCATCAAATATAGGTAGCGTTGTAGTTGCACATCAAACTTCTATGCTTCAGTGTGACAAGCATTTCAAAAAATTGATACCATCGGTATAATCGTTTTATACCCTCAGCCATATAGCTAGAGAGGGAATATATCATTTAATACGACCAAAACGTGCCTCATCGAAATAGCAGTTTTAGAACCTAGTTCTCTTTGGACCAAATCCGTTTCAGGGCATTTGGAGTCGATATAGCGATGTCCGTCCGTCTGTCGCGCTGGCTGGTGCTCACGATAACTCTCGAAGAGAGTTTACTATTTGGTCAAAACATGGTGCATCGTAATATTATTATCAAACATAGATCGAGTTCGAAGATGGGCAATATTAGTCTACTCCTTTTGGTACCTAACCCCCCCCCCCCCAAAGGTCGAAATTTTCAAAAAAAAAAAAAAGTAAAAAACCTGTAAGTTCGGCCGGGCCGAACTTTGAATACCCTCCACCATTTGAAACGAATTTGGCAATTCTCAAAAACAACAAAATCCGTTAAAACTTCTGTTAAAATCGTAAAAATACCGAATGTAGCTATTATATTAGGGTCATGAACCTGCGTAGGTAACATTTGTCATAAGCCATTACAATGTTCAAATGCGAAACTTAAAAAAAAATCGGTCATAATGTCGATAAAATCAAAATACCGAATATCGGGAGGTACCGTTAAGTGAGTGCTATACGAAGACGTGGATCTGCATAGACAATCATCTGTTACAGGCTGAAGTATCAATAATGGACTTCAAATACCAAATTTGAAACAATTCCGGTGAAGAATTCGTTAAAATAATCAAAATACAGAATATTGGGAAGTACCGTTATATGGGGGCTATACGAAGACGTGGACCTGCACAGACAATTTTCTGTCTTAGGCTGTAGTATCCATTACGAACTTCAAATACCAAATTTAAACCTATTCCGGTGAAAAATGTCGATAAAATCATCAAAATACAGAATATCGGGAGGTACAGTTATATGAGGGCTATACCAAAACGTGGACCTACATGGCCCATTTTCAATACCAAAAGTCCTGCAGACATAACATACATTTGAGCAAAATTGTATCAATCTACTTCAATTCTTTCGGAAGCTAGATTGATGTCCACAGACGGACAGATGGACGGAAATCGATATATAATTTTATGCTGATCAAGAATATATATACTTTGTGGGGTATAAAATGTGTATTTCGATGACAAACTTAATATACCTTCCATACTATGATGGAGGATATAAAAGGATATGTTTTACTCCACAGAAAGGGAAAGGATAATCCGATTTAGCTCCAACTCTGAAAATCCTAATATTCGCATCAGTGCTAGGTCAGATGCGAAAATGGACAATATCGGCCACTCCTTCAAGTACCTCCCCCACAAAGGGACAAAATTTTGATCAATTATAAATCTTATAAACTGCGTAGTAACAGCCCGATTGTCTTCAAATTACACACATCACAATATTTTTATTAATCCAAGATCTGGTGTGAGAATGGGATATATCGGTCCACTCCTTCTAGTGCCTCCCCTATTAAAGTGTCAAAATTTTGAATATCCATAAAGCTCATAAAATGCGAAATTAACATTCGATTTCATTCAGACCTGGTACATCTCAATACTTCCATCAAGATCAGTCATAAATATGGTAGAGATCGGTCCATCTCTTCTTTTTCATAGTCTTGAACCCTATGTGGGGGAATCAAGACTTTAAAAAAACAAAACGTTCGAAGAAATCGGAATAACCTTTTTTGCTTGCAAAAGATCTGTTTTGAAGATGATATATATCTGCGAACCCCTTCTGTTTCGTCACTCACAAAGGTCATAACTTGCGAAACAAGTCAGCGATTCTTTACAATTCGCTACATCTAAATATTTTTCTCAGCCAGAAACCTGGATATAAATGTTCGATTTTTTATAATTTTGACAATACCAATGAATCTGGTCCATCACGCACATTTTAACATTTTCCAATAACATTAAAATTTGACATTATTTTATATGAACATATACAAGAATCCTTGATTCTTCCCCATAACCCTAAAATTCTCTTACTCCTCATTATTTCAACGCCAAAATATCCAACTCCCTTTCAATTTCTATTTCACGAATTTCAAAAAAGAAGTATATTGCTTTTCGTTTACCTTATCTCTGAAAGTGATCTTGTCTTGATTTACACGCATTTCATATTCCTGCTTCTCGTAGGGCTTTCTGATGGACAGGTAGCCAGCCAGCCACTCACTCAGTCAGCCAGCCAGTCATTTGGTTAAGAAGAACATCTAATAAAAAAATACAAAACCACAAAATGAATGGTTTCTGGGCAATGGTAATGATTCAGGGTTAGATGTTGGATGTTTTGTTTTGTTGTTGTATTTGGAAGAAGTTCGAAGTTTCGCTGTTAATGTGCACCTCACATGTCAGACACGCTTACACATCGACGACATTCATCTATTTAACGCAACGGCAGTGCTACCAAAATGGCGTGGGTTTTGGATTCGTATAGAGTGATGGTGCCTGGAGTATTCAAATTGTCTCTCAGTCCGTCCTCCCATTGGAGTGTCTATTCACATGTATCTTGATGTTTTTGTTGATATCTTGTTGTGTATAGTCAAACTGTCACATTGATGAATTTATAAAGGTGTCCAACATAAAATGTATGGCTGGATGTTTAAAATTGTCAAAATGACAGTTTTGGAGAATCTTTCATTCTGCTCTGAATGGCAGGCAAATCTGAAAGATTTACAACTAGATTGTGCTTCATTTTTTTGAATTTGTTGACATAATCACACCAATGGCTTAAATGAAAATTTCAATAATGCCTGCAAGGATATTACTCATCAGAATTATGATTAGTCTCTCAAAATCAAGGAAAAAATAGTGCTGTGTCATTTTTTTAGGGAACAATTGAGGACCTATTTATTTCGGGAGAATTGCTGCAAGATCTCTTGTATAGGTTCCTTCGAGGGTATTTTGTATAAAAAAAAAACAAGTAAAAAAGATGTAAGTTCGGCCGGGCCGAACTTTGAATACCCTCCACCATTTGGTACAAATTTGACAATTTTCAAAAAAATTAAATCCGTTAAAAAATTCTGTTAAAATCTTAAAAATAACGAATGTAGCCGTATAATAGGGTCTATACGACGATGTGGACCTGCATAGACAACTCTTGTCATAAGGCATTAGAATATTCAATTGCGAAATTTGAAAAAAAAATCTGTTTATAATGGAGGTACCATGGCGTTTATAAAACGTGGACCTGCACAGACAATTTTCTGACATAGGCTGTAGTATCAATTACGAACTTCAAATACAAAATTTGAAACAATCCCGGTAAATAATGTCACTAAAATCATTAAAATACCGAATATCGGGCTTACCGTTATATGGGAGCTATACGAAGACGTGGACCTGCACAGGCAATTTTCTGTCATAGGCTGTAGTAATCATTACGAACTTCAAATACCAAATTTGAAACAATTCCGTTGAATAATTTCGCTAAAATAATCAAAATACCGAATATCGGGGGGTATTGTTTATGGGGGCTATATGAAGACATGGACCTGCACAGACAATTTTCTGGCATAGACTGTAGTATTCATTACGAACTTCAAATACCAAATTTGAAATAGTTCCGGTAAATAATGTCTCTAAAATCATCAATATCGGGAGGTACCGGGCTATACGAATACGTGGACCTACATGGCTCATTCTCTGTCTTAGATTGTGGCATCTATTACGAACTTTAAATATCAAATTTGAAAAAATTCCGGTAAATAATGTCGCCAAAATCATCAAAAGACCGAATATCTGGAGGTACCGTTGTATTGGGGCTATACGAAGACGTGGACCTACATGGCCCAATTTTGAATACCAAAAGACCGGCAGACATAATTAGTCTAAAATCTAAAATGTATATTTCGAGGTGTTAAAAACGGAATGACACATTAATATACCCTCCATACTATGGTGGAGGGTATACAAAATGGAAACTATGGTTGTTTTCTCTTTCAAATTAATTTAAAATCTCTATTTTTTTAAAAATAACAGCTATTTGAATTTATCCTATATTTTTCCTATTCCTATTTGTATCTATTGACAAACCCTGCTTTCTTTTTTTCCAATTTGGCCAGCAAATGACAAACATACATTATGTATAAATACCTGTCTCTGCACAGAGCCCTTACCATTTCGCTCCAAAACTCGTTTCCCTCTTCCAACATATGAGGAAACCTGTCATGATAAATTTGAAAATTTCAAATTAAAAACACCACCTGATCGATTATGAAAATATCAAATTTCATTCGTTTTTTTCAACTCAGGAAAACACCCCTTTTTTCTATATCCAATCATTAGGGTTTCACATTCAAATGAAGTCTCCTTCAGGTGCTGCACTTGCACGAAGGGTGTATCTTTTCATAACCTATAACTGCACTTGTATCTCAAATTCTCACTTGTTAGATAAACAAATGAGAGGAATAGAAGAAAAAAAACCCTGCATGCCAACCTGTCGATTTCTGGTAGGCAAACAAATGGCTCTCTAACATGCACCTTATTCTAGTTTCATTGTTTACTTCTTCTTCTGCCAACAAAGGATCTACAAAGCAACTCCTTAGAATACAAAAAAAAAGAAAATCTAATAACAAACGACGATAAGAGACAGGTGTAACCTGGCATTACAACAACCTTAAGATCTAATGCCAGCAACAACCAACAATCTTAGCAATCTCTAATATCTACCCTTGTTTCTATTGTTTTTCTCCTAGATTGATGATAGATAAGATATCGAACAACAGCAACAACAACAATGCTAATATCAAGCAATTAAATATAGGCTCTTCATGCCAAGTTTCTTTTTGGGAACACTCCCTTATTAGCGAAAGGAAACAAGGAAGACAATTTTCTCTTGGGGTCTTTTCTCTCCTTTTCGTATTGTCCATGTGTCATCATTTCTGTGCAAATAGGGGATTGTCTGTTTGTTTCTTCGGGGATTTCCATTCAAGATCACTGAACTGTTTACTTTGGTTGGAAAAAAAGGTGAAGTTCGTATCGAACTAACCCTGCACCAAACACACGTTGAAAGTGCGCTAGGCACAAGGACATCATGGATAGATTGTTTTGCAGACGTTACAAAATTTTAGGGACTGGTCATTTGGAATGTTTGTGTAAGGATTCTTCGTTCTAGAAGGAATTAAACACATATTGTTTTAAATCATCCACCATGAAAAGGTGTTATACTATGCAGGCAACTATTTTCCATCGACAAATTTCTTTTGTTTTCCTTCATTTTTGTTTCCGTTTGGCTTCCTTAAAAAATACAATCAGTACCTCATGATAAGGTTTTTAAGAGTTTTAAGAACATCTAGAGTCTAGAAAAAACATTTATAAGTTAATTATTCGAGGTACCTTAAGAAAGGACATCAAAATTTTCTTGGCTCAGAAAGGACATTAAAATTTCCTTGGAAGGAAAAATCCTTTTTCTACGCAACCGTGATTTGATAAAGTGGAATTTCTAAAAAAAAGGTCCTTTTAAGCATCCTTTTTGTAGGAAAATGATATCATATTATCATATCACAGTAAGGTCAATGACGGCAGAAAAATGGCATCAAAAACGAACCTTCTTCATATGGTTAGAAAAGGGCCCTCAAAACACCTCATTTCTAAAAGAGAGTCTCTCTTCTAGAAAGTTACCTTTAATATTATATACATAAGAAAGATTGCTTACCAGCATCACCATCTGCAAAGAGACCTTAAAAAGTCTTCAAATTCTCCACGAAAGGGTCATTTAGACTCACTTTCAAAAATATGTGGTCTTTGCAATCACCCTTTCTTCATTACAAGGTACACCGAGGCAATACTTCTCTAAGTATGCATTTTTACCCTAATAACAGATGTTTCGCTTCTTTAATAAAGTGTTCCCATTTCTAGGAGAAAACAATTCCCAGATAAAGTGTCCCTTTTAGTAAGAAAATGTGCTTAAAGCAATCTCTTTTATAATAACAGTATCTCCAAAACAGCCACTTAAAGTGGGGCACAAAATAGTGCCCCAGAAAATCCCCTTTCTCTAATAATAGATTGTTTTCTCCCAAACAGGAACCCTTTCCTTTTTAAAACGCCTTAAAGAAGCTATCTTTAAAAGCTCAATTTCTCATCATAGCTCCCTTTATGTGTTAACGTACCTGTATACTATAAAAAGGATTTTTAAACTCCCTTCAAAAGAGTATTCTTCTAATAAAGATCCTTTAAATCACCCATTCTCTGCCATAATATCCGTAAAAGCTTCCTTTCTCCATAAAGAGCCTTTGAAAAATCCCCTTACTCAAGAAAAGGGTAGTTATTAAACGCTTTTCACAGAGTGGGAACTTGAAAGAATTTTTCTTTAACAAGGGATCCTTCAAAGAAAGAAAGATTCAATAAAAGCTTTCTTTTTTTAGGAAGTGTCCATTAAAGGAATCCTTTTCTAAAGAAAAGGACCTTAATATAAAAGTATTCTGAAAAAATCCTTTCTCTAGGATATGGTTATCAAAAGAACCTCTCTAGAGAGGGTCTCCACGAGTTTCTCTGTGAATAGGGCATTAAACCACTCTTCTCTTAAAAATACGAAACAGTTATTCAAAACATCCTTTTCTTACGAGATTCCTTCTAAAGGCGTTTTTTCTCCTAAGGGGGGCTCTTGAAATCACTCCTTCTCTTATGAAAACTTCCTTTAAATGAAGGGTCCTTAAAGGCAACCATTCTCTAGAAAATGATTGTTATGAACATTGTCTCCACACCCTGCAAAAAATCTTATCTAAAGCAGGTCCTTATAAAGGGCCCATAAAAACATCCTTCATTCCAGAAATTGTCTTTAAGACACTTTTTTAAGAAAGGTTCTATAAAGCTAGCTTTGTCTGTAAAGTTTTGTAAAAAACCCTATATTTTGCTAAGACAATGTCCTTTATTCTGGGGAGGATCTTAAAATAGCGTTCATTTAATAACATTAGCTCGAAAGCATGCAAATGACCTCAAGACTCCCATTCCTCTTGTGCTTAGACAAAAAGCTCTCTAAGAGAAGATCTTTAGTAAACTAAGAAAGAATACGTAAAATCAGTATTTTTAGTCCAAGAAAGGGTCCTTAAAATAGTCCTTAAATACTCTTTTTTCTAAGAATATGTGTATAATACACCATTTTTTGAAGACGACGCATATTTTTGCTGTAAAAGGATCCTTAAAATCATAACTCCACCTCGAAAGGATAATAAAACACACATTTTTATTTAATTAACCTTAAAAGAATATTTCCCTAAGAAAGGGCTTTAAGTCCAACTTTACCTAAAAACTATTCCTTAAAGGCAACTCTTCTCAAAATAGAGTCCTTAATGGAACCGCTTCCCTAAAAGTGGATCATTCTAGTAACTAATTTCTTAAGAAGGGTCCCTAGAGACATTTCTTCCTTTCAAAAAAATGCACTACCCTATTGTCTAGAAAAGGTTCTTCAAGGAAAGATCTTGAAACACGCCTTTTTTAAAATATTGTCTTTAATGCTTCCGATAAGAATGGGTTGTTAAAACATATATCATCTTAGAACGGCTCCTTGAAACACACTTTTCTCGACTCATCTTTCATATACCACCTTCTAACCTTAAGAACGGGTTTCTAAATTTACACTTTATGTATGGAAGGTCCATAAAAATTGCATTTTTTTTAATGAAAGGTCACCAAAATCGGTCTTTCTTTAAAGAGGGACCCTCAGATCACGCTCTATAAAGGCCCCTCGAATTTATTGTTTACAAGGAAGGGCCTCCAAATCATCTTTTCTCAAAGAGGATCCTTGAATCTACATTTTCTCTACCAATTACATTTCTAGTTCAACCACGATTACCCTAAGTCCTCCACACACTACCCATTGTAATTTCCATTACATCTCCCGCCAGAATGCATTACACTTGTCTCTCATTTCAAATTGATTGATTTGCTACCAAAAAACAAAAAACGAACAAAGAAAATAATTATTTTTACATTGGCAGACCTTAAGGGCATTCGGTATTGTTCCAGGCATGGTCGATTAAAAACGAAAATAAGGAAAACTAGAATTGGCAATTGAGGATTTCTGTGGAGCTATTTAACATACGACGAGGCAGGCAAATAAAAAACCTTTTTTTTTCTTCAATTCCCACGCATTCAAAATTAATCCTTTTTGATATGCCATGAACGCACGATCGAACAAAATGTCTAAAAGATAGGCTATGAAAACAACAACACCAACACGAAACCCCAAATGACGATGACACATTGAATGGAATGGATAGATGGTTGGATGTGTGTCCCTTTACAACAGGCATTGATATATTTGTTCTTTTCTCTTCTTCTTTTGCTTTAACTGGGGATGTTCCGTGGTTTTGCAAGACGCACAAAATGTACGGGTCTGAAGCTATTTTGTTGAATATTCGAATCCATGGAAAATCTATTTAAACCCTAATAAAATCAAATTCGAAATACTCACGTATCGACGAAGCGGAGTTGTATGGAACCCTTCGCTGGTCTTATGAAGACACCATAAAAGATGGACAGACAGCTTTGTCGACAAGTCCGCAATGGACTGGCATAGAAAACAGTGCCAACAGCTGTCAAATGATTGAAAGCCCTGAAACCCAGAAAAACAATCGAATCATCAGAAGTAGGGGACCGGGCAATTCTTTTGCATTTTTTTTTTTGTGTTTGAAAAGGAAACTGCGTAAACGCATTAACATTGTTGCGCGATGAGCAGAGAGCCAGCATTTTAGTTGGTGGTGTTTGTTGCTGTGTGCAAGTGTTACACAAACCTGTAATTACGCGCTCACGATCGCTTAACGTTCAAATTAACAAATGTTTTGTTCTCTGAATTTCCCCCCCCCCCCCCCCCCCCCACACTCATCCCTATTCCAGCAATCTAAGACACAATGTCGGGATCTAAGCAAATTATAATGGGGAAGGTATTGCCTGCTGTGTCCGTCCTCTCATTCTCCGCTCTTTTATTCATTCATGCATCTGTGGCTTGATTATGCGTCGTGATTGATTCCCACGTTATGAAATTTTGTTGTAACGCAATTTTGTAGCGTTTTGTGAGTGATTTTCTAGAAGGGATAGTGCAAAAAGGGTTTGAATTTTCACACGCCTATTTTTCTGCTCCCTCCGCTGCTACAAAGCGATGGGGAGAGAGAGAGAGAGAGATCAATATAATATTGAATTGCTGTTCGCTATGGAAAGGTGTAATTTCAAAGTATTTAAGGTAATTGCGGGTTCTATTTAATGAAAGGATTAATTTAGGAAATTGGAAGCTGTCAATGAGGTTATGGGGAAGGGGGATAACTTATTGAAGGGTGATTTAAGTGCGCTGTGGGTATTGAAAATGGAAATAATTGTGAGCACATATATCTATTTTTTTGTCTTGCATATTGGAAAGTGAAAAGAGATGTTTAAAACAATTATCTGTCAAGGTTCTCAGCCGCAGATTCTTGAAAAAAAAAATATTCAGAATATTCACAATATTTTGTAATATTTTGAAGAGTCATCAAAAGTAGACTGTCGATTTTTGTTCTTCATTGGAGGAAAACTGCTATGGAGGAAAACTGTTGAGATGAAAAAACAGCAACCAACTTCAGACTGCTGTCATTTCAAAGCCACTCGTCCGACAGGTGTTAAAATTATTCCAGTGACAGCTCATTATACTGTTTCCAAGCGTACAAAAACATTTTGGTGGTAATTTTCCAGAAAAAAAGTTATTCGTGATGGAATTCAAGCGGGATAGTGTGATTTATTTATATTTGGGCGGCAAACCACATGTGGCTATCGTTAGAGATCTCCAGCATTTAAATGTGAATAACTCTTTTGTGTCTCGTACCATCGCTTGTTACCGTGATACTACTGGTAGCGTATCCCGACAACAAGGAAGTGGACGAAGGAAAACAGCAACATCAGCAGAAATGGTTCGAAAAGTAAAGAAGCGACTTGATCGAAACCCGCGTCACATTGGCCGAACAAATCGCAATTTTCCATTCGGCAAATATTGAAAAATGAGTTCGGGGTAAAGTCATTGCAATTCCAAAAAGTGTAAGAACTTACACCGCAACAGAAAGAAAATAGACTCAAAAGAGCAAAAGTGTTGCTTCGCTTGGCCGATAGTGATGACCTGCCGAATTTGGTTTCCACCGATGAGAAGAGGTCAGCTGAAAACATACGCCTCCTGTTGGTCATCAGAACTCAAGCGCGGTTATGGTGATGATGTGGGCCGCCATAACAGCCGATGGTCGCTCTCCGCTCGTATTAATCGACCGCTGTATCCGAATAAATGCCGAATATTATTGCGAAAATATTCTGGAGGGTGTATTAAAGCCTTAGACATGCAAACATTTTGGCCGGAGACCTTGAGCATTCCAACAGGACCATCGCACACAGCACGCGTCACCTAAGAATTGTTAGAAAATGAGGTTCCTCGCTTCGTTTCACGCCCACAATGGCCACCAAAATCTCCGGATACCAATCCGGCAAGGTTGGCACTAAAAAATACCAAAGTGTCGATCACCTCAAATGAGCGCTTCGCCGGTTATGGGACAAAATTCCGCAGAGCAACATTCAGGCAGCGTGTGACGGTTTCATTGGCTGTTTGAAGGCCATAATTCGTGCCAACGGTGGCTAATTCGAACAAATCTAAATTTATTATAAAATTTAATACTATTTCCGACATTTTTTGCTTTCATAAAATAAAATTTAAAAAGAAATGTAAAAATGATGCCTTTCGACTTTGCTGCAGGTTTTTTTTATCTCACACTGTATTATGGAATTTTATGCCAATTAATATTGCAGAACATTGTGATTTGCCACAATCTCGTTTAATGCGATTTAAAGGTTTCCCCCTTTTTTTGACCATAATCAGATACATCCTTCAATTTCTTGCTCTCTTTAAAAAGTTTCTTGAGATTTACAAATATTTTTGGTGTTAGAGAATTTGAAACAATTCCAATATTACGCCATTGAAAGCTTCTTAATATCTCTTACAACCAAGTTACCTAACAATAATACTTTTGAACAACATTTTATTAAATATTGAGCAAAATATTCATAATAATAGTGTTCAAACCAAGCCTTCTCCCAGACATAACATATAATTAAGTCTTAAAGAAACAATTACAAGTGCAGTTCATGCCAAATTGATCTGGTTGGTATACATATGTGAGGAGAATCACCTTCCTAACAGCAACTTAATTGCCCAATTGCTAAATATTACTTGGACTTCTTTGTATGGATTGCTTGGCGGCAACTGGGTTTCCTGATCGCTAATCACATGATTCTTTCTCACTCGACGTTGGATTTTATCAAACGTAAATCTTGTTGCGTTTTTTCTGATTCTATGCCGGACAATCCAAGTTACAATTTACTACCGAATCTATAATTGGAAGCAACCAAGTGGAACTTGTTTGAGTTGTCATTGTGTTGCCGTTGCCGTTGCTGGAGCTCTCCGCCAGACAATAACTTCGCTGGCAAATGATAGCAAATTTATTTTTATGAATAGGCTTAACATGGCTCTAAATTGTGTGACTATAGCTGAATGGCCAATATACACACACACATTTTTTAGAGACACTTGTTGCTGCTCCCAGCTGCAACTGCAAGACCAACAACAACAACAATAATTACTTTGGGGTTTTTGCGCACTACAATAGCGCCACAGCTAACTTACAAAGACAAGAAATGTGTAAAAATGGTTTGCGGTTATTACAAAAAAATTAACAAGTCCGTCAATCATTTTTAAGAGGCAACGCAATGGAGACAAAGGAAACGGCTGTTGGCCATGGGTCTGCAATGACTGTGTGATACCTTACCAAGTGAATTTAATAAGATATTAAAAAAAATATTATTTACGGTGGAAATATAGATTTCTCTTCTTTGGTGACTTATAGTAAAATTTGATGAAGAATAGTTTTGTCTTTGACGTCATTCTTCTAAAATGATGTTCTGCATACGATTTTCACAGAAATTCATACAGAATCGGCTTTAACTCTAAAATGTGTTTCTAATATACTTGTTACGACCCCGAAAGAAAGTTTTTAATCCTATTAAAAAAGACCAAAAAAGTCCCTTTTTTGACACGCAATAAGGGCTAAAGGGTTTTCTCAAAAAATATTTCTGTTATTTTTATCTGCAATACTGCCGAAGACACCCATATTAAAAAGTAAATCAATCATAGTAAGAATGAATGGTAGTATTTTCGAGGCATAGATGGAGCTCTATTAACTTATTGTACTGAGACTGAGAATCGTTTTGCAAGTTTTGTGACGTTACAAGACTACTTCTCTTTATCAATATTCACAGCAGATTAAATATTGATTCGCCTTGCAACGTCACTAAACATACAAAAATTTATCAATTTTGCACAATAAGTTACATTGAGCGCCATCTATAACTCAATAATAATGTTGCTGATTAATAGCATGATTCTGTCTAGGGCATACTTTTAGGAGCCAAAATAAATGCGGCATAAGAAAATGTCGAATATATGTAAATTTCATTGATTTCCTTCATTTTTTAGTCTTACACTGTCTCACATTTAATTAACCATTTGTAGAGTGCAAATCAAGTACATTTAAAAGAGTAATCCATAAAATTTACGCATTGAATATTTATATTTATATACAGTGGGATATCATGCAATACAATAGCAGGGAATGGTTCAAAACTCAGATTTGGACTAAGAATAAATAAGAGTGGAATATTGTCCGGCACATGGGGCCATATTACTCCCCTATGGCTCCAATGTGAGGAGGCGAATATCTTACCATATACTTGTATGAGAAGAGGATCGACCCGAGTTGGCCAATGACAAGTCGACCCCCCACCCCCAATTTAGAAGGTGATCTTAACACATAGATATATGAAGAGACTAAAGGCGTGAGATCTGCTTGACTAAAGACTGTCATTTCAGGACTTTATGTAACAGCAGTTGGGATGCAACAACAATAAACTGTTTTCGGTTAAATTTGGCCTGTTCCAGAACTGCAAGACTGTTAAGGTTTTAATTCGATAACCGATTTTTTCCTTTATAATATCGAAGAAAATTGCGAAACTAGTAGATCCTGTCAGGTACTGGAACAGAGCAATTGTTTTATTCCTTTCAAACAGGTGGGTTATATTAAAGAGTCAAAAATATCAAGTATTGCATACTTTCAGGCTCGAATAATTGAAAGTAGGTTATGGTATTTATTTTCTAAGTCCAAATTATAGATAATAGAGAGCAAAATTCGACTTTTATGCTATTTTATATTATCTTTGACTAAAAACTCAACTTTTCACCCATCAATTTTTCTCAAGAAAATAAATCGTGGTCCACGACTTCGCTCCCGAACTGAAGTCGACAAAAGTCAACTCCGATATTGGATTTTTTTCTTGGTGGGTAGATTCATCAGCAGCGTAAAGGACTGGCCTATACCTCTTGTTGGGGTTAACTTAAGTGAAGAGGTCCAACACTATAAACATCTTAATTGTTGCATACTTCCGGCCAAACGTTGATTTCAACCAAAAATTAATGTTCGTCAAATTGAAAGTCGATTACAAAAATCCTAATTTTGCCTGAGGTAAAAAAACACTTTTTGTTGATCCTGGCCAAGTTTTCCTTCGCAAGAAAAACAAAATGTGCGAAAAAGACTTTGATATTCTTAATGGAACTTTGTAAATGAATAAGTTCAAAACTAAAAACACCATAATTGTTGCATACTTTCTGGCTTATATGAAACATGAAAAGTTGTCGAAAATTAATGTTTGATAAATCAAAAGTCGATTATGAAAATTTTACTTTTGCTGGTGTTAATAATGGCAGTCACTTTTTATTGATCCTGTCAAGTTTTCCTTTACGAAAAAGCCGAAATATGTGCACTGACTGTTAAAATACTCAATACAAAAAGTCGTTTAATGGAAAGTTGAGCTTTGTAAATGAATCTAAGTTTTGCATGGGATATTTAGTCGAGAGCAAGTCGATTTTAGATTTATGCATTGCATACTTTTTGCCTGGTATACAAATAAAAGGGTTGGCCAAAAGCATATAATCGAAAATTCAAAATCCAGTTTCAAAAAGTCGACTTTATTGAGGCAGATTTATACTTCTGCTTTGATCCCTTTCAGAAAACGAAAAAGATTAATCAATATATCTGAAGGGGAGTTTTGCATCCCTATTATGACCCCAAGTATCGTACACGATTAATTTTAGGAAATTTAGAGGTTTTCCCAATATTTCCCCACAGTGTTGAGATTTTGAGTTTATTTAACAACTTTTCATTAATAAAATTTATATTTACAAATCCATTGTATATACAGAAATTAGATATGGGAACCAGTTTTCTATGCAGTGAAATTTGACAAGGTAAATAACAGAAAATGCAGAGATGGATTACTTAAATGAAATGATTTTACCTTCTTAATTTTACCATCTCTTTGGCTGGCACGAACTTTAATACCCTCTACCATTTGGAAGAATCTATAAAATTTTCAAAAAAAAGCGTCGAAAAATACCTTTTAAATGTAGCATTTAGCGGTAGGTCATTTCGGTTAATAATGTTGCTAAAATCATCAAACTACTGAATATCGGGAGGTACCGTTTTATAGGGGCTATAAAAAGAGCTGGACCTGCCTACTCAATTTTTTTGTCATATGCTGTAATAATTAATTTCGAACTTGAAATTTACTGGTTACAAACTTAACCTGCCTACTGGCAAAATACACACGTATACAACATTTTAGCCTTGAATCTCAATTCGTTCGAAAGATAGCGTGATTGCAACATACACACAGATATCGCTAAATCGACATGGAATTTTACGCTGATCCAGAATATATATGATTTTTGGGGTCTAAAATGTATATTTCGAGGTGTTACAAACGGAACGACAAAATTAATATACCCTCCATACAATAATGGGGGAAGGATTACTGGGTTAAGTCATACATCCCACTCGAATTGGATATAATTCCCCGATCGGAACTCCAAATGCGTGATTTTTTTCATATAGAACTTATTTTTTGCATATTTTCAATATTTTAGACATTTGCCTAAGCATCTCAATATTGAAAACACCCCTCTTAAAAACCGCATTCCCACAGGTCTATCTGTAGCAAAGCAAATATATGTTAGTAATGCTAACATTCCCAGTTAATAACTCAGACATTAACACAGTCTGGTTAAACGATCAACACGATCATCATGTTGATGGCAAAGTGGCAGACTGGCTACCAGTCAGTCAGTCAGTCGGTCGGTCAGTTAGTTAGGCATATTTACCCAGGCAATTGACAATGGAGTGTTAAAAAGTATTAAAGATCAATGTCCATCGTATTACAAATATGGCAAGATGCAAGAATCAAATGGAGGATGAGACAACTGGCCCGTGCATCAAGAGAATGCCACAGATGAAAAGGATGGTCGGTGGTTTCATTTTGCCCTTTTTTGTAATATGAAACAGAAATGTTTACTTTCGCTGAGCCACCCCACTTAGTATTTAACCTTGACAATATTAACATAAAATTTATGTGACATTTGAAGTGCAAACACGACACACATAAAAATATCGAATGGTATTTGAAAAATGCGATAACAACATATTTCAAATATGTTTTGGGTGTGTGTGTCTTTGCAAGATTATGATTTAATGAAACCAAGTCAAGGCAATTTGTGAAAATCGTTTTTTGGTGGGATTTCGAAATAGGCGCCTTTAAGTGTTTTGTAAGTGGCCAATGGGGTGCTGTCGGTGGTGAACCGAACCGAAGTGTGGGTCTGCGTGACTGAAACAACATTTGTTTAACACGTGATAAATTTGTTGGCAATTAATTGTGACAAAAATAGCAAATTTGTGTTTTAGGCTGATAAACAGCAGAAGGACACCTCCTGGGAGATCACATGGTTGAAAACATGTGTATTTACTGGACATTATTCAAATTTCTGACACTCTTGACATGATTGACAGTTTCTGGGCATTATAAATCATTTGGAAATTTTTAAAGTAATTTTCCTCAATAGTTTCTTTAAATGTAAGAAAATCCATTACAAAGGAGTAGCAACTAAAAATGCATTGAAGCGTTTACAATATTTATTTAAATGCCTACTTTTTTATAGCCATTAAAGACTTCACGCTCAAATGGAATCGCCAAGCATTACTTGTCCATGTCTTTGCGTGAGAATTTACAAAATTATTAACAACCATTCGAACTTTGATGTTAACAACATTATTTGTTTATGGCCAACAGGGGTTTTCACCGGGAACGTCATAAACCAGCCAAGAAAGGGGTTTCCTTTGCTCCCCCTCATTCATTCAACCAAATAAAAAAGAACTCCATAAGTGCAAAAATTAAATTGTTTAAATTCAAATTTGATATTATCTTCATGCCTCTTTGTAAATGGTCAGTAAGTAGTTGCGTTTCAGTGGTTTTGCTTAACATGGAATGGGGGAGGGGGAGCTTCTTTCCTCCGTCAAATGAGTTTCTTAAAGGAAATCGTTAAGGTGGTTGATTTTTGACCAAAAGAAGTTGAAAAAGAAGGTAAGACACTCCCCAAGAAGTGTTCCATCCAAACGATTTCATGCCTTGCATTTTCCTAGGGCGAGTGTGAGAAGTACATCGTTTTAATGGATGTTAACATCATTTGATTAGCAATTGAACTCTTAATTTAAAATAGAATCAATGTAGCATTAAATGAGAAATTAATTTGACAATCAAATCATGGGAATCATTTGGGGCGATATCTTTTTATCAGTGGAGGTTTTTTGGATCAATGGAGGCGGCTAAATACAGACAATACCTTATATCGGTATCATTATTGTCTCCTGTCTCTACTCAATTTCTGGACTAAATTTGGGTTTCCTGGGATTTGATCCTTCTTCCAAATGTTCAATTTATTTGCAGGAAAATTATATTTTTCCTAATTGACTACGAAATGGTTTAGAAATGTGTTTCTGGTTATGTCGCTGCATTAACTACAAAAATGTAAAAATCGTAAAGTTTTCAAAGCAAGCCTTCAATTCTTCTTTACCCTCCGTCACACATAGTACGGAGGAGTTAATCAGCGTTAAATTCTAAGACGCTTTAGTCCTGTCGGTCAGGTTGTCCATTGTAATCAAGCTAAAGTCAAAACGAAAGAGGATAAGAAGCTAAATTTTCTAAATTTTGTACGGATCAGTCACTTGTGTGCCGGCAGTTCAAGTTCAAAGATTGGCTATATCTGTCCCTCCCCACCACACCGATATTCGGTATTTTAATGATTGTAGGCACATTTTTCAATGGAATTGTCTGAAATTCTACACAAACTGTTCCTTCTCAGTACTTTATCACCAGGACGAGAATTGTCTATATAGTTCCACGGCATCCTCTATCTCCCACATAACGGTACCTCCCGATATTTGGTATTTTCATGATTTTTGCCATAGTTTTCAATGAAATTGTCTGAAAATTCACGCAAGTTGTCCCTTTTTAGTAATTTACCCCCTCTAAGAGAATTGCCTACATGGGTTCACGATATCGCTTATCCCCCATATAACGGTACCTCCCGATATTCGATATTTTAATAATTTTAGCGACATTATTCACCGGATTTGTTTCAAATATTTATACTTTGAAGTTCGTAATGAGTTTTACAACCTATGCCAGAAAATTGTCTATGCAGGCCTACGTTTTCAAATACAAGGTTAGATCAAAAAACTTCAAGAAAGTCAAACGCCATAATTTTTAAACTTTTTTTAAATTTTATTGAATGACAGCAAAAATATAAAATTTTAGAATAAGTTTAGATTTGTTCGAATTGGTCACCTTTGGCACGAATTATGGCCTGCAAACGGCCAATGAAACCGTCACATGCTGACCGAATGTTGCTCTGCGGTATTTCGGCCCATTCCCGGCGAAGCACTTGCTTGAAGTGATCGACACTTTGCTATCATTTAGTGCCAACCTTGCTTTCCAAAATACTCCAGACACAATTGTCCAACGGATTGGTATCTGGAAATTTTGGTGGCCATTGTGCGCTGGAAATGAAGTGAGGAACCTCATTTTGTAACCCCTCTTGGGTGGCGCGTGCTGAGTGCGATGGTGCTGAGTCCTATTGGAATGTCCACGGTCTGCGGCCAAAATGTTTGCGTGTCCGAGGCTTTAATACACCGTCCAGAATAGTTTTGCAATAATAGTCGGCATTTATTCTGATGGCACGGTCGATTAATACGAGCGGAGGGCGATCATCGACTGTTTTGGCGGCCCACACCATTACCATGGCCAGCGCTTGAGTTCTGGTGGCCAGCCGAAGGTGCACATTTTCAGCTGACCTCTTTAGCAAGTAATTTTCGTTGTTAATAATCTGCTGGACAACGAATGTTTTCTCATCGGAGACAGAGAAGCCCAAATTCGGCTGTTCGGCAAATTCCACTTTCGGCCAAGCGAAGCAACTCTTTAGCTCTTTTGAGTCTATTATCTTTATTCCGTCTTAATTTAACACATTTTCATTCTAAGCCAAAATCCCCCTTTATAATTCCATTTTTGTAGATAGTGTCAAAGGAAGAAAAATTCTAGATCAAATTTCATTATGAGACTCTGCACAAATAAAAATTGTATTCGTAATATCGGTTCGGTTTGTAGATCCAATCCTCAGAAAAGTTTCGGGTTCTGAGGCCAAACTTCTATAAGTTCCCGCACATTTCAATTTAATTGATGAATCTTCATAAAAATATGTTATTCAGGCATTTTATTAAAGCAGACTTAAAGTATAGGATTTACGTTCCCAACCATTTCTATATAAACATTTTAAATCTTAAAAAAAATATTTCACATAACACCCTATTACGAAATTTCCAAACCCCTGACAAAATTCCATTGCCATTTATTTCGTAATTTACACCCCATTTTCAAAAACAAATTCTTTTTTTTTCTCTTTCTGATGACCCAGTTTCTCTGCCATCAAATCTTTCAATCATATTTGTTTATTGTTTATCTTTTAAATGTCATTGTTAGTGTCGGCCCACAGTATGTGTGTTTGTGCCTTCGTGTGCAACGATTTAATGTTTGTTCTTAATCTTGAAAATTCCACAGGTCGCAGTTATGCCGCACCATAGAAAGTGAAACGTGTTTATTGCCATTGAGACCGGCTTAACATTGCACCACCAAAAACACAGACATACTCGTATATGAAGTGTCAAACTCTTGTCGAAAGGAATACGCTTATGTCCGTGCACACACACTCACACACACACAATGATATATTGAAACGCCCGTACATCGGTCTCATAGTACATCATTGTATTACTTCAAGACTCATGACAAACTTGACATAAGTAAGATACGAATTATGCCATTGTGCTGGAGCTGGTTGGTGGGGCTTGCGCCACGACCATTTTGGGCTACGGGAGAAGCAGCTCAATAATAACAAAAAACAATAATAGAGCAAGCTGCCGGTAACGAAGCTGGTGCGCCTGGCTTGGCGAGTGCTTCGGCGATTGCAGCAAGCACTTCTTTATATTTTATTGTTATTACCATTTAGATAATGAGCGACCTAAATTTCCCGAAACACTATACACAAAAATAATGAAATTAAAATGGAGACGACGACGACGAAGACGACATAGAGACATTATAATTTTGTTGTTGTTAATTTTTCGTTTTTATTTTTAATTTTTTTATGTTAGAATCCACAACAACAACATCAACAGTGCCTAAGAAGTTTTGGAGCAGATACATTTAGTCCAGCAGTCTGAGCAGCTGTCAATCAAAATAGAAAATAAACCTTTAAAAAACATAAAAATCATAAAAAAACAAAATAAAAAACAGCAACAACAACAACTCACAATAAAATAAAAATTAACAACAAAGCAACGAAAGAAAGAACCTCAGTCACATGAACACATTATTTATCCATTGGCGGGGGAAAAGAGTGTGTAATTTTGGGGTGATGGGAAAATGAAAACTTAACAAATTAAAACTATAAATCTGAATTGACATTTCTTTAGCTGAAGAAATTTTCAATAAGGATTTTAATATTTGACAAGCCAATCTTAAATACTATGAGCTGATTCCGTATATGTCTATAAAAAGCGTGAGATAAAAAAACTGCAAAACGTCAAACGCCATAATTTTTACATTTTTTTTAAATTTTATTGAATGAAAGCAAAAAATGTTGGAATTAGATTTGTTCGAATTGATCACCTTTGGTACGAATTTTGGCCTTCAAACGGCCAATGAAACCGTCACACGCTGCCCGAATGTTGCTCTGCGGAATTTTGGGCCCATTCCCGGGGAAGAGCTTGCTTGAGCTTGCAACATTGCATTCCAAAATACTCCAGACACAATAGTCCAGCGGATTGATGTCCGGAGATGGTGGCCATTGTGCGCTGGAAATAAAGCGAGGAACGTCATTTTGTAACCATTCTTGGGTGGCGCGTTCTGATTGGGATAATGCTGAGTCCTGTTGGAATGTCCAAGGTCTGGGGCCAAAATGTTTGCGTGCCAAAGGCTTTAATAGACCCTCCAGAATATTTTCGCATCAATATTCGGCATTTATTCTGAATACGAGCAGAGAGAGACCATCGGCTGTTATGGTGGCCCACACCATCACAATGGCAGGCGCTTGATTTCTGGTGGCCAACCGAAGGTGCATATTTTCAGCTGACCTCTTATCAAGTAAACACGATAATTTTGTTTGTTTACAAACTGCTGAACAACGAATGTTTTCCCATCGGAGAAAACCAAATTCGGCAGTTCACCACTTCCGGCCAAGCTAAGCAACTCTTTAGCTCTATTGAGTCTTCTTCTTTTTGTTGCGGTGTAAGTAAGAATAACTTTTTTCTGGGAAATTCTCACCAAAATGCTTTTGTACGCTTGTAAACAATAGAATGAGCTGTCACTTGAATAATTTTAAAAGCTGTCGGACGAGTGGCTAAGAAATTACAGTAGTCTGAAGTTGGTTGCACTATTTTCATTTCACCATTTTATTTTATTATTTCGAGGAGTTATCGAACGACAAACTTATATACACATCATACTATGTATTGTGGAGGGCATAAAATCAAAATTCCTAAGACTTTTCAACATTCTCCCCACAACCTATCTATCACTTCCGCCATAAACACCCTTTGCAATGTAAACACTCACATAATTTAATAGAATTGACCCCCAGCTTGGTTTGGCCCATATTCATTTTACATTTTTGATGTTTTTGTTTTTGTGTGCTTGTTGTTATTGTAATATTCAAAACATGTGTGCAGAGATTCTTCTGTACGGCAGCGGTATCATCATCGTTTTGAATCCAAACAATACACCAACCTCAATTGGTTGCTAGATCACGCACGTTCTAATGGATAGATATTCACGCACATACACTTGGTCACATTATTGCGATCGGAAAGAAAATATAATTTTATGCACTTTAGTGTGGTGGGGTTTCAAAAATTTCAACACAACATAAACCATTTTCAATATTTTGAAATGGTTTTGATTGTCATCCTATTTGGCGAGACTGACCGTTTATTATCAAATGTTTATTTTTTTAGGACGCTGGAAGATTGATTTGGGCCATGAATCTACAAATATATTAAGATAGCATGCATATAATATTCAGAATTGTGTTTGAAATTAAGTTAGGACACTCCGAACAATCATCTTAGAACTTAATTTACGAATGAGAAATTTTCCTGGACATTCTCTAGAAGAGCATCAATATTATGAGGAACGATAGAACGGTGGATTTAATGAAGTGCCCGACGTCAAGGGAGTGGAGGGAAGAAAACAGCAACATCAGCAGAAATGGTTCGAAAAGTAAAAAAAGGAAAAGGAAAAGGAAGGTCGAAACCCGCGTTGCAGGGGCCGAAAAATGGCTCGTGAGCTGAACATATCGCAATATTCCATTCGGAAAATATTGACAAATGAGCTCGGGGTAAAGCCATTGAAATTCCAAAAAGTGCAAGAACTTACACTACAACAGAAAGAAAATAGACTCAAAAAAGCTAAAGAGTTGCTTTGCTTGGCCAAAATTGGTAAACTGCAGAATTTGGTTTTATCCGTCTCCAATGAGAAAACATGCGTTGTCCAGCAGTTTCTAAACAAACAAAATGATCGTGTTTACTTGGCAAAGAGGTCAGCTGAAAATGTGCACCTTCGGTTGGCCACCAGAACTCGAGCGCCTGCCAATGGTCGTTCTCCGCTCGTAATAATCGACCGTGACATCAAAATAAATGCCGATTATTATCGCAAAATATTCTGGAGGTTGTATTAAAGCCTTGGGCACGAAAATATTTTAGCCGCAGACCTTCGACATTCGAACAGGATTCAGCACCATCGCACCCAGCACGCGCCACCCAACAAGGGTTACAAAATGAGGTTCCACGCTTCATTTCAAGCGCACAATGGCCACCAAAATCTCCGGATACCAATCCGCTGTGTCTTCGTCGGGAATAGGCCAAAATACCGCAGAGCAACATTCGGGCAGCTTGTGACGGTTTCATTGGCCGTTTGAAGGCCATAATTCGCGCCAAAGCTGACCAATTCGAACAAATCTAAACTTATTCTAAAGTTTGATGCAATCTCCGACTTTTTTCGCTTTCATTCAATAAAATTAAAAAAAAAATAATTAAAATTATGGCATTGCGGTTTTTTTCATCTTACCCTGTATGTGGAAAAGATGTTCTAGATTCGGAACATGTACAGATATTATTAAATAGCTACAAATAATCCCTAAAAAATTAGGGATTTTACAAATCTTTCAAATCTTATTGAAAAGATCTGACCATTTTTCATAATTCCCAAGCAATTATTTTAATTGAGCAGAAAATACAACAAATCTTTCGCTTTAAAATGGGCATTTAATTGAAAAGTTTTTTTTTTAATAATTCAAATTGAACATCTGTTACTGTCATGACTTTCTTTCAAAATCTAAAAAAAAACTGTAATTGTCTTACATGCAAAAGGGGCGTTGCCTTGAAGATGGACTATTATTGATTATTGAAACATGATATTTTTTGAGGATGGAAAATGATTTTGTTTGTGATATAAAAAAAAAAAAAAACAAAAAACGAAAACATAAATGTTGTACCTAAACGATTAGGCCAATTTTGTCATGGTTTGTTGAGTTGCAAGTGCCTACAACTCAACCCGAAGTGAAAAAAAGAAGACCAAAAAGAAGAACAAATCAAACTCTCATTTTTTAGGCAAAACAAAGAAAAGATCCATTAAAAACCAAAACTTGAGATAATTTATTATGGAGTCTTGTCAGAATCTATGCGTTTTGGGACGCTGCTGCACTGAAGTGGAATGGAGTGGAGTGGTACATCCCTGAAGTTGTAGAGCAAACACTGTTGGTTGTTGCTGTTGTTTTGGGTAAATGGACCTTTGCTTCATTTACCAAAAAAAAAGGTTTAAGACGGGTTTTCCAAATTTCTGTTGTTGTTGTTGATGCATGCACTTAAAAAAAGAAAAGAAAAAAAAATGAACAAAATAAAAACGCAAGCAGAAGAAGAAGACAAAAAACAAAACTGATCTTTTGTGTGTTAAAATGGTTTAAGAAAAAAATTGAGCCAGTAAAAGATTGTTGAGATGCTGTTTGGGTTGGTGCTGTTGTTGTTGCTCTTGTATCTCTCTCTGTATTTTATGGCTGGTGCTGGAGATCCGTCCGTCCGTCCATCCATTGCCAGTCTGTATGCCATGAAATACTGCCAGCCGGGGTATTGTGCCACGATCACGGCCAGACAAACTGGCGACGCCTGTGAATTTTCTGCTTTTGTTGTTCGCTGTTTGGCTCATGCATGTTGTTGTTGTTGCTGTTATATTTTGTTCGTTTTGTTGTGCTCAGCATGAAGTTGTTGTAGAGTTACTTTATTGGTATTATTTGTTGTTGTTGTTGTTGGTGTTTGTGCCATTATTATCATTATGATCATGATCATGGGCAGCCACACAAACATACAGACATGGGGTACACATGTGAAGCATTCAACAGCAAAACAACCGGGCAGCACAAAAAACACCAGCAACAACAACAACAAGAAATACATAAATGGACCCATAACACAACATGCATAAATTGTGTTTTTCTGCCTTTCCTTATTTTTATAAACTTTTTTTCAAAAAAAAAAAAAAAAATTAAAAGAAAAGAAAGAACCAGAAGTAGCAGACAACGAGGGCCAAACAACAGGGTATGAACTGGAAAAAAGTGGTTAATAAAAAAAAAAAACAAAACTCCAAAAAATAACACTTTGTTGTTGTGGTGTCCCCCATCTCTTCACCATGTTGATGAAGTGTTCTGCTGGGTAACTCCCCTAGCGCACCCTCTTCTTCTTGCCCACAATTTCAAGACTGATTTGGGTCTTTGCAACTTCAACAACAAAACAACTCACGAAACAGCTTCCATCCAAAAAGAGCCACTAAAGAGCATTCTGCGCCTGTGCAAAACTCTTTTCTTTTCTTTTGCATCCCAAACTTAGGCCGGGGCGCTATTCAGCCTTATAGTCTATGCCTGTTTTTATGGCCATTGAAACGTGTCTCTTTTTCGTTTTTAGTTGCAACTCGCAGAGGATTCCTGGTTTATTATGAGTTTTATAACCTTTTAAGGGTCTCCTAGAGTTGATGCTGTTTTTTTATGAGCGGTTCTTACTTCGTAACATATTTCAAGCAATGATCATCCAAAAAAGCAACAACATTTGCAAGATTTTGAATATATTTTTGTTGTTGTTGTTGGAGTTGCAAACCCACTTAACTTTGAAACTGTTTTCTACATTTTTATTCAGTGACTAATAATTGTCCACTTGTTGTTGCTGCTGTTTTTTACTACACCAACTTGTTTTTGTTGTTTTTTTTATGACTCATTATAAAACAACAAAATTGTCAAAACTTGTGCCTGGTGACCGCAACATTCTCTACTTGAGTAGTGCAAACCAAATATTCATAAACTTAACATTTTATTTGAAAGACGTACCATCGATCCATTTATGTGCTTTGGAGATCTGTAATAGATGTTGCTATGAATCATTATTTGTTTATATTATATAACAAAAGTATGTGCGTGTGTTCAAACAATGACACACTTTTGCAATTACATTATTCAGATCATCATGATGACACACCTAGGGAAAATGTAGTACATGTATTTTTTATGATAATTTATTTTTAATTTGTATAGAAGAATTATTCAAAATTATATTCAAACACAGGAAATGTTTTAATTCTTTTAAATTCAAAACAATTGGCTTAATAATTTATTAACCTTATGGTATAACCAATAAAAGAGAGACAACTAAAATTTGATCCGAAAAAATACTTTTGCCAGAAATTAGGGGGAAAACTTCCAAAACCTGACTACAAAAAAGCCGAATATCGTTCCATTAAAATCATAGCAAATGAAACAAATAAATTTTACTCCACACCCGAACCCAATCAAAATAGAATTGGACTCCGATCATCACACTAGCCAGTGTTCGTTACTTCGTCAGCGAAAGATTTACCATAAAATTTTAAATTAGTTTTAATTAGTATTGGCCTTCTTAGTACTCAAAATGCACAATTTGTTCAGTTAGACAAAATTAAAAAAAAAACTTCATACATCGTACTAAATTTTCAGACTTTCAGGAATATGAATATGTTTTCCTTTTACAGGGTGATATAAAAAAATGCAACAAAGTCAAACGCCATAGTTTTTAAATTTTTTTTTTTTTTTGAATATTATTGAATGAAAGCAAAAAATGTCGGAGATTGCATAAAATTTTAGAAAAAGCTTAGATTTCTTCGAATTGGTCAGCTTTGGAGGCGAAATATGGCCTTCAAACGGCCAATGAAACCGTCACACGCTGCTCGAATGTTGCTCTGCGGCATATTCCCGGTGAAGCGCTTGCTTGAGGTGATCGGCACTTTGGTATTTTTTAGTGCCAACCTTGCTTTCCAAAATACCCCAGATACAAGAATCCAACCGATTGGTATCCAGAGATTTTGGTGGCCATTGTGCGCTGGAAATGAAGCGACAAACCTCATTTTGCAACTATTCTTGGATGGCGCGTTCTGAGTCCTGTTGGAATGTCCAAGGTCTGCGGCCAAAATGTTTGCGTGCCCAAGGCTTTAATACACCCTCCATAATATTTTCGCGATAATAATGGGCATTTATTCTAATGCCACGGTCGATTAATACGAGCGGAGAGCGACCATCGACTGTTATGGCGGCCCACACTTGAGTTCTGATGGCCAACCGAAGGTGCACATTTTCAGCTGACCTCTTTGGCAAGCAAACTCGATCATTTTGTTTGTTTACAATCTGCTGGACAACGAATGTTTTCTCATCGGAGAAACCCAAATTCGGCTGTTCACAACTTTCAGTCAAGCGAAACAACTCTTTAGCTCTGTTGAGTCTACTTTTTCTTTCTGTTGGGGTGTAAGTTCTTGCATTTTTTGGAACTTTAATGACTTCACCCCGAGCTCATTTTTCAATATTTTCCGAATGGAATATTGCGATATGTTCAGCTCACGAGCCATTTTTGGGCCACTGCGACGCGGGTTTCGATCAAGTCGCTTCTTTACTTTTCGAACCAGTTCCGCTGATGTTGCTGTTTTCTTCTGTCTACATCCTTGACGTCGGGCTACGCCACCAGTGTCACGGTAACGGACGATGGTTTGAGACACAAAATATTTATGCCCATTTAAATACTGTAGTGCTTTAACGATAGCCACATGTGCTTTGCCAGCCAAATATAAAGAAATCACACTATCGCGCTTGAATTCCATCACGAATAACTTTTTTTCTGGAAAATTCTCACCAAAGTGCTTTTATACGCTTGTAAACAATATCATGAACTGTCACTGGAATAATTTTAACAGCTGTCGGACGAGTGGTTTAGAAGTGACAGCAGTCTGAAGTTGATTGCAGTGTTTCATCTCACCCTGTAGTAATAAATATTGTATTTTAGAAAATAGTTTTCATTTTTTGTTTCTTTGGTTGTATTTTATGATCCAGAACATAAAAAGTTCGACGCACTGGTGATCCTATATCCCTTTTATTTGTCAAATAAAAAAGATATTGTTTATATGGTTAGAACAGACGACATCTATACTCGATTGAAATATTGCACCGAAAGTGGAAATTTAAGAGCATATTTTGGGTGCCAACAATTTACCCATACCGTGTTTTTTAAAAACATTTTAAATATCTGGTAATAAGAAAACTTTTCAACAGATTTTTCCTTACATAATTGATTTTAATTCTATATTAAATCCTCCAAATGGCGTAAGCATGGAGCAAAAATATCCTTTGCATACAATAATGAACGCCACCTATATTTCGAATGCGATATTGGGCGACAAAAATGAATAAGTACTGTATTAATTACGTTTTTAAGTGCTTAAAACTAGTATCGGTTAATCTGATGAAATGTAAAATTCGGGGGACATACAAGGGGAGTCTTTCTGTTTTATAGCTTTCAGCCACCAGCCATGTAGAGCTGCAAACGTAGTGTATTTAGTGTCTTGAATCTTTAAAATAATCGCAAAATTTGATATTTAAGATTCTCAATAGATTAGCAAATCAGGTACAATACTCCTAAATTTTTTGAATAAAAGCCATCTATATCTAAATTTCAAAACTGCTACTTGTTAGTCTTGGTGATTAATGGTGTATACTTTTGGGTGCCAAAGTTTTATAATGACCAACATTTATAAAAAGAATCCATGTTAGATACTCGTTTATAAAAGGAAAGTATATGTATTAAGCGTGTTCCAGAACCTGCAATATATTACTTGTTTTAAGACAAAATGACGAGAGCACACACAAATATGGCGTTCTCTTTCACTACATTTTGCCATATAAATAAGGCTTTGAAAATAGTAATACATTGTTGTCAAGATTATCATCTACTTTTAACATTTCCACCTTTCCCTTGATAAAAAGTTCTCTCAGAGCGAGATTTTTTTGAAAATTTAAACAATTTCCAATAAAAAAATACATACATTTCTTCAGGATTTTTTCAAGCAGGAAGAAACAATTCTTATCATTCGGATTCATTTTAACCTTAATATTTAATATGCTTAGTGTTGTGCTAAGTCAACATAGTTCAACAAAAAATAAACAGCTTTGTATGGAAGGCGAAAAAAAAACAAAGAAAGAAAAAACAAAAGCCCCAAACCAAAAGATATGCAAACCGCTGCATAAAAGACAAGAAGCCTCTTTTATATAACAGTAAATATTGTAAGGCGACTTGTGGCATACAAAATTTCGATATTGAGTATTTATGGACTTTTGCGCAGTCGCAATTGACGGATGGCTTTGATTGTCTTCATAAATTCTCATGGGTCTGAGAATGAACGAACGGACCAACGAACGCATGCATGCAACTCAAACACACAAATGCAACAACAAGTGGATATTTGTTTTTTTATTTTTTTCAACAACGCACCAAAAGGGACATATGCTGTCAAATGGACGGACAAGACAATATGTTTATTTAGAAGCCAACAATAACAACAACAACCAAAACGAGCAGAATAAAACAAAAACACTTTGCCTATGAAGAATTATCACCCATCGTTAAGTATTCAAGACGGTGGTGGTCACCCTTTGCAATACGAGACTCTGTCTTAGGTGGAAATTACAAGAAATGCTCCTATGATCGACCATATGAGACGAGTAGAATGAGCTGAGCGTAAGTCCGCCTGTATGTTTGTATGTAAATATCGGTACAATTGTTTATTGAAGTTATTAATAAAATAAACATTACACTTTTGGTTTTTCTTTTCATTTCGTTTGGAAAAGGAGGAGGACGACCATGACGACTCAGTACCCAGAACACGATATGTTCGGCACCTTGCCCCGCTCGGAGGAGTAATTTAAATTATAATGATGGGAATTGTCAATAGCGGATAATGTGAACATGTTAATGTTCGTTTCGCCTAGTGGCCTAGCTGACAGTTGGCGGTTGATTGGTGTTGATTCTGAAAATTTCTTTCGAATTGTAGTCAGTTTTATTTTTTCTTGGTTTCTTATCAATTTTCTTCGAGACAACATCGACAACTAAATAAACATTTGATTTGATAAATTCATTGAATTTTAAATACTCGAATATTCAAATGCAATTGGCCCCAAAGGAGAAGAGAGGTTCCATGAATATTAACAATGTCTCCAGCAACAACTACGAAGTAATTGTTATAGTTTATTAATTTATCAATTGTTGTTGGTTTTTAAACTGCCGAGGCTATTTGACAGCAGAGTGTCACACACACAGCATTTTAAAGTTTTTCTTTGGATCTGTCTTTTGGCTTCAGACACACACACAGAAACACACACTCAAACTTAGATTCGAACTTTTGTTGATATTAATAAATTGTAATTTATTTCTAATCTATGTTAATGAGCGTTTATTGTCGTATTATTATTTTTAACAGTAACTTTAAGAGCTACATATCACCATATTACCAATGACAGCCAAAAGCGATACATTATGGGGACACTCGAGGAAAAATGTCTGCCGTTTAAAGTGTGAGATGTGAAAATCAGACAAGTAAGGGATGACAGGAATACTGGTAAAGCGAGGAAGTAGGAAAGATGTCTGGTACCTACTAACACCCGACAAAAACAAAAATCCAAAGAAAAGTGCAGACATTTATTCAAGACCAGAAATCAATATAATATGGATAAACGATAAATTCAAATGCTACGCCACTTTTAGGGTCGCTGACGTCAGCCGAGCCATGGTGGACCTTGGCCTACTTCAAATGAGCAATTTTTGGACATTTCCGAATGATGTTGCTTGGAGAGCTTATATTTTGTCCTAATTTTCATTTATCAGTACATAATCTCAATTGGGGCAGATTTGCACCCTTCTCACTTAGCTTTTAATTCCCTCCTAAACCGAATTTAATCCTCTAGTAAATTGTCCAAAAGAATGGATAAATTGCAAAGGTATTTCTCGGACTCCATCTATATGTCAAAAAAAAAAAAAATCTTGCGGCCATTTCAAGGCAAACGCTTAGGAAAAATATTTTAGATCTAAAGAGGTATTTGAGGTATTTCTAAAGAGGTATTTGAGGTACAGTTAATACAAAGCTCAGCCCGGGTGAATTTAACCTTCTGCTCTTGGCACTTCTACATAATTTTAAATCTTCTGGAAATTTTACGAAAAGTGTAGCCAGATTTTTTCAAACACCATATATACTTCGAATGAAATATTGGATTGTAAAAGGCCATAGTAGTGCATACTTTTGGGCGCCAAAAAATATAAATACTTTGTTTTATGAAATAATTTCTATTTCTTGTTCTCTGTAAGTACTTCCTAATACTATGCCATTGTATGGGTTTCCGAATTCAAGAGAGCCGTGGTAGACTTTGGCCCCCTTCAAATGATCAGTTTTTGGAGATTTTCTAAAGAATTTAGCTAATACTACACTTGAAAAAAAATCGACTAATCGATTAAAAAATCGAAACTTAAAAACGTTTCTTCAATTTTTAACAGAAGCAAACGGCGATTTCGATTTTTTGACTTTTTATCAGAGCAAACATTTCTTCATTTTTACTCGGGAGTGAAACTTGCTCGCGAGCGGGATTGCTCTTAGAGAGGGAGTTTTATACGGAATTTACTCCTTATTCAATTTCTATGTGCGTGAGCTCTCCTGATTCAATACTGTTTAAAAATAAAGGTGAAATAGAGCCGTGAGAGATGCATAGCTCGAAGAAGAATGGGAGACTACTCGAAACGAGAAATAGAGTGAAAAAATATTTTCTTGCGGATTTTTGTGTGTGGTCTAGTTTTGATATTACTGTGAACGGTGGGCACAGATTAGCGACAATGTTTTGCTGCTGTATGCGGAAATACACATACATCAAAATACAACAACGGTAGCAAAAAAAAAAAATAAATAAATAAAAGAGTTCTTGTCAACAGTAGAATCTGCTCATTTTCGAACGAATTTTGCTTCCACTCAAAAACGAGCAAAGCAAGCCCGACCTTATTCTAGCGTAACAGAAAAATCGCGTTTGCCCATTTTGTTTGTTCTTCTCTCAGTATTGCTCCCGCTCAAATTCGAGTAAAAGTAGCTCGAGTTTTTCTTAGATCACTTTTTACTACAAAAGTACATTTCCTAGTTTTGTCCCGTTCAGGAAATTTAACATTTTAGCAGAAATTCTAAATATACTTGTGGTAGAATATCGCTTTTTATTGCATCCAGGAAGATTTTTTTATTGTGGTCCAAAGCGGCCAAGTATTTATCCAAATGTTGTAGCCATATAAAGCTTCTTTGAAGATGAACAAGAGCCTCCATTTTATAGCAAACTTCCTTTTATAGTAAAAATATATGACTTTATATTGTATGTGGCGCAAGAGAAATCCTACTATCAGAAAATACTATAAATTTTATGAGTGTCCTCCAATTTCTTAATTACAGCCAAAAAACATCGGAATGTATGTTAAGTAAAATCGTAAAATTTATAGAATTTTCTGACGGGAGGATTACTTTTGCGCCACCTGTATATGATAGAGTGCTTCTCTTAAGTATAAAAATTGTTGGAAGCGCTTAAAAGTATGCTATAAAATTTTTAAACAAAAAAATCTGATTTCCTCAGTTTTATTTGCGGGTATAACATACCCGGGAGCAGGAGTGCTCGAAGAGCACGAGTTTTATAAGAAGTTCTCTTTCCGATCTTTTTTTTTTTTTTTGTGGGACCGCTTGCGACTCACTTCTGTATGAAACATAAAAGTGGGAGTTAAAATGATTAAATTAGAGTAAGTAAAGAAAATTTCAAAATACCTGTACATTTTGTGGATTTATTATAAATATCCACAATCGCTGGGTTTTGCAATACTGATGGCGTAAATCACTCTTCCATTTTGACAAAAAGGGTATTTTTCCAGGTATTTAGGACCTCTTTTCCAAAGTATTTTTACCGAAAAATCAATATCTCTTTCCCCACTTCAATTGTGATATCCCATCAAAATAGCTTTTATAATCCCCCTTTTTCTCACACACACTTCTCAAATCCTCTCATCTTCTTTCTTCGAGTGTAAATATGTGATATATCTCAGCTGACTCTCATGCTACGTCGTTATTTAGTAGCTTAATAGAGTTTTTTGTTTCAGTTTGCATAAATTACCCGACTCAAAAGCGATTTATTGTTCGACGAAGTTTTGTATTGCTTCCAAAGCTGTTGTTGCCAGCAGTATTTCAGTGTTAGCATTTATTATGGATCTGCTGCTGCTGGGCTGTACAATTTCACATATTGAATGGAAAATCTCTAAGATCACTTCTAAATGCATACAAAATATGTATGTATGTATGTAGGTATGTTAGTGTATGCAATTTACAATTGTTTTTTTTAATTCTTTAGATGTGTACAAGAGATAAATTTTATCGCAGAGAAAAGGCAGGGGTGTACAGCAGAAAATTTAAGGGATATAACAAATTTAATGAAAATATAAAAGTATATTTATATTGGAATATTTAGACCAGTTTGCTCTCCTGTACCCTCTCTTTCTCTCTCTCTCTCTTTCCCTCTAAGGGCGGGTAGAAAGTCATACCTGTATGTGCTCTCAATTATATTACCTTCTGATTGCATTGTTTTTTTAATGGTTCTGATTGTGTATGAGAAGAGAATTGTTCTCACAGAGATAACGGAGACCTGAATTTTTACTACGATGATGTAAATAGCTATCAATATTCTCCTTAGGCTTTTTGGAACAATATGTCCCAACTCAACACAAACTCAGCAATTAAATCGAATTGTATTCAAATTTTGGAGGTCGAAAATGAGAGTCAAGCCCCTTCCAATGAGTTGTTCTCACAACTCATCCACCACCCTGCCCATTTTATTTTTTGTCTTATAAATCAGTTTGCAATTCTTATTCTCTGTATTTTGTTTCAACAATAAATTGTTAAATTGTCAATGCCCATATATGAATGTGCACACTTGTATACATGCATATGGATGTACGGTCCGATCCAAGCGGGATAATGCACGAGTACATTTAATTATTTGTCGAATGCTAGATGTAGTTGTTGTTGTTGCAGTTTTTATAAACTTATTTATAAACCTTTATGAAAATGCACTTTTCCATTGTTTCATTGCTATTTTTAATTTTAATTTATTTATCGCCAGATACAAGCCAACTAGCCGCATCACTATTTCTCTCCACAGAGAGTTGCAGTTGAAACCGCATAAATCATCGGTAGTGGGGTGGGTTCGCCGGGGAAGATGAAAAGTTTGCGGTCGTTTTTCTGCAAATATTCTTTTTTGCGCATTAACAAAAAGAAAACTTGCAATTATTTTTGTCAAGCTCAGTTTTGTTCGCCATTCGCCATGACTCGACACAAATCGTCACAGACTGCAGGGCGTCTTTGTGAAGTTGGCATCGTCATTGGCATGTGGTTGGTTGTTTGGTTTGCTAGGGCGATTTACGATAATAATATCGCTTGGTCTATTTTAAGCGATAGGGAAGAAATGATTAATTAGAAGAAACTGCTTTTAAGGTACATGGCGAGAGGGAGTCGTTTAAAGGTGATTGTGAGGGAACTTAGAGGGGTGATATATCATAGAGGATCTGCTAAATGTCGTCAAGACGTAGGGACGGTCTCCCGAAGAAGACCTGCAGGAAATCTTCCAAAGAAAACCTCTGCAAGGTCTTCTTAATTGGAAGATCTATAAATGGTGTTCTAGCTACGAGCATAGACAACTTGGATTTTTTGGTATTTTTTCTATAGACGATCTTCTAAAGATTTTCTCTCTATTGGGGATCTGCCAAAGATCTTCTGTCGACTGTAGAACTGCAAAATATTCTGTCATTGATTTTTTAGAATATTCCTGTAGACAAAGGACTTCATAGGCTTTCTGTAATTAGAAAACCTTTAAAAGGTCTTCTATAGACTGATGACTTTCATAGTTCGTTTAAAGAGCGAAGACCTTTCTTAAGTCCTCTTTGGCCAAAATATACGTCTATTATATTTGTTATTCTTGTCTTTAAACGAACTCTTAATGTCTTTGGTCTATAATAGGACTATAAAAGGACTTTCATTCATAAATTTCCATCGAAATGTATTCACTTTAAAGAGAAGAAGTGAAAGAGAGAAGACTGAGAATGGCGGTTTGTCTATAATAAGTCTATAAAAGAAGAGCTTTGAGTGACTTCCTGATCGGTAAATGTTTTTCTGTCTATAGAAGACCCCTGAAAATGTTCGGTCAATGGAAATGTTATGAAAGTTCTTTAAACAACAAAACAAAATCTAAAGGTCTTCTCTTTAAAGAATGCCAAAAAAAATGTATTTTTGTCAATATGAAGAATCAACCTGGCAATAGAACAGCTCTGAGTGATCTTCTGATTTTAGGTGATCTATAAAAGAACTCTTCTGTCTTGATGAACTGTGGAAAGACCCCAAATTAAAGAGTACCTTTGAAAGTCTCTGGACTTTGGAAGAGCTATATAAAGTCTTCTGTCTATGAGAGGCCTATTAAAAGTTTAAGGATCTGTAAAAGATTCTCTTTTATCTGCAAAAGCTGTCTAAAAACTTTTCCGTTTTAAGCAGATCTGTGAAATAAAGTCTTCTGACCGCAAAGCCTTGAAAAGTTTTCCGTCATTAGACGACCTTTGGAAGGAGTTCTTAAAGTAGAAGACCCCTAAGACCCTCTTCTGTCCATAGAACAACTGTAGAAGCCAAAAGGCCTGCAGAAGATTTTTGTTATTAGGAGACATGTGGAAGTTCCTATGTTTGAGGAAGACCTTGAATCTGATAGAAAACTTTGGAAAAGACCTCTGTTTGCTGAAGACGCGTGAAAGGCCTCCGGGCTATTGGCAATCCCTGAAAAATCTTAAGACCTACGTAGCGGCTTCTTTTCGATAGAAGACCTACGTAGGAGTTCTTACTGTAGAAGGAGTTCTTGCTGTAGAAAACCCGTAGAAATTTCTCTTTCTATAGAAGACCTCTGAATATTTTTCTGTCGATAAAAGACCTGTTGATCTTATTGCTGCTAGAAGACTGGCGAAAGGTCCTCCTCTATCTGCAGAATATATTTTGTCTACTAGGGACATTCTGTCCGCAGAAGACTTGTGAAAGGTCTTCGTAGTATTGAATCTTACTCTGAAAGATCTTAAGTCAATAGGATGCCTATGTAGGGGTTTCTTTGTACAGAAGTTCTATTGAAGCAGACATGTGACAGGCCACTCTCCATAGACGAGCTCTGAAAGGTGTTCTCCATGAAAATAATATCTGTTAAAGGTCTTCTATCTACAAAAGGCCACTGGAATGCCTTCGACCTATAGAAGACCTGTAGAAAGATAGGCCTGCATAAACTTATTGCTGCTAGAAGACCTGTGAAAGGTTCTCTGTCTGTAAAATATTTTTTATCCATGGAGGACTGTTGAAAAGACCTCTGTCTGCAGAAGACCTGTAAAAGGTCGGGGAGTTATTGACGAACTCTGTAAGTTGTTAAATCAATTGGAGGCATATGTGGGAGTTTACCTGTACAGAAGTTCTACTGAAGAAGACATGTGAGAAGCCAACTGCTTTTAGACGAGCTCTGTAAGGTCTTCTGCATGAAACGAATATCTATTAAAGGTCTTCGGTCTAAAAAAGGCCTCTTAAATGTCTTTGAACTATAGAAGGCCTGAATTTTTTTCTTTCTACAGAAGACCTGTAGAGGAATAGACGCTCAAGACATGATCAAGCTTTATTTATGGACACTTATAAAGGCCAATAGCATTGAACGACGTCTAAAGAGTCTTCTTTTTCAAATAGACCCGTTTTCTGTAAAATATCTCTTCTGATTTCCATAAAATACCATATCATGGAGTGCTATGCCCTAAAATGGGTGACTAAATTCCCCCTATTTAATGTGTCTCCCATCAAATCATGACAACTTACAATCAAGGCATTCAACCTTAATTCCTTCGCATTAAATTCCCATTAAATTCTACCGGTCGATGGGATTATGATTATTAAATGACACCTTCTTTTGTCTGCCATAATTACAAGACATTTTCCGATATGGATGTCAGGCAATTTTCTGGCATTGATGCATTACATGGTGGCATTGTAGAATTCCCTGTAATTCCGGGCTGACCACACAACGACAAGAACATCAACAGCAACTTGTTACGGATTATTAATTTTCGTTTTTTATGTTTTTCGCCTGCCTTGACGGATCTTCCCATTGTCCGGGCAAATGATTCATTTAAGTATTATTGCATTATTAGGTGAAATTGAAACATGGAAATGCAATGAGCAGCAGAACACCAGAAGTTTTGCGATGGAACCGTGTCAAAAACGTCAACACAAAAACATATCGGAATTGGGTCAAATGAGATAAATGTTGAACATTTTTCTTTCGCATTTCAACGATTTATTTGTTGAAACAAAGGAAAGCCCTGCTCAATTTGGTTATGGAGTTTTGTTACGAAAATGACGGTATTTAACAAGCCGTTATTTCTGTCATCATCATCAACACCAGACAACAACAACGAATACAACAACATTTCAATTTAATTAAACGGTAATAACCAAATATGGGAGGTCCTGTTTTGCTTAAAGGCAAAAAAGTGACGTTACAAGTGATAACGTCGGCGAGGCAAATGATGAGTGTGGCTCACAAGAAAGAGAAATTTCAATTTCTCTTTTTTTTTTTGTTTTTGTTGTTCATTCCCGAAAAAAGCTTAATCATTTGTCCATATTTGAATTAAGGGCAAACGTTGTGCTGATGACATATTGCGTCCACTGCTTTGCTTTATCATTGTTGGGTTACTTCCTGCATCTGATTATGGAAATCTGCATTCCAATTGACCTAATTAAGCCGTAGGTGTAGATCTGAGATAATATTTTATCAATGGGCGTTACAGTGATATATTTCTTCTTCCAATGACATATATTTATGGGGGAAACATTTTATGGTGGCCAACTCATATAAATTAAGGAGACGGGATTTAATTTTTTTCAAAAAATGTTTCGAAGGAAAATCAATAATTAATTCCTTTAACAGGAAAACATGAGTTCCACGATTTCGAATGAGTCACTCATGAATTTTCTAATTCCCACCCAAATTTACAAATGTAACACCATGTAAAAAAACAATTTGTTAGCAAGAAGTAAAAAATCCACAGAAAAAAACTTATTGGCAATAATTTCGAGCGTAAATAAATTGCAGACTGGTGGCAATAAAAATTAATCATGCGCACACTTAATTTGACACTTGCAATAACAACGTCAGCAACATGCATTTACCGAGCTATCAAATCAACAAGACAGCGTCAGGAAAATGATGATTGCAAATGCAAAAAAATCAAGATTGTAGAGAACTCGCATTACCCTACCAAGACCAGCTACAGGTCCTCTATAAATGGAGGACGTCCCAAAATATCTTAAATTGGAGAAGAATTTCTGCAGGTCTTCTAGAGAGAAAATTTTTTCTATGGAGAGAAAAACATTTTCTGTAAAGAGAATGCCATCTACAAGCCTTCCAAGGGTTTTTACAGGTTTCCTACAACAAAATATTTATGGGTCTTCTATAGTAAACCGTCCCTGATAGATATTCTATGGAGAGAAGTTTTTCTGAAAGTCTTTTGTATGGAGAGAGGATCTTTAATATGTCTTCTATGAAAAGAAGATACCTTGCAGGTCTTAAATGGACCTTCTTACATTATTCTGTGGGGAGAAGGACTTCAGTGGATTCTCAGTGGAGAGAAGACCTTCTGCTGGTCTTCAGTGGCGAGCGATATTCTATAGGTCTTTTATGCGAAGATATTCTATTGATAGATCTCCAATAGATGGAAGGGATTTAAAATTGTGGACTTCTTAGTGTTCTACTGAAGCCATTGATAGGTATTCTGTGGAGAGAAGTTTTCCTGGAAGAATTTTTTTGTATGGAGAGAAGATCTTCCACATGTCTTCTATGAAAAGAAGATACCTTACAGGTCTTCAATGGGTGGACGAACTTCTAAGAGTCTTCTGTAGAAAGAAGTCCTTCTACAGGTCATATATGGATAGAAGACCTTCTGCTGGCCTTCAAGAGGAGCAGATATTCTATAGGACTTTTATGCGAAGATATTCTATAGATAGATTTCCAATAGATGGAAGGGCATTTAGAATTGTGGTGTTTTCAGTGCTCTGCTGAAGATGGAAGATCATCTTAAACTAGCGGCATTTTGCAGTCCTTTAACTAAAAGATGATAGAAGATTTTCTTCCAATATTTCAATAAGTTGTCAATAGATCTTCTAAAGACAGAATACCTTAAACATGGATGGCCTTCTACACTTCTTCTGTAGACCGAAGACCTTTTAAAGATCTTCTATAGATCGAAGGTTTCCAATGCTTAGAAAAAAATCTACTACAGACCTTCTATAGTGAGAACCTTTTTCGAAGATTTTATACAAATTGAACATAGAAGGAAGATCCTTCACAGATTTTTATGATCGAAATATTCCACGTGTTTTCTAAAGACTTCTCAAGTTCTCCCATGAAGTAGAGATCTTTTAAAAATATTTTATAGTTCGAGTACTTGCTGCAGGTTTTCTATAAACAAGACGGCATTCTAAAGACATTTTATGGAGAGAAAAATTTATATGCAGGTCATCTACTGGGAGAAGACTTTCTTCAGTGGATAGGATAGACTTTCTTCAGTGGATAGGAAAAAATGTAAAGGTCTTCAATAGAGATACTATATTATATTTTATAGAGAAAATTTATTGTATAAGCTTTCTATATATATGAGATCTTGCACAAGTTTTCGACCAAGGTAACCCCTTAAACAGATCTTGTAATTGTTTCATATTAATTTCATTATTCATAATTTGGTCTATGTAGAGAAAGCCTTCCTTGGAGAGAAGATTTTTTGTAGGGGTTCTCTAGATATCGGACTTTTACCTTTAAATCTGTCCACTCGACCTGGAAGATCTTCAAATTCCAAAAAGTGCAAGAACTTATACCGCAACAGAAAAAAATAGACTCCAGAGCTAAAGAGTTGCATCGCTTGGCAGAAAGTGCTGCACTGCCGAATTTGGTTTTCTCCGTCTCCGATGAGAAAACATTCGTAGTCCAGCAGTTTGTAAACAAACAAAATGATCGTGTTTACTTGCCAAAGAAGTCAGTTGAAAATGCGCACCTTTGGTTGGCCACCAGAACTCAAGCGCCGGCCATGGTGATGGTGTGGGCCGCCATAACAGCCGATCGTCGCTCTTCGCTTGTTTAATCGACCGTGGCATCAGAATAAACGCTATATATTATTCGAAAATATTCTGGAGGGTGTATTAAAGCCTTGGGCACGCAAACATTTTGGCCGCAGACCTTGGACTCAGCACGCGCCACCCAAGAATGGTTGCAAAATGAGGTTCCTCGCGCACAACGGCCACTAAAATCTCCGGATAGCAATCCGTTGGACTATTGTGTCTGGAGTATTTTGGAAAGCAAGGTTTGCACTATAAAATACCAAAGTGTCGATCATCTCAAGCAAGCGCTTCGCCGGGAATGGGCCAAAATACCACAGAGCAACATTCGGGCAGCGTGTGACGGTTTCATTGGCCGTTTGACGGCCATAATTCGTGCCAAAGCTGACCAATTCGAACAAATCTAATCTCAGTCTAAAAATTTATGCTATTTCCGACATTTTTTGCTTTCATTCAATAAATTTATAAAAAATTAAAAATTATGGCGTTTGACTTTGTTGCAGTTTTTCTATCTCACCCTGTAGATCATATATGACCTATTTCTACATTTTTGTTGGTTCAGAGTTCTTTTTATAGGCGATAGACCAGTTTTTCATTGATCATCAGTAATTTTTATTAAATAATTTTCGAATTCAAGGCCTTTTCGATAATTACCTAAAATAAAACGGATATTTCCCTTAGCCCACTGTAGGGTATTCAGCATTTCCAATATTTTCTTCGAACACGCAGTAGCATAGAAAAGAGTCAATAATAACTAATCAGCCAAAATGCTGCGAGGCAATGCTGGCAAAACAGCTAATCATCATAACAGCCACCTGCTTTACGCAATTATGGCTTGTTCTCAACGCGCCTTTGCACCAGTATTGGGTGCCAGGTTTTGGGTGTTGTCTTTGCCTTGGGCTGCCAATGGTGGTGGATGGTGGTGTTGGGGTAGCAACTGAGGCTGCCGGAGTTTCTGTTTGTATAGACAGCCTATTTTATTATTTATTGTTTAGCTGTTAAATGGCTATGTCCAACAAAACATATCTTGGAAAAATATCACAACTTCACTCAAAGACAACAAAACCAACAGCAACATGACACACAGAGACAACAACAACAACAACACAAACAAATACAAATCTTACAAAAAAAAAAGATATGGTGTTTGTAAGCCAGGTTTCTGGTCTTAGTTTCATGGCTTATCCATGGCGTCCATAGACCAACATTGGTAATAAATTATTAAAATAATATACAATCATGCTGTGTGTAGATGTGTGTGTGAGCGAGTGTGTTTGTCTCTTTTTTTCGGTTAGAAGCTCTGGCTTGAAATCTAGATTGGATTCTGATTCCGGTTTTCTGTTGGGTTCTACGTAACAGCAGTAGCAGTTAAGCTAACAAATCTCTAAAAGAAAGAAAAAAAAAAACAACAACGACAACTAAACACAGAACGAAAGAAAGACAACAAATGATAAACCTTTTTATCTTGTGGTTGTTGCTGAGAGCGGGGAGAGGGGGGAAAACGTTACAAGCTACACCACAAATCAAAGGAGGGACTAATTGTCTTGGCAGATGAAGCATAACCAATCCATAGATTAGAGACCAGAATCAACTGAACTTTCGTTTGGAAAATATGACCAAAAGGAAAATGGATTGAAAAATGAACCCTGGCCTTAATTTAGTTTTTTTGGGACTCGTTACACACCCAAGTTGTGTTGTTTTTTTTTTTTTTGACCTCAGGGTTAGTTTTGAAATTTATGTAAATTTGACAAAAAAAAAACAAATTTTCAATATTATCGTCTCGATAATATTGACTTTAATTGATCTGTAAATCACCAAAATAAGGTAGGGCTGTTAATAGATTGAACCTGGGGCAATGGGTTCCTTAAGTGAATCATTGTTAGGGGACATGCTACTACTACTACTACTACTACTATTTCGGAGGAGTCCGGCACCCCATTAGCCATACACCCCTGACGGTTGTTCTATAGAATGTTTTTTTTGTACCCTCCAAAATATTATGGAGGGTATATTAAGTTTGTCATTTGGTTGTAACACCTCGAAATACACATTTTAGACCCACAAAGTACATATATTCTTGATCAGCATGAAATTCTACGTCGATTTAGCGATGTCGGTCCGTCTATCCGTCTGTGGAAATCACTCTAGCTTCCGAAGGAAATGAAGTAAGTTGATAAAATTATTCTCAAATGTGTGTCATATTTGCAGGACTTTTGGTATTGAAAATGGACCATGTAGGTCCACGTTTTGGTATAGCCCTCATATAACGACACCTCCCGATATTCCGTATTTTAATTATTTTAGCGACATTTTTCACCGGAACTGTTTCAAATTTGGTATTTGAAGTTCGTAATGTATACTATAGCCTATGTCAGAAAATTGTCTGTGCAGATCCATGTCTTCGTATAGCACCCATATAACGATACCTCCCTATTTTTTGGTATTTTGGTGATTTTAGCGACATTATTCTCCGGAATTGTTTCAAATTTGGTATTTGAAGTTTGCAATGGATACTACAGCCTAAGACAGAAAATTGTCTGTGCAGGTCCACGTCTTAATATAGCCCCCATAGTACGGTACCTCCAGATATTCGTTATTTTGATGATTTTAGCACATTATCGACCGATTTTTTTAAGTTTCGCTTTTGCATATTGTAATGGCTTATGACAAATGTTACCTATGCAGGTCCATGTCGTCCCTAATATAACAGCTACATTCGGTATATTTTAACAGAATATTTTAGGAAGTTTATTGTTTTTGAGAATTCCCATATTCGTTCCAAATGGTGGAGGGTATTCAAAGTTCGGTCCGTTCGGAACATACAGCCTTTTTCTTGTTTCTAGAGATTTTCTCCACAAAAAGGGGTACTACAATGCAAATTTTACTTCTATGTGTCAGATTCTGTTGAATTTCCTCCCAGATGTCTTCTCTGGACAAAATATCTTCCGCTGATGATGATCTATAAAAAAATCCTTTCTTGGACAATCGATAGGTTTGCACCCAAAATTGCAATTCATTTAAACCCAAAAGAGCCTCAATAAATTACCGTTACATCTAGTTATGCCTACCCCTTAATTTTTTTTATTACATCGACCATGTGTTGCCAATAATCTCGGCATGTTCATCTTAATCACCGACAACCAACCACCTCCTTGGCTTCTGTTATGAACAGATCGACCAAAAACCTATAATCTTTGGCAATTGATTGCCTACAACAACAACAATACAAACTACAGCATACAATCGCTAAAAAAGAAATGCTTCCTGGTTAAAAAAAAATAAAAAAACAATTCACAGATCTAAATCGTAAATAAAAATAAAAGAAATGCAATCAGAGAAGGCAACAAAAAGAAAAGGATTTCGAAGGAAATCACAATTATTCCACATTTAATAATTACTTAAAGCACACAACTATAGAATTGTGGCAATGACTAATGCCATTCGCAAACGAGAACCCAGCTATTCTGCTGCGTTATAAGCTCTTAACAATTTAATAATAGCCTACAGGTTCCAAACCATTAACTTTGGCCTGGAAGTGCAACAAGGTGTGTAGACTTTGTCTGGCATAACTGCAAGCACAACAACAATAACAACAATACTCCTCTGATTACAACAATATTAACAATAATTATTAAAAAGTCATATAATTTTAACACCAAAAGCCCACACCAATACATTTGCAATGTGATTAAAAAATTTGCATGCCCCAGGCAATGCGGGGCTAAGATTTTCTGATTCCCTGGAAAACAAAAAACAATCACACAATTGGCCTCCTTGGTGTAGAATCCAGGAAATACACACCTCCACCTCCACATCATGATTGGTGGCGTCAGTGGCCACATTAAATGCATTGCATTGTCATCTACAATTCGGAAAACAAATCCAGCCGGACACTTAATTGCTTCTACTTAAATTGCAATGGATTTTAATGTTCCCACCAACGCCAAGCAACGAACGCATCGCTCGTTACCCGGTAATCCGTTACGCATCAAATCATATTTTTACATTGTTCGTAATATGCTTTTTGGATTAAATAAAAGCAGAACTTGGTATTGTTTAAAATTATTTTTTGTATGTTTCTCTTTTGGATTCGGGGAGAGGGGAGTTATTCACACTGCGAAAAATTATTAAACTACTGCAGACATCTACTCTACTGTAGATGCAAATTTGTACAAAAGGCTAGAAGTTCATATGGAATAACTGGAGGCCAGGGAGTCTCTATAGACGAGCTGGAGACCAGAGAGTCTATATAGGGGAGTCTGGAGCGAGGGGAATCTTTATAGACGAGCTGTAGGGCCAGGGAGCCTTTATAGAGGAGCTGGAGGGCCAGGGAGTCTCTATAGACGAGCTGGACAGCCAGGGAGTCTACATAGACGAGCTGGACAGCCAGGGAGTCTACATAGACGAGCTGGAGGGGCATTGAGTCTTTATAGACGAGCTGAAGGGGCAGGGAGTAGGGGTCAAGGAGTCTATGGGCCCGGGGGATTCCCCTATAGGCCCCCCGGGGGAATCCCCTATAGGCCCCCGGGGGAATCCCCTATAGGCCCCCCGGGGGAATCTCCTATAGGCCCCCCGGGGGAATCCCCTATAGGCCCCCCGGGGGAATCCCTTATAGGCCCCCGGGGGAATCCCTTATAGGCCCCCCGGGGGAATCCCTTATAGGCCCACCGGGGGAATCACCTATAGGCCCCCGGGGGAATCCCCTATAGGCCCCCGGGGAAATCCACCGAGGCCATCTACGCTACAGTAGATATCCACCGAGGCCACCTGCTCCAGAGTAGACGTCCCCCGAGGCCACCTGCTCCAGAGTAGACGACCCCGAGGCCATCTACTCCAGAGTAAACGTCCCCCGAGGCCACCTACTCCAGAGTAGATGTCCACAGAGGCCACCTACTCCAGAGTAGACGTCCACCGAGGTCACCTACTCCAGAGTAGACGTCCACCGAGGCCACCTACTCCAGAGTAGACGTCCACCGAGGCCATCTACTCTACAGTAGACGTCCACCGAGGCCATCTACTCTACAGTAGACGTCCACCGAGGCCATTTACTCTACAGTAGCCCCCGTCCACCGGGACCATCTACTCCACAGTAGACGTCCACCGGGGCCATCTACTCCACAGTAGACGTCCACCGAGGCCATCTACTCCACAGTAGACGTTCACCGAAGCCATCTACTCTACAGTAGATGTCCACCGAGGTCATCTACTCTACAGTAGGTGACATCCGATGCCATCTACTCTACAGTAGATGACCACTGAGGCTATGTAATTTTCTTTAAGTGTGCCTCATCCACCCAACTGACGTTTCATTGTTGGTATTTGTGTCCATTAAATATGGCCAGCATTACTAACCATAGTAATTATTTTTTTTAAGCCTTCTTGGTGAATTAATACCAAATGAAATGGAATCATCATCGCAGTAGTCTTTTGTTGTTCCTATTGTTGCATTTGCCATAAACGGTAAGTATTGGCGGGTAGTGTCACGAACCACCCATACTTTGGACAGCTAAATGGAAATATGAATCCAATGTTTACATCTTTGTACAATTCCGACTTAACTTTTTGGGGCAGGTATTTGAAGGAGTGAAAAGTTGGGGTTGGTGAAACTTAGGCATGGAAAAAATGTTGATATAAGATGCTCCGTATTTGTTGAAGTATTGAAAATTCAAATCTAATTTATTTTTCATTTTTTTTTTCAAATCCTAATGAAGTAACGAAAATATTTAATAATGAATAATTACATATATATTTAATTTCTGAAAAATCATAAATATCATTTTCAACTCGCTTTTTCTCCGCTTAGGAATTAACTCCTTCATAGTTCTGCCATTCCGTCAAAGGTATATTTTCAAACCTAAAGTTTCTTTGTTACAAAAATTAATGTTCATTAAAGCAGTTTAAGTGTCCGAATGATGACTAATAAATAAAAAATACGGACAATGTCTGTATAAATAATACAAATAACAACAACAACAAATGAACATGAAAATGAAACTGCAAAAACACAAAAAAGAACTGAATAGTGAACACATGTTGAATGTATTCATAATTTGCCACAAAGGAAAAGGAAAGAAAAGGTGGCAGTAGTAGCAGGAAAATCACAATGAATGAAAAACTAGGGAAGTAATTCCATGGAAAAAAGCATTGAACTTTATGGGGGCATGCTTTGAAATGTTCCGGAGTTTTTTTTTGTCAACCTGTGAACAAGGAATGGAACGAGAAAGGGAAGACGTGTAGCTTATATATATTTTTTTAAAATTTTACAGAATTCCTTATTGACGAATATCATATTCTTATTCCACAAAGTACTAAAATCCAAAAGAGCTGGAGGTTCAGAGAGTCTATATGTCCGCCGAGGCCATCTACTCTACAGTAGATCTCCACCGAGGCCATCTACTATACAGTAGATGTCCACCTAGGCCATCTTCTCTACATTAGATGTCCACCGAGGCCATCTACTTTACAGTAGATGTGCACCGAGACCATCTACTCTACAGTAGATCTCCACCGAGGCCATCTACTCTACAGTAGATCCATCGAGGCCATCTACTTTACAGTAGATGTGCACCGAGACCATCTACTCTACAGTAGATGTGCACCGAAGCCATCTACTCTACAGCAGATGTCCACTGAGGCCATCTACTCTACAGTGGATGTTCACTCTCAATGTTTTCAATACCAGAACACACATTTGAAAATATTAACGTTTTTTAAATACTTTCGTTTTTGAAATTAACATTTATAAAATACCGAAACCCACACCCACTAATTATTTTTTACGAACTTATGGAATGTGATTTTACAAAATTCCCAAATATTTTCATCCCATGCTAAGAATTTGTGACGTCAATATCTTCCCTTCGTAATGAAATGACAGCTAGGACAGGCATAATTTACATTGGTTTTATGACCACTAATTTCGCAATTATTAATGACAAAAAGAATTCCAAATATTTAGACTTTAAAAATTTGTGTGCCTTGACAACCAGATATTCATTTCATTTTTTCTCTTCACATCTCTCATATCTGTTGTGATTTGCGTTTTGTCATATTCGGTCTTTGTAAACTGTACATCAAAAAGAATTTCCATTGTTTTTTGCTCTGATGAAATAATAAACAATTTTCCCGCTGTCAAAATGTTTATGGAAAAATTGCGTAAAAATATCACCCATCAGTTGTGACCACATCTATATCCACACACAGATGTTCGATTTAATAATGAAAAAACCACTAAACGGCGACAGTGAATGAAAATACAATGGCCAGAGACTGACGTCGACAAAAAGATCGCACATTTACCCCCACTTGATGATGGTGACACAATAATCTGAGAACAATTTATTAAATAAACAAATGCCTAGAAAAAAATATAGAAGCTTTCCTGGAGAGGAGATTTTTTTCTACAACCATTTCATGATTTTAAAAACTTTTAATAAAAATAAGTTTTTTACGGATTTTTTGCCCGATGTATTGATGCCTGGCCTATTGACTCTGAGTAGAGTAAAGAAAAAATACAAAAATACCTTTCGATTAACAATTACCTGCGGCACCCACAAACTCCAAATTTATAAAGAAAACACCAACTTTATAAGAAAAATGTCGTCTTCTGTCTACAGATGAGGGTATGTGACATATAATGTAGAGTAGATGCCCATATTGCCGTCTACTGTAGAGTAGGTGTCCATATTGGTCATCTACTGTAGAATATATGTAATTTCTGGTCGCGTAGTGAAGAGTAGATGTAATTATTGGTCGTCTACTCTACAATAGATATCCATATTATTCGTCTACTGAAGAGAAGATGCAATTATTGGTCTCTACTGTAGAATATATGTTCATATTTCTCATCTACTGTAAAGTAAATGTCCATATTAGTCATCTACTGTAAAATAGATGTACATATTCTTCATCTACTCTACTATAGATGCGTATAATAATCGTCTACTTTAGAGTAGGTGTCCATATTGGTTGTCTCCTGTAGAACAGATATAATTTCTGGTCGTCTACTGAAGAGTAGATGTCGTTTTTTTGCATCTACTGAAGAGTAGATGTCAATATAAGTCGTCTACTGTAGAATACATATCCATATTCGTCATCTAATCTATAATAGATGTCAAGATTGGCTGTCTACGGTAGTGTAGATGAAAAAATTTGTCGACTACTGTAGAGTACATGTTCATAGTAGTCGTCTACTATAAAGCAGACGTTCATATTGATCTTCTATGGTGGAATAGATGCCCATATTGGTTATCTACAGTGGAGTAGATGTCCATATTCGGCGTCTATTATGGATTATTGGCCATCTATGGTAGAGTAGATATCCATATGTCCATATTAGTTGTATACAGGGTGAGATAAAAAACCTGCAACAAAGTCAAACGCCATAATTTTTATTTATTATTTTTTTTTAATGTTATTGAATGAAAGCCAAAAATGTCGGATATGGCATCAAATTTTAGAATAAGTCTAAACTTGTTCGAATTTGTCACCTTTGACATGAGTTATGGCCTTCAAACGGTGCTGAGTTGGTGCTGAGTTCTGTAGGAATATCCAAGGTTTGCGGCCAAAATGTTTGCCTGCCCAAGGCTTTAATACACCCTCCAGAATATTTTCGCGATAATATTCGGCATTTATTCTGATGCCGAGACCATCGGCTGTTATGGCAGCCCACACCATCACCATGACCGGCGCTTGAGTTCTGGTGGCCAACCGAAGGTGCACATTTTCAGCTGACCTCTTTGGCAAGTAAACACGATAATTTTGTATGTTTACAAACTTCGGGACCATGAATGTTTTCTCGCCGGAGAAAACTAAATTCGGCAGATCACCACTTTTGGCCAAGCGAAGCAACTCTTTAGCTCATTTGAGTCTATTTTCTTTCTGTTGTGGTGTAAGTTCTTGTACTTTACTTCGACCTCTTTTTTCGGTATTTGCCGAATGGAATATTGCGATATGTTCATCTCACGAGCCATTTTTCGGTCACTGCTACGCGGGTTTCGATCAAACCGTTTCTTTACTTTTTAAACCATTTCTGCTGATGTTGCTGTTTTCTTCCGTCCACTTCATTGACGTTGGGCTACGCTACCAGTGCCACGGTAACGAGCGATGGTACGAGACACAAAAGACTTATTCATATTTAAATACTGGAATCCTCTAACGATAGCCACTTAGGGTTTTGCAGCCAAATATTCGCCTGAATTCCATCACGACTAACATTTTTTTTTTTGTAAAATTCTCACCAAAATGCTTTCGTACACTTGTAAACAATATAATGAACTGTCATTGGAATAATTTTAACGACTGTCGGACGAGTGGCTTAGAAATGACAGCGGTCTGAAGTTTGTTGCAATTTTTTCATCTCGCCCTATAGAGAAGAAGATATTGATCGTTTACCTTAGAGTAGGAGAAGAAATTGATCTTCTACCCCGATCCTATAAACTCTGCTGACAATTAGCCACAAATAAGCGAGATTGCATGAATTTTGTTAATTCACACCGAAATTAATTTTTCTCATTCATTTCTCTATTGACAATCTCTTGGGGTAGAGCTGAATTAATTTTGAAGCAAGTGCGAAAAAAGTGTGTCAAAATTTTAATTTGTTTTTTTTTTAAACACAAACTCATGTATCCAGCGTTTATTTAATTTGCCTTATCCCACTGATGTGGTGGTCTTTTGTCAAACGCTGGCGATACATGTGTTTAAACATATATACATATGTAGGTATGTAGATGTGATACACATTTATTTGGTTGTGCTTAAATTGTTGTTTGTTTATAAACAAATCGAATAATAAACCGGCTCACATATTGTGTGTTGGGAGACATCATTGAATAATTATTTTAAATATTTTTATAAAAAATTAAAATATAATCTTGCTTTAAAAATTTTCAAATTTGTTAAAAAAATAAATTTTGTATATATTTTCTTAACGGGAGGCCCCCTAATATTAATTTATCAAACAATGTTTTCCGTTAGCCAATACATTAAATTATTTGCCTCCATTTGGATTGTGAACGAAAAACCGCAAACGCTTGGAACGATGTGTCATATATGATGACGCCAATGCGATTTAGCAGTTCCCTACATGTCTGGCCTCTCGGGAAAATATTTAAGAAAAATAATAAAAAAATTAATACCAACAACAATTTTGTTTTTTCTTTTTTGAAGACAAAAACCGCCTTGTATTCAACAAAAATTTCTTTGCGTGGGAATTGCAGGCATTGTTCTAAATTATGCTTACGCATATTTAATTAATTTAACCAACAATAAACCGTTTAATTAGTGACCGAAGTGGATTATCGACGGCGTCATTGAAAAACAATAACGGGCTTCCAAAGAAGGGCATATAAATTTAAAAATCACCTTTCTCCCTCATATATCACAAGGATTTAATTACAGAAGTACGACCGAAATCTGTTAACCTACTTTTCTGTATGAAAGAGGGCTTTATTAATTAGTGATGCATGTGTAACTGTGCCAAACACGATTTTAAGACCTCGATATGATTATCAAAAAAAAAAAAAAAAATATTAAAATATCCAAATTTGCAACTTTCAAAACTACAATAACAACTGTTATAAAAGCTTAGAAGACTTGTCAGTTTTTTAAATAGAACTTTGTGAGATGGCATCGCATGTCCGCACCTTTTCATCGAGCAATTAAACAAAGTTAAAGCTGTGCTGCACAACAAAGCCCCATTCCCCACTCCATTATTAAAATTATCCGCCACTGGACAGCCAAACGAATGACTTTGTCGGACTTTTGATGTGATCAAATGACTCTCGTTTTTTGTTTTTCTTGAAGTCTTTTAATCAATATTTCTTATGTTTATTTTTTGTTCTTTCCTCATAAGAATGACGGAGAACAGCAAAGACAAAAAACAACAGAAAAACTTCGGTCTAAAACGTGGGACGTGGCTTGTCGATACAAACAAATTAAAATAAAACGCTTAACCAATGCTTTATCACCTATTAAGATCTGATTTTTTGTATGATCGTTTTCTGTGGCGATTTTTTCACAAGGGACATGTGCCGCCATCAAGAAGGAGTCACAGTGTTTGGAAACTAGAAAAAAAGTTCAGTTGTGAATATTTGAGAAACAAAACAAACGACGTAGAAGATGTCTTATTAAAAGCTTAGAAGCTGTCCCCGTGGGTCGTCTACAGTAGAGTAGATGACCCCATGGTTCGTCTACATTAGAGAAGATGACCTTTTTGGTGGTCGACCGTAGAGTATATGCCCATATTGGTTGTCTACGGTAGAATAGAAGTCCATATTGATCGTCTACAGTGGAGTACATGACCCAAATGGTCGTTTACAGTAGAGTAGATGACCCTATGGTTCTTCTACAGTAGAGTAGATGACTTTTACGGTAGTCCCATAATGCCTATATTGGTTGTCTCCAGTAGAGTAGAAGTTCATATTGATCGTCTACGGCTGAGTAGATGTCCATATTGATCGTCTACAGTAGAGTAGATGTCCCCGTGGGTCGTCTACAGTAGAGTAGATGACCCCATGGTTCGTCTACAGTAGAGAATATGACCTTTTTGGTGGTCGACCGTAGAGTATATGCCTATACTGGTTGTCTACGGTGGAGTAGAAGTCCATATTGGTCATCTACAGCAGAGTAGATTACCCAATGGACCGTCCCATAGGTCGTCAACTGTAGAGTAAATGACCCCATTGATGATCTACAGTAGAATAGATGACCCCATGGGTCGACGACAGTGGAGTAGATGACCCCATGGGTCGTCTACAGTAGAGTAGATGACTTTTTCGGTAGTCCCATAATGCCCATATTGGTTGTCTACAGTAGAGTAGAAGTCCATATTGATCGTCTACGGCTGAGTAGATGTCTATATTGATAGTCTACAGTAGAGTAGATTACCCAATGGACCGTCTACAATAGTGTAGATGACTCCATAGGTCGTCAACTGTAGAGTAGATGACCCCATTGATGATCTACAGTAGAATAGATGACACCATGGGTCGTCAACATTAGATCAAATGACACCATCGGTCGTCTACAGAAGAGTCAATGCCCAAATTTGATGCCTACGGCAGAGCAGATGATCCCGTGAGTCGTCTACAGTAGAGGACCCCCTAGGTCGTCTACATTAGAGTAGATGACCCCATATGTCGTCTACAGTAGAGTAAATGCCAGAATTTGGCGTCTACGGCAGAGTAGATGCCCTTATTGGGCGTCTACAATAGATAAGCTGGCCATATTAGGCACCTACAGTAGATATTGGACATCTACGGCAGAGTAGATGACCATTTTGGTCGTCTACTGTAGAGTAGATGGCCATATTGGGCGTATACGGCAGAATAGATGACCATATTGGGCGTCTACGGAAAAGTAGATGACTATATTGGGAGTTTACACCGCCCACAGTAGAATAGATGTCCATTTTGGGCGTATACGGTAGAGTAGATCGCCATATTAGGTATCTACCATGTCGAGCGTCTACAGCGAACTAGATGACCATATTGGGGATCTACGTTTGGGGTAGATATCAATAATAGGCGTCAAGCATTGGGAAGTTGGTCAAAGTTTTTGTATTCTGTAGAGTAGATGACCACACGAGACATATACTGCAGAGAAGATGACAATATTGGGCATCTACCTATATGAAGAGTAGATTAGATTATAATTTTGGACATCTAATATGGAATAGTTGACAACATGGGTGATATTCTAAAGAGTAGATTACAATTGTCTACCGTAGAGTAGTAGTATTCTACCTTAGAGTAGATTTCCATATTGAGCTTCTACCATTAATTTTGGGTCCACATTGAGCGTCTACCACAGAGCAAATGGCCTTTTGGTCTCTATTGTTGTGTAGATGCTGCAGTTGAACGTCTGCCTTAAAAACCCTCTTTTTCATAGAGGATGACTTTTTGGTCCTATTCCCATTTCGTATGACATACATTTTTATTCCCTAAGTATGTATCCGCCACACTGTGCCTCCGCCGCCCGTCTTCTGGACAATCGAATTGTGTTTTATGATTTTTGTGGTTATTAATGTTGTTCGCTTCTTTTTTTCTTTTTTGTTCTGCTTTTTTAATTTTTATGAATGTCGATGATGTCTTTTGTATGCTCTGTATATCGTTTTTGCCAACCGCCGATTCTTTGTAGTAATCTTAACAACAACAACCATAAAAACCCTTTAAACAAAAGGATATATTCAAAAAGTTTACGTTTACCGTATAGATCGTTATCTATAGAATGGCCAAGGAGTGATCTATGGAATTAGACATGCCCTTTTAAATGTCCTCTACACAAAGAAGATATGACGGCCATCTTAATGATGTGCTGTTTTTTAATTTCTTTGTGGCAGGCATGGGAAGGATATTCTTCTGTGACATTAACATTTAAATATTCATAGTTTTATGGCCATTGTTGCCATATTCGCAAGAAGAGGATTTACCTTAATTTATATATTTCATTGCCCATGGCATAAAGAGAGAATTTAATTTGGAAATAATCCTGAAATGGTCATATTGGAAATTTAAGAAGTTCCATGACGATCTTGATGATTGGAGTTATTGACCATAACCGCTCATGCCATATAAGCCATTGATGGGGAGAATTAATTTCAAAATCATTTCGATGACTGTGCCAATGACTTGTCGACTTTGAATTTGGTTTTCAATATGCACTTCACCGTTGTTTTTTTTTTTTTTTCAGAATTTTGTAATGAAATCCCTCAAATCGTTTCAATCATAATTCAAACTTTTCACCAACAAAAAATGGGCTGCAAAAAAATCCTCCGACAATTACTGCAAGTTCACAGTTTCCAAATACACACCCAATGTCCATGTGTGCGTGGTATGGAATATTGAGTGCAACTCCAGCAAATGGTGATGTTGGTGGGATGCATTCATTGAACATGACCAGCCCACAACCGAATGGCAATGCCCAGGGGGCCTATTGGCTTTATGCCAAAAAATCCACCTAAAAAATCCGACAAGGCACCATATGAAAAGTCCCATATAGGGAAATAACTTGCTAAAATATCCACAACAACAACAGCAACAACAACGCGAAATGCAATTCTAAACAAAAACAATCCCTCAACATTTGTGCGCATTAGAAAGGGCTTCACACAATGTCCGTACGTGCTGTTGAATTTCCCCCCACAACAAAAAATGGCATCAAAGTGCAACAAAACTGCTGTCAACACTCCAGGGCGACTGGGAACTGTTGCTTCAAATCCAAAAATGCAATTTTCAAATATTGTTGGCGATTTTTGTTGTTGTTGTTTTTCTTTTTTTTTGTTTTTTTATCTTTGCAATTGGTTGGCCGTTGTGTTTTTGCAACGATACTAAATCGCCTCGGTAATAACATTAAAGTAAAGTGACTGCAAAAAAAAATTGGTAAAAAAATACATTTCTGTTCATGTTTATAGATGAGGACGTTTATATATTACCCGTCAGAAGACAGTGGGCCGGTCCAATGGTCCAGGGGAATATACTCCCAGAAAGCCTAAAATATACCATGTATTTATTGAAGGCTTGCCTCCCATTGATGGTTAAAGGTCTACCTTCTATGTCTACCGTAATACAGATGACCATATTGGTGTAGCAGAGATGACCATATTGGCAGTCCACTGTAGTGTAGATGTTCAGATTGGTCATCTACCGTTAAGTAGAGGTCAATATTAGTCGTCTACCGTAGAGTTGATGACCCCATGAATGGTCTACAGTCGAATAGATGACCCCATAGGTCGCCTAGAGTTGAGAAGATAATCTCATAGGTCGTCTACAGTTGAAAAGCTAAACTTTTGGTCGTCTACAGTAGAACAGATGACCATATTGGTAAGGTAGATGACCTTAGTCTTGGACGTCTACAGTATAGTATAGAGCCATATTGGTCTTCTACAGTAAATTAGATGACCATATTGGGTGACTACAGTAGTGTGGATGACCCCGTGGGACGTATATAGTTGAAAGATAACTTCATAGGTGGTTTACAGTAGAGTAGATGACGCTATTGGTCGTCTACAGTACAGGGTAAAATGGAAAAACTGCAAACAACTTTAGACTGCTGTCATTTCTAAGCCACTCGTCCGACAGCTGTTAAAATTATTCCTGTGACAGCTCATTACATTTTTTACAAGCGTACAAAAGGGTAAAGCCATTGAAATTCCAAAAAGTGCCAGAACTTACACCGCAACAGAAAGAAAATAGACTCAAAAGAGCTAAAGATTTGTTTCGCTTGGCCGAAAGTGGTGAACTGTCGAATTTGGTTTTCTCCGTCTTCGATGAGAAAACATTCGTTGTCCAGCAGTTTGTAAACAAACCAAATGATGGTGTTTACTTGCCAAAGAGGTCAGCTGAAAATGTGCACCTTCGGCTGACCATCAGAACTCAAGCGCCGGCCATAGTGATAGTGTGGGCCATTACAGCCGATGGTCGCTTTTCGCTCGTATTAATCGACGATGGCATCAGAATAAATACCGAATATTATCGCGTAAATATTCTGGAGGGTGTAATTCGTGCCAAAGATGACCAATTCAAACAAATCTAAACTTATTCTAAAATTTGAAGCTATTTCCGACATTTTTGTGATATTTAAAAAAAAATAAAAAATTATGGCGTTTGACTTTGTTGCAGTTTTTTTATCTCACCCTGTACATTAAAGTAGATGACCATATTGGGCGTCTACACCAGAGTAGATGACCTTTTTGATCATCGACCGTAGAGTAAATGACCTTTCTGGCCGTTTAGCGTAGTGTAGATGATCATATTGGGCATCTACAATAGAGTAGATGACGATATTGGTCGTCTACTGTAGAGTATATGATCTTTTTGTCGTCTTCAGTAGAGCAGATGAACTTTTTGGTCGTCTACTGTAGAGGAGATCATAATTTGGACTCTTCCGTAGAGTAGATGACGTTTTTGTTCGTCCACCTTTTGTTCGCATATGACAATATGGGTCATCTACAATTGAGTAGATGGCCGCATTTATCGTCTATTGTGAAGGAAATCGTCATATAGCTCTCTACGGAAAGGTTATTAGTCGTCTACGGAAGGGTACATTGTCATATTTGTCGCCTTTGGTACAGTAGATGGCCATTTCGGTCGTCTACGGTACAGTTGAATATAGATGACCTTTTTGGTCGTTCACCGTAGAGTAGATGACCTTTTTGGCCGTCTGCCGGTGAATAGATGATCTTTTTTTAGAAGCTCGTCTATGTTTTTCCTGTATTGCTCCATCTCCTCAAATCCTTCGTCCCACTGTATATCAATCGCTACTCTAATGCAATTACAAAATGCAAACAAAAAACCCCATATTAATAACACTAAGCAATTGCTAAAGCATTTAAGCGTTTATGGCCTTAAATGCGATGATAGATTCATGAATACGTTTTACAAAAAAAAAACGACATCCCAAATAGAATATTCCAAAAAAAAAAAACCCATTCGCACCAGAGATGTAAAATTTATGCACACATGAGCGCTCCGCTGCAATCAAATTTGCCAATGCCACAATTACATTTGAAATGGAAAATTCATTAGAGCTGCGACGAGGTTCGAGTTGGGGCAAGACAATTTTTCCGTTCATGGGCCAAAGACATGACAAATGAATGAGTGACTGAGTGAGTGAGTGAATGATATGAACTTTTTGAATGAGAAACAAATTGGGAATTTAAAATGCAGTATAAACAAAACAATATTACATTTGGGGTTTTAAATCGAATACCTGATTATTATTAAAACTTAAGAAAATTATTTGGTTTTGACCAAACTTCATTGAAATTAAATAAAAAAAACCCAGTTTCGGAACCTCCAAATATTATGTGCGACTCGAGGTGTTGACGTCTTTGTGTCTAATGGAAATGGCATTTTTCCAATTTATTTTATTTAATGCCTTTGGATCCGAAACTTAGCTCCGATATAATTTACAATTCGATTATAAACAAATGGCTCCATTCGGCCACACAATAACAGGGCGATATATTATTGCTTACAATTGGCCAAGCAAACAAACAACCAACCAACCGATGCTGTTGCAGCAGACATGTTGCTGGCTGACAGCCTGTCAGACAGTCAGGCATTGCAAAAAAATTCGGTCATTTTATGAAAAAAAAATCAAACGAAAAATAAAAACTTTGCGAAAAAAATTATTAATGAATTGTTAATTATTGCTTGCGGCGATATGACGACAATTCGCATGTATGGCTCACAGCTAGAAAATAACAACTGTAGTTGCCGAAATTGCCCAAGTTCCATGCGGTTTGCGGAGAATTTTTATTGATTTTGCGGCGATTTGAGGCGGTTCCATGCATAATATTTTAATGTGAATACACGTCTTCGTATAGCCCCCATATAAAAAAGTATGAATAATTTTTGGAATTGCCCATATCAACAATTGCGTTGGGTTTTTGCAATTCCGACACATGTGCATGCCGCTGTTGCTTTTTTTTTTTTTTTCATTTTTTGTTGTAGTAGTTGTTGTCGTTATTGTTCAATTATTCAATTTAATTTTTTTGGGGGGCTCGTTGCTTTGCGTTTGAGTTGTTTTTTTTTTTTTTTTGCTTAACTCTTTTTGTCGTCTTGTAAACATTACCTGTGGAGAGCGCCATCTACATGTTTAATAATTAGTGGCCAGTCAGTCACATAATGCCCGCAACTGGGTCTTTGTTTGGCGTAACATTTTCAAGAAGTTGACAACCTTGGCATGTTGTTGCTGTTGTTCGATCGGTTTGTGTTAAAATGTTGGCGGTTTTTTTTAAGGAAAACAAATTATGCATGGGGTGTTTTTCATATTCCGAATAAAACTTAGAGCCCAGCATGACTGACTGACCAACTGAGTTAAGTTGAAAATAAAAATGTGTGACCAACAATTTTCATGAGTTTTTTTTGCAAGATTTCATCATTCTCTTTTTAATTTGAAAATGTATTCAAAGGATTCACAATGATCTCATCTGAGTCTGAGTCGCAGTGCAACAGCAAATCAAAGTATGGCGCAATTTCTTTCGTCAGTTTGTGGTTTTGCCAGAAAAGTCTAAATGACCGCAGTTTTATTCTTTTGGAATAAATATAGTCCCATTTTCATGGTTATGAAATGAAAATCTAAGAAAGTAGAACGCAAAAACTTTAAAATATATGAAAGATGACCACAAGATGATAATTATTGTCCTCGAAAATACGTGCGGCTTGTGGAATAAGTCCAAGAATAATTCCGTAGATGTCCAAGAATTTATGAAGAATCATTTTTTTCTCTTTTCCTTTGGAGGCGATTACACTCGAGGAAACATGTGTAAATTGACCTTTCCAGACATTGATCGATCGAGCGAAAAATATATGAAAATTATGATAGGAATTAAAAAAAACACTAAAAACAAATAAAAAAGCAGTAAATTCGGCCGTGCCGATCTTTGAATATCCTTCACCGTTTGGAACGAATGTAAAAACCTTAAAAATTCCGAATGTAGCCGTTATATTAGGGTCTTTACGACGACGTGGACATGCATAGGCCACTTTGTCATAAGCCATTAGAATATTCAAATGCGAAACTTGATACAAATTAAAAGGCAGTAAATTCGAACTTTGAATACCCTCCACCAATTTGAAACAAATTTGGAACTTTTCAAAAATTAAAATCCGTTAACAATTCTGTTAAAATCTTAAAAATACCGAATATAGCCGTAATATTTCGATCACTACTATATGGACTTGCATGGGCTTTGTTTATCATAAGCGATTACCATATTCAAATTCGAAACTTGAAATAAACGGTGAATAGTGTAGTTAAAATCATCCAAATGCCGAATATAGGGAGGTACACTTATATGGGGGCTATACGAAGACGTGGACCTGCATAGAAAATTTTCTGTTACAGGCTGTAGCATTCATTACGAACTTAAAATCTCAAACAATTTCGGTGAGTATTGTACCTAAAATCGTCAAAATATCGGGAGCTACTGATATATGGGACCTATACGAATACCTGGACCTGCATAGACAATTTTCTGTCGCAGACTGTGATTCCAACTAGGAACTCTAAATACGTAATTTGAAACTACTCCAGTGAATAATGTTGCTAAAATCATCAAAATATCGAATATAGGCAGGTACACTTAAATGGGGCTATACGAAGACGTGAACCTGCACAGACAATATTCTGTCATAGGCTGTATTACCAATTTCGAACTTCAAATACCGAATTTGAAACAATTCCGGTGAATAATGTCGTTAGAATCATCAAAATACCGAATATCGGGAGGTACCGTTATATGGGGGCTATACAAAGTCGTGGGTCTGCATACGCAATTTTTTGTCATAGGCTGCACTAGCCATTACGAACTTCAAATACCAAATTTGAAACAATTTCCGGTGAATAATGTCGTTAAAATCATCAAAATATCGGGAGGTACCGTTAAATGTGGGCTATACGAAGCCGTAGACCTACACATACAATTTTCTGTCGTAGGCTGTACTATCCATTACGAACTTCAAATACCAATTTTGAAACAATTCCGGTGAATAATGTCGTTAAAATCATCAAAATACCGAATATCGGGAGGTACCATTATATACCTACATGGCCCATTTTGAATACCAAATGCCCTGCAGACATAATATACATTTGTGTACAATTTTATCATCCAACTTAATTCATTCCGAAGCTTGAGTGATTTTCACAGACAGATAGACGGACTTAATATACCCATCCATACTATGGTGGAGGGTATAAAAAGTACCAAAAAGACCCCTATTGTGACTCGCTTGAGGGTTAAAATTATCATTCAAAATAATCTTCGTATTTTAATCTGCAATATTGCCAAAGACACCATTTACCTATAATTCACGAATTTCAAGGAAACTGCATTTGAAACATTGCAGAATTTTTCAGGAACTTCCATTGAGTATTTCTTTAACCCAAAATATGTTTAAATATTTATGAATTCCGGACGTCTTCTGGGCCTTATAGTAGAATTTTATGACAATTCAAGACTTGCTATGATCCCGTTCAAAGAGAGTTTTTGACCATATTTTGCAAAAAGGACCACAATGTCCCCTTTTGAAACTTGCAGTTCTGTGGTATTTGAAGGACTTTTTAGAAGAGTCTTAAAGGAGTATTTTGAGGAGCATATTTTGGCATTTGCCATATTTTTTTCTCTGAGTGATTTCCAGTTCGTTTTTTTTTTCGGATAGAGAAAATTATTTTTTGGCACAAAGTGATCATTTTGATACCTGCTGTTTTTTTTTACGTTTTTCGAACCCCATCATGCGTTTTAATATCCCTCAGAGGTAACGATCCATTTTGTGAGGGTTGATTTGTTGTGTTTTTTTTTTTTTTTTTTTTTTGGTTTCGAAACACATCATCAATAAGATTTATAATGGCAATTCAAGGATCTAGACAAGCAACAATGTTCCCTTTTATTGTCTTGATTGTTGTTGTTGTTGCTGCTGCTGCCTTTTGAAAACAGCCAAAGTTTTAAATTTCTTGGAAATAAAAGCCATTCTCTGCTCAAGGCAGGATAGGATGAATGGTGGGTATTGGAGGAAATTAAATAAAATGACGTTTTCAAAAACGAAAAAATTAACCAAGAAATGGAGGTGGCGACAACAAAAAGAGCACAGCTACACATAAGGGCTGCTATGGTGTTGGTGGTGGTGCCGCAGGGAGAGGATGCATGAAACCCTTAGAAATTCATAAATTTTGGAAATTAAGGCAAGACAGACAGCCAGCCAGCCAGTCAGATAAATAAATGACTGGGATTCATAATTGACTCAGATCGTCGGAGTTTTAAATTAGGAAGTCTTCAAATTTGGTACAATGAATATTATTTTGCTTAGGACTTAGGTGTAGTTGTGGTTGTTGACCGTACCTATAGATCAGCCAGTGCAAGGTGGTGTGAGTTTCTTTTGATATTGTTGTTTGTGGCAAGTTTTTTGTTTTTTGTTTTGGCTCCACTTATTCTATACACTTGTCTGTCGGTTTGTCTGTCTGCCTATTTCTCCACTTGTCTGTCCGCCTTGATTACTTCGCTCGTCTTTCCTTCTTATGGGGGTTATCAATAGATTGGTTTTGGACATGTAGTGCCGCTGTTATTATTGTTTTTGTTGTTGTTGTTATTTCTACTGTTTGCATTTAGCCTAACGTTGCATACATTTAAATTTATTGTTGTTGTTGTCCATATCTAGCCGTGTAGCTGGCAGCAGTTTCGTTGTAATCGTTGTCTAGCAGTTATCGGCGTTGCATTGTGATTTGTTGTTGTTGGTTTATGCCACGGATTTGTAGTTGTTTTTTGTTGTTGGTCAGCTATTCAAAAATGAGCCAGAACGAACGATCGAACAAAAAAAAAAAAAAAAAGATCATGCAGGTGTTGTCTGTAATAATGTTGTTTGGAATATGCATAGTCAAATTCATTTTAATTTCGTTTTCCATGTTGATCCATCTGTCCGTCCGTACGTCTGTCTGTCGGTCTGTATGTCTGATTGTGGCATAAGAAACGAATTTTGGATTTTGGGGAAAACTTGTTTTTCGTTTTTTTTTCTTTCGATTTGGGGGAGATTTTTTATTTTTAAATTTAACGTATTTTTTGAGTAGCTCCTAAAACCTTAAATTGATATTCTTGTGTTCTGTACTATGGTTAATAATAAGGAATAGAAAAAGAGGAGAATCAGTCCCATGTCGTGATCTTTTCCAGAAATCCCTAATTATAAAAATTCGTAAAAAAAAGAAGCTGTGTCATTATCGTGGATTTTGAGGAGCTGTTCTTTCTTTTTTGTGGCGTATTTGTCCCCAATATCGTGAATTGGCGAAGACTCGAAGTCTGACCTATGAAATATTCTTTAGAACAATTCTTTAAAAAAAATTCTAGTTTCAAATAGATTTTTTTCAAACAAAAAAATTCCTAAAATTTCGAAATATCGACAAATGTTCTGCTGGAGTATAGACGTTAAGAACATTAAAAGTTTTTCTTGGAAAGACAAATTCTTCAAAACAGACTTCCTGATCTTTTGCTTACTTTTCTTCCGAGACAAGCTTAATGATCTGAAATTTGCAGTGAAAAGAAAAGCCAGATAGATACTATCATTTATGTATTAAGGAGAAAAATACGGGCATTATAATGGTTCAATATTGTAAACCTCAAACGAGATCGTTTTGATCCCTTTCTGAAAATATACAGGGTGAGATACAAAAAACTGCAACAAAGTCAAACGCTATCATTTTTACATTTTTTCCCAATTTTATCGAAAGAAAGCAAAAAATGCCGGAAATAGCATCAAATTTTAGAATAAGTTTAGATTTGTTCGAATTGGTCACCTTTGGCACGAATGATGGTTGAAGGCCAATGACATCGTCACACGCTGCCCAAATGTTGCTCTGCGGCATTTTGACCCATTCCCGGCGAATCGCTTGCTTGAGGTGATCGACACTTTTGTATTTTTTAGTGCCAATCTTGCTTTCCAAAATACTCCTGACACAATAGACCAACGGATTGGTATCGGGAGATTTTGGGGGCAAATGTGCGCCGCAAATGAAGCGAGGAACTTTATTTTGCGCGTGCTGAGTGCGATGATGCTAAGTCTTGAGTTCAAGGTCTGCGGTCAAAATGTTTGCGTGCCCAAGGCTTTAATTATTTCGCGATAATATTCGGCATTTATTCTGATGCCACGGTCGAATAATACGAGCGGAGAGCGACCATCGGCTGCTATGGCGGCCCACACCATCACCATGGTGCTTGAGTTCTGGTGGCCAACTGAAGGTGTACATTTTCGGCTAACCTCTTTGGCAAGTAAACACGATCATTTTGTTTGTTTACAAACTGCTGAACAACGAATGTTTTCTCGTCGGAGATCGGAGGAAACCAAATTCGGCAGTTCACCACTTTCGGCCAGCTCTTTTGAGTCTATTTTGTTTCTGTTGCTGTGTAAGTTCTTGTACTGTTTGGAATTTCGATGGCTTTACACCGAGCTTATTTTTTAATATTTGCCGAATGGAAAATTGCGATATGTTCAGCTCACGAGACATTTTTTGGCCACTGCGACGCGGGTTTCGATTAAGTAGCTTCTTTATTTTTCGAACCATTTCTGCTGATGCTGCTGTTTTCTTGCGTCGACTTCCTTGACCGGCCTTGTCGGGCTACGCTACCAGTATCACGGTAAACAATATAATGACCTGTCACTGGAAAAATTTTAACCTCTGTCGGACGAGTGACTTAGAAATGACAGGAGTCCGAAATTGGTTGCAGTTTTTTCATCTCACCCTGTATGTATATGAATAGCTGACTTAATCTTTTGAATTTTGACATATTTTAGGATCTATAGTAGAATTTTCTTTAACAAAAAGTTTTCTACAGATATGCTATTCCTATGCAAAGCCAATTCTTTGAAAATCCAAGATTTTCTCTGTTAAGGGAAAATCTTCAAAAATACATGATACTCCCTTAACAAAAACTCTGTTTAAATTCATTTAAATTCGGCTTTCCTTTAGGAAATATTCCATAAAATTCCACAGGGTATGTTGAAGATCTATATGATCCATGGTTGTCAAATCAAGAAAAAATTATAGACATCCTCTCTTCTCCCCAAAAAAATTCTTTAAAAATCCCTGTTCTCCTTGAAAAATACAACACTATATAACTGTTTTATTAAAGTGTGATTTACCGATTGTCCTGAAAAATCCTCAAAAAAGTCCAAAAGTGTTGGCTTGTTTGTTCGGGATACCGTAGTATTTTGTTGTTGCAAAATGGCCATGCTTTATCTCTTTATTGTTGTTTTTATAAAAACAACGTTTTTTTATTAGTGGTGAACGATGGTAATGTTTACCAGAGGGTAAGGCAGGGAATACCTAGGTTTCGGAAGGAGCCACCAATCCTCATCAGTTCCCTTGTTTTTTGTCTGGGATATTCTCCCCAGAAGTTATTTTAAAAATAACTTCTATGAGTCCTTTAAAAATCGTTTATTCTAACTCAATATAATTTCCATAAAAATCGAGCCCTGAGTACATTTTGTAAAACCTATCGGATAAATTTGCACTTTAAACTATCCACCTACAAAATTTCTCAGTAATTTTCACCAAAACATCCATAAACTTGACAATTTTCCGCCAGAAGATTATTGACAATATTCAACATTGTCTAATCTGCCTAGCACCTCGCCATTGTTCTCCCCTCAATATCGGCTTTTGTTCTAAATATAAATGACACTTTTATTTGCATAATTTAACTGCTTTCCAGCAGCGAAAATATCGATTAATGGTGGCTGGTTTTCGGGGAACAACGAAGAACCTATGAAGTGAAGAGAAGAAAAACAAAACCTTCAACTACTGCTAACTTCTTCCTACAAATCTTATCTTAGATCCCCATCGTTTTCATTCAATTCTTATGTTAATTATTGTTGTAGTCTGGTGATCGGTAGAAACCAATATTAATTCGTTTTAATATGCCACTCATGTCCGAAACAAAAAAAAAGGTTTATTTTTCTTCTTAGTTGCCACATTTAGCAGAGCTACCCAGGAGGAGTCGCGGTACCGTGGATGTTTGCTATGACTCATCATCGGAAAAAGAAGAAACTGTTGTTTTTTTTTTCTTTTTCTCTTTGGCAAACTTTGCAGAGATTGAGAAGGCGGCCTGCAGTGGCGGTAATCAGACCAGACAAGCCCGGACCGACAGACAGACGCTATGTCAATATTATTTGTTGTTGTTGAAAGTTTATGTTTATATGCGATCATTTTTTGTCATTAACATGTTTAAAGATCTTTAGAGTTTTTTTTTTTTTGTTTGTACGCTAAGGCAAAAGAATGGCGGCAACAGCAGCAGCAGCACGGCTATGGGCATGGGCACTGACACCGGCCGCAATGCCAGCCAAGAGCAGCACAAAAATGGAAGTAATGTTTTGCCAAATGCCTTGGACTTGGATGACTACCTGCTGTCTGAAAATCGTTGTTATTGGTTCGTTAAAGCTAAGTCTACTTACTAGGTTAGTTTAATATTATTATTGGACGGGTGATCCTCGACGGATGCGAAAAGGGGAATATTATTGTATATATATATAAAGGCTATAGGGCGGAAGGAGTTGGGTGTATGAATGCATTGGTGGAGATATCAACCAAAATATTGGAGCCAAACTAAATGTAGCCTATTCAATTGAGAAATTGAGGTCCAGAACCATTGATATGAAAATAAGTGAAATCTATTGCTGAGCCGTTTACAAAATTAGTATCTACTTTTAGTATTTTTATACCCTCCAACATAGTATGAGGGTATATTAAGTTTGTCATTCCCTTTGTGACACATCGAAATATTCATTTTAGACCCCACAAGTATATATATTCCTGATCAGCATAAAACTCTATGTCGATTTAGCGAAGTCCGTCTGTGCATGCTCCACGTCTTCGTATAGCCCTTATATAACGGTACCTCCCGATATTCGGTATTTTGATGATTTTAGAGACATTATGCACAGGAATTGTTCCAAATTTGGTATTTGAAGTTCGTAATAGATACTACAGCCTAAGACAGAAAATTGTCTGTGAAGTTTCGCGTCTTCGTGTAGGCCCCACATAACGGCACCTCCCGATATTCGGTATTTTGATGATTTCAGCGACATTATTCACCAGAATTGTTCCAAATTTGGTATTTAAAGTTCGTAATGGATACTACAGCCTATGACAGAAAATTGTTCGTGCAGATCCACGACTTCAAATAGCTCCCATATAACGGTACCTCCCGATATTCGGTATTTTGATGATTTCAGAGATATTATGCACCGGAATTGTTCCAAATTTGGTAAATGAAGTTCGTAATAGATACTACAACATAAGACAGAAAATTGTTTGTGCAGGTCCACGACTTCGAATAGCTCCCATATAAAGGTACCTCCCAATATTCGGTATTTTGATGATTTCAGAGATATTTTGCACCGGAATTGTTCCAAATTTGGTATTTGAAGTTCGTAATGGATACTAAAGCCTAAGACAGAAAATTGTCTGTGAAGATTCACGTCTTCATGTAGCCCCCATATAACTGTACCTCCCGATATTCGGTATTTTGATGATTTTAGCGACATTATTCACCGGAATTGTTTCAAATTTGGTATTTGAAGTTCTTAATGGATACTACAGCCTAAGACAGAAAATTGTTTGTGCAGCTCCACGTTTTCGTATAGCCTTCATATGACGGTACCTCCCGATATTCGATATTTTGGTGATTTCAGAGACATTATGCACCGGAATTGTTTCAAATTTGGTACCTGAAGTTCGTAATGGATACTACAGCCTACGACAGAAAATTGTTTGTGAAGATTCACGTCTTCATGTAGCCCTCATATAACTGTACCTCTGCATATTCGGTATTTTGATGATTTTACCGACATTATTCACCGGAATTGTTTCAAATTTGGTATTTGAAGTTCGCAATGGATACTACAGCCTATGACAGAAAATTGTTTGTGCAGGTCCACGACTTCGAATAGCTCCCATATAACGGTACCTCCAGATATTCGGTATTTTGCTGATTTCAGCGACATTATTCACCGGAATTGTTCCAAATTTGGTATTTGAAGTTCGTAATGGATACTACAGCCTAAGACAGAAAATTGTCTGTGAAGATTCACGTCTTCATGTAGCCCCCATATAACTGTACCTCTGGATATTCGACATTCGACATTATTCACCGGAATTGTTTCAAATTTGGTATTTGAAGTTCGCAATGGATACTACAGCCTATGACAGAAAATTGTTTGTGCAGGTCCACGACTTCGTATAGCTCCCATATAACGGTGCCGTGTCTTGGAGGCATCTCTGTACCCATCTACGACTTCACTCATTTATAGCATTGAAAGGTTTTCTTCCATGTATGACTCATGGACTTGAACGTGATTTACTTTTGTTTTTTTTTTTCTTCGAGTCTGTGTCTTGAGGAGATGTGGTACTGGGCTGGAGCTGGCACTTTTCGTTAGGCTTTTAACTGGAGCCGCTTAGAAATGTTATTGATGCAATTCGCACAAAAGACCGCAAACAAATAGCGAACGGGGCAATAACAACAACCAAATTGGGCGACGAGAAAAAGTGAGAAGCAGGTAGCAGCTTGGATTCAAGATCACTGCCGACAAATAGATTTCCATAGGGTCAATATGAACCTGAAAAAAAACACCTAAACAAAGAAGCCCTCTTCGGGGGCCACATGATGACTCATACTCCGCTGTACAAGCTTTTAGGCAACTTTAACGGATATTTTTGTTGTCTTGAAATGCGAGTTAAGCTATTAAAAATCATTTCGATGATTGATTGAAAAAATAGTGTTAACTTCGTGAAAGATGACTGCTGTTCGCTGGATGGATGGATGACTAAGCTCGAAATTGCCATGCTAAGCTGGCTGCATGAATAGACGGCAGGGAAAACAACAACAAAAACAAAACGAAACAAACAGCAGACTTCCTAATTCAATTAGGCTGCATTAATTGAAATCGCACGCCTATTTTGGAATCTTGGGTGATTAGCAATCAGAAATTAAGCAGGCAGGCAGTAAACCCGTTTACCGGCCCTAACGTCTTGCAGACGTGACAAAGTATTTTCTTCTTCTATTTTTTGTCTGGCTTAAATTGGGTGCGTTGTTGTGGATTTTTTGCCTCCAAATCAATCCGAAGGCATTTTGTCATTGTTGCTGTTGTCATTGATTATTCTGTCCAATCATTGTAGCGTCATAAGTTAAATGATCGTTTTACGAAACGGTTTGCTGCTGCTGGGCTTTTTTCCAACCATCCACAGCTTTTGCTAAGCTGTCTGCACATGCGCAGACAGTTAACGTGTTTTATGCAAACGAAGTGTCAACTCATGAATACGAAATGCTCGTTAACATTGTTGCCTCGTTATAAATCTCGAAAATCGAAAATAGTGAAAATTATCTCACAAAAAAAACCTAATCTCCATGATTGGGAGAAGTTGGAAAAAAATAGATGTCATGATGTCACGAATGCAGAACACAAACCCTTGAAATCCTGTTTTGTTTTCTTCTCAATTCATGGGTTAGAAGATCTTCTTTTCTCCAGGGTGGTTTGGTGATGAGGCAAATTTTGACTTGTGGATCCCCTCACTCCTCACACCTTTCTTTCCATTTCATTTAATTTTCATCTAATGCGACTTCTCCTTCAGAGATTATCATAAATTTGCAATCAAAAGGCCATAAATAGTGTTGTGCTTTATTCGCACTAAGTGCGCTCAGTGTCATCCATCTTCGTTTTCTTACAACAGCCCTAGGGCTTAGAGTTACAGGGCAGCAGGGTGTAAACACAAATGTAAATTACATTTCAATAGCAAGCCTCTTAGAGGATGCCTGACAGTCTAGAGTCGTTTTCTATTGAACTCGTCGTGAAAATCTTCTGAGCGAGAAAGAGAGATAAGTTGTAAATTTATAATTCAGCCCTGCAATGTTTTGATGCATCTTTTCTAAATTTAAAAGCGATTTATGGCGAGTACTGCAGCTCATTAGCCAGCCCCGTGTGTGTGTGTGGAAACATCAATCATTATGGGGTATTAAATGCAAGGTTTTTGCATTTATGAATAAATTATTTAATGTAACATCCAGGGAGGGGTGAGAGGCGTTATGTATTAGAAAATGTTTTGTTTCTTTTGAAGTGTGAACAATTTTAGAATTTTGCAAAAAATCAAAAAAACGCAATTGAATGAATTGAGAAGGATTAGTGTTAGAAATAATCAGAATAAAACAACCGTTTCAGTATTTTGATCTATGGGACTAAACGATTCTGGAAGATGATAATCATTTTATTAACAATTTTTTTTTTTAAATTTAAATCTACATAGGAAGTATAGGAAAAAATTGAAACGCAAAAAAGGTCTCCATAAAAAAATATCTCTCCGAATTTATAAGAAAATTTACTACCAGCACTGGAGAAGGAAATAAACTGACCCTAACGCCGAAGAATCAAGGACCAGAGCTCCAGTTTGCTCAATTTTACTCAAGGAGAAAAAATACTCTCAAGAGAGAATTCGCAACGAGCAAGTGTGGGTACAAGAAAGAACAAAGAAATCTCGACGTTTTTTTTTTTTTTGCTGATGTTTATGGGGCAGGGAAATCCAAGGAGCAAAATCAACCACACTTACATATTATCTGTTGGTAGAGACTAGTGACAATGCTCAATAAGGTTTTTTATATTTTTCCTTTACATTTTTCTACATGAATGAGTACTTTCTCCCAAATTCGAGCGAACATATTAGACCTCCGCCTGTCAATATTCTATTCTTGGGAGAGTCGTGCTTACGCAGCGTAGCGTGGAATAGTCGCTCTCTACTATGGTGGTTATTTATAGTTTTGTTTTTTTAGGCTGACGGAGGAGGCTCGCTACTGCCGGAGGCTTGCCTAAAAGGTGAGTGATCATTTACGTGATCATTTACTGTCCTCCAATTAACAACAACTGTTAGCTAGGAGTGCCAATTTGGCTATCAATGCATTGTTACTGAAGCTTCGGGCTCGTTGTTCCCACTGGAGCTTAGGGCTCGCAGTTCCCAATAGAAATATAGATTAGCAACGTAAAAGTAGTCGTACACCGTAGCATAGTCCAACCAACAAACCTCCGAATGCCGATACCAGTTCCCAATCATCTACTCCTCGTACACGTCCCGAACACCCTGTAAGTCGATAGCATTTCACCAGAGTTCCCGACCACAGCCCAAGTAGCGGAATCTTCTAGACCCCTAGCATCGCTATCCTGGTCCCCGACCATCGTCTATAACCAAACAACGAAATCATTTACAACCTGAACATTATCATCGTAATACCTTGAGACCCGACGACCATTCATCAAAGTTGCCAATTATCTTCAAATCCCCGGACTACTGACGTCTATTGATCAGAGTTCCCAATAACGAGAAGGACCTGCGCCTCCTCCTGTAGAGCGTTCTCAGAGCAGCATTCTAGCAGGTCTGGATGTTTTACCTCTGCGTAGCACTTATATTCGGAGACCACACTGGGGCCGCATAGAGGACAACCGGAGCTATCGCGCTATAAGAGGACCTATCGCTTTATAAGAGGTCACAAATGTCTCCTTGTTCACACCTCAAGTGCTGCCGACTAGCACCTGGAGAACCTTGTTCCTACTTTTCATATTGTCGCAGATAGCTGCGGCCTGCACGGACCACTTGAACATGCAAGTGTGACCCTTAGGATCTTGGAGTAGTTCATTGTCGAAATTATATTTCCCTACAGCTGCAAATTTAGCTTTCTTCTCATATCCGCAGACCATGTGGTAAATAGTGTAGCCGTTGATTTAGTGGCGGATATTGGATGTTCCTCGCGTGGAAGTAGGCGGCAAGCACCGCTAGGTAGGAGTTCAAATTTACACATATTAAATCAACATCTCCGCCCATATGTTACGATCTCTATGCCTTCTGGAGGGCGGGGAATTCCGGAAAGGTGGATGTAAAGCGTCGACACACACAGACGACTATTCAATTTCCTAATCTTGGCGGGAGCGCATTTCTCTGTACATCCTTAAACAGTGTGGAGTGATTGACTGTATCAAATGCCTTTGATAGGTCCAGGGTTGGCAACCTCGTAGCTTCTTCCGATGCTGTTAAAGACTAAAGCCTCAAGAAAATTCGCTAGTGTCGGCAAAAGCGACATTGGCTGGTATGATTTGCTTTTACTGACATCCATGCCTGGGTAGAGTAGCGCGATCACTCGATCAATATTATCGTTCAGATTCCGTCTGGGCCCAACGCATTGGATAACTTAGGCTTTGGAATGACAACATCACCCATCATAAACTGTGGTGGTGCCTCCTCGGCGGGAAGAAGTATGATATGACGTAGAAATCTTCTATCGGGGTGCTCGACAAATTGTCAATTAAAATATCCAGCATACCCCTTCAAATCATTCACCGTTATATCTTTAAAAGTGACTGAGGTCCTATTATCCTTTGTCCCAGGTTCGAGAGAGATTTAACCGTTACCCACAACATACTCATATCGATTCCTATGTTGCTACTAGTCACTTTTCCTATTATTATTCTGTACTAAGCGGTTGACTTCAAATTATGGAAAATGTCCATCGATTTCTAGCAACAATTTTAATTTTTAGGGAGGACCCTAAAAAATTTCGAATGTTTTTGTTTTTTTTTTTTTTTTTTTTTTTTTTGATGAGGACATATAATTCTCAGGCTTAAGGGATCTCATATAAGAAAAAGTAATATCTTGGCCTAATGAGCTTTTTTCCACAGAGAGCTTATTTCAGATGTTGTAGAGAGTAACCTTCATTGGAGTAATATGACCATGAAACATGCAAAGGAGTCTTATTAAGTGGCCGCATGCCGTATTATATTTGGATATTCTTTAATGGTAGAGTGTGATACGAAAGAGATATTTTTTATTTATTTATTTATTTATTTATTTTTTTTTTTTTTTTGTTAAGTTAGATAATATTATTCTCATGCTTCAGGAGCAGTAATAATAATAAGAAGAATTAATATCTTGGCCCTAATGATTTATTTTCCACCCAAGGCCTTTTATATTTTGCCAGAACCCCAGGTGGATTTTATAAAGAGAAGCCTTTGTTGGAGTAATATGACCGTGGAACGTGAGAGTGGTCTTGTTATGTAACCTTATCCCGGGATATATTTGGCCTTCTATAATTTAAATGTTTGAAAACAGCCGAGGGAGAGTGCTTATTTACAATTCAAATTAATTTTTTAATCCAAGGCCTAAAATCAGATATTTCTAGGATATCTTATTGAAGAAATATTTTACCAAGCTATTGTAGAAAGTTGAAATCTATTAATTCAATTTTTTTACGGAATCGTTTTGACTTCAACTTTAATTACGTACAATTGCTGAATCATCACCTGGTTGGTAGCCCCTTACATTTTTTTTAGTTTTCAACAAACCCATTACATGCACTGTGAGTGTTTTTTTTTTTTTTTTTGTTCTAAGCCTGCATAAAAATAGTTTTCGTTAAGAACAAATATGTGTATAAATCTAACACAATATACATACATATGTACAGACGAAATTTTAAAGCGCAGTGATCTATTTTTTTTGTCTTCCATTTTTTTTTCTATTTGTATGGACTCAATTAAAGTCGTGTTCTGTAAGTTTGGATCGGTTTGTGCTGCCTTAATTTTTTGATCGTTTTGTTAAGTGTTGAAAACAATTTTTCAATTATGGCTTCCATAACGAACCAGTTTAGAGTTGGTCAGTCCATGTTGTTGCTTTTTTTTGTTGTATTATTTGGTTCGTTTAAAGGAGATACAGTTATGGCACGTGGCCATTACACGAAGCCAGCCTCCATTGCCTTAGCTTGTTGAAGAACCAATTTACCATATGCAATAAGAACTACAACAACAACAACATTGAATAGAGCAACATATGAACAAGATGGAAAAATAACTGAAATAAATGCCGAACAATAGTAAGTAATTTTTCAATTAGATGCAGAGAAAAGCCATGGCAGGAGACTGTGGGACGCCCAAAATGCCCGATTCTGGCCGGTTGGCAGACAGACCATGGTGGAATTGTTGGAGATAATTTATTTGAGTTATATTGAATTAGTATGGTGGGTTTTGTATTGTTTGTGGAGAGCTTAATTTTACAACTAAATACCCGAGTAACCAGGGAAATCAGTTTCCTTAACATTTATGGGAAATCGTAAAAAAATAATTTATATATAACTTAATTTAACTCTTGTGACACACCGTTACTTGTCACCCATAATTATTGTACCTTGAAAATGTGTAGCCGACAATGATGATAATAGAGATATTTTCCTGGACAACCCATTAAACAACAGCCAATTTTCAAACTTGTCCAAAAATATCTAAATCTCTGCCTATGTCGTTTTTTTTCAAAAAGATAACTGATTTTAGGCTTAGAATTTTTATGGGCCTCTTTCTTTCCAATGAACAACAAACTGCAATTTACGAAAACACGATCTTTAAGTGCTTTCTTTCAGATGCCATCTCCCCTTTTTGGTGGTGCCAAAAAAAAAAAAAAAACCTGCAAAAAGAAATTCTAAACTTTCGTTGTAAAGACCGACTAAAAAATAGCCACATCATGAATATGCGTTAGCATTAACGGTCAAAACCATTAAAAAGCATCAACTTCATCAGCTCGTAAGACAAGATGCTGTTAAGCAGATAGCCAAGATTGTTACAGCATCCAATGGGGAGCGGGAGTTGCAGGTTAGCCGGTAGTTAAAAACTTTGTTTACCATCGCTGGAAGTACCACCGCCATTACAGCATCGTTGCACTCGCCATCATCGCCTTGTGCCCCGAGTGGTATGGAGGCAAAAAAAAAAAAGAATTGTCTTGCAACTGGCTACCGTATTACTTTACCTTTAAGAAGGTTACACCCATACTCTCGCAAGCTACCGAAAAAAAGAAAGTTTCTTAAGAAGTTTGTTCAATTTTTTTGGAGTTCAGTTTATTTGTGTACAAGAAAAAAATGTGTATTTAATGTTGAAATGCTTTAACGCCTCGAAGAAGCTGAGGAGAGGGGAGTAGTTTATACAGGAGGGAAATCGAGAAAAAACATAAAAGCAAGTATCCAGGCCAGTTTCTTTTTTAAAACGTCTGCAAAGAGCCTCATCTATGAGAAGGATTGTCAAAAAATAATTTTATAAAATTTCTTCTCACCTTATCAAGAGAGCCTAGATTCAGATTATATAAAGAACCTCCCTTCATCTCATTAAGAGAGCCTCTCACAGCTCGTTTATAGGGTTTACCATCAGTTCGTCTGTGAAGACTGCATATAGGTTATGTGGAGCGATTGAAAGAGAGAGAGATACTCAATTGAACTATCCTATGAAGAGAGAGACTCGCATAAGTTCGTCTAGAGAGAAAAAAAGACTGTCATCAGCACGTTTATTGCGAGAGGTTCACTTCAACTTCTATATTGAGAGAATCTTACCTCAGCTCGTTTTTGAAGAAAAACTCACTTCAGCTTGTCTATGAAGAGATACAACCTTCAGCTCGACTGTGGAGAGATACTGGCTTCCAGCCTACAGCTAGTTTATATGGACTGTCTGAAAGTCTAGAAAGAATCCCTGGACTTCAGATCTTGTAGAAAGCCTACCTTCTGCAGTCTAGAGAAACTCCCTGGACTTTAGCACCCCTATGAGAATTCCCTTAACTTTAGCTTGTCCAGGGAAACTTCCTTCAGCTCGTCTAAAGCACCTTCCATCCTCTAGTCTATAGGGTCGTATATCAGCTCGCACCCCCTTCAGTTCATCTAGGGAGACTCAATTTAGCTGGTGCAGAGAATCTATATAGAGGACCCTGAGCTTTCAATTCGTCTGGGAGGAGAGGCTCGAGGGATATAATTCATCTCAACTAGTGGGAGACACTTTCTGAGCCTTCAACTCGCCTAGAGCCACAGCCTCCCTATAGAGAGACTTCTTGAGCCTTTAGCTCGCCTAAATAGGGATAGACTCCCTTAGACTATCTAGAGAGAGACTCTCCCTGGCAAATCAGCTCGCCTATAGAGAAACCATGTAAGTACTCATCTATAGAGAGGACCCTGAGCATTCAGTTCGTCTGACGGGAGAGGCTCTCTGGGCGTTCAGTTCGCCTTGGGAGAGAGTTCAGCTCAACTAGGTGGAGACACTTCCTGAGCCTTCAACTCGCCGAAAGTGACAGCCTCCCTAGAGAGAGGGGAGAGAGAGACTCCTTGAGCCTTTAGCTCGCCTAAAGAGGGATAGACTCTCTGAGCTTGTCTAGAGCGAGACCATCAGACCCATCAGCTCGCCTATAAAGAGACCATATGAGCCTCTAAACATTCCGTAAGCCCTCAGCTAAGCCTTTAGGTTATTTACATATAGAATTCCTCTCCCCCAGTTCATCTAAAGAGGCTTTCTGTGCCTTCAGCTCGTCTAGAAAGAGACACTCCCTGAACCTTCAGCCCGCCCTGAGTGACACCACTTGCGCATCTAAAAATTCCGTAAGACTTCTGCTAGACTTTGCATTTCTTGGTCGCCAGCTCGTCGCTTCAGACTTCTCAAATCTCATTTCTATGCAGACTCCCTAAACATTCAGGTCATATATATACATATATAGACTCCCTCGTCTCCAGTATTTCATAGAGACACTCTCGTTTCCAGCCTTCCTAGAGAAACTCTCTGGACCCCACAGAGACTTCCCGGCCTCTAGCTTGTCCATAGACTCATTCCTCTCCAACTCGTCTGTATTGACTCCCTAACCTATTGCTCTTCTATATAAACTCCCTGGTTTCCAAGTCGTTGACATGAACTTGTTGGCCTCCAGCTCGCCAATAGAGATTAGTTTCTGTCCAATTTGTCCGTAGAGTATCACTTCTCCCCCATCTTGTCCATATAGACTTACTAGCCTCCAATTCGTTGAATCCTTGGCCTACATATCATCAATGGACCCCCTACAGCTCGTCGATATAAACTTCCTGGCCTATACCTCGTCCATACCGAATCCCTAGCTTTAGCTCGTCTATATGGCCTCCCTGACCTGTAACTCGTTCAGAGACTTGCTAGCCTACACCTCGTCTCCAGCTCGTTTGTGATTCCATAGGTTCAGCTCGTCTATATGGCCTCCCTGAATTGACACCCTGACTCGTTCATAGAGACTTGCTAGCCTCAACCTGGTCTCCAGCTCGTTTGTGAAGGTTGCCTTCTTCACCCTTGTCTGTGACCTCCAACTTGTCTAAAACAACTCTTTGGCATTGAGAGAGTCTGATAACGACCTATACAAACTACTCATTTTAACGACATTTTTTTTTTCCTCTCCGCCTAACATACCACCCCTCGTATCTACACATTTTGTGAACATTTATTTGCTTTTCCTTGAAGAAAAGAAACAACTCCACTTAAATTTCTTTAAAAGTAGGAAAACTACGAAAAGCTTTTTAACACTCTTTTTTGAAAAGGTGGTAATGAAGCAAAGGTTGCATTAAACTTTACATTACAAAATAAGTTGTTTTTGTTGCTGTTGTTGTTGTTGGTGTTGTGTTTGAAGCTGATGACTGAAGTGTTGGCCTGTTGGTGCAACCCACAGTTATTTACTTGGCCATGCTTGAATCTCTGATTGTAGGCTTCAGTGCAGCACGCGCTGTGCCATGGTCCATATCTTCCATGGGTTTTGTTTTTGTTGTTGTTGTTTTTTGCTGGTCCATCATCCACACTTCAGCTTAACAAGGAGTGTTTTGTCATTCTTGTCAAAAGTGCAACGACAATGCACGAGCTGGATGATGATTGAAGAGACATAAAAAACAGTGCTTTTTGTGATTTAACAACAGCCATGTGTCTTCTTTGTTCGTCGATTCTTTGTTTTTAATAATTTCTGTTAAACATTAACTTTCCAACAATTTCAAGTTAATAATTCTAATTTCAAGAAGTTTGGCTACGTGCCATGGCTGCACAGGTGTTATTCTTTGGAATCTCTATGGATCTTTAATGTGGACAATGGCCCGTTGAGCTTGGTCCGCCTAGGTAATTGGAAATTTGTAATTGTATCTCTTTTGGCATGGACAATTGGCTTTCCTTTCCAACTATTCTACAATGGTTGGTTGCAATGAGTGTCTCCCAGTGACACAAGCCTTTATGACCAATTGCATTTATTGCTCCTAATGGTTACCTTCTTTTAATAATTAACAACTCAGCAAAATAGGAAACGGAAAATTGTATACAATGTCATATATTAACCCTTTAAGGACCTGGGAAATCATACTCCCATATCACACAGTTCAGGACCAATATAATTCAAATTTATTGGCGATTTATCATCCAAAAAACTTAGACCATTTTTTAAAATATAAGTGATTTTTCAGAAATTTCAATATTCTCCTCTCCCCACAATGGGTTAAATTCCTAACGACTTCAACTTAATAAACAATTAAAGACACTGACTAATAACATTGTGTGCCTGCAACTAGGCCACAATCAGAACTCCATCCGTTGTCAAATACAAAGACCCAATCCTTTATGCAATTAATGCGAACAACGATCAAACGACAATAGCCGATCAAAACCCCAATATCAACAACAACAAAAAAACAGCAGCAACGTAAAATGGCAGTGATTTTCAGTTGTAAAACAACAACGCACCGCCAACTTTGTTGTTACAAATCACACAAAGCCACCCAGTTCCCAAACTCCAATTGGCATTTCTTTCATGGATCTGGCTTTGCATGTCACTCAATTGGCCAGTGCTTGGAGTGGAGTTGGGCCGAGCAACAACAACAACGTTTTGTGGTACGTGCCAGACCACTTTGGAGTTAGGAAAAAAAAACACCAGCCTCTATTTTTTTATTATTGACCAAAACTAAACACAACCACAATCAGTGCCACAAATCATAAAAAAAGTTTCCTTAGAAATCCAATTGGCATAATTGACGGGACAAGAGGATAAATCATCAGCTCGAATTGTTGTTGTTGTTGCAGTAAATCACAACTCTGTTTGCCGAGACCATAAGCTGGGATTGTCTCTTGCCATGGCACATGCCGATCCCCGAAGAGACATGTTTCAAATCATAATTTTCGCTGACAACAACAACTGCACAGAAGCAACTGGCCACAGTTTTCGGTTCTCGGGAAGAAAATGATTTGCATTAGCTTAGGTGGAAATCGGATTGTCGTCAGGCGATGGAGTATGAGGGATGGCATGGAAAGATGAGTCACATGGTACACTCATAAGCTTTACCTGCAAAAAAAACTCTTCTAGGAAGTATTTCAGATTCTAATTTTGTAATGTAGCAATCTCTTTACTCGAAATGTCCACCTAAGCTCATTTACTCTCATCTACGAAGACTCTCTCTTAATCTAGCCTTTAGATCCTCAAACTCATCCAGGCCATCTATAAAGACTACCGTTCCGAGCACCTAAATCAGTCCCCATTAGCTCAACTGTAGCATCCCCCTCGGCTTTTCTATATATATAAACACTCGTTTGCAGAGAATCTCTCCCCCACAACTCGACTATAGACACTATCCTTCTACCAAGCTCGTCTATAGACAATCTTTCTCTCCAGATCTCCCATAGATACTTACTGGGCTTCAACTTCGTCCAGCTTGTCTATAAATACTCCCTGGTCTGCAGCTCGTGTGTAAGGCACCCAGGCCTCCAGCTCATCTATAAAGACTCCCAGACCTCCAGCTTGTCCAAAAATACTCCCAGACTTTCAGCTCGTCTATAAAGACTCCCTGGCCTGCAGCTCGTGTGTAAGGCACCCAGGCCTCCAGCTCATCAATACAGATTCCTTGGCATCCAGGTCTATAAAGACTCCTAGACCTCCAGCTTGTCCAAACATACTCCCTGGCCTCCAGCTCGTCTATGAACTCCCAGGCCTCCCGCTCGTCTATAAAGACTCCCTGGCCTCCAGCTCGTCTATAAAGACTCCCAGACCTCCAGCTCGTCTATAAAGACTCCCAGGCCTCCAGCACGTCTATAAAGACTCCATGGCCTCCGGCTCGTCTATAAAGTTTCTCTGGCCTCTAAATCCTCTATAAAGACTCCCTGGTCTCCATCACGTCTATAAAGACTCCATGGCCTCCAGCTCATCTATAACGACTCCCTGGTCTCCATCACGTCTATAAAGACTCCCTGGCCTCCAGCTCGCCTATAAAGACTCCCTGGCCCCCATCACGTCTATAAAGACTCCCTGGCCCCCATCACGTCTATAAAGACTCCCTGGCCCCCATCACGTCTATAAAGACTCCCTGGCCTCCAGCTCGTCTATAGACTCCCTGGCCTCCAGCTCGTCTATAAAGACTCCCTGGCCTCCAGCTCGCCTATAAAGACTCCCAGGCCTCCAGCACGTCTATAAAGACTCCATGGCCTCCGGCTCGTCTATAAAGTTTCTCTGGCCTCTAAATCCTCTATAAAGACTCCCTGGTCTCCATCACGTCTATAAAGACTCCCTGGCCTCCAGCTCGCCTATAAAGACTCCCTGGCCCCCATCACGTCTATAAAGACTCCCTGGCCCCCATCACGTCTATAAAGACTCCCTGGCCCCCATCACGTCTATAAAGACTCCCTGGCCTCCAGCTCGTCTATAGACTCCCTGGCCTCCAGCTCGTCTATAAAGACTCCCTGGCCTCCAGCTCGCCTATAAAGACTCCCTGGCCTTCAGCACGTCTATAAGGACTCTCTAGCCTCCAGCTCGTCTATAAAGACTCTCTGGCCTCCAGCTCGTCTATAAAGACCACCTGGCCTGCAGCACGTCTATAAAGAGTCCCTGGCATCCAGCTTGTCTATAAAGAATACCTGGCATCCATCTCGTCTAGGACTCCTTTCATTTCGTCTATGAAGACTCCCCTCAGCTCGCCTATGGAGATTCTCTTCAGCTCGTCTAAATAGGTGTTCTTTCCAGCTCTTCATCTCATATAGCTCTTCTAAATAGAGACTTTATCCAGCTCGTCTGAGGGGAGACTATCCCCTCGTCTAAGGAGAGACTCTCTCCAGCTTGTCTAAGCAGATACTCTCTCTAAAACTCCCTCAGCACTATGGAAACTCTCTACAGCTCGTCTGAAGAGAGACCCTACTCACTCGTCTAGAGAGATAGAGAGAGAGACTCTCTCCAGCTTGTCTAAGGAGAGACTCTTTCTCCAACTCGTTTAAAGAAGGACTCTCCCCAGCTCCTTTATTGAAACACCCATCATTTCGTGTTTCGAGACTTCATGCATCTCTCCTATGGAGACTTCCTTAAGCCCGTCTTGCGATCCACCCTATGGTTAGCCATTGTACAGAGACTTCTTTTTATCATTCATTCTAACCATCCACTTAGAATGGTCCTCCTCTCGTGCAACTTTGTAAGCTGAATCAGTTTTTTTTTCTTGCCTCGAAAAAAAAACTTCCTCAAGTATAACAAATCGCATGGTCAAAATTGAAGCAAGCAAATAAGCAATAATAACAGCAACAACAGCAGCCACCACTTTATGCCATCAATAAATTACCCCTTTTGCCAAACAATGGCCTGCAATTGAAAGAGGCTGAGACGGTGCGTTTAAATTCTACTTTAACAGGACGGCCAATGTGCGGCCATGGCTGCAATGGCTATTTTTCTAACACCTGCTGCAACATTTAAAAGATTTTATGCTGGCCTTCGGAGCGTGTGTCTGGAGTCTGTTTAGATTTGCTATGATTATTTTCTACTTTGTTGCGGGGCTGCCGTCGCCATGGCCGACGCTGCCGCCGCACATGCGCTAATAGATCCAATTTTGCGCATTAAACGTTTACTGGAAACCGGCCACAAAGTGAGGTGAAAAAATTACATAAAAAATAGAATCTGCAACGCCAACGTGATTTTGATTCCTTGGCAAACTGGTTTCCAAAACTGGACGTAAAATAACCCTTATCACAGGCCGGGTAAACTTGTTGCCAAACGTTTAATGTGCAACATGCTCTTCTTTAATGCCTTGGCTACGGCTACGGTTCTGCCTGTCGTTGTCGCTCGGCTGGCAAACATGATAGCCTGCCTCTTCAGTGGTATCTTTACAAAACGCAGTTCTCTGACATACAACAATTTAATATGCAACAACTTAGGAGTACAACAACAACAGCAACAACGACAGTGCCAAGTGCAGGAAGACCAAAAAAAAAAATAAAAGAAACACCTTTACAAGGCACCAAAATCAAATGCACGTTCGTGTAGATAACAAGATTAAAATCTCTACAACAACACTTAGAAGCATATCTTGAGACAGAAACTCCACAGAAGAGGAAGAAGAAGAGAAGCTGAAGTAGAAAACCAAAAACACATCTTGGCCGTCTTATATAATTGGTAATATCGGTTGACTAGAACGGCAGACCTGTTTTAGATTTTCGTTGCTTTTTTATTCGCTTGAATACAAAATCATCGTCATCGAATAATGATGGGGAGTTGTTGCTGTTGTTGTAACTTTTATTTCCTCCTCAACACTTGACATGATCAAATTACTTTGGGCAGCGACACTCTGTTTGTTTCTTGGCAGCAGCTACAGATGTTCCTCCAGTGGTTGTTGTTGCTGTTGTTTGTTGTAAGGAATATCCTTTAGGTTGTCATTATCTTTAATTTACAGTTAGTTAATAGCGTGGCAGCGTCCTCATCATCATCAGCATCATTGTCGTATTCTTAAGATATTATTACGCGCATAAATACGTCGTATAATTCATGTCTGACGTGGATGGTCATTGGCAACTTATTTGAAGTGGTGTTGTCGCTATTGTTGTTGTTGTTCACTTTTTGGAGGGTTTTCAAAACAGGAAGCCAATGGAAAGTTGTTCGTACATCCATATGTCATTAGATAGGTATTCTTTTGGTTTTCAATTGGTTTTCTTTTTCGGGAATCATTCCCACCAGAACTCTATCACTGTGGTTGGGGACGAATCATCATTGGATTTGGGAGCGGATATTCTGTACCGAAAATCATGTTGTATTTCCTCAATTATCCATTAAGACGTACATGGACAAATAGTAATTGGAAAATTGGAAGGGAAATGAACGGGAATTTTCATTTCGTGATATGAGTGGGAAAAGGGAAATTAAGAAAAGTTCTGCTATTGTCAATTGAGAGAAGAGAAGGTATGCTCTGGAAAAATGTCGTCTCACTGCCTGTATAATTTATAAGGAGTCCCTTTTGTACAAAACCTTTGCTTAATTCATCTGTAACGACTCGTCAATTGGAGCCAAACTTGGAACTCTTCTCTGCAGAGTCACTTTTAAACTCAGCCCTCCTTGTTGGAGATCGGGTTGAGTTCAACATTTATTGAGGCCCCATCAAATCGTTAATGGAGGCTCTCTTTAGCTCCTCACCAAGGCTTCCTTCAATTTGTCAGTAGAGCCTCCCTTTAGCTCTCCTAGAGAGCTTACATTGAGCTCTTGGAGCCTCCTTTCAGCTCGTCTAGAGAGACTCCCTACAGAAGCTCTCTCATCTCGTCTATAGAACCTCTCTCATCTCGTCTATAGAGTCTCCCCTCAGCTCGCCTAGAGAGAAAGCCCCGTCATCTCATCTTAAGAGTGGACTTCTTGAACTTCGGAATCTCCAAAAAAATTCGTCTATAAGCCCTACAGCTTATCTAGAGAGCTTCCCTTCAACTCGTCCATAGAGAGAGACTGCCGCCAGCTCGACTAGAGAAAGGCTGGAGTCATTTGGGCTATATAAGTGACTTCCTGATCTTCAGGTCATCTAGAAAAGAAAATCCCTAAGATCCAGCTCGTCGATGGAGACTACCATACGTCTAGTTTGTAGATGGAGACTTCTTTGGATTCAGCTTCCATGCAGATTCCCTGGCCTCTAACTTTCCAATAGAGCCTCTATGACCTCCAACTCCCTGCCCCCAGCTAGATGTTTTCCGTCCTCCAACTCGTCGATCCAACTTCATTTCCTAAATGAAGGCTCCCATTTCCTCAATAAAGGCCTCCAAATCGTAGGTGGAGACTACCTGATCTCTTGGTTGTGGATGGAGACTTCATTGCCTTCATCTCGTCTATAGAGGCTCTTGGCCTCCAACTTGTCGATGGGGTCTTTTTGGCCTCTAGATTGTCCATAGAAACTTCCGTTCTTCGAAAAAATCTTCCCTGAGCCTTCATCTATCCTTAAAAAACCACCTGGGCCTTTAGTTCGCCCAAGAATACTCACTGGCCAGCAATATGGATAAAGACATTGCCTGGCCTATATACCATATAGGGAGTCTCGCTGGCTTTCTGCATGTCTGGGGGAAGCTCAGTGGCCTGCAGTTCTTTGATAGAGCCTCCATTGCCTCGAGCTCGTCTATAGACACTCTCTGGTCCCGAACTCGTCTAAAGAGACTCCTTGGCTCCGAACTCTTTTATAGAGACTTTCTGGTTCGTTGATAAAAACTCCCTGGCCTCCAGCTCGTCGATAGGTTCTCTCTGGCATCCAACTTGTTCCGGCTCATCGATTAAAATTCCCTGGCCTCCAGCTCGTCGATAGAAACCCTCTGGCCTCTAGCTTGTAATTAGCTCCTCTAAAGAGATTTTTTGGCCTCTAAAAAGACTCCCTCGTCGAAAAGAAACCTTAGACCTCCAGCTCGTCGATAGAGACATTCTGGCCTCGAGCTCGTCTAGAGATTTTATGCTCTCCAGCTCACCTAGACAGCTGAAAACAGCTGGTCAGTAGAGTCTCCTTGGACCGTTTAAACAATCTTCCTGGACTTTAGCTTGTCTATAGAGATTGATGGGCCTTCAGCTATAAGGACTCGCAGGTCATTAGCTCACCAATGACCCACAGGCCTTCGGTTCTACTGCAAAGACTCCCTGAGACTTGAACTCATCTAGAGAGACTATCTGAGACTTGGACTCATCTAGAGAGACCTCCCTGACACTTCAGCTTATCTGGATACATTTCCTGAGATTTCAGCTTGTCAGGAGAGACTCTCTAATTGTCAACTCGTATGTAGAAGAAACACCTTGGTTCTCAGTTCGTCTAAAGAAATGTATCCCTGATCATCAAATCGTCTATTGGAATTATCTTTCGTAAAATCTTCATTCAAAACCCCCTTCAAGCCGGACCTGCAGACTTCCTTCTGCTCGGCCATAGGAACTCCTCTAAAATTGCCCTTAAAGACTCGCTTCAGCTGATCTGGGGAGGCTGCAATTAGCTTGTGGAGATAGTTTAATATTGCCCTTAAAGACTCGCTTCAGATGGTCTAGGGAGGCTGCAATTTGCTTGTGGAGATATTTTATAATTAAGAATCTCTTCTTCGATCTTTGATAAATTAACCTCTCCTCCAAAAGCTCTCTTCTCATTTGAACGGATTAGTTTCTTGCTCTCCTGATGATTTCATCTAAAAATATTCTCTTTTATGAAGAGTCATCTTCCCGCCTGTCCTCAATTCTGAGTTTGACTATTATGACCTCCGAATTTTATCTTTCAAATCCATTGCCCCTTGTTGGCTATCCTTCCCCTCATATTGTATTTTAAATCTATTTCTAAATGTATTTGCATATAATTTATAAATACAGAAGTCGAATGCAATTAACAGATTTCTCAAAAAGACCAGCAACAACTACCACAAAAACAACAATCTACCTTATTTCATTTTCTGTGGTACAGGTTATCAGCATTTGTTGTTGTTGCTGTTACCTCCATTGCAAGTTGCTGGCTGTTGTCATGAAATAATTTCATTTCAATTAAATTTGAGGATAGAGGTGATCAAATTAAGGAAAATGAATACTGCAGTTAGCATGCAAGAGAAAGAAACGACATCCGCACAAAATGAAAAAAAAAAACAGCTAGGTTTTTCAAGAAAAAAAAGATAGAAACGCACAACAATAAAATAATGAAAACCTATTTTATATTTTCTTTTCAGTTTTTTTGAAAATTAAATGTAATGAAACCTTAAAGAAATGAAAATAAAAACTGGTTTCGAATTGAATTAAACGGCCAGCGATGGTTTTGTTGGGTTGATACACAATTTATTTCTTATTCAATTTCGATATTTGAGGACTGCAATGAGACCTCTATGCACAATCGTAGAGTAAGGTACACACTTACACACACGTGAATTTGAAGAAGAAAAAAAAACGTAAAAATATTACAACGCAGTTTTTTTTCTGTTGTTTGGTTCGGGCAATGCCTAGAAAAGATAGCGCTGCAGCAACACCAACAATCATTGGGGGATAACATTTTTTTATATTGGCATACATATACACACATATCGTAGGTGCAAAGCCCACAACAACAACAGCAACACCAACAGCAACCAGCGAGTCTGTATATTACTCACGTTGATGCACACCTGCATCTCTGCATTGAAATCCACCAGAAGAAGGAAAAAAAGCAACGAAAACGACAGAATCATGCTGTTCTCCAAAATCAAGAAAAAAATAATAAAACATTAAAAGGCACCTTAAACTCTAAAACACCACAACCACCACCACCTCGAATCCATCCATCCAAATGCTACACCAAAACCCAATACAGGGTACATGTGTAACATACATATAACCACCGACCAACTGACATCCACTCCAACATGGAGTTGAGTTGCATAGGTGCGTGTGTATGTATGTGTTTGTATCGGTTTGCATCTACACACCCATCTATCCAACCAACCATCCATCCAACTATCCATCCCCGGCACATGTGGATGTTTGCTGGTTCATTGGTTAGGTTGGCTGGTTGATTGCTTGGACGAACGACTGGATGGATGGATGGTTGGTTGGTTGGATACATTCAAACAACAATAAAATTTATAATGAAACACAACAACAGCAACAACACAAAATCATGGTTTGTTTCAGAGTGGTGTTAAAAAATTATAGGTTTACCAACAACCATTCAACCGTCATCAGGCAACAACAACAACAGAAACAACATAAAATCAACACAATTCCACCAACAATCAGAGTAACTGACTGATATACACATTTATTTACGTCAAAAAGATCGTAACACACTTCTTGATATGAGTTCAAGAATTCTCCTTCCTCGATTTAACGCGCCAATATCCAGTGCGGGGATGGGAGTTGCAATTTCCGAAGGGAAATTAAATGAACTTGATCAACGTTGTACAAAGTTTTTACAAACTCAAGGCAAAACTAGATATATTAAAATTGGAGCTCAAATTAGCTTGTCAGCATATTCGCGAGTAGGAGTGTTCGAAGAGTATGAGTTTTCCATGAAATCTACTCTCTTGCATTGGAAAGATTGCGAGTTACTCGTTTTTGAGAAATGAGAGATATTTTATTTTGCTGGAGAGAGTACACATTCTTGGATTGAGAGAATACACATACATAGGAATAAAACAACTGTATGACAAAAACCTTAAGAGTACTCGACAAGAGTAGAATCAGCTCGATTCCAAGGGAATTTTACTCTCTTTCTCGAAAACTAGCAAAAAATGTTCCTGCCTATTCGAGTGGAAAAGAAAATAGAGTCTACGCGATTTCTATTCTTTTACTCCCAAATGAAAATCATCAAAGCACACTCACTCTAAATCGAGCGGCACGGAACACCAGCGTGTACTCGATTTATTTTTTGAAATCGAGCAAATCTGACATCTACTTTTCATGAAAGTGGGAATAATTCTTAATCACTTCATACTAACAGACGAATAAGACTTTCGGCATTTCATCACCAAGTTTGTCGAGAATAGGACTTATCGAACAGTACAAAGGATGTAGATGAGTGGCAGGCCCACATCCCTAGTAGATTGCCAGTGGCTAACAAAAGTGCTAGACTCTGAGTTCTGCTCGCATCTGCTCTTAGCCAGCTCCCTGTGTTTTGGTTTCCCCCTCCCCAACATTCTTTGCCAGCCTCTATTACGGCTCCTGAACTTTGCTCGCTCCATTTCATAAAGCTCTTCTATTTTCAGCTCTGTTCCAATCTCGTAGCCCGCTTGCTACCAATAACCGCATCTAGTCATCAATTTGCTCTAAGCTCCTTCAACTCTCTCGAACTGGTTTCAGTTCGTCAGGTTCAACACGCTTTATGCTAGATCGCTGTTTGAAACCTGCTCTTCGTCAGCTCTAAGTTTCAAGCTAGGTTATCGCCCACATTCGGTGCACCACTTGTAGCTTTATCCGTGCTCACAGCCAGTTCACCACCCGAACCACCTTCTTCTCTATAATCCGTAATTGTAGATAACTACTTGCCTCAATTCTGCTAAGCGTTTGTAACCCTCTCAAGTCGAAACTACAGGCTCGTATAAAGCGCGCTGTTTGTATCCCACTCATCTTCAGATACTCTCTCCGAGTCCACTTATCTTTAATAAGTAATTTGGCAGTCGTCATAGCCAGTTCACCACCGAAACAGCTTATTCTCCGTTACCTCTCCGCAACCCTTCTCCGTAACCTCTCCGCAACAGTTCGTAGCTCTCTCGTTGCCTGTAACCTGCTCGTCGTCAGCTGCACGCTCGTAGCCAGCTAATTGTTGTAAGCTGCTATCTAATCGCACAAGACCCACTTATCGTTAATAGCTCCCTGGCAGCTCGTAGTTTTGACCGTGCTCTCCGTCCGCTCTCCATTCGATAGTGTATTTTCGGTGTCTCGCTTTGAACTTGTTCAACACTCACAGTCTGTATCCTGCTCGTCGCCATTTAGACGTTCCAAACCTGCTCAACTCTCGTTACTCTCTCGTAGATCTACACGTTCCGAGTCCTCTAACTATCTTTAACCCGCTTATCGCCCGCTACTGCTTATAATCGGGTAACCTCTTGTATTTTGGGACGTGCTTACAGCAAGCTCACCACCCGCTCTGGTGATGCCAACTACTACCTTCGAACTTGTTCAACGCTGCAAGTCCGTTTGTTATATGTAAACTGCTTGACGTCAGTTACAAGTTCCAAACCAGCACCTTGTCTGTAACCTGCTCGTTGACTCCCCTCACATAGATCGGCCCGCAACTACAGCTAGCTCACAGCACAAACCAACTTTACCGGCCCATCGCAGCCATTCAGAGTATTCAGTGCTACATGAACTATCGCTACCATCAAGACTTCCACAATATTCCTGCTAGATCAGACCCTGAACAAGCTTTATTAGTATATATTTATTCATTTTGTTAACGCCAGATTATTGAAACTCGTGCTATAACCAAGTGTTTGTGGGTCCATTGGTTGACCCTGGAAACAACTGTGCTTTCCTAGGCTTAAGAAAAACACCACTCGTTATGTGTACTACTTTTATACCGTCTACAGTCCCTCAAAAAAGTAAAATTTAAGAAAAGTCCTAAATATGAAATGATCAAATAAAGTCAAAAATCCAGTTATGAGGTCTATTGGCGATTTTTACCAAAGTCCCCTAGTTGTTCCCTAGGATCTAAATTTTCTATAAGATCTCGGTGGGTCGGTTGATATAGCCATCATAAAATATTACCTGCGATTCCCGATATTTTGCAGACTTGTACCAAATTGGCTGTAAATTGGAATTTTGTTCTACCAGTGGCATGAAATCATCCATGCAAAGAACCCTCCGAAAGGCCCAAATTTTAGAATAGACCCATATAACGGTTCTGCCCGAAACACGGTATTTGGAAGGTCTTCGCAGCAAATTACTATGAAAATACCTCTAATTTGGCATTTCTCATTTTGAGAGGATGGAAACCTTCGTTGTAAAAATGCATACGTCTGGGTCCACTCTTCGGGTAGCAACAATATACCATTACCACCTTCATGTCCTAGCGCTGATGAAGTTATGAATGGATATCAAATGAATACTGACTCTCTATGCTTCTATGTTTTCCAGGGTTTTTCCTCTTAATGTTTTTCAGGAGTTTTCGTCTAAGATACTCCCATCTCTGTTGCAGATCAAACAAACAAAACACCTCACCTTTTTCTCTGGCTGGTCAAACATTCAGCTCTACAAACACATACTCACACACACAACCCAAAATACACCAACGACAATAGCAAAGAAATCAACAACAACAAGAACTTCAAAACAAACAAAAAACGACAACAAACGCACTTGGTCGCCACTGATTGCATTGCTTTTTCTTTCGTTCTCTACTTTTGTTTGCTGGGCATTGTTTGAGTTTGGATTTTGGTGTAAGACAGTAGCACTTCCCTTTTGCCACAAATAACAACAAAAAACACACAAAAAACAGGCAATAACGACGATTCGACCAAATCACAGGCTGTTGTAATTGTCTTTTGTCATTGTTGGTGTTGTAACCAAAAACTCGTTTCTCAACAGGGCCAAGCAACAACATGTTGTTCCCCAAACCAAAATGCAGTGCTACTGGCATTGTTGGTGTTGTTGTTTTCGTTTGCGTTTTAGCTTAAATTATTTTACAACGGCCACGAGGATGAAGAGGATGATGTTGATGATCACCATGGTTTGATGGTTTCGTTAATAGTATCTTAACTTGTCGTATCCATTTTTTTGTGTAGCAGTTTTTAAAAAGGGATTTCTTCATTCTTCAAACTGGCTGACTGACTGACCGGCCGACTAACCATATCATTAATTCGAGACAATGTTAATACGTTCATCTTATGTTGGGCTTTAACTATTGTCTCCACACACACACACACACACATAGAGCCCATGGCTAACATTGCATGGCTGATGTTCTTCCGTTCTCCTACTAGTATCATCTATCCAGCTAAGGCTTAGCCTAGCTCTTTGTGGCAAAGAAACTATTCTTTCCATTGCGTTACATTCGTTACGTTTTTATTTTTTATTTTAAATTGTTGTTTTTGTTGTTGTTGTTGGTCTTAAGATTAACATAAATATTATTTTGACAGCTCTGGAGAATAGTTTCTTTAAGAGAAGTAGAGAAGTGGAAAAGCAGATTATTACCTTTGGGGAGTTACATATGACGACAAGCCAATCACCAGGGGTCGCCATCATCCTTAGGCATGACAATTTCACCAGTCTCCAGCTGATTTTCAATAGCAAATTCATAATTTATGTTGTCTTAAAATGCACAGCTATTGTTGTTGTTGTTGCTTTTTGTTTTAATCCTGTTTTCCTTGTAAATTAAAGTTTTCAATTTAAGCTGATGCCATTTATGACGGCGTTGATTATGTAAATTGACTTAATTAGTTGGAGAAGTTTAAATGGGAAATCGTTGAGAGCAGGAAAATATGAAATATGAACTTCTGTCGTATTTGGAACTTTTGTAATAAAAATAGGTTTTTGATTTGAGTGCTGAATTAGGAGCTACTTTATGAAACAGATTAAAGGTGTGAGTACGTAAGGAACTTGGCATAATGTCAAATTATAAGGGGAAACAACGGCAGGATTCAAGTGCGGCTCTGGCATCCCTTTATAATATGTCACAAAATATGCCATGCGAAGACTTCAAGTTGCGATGTACCCCACACATTAAAGGTGAGGGTACATAAGAAGCTTGGCATCATGACTAGGCTTATTAATCTCAAATTTTAAAGCTCTGGCATCCCTTATGATATGTCACAAAATATTCTTCACTTCAGTTATTGTAGTCCTGGTCGTCAATTCTTGGTTAATAGAAAAATAAATATTTCCTTTAAAAGTTTTTTGACATTTCTTCGAATATAAACAATTCATAGAACAAGAATCGAGGCCCTGGCCTAATTTGAAAATCTCATGGAACTGAAAATGACTTGGATGGGCCCTTGTTTAAAAATAATCTCACAAGACTTTACATTCTGATTTTGGAGTTTTGAACGTGTCGAACACAATATCCAACCGAATTATACAATACACAATTACTCCTTTCAAAAATCTTTAAAATCTGGGGGTATCATCATACATCGGCTATACCATAACGTACCATGGTCCAATATTGATAACAATGTGCAACACAAATAAATAAGTATGGAAAAAATCTAGCAGACCATGAAAATATACCCGAAAGAAGAAAGTCGCATGTTTCGGCGTTTTGAAAGTTTACCCCGAAAGGTAAACTAAATATAAGGGACAAATAGAGGGGGGAACTCTTCAACGCTTTTGGAAATTTTCGGATTATTATTCCTCGGAATCCATGCATTTTAGGTGTATAGTGTCTCAGAAAATGTTGCTGATAAAAAATACGAGGAACATATTTAAATTTTAACCCTCAAGCGAGTCAGCAAAAGGATCTTTTTGGTCCTTATTTAAAATATGGTTACAAAAAACGGGATCCCAGCAAGTCAAAATATTCTACAAAATTATTTTTCATAAATTTTTACTATCGGTTCTAGAAGACGTCAAGAGCCTTCATCTTACCTTAACGCCCAGAATTTATATATATTAAAGCAAATTTTAGGGTTAAAATGGTACTTCATGCGAATTTATGCAAAAATCTCCCACAAAGCATCGTTTTAGAAGACTGACGTGGAAGACAAAAATATTCTTCATCAAATTCCGCCATAAGTCACCAAGAAAAGAATTTCTTTTTCCAAAGGAAAATCTCTATTTCCATTACATATCAAAAAAAAAATATATATATTAGCATCAACTTTTACACAAAAACCCGAAAATATTCCCCAATATTTTTGATCAATTTTCGCTAGGATTTGTATACCCTCCACCACAGTATGGAGGGTATGTTAAATTTGTCATTCCGTTTGTAACAACTCGAAATTATACATTTTAGACCCCACAAAGTATATATATTCTTGATCAGCATGAAATTCTATATCGATTTAGCTATGTCCGTCCGTCTGTGGAAATCGCTCTAGCTTCCGAACGAAATGAAGTAGATTGATAAAATTTTACTCAAATATATATTATGTCTGCAGGACTATTGGTATTGGGCCATGTTGGTACACGTTATGGTTTAACCCCAATATAACGGTACCTTCGGACATTCGATATTTTGATAATTTTAGCAACATTATTCACCGGAATTGTTTCAAATTTGTTATTTGATGTTCGCAATGGATGCTACAGCTTGTGACAGGAGATTGTCTGCGCAGGTCCATGTCTTCGTATAGGCCCCATATAACAGTATCTCCCGATATTCGGTATTTTTATAATTTTAGCGACATTATTCACCGGAATTGTTTCAAATTTGGTATTTGAAGTTCGTAATGGATACTACAACCTAAGGCAGAAAATTGTCTGTGCAGGTACACGCCTTCGTACAGCCCCCATATAGCGGTACATCCCAATAATCGGTATTTTGATGATTTTAGCTACATTATTCACGGATTTTTTTTAGTTTCGCATTGGAATACTGTGATGGCTTTTGACTTAAGTTACCTATGCAGGTCAATGTCGTCATATAGACCCTAAAATAACAGTTACATTCAGTTTTTTAAGATTTTAACAGAAATTTTAACGGATTTTATTGTTTTTGAGAATTGCCAAATTCGTTCCGAATGGTGGAGGATATTCAAAGTTCGGCCCGGCCGAACTTACAGTTTTTTTTTACTTGTTAATATTAATGAATTTCTTTAGATAGGATTTAGACGTTTAATATTTAGACTGGGACCTGTAAAAGAATTTTATGGAAAACAATTTTAACGTATTTAAAAAAAGACCAAAAGACCTTTGTTTGACGCTTAAATTGTGTGATCAAAAAAATCCCCGTTTTGTTATCTACACGTTGTAACTTAAATTAAAAAATACATTTTTTTCTAGAAAAAGTCCAGTATGTCGGTAAAATTTTTGAGTTCAAATTCTAGCCCTAATTCGCATAAATTAGAAAAGTTTTCTAACTCCCAGTTCTTTGGTCTGGAGTATTCACCTCTTGGCTTGACTTCATGCAGAGAGTTTTTTTTTTTTTTTTTTTTTTTTTGGCGAAACTGACAGCTTTGCAATATTTGCTAATAGCTACCAAAATCACAATTTCATGCCTTCTAAGTGAATGGCCACTTTCCTTTCTCAGCTTTTTAAAATGACAACTCTGGTGAAAAGCAAGCTCTATAGGGGTCCAGTATTCTCAAGTAAATGAGAATCACATTAAGGTCTTGCATTTCACAAAACCATAATTTCATATATTCTGACAGTACATATCCCAGCAGAAAGGCTACATAGATCACCAAAAGCTATGGAAAAATTATGAGGTAATCCCTTTGACCCTGTTTTTGGTACCAACAACTTCTTATAATGGGAGTTCGTAAAACTTTGTTAAAATCTGCAAAGAATGAGCATAAAATCATTACATTTCTCCTACTCACTCTATATGCCAAATCCATATTCCTGACTTCTTACAAATCAGGTCTCACGTACCATTTATGTTAAAAAAAATAAAATACTCACAAAATTTTAACACACTGCTGAACATATGAAGTTTTGCATTTTTACCTGAACAGCATAATCCATCCATCCATCTATCCACATATCCAGATTATGGCTGAGTAACCACCAGCCAGCCAGTAGCTTTTATGCTCTACCCTTATGTTGGGCACAGCGAGCCAAAATCATTCATTATTCACAGCAGCCAACAGAACTCAAGTGATTTGAAGAGAGAGAAAAAAACCTGCAAAGCTATAAAAAATTTAAAGTTAATTTTTTTTCAAAACTTTACGATTGTTTTTGTTTTTGTTGTTTTGGCCTCCCGTCACATAATTTATATGAACGAGTATTTTTGTATTTAAGTTTTTATGCACGTTTGCTGTGGCTACCTGTCTTACACCTTTTGAGAAACCAAAAAAAAAAAAAACGCTGACTGGGATCGGAACTTTAGCACGAACCTGGGCAGCTAAACGGGTATGCTCTGTTTTTATTCCCTCTTTTTGTTTGCTTGCTTATGTTTGCTGGCGTTTTTTATCTGTATATTTTTAAGAACGCAATTTTTTCATTTGATATTTTTCCTTTTTTTTGCTCCAACAACTGACAACGACCACACTTTAGGCTCATTGTCAGCTCATCTATCTTGTCTTGATCTTGTTAAGTGTCCAAAAAAACGAAGAAGAAAAAACAAAGAAAAAGTGAAACAAGAAGTCCAGGCAAAAGATGCATATACAAAATCTGTAGGGTTTTCTTTCTTAAAAAGAAGCATGACACACACACACACACAACCATAAAACCTTTTGTTGAAAAAAAGTTGTATTCAAATTAAATTTCGAAATCAAGTGAAAATAATATGATCTAAGGTTCCACAGGCACGTATGCCTTTGGGGGAGCTCTTAGAATTATTAAAATCGTAAAATGAGACTGGGCTTCCAAAACCCCTAACCTTGGTCTTCTTTAGGCAAGCTCCGAAGCAATTGCAAACATTCCCATTGTCATTACCTTTTTCAAAAAAAAAATTCCCATAGCTTTCCCGAAAAACGCATAAAGGAAATGGGCTTAGCACGAGCCATATACGGATTTTGGCCATTAGTTATCACAACCTTTTTAGGTTAATCGCTGGTAAAACAAAAAAAAAAAAACATAATTATTTTCAAGAATCACTGCAAGTGTCATCAATTGCTGGGCACAAGTATTGGCCTCTCGTTCCCAGCCAAGTAATAACTAAATATGGTAGACCAAGCCATACTCCTCCCTCCCTCCTCTAGTAATTAATATGCATTAGGCATATTTGGCAGAACGAACCTAAAAGTTTATTTCCTTTTAAGGAAGGAAATTGGAATTAAAAAGAGTTTTCAAAAAAAGTAGATGTCACCAAACACTTGTAGTCTATCGAAATTTTCGTATCAGTATTGAAAATCAAAGTAAATTTTGGAATTGTCAAATTTGAATTGTCTAGTACATCCGCCGGATATCTTTACCGTTTTTGGTTTTTTTTTTGGACAAAACTAATCGTGAAAATATTCAATATATTTTAAAACAAAATCGATTTCGAAATGCATTTGAGAAGTTAGTTCCAGGGAAGAAAAACATACGAATGTTTAATTTCGGCGGGAAAAAATCTTTGAACACCTGGCCAACAAAAAATCTGTTTTGAAGCTATTACACGATATAATTCCTTATGGCGGGTAAAATTGCAGATGAAAATAATATTCCAAATAGTTGGTGAGTATAATATTTTTATGTTTTTATACCCTCCACCATACCATGGAGGGTATATTAACTTTGTCATTACATTTGTAACTCCTCGAAATACTCATGTCAGACCCAACAAAGTATATATTCTTGATCAGCGTAAAATTCTAAGTCTAATTTAGCGATGTCCGTCTGTCTGTCTGTCTATCGGTCTCTCTATTGTAATCACGCAATCTTTCGAACGAATTGAGATAGAAGGCTAACATTTTGCATACATGTAGGCAGATTAAGTTCGTAAATGGGCTATGTCGGTCCACGTCTTCGTATAGCCCCCATATAACGGTATATATCGATATTTGGTTCTTTGACAATTTTAGCGAGATTATTCACCGGAATCGTTTCAAATTTCGTATTGGGGGATCTTAATGGTTACTACAGCCTATGGAAAATAATTTCGTATGCAGGCCCACGTTTTCGTATATCCTCCATATAACGGTACCTCCCGATATTCGGTATTTTCATGATTTCAGCGACATTATTCACCGGAATTGTTTCAAATTTGGTATTTGAATTTCGTAATGGGTGCTACAGCCTATGAAAGAAAATTGTCTGTGCAGGTCCACGTCTTCGGCCCCCATATAACGGTACCTCCCGATATTCCGTATTTTGATGATTTTAGCTACATTATTCACCGATTTTCTTTAAGTTTCGCATTTGAATATTGCAATGTCATAAGCCACCAGCCACCTACCTATAAGCCACCAACAACCTACTATGTCCATCTCGTCGTATAGAACCTAATATAAAGGCTACATTCGGTAGTCTTAAGATTTTAACAGAGTTTTTAACAGATTTTTTTTTTTTGTTTGAAAATTGCCAAATTCTTCCCAAATGGTGGAGGGTATTCAAGGTTCGGCCGTCCGAACTTAAAGCTTTTTTACTTTTTATTAGCATTTTTTACGCGGTTTTTCGATATTATCTTTATCTGACAGGAGACAATTCCAAATTGATAAGAATTATAAAAATTAGTCCTGCGTTTCGTGACTTACAAGCAGAATAACTAACCTCAATTTATTTTACATATAGATTGGAACTATTTTGCTATATATCCGCTATCTTCGCAATCAGCATCACTGTAAAGGTCAGATATGACCTTTTAATGTAGTTGTGAGTTCGCCGGAATTACAAATATACGCGGGTAAGTGGACATTTTTGTATTTTTTTACAAAAAAGTTTTAGTTTATTTTACTCGCAAAATATTTTCCGATGACTGAATTGGTAGGCTTCTGCCCAGCCCTAAGCTCTAACTCCATGCCTGTAGAGCAACAGCATAATCAAGGTTTTTTCTGTTTTTGATCCATTTCAACCCCTAAATATTTTGCGATAGTCTCGAAAAACAATAGGCTTCTATTCTGACGCTAACCCCATCTCCAAATTCAATTTCCTGAGGGTCGGGTCATAATTGCGACCTGTAACTCAATTACAAATTAGCTTGGACCGACCGACGGACATACATAGCTAGATCGACTCAGCTCGGCGAGAAAGGAAGACCCATATAAGTTCCCTTTGTCGGGCACCAATATTTCGAGGTGTTACATAATTGTTGGCCCAATCAAACTTATAATACCCCCAACACATAGTGTTGTAGGGTATAAAGACAATAAATATTCGGCCTTATAAACTCATGGACTTCTAAAAGAATTAGTAAACAATTGCCGGTCTATAAACGTGGGTTTCTTCAGAAAAAATGTTAAAAGAAATTTCAGAGGACAATCGGGTCCTCAAATGCAAGATTTTTAGATAGCTTTTGATTGGTTAATTGTTCATAGTCCATGGTATGCCATTTATATGGTGGTTTTCTTTTGAAAGCCAGATGATTATCCTGAGTTCCAGGGACGCACACAGGGAGACTTGGGAACCTGGCCCTCTACGAAATGGTTATTTTTCTAAGATGAGTTGAAAGTTCGACATGGAAAAGTTAATTTTTTTACTAATTGGGGCTCCCGTAATGGTTTTAGAAATGCATTTCTGCATACGTCGACGCTAAATTCATTTGGGCGCCATTTACAATGTCTTTTAGTTTTTAAAAGTAAAGTTCATGGGACTTATTTTCTGAGGGATAGGATTGACTGATATTTGACCCATTGTCCCCTGACGTTATTTAATAGATACTTTATTTGTTTTTAGTCTGGATTCTGGAAAATTCTTGGAGCCAATTTAAATTTGAGTCATTCTTTGGAAGACGTCGACACCACTTCTGTGAACGTGGGGATCAATTGGAAATGTAAAAGTAGTGATATACCATATTTCTTAACTACTGAGATTTATTTAAAATATAATGCATATTCATTATTGGAAAATTGCACTTGCAACTATTTGCTTGTGGCAGGATATTTATGTAAATATTATTCGCCTGGAAGGGAAACACATATCCCTCTCCTTCCAAAAAAAAAATCCCCATGTAAAAAAGTCCTTTGTTTTCATTTTAGTTCTGCTCCTTAGCGTATAATTACCGAGCAATATGAAGAGTGCACTACAATCAATTTCTCATCTCATGGCCACTTGAGACTGAAAACCGAACAACATTCAGTTTTGATGGCTGAAGTAGCTTAACATACCAACTAAATAATAACAACTCACCTTCAGCATTTAGCAATAAATGCAATGCAATTTGTATTTTATGCTCAACTTAATTAAACGTTGTTCGACCACCACTGCCACCAACACCACTTCCCCCATTAGGAGTTCCAATAAACCCGCCCCCAACCACTGTCATGCCAAACGAGATGCAAACATAAAATAAATTGTAACTCAAACCCACGCAGTCCGTGCGGACCAGAGACCATAAACCATGCTTGATGTTTAGCTATCATTCATAATTATGATGCGAGTTCTCATGTCAACGCTTGGTGAGGCATTAAATTGCGAAATGAAAATCAATAAAAAAAACAAGAATCGTGGTGGAGATACTCAAGTGCAGTTGCAAGTGGTTGCATTGCATGGTGAGGATGGGGGTGGTGGAGGAGATGCACGAAAAACGTCGAAGAAAAAAATATTTAAAAGGATAAGAACGAATTGTGATCTATACTACCATAAAAGACCTTTTCTTAGCTTGGAAATCCTTTACATGGCAGACATATCAAATATTCGGGCAGATCTCAAACATAGGCAGATTTCAGGAAAGGGTTAGAACAGAGAAGCATAGGTTTATGTTCTCCCAACTTTTTTACTCTCCCGACTTGTTTCTCAGTGGAGTAAAATGTGTATACTGAGAAATATTCTGACTGAGAGCCCTCGTGCTTGCATTGGTCTGGTTGGCAACAGAGCTTGGAAATCCTTTACATGGCAGGCATATCAAATGTTCGGGCAGATCTCAAACATAGGCAGATTTCAGAAAAGGGTTAGACCAGAGAATCATAGGTTTATGTTCTCCCAACTTGTTTACTCTCCCAATTTGTTGCTCAGTGGAGTTAAATGTGTATAGTAAAAAATATTCTCACTGAGAGCCCTCGAGCTTGCATCTGTCTGTCTGCGTCGAAAGAAAAATGATTTTCGAGAAAAAAATATATCCTTCGTAAGCTATTTGCCAATATAGAAATGGAATTTATTCTCAGATCTGAATTATAGGAGAATACACCTACATACTTCACCCCTATTTGCCATGAAATGAAATCTCTTTAGATCTAAAAACATAACTTCTAATAAAACCTATCAAGGCCAGAATTTCGAATCCAAGTTTTTCAACAAGCTGCAAATCAACTGATAAACCCACAATACCCTCCATAGCGAACACCAACATTGCTTTAGATTTATACATCACATCACATCACTTTCCACAAAAAAGCGACAATTAATGAACGGAAGCTGTACCTCAAGTGCAAATGTGAGTTTTTAATTACACAGATAAATTTTCATAAAAAAAACTCCAATAACAACAACAACAACAATGGAGAGTAAAAAAATATTATTGCATTTTATCATTTGCTTGTTTGCATCTTCACCCTCTAGGACGCAATGAACTAAAGAAAGAAAAAACACTTTCTAATTAAACCCCCTCCGCCTCTCCGATTTTCAACTCCAACTCCCAAATCTGAGTTTATCTTGAGAGAAAACGAGTAGGAAGCTGATTCAAAACAAGGAACGCACTACAACTTCGATTCTAATAATACTTGGACCCACACCATATACCTCCTCCCCCAATTTCCCCCCAAGATTTCTACAGCGCCTACAATTTACCCCATCCTCGAAGTTTAAAAAGATTTGAAAGATTTATTTTCTATCCTCGTCGGAAGGGAGCTACACAGCTATCTAGCCCTTTAACATAAAAAAAACCAACAGCAACAACAAAAACTAACAGCACAATATTATTTGTCTAGCTGCAAGTGGTGAGCAGTAGTTGGAGTTGCAAGATGTTCTCGCTGATGTTGTTGTTCGTGAATGCATTGAACTGCATTACATTGCACTGGAGTTGGAACTGGAGCTGGAAGCAAAGTGTCTGAGTGCGCCTGGCATGGCGGCCAAGTGTGGGTTGTGGGTAGTCGTCATTCAGCCAGTCACTCATCTTGCGGTTGTGACTATGGCCGTGAGGCTGACTCGCTTCTCGCATTTGTATCTTTCCATATCATTTATATTTGGAGTTGTTGTACAATGTGATGGAGTTGTTGTTGTGGTTGTTGCTGTTTTTTTATGTTTTACTACTCCTCTGGCTCACTTAGTTAGTTATCATTATTTAAATAGACAAAACGTATACAATGGGCTTGTGTATTAGGGTGTATTGTAGATGAAATGAAAAAAGCCCATAAAATTCCTTTTTTATAAAAGTAAAGCCTCTGCTGATGATAAACAACTATAGGCCAATGTGCTTCATAATTATACAGGCCTACAGTCAATAAAACTTTAAAGAAAAGACGTCCTATTTCATCCCTTTGACCTTTATGCAAAATTTCCGTACACGCCCCCTATTGAACATAGGCTAAACTCTACTGAAGATTTTCTGAAGAAATTGTATTAAATCTAATATTCTCCCTATTGGCTCGAAGACTGTTTATAGGAGTCTAGATGGGCGCCGAAAACTGTCTACTGCAGTGTAAATGGGCGTCAACAATAGCGAAGATAAGTCCGGGGGACATCTACTGTAGAGTAAATTGGGCCGGAGAACGTCTAATGTAGAGTAGCTAATTCCGGGGACGTCTTCTGTAGAGTAGATGGAATCGGAGAACGTTGACTATAGAGTAGATGGGTTTGAAGGACGTCTACTGTAGAGTATATGGACTCGGAGGACGCCTACTGTAAAGTAATGGGCTCGGAGGACGCCTACTGTAGAGTATATGGACTCGGAGGACGTCTATTGTAAAGTAGATGGGCTCGGAGGACGCCTACTGCAGAGTAGATGGACTCGGAGAACGTCTACTGCAGAGTAAATGGGCTCTGAGGACGTCTATTTTAGGGTAGATGAGCTCGGAGGACGTCTACTGTAAAGTAGATGCGCTCGGAAGACGTCTGCTGTAAGGTAGATGCGCTCAGACGACGTCTTCTGTAAAGTAGATGGATCGAAGGACCTTCTCTACAAAGTAGATGGGCTCAGAGGACGTCTACAGTAGAGTAGATTGGCTCGGAGGAAGTCTATTTTAGAATAGATGCGCTCGGAGGAGTCTATTTTAGAGTAGATGAGCTCGGAGGGCGTCTACTGTAGAGTAGATGGGCCCGGAGGACGTCTACTGTAGAGTAGATGGGCCCGGAGGACGGCTACTGTAGTGTAGATGGGCCCGGAAGACGGCTACTGTAGAGCAGATGGGCCCGGAGGACGGCTACTGTAGAGCAGATGGGCCCGAAGGACGTCTATTGTTGGGGTCCCGGATGATTCCCCATAGGGTCAGGGGATTCCCCTAGGGCCCCGGGGGCTACCCCTAAGGTCGCGAGGGATTCCCCCATGGTCCCAGGGGATTCCCACTAGGGTCCAGGGGATTTCCCCCTAGGGTCCAGGGGCTTTCTCCTTACATTTGTTCGATGCGCTTAACAGAATCGGGTTGTCCCTTTCGACCCTTTCGACTTTTTAGGGGTTTTACAAAAAATTCGGTTCCTAAAAATCTATAATTTAGATACAACTCCCGTTTATCCGGTCATGGGCCAGGACTTTCAGGTCAAATATTCGGGTGTCCGGGTCCAAATACTTTCCCGGTATCAGGGTATTATACTTGCCTCGAGGTAAAAACAAAGAAAATCCGAGAAATTTTTTTTTTTTTTTTTGATTAAAGCCGAAGCGTTCCACCCTATTATACTTTATCAAGGAAGCAGTACAATTTACTCCTCATACTTATTTATTTCATTCGCTTCGTTTGGGGTTTTTTCTCTCAATATTTTCCTAGCATTATGTGGTGGCATGCAACACGCGCCACAAATTGTTCATAAAACAGCAACAACAACAACAAAACATGCAGTATGGAGTTGCCGCAGAAGAAACAGATCTCGATTTAAATCGTGTACATCTGACTAAGTTTAGAATTTATAGTTGGTGGGCCTATGCCAGTGTTCAAATGAAGAATAAAAAAAAAAAGAAATGCATTTCATAGATTATGTACAATGATATTTCTGCCTTTCCTCCAAAGATGGAGATCCAACGCCAGATGATGAGAAGAATCCCCCTTTTTTTGGTTTCAAAAGAAATATTAGTCCAACCGGTGGATGGATGGCAGCAGTCGCAGTGATAAACAAAAAGAGCAAACAAGTTGTTTTATAATTAGCAGAAGTCAGTTTGTTTTGTTTAGCGCTCATTTTTTCAAATCGAAAGAAACAATTTTGAAAATATTAATGATTCATGATATTAAAAGTGCTTAGGAGTTGGGGAAGGGGGTCTTCGGGATTTAAACTCAACAAAACAGAATAAGTATTAGAAATAATGGTTTGTACAGAAAACATAACCCCAGAAGATATCTATAATTTTCCTGCGAAGAGTCAAAATGGAAACGACGAATTCCACATAGAAGAAATGCTTCAATAAAAATAATTCCGTGGTAAAGAATACCTCCGGAACATGGTGGTTTCAAAAATACCTAATAATTGATATTTTTAATGGAAGGTGTCCTAAAAAAAGCTACTCAAATTTCCGTCTTCGTCCTCCTACTGAGACGTATGGGGAGGATGTTGACGAAGTCGTACCCACCCTGTTCTGAAGTTCAGCTTCTTCTCTCCAACCCCTTAGGTGGTTGAACTAATGATGGTCCAACCCATGTGCGGAGATCTGGATTTTGCAGCTTTAGCATAATCGAAATGGGTTCCCTTCGCCTTCCGGAAGTGGCTTTCTGGCTGGGTTTTCTGTTTAACAGTTGACCGTTTTGCCCCTTCCTTAGACATCCTTCGACTTTGATATATTCTCCTGTTCTAAGGCATATAAATTTATATATCTTAAACGAATTCAAAATCTTTCAAAATAATATTCCCTCCCCTCTCTGTGGAATCTCGCCCGACTTATTCTCTTCTTAAACTCGAATTCTCCTCCATTACAAAATCGTTCCATAGAAAAACCCAGCCAAACCGGTTACTTAATTAACGGTTTCGATTTAAACCATCCCTATCTGAGACCTCTTAAACTACATTTTTTTTGCTGTGATTTACTATGAGTTCTAGCACCTTCCTCCCTCTACTTTCCCCCTCTTTTATTCTTATCTTCAGAACAGTCGTCATGTGTAAATTAAACGAGGTGGAGGAGGAGAGCGGAGCAGAGTGCAGCAAACTATTATTTCTACGACGTAATAACACATCTACGTGAAAGACGACGACGACTCGTGCCCACCAGATATCGTTGTTGTTGTTGCTATTGTCGTTATTGTTGCTGTTCCCGCCTTGTTGTAATCAAATCGCTACAAAACTGCACTTTGCATAAAGAACACTTATGCGTTTTCACCAATACCCCCGCGAACTTTAACTACACACCAGTTAAAGTGAGCTTCGCTTTTTATCACACTTTTGAGACTACGTAGCCAAGGCATGGCCGACCCAACTACCTTTCTCTCCCCCATCCCCTCCACTCACCATACGCCGATCAAGAACAAAGTATAATTCTTTAACTTAAAGTCATAAAATTTTACATTGTGACTTCGTGTTGTTGATGTTGTTGCTGCGTTGCAAGCGTGTTCGATGGTTCGCTGTTTAGTTTGTTGCAAGCTGGTGTATTTGTGCCACAAATGTGCAATGTGCCACTTGATTTAATGATTGTGACAGCGTGCGCTTTCATTTAGTGTTAATTGAAATTTGTTGTTGCTGGTGCGTTGTTGTTTTTTTTGCATTTTTGCAAGAACTATTGAGACCCACACATGGACAGACAATTGTCTGTCTGCAATTTGTTATTTACAAAGAGGCTTAATTTCTGCTTGTCCCATAAAAAATAGAACTATCAACTGGTAACAGCAAGCAGTAAATATGGACCAAAGCTCGTGAAAGAGAACTTTTATGGGGGCCACACGCTCCATGGACCAGCATTAGAAATGTGTACGAACTTAATTTCAACATTTGCCTACATGGCCTGGCTTTACCACAGAGGGAGCCTAAAAAAGCAATAAAATATTTCCCCTAGGACTTCATTTATTGTTTTAAATTAATAATTTAAGTTAAATTGAATTTGTGCGGACAATTATTAATATCGTTTTTATTAGATAAATATAGCGACCTATATACGTATTTGAAATAGGAAATAATATTAGAAAATAAAGACTTGGTGGTGGTGATGAAGAAAAAAATCCACCACTACAGAAGCACATTCTATATTTACAAAGAGTTAGTAAAAACGAGGAAAATTTCAATTAACCTATCATTTTTATACCCACCATCATTGGTAACCTTAAATTATAACCAAATCGCTTGATATCAACATCTCTACACTTTTGGGACACTGTTAAATGGGCAACATAAATATATTCGTGAAGGAGTATTATTCTATTTTGGCATCCAAAATTCCAAATGTATGGACTTTCAAAACACCAATAGTTTGGAGTGGGCGAACTTCAAAATACCAATAACTGGAGTCCCTAAAAAGACAAAATTCCAGCCTGAGGAAGTTATTCGAGCTATACAAAAAATTAAAAAAGTCGGATAAGGTATTATTAGCTTTGAAAGACTTTACTATGGTCCAGCGAAAACATTGTACCTACAGAAGATCTGTAAAAGGTATTTAATCAATAGAAGACCCGGGGGAGGTCTACGGCCTACAGAAGTCCCTTGAAAGATCCCCAATCCTCAAAAAGCTTTGTAGAAGAAAATGAGAGACACCTTCTGCCTTTAGAGGACTTGAGAAAGGTAAAAGAAGAAGATTTGTGAAAGGTAAAGCGTTTCTTAAAACTCTCTTGAATTTGTGGTACCAACAAGAGACACCTAAAGGTTCTTCTATTTATAGAAAAGTTAGAAGATTTCCTCTATTTATAGAGAATTTGTAAAAAAAAACTTATATTCATAGAAAATTTGAAAGTAATATGCGCTAGACGACCTGTAAAAAGGTCTTCTATAAAGAGAAGAATTGGAAGTAGCAGACAAAACTTTTTCTTCTCAAAAAAAGATCTGTTAGTCAGGAGACTTGACCCAAATACTTCGTCTATAGAAGACCTTACGCAAAGTCAATTTTCTTCGAAAGCCCTGCAAAAAGTCGAATGTCTCTAGAATAACCGAAAGCCTCAAGAAGATCATCTAAACTATGGGCAAAGTCCTCTTTTTATATAAGACTTGAAGGACTGATGTCTGTAGAAATCATGAAGAAGATCGTCTCTCTACAGAAGTTTTAAGAAAAGCTGAGGAAGACCAGTCTTCAGTAGAAGACATGAACAAGTTCTTCCGTCAATAAAAGCTCCGAAGAAAACCTGAATAATATAGTCTGTCTATCTATCCTGACGAAGGTATCTGGCCGGCAGAACGCTTTCTGTGAAAAAAGAACTGTGGAAGACGGCAGCCTTTTGAAGACTTTTTTCTTAGAAAAGATGAACAAGTTCTTCTGTCTATTTAAGGCATGTAGAATTTCTTATATTCATCTAAGACCTGAGAAGAATGTATTGATTCATAGGATGTTCTGTGGAAGACCTTTCAAAATTCTCCATTCTCTGTAAGATATGGCGAAGGTTTTTTCGTTTATAGAAGACCCAAAGGAGATACTCTGTATATTGACATCTATAAGACGATCTTCAGCCCATAACAGACCTACTGTTTATAGAAGCTCTGAGGAAGACCTTTTATAAATCTTCAGTCTGGCGCAACTTTTTCTTCTATTTATGGCCTAAAGGAGGTCCTTTGTTCATAGAAGACTTAACTCTCTGACTCTCCAATCTGTCTGGCATATGTCTATAGATGACATGAAGAAGTCCTATTTTCAATCGCAAAAAGTCTTCCGTAGCTCTGTAGAAGACCTGCCAGCCGGTCTCTGGGAGACCTGAGGAAGGTTTTTCTCATAAAATAAAAATCTCTAAGATCCAACCTTTACAAAAGATCTGAAAAATGTGTTCTAGTCACCTAAACCTTAAGGTTTCTGAAGTCCAGAAGATAATCTGAAGTCCAAAAGATAATCTTTTCTCTATAAAAGTATACTCGAAGGAGGTCTTCTTTCAGAAGAAGCTCTGTAGATAACCTTTAAAATTATTCAGTCAATGACCTGATAAAGATGTTTAGTTTATGTAAGACCTAAAAAATATCCCCTGTCCATAGACGACTCGAAGAAGGTCTTCTGTTTATAAATGACCTGAAACAGATCTAGCTTCAATAGATAATCCTTCTGTTTTAAGAAGCTCTGAAACAGACCTTCCTAAAATGTCCAGTCTCTGGAAGTCCAGGTGTAGGTTTTTCATCTACTTACTACCTAAAGGAGCTCTTTTGTCTATAAAAGACTTGAAGATAATCTTCTGTCCACAGACGGCTTGTAGGGGAACCTCTGTCTCTAATTGACGTGAAAAAGGCCCATCTACAATAGAAGACTTGCTCTGTAGAAGACCAGAAAAAATCCCTAAAAGACATTCAAAACTTGAGGTAGGTGTTTTCTTTTTCAGGAATTCTTTTGTGCGTAGGAGCCGTAAAGAAGGCCTGAAAAAGTTCTTCAGTTTATGTTTTGGTGCTACAAAAGATATATAGATATAATGCTCTAATCTATAGACCGCAGTAAAAACCTTTCATCTCTCGAAGAGCTTCCGCATATTTTATACGTACCCCGGGTGCACGGCGCCTCCAAAATGGTACATTTTAAGATATTTTTAAAGAATTTTGCTTGAAAATCTCATTTTTTCGGTTGGTCCGAAATGGTTTCAAAATGCATTTTGCATTGGCTACGTCTGTGATGAAGATGTTATACTTTTTCTGGAAGACCGCCATTATGATCTTCAAACTATTTAGGATACGAAGGATGTATTTGTTTTATAAGGATCTTGAAATGCTTTTTCTCTTCATTTATGAATTTTTTTCCCACTCCATCAATTCAATTTTTCACCTACTTGTGGTCCCTTACCCTTATAACATGCAGATGGGAAAATAATACCCCGCCTGTCCATTCGAATTTGTTATTGTTCAACAATTTGTTGCATGAACAGCACCATGAAGAAGTATTGTTGAAATAAATGACGACTATATCAACAAATGAACACAACAGACATTCGAAATGAGTCTAAGTCTGTTTAGAATATTTATTGGTTTGACTGACTTTCGCGGACTGCATGGCCCAGCTGTCTGTCCACCGAATCATTATTCCTCCTGTGGTGTGTTATATCTTCGATACATTGCCTTGTACGATTTGCTTTTTTGCTTTTAGTTTGCGCTGATGTTTAGAATTTAACAGACTAGTCAATCTACGTCATAAGAATTGGCATACATCACACACCAACCACCACGTACTCGTACAACAATTACAATGGACAAGTCCACAACGAAGAAGAAGAAGAAGAAGCACAAGAGTGCGAACAATAACAAAAACAATTCTGGAGTAAATTTATCCATAGTCAAACCCCAGCCATCCTCGAGCAAATTTGTCTTTAATTGTACTAATGGTGAATGCTAAATACTGCTGAGGCCTGATGTTTTGGCACAGAAAATTTTCGCACAAATCGCCTGCTGATGTATGAGTCCAAGCAAGGAGTATGAGTGCTTGGCCAGTGTGTGCGTATGAGTGTTGTGTTGATGGGCCATTGCCATTGATGTTGCTGCTGGTCGATCTATTAAACGAATGTTTGGTTTATTGTTTAAAAAAATATTATTTAATATTATTGTAAACATACATGTGTGTGTGTGTGTGTGTATGTAAAGGCCAGTTTACGGCACTATTTGCTGAGTTGTATGATCGAAATGAGTTGTATGATCGTAAGTCATACAACTTAGTTGTGATATATATTTTGAGTGTTTATTTTTAATGATAATATCATGTTTGTTGCATTTGTTGGTTTACTGTATTTTCACACCAGGATCCCAGGAACCAATGTTGCCATATTTATTTATTTTTTTAAGTTGTTTTTTATGGTAATATCACCCTTGTGGTTCTAGGTCTGTTGCATTTTCACCCCAGGGTTCAAGGCACCAGTGTTGCCATATTTTTATTAGACAAACAAGGCCCCAACAATTGGCAATCCTTACCAAAATATGGATCTCTCTAGGTTGAAACTGTCTTGAATTATATGACCAGTAAGAAAAAGTCAAAAGTCGGGCGGGGCTGACAATATGATACCCTACACCACCATGCATATTTAGTAGATCTACCGTAACAAAAGAATTTATTTGAAGTATTTCATGCCACGTATCAACATTTGGCTTTAGAGCAGTTATAGTTTGGTTTCAGAGGGGCCTAATATATAGGAGGCATATGCAATTCTGATTCGATTTTCACTGAATTTGACGGAGATATTTTAATCTTTTATACCAAATAACATTGCCATAGGGTGTGTGATAGAACTTCGAGAAGGATTATATTAAAAAATATATATCGGAGCCTAGTTCCATAATATGGAAACGTACGTCCCGAAATTCCCTCCATTTAGGCTTATATTAGCCATTAAACCTTAAATCGGATTAAGGATATGCATGGGAGCCAAATCTTAGGCGTTCCCGATAAAATTTGGCAAAGGCATTTCTGAGCTCTATAAGATATCTGATACCAAATATCATTGTTGTCGAACGCATATTATGCATGAGGATAAAACATATATATATGGGAGCTATAGCTATATGTGGACCGATTTTTTTCCAAATTTTGATGTACTTGCTTCTAGACTGAATTCGGTCGGATGTACCGAAATTCAGGTCATTAGGACTTATATTGGCCATTTGGCGCACAATTAACCCGAAATCTGTTGAAGATATATATATCGGAGCTATATCCAAATCTGATACAATCTTGATAAAATTTGGTAGAGGTATTTCCGAGCTCTATCTAAGATATCTGGTACCAAATATCATTGTTGTGGAGTGCATATTACGCATGTAAGGAACTTAAAACCCCAAATCGGATGAAACATATATATGGGAGCTATAGCTATATCTGCACAGATTTTCTTCAAATTTAATGCACTTGCTTCTAGACTGAATTCGGTCAGATGTACCAAAATTCAGGGCTTTAGGACTTATATTGGTCATTTCGGTTTAAGCCGAAATCGGTTTAAGATATGTGGGAGCTATATCTAAATCTGATCCCATTATCACCAATTTCCATAAGGTTCGTCCTTGGGCCAAACAAATATTGTTTGCAAAATTTTATATCAATCGGATAATAAATGCGACCTGCATTTTGTTCACAAGAATACATGGACGGACGGACTGACTGACATGCATAAATCGACTCAGGAAATGATTCAATAAATATCCTCAGACGTAACTATGGGTCTATCTCACTTCCTTGTCCATGCTACAAATAAATGCACAAAGACATAATACCCTTACCACTAAGGGTATAATAACCCAACCATTAATGGAGACAATACAACTCTTGAGGCTGAACTCTGATATTTTAAGGAATAGGGTTCCAAATTTTTTTCTAAAAATATATAAAATGAAATGAGTTTTATAAAATCTTTGAAATGTGCCGTTTCTAATTCCATTCGATTTTTATTTAATATCCTCTTGAGTTGAGCTCCTGAAAATTTCGTCCTATTTCCATTTTTGGTCGGAAATGGCAACTCTCCCAAAAAAAGAGTGGCATGTGAGTTAGTTGTATGTTGTTATGATTATTATTATTATTTAAAGTTGCTGTTAATATATTAATGTTTATGTTGCTCTACTACTGCCAAGCAAAAACTCCAAAACAACCAACCAACCGAACGCCCATCCCGCCAACCGGCCAACCATCGAACCAATAATAAAAAGTGTTGTTTGGGTCGCTGACCCAGAAATGTCAACAGGGAAGTAAGTAAAACTGTAAAAATGTTCTTTCGTTTCATTATTGTGGGCCTTCAACTCAGCAGCGTGTCCATGGCGAGTGCTCCGATCTACACACGCACACACACAAATATTTATTATTATGTATGAATGTTTGATTTTTTGTTTTGTTTATTTCAAGCTCACTCACATATGGTTGAACGGCTACGCCAACAACAACAACGACAATGAACATTTGTGTATTTTCTTTAATGATTTAAATTTATTTATGACGTCTCTATTGTTGTTGTAGTTCTTGTTGCTGCAATTGCATTGCAAGTTATGTTCACCACTCACACTGTGACAAAAGTAAGTTCTCTTTCGTTTCCATGGTGCGGGTCTTAGGTGTGATGAAAGTTTCATTAGTGATTGATGTAGGTGGATTTTATGACGGTTGTTATCACTTTTTGACAGCACCTGAACAGCTTGGCTAATGCCCAGTAGCATTTTCTAAAAAAAAAAAAAAAAAAAAAAAAAAAACAAAACGCTAAGTACCCAATGGATAACATGAAATGTCATTAACTGACAATTGTATGAGCACTTATTTTTAAAACATTTTCTGAGAGTATAAGTGAGCAATAGAAAATCGAAAAAAAACTTTCAGAAGTTTTATGGGGATTATAAGAAAGTTTTAACCCAAAACCTATGTCAAAATTCAAAATTGCCTGAAAATGTAACACAAAATAAAGTAAAATTCGACGTTTCCATTTTTATACTTGGAACAATATTACCATCTTTTGATTAACAAAAAATAAGAATCAAAAATATCCAACCACATCCAAATGGATTGGAAAAATTGGTCGAAAATCGAAGATTCATAAAGAGTCCAATATCAAAACGTTGACCTATCTTGAGGGACACAGCCATACAGTGATTCAGAAATCAATTTTATAAGACATCGTTTTTAAAATTACCTTATACGGCGGAATGAATTTTTTTCAATAATTACAGAGAAATCCAGCAGATCATGAAATTAGGGCTAAACATGAAGACACGTGTATCAACGTTTTAAAAGTTTATATCGCAATGTGACCTGAATAGAGGAGGCAATTTTTCCCTCTTCGACACTTTTTTAGATTTTCGGATTAAGATTCCTTGGAATTCGTCCATCGAGTATACAGTGTTTTCGGCAATATTACATGGCCAAAACGTGCAATATACTTGATGTCGCAGTAATCCTTACATGTTGTTTATTCCAGCAAGTGGATCGATATAAACTATTTTCTGCAACGTTTTGTTCTCCTTTAGGGGTTTGATCTACTATCAAGTCCAATTGACATTTCCCACTACCTAAACTGCCCATGTACAGTGAAATTATGAGAAAACTTGCAGCCAATTAGGGAAAATGCCAAATTTTTCAAAAATAAAGAATGTTTTACATTATCAAATATTGATGATATTATTCCATGGTTCGTATTTAATATACAAATTTTATTTATTTAGAAACTCACAATGAAATTTGATCTAGAATAGTTTTTCCTTTGACACTTTTCCCAAAAAATGTAGTGAAAGGGAAATTTTGACTTAAAATGGAAAAGTGCTGAATTAACAGCAAAAAAAGGCAAAGACATAATTTTCACTTATAGTACCTAAATTTCGAAGCTAGTTTTCGTAAAAACTATTGTTCCTAGATATATGGTTTATTCTTAGATTTATAGCGAAATTTTGTGTAGAATATTTCTTTTTTAAACATTATCCGACTAAAAGCAAATTTTATGTTACTTTTAGGCGTCAACTCGAAAAAAGTCCCAGGAAAATTGATTAAAAAATTATGGAATATTTTCGATATTTTTGGGAACATTGATGTGAATATTTCTTAGATATTTCATGGAAAAAGAGATTTCCTTTCGTTGGTGACTTATAATAAAATTTGATAAGGAATATTTTTATCTCTGACGTCATCCTTCTAGAAAGATGTTTTGTAGGAGATTTTTACATAAATTAACTTAATTTAGGCTTTAAGCCTAAACTGTGTTTTAAATAATTATGAATGCCTTGCATTTAGGTAATAGTTAGACTTTCGATATCTTCTAGGACCTATAGTAGAATTTTATGACAATTAATTTCGTAGAATATTTTGACTTGCTACGATCCTGTTTAAATGGAGTTTTTAACTATTATTTCAAAAAAGGACCAAAACGACCCCTTTGTTTTCTTGCTCAAAGGCTAAAATTATGGACCAAAATATTATTGGAATTTTTTTGTGTGATATTATAGTCTGTATATTACACCCACAATTCACGGATTCCAGGGTATCTTAATCTGAAAATTTCAAAAAGTGTGTAAGAGGGGGGAACTTGCCTCATCTATTTAGGTTACTTTGCAATGCAAGCCTCTAAAACGCCGACATACGTGTCCTCTTTTTTTAGATTTACTTTTAAAATCTGCAGCATTTTCCCAATTTTTTTGTGTGTCACAATGTAATAGAAAAATCTAAAGTTTACATATTTGAAGGGGTGGGCGTTGGGTGCCGCTTTGTTAATGTTAGAACAAAGCTTCTCTTTGTAATTGATAATTTCTCGCAAACTATTACCAATATAGGAATACTTTTTTGCACTTAGAATCTAGTATACTATTCCTCAAGACGCAGCCTAATTTATTTCTGAACAATTTTCTTCAATTCTACTTTAATTTGGCCCAAAAATTTCCTTTCAATTTCACCACATTCAACATATATGAAGGTGTTATCGTTGGGCGCCACCTTTTCATTTAAGTATATGTTTTTATTTTTTCGTAAATTTTTTAAAAATAACCATTTTTTAGGAAAACAATGTTTTTTTTGTAAATTTTCTAAAAATAATAATTTCCAATATGAGAGTATATTTTAGCTTGGAAACTAGAATAGTTTTCCTCAAGACACTACCTGTTTACTCCACTTCCTCTTTAAATTTAGGCCAGTTCTACATTTAATTCCACAACATTCCGCTGATTCAACACCCTTTGTTTGATACCATCTTACCATACACAAATGTAAGTATGTTTGCATATATGTATGTATGTCTTCTCCGCAAAGTGTTCACATTCTCCGACAAATATCTTCTTCAAGTCAGCATTAAAAGGAGTTTATCTCTGTCCAAGAAAAAAATAAGTTGTTGATATTGTATTTGTCGTTTTGTTGTATCACACCAAGTTTGTGTGTCAGTCAGTTAGGCAGAATATTTTCAGACAATAAACAAAGATAAATTTCAAATTTAAGGAATTTATGTAATGTCATATTGTAAATCACGGGGGAAGGGTATCAAAGACTTAACACTTCTCGAGGCGAGCGTTGTAAAAGTGAAAGTCACAATGAATCATGTGGAATCATTAAGAAAGGGATAAAAAGGAAACGAAGGCCACAGATGAAAGAAATAACAAATGATTTCAAAAGACAAAAAAACAAAAACACAAAAATAAGAGAGAGAAAAAACTGAATTTGGAGCAATTTATAGAAATTTGTTTTGTATTAATTTGCAAAACAAAATGTTCATTTAAAAAACTTGGAAACATGATTCAGCATGCTTAGCCTGGTATATTAAACTTAAGCTTGCCAAATTCTTATTCGCATAACCCTTAATTAACCCTTTCGCCATTGGCTTGGCCTGCTTCAATTTAATGGGGTTGAAAACCACATCAACTCGTTTAATTGTTCGCCATCCGCATTTGGGATAGCAACAACAACTCTCCTTGGCACAACAAGTGATTCCCATGCATATTTTATGTCCTGCAAACACGTTTCACAACTTGTTGGCTGCTGCAATGCCGGGCCTGCCAAGTGCAACATAAAAGTCGTGGTTATTTATTCCTGACTTGGGATGTTAATATTCTAAAACTCTTGTAGCTGGAGCTATGGTATGGAGTGACATACTTCTGAGCGGACATGAACGAACATGCTCAGTATATTTGGTTTGTCCAACAATTGTTAAATGCAGTTTTTATGCAATTTCATAATATTTGGAAATATTATATCTTCGCTTACACTTGCACGACAGCAACAAGTCAGACATTCGATGGGCCTGCAGTTGGGTGATTGGTTTATTTGCTTTATTTTCGTCTTTTATTTGTTTGTCGTATGAAGTGGCGTGATAAGAAGCAGCGTATGGGGAATGGGTTTATTATTCGCTTGTAAAGAGGTAGTGGAAAAGTGGGTGTGTCATATTTTTGTTATGCATACATAAAAATGCATATATCTATAGAACATGTTTTATGGTATTCTGCCACCAAGGGCAGACTTATGGACTTTTATCTTAAGAACACCCATTCCAGAAATGTATTCTTATTCTCTTTAATGTCTTGGGCCTCAGAGAAACATTCTACTTGCAGAGAACAGTTTCCATATGTTTGGTCCTCATTAGACCCTGAAAAGTCTTCTGTCAATCTAGCGTAGATATCTTGAAAGCCGTCCACGGCAGATTCTTTGAAATTCTTTTACATATAGAGCATATTTTTAATGGCATGTTTCAAGGACGAGTTCTTCTAAGAAAAGAAGAAGTTGCAGAGATCTTCTGCAGATAGAAGACCTTTAATTGGATTTAATATTTTGAAGACCAGTAAGAGATCTTTAATGAATAAAAGAACTTAAAGACCGGGATGTACGCAAAAAAGGTAATTCGAACCCATTTCGAGGCAGGAAGCAAGACATAAAAAACTAAAATGTCCGTTCAAAAATAGTCAGAAAAGTGGTCACTTTTGATGTGACCTGTAGTCTTGAAAGAAGACTTTGGTGAAGGTTATTATAAACTCTCTTTCCCAAGGACTTCTATGTACAAGAAGCCTTATGGAAGTCCTGTATGAATGTACAAGGCCTTCAGCAAGACTTCTACGCAAAATGGTATTCAAAAGATCTTGTGTAAATAGAAGTTTTTAAGGTGCCCCTTATTAAAAGAATACTTTAAAGGTGACTTTCATGGATAAAAGTCCTCCTAGTGGTGATAGATCACTTTTAGGAGAGCTTCTATGAAGATTAAAGTTTCAAGAAGTCTTCTATCAGTATGGAAAATCTTTAGGTGGACTTCCAAGTGTAGAAGACCCTAAAAAGATTGGTGGATGGATAGAAGTCATTCAGAAGGCCTTCAATGCATAGAAAGATTTCAAAAGGTCTTCTGGGAATAAAATTGCTTAAAAGAGACTAAAAGGCGTTCAGTGGATCTTCTAGAGGTTTGCCTTGTATGGACCTTTAATTAATCGGAACCTTAATATTGTATTCTATGGAAAAAAGATCTATCTACTAGATATATTCTATGAATAATAGACGCTCTATACAAGACCTCGAAGTAGTATTCTATCGTAAAATAAATTCAAGAGCTTTTCTAGAGGTTGATGAACTTCAGAGCTTCAAGACCTATTGAGGTAAAATACCTATGGAGATAAAATATATGTAAAAGATTTGCAATTTATTAATGCACTTCAGGATGTTTTGCAGAATGAAAGACCTTCCCTACCTCTTCGGTAAATGGAAGACATCCAAGAAGTCTTCTTTAATTATAGGACTATAATTATAAGAGGCCTTCAGTAGATAAGGGTTCCTTAGGAGATATTCTACAAAAAAAATCAGTTTAGGAGGACTTCTATAGAGAAAAGCTTTTTATGAGGCCTTTTAGACATTAAAGGTTCTTAGAAGGTACTCCGTAGATAAAAGCTCTTCAGAAAAAAAATCTCTTTAGAAGGTATTACATCTATAAAAGCTCTTTAAGAGGTAATCTAAAGATAAAAGCTATTTAAAAAAGCCTAATGATAAAAAAGGTGTTTAGGAGGCTTTCTCGAAATAAAAGCTCATTAGAAGATAATAAAGAGATCTTCTACAAATAAAGTCTCTTAAGAAGAGGTCTTCTAGAGTTAAAATCTATTTAGAACGCTTTCTTTGGAGAAAAACTCTTTGGGAGATCTTCTAGAAATAGATATTCTTTAGAAGGTATTCTACAGTTAAAAATTCTAAATATAAAAGAACCATAAATAGTTAGAAAATATTCTACAAATATAAGCTTAAAATGAGGCCTTTCAGAAATATAAGCTCTGTAGAACGTTTTCTATGAAGAAAGGCTCCTTATAATCTCTTTAGGAGGACTTCTAGAAATAAAAGATCTCTAGAAGATATCATAGAGGGAAAAGCTAGTTAGAAGATAATCTATTCTATATTCTAGCTCTCTAGAAGCAGAAGATTTTCTAGAAATAAAAGTTCTTTAGAGGGTGTTCTATGGATAAAAGCTCTTTAGGAGGACATCTAGAGATAAAAGCTCTCTTAAAGGTATTCTAGACATAAAAATCACTTTAGAATGTATTCTTTACACGAAAGTCCTTCAAAGGATCTTCCAGGGATTAAAGCTCTCAGGCTCTTCCGAAGGTATTCTATTGATAAAAGCTCTTTAGGAGTTCTTCTAGAGATAAGAGCTTCTAAGCGGGCCTTAAAAATATTCAAGCTTTTAAAAAGTTTTTCTGTAGATAAAAACTCTTTCGTGGGTCTTCGACCGATAAAAAGCTCTTTAGGTGGTCTTCTAGGTATAAAAGGCTTTCAAAAGGTCTTTTACGTCGTTTTTTTCTCAGGGAACTTTGGTTCTACGTCAAAAAGATATTAAAAGACGCTTCCATGGATAAAAGAATTAAAAAATCTTCTGTGGAACATCTTCTCTATAAATAGAACAGGTCTTATATGGCAAAATGGTCTATAAATGTTTTTATAGGAATAAAATCTTCAAAAGATCGTTTATGTAAATAAAACATTCAAATTACTCGTCTATTTAGACCACTTTCAAGTAGTCTTCTATAAGTAACCGATATTTAGTAGGTCTTCTATGATTTCCAAGACGTCTTTTGTAAAAAAACAACGTTCAAGACGTCTTCTTTAGGTAAAAGCTTTTCTTTGTTAATAAGACCTTTAAAAATATTGTAGTAGGTAGGAAATTATGAAGATGTTATAGCTGATAAACATCTGAATTATCTTCTTAAAAAAGAAGACCTTCTATAGTCCTACTGTGAATATGAAGAAGTTATTATCAGGGTCTCTAACAGATTTAAAACATGTATGATTTCTTATATGGAAAAAAGATTTTCGAGACCTCTCATGGATCTTCTTTATTTAAGAGATGTCTTTTGGAGGTATTCTCTCTAAAGAGCTAGAGACTTGCAAAAGTTCTCACTAAGCTCTTCTATCTCTATAAAATCGCATATCTGTAAAAAATCTCCTTCATACGCCATCCTGGCATCCAACCCTAAATTACTCGGTAAGTCCTAATAAAATTGCATTTTATTTTCCTTTTATTATCCGTTAAAAACACCTCTCCAAATATCCATAAAAAGTACTTGAAAATTAATTTTAGTATTCCCCCGCCATATGCTGTTATTCGTATCGATTTCACATTGCATTATCTTTTCAATTTAGTTGCTCATAAAATGCAATTAGTCATAAATTATCAATTAATTTATTAAATGTTTAAAAAAAGTAGTGGAGACAAATAGTCAACCCACACTGCCAAGAGTGCTGCGATTTGAAATTCAATTCAAATGCAAGTGTATGGCTGCTTGGATGCATTGTCTCCGCTTCGATTTGAAATCTATTTAAATTTAACAATTTATGGTCACTTTTAATGTTCTTTGTTTGAGTTCGAGTTCGTAATACCTAGTATTTAAATTATAAAAGGCCATTAGATTTTGAAATGAATACAAAAATGGAAGAGAGACAACAACGGTTCGGGCTAACTTCTGGGCCATTGTAAGTGGTTCTAATCCCCTCCAGGGTTCTTTAATGTAAGAAGAAGGAGAAGTCCAACAACTACTTTAAAATCCAGCTTTAACTTCACTCGTAATTCATCCAATGCCAAATGGGGGAGTGGGGAGGTCTTTCAGTTTGGATTAGTATTGGCCTTTTAGTATTTTGAGTATTTTGGTGTGTTTGTCTGGATTTTCTTTTATTCTTTCAATGATGATGGGTTGTTTATAACACTGACTATCAAAACGACAGAAGGACGGACGGACGGTCAGTCATACAAATCCATATGTATTTATGTTCAGTTGTTTGTTTGTTGTTAGTGGTGTTAACGTATTCCACGTTTTTGTTTCGTTTTGTATCCAAATGGGCTTCCAGAAGTGCATGACTGCCACACCTTCTCCCCATTTGAGCTACTCCACTACTCATCATCGAACCAGCCAGCCGGCCAACCCGCCCGTCCGCCATTCGTTTTTAGCTTGACTTTTTCTTGAGCATTTTAAATGCAACGATCATAAATTTATTGATTTTATGTTTATATTTTGTTTTGATTGTTACTTTTCTTCTTGTTCTCCTCTTTTCGTGCTTTAATCAAATTTGAATTTCTCTTTTTCTTTTTTTTTTTTTGTTTTGTGTGATTGCAGTGAAAGAATAAAAAGTGGTTATTTTGATTTTTTTTTTCATTTCGTTGTTTATATTTTTGTTTGTTGTGATCTTTATTTTCGTATCAACATTTGGAAATTGTATCAAAACATGGAAAGAGATTTAAACATTAAAGTTTTCTTTTATTTAAATAAAAACAACCTACAGCGTCATTGTTTTTTTTGGGTGAACAACATGTGGCATTAGAGGGTGAAGGGCAGAATATGGATATGACAAGAATTAATAGTTTTTGGGGGTAATAAAGAGAAGTGTATTCTAAAGATATTAAAGAGCGATTTAGGTGATATTTATCCGTTATAGTTTAACGGATGAGTTATAAAGAAAAAATGGATTATCTGTAGTTTATGGATTTTTTTTTCAAAATCCGTATGTTTCCAACACATCACATAACATATTGAAACATTTTCAGGGTCATAGTCCGATAATGGGGGAATTTTATCTAACATTGAGCTTCTATGTTTTATACAAAAAAGGGAAAAGAAAGGCATAAGTGGATATACTATTTATTGTATCTAAAAATTTAATGAAGGGAATATGTTATAGAATAGGGCAGATTTTAAAATATTTTCTAAAAAAATGTTCTGCTTATCTAAAAAACATACTGGAACTTGAATAGCTTAAAACATAGTAGTTCCTATCCATGCAATCAAAGAGGCTAAGGAATCGATCAATGAAAAATTTTAAATTTATATTTTCCCAGAAGCTCTCCTATTTCTGGCTATGTAGTAGAGCTCCATATGAATTTCTCTCTTTACTCAAATTCAAACGGGAGTACTCCAGGGAGTAAAAAAACAAATCGATTATTCTCTAATAAGAATTTGATCGTTTTCAATATCCCTTACTTTATACCCTTATTTTACTACACATTCTACTGTTTTCACTTCTTGTTTCTAAATCGAGTATACTCGAACAAGAACGAGTAGGCCTTACTAGTTTTCAAAATCTACTCGTGCTTTGCAATACATTCTATTGTTTTCTCCTTTTGGCTTTTGTACAGCACAAAGTAGATTCAAAAACTTAACCCATCTATGTCAGCAAAACAAACAATTTTCTCCAATCGATTTTACTGTTAGAGCAAACCCTAGCTCTATTTGCTCTTATATGTCAATGAGGAGTAATTCTGGAGTGTTTCCACATAAAAACGAGTGGAGAGCAAACGTCGTGTAAAACTCGTACTCTTCAAGCATTACCGTCTGGGAGTTGTTTTAATTCGTGAGTAAAAACGAGCCAATCTCAGCTCTGATCAGAAGAGAATATGAGAATGAGAGTTATCTATTAACTGGGAGTTATATTAGGGCTTGCAAATTTCGGGAATCTTGCTAAGAGCTGCTACGAACATAGTAGAGAGAGAGAGAGAGAGAGTAACTCAGCAGAGCTGCAAGCTTGCCACATAGCAGCAAGTCATGGGTAGCTGACCTTCAGTTCTAAGCTGAGAATGATGACAATCAAGTCGATGGATTGAAGCAATTGATGCCTGGATAGAAATCGATTCACAGGGTTGACTCCCGCTCTCATTTTTCAAACAGGAGTTATTCTCGAGCATTCCCACATAAGACTAAAGAGTGGAGAGTAGACGTTACGTAAAACTCTAAATATTCCAGCATTCCCGCTCCTGAGAAAAAAAACGAGCGAATCAGAGAGTAAGGGAAAGAGAGTTATCCATTACCTGACAGTAATCATAAGGCTCGCAACTTTCAGGTCTCTTGATATGAGCTGCAATGAACATAGACGTGAGAGTGATTTCAAAAGATCTGGAAATTTGGTACAAAAAGATGAGAGCAAGGCATATGGAGCTAACCCTCAGCTTTAAACTTGTAATGATAACAATCAAGTTTAAGGTTCGATATAGTTTTTTTTTTTTTGGATAGAAATCGGTTAGGAAGATACAGTGGCACCAGACCTCCGAAATACTCGCTCGAATTCCAGTAAAGAACAAAACTAGCTAGAAGCCGAGCGGGAGCACCCCTGAGAGTAGAAAAAAAAAACAAAACAAGCAAAACTCTATTTTTTGATTTCGCTCGAATAGGGGCGAGCATGCTTTGTTCGTTTTAGAGTGGGAGTAAAATTTGTTCAAAAACGAGCAGATTCTACTTTTTCCGAACACTCCTTTATTTTTTGTCATACCGTTGTTGTACAATTACTTATATGTATTTTTTCTGCAAACGATCACACATCCCTCTTCACCCTCTTTCTCTCTACTCTACGGTACACAGCAATATCAAAACCAGTTTGCTGTTACACACACATACAAATTAGGAAACAAAGTATTATTTGCACTCATTTTCACTCTTAGAGCAAACTCTTGCTTTATTTTAAGCGATTCTGCTCCCACTCTAAAGAGAAGTGACTAGAGAGAGCTGCCACACAAAAGGAAAGAATAAAGTGGGGACTCCGTAAAAAACTCCCACTCTTCGAGCAATTCTGCTCGCGAGCAAGTTTCAGACCCGAATGAAAATTAGCAAATCTGTGTCGTAAGAAGTACTGATTGTTAGTAAAAGAGAGGAAGGGATAGAAATGTTTAGAAATGTTTCAAAATGGGGGGTTAACTTTATATGGAGTTATACAAAATAATAAGTCGATATGGAATAATTCTTGAAATAAAAAACCCCCAAATGTCAAAGTACATTTGATTACATTACTGAAACCTGTGACTGAAACCTTCAGAAGTGCGGAAAGTCGGTGGATTATTGTAAGATTATGTGTCGGACTGTGTCGGTTGAAGTCCGTATAGTTATAATTTCCCATCTGTATCCCATCTAACACATACTTGAATAATACTATGAAAATATCGTCTCAAGTTGAATAAACGTCTCACAAAGAAACCCAATTACCTTGCAAAGTATTCTCCACTTTTAGATTTGCAAATACGCATTGCAAAGCATTTCCCTGCACTAAAAAGTCACCACTTGAAAATTTATTGCTGCCTCATATCTGTGGCACAATTATGCCAACTTTGACTTTTTGACGCATTTCCTCTGCAAAAAGGATATCTTTAATCTCTTTGTCATTTGATGCTCGTACTAGGGCCACTTTGAAGCTGAGTATTATAATATTTTGTTACTTATTTTTTCTTCTTTCCATATAAATATCTTTAGATACCATACTCTTCAGCACCGAATAGTTACCTTGATATACGCTCTGTATTTCCCTTTTTGCTGCCACAGTTTGTGCGTCAGTTTTCCATGTGGAAAAATAACATTATAATAACTCAAAATTGTATTATTACAAGGAGAGGGGAAAACGATGCACATTTATAATGACAGGAATATTATAAACAATAACAAACATAGATATGGCTAAAACATACAGTAAAACCTGGCAACAATGGATAGAATTTCCTAAAAACCATGTGGAATGAGGAATATAATTTTGTTCAAAGGAACGTTTCCCATTGGGGACATAATATCATATGGTTAAACCCACTTTTGATAGGCCTTTTGTGGCAGGAAGATCTGTAAAAAAGTTCTCTTTAGCTGTACTTGACTGTCCAGCAACAAATCTTCCGTTATGTGTAAAATTGTATCATAAAACCATAAAACAAACTTCAATTTTAACAGCAGCCCTTCTTCCCCAACCCCTCTGCAGTTTTGTCAGTACCAGTAGCCCTGATGCAGCATTAGCACCAAGTACAACAACTCTAAGAATTGTAAATAGAAATCGTAGGACCGACAACAACAACATCATCTACAGCAACAATCATAATAATAATAAAGACGATAAAACGATGATGATGACGACAACAACAACAACACCAACATACACTTTCGCCTATGACTTTGTGTACAGAGCAGAAAAAGAAGAAGCAGAAGTTGCCCTTAAGAAACCAACCATGGAGTGTAAAGAGTCTTTATTTCATAATTTATGTTTTTTATTCGAAAGTGCAACATCATACTGCAAACGGGGGCCAAAATGCCAACAGAAAACCAATCCTAATGCCAAGACCAAGAAACTAAAAGCAGCAACAACAGCAACTAAACACCAGAAGCAATAAAACGAAAGGAATCAAAATTCAAAGGAAAATACACTGAAATAAAACGAAGGTGGTTGGAGTTTGAAAGCAAATGTGTCAGGATCGATATTGTTTGCATTAAGATAATGTGAAAATCATTGAAGTATATATGCATGTTGGGCGCCACTCGAATCATTGAATATATTAACCAAAAAAAAACCAAAATTTTGAGGACTTAACCAATATCCTCAAGTATGTGGTATATTCGGGGTTTACAATACAATATTTTCAGTGGCGCCCAACATAAATTTTATTAAGGTTTTTTTACGTTTTCTTATGGCAAAATTCGGACCTACTCCAATCAGCGTAAACTCATCTCCCTAATGGGAGCTAAGGTTTCCATTTTTCTCTAATTTTAAATTTGTAAAAAAAAATAATGGAATTGTTAATATCTATATTCTGGAGCTAAAGTTCCCATTTTTCTCTAATTTTAAGAATTTTTAGTTCTAAGTGGCGCCCAATTAGATATGCATGTTTTAAGGGTTTTCAAATTTTCTTAAGATGAAGTACGCGAAAATCTTAACCTGGTCCATTTCCCACGCGGTTTCTACTCAGATATAATAAAATTGATATTATCTTTATTGGACATGGAATTTCGACAATTTTAAGTGGCGCCCAAGATTTTCAATTTTTATTTTGGCGAAGGACATGGAACTCTGAAATTTTATCAATTCCACTATGTAATCGACTTACCAGGATTATATATTTGCCTTTTAGATATATATTGATCTAAGTATTCTGGGCTACTAGGTGGCGCCCAATTATGTTTCCTGAAGTTAACCCATTCTCTATTCCCCATCCAATCCGGTTGGCTTTATCTATTTATATTAGAGCTTAAATATATTAATGATTTATTTTAGTTTATAAATAATTATCTAAAGTGGCGCCCAATGGAATATATGTATATTCGTCTTATAATGAAAAACCGGCAAAATACAGCTCAGTCCCTTTTCAACTCTACTATCCAACAGATTGGGCATTATTTTTGCCCTTAGGGAACGTTGAGGAACTATTCCCCTTTTAAAGACCGCAAAGGCTCACTGCTACCGAACTCAACTATTTTGGAGCTCAATTATTCAATCGATTTGATATCATTAAGAGTAAAATTGGCGCCCAAATAAACAAAAAGTCTCCAAGTGCTTTCTGGGTTTTCTCTTGGTGAAAGATCCCTAAGGTTTAGCCCTGCATATCTCAACTCATTTTCAACTTTGATATCTAACCGATTTACAATATATAAATTTCGACAACTAGAGAACTTTATTGCGGTACCCAATTATTTTCCTAACGCAGAGGACAGAAAAACTCATTCTGGTCCACTCAATCGGGTTTTCAACGCATTTAGAATTATAGAGAGCTCGAATGACGCCCAGTTATTTTCCTAACGTAGAGGACACAAAGACTCATTCTGGTCAACTCAATCGGGTTTCCAACGCATTTTGGCATTGGCGAAGGAGCCGAAATGATAAGCTTGGCCCAAAACAACTCGTTTTCAACCCATCTATCTAACCCATTAAATGTTTTGTGTAGTTTTGTGTTTAGGAAAGTTAGTTTGAACCATATGGCGCCCAATAAATTTTTCTTAACATAAAGGACACAAAGTCTCAGCCCAAACCAACACAACGCCGTTCCAACTCAAGTGGCGCCCAATTAGGCATGCATGATTGCTTAGACATCAGTTTTCCTTGTGTTAAAGGAGCCAAAAGGATCAATCCGACCTAACTCAATAAACGTGAAGAATGGAGATTTCTAGAATTTCAAGGCACTAGGAGGGGCCCAATAAATGAATGATACTTAATGTTAAGCTGAGTCCAATTTAACAGCTTCAACTCATTTTATTGCAGGAATCCTAAGGCATTAGCTTTATTATTCTGTGGCCATAGGGGATCCCCTTGGCTTTTTGTGAGATTATATATCGCTCTCTCACCGTAATTATCCTTTCCTTCTATATTTCTTAGACAATCTTGCCATAACTAACAATATACCTGTCGAGAGAGAAGAGTTTCTTCCATTGCTTGTATCACTGAGTCATTTTAAGTTGGATAACCTTTGCCTTTTAGGAATGCTAATGGACAGTGGCGCCCAATGTCCACAGATTTTAGAAATTTTGGATATTCCAAAACACATACGTGTTCGTTATAAGTGGCGCCCAATGGCAATCGACTTTAAACATTTTGCAATTTTCAACAATATTTTCCAATAAAATGGCAGTAATTCAACACATCGAGTTCATAATAAGTTAAAGTCTTTCCATTGAAAAATAAGACCCGAGACTCGGCCGTAACTCCCACTTTCTCTCTGTGTATTATTGAAAATGAAAAAAAGAAAACTGTAAAAAAGAATTAAAACCAGCATCATCTTGGGCAAAAAACTCCAACTTGAACAACAAACAAACGAATGACGGTAGCAGCATAAATCCGACAAAAAATTACAAAATAAAAACGGCAGCAGTATCAGCCTATGTTGCTACCGATGTTTTGCAGAAGCTGCTGCAGCAGCAGCATCATCATCGTCGTCATTATCGCCAACGTCACAAACAGAGTTAGAATCGGTTACAGCACCAGCAACATTACTGCAATACAAAAAATAAAAACGGAGAAAAGAAAATAAACTCTCTTCAGGCTTAGGTGGAGTATGAACAAATGGCTGGTTGGTTGGTTGGTCGAACTGCGGCGGCGGCGGTGGCAGACATGCAGTACTACGCGCGCATTTAACAATTATACAGCTTCAACTGGGTCGCTGACCTATCAAGTGATTTTTTTTTCATTTCTTTTTTTTTTCATTTTTTTTGCCTCAAAACTCAACTACTGCCAGTAGTATCGGCAAAATGTGGCAGTAACAGCAGAAGCATCAGCAGTAGCGGCCATGGGAGTTGTTGCAACATGCGGCGAGAGGCATGTCATGCATATAGCCATACACACACAGAACCTGGGTAACAGTAGCTGTGGCCAGGAGTTCTCAATATTAAAACTCCAAACTAACAACATAAACAGAGTAACAACGCCAACAACAACAACAAGAGCATCAACGGAGCAGCTGCTGTTTGGGTGTTTCGAGCAAGGCATCATCGTCATCATCATTGTCGTCATGCAACTCCTTGTTTTGCTTTGGGCCCCGTGCAACATAGGCTGCTGGTTCCCCCTCTAAACTGAAACCCGTTGCAGGCTGTGGAAAAACAACAACCGGCAAAGGCATAGAATGGGGATACCAAGCAACCAACACAATACCATAGGGAGATGGAAAAAACGCTTTTGTTTTGCTATTTTTATTATTTTTTTTTCTTCTAAAGGCAAAACGGCAGCCAGAATGAAAGGGTAAAATCTTCTCAAATATTACATAAAGAAGACGTAGAAGAAGAAGCGGCAGCAGCAGAAATCAATGTTACTGCAATAACAACAACAAAGTGTTGCCAACTGTGGCCGCCACAACATATGGGCCCAGTTCTTAGATCATCAACATCAAAAGCAACAACAAACACCAACGGCAGGAGTTCCTCGACCCTTTCCACCAGCATCAGCAGCATCAGGGAAAAAAGCAACAACATTGAAACTGGGCAAATCTTAGGGCAGGATACGGGAGAAGATGATGTTGCAGATGATGATGACGACAACAAAGGCAACAGCAACAACAACAATAACAACAGAGATTGCCACAAAAGTAGTAAATTCAAATTGGGTTAATTTTTCTTTCATTGGTTTGGGGGCCAGTTGAGTTTTCTGTTCTTGTTTTTCCTTTTTTGGTCATTAAGTCTAACATAGGAGGGCAATAATTCTGTTGCCTATGTAGGGAAATACTAAAGCATAAGAAGTGGTGGAGGAAGAAATAGACTCAGCTGTAAAGTGGAACTTCTTTTGTGAGTCTATGTCTTTGATGGAGAGTACGAACCTCACTGCCACCACTTTCTTAGTTGAGAGTTAAATAATCTAATTAAAGACGCTTCGTTTTCATTTTTGGGGGTAAAGGTCAACATGACATTTTTATTACCAGGAAATACATCTCTTTTTAATGGAAGGCGTAAAAGTTCGAGGAAAGACGTAATTGTGGAAGAGAAACTGCCAAACTGTTGAGGTCTCTCGCCTAAATTGTATAGAAGTTCAGACAATATTCCCTCAGAAAGTAAACATGTGAATATGAGAGGAATTTTCAGGAGTATAGTATCTTTGTCATTCCGAATTTACCGAAAAATGGTAAATAATCACAACTTCTTCAAAAAAGGTTATTATTGTAGCAAAATCCCTGTTCCACGCTACAGATTTTACAGAGAGTTAACATATATCCTTGAATCGCGAAAAAGTGTAAGTGGTTTTCACAGGATATATTTAAAATGTTGCTTAATTTACTTTCCAAATTATTGTGATTGGGCGCCATATTCATTCATTTTTATTCTTCAGACGGTCTTTTCCCGTGAGCCTTGCCTTAGCTTTCTGAAAAAGGGAATCTCCATATTAAATGTTAACAATGGAGGTCCAGGTTTTTCGGTGAAGTCTCTACAAAAAGGATCTCACAGGTTGTGTGAATTAAAAAGCCTTTTATTTTATCTTTTTTTTTTTTTTTGATTGGGCTCCATAATTGTTCAGCGCGTCCCATAAGACGTCCTTTACAAATATACCATGATTAAAGGTTAAAACAGCGATCAGCAAAGTGTATATGGTTTCGCTCTCATCTGCCCGAAGCATGTGTCCCTTGCAGTATCAGGCTGGCGATAAATGGATCCAGTAGACTGTCCTCAATAACAATTGCTATAAGCCGATCCATACAGCAGCTTGACGTCATTAAATTGTAGAAGTTTAAGAACTTTCCTTCTCCTATGTAAATGTGTGAAAATTGAGAGAGAGAGACAGAGAGAGAGGAGAGGCTGTCATTCCACATGAAGAAGTAGAGACTGATGATGACAATGGACTTACACTCATCGGCTTGTTTTTGGGTCCTAGTTCATCGGCTTGTTTTTGGGAATATATCAGCTATCTCGTGTACTCCTTGAGAAGTCCAGGCACCAACGAGGCTTTAGTAAAATACGGTCTGTAAACCAAAAGCAATTTTTTGCCTGTGGTTGTTTTACATCCCAATTTTGGGGCTTCTCTTTACAGTGAGAGACAAGCACCCAGATGATTGGGCGCCACACGAGCCAGCAAATTCTTGGAGAGTTTTATGCAGGTGCGTGCTTTACATCCCGAGTTTTGTATTTCTCTTTATATTTAGACTCCAGCAACTAAATGCTTGGGCGCCACCTCTTAACTGATGGCTGCGAGACTGTTTATAATACCCTGCGCGTAGTATGAAGTGTATATTAATCTCATTCCATACACTAAGAAACGGAGAAAAAGTTTTCGGATTTTGAATTCATCAGAAAATCCACTGCTTTAAATTTTCTTTCCAAAGTCTATTTGGAATTACAATTTTTTGGTATTAGTTCAGTTTAGTTTAAGAATGCACAGCTACATTGGACTCGATAACTGCATCATTCGGAGACCTTTGGTCCATTGTGTTCATCCTAGGAAGAATAAAGTTGTTAACGATAGGAGAAATAGAGAAGCAAGAAAGTATTACAGTTAGCAAGGTGGTCTGCCTAAGAAGAAGATGTTATCGATGTCTGAAATGAACGTTGTAGTTTCCATCTCTCACCTGCCAAATAGCGTATGTCTCTTGTTTGATAACATGGGAAATCTGCATAGTAGATGTTTACTCATCTCTCCCTCTCCTCATCTTCACATAGTCTACAACAGTCGGAACACTGTTTTCCATCTTGAGGTCAGTTATCTGATGCCAGGCCTGTCATTATACCTACCAGGATTCTTAAATCAGACCTATTAGGTGATAGAAGGAAACTGCAACCGGTTTCCAAGTGTCATCTTCTTCCAACTTCTTTAATATGAGATTTTTGAAACAGCTAATAGTCTCTTCAATCGATAGAATAATTGGCTGAGATCAGCCTCAAGCTAATTCATCAGCCACTTTATTTCCCATTATTTTAATGTGTCCTAGAACCGAACAAACATTTATGAATCTTCGCATCTTAAGGAGGGTTTTCTTTCAGCCAAGAAAACCTCACGATTTAATTGCACTTGAGGGCAACTTGACTACTATATAGTCACTGGTCCTGTTCTACCATTGCAGAGTTCTCTTGCCATTTTAAAATATCGACCTGGAACACGTTGCAATTGTCATTAAGCGTTTATCCATTGGGTTACGGCAGAATACGCCAGCATTGATGCCGTCATCCCTCTTGATGGACCTGATGTTGCTAAGATATTCAAACTCCCTAGTATCAACATCTCATCGATTTCTTTTTAATTTTTTAAGCTTTTTCAATTAGCCACAAATATGAGATTTAAAGAACCGATCATCCTTGCTGAAATCCAGAGATGTCCTTGATTTTTTTGTCGTCGTTCTTCATCAGACTAGAACAAATATCAACTTTAAACATTACATAACACCCCAAAGTTATATATAAGAGGCTGAATGATTGGGCGCCAATATTTCATCTCGTTGATCCATTGACCGATTGCACTGGAGTAGCTAAATTGGGACTCTCTCTATATATATGTCCTTGACCCTTAGAAATAATAACTTTCGGTATTGTCTTTTTATGCATTTCAAAAACTGTGCATTAATTTTTGCACCACCCTTTGTTTTCTCAACTCAAATGACTGATCGACCCCTGCCAAATTGACTTTGATCCCTAAATGTGGAGTTTTTTTTGCAGAAAAACCAGCGGCAGCATCAGTTGTATTGTATGAAAACACAAACACATACACATGTGCATATGTATGTACATATGCCGGCAACTTTGAGGTCAACAATTAATAGAGCATTGCAATTTTTTAAATAAACATTTACAATGTGCTAAAAGATCTTTGGATTCATTTTCCAAACGCTGCCGAGGATTCGCTGATGTTTGTTTTGCCATTTGATATGCATTTATCCGTCATCTATCTACGTATGTATGTGTGTATGTAGTCGGCTAATTTTTGATATTTTCCTTGACGTTTTCCATGGAAACCCAAGAGAAACAGGGAAAACTCTAGGAAGAAAGTAAGCATGGGTTTTGTGTGTTTTTTGTTGGTGCATAAACAAACATATTTACATACATCATATGTTGCTTCTGGCATTGCAAAGCGATTCTGTGTAGATGATTGCAAAGTCCACTTATGACCAAGGAAAAGGGCCATGCCTTAATGCATTTTAAGTTGATATTAGAAGTTTGATAGCAGGGCGTTTATGGTTTGGACTTTGATGTTCGTGAAATTGGAGATTAGAGTTGAGTTCCATAATGAGATGAAAAAACTGCAACTGCAGGGTGAGATGAAAAAACTGTAACCAAGTTCAGACGGCTACGGTTGGTCACCAGAACACAAGCGACGGCCATGGTTATGGTGTGGGCCGCCATAATAGCCGATGGTCACTCTCCGCTCGTAATAATCGACCGTGGCATCAGAATAAATGTCGAATATTATCGCGAAAATATTCTGGAAGGTGTTTTATTAATATTCTGGAGGTGTATAAAGACCATGTACATTCCAACAGGACTCAGCACCATCGCTCTCAGCAGTCGCCACCCAAGAATGGTTACAAAATGAGGTTCCTCGCTTCATTTCCAGAGCACAATAGCCACCAAAACCTACGGATACCGAACCGTTGAACTATTATGTGTGGGTTATTTTGGAAAGCAAGGTTAGCACTAAAAAATACTAAAGTGTCGATCACCTCAAGCAAGCGCTTCGCCGGGAATTTTCCAAAATACTGCAATATTCGGGCAGCTTGTAACGGTTTCATTGGCCATAATTCGTGTCAAAAGTGACCAATTTGAACAAATCTAAACTTATTCTTAAATTTGATGCTATTTCCGAAATGTTGTGCTTTCATTCATTAAAATTTAAAAAAAAATGTAAAAATTATGGCTTTTGACTTTTTTCCAGATTTTTTTATCTCACTCTGTAATGTCTAATGTATTTTTGCCCAAACAGAAAAATGTTTTTTGGCTTCCTAGTTGACAAATTACATTTTATTAGTATTTAATATAGCTACCAACTTCGCTGAGATATAGGAAAATTACAGCATTTTGAGCTCAGCATATAAATCTACTACTATTTTCTACTCCCTTTTTTCAATTCTACTACCTTTTTCGCCGATTAGCAAAGCAAGCCAAAACAAATCTCATTTCTCTTAAAAAAATAAATTTTTTAATCACATTTTCTCTTCCATACCTCTTCTCATTGCTTACGTTTTTGTGCTCCTATTCTACACAAATCTCAAACAACCCGCAAAGCTACACTGCCACTCACCCATACAAACAACACGCTGTTCACACAGATACAATGCATATGTATTTTCTTGTTTTTGTAGTTTTGTTTATATTCTTTAAATTTATGTTTTAGCAGTCAGCCTGCCAGCGACGACTACTAGCTGGGCAAGCAAGCGACCAGACCAGCCAGCCAGCCAACAATCCATAAACCGATGAAGACAAATGTGAATATCAAAACAAAACAAGCGAAAAAACCTGCAATCGTATGTTTTGTTTTGCTTAGGCATTCGTTGGATGGCTGGTTGGTGTATTGTGTTGCTCTGGTGGCGGTGTCGGTTCCTACTGCTAACTGAGGTGGTGATGGTGGTAGTGCCGCTGCTGTCACGTTTAGCGCAGTGCTGGCGGCAGCAGCAGCAACAACAATATAACACTGATTAAATACATATTTATACCTGCTACATCCATATGTATGACAACAGCAGCAACAATAAATTCAGAAATCATTTAAGAAACTCTGTGGTTGTTGTTGCTCTTGCTGGTGCTCTGGGTTAGAGCAGAGATACAAAAATTAGGGGCTCGCTCTCATTAAATTTTGAGGAAAAATATAAATGAACCAAAAAATCATCATCATCATCTGTAGAACGAACAATAAGCAATGATGAAGCGGGTTTTTTATTACACTGGACTACAGAAAAAATTATTTGTTATACACGTAGGTACCTTCATAAAAGTGTTAATGAAAGCAGGGAGAGGGATTCATTATAATAACACTGTGCAACAAAATTCTATTTCTTTAATAATTACAGGAAAAATCCAACCGGTTATGAAAGTAGAGATAAAAACAAAAGAGGGCGCATATTTCTTCCCCTTCACCATTTCTCGAAATTTTCAGATTAAGATTCCTTGGAATCCTTACATTTCAGATGTATAGTGTCATCGACAATATTACAGATAACAATACGAGGCTTCCTTTGGTCACAAAGCTTATTCCTCATGCGAGCCCCTAAAGGGGTCTTTTGGTCCTTTTTTTCTAAATCTAGTTAAAACCCTTTAAACGGGATCGTGGCAATCGTAAAATTCTACAAAATTATTTATCATAAAATTCCCAGGAGTCATCAAAAGTTAAAATTTTATTGAAAAGCCAGGATTTCATAATTCAATATTTATGAAGGTTAAAACCGCACTCTACGCGAATTTATGCAAAATTCTCTCTCATCAGGCTTCAACGAAAGAAATATTCTCCATCAAATTTCACTATACTCACTCAAGGAAAATATATCTCTATATCGATTATATATCAAGAAAAAAATTTGCATAAAGTTGCCAAAAAACGAAAATATTTCCTACTTTGTCGAATAATTTATCTAGGCATAAAACCACTCCATAATTTTCGCAAAGTTTCTTATAATTCCACCAAAATTTGGTATTTTTAGTTCTTATTGTGTAGAAACAGATTTCGTTTTAGGCTTTATTTATTTTAGGTTTTAGAATTTATTTTCCCAATTATTATGCTTGGGCGCCACAGTCCACCACATCGTTTTACAAAACATTAGATACCCTTTCATTCGGAATTATATGAGAAATTGTGGATGTCAATTATTTTCAGAGTTCGTAAAAGTAAAGCAGAGAGTTTCCCCTCCCCAGATAGGGAATATCATTAAAATTTTATTTTTCTCGAATATAATTCCGTACTGACGTGATGATCATGGAGTCGGGCTCTCTTGTTGAGGTCACTTATAATATGGAACTCCTACTTTTCTAACTTAGAACCATTTTTTATGCATGGGCATTGAATTAGTTTTCTCAAAATTAAAGGTCTCTCTGTTCGCAAAAAATAATGATTTCTTTTTGACAAACGTCGATCAAGTCGAATATTCCCATCTTGAGCTATCGAATGGATATCGCTAGATTGACAAATGGGCATCGCTAGATCGACTCTAATTCCCACTCCCACTCCAAAAAGAGCAAGCCATACAACCCTTATTCGAGTAGGACCGATAATTCGTTTGCTTGTTTTATTTTTTGAGCTCTCAGAGGTGCTCCCGCTTGAATTCGAATGATGAGTGAAACTCGGAGGTCTGCTCTAAATGTAAATCCGTTATTTCCATAAAGCACATTTTGGCAATATCAGTGGAATCCCTGGCTACACCAACGAGTAAAAGCTCTACTTGGTGGAAAGTACGTCCAGGCGTGGGTCGAAGGCATGAGAGGAGCCAATCTGTATATAACCAAGCAACTATCAAGCATTTTTACGGTTACGACCAAATCAAGTTGCTTCATTTCGTACAAGAAGAACGGCAATACATATAACTCCAGCTCTATAGGCTAAAACAGATCAAAGCTTAAACCGAAATTTCTGCGTGTCAGCTATAACTTTGATCTGTTCTACGACTTTGATCTGTTTTAGCCTTAAGTCCCTGTATTTGCCACAGAAAAGACCATCGTTTGTACTTTTATGTTCTTATATTTACTATTCATCTTCTATGGGTCTTCCACTGATGGAATAATGTGTTAACATCCTGATTATTCCCATCTACCATTACTTCTCCATGTGTCTGACCTAATATACCACTCATTTCTCCACTACTCTGTAGCCCTGTGTAATTATTTATTTCAATGTTTATAGGCCTATGCCAAATGAACTCTTCTTTTTCAGGGCTCGCTCTCTTTTTACAACAGCTCTCCGTTAGCAGCTCTTTTCTTGTTTGTTTTTTGGGGGGAATTCTAAGTTTGATTAATCAGAGCCAAGATTGTTTTTCTTTTTTCTGACTCAGAGTAGGTTTTGTTGATGTTGTTGTTGCAGCTGAGTTTGAGATATCTCTTGGTCTTCACAACATTACTGGTTCTGTTTTGTTGGATGGGTGGATAGATGGATGCATGGTTAAGATAGTTGTTGTTGTTGTTGCTGCTGTATGTGTTGTGCATTGACTTGTTTGACTACGTTGCGTGCATGATTTGCTTGTCGTCGTTGTTGCACTGCTGGTGATGCACCGCTCCGTGTGTGTGTGTGTGAGTAGTGAGCCAGCCAGCCTGCCTACCATCTGAGTCTTGTGGTGTGTTGTTCTGCCTGTTTGTTTGTTGTTGTATTCATATTTTTGTGATTTTTTGTTGCTGTTTACAATTCTCGTTCTCGCAGCTAGCTGGCCTCTGTTCATTTCTGTGACTCTGACTGGCTGTGTGTGCGTTTGCATTGTTGCTTTTTTATTGTCGGTGTTGTTGCTGGTTTTTTTTTTTATAATTCTGTGGCTGCTGCTCTGTGTTCTGCCGTTCGTTCTTATTGCACCGAGAGTGTGTCGGTGTGTTGTGCACTGCAGAGTAGAGTAGAGACAATAAGCAAAAGTGCTCCCCAATCGGTCGGGTATGGTGTGAGGCTCCTAGCCACATTGCCAGCAGTTGAAATCGAGCTACGAAGCGAGTAAGACGTGTGTTGTTGTAATTTATCTATACGTTCGACGACGTTTTAAGTGCTTTTTAGTTAAAAAAAATCTGTTTAAGAAAAATCACTGACCATAACAAGAAGAAACAAAAAAGAAAAAGACAACAAACAAAATTCTACTAAACAACAAACAAAACAAAAAACGCCAAGTGCCCCCAAATCAAAACAATCTATGTTTCAAAAGTGAAGAAATAAAATAAAAAAATTACTAAAAATTAATTAAACAATTAATTGTACTAAACACGACTTTTGTGAAAAAGAAATTGTGCAAAAAATTTAAAAATATAATAAATTTAAAATTGTTACAAAAATTTAAAAACAGTGCAAAAAACTGCTAAAAATAATTATTTTGGAAAAATTGTAAAAAGTATAAACAAGTTATCCGCTAAAAAATTAATTGATGAAATTCTCTCAATATATCAAGAGAAGTCACAAAAAAGAAAGATAACATCACACCAACGACAATAAATAAAACTAAAAAAATATATTAAATAATAAACAAACTAATTGTAGTTGTGCAAAGGATTTCTGTTCCTTAAACTCAAACAAAACAAATAAACAATTTAGTTGCAATTTTATTGTGCGACAACAGCAACAAGGACAACCTCATATTGCCAATTATCTGCTTTGTTGTTGCTGTTGTCATCTGAATATCTGTACAAAATCACAATCATAAAAAAGGATTCTTCCTTGGATTCAATTCTCATTAACAACAACGACAACAACAGAACACAATGGCTGTGCCCTTCTATTTGCCAGAGGGTGGTGCCGATGACACGGTCTCATCTGGTGGCAACACCTCCTCGGATGGCACCAACAGTACCGCCAGTTCATTGCAAGCTTCGCCAAATACCACCTCATCAGCCACACAAACGCCAATGCAGAGTCCTTTGGTACCGGGAATGATGATGGCACTGTACGAGGCGTTGTATCGCTATTCGGTTAACAGTGGTAAGTAGAAGAATTTTTTTATGAAAACCAAAAAATAAATAAATCAAAAAATATTGAATTTGCTTAACAGCGAAACAGACGAATTAAATACAAACAAAATATTTATTTAACAATAAAATAATAAGAATAAAATAATAAAAACAATGGTATGAAAAATTATAATAATCATGAATATTATAAAAAAAAATAATGATAACATCAATAAAAAAAAATGGTAATATTTATAGTTATCATAAAAATAATAAAAAAAAAAAAACAATTTTAATTATTATTTATTATTATTACTATATTAATAATAATAATAATAAACTCTTGATTAAAAAATATTCTACATATAATACAATAGAAATAATAATTATAATAAAAATAATAAATATATTAAAAATAATTATAATAATAAAAAATAAAAAAGTAATCAGAATAATAATAGCAAAAAAAACTCTGCTAAAATATTTAAAAGTTTTTCCCTTTTCATTAAATTTCCAAATTGGGTGATGTAATTATTCTTGAAAATTTCAAAAATATTTTCTTTAATAATTGGAAAAAATAGTTTTTTCATTCTATAAAAATAAATGAAATTATTTATTTATATATTTTCATATGGACCTCAATTCTTTAAAAATTCTTAAAAAATCCCTTAAAAAAACCCCAAAATATAATAATTTTATTATTTGAATTAGTTGGGAAAATGCCAAATGTTATTCATCGAATCTTTTTTTTTTTTTTTTTTTTTTTTTTTTTTCTTGTCCTATAGATTGTCATAAAACAATAGTTTAAAATTTATAATTTATTCAAAAATGAAGAACACAGAAAAAAATGTATTCGGGGAAGTGATTTCCATTTTTTTGCCAAATACTTGTTTTTTTCGAAGAGTAAAGATAATATTTCAAAGGGGACTTTTTAAATAAATAAATATATTTTTTATACTAAAATATTGAAATATCATCTTAAAATATCATCTTAAAATAATATATTTCTTATTTTCTCTCCGCAATGTTGTGAAATTCATCAGCTGACTTCTATGTTGTTCAACATTTGTATCGACAAGGCATGCGCACTCATGAGCAAACAAGTTAAGATCGAGGCAAGGAAAAGAAAGGCTTGCACAACAATTCTGCATACATTTTCAAATATTTGTTTTTCTTCAATTTGAATTAAAATCCAAAATTTTTACAAATACACATAAAATTGGTGTTTTCGAATTAATTTTCTTTCGGCATGCATAAACAAGCTCATGGCCTATATAAGATCGGCCTGTAAGCCCATCTGACGACTGGGTTTGCTGTCAAAACACTTAATTGTGATTTGAAATTCAAAGAGAGTCAAATCTCAATTGTGAAAAAAACTACTATGTCAAATGTCAAAAGTAGTCTTCTTGGTCGACCTTATATGGGCCTTGAACAGGCTGTTAAGATTTTTTAAGAATAAGTCAGAATATTCGACAATCCCCGGATCTAGCCTGTAGTTGGCCCACTTATAGGAGCATCGCTCTGGCTGTACCCAAATCGCGGATAGAGTATGTTGTTCGAATGTTGATTTGAATGTCAACCGGGTACCTAATTCATAGAAAGGCAGTTTAGATAGGCTCCACCTTTATCCAAGGATTCGAATTCAAATACGTGTGAGGGAATTGGAACTCATTTTTGTGGGAGCGGTGGAAGACATATTGTATTCAGCCTGAGATAGGCCTGAAGTAGGAGCTCACATAAAACAACATACAAATATAGTCGGTCCGGCTTTTTTTATTAATCTGCGCGGCTGCCCCTAGATCCCTGGATATAACCTTGTAGTTGGAGCATTGCGGTGGCTGTGGTTTATACTCAAATCATGGGTGGAGTGTGTTGCTCGAATGTGGACTAGCATTATTAGCCGGATAACTGACACATAGAAAGGCAGCAGTGTAGAAAGGCTAAACTCCTAACCAAGGATTCGCATTTAAATAGGTGTGAGGGATACTGGGTACTCATTTTTGTGAGAGCGCTGGCAGACTCATTGTATTCAGCCTGAGATAGGCCTGAAGTAGGAGCTCACATAAAACCACATACAAATATAGACGGTCCGGCCAATTTTAAGTGTTTTGAGGGTTCTAGACATATTAACAAGATAAAGGGGACACTATTTGATATTCTTCTTGGAGAAGAATTTTATATTTAGGTTCTGTTCTCAAATAAAACACCTTGCTGTAGTTATTGACATTAAGGTTCTAACCACTTTTTGCAACTGAATGGACTATAACGTGGTGTTTGGGGTCTGTTTTAGGGTTACGAAGACAGGAACAAAAATCGATCCGATGTCCTCTCTAAGAATTTTTAATACCACAAGTCGAGGGGTACAATGAACAAGTTCTTATTTTTGTAAAGATATTATAGAAAGAAAATGTTTTTGGCTCGTATGAGAATAAAAGCCGGCACCAATTTTTTGATTTCAAAATCAAAAGTCGACTTAGTCATTTTTAACGCAAACAAAAATCGATTTCCTCTCTAGGAGTTTTCAAGGCCAAAACTTAATGAAACAAAAGTCGACTTATGTATTCCTGGATCGTAATGACCTCAAAATCGAAAGTCCTTTGCCAAAATGTCGGTTTTGGAAAAAAGTCGAATTCCACTTATCAATACTACAAGTGAACTAATTAAATAATATACTTACGTATCCCTATCTCGTAATAAACAAGAACCTATCTTAAATACATATTTAGACAAAACGGAAATATAGAAAAATTAGTATTTCAATTTGTCCTCTACTTTTTCATTTTTTTTATTGGTAATAAGAGATACTTTACTATTCTGTTTCACTGAATATTCCTCATTTAAGTATCAAATATCCACAGTTATATTATTTGTGTCATTGACCTCATTTTATTTGTGGAGGATCCATTTAAGTTCTCATTTAAGCCTCCCGAAATTCAAATATTTTTGCTTACGTCTCCATAATAGTGTTTTTGTGCCATCCAAGTGGCCAGTATTCACTTTTTATAACTTTCCAAAAACCAGCGTAAAAATAATGCCGACTTAGCTATTAATTCACACCTGCGTCGAGACTTGTCGCATCACTCCCTCCGTGGTTTAACCGCCAACCAATCAAATAATCTACAAAAGCCACAAGACAACTTCTGATTGTCGAATGTAAAATAATATTCACAGCGTTATGCTATAATTTTTTTTATATTATGGCAATAAATGCAAGCGCTATAATCAGCTTATGTATCCAATTACAATAAAATGAAGAATTCTTATATTTGTATTCGGCTTCTTCTTCTTCGGCGTCTTCGTCGTCGTTGTCTTAAATTACCAAAGCAAAATGATAGGAACAAATCGAAGAGAATTGAAGGTGGTGTAGACAGTGGTAATGACAATGATGAGGTTGATGGTGGTAATGGTCGAAGTGGGAAATATACTCCAAGTTAAGATGTGTTGCGGAGAGAAGAGGCTGAATATTGTAAATCTGTGGGGAACTTCTTGACGATGATATTGGGGGTCAATAAATTAGATTGACTTGCATATAATTAAATATTGGTAGAAAAATATAAAAATACCTATTTAGTAAGAATAAGTGGTAATGGTCGAAGTAGAAAATAGAATTTAGACAAGTAGTTTTCGCTTTTGTGGATCCCGGTTGTAGAAAATGAAAATGATGAAATTCTTATAAATACTTAAAACTGTGGAAATCATAAAATAACCCATTACACCAATATTATCATGTACAATAAAATTGATAATTTGAACTTAAACCAAAATATTTTCAAAAGAAACATATTCTTAAAAATGAATTCTGAATATGTAAAATTTTTAACTTCATAATAGTAAATCACTAAGCCCCAACTTCATAATGTAGGGTATCTATATTCTTCTTGATATTTTTCTTCAACTTTTATTTTTTATTTATTTTTTTTTTTTCGTTTTGTTTTGTCTGCCTTAACCACCATATTATAAATGAGTCATAAAATCAAATCAGACACCTCACTCCATAATTAACAACTAAAAAAAATATTTTATACCTTTTCTGCCTAACCACAAATCGCAGTTCATATTTTTTTATGTGACGTTTTTCTTTGAGTTTTAATTGAAAAATAAATATTAAAACTGTAAATTTTAATGGCAAACACAAATCTAAGAATTATTACGAAATTTAAATAAAAACAAATACTAACAGCAACAGCAGGGGCGTTTGAAAACCACAAAATCCCATTGACCAGTAATTTGAAAGAGTGAGGTGGTGGTACAGTTATAATCACAGAGTTGGTTTTTGGGCCATTTACCAATATTATTTAAATAATAACCGTTGGCTAAACATTGGTTATCCGCTACACTAAATTCTTAATTAATGGTCTGGCAATGCCGAGTTTAATTTTGGATTCCGATTTTTTTTTTTTTGGAGCATTAAATTTATAACTTAGAGAAGTTTTGTAAGAATTAAAATAAATTGTATAAAATAAAATTTAATATATAGAAGCTACATAATAAAACAATAAAATAACGTCCGAAGCTATGTCGACTTCTCCAGGACAAAACCCTACTTAACATTTGGTGATTATGGAGTTTTCTGGCTTATATCTGCAATATAGGAAATTAGCATCCTTAAAATAGGCTACTCAAAAGAAAGCATGAACGTTTGGATTTAATATTTTAAAGTTACATTAAACTGCTTGAAGAATTTCCAAACCTGAGGCTATTCTTGAATTAATTTTTTATTTAACTACTCCGGGAAATTCAATCACAAATTGATAAGAAATTAACAGCAATTTCCCCATATTCGACATTATTACTAATAGTATCTTAATCCTCAAAGAATACTTCACCTATTCATCCTAAAAGTAGGCAAATAAAATAGACGCCACAAATTGCATTTAAAAATATAATATATATTTTCATTAATATCTTCAAAGGTACCAGATATTAAATATATTTAGAGACTTCGATGTATTCAACTCCATCTACATGTCATTTTGTACATAATATGTTATTGCATTTTTTTGGTACGTCTGGGCTCTACTATAAGTTTGAGAGGAATTTTAAGAGATACTGAATACAGTTATTGCATGTAACGCCACCTATGTCTCAATTGTGTGTACTTAATATCAGTTGGCTTTGTTTTGTTCACGTTTGGACGCCAATACGGGCTTGGCACAATTTTTTGTATAAATGTTCTGGCTCCAATAAGATTTTAAAGGCGATTAAAGAATATCGAATACCCTTGATGCATTTAATGCCAGCAAAATCTCAATCTGTGTGAACTTAAAATTTGGTTCAATGGAATTATTTTGGCGGCGCCACTACGGTTTTGAAACAATTTTACAAGATTGCTTTCAGTTATTTTGAAAATATTCGGGTGCTAATAGGGTCAAAACTATTAAAGAAGCCCGACTACAATTGTTGCAATCAACGCCACCTATATCTCATATGTATGTACTTCATTTTAGTTGCCTTTGTGTTGTATACGCTTGGGCGCCATTTAGGGTTTGGAAAAATTTAATAAGATTGCATCATTGCTAGAAAATTTAGTAGAGGGAAATCTCTTAAGAGTTTTAATTGTGCTAAAATCGGTTTTATATCGATTCAATGATTTTCGCCTCCGAAAGATCAAAACATTGATACCGGCCTCTTTTGGCGAAATTACAAATTGAAAGACTCGAAAATCGAAGTTGAAAAGTCGACGACAACCCCATAAACATTTGCCGGAAAGGATAGAGTCTAAACTCATCACACTTCTACAATCTAATTTAAAAAACTATTTCTGGTATTGACTTAAACGCCACCTACTTTTCGATTTTGAATAATGATATTCAGTCGTATTTTAACTTAAGCGCCACCTACTTTTCAATTTTGAATAATGATATTCAGTCGTATTTTGAGTCAAATTTTTAGGTACTTATTTAGTTTTAAAGAATTGTAAACAAGACATTTCCCTGTTCGAGGATCGATTCTGAATTCCTTGCCCATATGCAGTTATTAAACGTCCTTATGAAAAAAAAAATTAGAAAAAAAAAGTTGACTGGCCCGCCACCTATATATCAATTTTTAAATCAGATCTTAAGTCAATATTTTTGGGCGCCTAATTTCATTATAAATTTTTGTAAAATTAATTAACATAGACCGATCCCGGGACCTTTCTCGCGATCAATTTTCTAACAATTTTGGAAATATTTAATTAAATTACTTCATATTTTGTTCCTTTTACACCATCTTCTATATTGGATTCAAAATTTCTTCTTTACTCCAAAGCATACCTTTAGGCTTCCACCAAATAACATAATCCCCCCCAAAAATCGAGAAGCATATTTTGAATTTCTTAATTTCCTTTTGCAGGCCACCATTTAAACGTTGTAATTCATGTTAACTGCTATTTTATGTTCATAATTTACTATCATTATTTATCTTGCTGTTCTCCGGTGTTGTTGTTGTTGCTTTTGTGTGTGTTTGGCCCCACTTTAACTCTTTTTAACACTTAAGGTCAATTAGAAAATGGGTTTGTCGAAACTACTAACGTAAAAACAACATAGCTCCCCCACCACCTCACCTTCCACCAAAAAAGGAGAGAGAAATATCGGCACATACATAAACTTAAAACTCCAGCACGAAAACCGTAAAGCTTTTATTTTTTTGGTTTTTTTTTTTGGGTTCCATAACCAGTTCAAAGTAGTTTTGTTTTATTTCTTTGGAAGTGTGTTTGTCGCGTGCCCATGCCCAGGTTGCCTGGCACTGCTGCTCCAGTTGATGCTGGCTGGATTTTTTTCGTTTTCTTGCCTGCCTGCCTGCCTGCCTGCCTGCCAAGCTGGCTGGCTGGCCTGCTGGGCCTTTATGCATTTCAAGACACAATCAATTTTTATGCTAAGCATAATATTGTATCTTATGGCATATTAATAGGCCTTACACGCCCACTTTTGTAAATGTATGTCTGTATGTGTGTGTATTTAAAACTGCCAGTTATCCATAATCACTGCCAACCGAACAAGCCAACCAACAAGCCAGCCATGTTGGAGCTGCAAATGAAGTTGTGGTTTCTTGGAGGTTTTTTTCTTAGGATTTTATTGTGTTTTTTTGCTCTCCTGTACTTCTTCTTCTATGCTTCTTAAGAACCAAAACTGCAATAACCACAACAGTAACAACAAAAAAAATTGGTATATCTTGTAAAGCTCGCGTGCTCAGATATCAAATGACGTTTTAACGTAGTTTTATTGTTGAGGATTGTTTTTTTTTTTTTTTTTTTTGGTTTTGACAAAATCTGGAAATTCAAGTTTTTTTTCTTTTGCTTTTACTATTCTTTGTTGTATGTTGTGTCCAAAAAAAAAAACGAACTGCACAAAAGGTATCCTTTGCCTGAAACTTGTTTTCCTTCCAAACTGACCATTGGTTTGCTTTTGGTTTTTTTGCTGGCCACTTATTTAAGTTGTTAGTGGGTTTTTGCTTGGTTTACTCTAATACATGGTTTGGTGTTGTTATTGTTGTTGTTTTTCTTGTTTTTGTAATGTGATGTTTAAGCTTCTGAATATTACGTAGTTAGCTGTTAATGTTATGCAGTTTCTAGAGGAAATTTTCAGAAAAAATGGAAGCCTGAATAATTGTAGACTTTGAGAACTCAGGATGATTATAGTCAAATTTTGATAGAAATTGTTCAAAATGAGTTAAAAATTTTATCCTTTTAGGCGCAGTTTATATCCTTTGAGAATCCTTTTTCCCAAATTACTATTAACCCTAGATAAATATCATAACTTAGTCAGTCTAAAAGATGAAAGATTTACAATTTTAGATCCAAACAATAATGGGTTATTCTAGGGAATATGGCTCATAGATTTATTTCCCCACAAATATTTCCGAATTTTAAAATAAGATTCTCTGATGGCCTCAAATCCATATTAAAGGCCAGTTTCTCGTATTTATTCAACTTCGCTTTAGTCTTTAATGTTTACACCCCGTTTTCCACATTCCCCTTTAATATTTTCATACTTGCCATGTAAATATTTTGCTTCTGAAGAAAAAACAAGAGTTCCAGCAAATCCCTAATCCCGTGATGAGTCATCACAGAAAAATTATACCTAAAGCAGGAGCTAAAAATATGCACACATAAATATTTGCATCAGCGACGCCGCCAACATTACTGGCGGCAGCGGGTTGTCATTTGTGGAAAGCGTCATCATCAGCAGCATCAACATCATAAGCAATTTTATGCTATGTTTTAAATAACAACAACAGCAACAACGAGAAAATATAACACGATATGATACAAAAGAAAAATTCTTGTACATCATGAAGTCACCGGGTGCTTCGTCCCTACAGCAGTCCTTCCCTGCATCCGCTTTGAGCAGACATAAATTCACACTCATTAGAGCAGGCATTTCTTCTTGGTTTTTAAAGCAATTCCTTGTCCTTCATTTCTAAGCTCTTTGGCTTTCTTCTTTATCATCCGAGGCGGTGGTGGTGGTCGTGGTGTTGGCAAAATATCATCATCTGGGCTTTGTGTTTACGTCCTTTTTCCGGCCAAAGGTGTGAGGAAGCCAAAGCACGTTAGCTTTATTTCCTCATCACCCAATCTTCGCCATCAAATGGAATGCAGGCAGCTTAATGTGTTAAAATTTTAAACGTTTTGTGTTGTTGTCAGGCGTTACATTCTGGCATTTTTCTCGCACACACACACTCAGCAAAACATCCTTCACTCACACATTTATATATTTTTTTGCAGAATATTTACTAAAGGCAATGCTCTTGATTTTGCTGCAGCTGCTGATGCCCCAACTTTGCTGCATGTTTGGTCTAGATGCCTTAAAACGGTCCAAAGCGAAACAAAAAACAAACTTGGCTGCTATTACTTGCCACATTTTTCAAATATTTCCCATAGCTCTCTCTCGCTCATTCTCCCTCTCTTTTGTTTTATGAAACAGCTGATTTCTGCACAGGCCCAATGTTTATGTTTTCATGTCCATCGCCCTATTTGGCTGCTTTATTATTATTTCTAGTTTTGTTTTGCTCAGCAACTTCGTAAAAATAAAATTTATGAAGCCTAAAACAGGGCGCGTTCCCATTTTTGCCAGTCTCTTGTGGCCTTTGTTTACTTGGCATTGCAAGCAAATGACGATGAGGAAGTTGGCAAAAATAAAAAATGGCGGCAAATATGGCCGCCTAGAAACAGCTGCTTTTGTGTATAGGCTCCTCACAGGGTATAGACACCTAATGGAGGGCTCGTCTGGGTTTTTAGGGCCATAACACACACACACCCATGTGTGCTGGCACGTTTGGCGTCTCCGCTTTGCATTATCCCATGAAACTTTGTGTTGGCTTGTTTTCCTTCTTTTTTTTGTTGGCATTTTTTTTATTCAATGCCATTGACTTTGTTTACTTTGCTTTTTGGTTTGGAAAATCCATGAAAAGAGTTTTTCTCAAGTTTTTCCAAAGCCCACATAGGAAGAGGGTATTCCTCCAACCCTATGACATTTTTTCTTTCCTTTCCTTTCTCCACATAACAGGAAGACAAATGGCAAACATGGTTTGGGAGCCGTTCGTTCTGTTATCCTGCTACAGCCATGTCTCGACATTCGACCATGAACTAACATGGCGTCACAATTTGATGTGATTTTAAAGTTCATTTACAGACTTCAGAAAAAAACCCAACTCGGCTTCTTTTTGTTTTCCTTAACATGCTTAAGTTTGTCTTACAAGAGTGTCGTCTGTCCCAGTGCCAGGCGTTCTTGTCTGCCATAATTTCAAGTAGACTGATGACAAGATCTAGGAAGTAGATGCAAACACAGTTTTTTTTTTGTGTGTGTCCTTTTTGATGTTTGCAGACAAGACGAAGGGGGAGAGAGAGTGTTTGCCATTAAGTAGTTGGCTTTCTTGCAATGTTTGTTATGTTTGCCTTGAAGTATGCTACAAAACTGTTATTGTTTCTTTGTCCTGCTAAAAGTAGGCAACACAATGTATTATATTTACAAAAAGGAAAGAATGAAATAGGCGTGAAATTATTAATAGATACAGACATGAATGGAATACGGTTTGCAAAGAGGATTTGGTTTTAATTAGGAAAGGATAGAAGAAATGGGCTTTGAAAAAAATTCTAAATGTAATAGACTGGAGTCACAAAAAATGGAAAAAATAAAAAAAAAATTAAAAATTGTTTACAACTGTTATTGACACAGCAAAAATTAATTTTGTATTGCCTACTTTTAGGCCAACCAGTTATTAATTATTCCTACGTCGAACAAATATGTAAAAAATGCAAAGGCTCTGTCGTTTTTTACTCCATTGCATCAGAAGTGATATTCTAAGTTTAGAAGTCTTCATCCGCTTCAAGTACTTTTAGGTATAATTTTCAGTTCCAAAAAGTACAATCCTAATAACACTGTAGCTTTGTAAGAGGAGACTAAATAACAAGTATCGGAATTCTACTTCTATCGTACTTTTCAAGCAGGAATTTCCGAAAACCGGCTTATTTCAGCCCTTGAAAGTACTAAATGGTCTTTGTACTTTCAATATTCGATAGGGCTTTAATGATTCTGATAGTCAAGGGCCCATTCCTTTTTTGAATGCATATATTGCCTACTTTTAGGCTATGATAAAGATTATTGTTTAGTGTTTTCTAAGACAAAATTGGATTTTTCGAGAAGTTATCGACCCTCTTGATAAATTTCAAGATTCACCCGGACAATAATGGAACCGGCTGTCAATTACCCTTTTCTTTTTAAAATAGATATTGCCTACTTTTGGGCTGAAGCTTTGACGATAAGGATGTGGTCTGTTTCAGAACCAGCAAAAATCTACAGCTTTGCAATGTTTTCGATCATAAAGGAAGATCGGTTATCGTATTGCCCTTTTCTTTTTATACAGATATGGTCTACTTTTAGGCTGAACCTTTGACGTTAAGGATTTGGTATGTCTCCAAACCTGCAAAAATCTACAGCTTTGCAATTTCTTCGTTATCATAAAGGAAAGATCGGTTATCGTAGTAAAAATATTCACATTCTTGAAGTTGTGGAACAGAACTATTATTGAGTAACTTTTTTTGAAATAAAATTACAGTTTTCGCGAAATTATGTAAAAGAAGGGGCTCTAGATCTAAATTTCTGAAACAATATTTTTCGAAAACTTACCAGATTATATAGATTTTTTTTGAGAAATTTGCTGATAATAATTCCTTATGTAATTAATGTTTCCAAAAGGACCCTTAAAACATGAAATTATCTTCATTAAGTTCTCCTACTTTTTTTTTATTTAATATAGCTTAAATAGAATTTTTCATGGCCTACTTCTGGGGGCATAATATGGAAAATATTTACATATCCCCTCAAGATAGGATTTTTCAATTAATTATCACTTCTCCCAACTATTATTACATTTATCGCCAAATTAGCAGCTAACACTGCCATGTAAAAAAAATCAAAATCACACAACCATTACACCCAATTTGAAACCGAAACGATAAAATGCTGCTCAAAAGCTACTTAATAATATTGAATTACAAAAACAACGACAACATCACAACCAGCTACAACGAAGAACAGCAATATCGTTTTGTAAAATTATAGATTAATCATCGCCAGTTTACACACTCCATGACCACTACTGATATATTTACTATAATTGTAAAATTTATAAACATTGAACGAGCGAGCGAGCGAACTCACAACAACACTTCACACATGTCCAAGTGGCAGGCAGAAGCTAAATATCAAGACGACGAAGAAGCACACACAACAAATCAGCGCAATTAAAATAATTGTATTAACAAAAAAAAAAAAAAATGGTGAAAAAAATAATGGAAAAACGACACACCGACTATGTGTCCCAAGATAACAAAAGAAAATCGCACGTTTTGTTAGGCCCGGCTGGATGGTCGGATTTCAATGCTCTAGGTGGCAAAACAAAACGGAAATTATGCGTCATATTTCCAAGTGGGGGAGAAGGAGGCGGGGATGTAGAAGGTGAAGAGGGGTATTAGAACTGGGAACAATGGGTTAGATGGCAAGTGCATAGCCATTGTGAGGTAATATGCAATTGCATCAAATCTCCTTCTATTGAGACAGAGACTCGAGCAAGGTATTTTAATAATTGAGAAGTATTTTTGTGCGGCAACAACAATTAAGGCAATCTTAAACTATCTTCTATTGTTTTTCATTTTTTTTTTGCCATGAAGAAACCCTCATTGTGGCTGCCTGCATGTCAGCCAATCACCAAACAAACATTAGATGCTAAGGCGGCTTCTTCAAATTGCGCTGGATGTTTGAAAGTATTGCGCTTAATTATTAGAAAATGTTAATTGTCATTTGTAATCAGTTTCGGTTTTTGTAATAGCAACTAACTAACCTCACATGTGCCAGCTGCTGCATTGTGTACATATAGCCCACCCGGGCTATTCTTAATCTTTAGTTTTTTCCATTTCATTCATTGAAAAATTATCTCCATATAATTTTCTGCTGCATTCTGTTGGCATCATCCTCGCCAACGCCACAGGCAGCGAACACGACCACCACCAGCAACAACGACAACAATTGTACACCATTATTTTGATAAGACTCTAAGGCAAACAAATGCGTTCAGTTTATTCGCATTTGTAGTATTTTTTTCTTTTAATGTCAAGGTCTTGGAGCACTCACTAACATATTGAACTACAAATAAAACTATGACGATGATCAGCATTGAACGATTGATAATGAAATAGAAACAATAGTGAGACTTGGTAGTGGCGGGGCGATAAGCAACAATTACTATTTATTTTATTTATTTTTAAATATGGATATAGGTTGTGGCAACTGTACTCTTTGTGATTAAATTGAAACGATCGGAGGTTTAGAATTTTATTACAAGTTATGCATTATATTTTTATCCTAAAAGTAGGCCACAATAATAATACATAATTTGGAAACTGTACCATTTTTGAAGTTTTTGTATGTAATGGATGCAAAAAGAATTCTTTATGAATATTCTATAATAGCCGCCTAAAACTATGCTCAGAAATTTATCTTTTGACCAATAATCAACAGTAATCTTCTTTATACCCTCATTATATATATCGAACCTTCTTTATATAGCGAAACTCCATCCCGTTTGAAGAATTTTTAAAAATTATTTTACTCCTAAAAATATGCTGTATTTTTTTTTTTTTTTTGACTTGCAACATCTCAACTACACCTTCAACTAAATAGTTCTTCTTCCCAGAGAATGCCTATTTTTCTTTGATCGATTGCTCTCTCTGAGAGAAGGCCAATTTTTTTTCTCGGAGAGGATAAAACATACTCTGCTATGAGAAGACTATCTGCTCTTCAAACTTAAGACAATTTCATTTTCTTTGAGAAGACACACTCTTGGAAGAGCAGTTAATCTTCCCATTTAAGATCTATTGCTTTTTCATGAGAAGACGAGCTGGCCCTCTATGAGAAGACCAACGAGCCTTCTATGAGAAGACAAACTGGCTTTCTATGAGAAGACGAACTGGCCCTCTATGAAAAGACCAACTGGCCTTCCATGAGGAGACCAACTGGCCTTCTATGAGAAGACCAATTCCTCTTCTATGAAGAAGACCAATTGCTGTCCTATCTGAAGACCCATTCCTCTTCTAGGAGAAGACCAACTGTTCTTCTATGCTTTTCTATGAGAAGACCAACTGGGTTTTCTATGAGAGGACCGATTGGCTGTTCTATGAGAACACCAACTGGCTCTTCTATGAGAAGATCAACTTGCCTTCAATGAAAAGACCAACTCACTCTTCTCCTAAAAGACCAACTAACTCTTTTATGAGAATATCAATTATCAATTTCAAATATCAAATATCAATTTTTTATAAAAAAAAAAGTTCCTCTGCTATGAGAAGGCCAATTGCTCTTCTCTCTATGATAAGACAAATTGCTCTTCTTTGAGAGGATCAATTGCTCTTCTGTGAGAAGACCAATTGCTCTTTTATGAGAATACCAAATGCTCTTCTATGGAGATGATTAATTGCTCTTTAATGGAGGAAAGCAATTGCTCTTTTATGGAGAAGACCAACTGCTCCTCTATAACTCATAATTAACGTACTCTTCTCCTGGAAGACCAAAATTGCTCTTCTCCTGGAAGACCAAAATTGCTCTTCTATGAGAAGACCAATTGCTCTTCTATGAGAAGACCAATTGCTCTTCTTTGAGAAGATCAATTGCTCTTTTGTGAGAATGTCAGTTGCTCTTCTATGAGAAGGCCAATTACTCTTCTGTGAGAAGGCCAATTGCTCTTCTATGAGAAGACCAAATGCTTTTCTATGGAGAAGACCAACTGCTTCTCTATAAGCAGGGGTGCTCAAAAATAAATATCTGTTTTCAGTCAAATTTCTCTTTGCTTATTTAAATCAAGAACAAAACAGTGTTAAGTCATTATTTATACAAATATTTTTTATCCATTTGCTTTATAAACTATTTTGGCAAACATTCGTGTTTAAAAACAATTAAATAGAACAGTAAAATATAAAGATAAACAGAATTTTAATTTTCTCTTAAATTATCTCTTTTTTCTCTCCATGTTCTAGAACACGGTTTTGAGCACCCCTGCTATAAGATAACTAATTTCTCTCCTAAGAGAAACCCAAATACTCTTCTATATAAGAAAAATCCACTTCTCTTCCCATCAATTTTTTTAAATGTTTTAAATTTCTTTTTTTGGCGGAAATCGCATAGAAAATATTCTATTCATTTCCTATGGGAAAATCAAGCCTTGCCCATGCCTTCTAAAACCAAGTTCAAAAACTAATTGACACTAGGAAGCTAAAAAATCGACACTTTCCAAATTGTATGATCTTCCTTGAAAAAATTTTGCTCATTATGGTTAAGATTAGCTCATTAACGAACGGCTCCTAACATTTTCAATTTTTTCCCATTTCGGTAGCACAAAAAAATCACTTTTTCCTGGTACGCCATAAAAATACAGAGACTCTCCTTAGAATACTTCAAAAGGAATTTGTCAATAATTTCAGCACCTTTTTTCTTCGAAATCAAAAAAAAAAAAAAACACAAACAACTACTGTTCACGATTTTGGGATTTTTTCAGATGAAATGAAATAAAATAAAAAAATGTCAATCAAATCTACACAAAATCCATTTGACAAATGATTGTCGCTAGTTTTGTCAGAATGGAATTGAATTGAAATCGAAGCACAACAACAACAACAATAACAACAAAAAATAGTGTTGAATCTTAATGAATGATTGAATGTTGATCTAACCAAAATTGAAAACTTACATGACATGTAGAACATGACAAACTTCTCAAAATCAAAATCCGAAAAAACAATGACAAAAAATCAAAGATCAATGTTAGTCGGGGCCAATATTAGGAGCGGCCTTAAAACAACATCAAATGTCTACTGAATTCATTGTGACTCTTCTAATCGTTTAATTAACACATGTTATGTTAACAATTAACGGAGAATTGTAAAAATCTACTAATTAGTCTCGAAAGATATTACCATTTATGGTCATCTATGGCATATCAGGTAATTAATATCATCACCCCTTCCCTCTTCCACCATCTGAAACATGCAACTGTTATACGGAAGCATTGGGAGAATTGACCAAATTTTGTATCCTCATTTGATCATAAAAGGATTTACACGAATTTTTGTTGCGTTTGCGATTTTTACCAAAAATGGTTACACACAATTCTCCAGGGTAATGACCAATGCAAAATTTCCTAGTATTACCAGCCAAATACAAAGCGACGACAACAACAACAGTTAGCCTTAATTAAAAGTCATGTTATTCCACAAAACAAACAAAAATGGCTTGCCTTGATTTATTTATTTTATTTTGTTGAAATTTTCGGGGATATCTGGAACACCCACACTCCTGCTGGCCACTTAACATCTTCCATCATCATGGTAATCATGTGAAACATCAGACTTGAAATCTTTGGTGTTTTAATTTTGCTTAAATCTTCTTAAAATATTTCAATGAACTCTTAACCATATTTGGTATATTTTTTTATTTTGAGGCTGGCCTGGTATCCTCTTATGGTCAAACATGCATTTTTGTTATTTTTTCGAAATGTTCCCCAATTGTAAGCCGTCCACATGACATGAGTAACACGCGCCTAAAACTGCATTACGTTAATTGTCCACCGAGCGAACAGTCACCCACAGTTTTGTTTAGCTCGGATCGTGATTATGAATGAGAATTTTTATTTGTTTGTTGTTATTGTTGCAGTTTTTTTTCTTTTTTTGGTAGATAATGAAAACGTGTTAAATGAAACGTGTTTTTGGAATCAATTTAGACATTTAATACATTTGACACTTGCAGTTTTTTATACATTTGAAATCAAAATTGCGAAATTGTTTATTGAGAACTAACGGTTGTTTTGATGTCTTATGACACATGCGGATGTAGCTTTAAAGGTTAATAACCCTGGGAGAGTTTTTGGTTTTTCGAAAAGTTCATTGATTTGAAAAGGGGATTAGTCATGTCATCCCAAATTGGGATAATATAGAAGAAATTATGAAAGATAAGGAGAATGGAGGGTGGGATAAAAAAAAAACTGCAACAAAGTCAAACGCCATAATTTTTACATTTTTTTTAAATTTTATTGAACGAAGCAAAAAATGTCGAAAATAGCATCAAATTTCAGAATAAGTTTAGATTTGTTCGAATTAGTCACCTTTGGCTCGAATTAGATTTATTCGAATTGGCCACCTCTGGCACGAATTATGGCCTTCAAAAGGCCAATGAAACCGCTATACGCTGCCCGAATGTTGCTCTGCGGTATTTTGGCCCATTCCGGCCGAAGCGCTTGCTTGAGGTGATCGACACTTTGGTATTTTTTAGTGCCAACCTTGCTTTCCAAAATATGCCAGACACAATAATCCAACGGATTGTTATCCGGAGATTTTGGTGGCCATTGTGCGCTGGAAATGAACCGAGAAACCTAATTTTGTAACCATTTTTGTTTGGCGCGTGCTGAGTGGTGTTGGAATGTCCAAGGTCTACGGTCAAAATGTTTGCATGTCCAAGGCTTTAATACACCCTCCAGAATATTTTCGAGATAATATTCGGCATTTATTCTGATGCCACGATCGATTAATACGAGCCGAGAGCGACCATCGGCTGTTTTGGATGCCCACGCCATCACCATGGCCGGCGCTTGAGTTCTGGTGGCCAACCGAAGGTGTACATTCGAATGGAATATTGTGATATGTTCAGCCCACGAGCCATTTTTCGGCTCAAGGTCTTAATACACCCTCCAGAATATTTTCGCAAAAATATTCGGCATTCATTCTGATTCTACGGTCGATTAATACGAGCGGAGAGTGACCATCTGCTGTTATGGCGGCCTACACCATCACCATGGCCGGCGCTTGAGTTCTGGTGGCCAACCGAAGGTGCACATTTTCAGTTGACCTCTTTGACAAGTAAACGCGATCATTTTTTTGTTTACAAACTGCTGGACAACGAATGTTTTCTCATGGGAGAAACCCAAATTCGGCAGTTTAGCACTTTCGGCCAAGCGTAGCAACTCTTTTGAGTATATTTTCTTTCTGTTGCGGTGTAAGTTCTTGCAATTTTTTGGAATTACAATGTCTTTACCCCGAGCTCCGTTTTCAATATTTGTCGAATGGAATATTTTGCGATATGTTCAGCTCACGAGCCATTTTCGGTCACTGCGACGCGGGTTTCGATCAAGTCACTTTTTTACTCTTCGAACCATTTCTGCGGATGTTGCTGTTTTCTTCAGTCCACTTCCTTGACGCCGGGCTACTCTACCAGTATCACGGTAACGAACGATTGTACGAGACACAAAAGATTTATTCACATTTAAATGCTGCTCTTACGATACCCACTTGGGTTTTCCAGCCAAATATAAAGAGGTAACACTATCACGCTTGAATTCCATCACGAATGACTTTTTTTCTGGAAAATTCTCACCAAAATGCTTTTGTACGTTTATAAGCAATATAATGAGCTGTCACTGGAATAATGTTAATAGCTGTCGGATGAGTGGCTTAGTAATGACAGCAGTCGGAAGTTGCTGCAGTTTTTTTCATCTCACCATGTATTTAAAAAATCATCCCAAAAGTAGGCCAAAGAAGTGAGAAATACTTCATCCTTAGAGTATGCAATGAATTTAATAACTCTTTTTCAGTTGATAAAAATTTCGAAAATTGACAAATTCTTTATCTCACAGTGTGTGAGGCAGATTTTTCATTTCTATTTTCCATATGATGCTGTAAAAATAAATTTTTCTCCTTAATTGTTAGAACTACCACGACCGTTTTTCTTAGCTTTCAATCCAGTATGATATATATCTTGTCTGGAAATTTATTAACCATTTTCCTGAAAAACGTATTATGGCTTTTGTTTAGATTCTTATATTTATATATATATTCAATATTTTTCTAATTTCAAATATATAGAACCCAAATGAAATAGTATTCCTAAATTTTTACTTAAGTTTTCTTTAAGATTCTTGTTTTTTATGAAAAAACTCTCAATTTTCAATTTTCCCCTGCTTTTGAAAATTAGTCACCAAAAATTGATTACTCATTATTTGGCTTAAAGCTAAATATTAAATTGAACTTTAATTCAATTGGTACGCCGAAACTGACCCTTATATTAAAACCACTTCATGCACTGTTTCAGCTACCGCTGACGCTGTGCCGCTCATTCGCTATGCTCAACAAAACATCGAACAAACAACAATAAATGTTAATTATTTTACTTTGACCTCCAATCCTTGATCTCCACTCAAAGGTTGGTTGGTGTAGCAGCAGTGGAGGTTGCAATGCTTAAATTTGCAACATATGACGACGACAACAACAAAATCCCCCCCTGAACAACCAGCATAAGATCAAACAACATATTTCGTTTAACGTGGACTTTTTCGTTAATGATTAAAGCATAGAAACAAAAAAAAAAACTTAATTTTTCGAAAAAAAGCGAAAAAAAAAATATTAACAATTCTTAAGCATAAGGCCTTTAAGCGATTTGCAAGCCATTTAGCAAAACTTATTAACAAAGGGGGGTTCTAAGAACAATAACCGAACGGCAACAGCAGCAGCAGCAACATTTAAACAGCCACTTAAGCTTTGGGTTTTTGCAGCAGGCCCGCAACGTGGCCAAACGTGTATGGCCTTATGAGCGAGCAATATAGAGAAGCGTAAAACACGATTTTGTTTCCAACTAAAAAGGAGTGGTTCAACAACTGAGACAGCAGCCGTATTTGTAGCCTAGACAAAACCAAAACGTATTGAAGACAATTGTTTCTTTAGTTACTTAGTTTAGCAGCTCCCTGGTCCCTCTCCCTCCTGGCTCTCACATTAAGTAATAACATTTGTGGAATTGCATTTGAAACTTGTTTGATGACGCTTTGATGTATTCCATCTTTTGTGTTTTTTTTTCTATTCTTCTTCGTGTTCAAAGCTTAAGCTGCTGATGACGATGATGACGGCTGCCAGCCACCATGGCTATTGAATGCAGCTGGCTGTCCGTCCAACCGTCTGTCTCTATAATCAACAAAAAGAATAGTAAAAAAACATTTGTTATAAACAATAATTCACGTGCTGGATTTGTTGTGGAACGAAATGAACGTATGGAGGACCAGCCGATCTACAACAACGTGCGGTGTTCGTTGAAATGAAGCAAAAAGCGCGCGCTTTACTTCAAAACAAATTTAACCTTGAAAACACAAAACAGCATCGTTAAGATGCAATTCTGCAATGCATTGCAATGCTGGTTGAGTTTTTTTCTCCCTCCTCTTTTTCTGTTATTTCTCTATGTCTATGTTACGACGAACTGCAGGTAGGTAACAAAACGAGTCATTAGTTATAATGGAATGGACTTTTCTTTGAAGGTATGATAATTAGGGGCTAAATTAACGAAGACTCAACAAAGAACCTTTTGTTAATAAACAGCTGTTATCATTTGGTATTTTTAAAGTGTTGCATATTTTCAGGATTCCACATAATTCAAGTAAAATGTATTCCCATTTAGAACTGCAGATTAAAGCAAAATCGATAGGAGAAGGAGTTTGAGGAGTTATAAAGGGTATAACCAATTTAACATGGAACTTGTAAAGTGTTGCATACTTTCAGGAAGCCATACAAAAGCAAATATAGGTTCTTCAGGAAAATAGTCAGTAAATTCCCAGACAAGCAATATATCATACTATTAGGTTTGGACAGATTCGCACAAAAACATGAGAAAACCGATCCTGGAAGTTTTGAAAATTTAAGAGAAAAGTTTATTTTTTCAACCTCTTAGGAAATAGAGAAATAATAATCTGCCTCCGATACTAATGTAGCCAAATATTGGACCTACAGAATTTCGATTTTTTGATTTTCTACTGAAAAATTTTCTATTATTTATGTATGGAAAACATTGGAAATAGCTGAACAAGAGTTATTAAAGGTATTGCATACCTTAAGGCAGCAGTTTTTTTTTTTTTTGGACATTTTCCACTTGTGATGACATTTTGAAATTTTCCACACTGATGTACCAGGGGTTGGACCTAACGAATTTGTCAATTTTCCCCATTTTTATAACATATTCTATTTAAATTTGTCTATAGTTTGTGTAAGGAAAACATGGGAATCAAATGAAAAGGAGTTATTAAATTCATTGCATACCCTAAGGGTGTAATATTTTTGTTTGCATTTTCCACTTCTTTGGCATACTTTTTGGATAATTTTTCAAATGTGTTTAAATACTAGAAACCAATGTAAAAAATTCTTTTCCTTTTCATACCACCCTCATTTGTTTCTTTGTTACTCTTAACAATTTCCATGTTATTCGCATGCAAAATTCTAGCAAATCTTGTAAATCCAACACTTTTGATTTTTTTTACAATTATTATTATTATTTATAGATTTGCATACGTTTTGTTTTATTAATGTATTATAATTATATGCTAAGAGCCCCGAGTTCTAAGCGAGTATTCTAAATTCTAAAGATTTCATTAAGTGTTGAAAAGAAAAAAAAATATTTCTTTTCGCAAAACCAAACCCCAAACTAGATGGGTGATGATAATTGCTAATGATAATTTAATTACAAATTTGTGGTGTTAGAATTTATGACAATTTGACAAAGGCAAAGCAAAATGTATGAACGAAACCTAACAACAACTAAAACATGATACACGTGCATTTTTTGAAAAACAAAAAAAAAAAAACAATTTTGTTGTGGAAAATCACTGTAATATGACAAGCTTCAATCATGCCAGCAAAAAACACCAAAGATCAGAGACACAATGTCTGTTGATAGTTGGTCAAATGTCTGGCATGTTCAGTGCTTAGCGCTTGAAGTAGAAAAAAAAAACTATTGGCATAAGTTTTCCACAAACCGTTCAAAGTTGTGGTGCTTTTTTTTGCAGCTGACAATAATCAATCATGGCTTAGTTATTATTGTTAGCTGTTTGATTTTTGCTACCACCACGGCTCAGTTTGAATTCGTAATCATCAATTATACACTAAATGTCTTTTGGAAGTTAATATAAATTTAAACCTATGACACAAATTGTTTCGATTTTGTGATTTGTAATTGTGGTTCGTATTGTTCGCTTTCGATTTTTGAGTAGATCTCTCGAGAGTGCTGCCATGATAAAGCCTTGAATACGAAAATACCATTTATTGATTTCAAATTACAAAATCGAATATTTTCTTTTGAATTCAATTAAAAACAAAATTGTGACCAAGAATTGTGCTAAATATCAAATTGCTTATAATTGTATTATGTTTAGAATGAAGTAGAATTTCAAGAAGGTCAAGTGGTTCTATTCAGGCATTAGATAAATCAGAAAATTAAAAATTGTTTTCAATAGAAGTGCGTATTAATAATAAAGCGAAGTTAGAAAACGAAAAAAAAAAATTGAAAATTATAAAAACCTTAAATTCCGGCTCCCTAAAATAGGCAACACATTGAAGAAACGTTGAAGAGAGGAATTATGTGCGAAGTAATTATGTAAAGGAAAAAGAATAAGGAAAGGAAAAAAAATAACATAAATTTAAATTAGGTAACTATCTTTTAAATTAAGGACCTTGGTATTACCTAAAAGTATGCAACATTTTTAAAATATAATTATTTTTTTTATTTATTAAATATGAACGACAGCGTGATATTGGCAGCGATTATGCAAAGCGAAGAGTTACATTGTGAAATTGTCACTCCGAAATTAAATTAATTACTTACCTAAAAGTATGCTTCTCCCTTAAATTTAATACATTGTGCGACAAAGTTCAACTTTTTTTATAATTACGAGGATATTTCAGCAGATTATGAAAGATTATAAAAGAAAGAGCTAAAAAAAAAGAAGACACATGTATCGGGTTAGGAAGTAAAAATTACAAAGTAACTGAAATAGAGGGGGGCAAGTTCCCATCTCTTCCACACTCTTGGATATTTTCGGATTGAGATAGCAAGGAAAAATAAGAGGAATATTTTGGTCGACATTTTTTTGATGAGTATAATTAAAATATATACACCTTGCCTAAAAGTATGCTACTCTCTGAAAAATAATTTCACTATGCGACAAAATGGAACTTTTTCAATCATTACAGGAAATTCCAGTATATTATGAAAGAAATATATCGGCGTTTTGGAAGTTAACAATGTTAACTTAATAGAGGGGAAAGCCCTCCCCTCTGCCACACTTTTGGAAATGTTCGGATTAAGATTCCTCGGATTCCGTCCATTTCAGCAATACAGCAGAAAATATGTGAGGAATACATTTGTTTGAAATTTTTAACCCTCAAGAGAGGGTTTTTTGTCCTTTTTTAAAATATGGTTTAAAACTCCCCTTAAACGGCTACCTCCTTTAAAATAATTACAATGTGCGACAAAATTCAACTTTTTTCAATAATTAAAGGGAAGTTTTAGCAGATTTTGGAAGTAGAGCTTAAAAAAGAAGACAAGGGTATCGGAATATTGGAACTTTACATGGCAAAGCTACCTTAGAAAGGAGAAAGCTTCCCCCTCTTCAACACTTTGGACATTTTCGGATGAAGATTCCTCGAATTCCGTATATTTGAGGTATATAGTGCCCTCGGGAATATTGTGGATAAAGACACAAGGATTATTCTGGTTGAAATTATTAACCCTCATGTGAGTCAAAAAAGGGGACTTTTTGGTCCTTTTTCAAAAAGTTACCTAAAAACTTCCCTTAAACGGCAACATATTTATTGAAAATATTTTACAAAATTATTCAGCATAAAATTCTACTATAGGTTCTAGAAGACGTCAAAAGTCTAAATCTTACCTAATTCACATATATATAAAAAACATATTTTAGGGTTAAAGCTGTACTTCAGTTAAGTTTCTGCCAAACTATCCCATGAGACATAATTCTAGAAGGATGACTTCAAAGACAAACATATTCCTCATCAAATTTCACTAAATATTGCCAAAGAAAGGAAATCTCTATTTCCAATGCATATCATAAAAATATTTGCAACAGTTTTCCAAAAAAAAAAAAAAAAAAAAAAACTAAAAATATTCCCTAATTTTTTGATTAATATTTCCTCGGACTTTTTTGGAGTTGACGCCTGAAAGTAATATGAAATCTCGTTTTAGGCGAAATGTGTCAGAAGAAGAAATGTTCTACCCAATGTTTCACCATAAATCCCGGAATAAACTATATATCGAGAAATAATAGTTTTTACGAAAATGACATTCGAAATTTATGTGCTGTAAGTGAAAACTTACCTTTTTACTTGTAATTTAACACGTATCCAATTCGAGTCAAAATCTCCCTTTAGACTTCATTTTTTGGGGAAAGTGTCAAAGGAAGATTTATTCTAAATCGAATTTCACTGTGAGACTCCGAAGAAACGAAATTCGTATGTTCAATATGTACCATGAAAAAATTCAACAGTTTTAATTAATTACTTTAAAAAAAAATACCAATTTTTCCAAATTCACTGCAAATTTTCTCAAAATTTGACGGTCTAAACCCCAGTTTGGGTTGTGAAAAACTCTAAAGGTACTTTATAGGACTCCTTTGTAGATCATAATCCCAAAGGAGTTTCGGGTTCTTTGGCCAATCATAGTTAGCCTTCATATGGTTTTGCCTACACACAAAGGAACTCATATTGTTTAAGATATATTTCGCAACATTTAAGATAGAGCCTTGAAATTTGATAGAGATCTTTGGATTACATCTAGAATCATTGATACCAGAAAATTGGTCATATTGGTCCATTTTTTTTAGTAGCCTCCTAGGAAGAGTGTCATGTTTGCCTATGATGATCAATTGGACACCTAAAAGTATACCTTAACTATTTTAAATATTAAAAACTCAAATTTCACTTCAACTTTATCTGATTTGTATTTTTAAGAAAAGTCAACATTCTTTCAGGGTTACACAGTGGATTTTATTTACATTTAATTTTTTTACGGCCACTTAAAATTAAAGCTTTGATTTGTTATTGTTGTTGCTGTTTTTTCTGGTTCATAAAAAATAATTCCTTTTATGTTTGAAATGATTTTTAACGACTTGTGTTGTTTTTTTCTTTCTTTTCAACTGTCATTGGAAGTTTTATAACCTGCACTGCACTTGTGTTAAGATCGTAAAAACGAATCTACCTTAGCTTTGGTTGGCAGGCAGTCCTCCTGGCGAGTGTGATATGACAAAACACCATTTAAAAATGAGACACATAAAATTGAGGAGGACATGCAGGTTCATTTTGTCATAAACAATTTTGCATAATACTTATTATGGCTTGTTGTCTGTCTGCCACCATTGAAATCAAATCATTTAAAAGGATTGACAATTTTTTATGATGGCTCAAAGTAATAAAAGCATTATTTTTTCAAAAAAACAAAAAAAAAATACTTTTCTTATCGCAACTTATATTTCCAACTCAATGTCTAGACATTATTTTTCAAATCAAATGCCATTCATTCTGTGCCCCAAAGATTGATTGCCCCCAAAGAGTTTGGCACAAATGTGTGTTAATGATAACAAGCTGAGCTGAAATGCATTTAGCATGGATGCGCTCGCTCATCAATTCTCACCGAATGCGATTGTATTGTAAATAAATTAAATGCATTATCGTTAATCTTAAATTGTCTGCAATTTTATGCAAATTTTCTGGCTGTCGGTTTGGCTGTTCGCTAACTGACTGGCTTGTCTTCCATCCATCCATCTGTTGTTCGCATTACACCTTCTTCGTCTTGTTGTTGTTGTTGTTGTGTGAACAGCTTGTCTTGGCAGTTACAGATACGGGCAACTCGAGCGTACATTACAACTGATGTGCATAATTTATCATAATAAAAAAAAACCAACAACAACAACAACCAGCCAACAACCAGTTATTGTTGTTGTCATTGTTGTAGCACTGCAATTTATTTGCCACCAACAATAATAAAGAGTAATAAAATCAACAACAATCAGGTGTAGTTTCAGGGTCAATGTGTCTAAATAAAACAAAAAAAAAAAACACACACAGCGACAGAAGCGCAAAAATTACGACGACGACGTTGTTGATAACAATTAACTTCCAGCGCTCAACACTACTAACACCATTCCAAAACCAAGTCTAAACTAAAGTTGGATTAACCCTCACCGGGCTATGGGCATTTGTTTTCGTATATAAGAAATGGGATCTTAAGGGAGCCGGAATGAAATTCGAATAGTCCTCCCTGTGATTGAAAAAATCCAATATGTCTTTAAAAAATATTCGGAAAGGATCCATGGCCTGAGCCTTGATAATCCTTGGATAAATACGCTTCAACTAGCTTTAAGAAGTCCTGAAGAAAACAATATTTGAAAATACAGTCTGAAAAATATTCTAAAAAATTGGAAAAAAAATTTGTCTTTGAATCCTTTGATTTCATTTGAATCCTTAGCTAAATGTTCTTAACAAATCAGGATCATACCTTGGTTACTTCTTAAAAAATTCCTAATATTGTAGGTCGTTCGTTAGATAGTTCTCGAATTTTTTTTTTTGTTAAAAAGTGAGCGATCAAAGCTTTTCTACTCCTCGGAAAATTACACTGTGCAAATTTCAAATTTTCCTATAATTAAAGGATAAATCCAGCAGATTATGAAAGTAGTGCAAAAAATGAAGAAACTTGTATTGGCGTTTTGAAATTTCACATTGCAAAGTAACCAAAATAGAGTGGACCCATTTCCCCCCTCTTTCACACTTTTGGAAATTTTTGGATTGAGATTGAGATCCTTCGACGATGAAACTTCGCATCGCAAAGTAGCCAAATAGAGGGGACAAATTCCCCCCTCTTCCACACTTTTGGAAATTTTCGGATTGAGATTCCTGGGTTTCCGTGTATTTTGGGAATATAGTGTCTTTGGCAATATTGCAGACAAAAATAGAGGGTACAAGTTCCCCCCTCTTTCACACTTTTGAAAATTTTTGGATTGAGATTCCTCGGATTGAGATCCTTCGGAAATATTACAGACAAAAATAGAGGAAACAAGCTTCTCCTTTTCGACACTTTTGAACATTTTCCGAGTGAGATTCCTCGGATTCCGTGCATTTTGGGAATGTAGTGTCTTCGGCAATATTGCAGACAAAAATGGGGGAATTATTTTGGTTGACATTTTTAACCCTTAAGCGAGTTTTTGTTGACAAATATGATTAAAAACCCCCTTTAAACGGGATCGTAGCAAGTTAAAATATACAATAAAGTTCTTCGGCATAGAATTCTACTATGGGTTCTAGAAGACATAACCTCCCACAAAGTCCAGCTTTAACCCTAAAATGCGTCTTAAATATATATGAATATTTACAACACATTTTAGGTTTAAAGAGGGACTTTGTGGGAGGTTATGCAAAAATCTCCCACAAAACTTCATTTTAGAAGTATGACTTAGAGGACAAAAATATTCTTCATCAAATTTCACTAAGTCTCACCAGAGAACAAATTTCTATATCCATGGTATATCACGAAAATATTTGCATCAATATTCCTAAACAAATATTTCCCTTTATTTTGATAATTTTTTACGTGTTGACGTCTGAAAGTAACATGAATTCCTAAAATCGTATTCCTGATCTAATCACCAATACTCTGTTCTGAGCTAAAGAAAACCAAAAAGAGCTGAAAAGAACTAAAAAGTGCATTAATGTCCCCACACGTTGTGTAAGGGTTAAATCACACTCCGTCCAGTTTCTTAAGATTGGATGAAAATAACTTTTAAAATAATTAAGATTTTTTTCATTGCATATACATATTTTTTATTGTGATATATGAATAATAAAAAATTGAATATCACTTAATTTACTCTCGGCAAGTCTCAAAACGCAGACAGAATTCATTTCATATCAACCCAACCAGCGAGCATGAGTTGAGATCGTAGGCGTTTTGACAGGCGCCATAATTATATGCATTTTATACAAGGGAGAACAAAAAAGCACACAACAACAACACCAACAGCTACAACAATTTGTAAATTGTTTTATTAAATATGTAAAGTATATGTCAACTATTCACAATTGATTAAATATTTTTTGCTAATGACTATGTGCCATGGAGATTTATGGAAGTGGAGATTAATTAAAATTTATGGCCAGACAAGGGGAATTTGTCACTAGAAATAGATTTGTGTTACAAGTTATAAATTAAGAAGATATTGGGTAAAATATTTAATTTTTTTTATTATTTTTATTTTTAGCTTGATTGATTTTTCAATTCGGGAAATTAAATTAAAGTTAGTTCTTTCTCCTTAAATTATGCTACATATATAAAATAAGAAAATTATGAAGCATAGTTTTAGGAGAAATAAATACCTTTAATTTTATCAAAAATCCAGGAAAAATATATTTAATTTAATTGCTGTTTTTCTTCTGTATTTCTATATTACAAATTTTAGAAATTATTTAGCATACTTTTAGGGATAACTTTCCATTTTTATTTCAACAAAAAACTTATCAAATTGTTCTTAGTTTAATTGTTGTTTTCTCTCCTATATACTTTCAGGTGCTCCAGTTTTCCAATATCCCCCACCACCCAGTCCCTCCTGCTCCGTTCACAGTCCCAATTACACGGGCGGTGATGTCTTCTTTCCACGCAGTCGCAGCACACCACGTACACCCCGCACAAGTGTCAGCTTTGCTGCCGGTGATGAGGTGAATTTTTTCCATCAATCCGCACCGACTTGCTCCAGTTCAGCCCAAACATCACAGGCACCCCAGTCAGCGCCACCAGTCAGTAGTCATCAGTATCTGCCACCGCATCAACAGCATTATCCTCATTATCCACATTTTGCCTATCATCACAACGGTCCGGGCTATTATCAATATACACCTCCGCCCACACCCACCACTGCCAATGCCACGACATCAACAGCGGCGGCAGGTTTGTCGGTGAGCTCAGGACCCAATGGTGCCCACAGAAGTCTACATCGAAGCCTATCAGATACAGCCAGACGGTAGGTATTTTGAATTTGAAAAAAAAAAAAGAATTGAGTACTGAATTAAAATAATGATTACAAGGCCCTTGAAAATTGGGAATTAGAATTGGATTTTCTGTTTGAAATTTTCATTTGCACCAAGTTTTCATTCCGTTGTGCCAAATTTTCCAGACAATTGACACCATTTTATTAAGCCTATAGTTTAAGCAATCTCGATTTTCCCATAGTTTCCAAAGTCTCGGAACAAAGTCCATTGGCCTTCTTGTTGTACATTTCTTTAATAGTAAAATTTTCAATTCTCCCATGAAATTACAAACCAGACTTTTAATTACCACAAAATGGCCAGCCAATGCTGACAGCAGGCCAGCACGAACAACAATGGACCGCCATATGTGGATGACACACTCAGAGTCTGACTTATGGTTGTCCGTTGTTGTCGTTATTCTTTCGTTTTTTTCGTTTCATTTGTCTATAATGCCAAGATAAGCCATTTTTAAGCCTGTCATATTATTTCCCTGGCTCTTCCATTTCTTGTCAATCGTTTTTTATTAAAGCTTGATTGGTGTATTGTTATGATTTCCATTTGCAACAATTAATCATTGCCGTTTATTTTTAATTAATTATTATTTTATTTTGTCTTTTATTTCTTCCTTCCCACGCCACTGCCACAATTAAAGATCACGTTTGACCTCGACGGGTGAAGATGAACGTGAATATCAGAGTGAACATGAAACGAGTTGGGATGAGTTCGATGATCGTTATGACAACTTTACAGCCGGGCGAGAGCGCCTGCAGGAGTTCAATGGCAGAATACCGCCACGTAAGAAGAAAAAGGATGTGCCAAAACCGAAACCGGAAAAGAAGGTAAGTCAAAGACGAAAAATTTAAAGAGATTAAGAAAATAGGAATATCTGAGCCCAATAGTATGCCACAAAATGTTAGGCCTTAAAAATTATATTTACTGAAATGAAGGCCTGAAGTACCTGAAAAAATACACCATTCTTTTAGAAAAAATAAATTCAGCCATAAAGTATGCACTAAAATTTTAGGCCCAAAATATGGCATTTTTTCAGTAACGAAGCAGTAGGAGTGGAAAATATGTCTTATGTCTAAAAGTATGCACTAAATCAATCCAACGTAGAGCTTAGAAATAAAGAAATTAAAAATATTACCCCAAAGGTATGCTATGAAATATCAAGCCTAACAGTATGCAACATTTCTCGAAAGGGCGAAGAAAAAATCCAAAAATATGCAGGCTCCATCTAAAACACTGTTCATCAAATTCGAAAAACAATGGTTGGTCCTAAAACTATGCAACATTTTAGAACAACAATTATGGAGGGAATGTATAGTTTTTGGCTGTTCCAAAGGTTTATGTCTCAATCTTGGTATCAAGCATTTTTCTTCCATCCCTCTTCACAATACATCTAATAATTCATTTTAAAGAAATTCAAACTAATATGCAAGCCTCAACAAACCTCTTTTTCTGCCCCCTATTTTTGTTGAGCAACTGATGGCCTCTCGGCAATTAAACTGTTTCATGGCTAGAACGTCTCTCAAACTAAAGAAAAAAAATCAAAACGAAACAAAATAAACCTAAAACCTATAAATAAAATGCAAATTTGCGATAAAAATTAATTGCGCAGTGTTGCACACACACACACCGAGTTGAGCAGAGTACAGCAGCTTGTCGCGTTTTTTGTATTGGTAGGATAATAAAATTAAAAATTGCCATACAACATTTATGCATTTAAAATATTCGTTGGCGAATGCTAGCTAGCTACTCCTTCATTTTTTTATAGTTATTGTCGTTCTAGTTGTTGTTGCTGTTGTTGTAATACACAAAAGATTTCACAGAAGACTAGCAGAGTAGAGATTGTGTTGTTGTCTTTCTGGCTAGATTCTGTTTAAACCGCGCCCTGTCATGTACTTCAGCCATGCAACGCTTCGTTAAGTTTTCTGTTTTCTGTGTGTGGTACTAGTCCGTTCGTCTGTTTACATTTATTTCGGTTTCTATTTTTTTGTATTCACAGTGTTCCATTACAAGCATTTTTTGCACTTTTTACAAACGCTGCACACATGTGTCACTGCAACTCAAAGCCATTAAAAAAACGAAAGAACCTAGGAATTTTGAAAATTTCTTTCTTTTCGGTTTTCAGTTGGAATAGAACGAATGTTCGTTCATTTATTATTGTTGTTTTCCCATAGTTAAGCTTTGTATCTTTTTGTTGTTTTTTTTTTTTTTTCATATGTATAACTCGTGCTGTGTTGGGCTGTACTTTAAGCTTGAGCTTTGCAGGCAAGGAAATCGAACAAAGGATTGACGATACATGTTAAAGAAGAGGTTCGTTGGAACGTAGTTTTTTTTTCTGAAATAAAATCATCGAAAGGTTGTTGTTTTAGAAAACGACAACCGTCGTTAACAATTATTTACAACGCAATTTAGCTGGAAAATGCAAAATTAAAATAGTGAACATGTCGCGTTTATATTAATTAACAGAGAACATCAAAAGGCAAGGGCATCGGAACAATAGTTTGTAATAAGAACACAACAGCCCTTGAGGAAACAAAGGTTTCGGGAAGACACAATCGTCTGTTTTAGATTGAAATTCTCATTAACTGTTATTTAGTATGGAGATAAACAGTTTTAAATCGGAATAGCATGTTATGTCTTAATTAGTAAAGGATATTAAAATTTTATTTATAGAATCGTTAAAGGCTAGTTAGCACATTATCTTAGAGTCATATATAAAGTGGCCTTTTAAACATTTATCTTTGGATTTTTATAGCATAGTTTTAGGCGCTCTCCACAATTTTTAAAAATATATTTTAGGATTTAGGGCACATTTTTGTGAATCAGGGCAGTGTTGTCTCACAAAAGAAAAATCTAGAGGCACGGATAAAAATAATCTCTATCCAATGTCTTTATAAGTAGCCCCATTTGCATAAAGGGAAATCTTTAGAGCACAAATTTAGTATTAAAATATAGGTCTAAAAATATGCAACAATTTATTTTATATTTTAAATCGCTTAGAAAAACATCTGACATCCAACATGTACTAACAAAAAATCGGAGCCAATTTTTAGAAGAAGAAAAAAAATGAATAAATGTCAGAAAATACGCTCTAATATTTGGAGCCTAAAAATATACAAAGTTTTTCGATGGATGTTTAAAAAACCTCTTTGAATACCCTCCACCATTTGGAACGATTTTGGCAATTTTCAAAAAAAATAAAATCCGCTAAAATTATGTTAAAATCTTAAAAATACCGTACCTAACCGTTATATTAGGGTCTATACGTCGACGTAGACCTGCATAGACAACTTTTGTTATATGCCATTTCAATATTTAAATGCGAAACTTGAAAAAAAAAAAATCGGTGAATAACGTAGCTAAAATCATTAAAATACCGAATATCGGGAGATACTATTATTTGGGGACTACACCGAAAGGTGGACCTGCACAGATAATTTTCTGTCATAGGCTGTAGTATTCATTACGAACTTCAAACACCAAATTTGAAACAATTCCGGAGAATAATGTCGCTGAAATCATCAAAATACCGAATATCGGGAGGTGCCGTTGGATGGGGGCTATATGAAGAAGTGGACCTGCACAGATAATTTTCTGTCATAAGCTGTAGTACCCATTACAAACTTCAAACACCAAATGTCGCTAAAATAATCAAACTGCAGAATATCTACAGGTACCGTTATATGGGGGTTATACGAAGTCGTGGACCTGTACAGACAATTTTCTGTCTTAGGCTATAGTGTCCATTACGAACTTCAAATATCAAATTTTAAACAATTCCGGTGAACAATGTCGCTAAAATCATCAATATACCGAATATCGGGAGGTTCCGCTATATGGGGGCAACACCAAAGTGGTCCATTCTCAATACCAAAAGTCCTGCAGACATAATATACATTTGAGAAAATTTTATCAATCTACTCCATTTCGTTCAGAGTGATTTCCATAGACCGACAGACGGATAGTCGGACGGACATTGCTAAATCGACATAAAATTTTATGCTGGTATTCCCTGCCTTACCCCCTGGTAAACATTACCATCGTTCTCCACTAATAAACAAACGTTGTTTTTTATAAAAACAACAATAAAGGGATAAAGTCTGACCATTTTGCAGCAACTGGTCAAGAATATATATTCTTTGTGGGGTCTAAAATGTATATTTCCTCCAAACTATGGGGGAAGATATAAAAATATTCATAAAATTAGTGATAACACTAAAGGCCTAAAGGTATGCAACACTCGAAAACGTTTAAAGTTAAGTTATTTTTTATTAATAAGATGAAAATTAAAACAATATAAAGGAATCCTTAAGACTATAATGTATTATCCTAATGTCGAGAGAAGAATCTAAAATATGAAATATTCAAAAATCAGGATGGATTTTATTAACACGTTTTATTGCGCATTTTAGCGGGATCAATTTTGGTAAAAATAAACAAAAATATCATGGATTAAATGTACAAAAGTACACAATAGTGTGTTGACCTAAAAGTATGCAACATTTTTTAAAAAACGTGTTAGAAACACGTCCAAAAAAATTCATATACTTACGGAAAATCGGTATAGATCTTGGTAAGAAAAGAACCTTTAATCTAAAATTTCGGCTGATTTGGTTGGCCTTCTTTCCCCAAAACCCTTAAAAATACGAAAAATCTGATTTTCAAAATTTCTCCCTACACTTTCCCAACTCCCCTCGCACCCCAGCACATTTCACTCGTAATACGTTTAATTTTATTTCTTGCAATGTGTGAACTGCAATTTGTCACTTGTGCGAAGCGTGTTATTGCTCTATGAGTTGACGGGCGCAATGATTTGTTTTCTTCCAATACGTTTTTCTGCCGTCGAATGGATTTTATTTCTCTGGTTGTTGCTGTTCTGCATCAGTGAACATTGCTGGCTGACTAGCTGTTTGTTTTGCCTGCCTGGCTGCCCGGTTGCTTGTTGTCTTCTCTGGCCAACAGTTCGCATTCACATTTTCGTTTGATTGTAAATGATTTGTTGCTGGCGTTCGTTGTCGTTGTCGTTGCCATTGCCGATGTTTTCATGTTGCAGCACGTGCAGCCGAGATAGATGTTTTGCAAACTGCACACCAAATAAACGACACTGCATTTTGCTGAACAGATGTAGAAAATTTCCTTGATTTTTATAGTTTTACACATGGAAAAAGACTCAATAAGTGAGTGAAATTAAAATAAAAAAATCGTAGAAAAACGCTTAAGAAAATGTGTAACATTTGTTGGAATTTGTTATTCCCTACTCCGCCGGGTGTTTTTATGGCCATTTATGAGTTAATGACCTTTGGTGTTACGAAAAAATTACTGTAGCTTGATTTTTTTAAACTTTTTGCCCTTTAATGCCCAAGTATTGAAGAATTTATGACTTTGGGGAAAAAACCGAACGCAAATGATATGTAACGAAAGATTTGTGATATATTACGTTGAAAGGAACAAATAAGGAAGTAGAATAGACTTTAAATTTTAATGGGAAAATTATGAGGAATTGAATTAACTATTTTTTGGGGGGAAATATTTATAATTAACGAATTTTTGCGAAGAAGCCTATGTCACCACCTCGGGCAACAACAACAAAAAAAATAATTATTTTATTGGAGCTATAATTATGAAATTAGAGCTAAAAAAGAAAAGACTTGTATCGGTGTTTTTGAAGTTTAGATCATAAATTAACCTACAGGGAGGAGGCAAGTTCCACCCTCTTCCACATTTTTGGAAATTTTCGTATTAAGATTCCTCGGAGTCCGTGCATTTTCGGCGTATAGTGTCTTCGGCAATATTGTAGAGAAAAATAGAGGAATATTTTTGTTGACAATTTTAACCCTCAAGGTTGTCAACGAAGGGGTCTGTTTGGTCCTTTTTTTAAACAGGGCGAAAATCTCCCTTTAAACGGCAACGTTGCAAGTCAAAATCTTCTACAAAATTATTTCCCAGAATATTCTTCTATAGGTCCTAGAAGGCGCCAAGAGCCTAAATTTTACATAGAAGCCAGGAATTTATTTATGTTAAAATACATATTAGGTTAAAGCCGTACTTTATGCGAGTTTTTGCAAAAATCTCCATGAAATCATCATTTTTGAAGGACGATGCCGAAGACAAAAATATTCTTCATCAAATTTTACTATAAGTCGCCAAAGAAAAGAAATCTAAATTTTCATTGGGTATGGAAAAAAATCTGCAATTACTTTCCCACGAAAGAACCGAAATATTCTGTAACTTTTTTAAACAAATTTTTCTCGAGTTGAGCCCTGAAAGTAACATAACATTTCATTTTAGGCAGAAAGAGTTAAAACAAGAAATATTCTACACAAAATTTTACTATAAATCTCAGAATAAATCAAATATCTAGGTACAATAGTTTTTATGAAAATTAGGTTCGAAATGTATATAGTAAAAGTGAAAATAATGTGTTTGCTTTTTTTACTGTTAATTTAACACGTATCCAGTACGAGTCAATATCTCTCTTTATACTTCATTTTTTGGGAAAGTGTCAAAGAAAGAATTATTCTAGATAAAATTTCATTGTGAGTCTCTGAACAATATAAATTTATATATTCAATACGAACCGTGGAAAAATAGCATCAATTTTTGTTAATAAAAAATCATTTTTTTCTGAAAAAAAATTAGCACTTTTTCTAAATTGGCCTCAAATTTTCTAAAAGCCAGCTTGTAAAAAATTCCAAATGGACCTGAACACGAAGAATTTTGTAAATCTGTTATATTTTTCCAACTATTGTCCCCCTCTTCCAATATCTAATAAATATATTGCATTAATTTTCATCTTTTTCGTGTTCTAATCTCTATTTATTTCCCAAAATAATCTCTGTATTGATAACAAACTACACCCTGGAGGATTATAAAGACGCTCACACTTCCTTGAATCTCAGGGCAGTATATCAAAATAATCTCCCCCTCTTCCCCCTTGAAACAATAACTAAAGTTAAAAGAAAAGCCATGTTACACAACACAAGGTGATGACCCAGTTTAGTTCATAATCTGCTATGCAATTAAAGGTCTCTTGAATGGAGTTTCACCTCCACCCCTCTGAAAGTCGAAAAAAGAAATTCATGACAAAAACAAATAACATTTGGTCAACATCCTTATGTTTATTAACCATGGCTGGACTATGGCCATCCAGCGAGTTCATAACAATGAGACCACAACATTGACCTCAACATCGAGAGGCTGCAGCAGGGGTGTTTTTGTTTCTCTCTGGCTTTTTGTTGCGAAAATGTCATAAATTATTTTCATGACTTTGGCCAGGAATAGGGGCGCAAAAATGTTCATATTCTGCTAACATAATAATAATCACTTTACTTGTTGTAGTCGTTGCTGGCTATGTTTGTAACAATGCCCAAATAATTATATTTCATAAATGTTGTTACAGTTTTTCCGCTCATCTTCATTTTGAATCGGGGAGAAAACACTTGTGTCCTGGCCATTCTTTTCTCTGAGTAGGGGAGGGGATGGAGAGTGCGTAATGTTTAATGCTATTATTAAAATATATGTATATGTGTGTTGGTGTGCATTTGCTTGTAAATAATTTGTTCTATTTTTCCCTGGGTGACATTTATGATAATTTATGGGAATAGTTTTTTTTTCTCTCTCGATGCCAGGGATGTGAATAGAAAATAATAACAGATTTGTTAACGCTTCAATAGTTGCAATGACCATTCGAATTGGATTATGAAAATGCAGGGGCATTAAAAACAAGTGGGGAGCCATTTTGAAAATATTTAAGGGTCACTTTTGATAGCATTTCACATATTGTTATTAATTTTTTGTTATATTTTACTAATTTCTTGTTTAAATTTTTTCCTCTTCCAGGAACAAAGCTTTACATGGCCCGCTGTTGTAACTGTCTTTGTGTTTGCCATGGGTTGTGGTTTTCTTGTGGCCCGATGAGTTTTGGCTTATGAATAGAAAAAAGGCCAAGCTAAATAAAAGTGGGAACAATTCATTATACAAAAACACAACAACAACAACAAAACTGCACAGCAACAACAACAACGAATTTATTTTTCTTAGCAAAAAAATAAACAAAACAAAATACAAAAGTTAAAACAACTCGTCTAGTTCATTGTTTGTGAGTCAAAATACCATATGGTGAAGGAGAAGCAGGAGGAGAATGAAGAGGAGTAACATCCGTGGAAGCAGGCGGAAAACAGAAGCTGACGGTGGGTGCAACGAAGCACAAATTGAGGTAGTTTATAGTCCTCTGGAACTCAGAGGACACACTAAACCCACACATATATACAAACACACACAAACATAAACTCCCCCCAAAGGGCAGGGAAAGGGGGTTTGTCCTTTTTTTGTCCCAAAACAGAAACAAGGCAAAACATTTCTCAAAGAAAAGTCACATTAAACAAACCATAAAAAAACAAAACAATTTAGACTGGCAGCAAACAAAACAAGACAATTTAAAAAATAACAACAAAACAAAAAAAATATTTTTTATACAAATCAAAAATATACACAAATAGAACTGAGATTTTTGGAAAAAACTTTACAAAAATACAAATATTTTAAGAGAATCGCATTTTTTTGAAGAATTTTTCTGCTAATATTATAACAAAAATAGAAATATATTTTTGGCTACATATTTACAGACAAAAAATCAAGCTTCTATATAAAATTTAATTTGCTGTTACAAAGAAATCGTAAAAAAATACACAGAAAAATATTTGTCTAAGCCTATCTTAATACTTAAACTTTTTTATACATAGATATATGCTTACCATACATACACATACATACTAAATACAATCTACTGCCTTTTTATCTACAGTATTTTTCTTATTTTAAAACAAAATAATCCATTTCGATGTCTGCAAAAGTATTGAAAAACAACATTTCAAAGATTTAAAAAAAATTAAACAAATTTGAAAATATTTAACATTATTTTGAAAAATTCATGTGGGAAATTAAAAAAAAATTAATATAAAAAAAAATTAAAATCCAAATGAAGATACCAAAAACCAAAAAAAAAAGAATAAATTTAACACAATTTTGGAATGACTCACAAATCTTGGAAAAAATACCAAACATTAAAATAAAAAATTTAAAAAGAAAAATACAAAACTAAGCATAATTTTTGTTTTTGAATATTTGAGATAATTTGAAACATAATTTTGCAAAAACACATAATTTTCATTGAATTAATAAAATATGTTTATATTTAACTAAAAAAAAGCAACACAAAATTTATAAATGAAAAAAAAATGAAAAATGCAAAACTAAATTTTATTTTTTTATTGATATTTTTTTCATTATTTAAAATTCTTAATAGACAATATTCCGTTTTGTTTCATAAAAAACAAATGCTTCAATGCTACAAAATCTTAAAAAATAAAACTTTTGATCATTTTTTAACAAAAAGGGCATAGTCTCATGAAAAAAATATTTAAAGGAAAATAAAATAAGCTTAAATCTTCATTTTTTTATTTATTTATAAAATATTGTATATATAACAGAGAAAAAAGAATTTTTCCTGCTAAACATTTTCGTTTTTTTTTGCTAATCTTGTTTTATTTAACGTTTTAAAGAAAAATATTTTTTATCTACAAAAAAATTAATTAAAATATTTTTTTATAATTTGTTTCTACATTTGTGTGAAAAAATGTGTTTAATATTTTGAATTGTTTTTTTTTTTCAAATATGTGCTTAGTTTTGTATATATTTTCAGGATTTTATAATGAAACAAATTTTCGTTAAAATTTTAAATCTAACTGATTAAATAAATATTTGTTTACATAAAAAAATATTTTTCTATAAAAAAATTATTTTTTTATAAAAAAGTTGTATATTTTTTAATAAACAAATGATTTTTTTAATTAAAAAAAACGTATATTTTTTATAAGAAATATATCCTTTTATTTAAAAAATATTTTTGTTATAAAAAATATATGTTTAAAATATTTTTTTCATGCATATATTTTTTATATATACATATATATACATATTTTTTTAAAAAAAGTATACTGTTTTCATAAAAAAATATTTTTTTTGATCTACAGATATTTCAAAATTAAGAAATAATAAAATTAATAAAATTTTTAAAATATATTTTAAAATTATAAAAAAAATAAAAAATATATATTTTCTAAAAAAATATATGTTTTTAATATAAAAATATATTTTTATAAAAAAGATAATAGTTATTAACAAAATTTTTTTTTATTAAAACAATATTTTTATCAAAACAATATATTTTTTATTTAAAAAATAGCATTTTTTATTATAAAAAATACGTTGTTTTCATATTTTTTTATTTTTAAATGTTCTTCCAAGAAAAAAAAACAATTATTTTTATGATTTTTTTTTTTCAATACTTTTGTAGACCTTTTTTAAAAAAAATATATATAAATATCTATTATTCTTATTTCATATGTAATTGTTTCCATTCGGTTTAAGGTGCTTACAAATGTTCTTAGCTTATAAACAGAAACAAAAAAATACTTAAGTAAACATACATATACTTATCTACAAGAAACAACAAAAACATTAAAAAAACGATCCATGTCTTCTTTGGTAATTTAAATTACATTTTTCTTAATTTTAATATTTTTATTTGTATTTTATTAAAAACAAAATGAATATCTTAATGGATGTATATATAAAATTCCTTGTGATTTTTTATTTGTTTGATTTGTCAATTTTGCAGTTTTGTGTTAGTGAAATTGTATAGTTTTTTTTTTTTTTTGTTAAAATATAATATAATACATAGATTTAAGCTTAATGAAAAAACCTTTGAAATCAGTTAAAAAAATAAAACAAGTTTTCAAATTGGTCTCATATTTTGTATAATAATATTTTCTTTCCGAAAAGCCTTAAAAAATTTAAGCAAATGTTTTAAATTGTAAATATTTAAAAAGAGAGTTAAATTAAAAAAAAAAAATAAATAGCCAATAGTAATGATCTCAATGTTTAGCAGTCATTTGTTAAAGAAAAAATTAAATTTAAAATTAACACAATTCCAAAAAAACATAGTGAAATTATTAAAAAAAAATAAAACACAGAAAACGATCTCCTAAACCAAAGTATTTTTTTTTTTCTTTTTTTACTTTCATTGCCAACACCAAGTTTGTTTTTGCCTGTTTTTTTTTTTTATAGCCAATATCTTTTTTGTTTTTTTTTTTAGTTTTCTTATTTAAGTTTCCTGTTTTACAAGCAAAAAGTTGTTGTGTTATATATTTTGTTGTTTACAAATGTAATGAAAACAAAACATGATTTCTGTTTAAAAATTTAAAACATTTGCTTGAATTAAACAAAAAAATACATCAATTAAAATAAAAAAATTTAAAAAAATATATATTTTATATTAAAAAAAAAAACAATTCCCAAATACAAAGTGATCTCATGTCATATAATTTTTTTTAAATAAATATTTAAGGAAAATATATTTTTGTTTTGCAAATTAAGAAAAAATACGCCAAGCGTTATTTTTTAAAAACAAAAAAATATGAATATTCTTAAAAAATATTTGCACAATTTCTTGTCATTAGACAGTTTTGTTTAGTTGTAATTTTTCTTTGGTTATATTTTTGTAAATTTTATTTAGTTTTTAATTTTTAAAAAAAATTGAAAGTTTTTATTGTAAATAGTTCAATTTAAAAAAAAAAAAAAAACATTTTTCCAATATTCAATGCTTGGAAATGCTATTGGAACTTGTTTTAAAATTTATTACAAATATAAGTTTTAATAATATTTTCAATAACTTGCTGAGATTTTTTTTTTAAACCACCACCTCCACCTTTCCATTTCCATTCACACAAAATAGTACAATTTCTGTTTCTTTTACAAAACATTCATTCACACCATTCATTCATTTTTACATTTTTTAATTCATTTAAACATTTCCATTAATTTTAAACATTAATTAAATACAACAACAACAAACAAAAAATTGTAAATTTCAAAAATAATGAACTAAAAACTAAAGTTGCCATTCAGAGCACAAATACAAAGTTCCTGAATTCGAATTAAATCAAGAAAAAAAAACAACAACAATACAAGAAATAAATAAATTGAAAAATAAGAAGAAAAGAAAAAAACTTGAAATTTAGTTCATTAGTTTTTGCTTGGTAGTTTTCACAATGATCTCGGATTTTGAAGTTTTGTAATGCTTAGATTTATTTTCAGGGGAAGAAAATCGCATTTCTTCTTTGCCAAGGGAAATAAATCCATAAGCGTTTAACAACAAAAATTGCAGTTACTAGAGTAATAATTTTTTTAAATAACCATTTAAAGTTAAACACATAATTTTGGGCCCCAAAATGTTTTCATTTTACATTAATTACATTTAAACACAAAAAAGTCATAGTTTGTCCAATGCAAATTTTCTTAATATTAAGTTGTAAATAAAAAAAGAAAAATAAGAAATCCATGCCACCCGCCATTTTCATGAATTTGTATTTTTTTTTTTTTTCAACTTTTGTAATTTGCTGCCAATTTAAATTTATTTTTTTAGCTTAATTTGCTTTGTATTTTTTTTCTTAGTTGTAATTTCCAAAAAAAAATAAATATAAAATAGCAAATTTATGCTTAAATTAAATTTAAGTCTTTTACTTATTATATATAAAAACAAAAACAAAATATTTCACTCCATGTTACATATCTTCAATATTATTTGTATTATTCATAAATAAAAACATATTTTTTCTCTCTGTGTATATTTGTAATTTTCTTGTGTGTATGTTACGTTTTTTCGCTTATTTTAAATAAAAACATTCAATTTTGTAAATCAATATTTTTTGTATTTTTAATTATTAAATATTAGTTTTTTTTTATTGTCTCATATATGATGTATTTGCTATATATATATATATATATAGAAAAATAAAAAACATTTATGTGTATATACGTATTCTTTGTATGTATACATATTCATCATTTTTTATGATCTCATCAATGTTCATATGATTAAAATAAAATTAAATATTATTATACATTTATGAAATATAAAATAAAAAAACAGAAATGAAATTATAAATCAATAAACGTTTTTTATAAGCATTTTTTGTGAAAGAAAAAATAAAGTAAAATGTGTATTTTTATTTTGGAATGGGTCAGGGATTTTTCTTCTATTCCGGGAAGAAAAGTAGTCGAAGTAGGAATTCGGAGATATAAGTCCTTACCCATAAAGAAAAAAATACAGAAACTGTTGAAGTTAAGGTGACAGCCCCTGGCGGAAGCGTAATTTTGAGTAGATACGCTACATAAAACTGGCTACACAGTCGTGACCCTTAGGCTAGAGTAGCTCGCCGGGGTCCAAAGGTTCGTAGAGAAATTTATTTATTTTGAGTCAGAAAGAGAAAGACAGTTGTTTCCGTTTGATAATACGCTTTATTGTTGTGGTAATATGGACATGACTTCGTAATATATGCCAATTAAATGAGGTAGGATACTAACCTTCGGTCCGAAATTTAGCAATGGTTTTTCGACTTGAGGCCTGGATAAGTACTCAAGACACGGGGAGACAGGGAATCAGGAGGTTAGTCCTCAGGATTCGGGTTGGTTTATGCAAGACTAGCGGATTCTACGCGAGAGACCTTGATGAGTACTCAAGCATGTCCTATAAGGGAGTGTAAGGCTAATTCTTCAGGAGATCTTATCCGTTCTTCTTGATCTATAAGGATATTCAAGACTACGTCTGCGAGAGGCCTTAATAAGAGATCAAGCTTGATCTACAAGGATATGCGAAAATACGGCTGCAAGAGACCTTTATAAATACTGCAAGCCTTAATAAATACCTTAATAAGAACGCAAGCAGGATCTACAAGTATTTTACTGCGGGAATTCAAGGATTCAGGACAATAGATCTGTATAGTACTCTAACGAAGAATATCCAAGATTAAATTTGCTTTACTCGCTTACCGTCGAACGATGTTCACTGTTTGCCTAGATATGGAAGGCTACGTCTGCGAGAGGCCTTAATAAGTACTCAAGCTTGATCTACAAGAATATGCGAAAATACGACTGCAAGAAGCCATTAAAGGGTGCTCCAAAAATTGTATCAGAATATGCAAGGCTACGTGTGCGAGATACCTTAATAAGTACTCAACCAGGATCTACAAGGATTTTACTACGGGAATTCAAGGATTCAGGACTTAGAGACCTGGATAAGTACTTTAAGGAGGAATGTCCAAGATTATTTTAGCTGTATCACTTACCATCGATCGATGTTCACTCTTCGCCTAGATATGCTAGGATACGACTTCGAGAGAGATTAATTTAACTTTAGTCACTTAGTCGATCGATGTTCACTTTTCGCCTCGTATTTCACTGACTGTCCCGATTTTGCCATCGTCCATCCTTTTATGCTTGGCTGCACTACGTGCTCACGGTGAAGTAATAGAACTAATTTTCCAAAATTCGGTTGTCACAACGGTATCATTATATGTGCTCATCACCGCCACTGGCAATGATGAGTTGATGCTAGTTTCTTATGATCCGAGCAATAATCTTAATAAAGTAATTCGTGTAGGCAAAATGACTTGAAGGATTTTTGCCGCCACACCGGATGTTTAAGTAGAATTGGCAAAGCATCCAGAAAGCCTACGTTCGCTTAGGAAGATCGTAGAGAGAAAACCTACCTAGTCTGAAGTTTTTATTTTTGATAGCGATGATCCACGGGCAATATTTTACACCAGTAGCATATTCTGGCTCCAATTTGTAGAAATCGCCAAATTCTTCGCGAGTGCTATGATCAGCAATGTTATTCCACAAGTATTATTTGTTTTTTACCAGTCCTCCACTTGCTCATGTATATATCTAATAATAAAAAATAAATGTATGTTTACTGATACAAAAACATAATTAATAAAGTTTTAATGAACTTCTCTCTCTGATTGCAATAATAGAATGGCAAATTAAGCAAGCTCTTCTACCAAATACTACTACTCAAATACTACTTTTTTTCTTGCACTTATGCTTTTTCTTATTACAATAATGATTTACACTCTCAATTTATATTTCTTTCAATGATCGCCACTCTCTTTCTTTCTCTCTCTATCTCCATTGTGGGATTGTTGCTATACTTGCTCTATTCATATTTATGCAAGTGACAACGGTATTGCTAACTAATACCGGCATAAAAAGAAAAAGAGAGTAACAAATGGCGAAGTATAACAAACAACAAAATGTTTCTGTGGGGTATGTTCAGTCAAATCTACAGTGATGCTGCTGTAGCGTTTCTACAATTTCTCTAAAGACGGTATCTGCAACAAAATTAACTTCTTTATAATCGAAATTTACAGTTACCATTGTATTTATTAGTATTGAAAACATATTTTATTTTAATAATTTAAAATTAACAAAAAAAAAAATAACTCTTCTTCCTTTTTTAAAGTTTATAACTTTCCTTTGTATTAAAAAAATAAATATTTTTTCAATACTCCAAATTAAGCAGATTTATAAAACACAATTGCCATTTAAAACGCCTCTCCTCGCATGCAGAATCAATAAAACAATGCAACATATTTGATAATTTTTTAATCGGCTTAAAATATCAAAACTAATTATTTAGCGCAATGGCAACACTGTATAAGCTGTTGCAAATTAAAACATCAGCGTCATCTATGTGTGGTGGCGAGAAAGAGTTATTCTTTTGTTCGGCGTAATTACCTGAATTTATGGCGGCACAAAAAGCGATTATTTGCAACTGTCAACATTTTTACACTCAAAACTCACTCTCCCAAAAAGACATACAACGAAAAACTATGAAAATGTTTATTCAAATTATCATTAAAATAATTTATGGATTCAAGATTTAAAACCATGGCAACAAGGCAAATATTTTGTGGTTAAAACAATTTGCAAAACATAGAACCCTTTAAATTCTGCCATGAAGTATGCAGAGATTTTTACAGCCACTAAAAATCGGTCATAATTTATTTATATTTTTTTCTGTAGTCCATTTTCATATTCCTCGGAAAATATGGCTCCTTACACCTAAAAGTATGCTTTATTTTTCTCCTTTACATTTCCATTATTTGAACTTTTAAAATAATGCCATAAACCATGCTTTATTATCTCCTTCCTTATTATTCAAAACTATTCATGTTTGCTGCTGCGCTAGTTTATGATAATTACTTTTCTTCGCGGTTTTTTGGCTTGAGTTGCATACTTCTGGGGGAGGGCCGGGAATTTGAGGTGGGCCCACTTTTGGCGACAATGCCACAAATAGAGATGAGTTGTTAATTGCATTCGAAACCTCATTATGTTGCACAATATGTGACTGTGAAATTTATGATAATTATTTAATGTAAATTACATGGTTTGAGGTTAGTTGTAATTCCTAGATGTATATTCAAGAAGAGAAAGAGAGGGAGAGAGAAAAGGAGATAGAAAAAAAAACACATTTTAAGAGGATTACAGTTTTGGTGAATGTTACAAATTACAAAATTAAATTAAATTGCCTGAAATGCCAATAATTTAATAATACCTTAAACTTTTTTCGATGTGAGAGAAAATCACAGGTATTAGAGAGGTGAAAACTCCCAGCCATGTAATTGATTATTCTATTAATTGTGTTTATTTTTGGCGCCAATTTTCCAACACATATTGGTGTAAGCCATAATTATGTTGCAAATATTCCCACAGATTACTTTTGGCCCAACCCTTTTTGAGCTGGCAAATTATTACCTTTGGCCCAAAACATATGCAGCCCATTGTGGTATACCCAAAATCCAACCCTCTACCGGGGAGGAATTTTCATGAAATTTAAAACTTTAATTTAATTTTCATTTAAATATTTAGACGAAGAAAGACGAAAAAACTCAACACCCCCTACTGTTTTGACAGCTAAACTGCAATTTCAGTGACACATGTCTCGGCAGGAGAAAACTTGCATAGCTGCAAGGACAACACACGCACTCTCTCACACTCTCGCTAATAACACCCGCCACGATTTGACATACCATGCCAATGCATGTCAATTTTGTGTTATCTACTCGGCTGGCTGACTGGCTGGCATTGAGAAGCGTGTTAAAAGAAAACCTCACGGGCATTTTTAACGCCATTTACAAAGCAAAGAGAGTTGGGCGAAATGTGTGTGTGTGGCTGGCCACTTTTGCCCTAACGGTGTTCAAATTATCAACAACAAAAACCTCATCACAGGACAACGAAATCTCAACTGCTGTGACACTTATGTGAGTGTGTCTAAGAAGTCACGTGACTTCTTTTAAATACCGACCATGACTCTGTCATTCCGAATCAAAATCACAAAAAATTACATGTTATCATTTTGGAAAAATCATAATTGACAATTTAACTGACGCATGTTTGGTTTTTAGTTTTGAGAAAAAAAAAAACGAAAATGAAATCGAAAATCGAATCAAATAACTGTAATTAGATTCGAAAATGGGAACGGATGTTGTTGTGGGAATATGGAATAAAAAACAACTTCCGAGTTCGAGACATGGAATTATGTTATTTTCTAAAAAAAAATCTAGAAAAGTTATATCTTCAAAATACTTCAACGTTTGCTAATTACTTATTTATTATTCAAGATGAGTATAACCTCCATATTATGTATGCTACAGGGTATACAAAAAAGTAAGCAAAGGCTGGACATATATCCATTTATTTTACTCAAAGAGTGTCACACCATAAAACAGGACTTTTCCATATTCTTCTCCACATTGGGCCAAATTCTCGCGTCGAAAATCTTCTCTTAGGCTATAATTAACTTGGGAAGTGACAAATGTTCAGTTTCGATACCTCTAAGTATTTGTGCAATATTTGAATGCTTGAGCGATATTTTGAGAATTTAGCTCAAGTATGAAATTTACAGAGATATTGAATATATTCTGATAAGACAATTCTCCACTAATAAACAAACGTTGTTTTTATAAAAACAACAATAAAGGGATTAAGCCTGGCCAATTTGCAACAACATAGAAAGTTTTAGCTCAAAAATGATAAATTCTTGGTTGGGAAATTTTCAAAATGGTTTCATGCATTTAAGCCCTCAAAAATATGAGGGCTTTAGAATCAATTGAGCCCATTAGGCATTTAAACCCGTGTATTGCATTGTTTTAAAAACTAGCTTTAATATTTTTAAATCTTAAAAATTAAAATCTTTTCACTCCTACCTCGTTTAATTTGCATATCTCTTAAGAAACCCATCCGACTAGAATCGCTTACCGAGAAAAAAAACAAGAAAATTATTATATCCGAATTAATTAAAAGCTCTTTTAATAAACAAAACAAAACTACTTTATGATAGCTTTTAGCTTCCACACACACACACACACAATAACGCACATCGGCAGTCTTGGTCTTACAAACATTCCTACTTACAACTTGAGTGAGGAACTGCACCTCATACCGGGCTAAAACCGAGCTGCATAAACACATAAATTCATTTAACAGCAGATGTACAAAGATTCCAGTAAGAAAAAAATAAATAAATGAAGCACAGATAAATTTAATTAAATGTTACAGATACACAACGACACACTAATACTCACACTCGCGTACTCATCTATGTACTCGTAACACCCAAGCACTTGTTACTGGCATTCCCTTCTCAGCTACGGGGAGAAAGAGAGTGAGAATTTTACGAGTGATACAGTCAAAACAAAACTCCTACAGGTTTTTCGAAGAAAACAAATACTTGGCCTCAAGTGGAAAAAGTGTCATTTAGAAAAGGGTTTGAAATAAATGTCAGTCTTTTTTAGAGTAGGGATGGAAAACTTGGACGGCCTAAAGTGGGTAGCACATGACAAAAAGCAAATTTTCTTATAATAAATTTAAAAAAAAAAATAAAAAATATTAAATCAGGGAATATCTTCACATACAGGTTATATCAAAACCTGGATATATGTTATCTTTGTTCTTCAAACCTTATCAACAGTTCCTTCAGAGAAGTCCTATATATATATGTTTCAATTCCAAATTGGTCGTATATTCCAACTGGGTATGAAATGCATCTAACTAAAACAAGAGTACATTGCTAAAAGGTATACATCTTTTGCATAAATATTTAAATTACATGCATTCTCTCTCACACACACACACACTTACTCACCCATACATTTACAACATATTTACTACAAGAATCTCTTAATTTTGTTGTTGTCTTTTGTAATACTTTTTGGTGTAAAAACAAGTATATTTGTATGTTCCCTTGTAATGCAACATGTTTGTAAAATGTTATCTTAACTATGTGTACGTGTTTGTATGTCGGTATATTTGTTAAATTATAAAATCTTCTATTTCGGTTCATCGGCATGTTGACAAAAACGAAGCGAAGCAAAGTAATGTTTTATGTTACGGAATGCTTAAAGCAGAAAAATGCATTAAAAATTCATCAGACAAGGATGCAAGGATAAGAGAAAAGGAATGCAATGAAGTGAATTTGTTCTGTTCAAAGAAAAATGGAACGAGATTGACGCTATTTTACATAGAAAGCAAATAGGGGAAACAAGTTGATCTGAGACCTCTTGAAAGTCCTTCGTCTTTAAAAAAAAAACTTTAGATGATCTTGGTCCACATTAAGCCTCCGTCCGAACTTCTGTCTACAAATTATCTTTAAAAGGTATTCAACCTAAAAAAATGTTCTTGAAGTAAGTACATTTTATGCCCAGCAATTACCTACAAAAAACATCCAATCCAATCCAGTAAAAATTTCGTTATATTTTCAGAACACTAGGGGTGAGTTTGTTTTTAAACTCACTATACTTTATTTTTTCTTTTTTGTTTTCTTAGGAACCATTTTTTTGCTTACTGGTAATGCCTATAGTATGTAGTTGTCATTATTTTTGGGATGCTGTCATTGCAGAGGGTTGTTATTACCAGTAATGCTGCAAATCGTACATGCGCTTACGAACGTTTTGCTGGGTTTAACAGTTTTGGACCTATGGTCCAAAAGAGTGCATCTGGAAACTTCACCATCTGTAGGAAGTCGTTGCTGTATAGAAGCTCTTCAAAGGAGTCTGTACATGAATATCTCAAAAAAAAAATTACGAGGGCTTATGTCTGGAGAGATCCCTAGTTCTTAGTTCAATTCTTTTGTCCATATAAGTCCTCTGGGAGTTCCTCTCCGTTCATTAATGAGCCGTAGATGGAATTCTCCAATAACTATACCATAAAAAACTATACCATATACCACCATAGTATGGAGGGTATATTAAGTTTGTCATTCCGTTTGTAACACCTCGAAATATACATTTTAGACCCCACAAAGTATATATATTCTTGATCAGCATAAAATTCTATGTCGATTTATCAATGTCCGTCCGTCTATCCGTCTGTCCGTCTGTGGAGATCACTCTAGCTTCCGAACAAAATGAAGTAGGTTGATAAAATTTTACTCAAATGTGTATTATGTCTGCAGGACTTTTGGTATTGAAAATGGGCCATATAGGTCCACGTCTTCGGATAGCTCCCATATAAATGTACCTCCCGATATTCGGTATTTTTATGATTTTAGCTACATTATTTACCGGAATTGTTTCAAATTTGGTATTTAAAGTTTTTAATAGATACTACAGCATAAAACAGAAAATGGGCAATGTAGGTCCACGTCTTCGTATAGCCCCCATGTAACGGTACCCCCCGATATTCGGTATTTTTATCATTTTAGCCACATTATTTACCGAAATTGCTTCAATTTTGGTATTTGAAGTTCGTAATGGATACTACATCCTAAGACAGAAAATAAGCCATGTAGGTCTACGTCTTCGTATAGCCCCCATATAACGGTACCCCCCAATATTCAGTATTTTGATGATTTTAACGACATTATTTACCGGAACTATTTCAAATTTAGTATTTGAAGTTCGTAACGGATGCTACAGCCTATCACAGAAAATTGTCTGTGCAGGACCACGCCTTCGTATAGCCCCCATATAACGGTACCCCCGATCTTCGGTATTTTTATGATTTTAGCGAACCTATTTACCGGAATTGTTTCAAATTTCGCATTTGAAGTTCGTAAGGAATACTACAGCCTATGACAGAAAACTGTCTGTGCAGGTCCACGTCTTCGTATAGCCCCCATATAACGGTACACCCCGATATTCGGTATTTTGATGATTTTAGCGACATTATTTATCGGAATTGTTTAAAATTTCGCATTTGAAGTTCGTGAAGTTCGATATAACAGCCTATGACAAAAAATTTTTTGTGCAGATCCACGTTTTATAACCACCATGGTACCTCCCTATATTAGACGCTACATTATAAACAGATTTTTTTTAAGTTTCGCATTTGAATATTGTGATATAAGTTGCCTTGTGACAAAAGTTGCCTATGCAGGTCCACGTCGCCATATAGACTCTAATATACGGCTACATGATTTTAACAGAATTTTAAAATCCTTTCATTTTTTTGAAAATTGTTAAATTCGTACCAAATGGTGGAGGGTATTCAAAGTTCGGCCTGGCCGAACTTACAGCTTTTTTACTTGTTATAGAATACCTCCGGTTCTGTTGTCCTTAAGGAACGTCCATAAGATCCTCAGTCTATAGAAAACCTCCAGATGAAGTTCTGCTCATAGAAAGTCGTCAATCCATCAGAGACGAGAAGGAGGATTTGAGCCCATGGCAGTTCTTCCACGCAAGACCTTTGTGTTTAAAGAAAGTTCTTAGAAGGTCTAGGGAAGAAGAATAAATTCACTGCCCATGGAAGACCTCTAAAAGGTATTCTTTTATAGGTATTGTGTCAAGAGAAGAAAGTCGTCTATATATAATCGACTTTTAGAAGTATTTCTGTTCATGGAAGACATCCAGATGATTTGTTATTCATAAAAGATAACTTCTCTCCGTAGAGGACATCTTCTGTTTATAGGAGACCTCTTCGTTCAGTAAAGAATCGTAAATTGGGTTCCCCAAAAAAATATTTTTTCAAAAGGTTTCAGTGCTAAACCGCTGACTCAAAAATTCATTTTTCAAATGATTTCATAGCTACACTCGTGAATTGAAAAAAATTCTTTTTATCAAAAAAAGTGTATTTTATATAAATTCTCCATCAATAACCAAGTCGTTAGCATTATTTCCCCTCTCGCAAAAAGTTCTCACAGTCATGTGTCCTCTCTGTTACTGGTTGTCAAATAATCCTTTGCTTGTCAAACCGAATGGCATATCATTAAACAGATTATAGTATGGACGTCAAATATAAATATGATATTCTATGACAGAATTCAATCAAAAAGAAAAAGACCTCTCAATTTATTCCCATCAAAATGTGTCAACCATTTCCATGAAATTGGAAACTCACTCTCTTGAATTAAACGCTTATCCTGCAATTATGCGACGGCAAACACCCAGAACCAAAAAAAACAACAAATCTGGCACTCCCAGAAAATCTGCATAGTTCAACGGGAAATCGCTGTGATTCACAAACGATATTAAAATGCTCACTTTGAGTTGAGCGAAGAAAGTGAAACTCCCAAACATAAAAAAAAATGATTGACACTTTAACAACCACCCCACCCCAAAGCACCCTCGGGGGCATAGTGATATGCGAGCAGCAGAGATTAGTTAAGCTTGTGGTGTTAGGTCCTTGTTGAACACAATAGCCTGCTAACAAGGACAATACCTTTCACAAATAAGTGGAACAGTAAAAGATTGTTGTATTTAAAGTAATTATGGGTTATTAAATATGAAATCCTTTTTGGACATCGTCCTCGATATGATACGATTGTCGTTAGGCATGTCAGCCACAAATAATTGAACAACGCAAAATATCAGACACTTGGGTGGTTATCCTTGGTAACACCATTGTGGTTTTGTGTTAACGAGACGCGTGCAAGGACTAGAGTTTCAAAAAAACTACATTTCATATTCGACAATTTAATCACAAAATTCGTACGCACACCCACACCAACACTCCGACACACCGACACGAAACATCACCCACAATCAGAAACACCAAAAATTATTGGTTAACAATTTATTTAGAACTATGACCAACATAATGATAGTTAATAGGCCATTTTCCCACCCCTGGCATATTTATGGCCACAGCCGGTACTGGGTTAAGTATCCTATTACACTCACAGGACAACTGTGGAAGGGGTGACTTTTAATCCCAGAAGTTATAGTTTTCTTTACGTGTGCAAAATTATGTTTGCGTGTGTGTTCGACGGATTTAAATGCTTCCTCGTGTTCTTGTCCGTGGCAATCCCAAAGGTCTACTAGAGATTGTTGCTGTTTCCTTTCCGTTTGGAAAACACGATTTGTGCTGTTTGTTTGGCGGTGACAGGACAATCATAAATATGTAAGTGCTTTGCCCTGCCTTGGGTTTTGGGGTTAGCATGTTGAAAATTACATAATTGTTGATAAAAACCGCACAGGTTGAAACTAGGGAAAAATAATCGGCAACTCGATATTGCCGAGAACACCGGTATTGCTCCCCAAGGACCAAGGAAATCTGTTGTTCCACAATGAGAGGGTGTAGGTAAGTGAATAAATGCCTGTGTGAAAGTTAAAGATTTCGATGGGGAAATATGTTCCGTGTCCTTTAAGATAAGTCGTCAAGTACTGGTGGGGAATTGGAGGGAAATAGTGAATCAGGTAGGGGGCGAAAATAAAGTTTAATCTTGAATAAATACTGAATGAAATAATTTTTAATTTTTAGAAACTATTGCAAACATAGCCAAGACTTATGTGTCAAGAAATATGTTTTAAAGAACTTTCAAAAGAGGATTATTAGAGGCATAATCGTACATTTTGAGGGCAACTAGGGCTATAATTTTGATTTTTTGTCAAAGCACATTCGAAATATAGTTTTGATATGACTAGCAGCGCCAAGGTTTATTTAAAGAAAAAAATCTTAAAAGAGAACTATGACGGTCATAATTGTGGATATAAGAAATGTATTTTTACAGGACACCAGGTCCTTAAATGCAGAGTTTTAGAAAATTATGCTTTATTTTTAGAAAAAACATTTTCACTTTTAGAAAAAATAGTTTTGAAAGGACCTTAAAGACCATTTTAGGGGATTTTTAGAATAATATGTTTAAAGGACTATTAAAACCATTAAACCTGCAAAAATATATTTTTTATACCCCACACCAAACTGTGATATAGGTTATTATGTCTTTGTAAATTTGTTTGTTACAAGGAGAAGGAAGCTAGTTCCTTTTGATGATCTCCATAGAAATGATGATCTCCGAAAATCTCACTCATATTTTTACAAAGACTGAAACTCACTGGAAATCGAGCAGGAGCGCTCCTGGGAACTAAAAAAAAATCGAGTAAACTCATTTATCCGATGTCGCTCGAATGAGAGCGGTCATTTTTTCCTCCTTTTTGAGTGGGAGCAAATTTGGCCCAAAATCGAGCAGATTCTACTCTTGTTAAGCACTTTTTAGTTCTTGTCATATTTTGTGGTATTTCTATGTATGTGTTTTGTTCTGTACACGATCACACCCCCTCTTCTCCTTCAATGCTATTGTATACACACTAATACATAAATCAGACACAAAATATCTATTCCACTCATTTACACTCTTCGAACAAACTCTTTCTTTATTTTGAGCGATTCCGCTCTCACTCTAACTTTTCAAACAGGAGTGCTCCCACACAAAACAAAAGAGTGAAGAGTAGACTCTGTAAAAAAAAGTCCACTCTTGGAGCAAGTTTCGCTTCCGAGTGAAAGTGAGCAAATATGTGCTCTAATTTTTGTAAACGAAGTATAAGTCTCATTTATTGTCCGATTGAGATGAATTTTTCCACAAATCATATGTTTGGCCCAAGGACAAAATCGGTAATCGCTCCAAATTTTGATAAAGCAGCCGAATACATCTTCATACGATTTTAATTCTATATATAATGTTCATCCAAAAAGGATAGATTTCGTCAAATTCAATTGAATTCAGCCTAGAAGAAAGTATTTCAAATGTGTCGAAAACCGGTTCACATTGTTGATGCCAGATATATCGTACAGCTATGAATTAGCTATGCCAAATTCTATCAAGATCGGTCCAATTTTATAAATAGCTCCCATATATATCTTCGTCCGATTTAAATTTTATTGTGCACCAAATGGTTCATATCAGCACAAATGAAGAGGATTTTTGCACATACAACCGAGTTCAGCCATAAAGTATTTCAAAATGGGTGAAAATCGGTTCAGATATAGCTATAGCTCCCATATATATGTTTCATCCGATTTGGTGTTTAGGTCCCTCACTTTCATAAAATGCTCTCCACAGCAACGATATTTGGTACCAGATATCAAAAACACTTCAGAAATATCTCTACCAAAAATTATCGAGAACGGTTCAGATTTGGATAGAGCTTTCCTATATATCTTTATCCGATTCTAAGGTTTTGTGCACCAAATGATTGATATCTGCCCAAATGGAGTGGAGTGGATTTTTATACATATGACCGAATTCAGCCTAAAAGAAAGTACTTCAAAAATTTGTTAAAATCGGTTCAGATATACCTATAGTTCCCAGACATATGTTTTATCCGATTTCATGTTAAAGTCCCTTACATTCGTAATATGCACTTCACAGCAATGATATTTGGTACCAGATATCAGATACAGCTTAGAAATATCTCTGCAAAATTTTATCAAGATCGGTCCAAGTTTATATATAGCTTCCCTATATATCTTTATTCGATATTTTGCACCAAGTGTGTAGTATCATCTGAAATTAGATGGATTTTCACAAAATGAAACCCATTGTGAACTTTTGGTTCAGCTCTTTAGGGAAAGCATTCCAAAGCCCGACATCAGATACAGCTCAGAAATATCTCCATCAAATATTATAAAGGTCGGTTCAGATTTGGATATAACTCCTATATAAACAAGTGTGTAGTGTCCTCCCAAATTGGATGGATTTTTTATACATTTATCCGATTTTATCCTGGAAGAAGATACGATATTTAGTGAAACTCAATTCCCACATATTCATTGCCCCGATATATATCATCATCATACATATCATGTACTCTATATCAATGTTATTTGGTATCGGAGGTTCAAATGTCTCCACCATAATTTGAAGGAAATTGATTCAGATTGGGATATACCTCCCATATATTAATTCCCTCTGATTTCAATTTATAACTGATCTAAAGCCATAATCTGCATTCCAACTAATATGATATCGTGAATTCGGATGTTGGTACCTTGAGATAATAACCAGTTTTTCTTGCCTAGAATTAAAACAATGCAATTGCTTCATCAGTCACTTCACGGCCGTGATATTTCGCGTGTTGGAGACAAAAATTGGCCGCTTAAATCTGAAATCTAAAATTTAAAAATTATTGTCTAGTTGGGACACCCTTTAGTTGGCATAATGTACTTCACATAAATTCCGAATATTAACGTTAATTTTTTACGGTTAGCTCTACTAAATTTGCATATAGTCGTGTAGGGTTTCATATAGTTGACCCCCCCCCCCCCCTGACTATTGTCCTTTCTTTACTGGTTTTGTTCATTTCAAGAAAGATATTTTTCCAAAAACCCTGAAGACACTCAAAGGAAATTTAGTATCAAGACCTTTGATTTTAAGATATGGCAACATTGATTATCTATAGAATAGGTCAGTTGTAGATACATTTTGCGTTCAATATTTTTCTCCGAACAATTTCTGGAAATTCCTCTCAAATCACATTCTATGTCGTGAAATTCCTGTTATGAAATAATGCCTGGAACTTCCAACTCCACATTGTTGACATACTCCAAAACGAAAACCGGTAACACTACTACTCTTGATCATGGTCCCTTTACCTTCTCTATTGGCAATCTAATAAAAATTGTGTTGAGCTATTCCTTTCAATGTGGGAAAATGGATGAATGGTTGACATGGAACATCTCTCAAATAAATGAATGTCCTGTCAATCTGATGAATGCGGAGAGAATGTGGAGAACAACAAAACGATTTATTAAAATAATGATAACACACACACAGAGATATATGTACCTACATACATGTTGGCGTATCCTGCCTTTTGGTTTTTTTGTGTTTTTGTATTTTTTGTATGAGACATTTTGACGACAATATGAGTAATTTGTTTTCTGGCTTTTAATGGTCAACCGGAGCTTTTCTTTGCCATGCCTTGTCCATCTCTCAACCAAGCGTATAGAAAAAGGATAATGCCAAAACGTTGCTGAAAATAATAATGATAGTTTATATTTTTGGTTTCATTACAATCCACACACCCACCCACACATACACACACATTGTCATTATTCCATGTTTAACAGCATTGTTGTTGTTGGTCCTTTGCATCCGGAAACCGGAAGTCAAAAAGCTTTTGCGAAAGAAGAGACGCCATGAATGCGACCATAAAAATAACTCTGTGCTAACAACCTAGACATAAATATAGCCATGGACATGAAATGCATCACCAGGCAACGTAGCATAACAAACAAACACACATTCAAGCAAAAGGACTATCCAAAAGGACCTCATATGTTATCTTCATAAGTGGTTTGTTAATTCACATTCTATAGTGGCAAAAGCTGACAAATATAATTTATATTAGAAAACTACAACGTACTGGATGTCGTAGGGGGAGGTGGGGGGCATAGAACCCTCACCTCCATGGGCCATAGATTATTTGTTTGGCTGGTCTGTAACAAGGACATCATCATAATTCATTACTTTGCAGTTACGTGAGTCCATATATTGCGTACTATCCTCCATCATTTGTGTCTGGCAAAGATACTACAATTTTTATATCCTCCACACAGATGATGTCCTGCCAAAGGATATTAAATATGCCAGCAAGTTGTGATACAAAGATTATGCTGAAGAGCATGTTCATTCAGTTGAAGCCATAATGTATGAATGTCTATGAATAGTTTTGATGTGGTCGAAGGAAGGGGCGGAGCGAAACAAGGTGCAATTTGTCATTACATTACATGCTAACAGGCTTTTAATAATAATTTTATGTTCTGTTGAACAAATATTAAAATATGAAATGCTACTTTACGTGCATATTTGAGTGCATGAAAAGGATACGGGCAGGATAAATATTAAAACAGGAATCTTTTAATATTCAAAAAATAAACAAAAAAATGAAATCCATTGCGACCTTCAGGGAATGGCAATTCAATCTAAAATATATATTTTAACAGGACTATCAAACAGAGAAAAGACAAGGGCTCTCCTTTCCCCCACCCCCTCATAGTTTTACTCATAAAACCAAAATGTTGTTCATCATTGCCCAATTTCCAACACAAACCATACCAGTCATCAGCACAAAATTCCCACTTCATCCCATCTCATGCGATTTCATCACAATATGGCAATGATTCATAAATTTTGAGTATTTCAATAGCTATTAACATATAAATATTACAACACCGATTCCCCTTTTTTATGTTGCCAACAAATCAAACATCTTCTTTTGCCAAAAACTGCTATTTATACCACCACCAGATCCGCAACAAACCACACCATTGTCAAAACAAAATAAGAAATAAATGATGCTGCTGCCAAAAACGAGCAGTCAATGACATACATTTAGCTCACTCTTTTTTTTTTTTTTGGGCTATCAACCGGACCAGCAGTAAACTTGAACCCATCCAAACTAACCCAAATCCATAAGCGTTGATAAATGGCTTTCAATAAATTAACATAATTCCATTAAAGCGTATTTGGCACTTTGGTGTCAACATGGGGAATTTTACTTTCATTGACCGTTAAAAAAAAACTGTCAAATTAAAACGGTAAATAATTTCTTTGTTTATAAAAAAAAATATGAATGTCAAGTCGGGTATTTTTAGGCCACCAAGAAGGCAAATAAAATGGAGAGGATTATTGGAGCCTCTTTAATATGATTCAAAAAGTTACATTTTGTGAAGGGCTTCAAATTATTTTTAACAAAAATAGTACTCTATCGGAACCGGAATAGTCTCATTCAGAATTGAAATCATAGTTTAACATATTTTTAGTATTTTCTTCGGATAATATTTGAAGATATTGGGATATGTTTACCAAAAAAAAAGAAACTTTTTTGCAGGACAATCAAATCTTTGGTTTCTTAGAAAAAATATTCGAAGGGCTCTAATCCTGAAACATCAACATTATATATATATATATATATATATATATATATATATATATATACATATATATATATATATATATATATATATATATATATATATATACATATATATATACATATATATATATATATATATATATATATATATATATATATATATATATATATATATATATATATATATATATATATATAATGTTATTGTTGTAACTTGGTTTTCTCGTCAACTGATGTATCCAGTATCTCCAAAAGGACCCATTAAAAATTGTAAAATAAAAAAAAACTTTCCTGGAGTTGTAAATCAGATGTTTTATTAATTTAAATACAAAAATATTATCTACTACTGTTCAAATATAGAATTGCGAATTGATTTCGGAGATGCTCGGGAATTCAAAGTATAGTTGTTCAATTGATAATCGAGAATTCCACGTCTCGTAGGCAAAAAGGTTACCGACTCGAGAACAATAGCGAACTATGATGTTGTCATATCAGGTTGTTTACCATTGCTACTCGGGTGGTTGGTGTGAATTTTGATTAGCCGCCGATTGGAAGATAATCGTGGGTACTCGTAGGTGATAGTCGGATGTTGATAAGTGAGAAAGATCACTAATTATAATGTTTTAGTTCGATGTGACGCTGATGTTGGGAATGGTGACGATCGGGAACTTGTGGATGATCGCCTGATGTTGATTAGCGCGGAAGATCGGGAATTTCGATGCCTGTGATCGGAGTAACGACGGCGCACGGGATGTTGACGATTTGAAGGTAATCAGGAACAGAACAGTGTTGGCTTGTTTGTTCGGGATACCATAGTATTTTGTTGTTGCAAAATGGTCAATTTTTTCGTTCATGTACCATCGTTCTCCACTAATAAACAAACATTGTTTTTATAAAAACAACAATAAAGGGATTAAGCCTGACCATTTTGCAACAACAAAAAAGGTAATCAGGAACTTTTGTTTTTTGGTCGATGCTTGTCGAGGGGTGGTAGATAATCAGGGTTTACGATGTAGGTGATGGGGATGTTATTGATCGTGTCTTCTGATACGGGTTGGAGATCCGTGGTAAACTTGTCGGGGATGGCAGTCTACTCGGAAGTAGATATAAAGGTCGACTTAGGTTTTTCGGGCTCGGTAGCTCACTGTGGGTATGTTCGGGAGCAGCTCACTGTGGGTACATCTAGGCCTTCTCAGGTGGATCGAAACTCGTTTGAGTTCGGCAGCTCACTGAAAGTATGTTCGGCAGCCCATGTCTTGGCCTTCGCAGATGGGTCGCTACTCGTTCAAGCTAAAATCTAAACTCGTTCGGCCTAGGAAATTACTCTAGCTAGCACTACGGCGGTGGCTAAGATATCTAAAACTCACTGAGGGCCGATGTCTAGGCCTTCGCGATTGATTGGGATTCGTTAGGGTTCGGCAAATTACTGAAGTTATGATCTGCAGATCGGTACTCGTTAAAGCTAGGATCGAAACTCGTTCAACCTAAGAAAATGTCTAGGAATGCAGAATGTCTAGATAGCACTCGGTAGAAGATATCTAGGTCGTCTTAGATTGTTCGTGAGCAACTCACTGTGGGTATTTTCGGAAGTCGATGTCTAGGCCTTCGCGGATTATTCTAAACACGTTCGGGTTCGACAGTTCACTGTGGCAAGTTCGGGTTTAGCTGTTTCACGATTATGGATTCGTAAACAATGGCTTTGAGCTACAGTACAACAAGTCGAAGCTCCTGCGGCACAGCGAATCCAAGATCCAAAGACTTCTGTTGAACAACGATCTGAAGCTCCTTGGGAGCAACGAACGGAAGCTTTTCTGAAACAGCGAGCAAAAATGCATGAGGAATATTGAGCCGAAGCGCCTGTGTAAAATCACTCAACTTAATGGGAACCACTTCAAAAAGTATTTAAAAATTCTCTAACTACCCTTTGACAACCCCCTCCTGTAGCAAACCTGTCCCATCGTATCCCAAACCGAACACTTTATTTGCGTGGTATTACCAAGTGAACGTGAATTATTTGCCTTATGAGGTAAACGGCATATTGTCGAAAGCAGAATTTTTAGTTTTATTGTCAATAGATACTTGGGTGGTTGGTTGATGCAGTTCACTTTGCTATTGAGGTAGGTTCTCGTTGTTTTTGCTATTTTTGGGGTAATGGGTGCGATTGTTTATTTTTGGACTAATTGCACATTTTTAGTTTAAAAAATTATTGGAGGCTCCTAAAAGAATGCTTTAAAATACCACAGATCAATTTAGAAAAATTAACTTTACATGCGACTGTAACATAACATGTAATCTGGCCTTTAGAAAGATAATGTCGGAAAACTATCAGAGGCATGATCGTAGGATTCTGAAAAAATAACTTTGATTATCAGAAACATACTTGCGGATTTTATTTATTTATTTATTTATTTATTTATTTTTTTTTTTTTGGGGCTATCAGAGACATTCTCGTCAAGTTTTGTGAAAAATATTTTTTTTTAGAAAACTAATGTTTATGAACTTTCAAAGTCATGTTCGTACGATTTTCTTTTTAATGGAATTAATAAATCAGTTGGTTTGAGGATCCAGTGGTATTTAGAATGTTGCGTATTGGAAATATGTATCTATATGTACAATTTTGCCAAGAAGTATGATTCTTATCTTATCGTTTTCAAACAACTATATATTATTCCAATACCAATAAATGGCCCTTGTCAACAAATTATTAATTACTTTTTTCACGTTTTGTACTTTTTATGACTATTTTGCTAAAATAAATTTTAATTCCCGCCTCTTCTTGTTAAAAAATTACTGGTGTAGTCCGCTCTTTAAGTAATTTCCCATCCACAAAATCTATAATAAACTTAGATCAACACACATTTAGCCTTCGAAAAATTGTCCCCCTTCTCCCTGCCAATGCTAGTACGCTTGTCACTTATTTTCAATTGCATTTCCATAATAAATTGCTCTTAATACCATCATTAACTAATAATTGTTAACCAAATTACAATTCCAACTTTAAACGGTTACCTCAGAGAAGATCATTGCCATATCATTGGTGGTTGCCCCCCCCTTCCACCACGCTGCCTGTATTTGGCCATGAAATGTTGTAAACAAAACATCTTCTTTTACTCTCGAATCCAGTTTGGATGAAAAGCAAAAACGCCACAACTTCCAACATGTGTGAGTTGTCAATGCGCCAAGGCTAGGGGGGATGGTGTTGGTATTACTTAATATTTATCGCAAGCCCGTCAGCCAAGCAGCCAGCCAGCAAGCAAACAAGCTAGCACAACAAAATAAATAAACAAAAAACAGCAAAAATACTGCTGGTGGTGGTAATAACAGCAAATGACTTGTACTCTTTCCTATAGCCATTTTACGTCAACAACATTTATTTGTTGGAATAAAAACAAAATGCCTAGCAATTGTTGCTGCTGCTGATGCCTCCGCTGAGAGACAATGACGACGTCATTGTTGGACGCGTTGTAATTTTGCAATGTTTTGGTTTTTTGCGGCGTGTTAACTGGTTTCGGTGGTGTGCGGAGCGGTGTTCGTTGGCGTTGCAACTTTCTCTGAGCCGGAATTTTACGGTTCATGGCTTATTTTTGAGTCATCACCACCATCGTCATCGCCATCATCATCATCACCAAACACGAAGTAGGCAACGGCCTTCCAGTTATCAATGAGACCACCAGTCAGCCAGCCAGCAGCGGGTTTAAAAAGATTACCTGGTGTGTGTTTTGGTTTTGTAAGCTTAGCTCTACCGGCCTGATGTTTTGATATATGGATCAAAGTGCAGTATGCTCCGCCTGGGTGTCTTTTTTTGGCACTTTTTGTTTTTGGGGATATCAAAAGCTTTGCTTGTATTTATTTTGAGTTGTTAACGAATTATGTTAATATACTACAATATACAACAATAGTATACAAAACACACATACATAGTTGGAGTTTCATAAAATTTGAATATATATATATCAAATGACAACAACATTTTTTATATTTTTTGATGTTGTAATACTTATTGTTGGCCGGGCTAAATAAAATAAAAGTAAAAACACACAATGCTGGCGATTTATGAAAGCCGTTGTGTGCCCAGATATGAATGAAATGAGTGGGATTTTTTGAGCAAAATAATGAGAGAATGGGAAATGAGGATGGGAAAATAACTCAAAACTATGAAATTGGTTGGTGGGAAGATAAAGATCAAGACTTTTAGGTCTTTACCATATAAATAGAAGACCTCTAGCTTTTTCCGTATCCGTATAAGACTTCTTAGGTTACCTCAATATCAGCAGAAAACTGATCTCCAGATCAGTAGAGAACCTCTCAAGTCAGCGGAAGGTCCACGTGGACATCTTTAGATCAGTAAAAAAAACTCTGCGGTCTTCTTTAGGTCAGTAGAAGACCTATGAGGTAATCAGTAATAGAGTCTTGGATCTATGGAAAGAAATGGAAAAATTTAATATGGTGATAGGAATATAAGTCCAAAAATATGTGAAATTGGTGATGAGCTTTGAGTGGATATAGCTTCTGCAATGAAATTCTCAAGACCTCTAGGTTTTTACCAGATTAGTGGAAGACTTCTAGCTCTTTTCTAGATCAGTAGAAGACATCTTAGCTTATCCCTAGATCAGTTGATAATTTTTGAGTTTATCTCCAGGTCAGTAGAGGACCTCTCATGTCAGAGAAATTTCAATGAGTAATTCCCCAGATCATCTCCATCTCCAAATCAGTAGAACAACTCTGCTGTCATCTTCAGGTCAGTAGAAGACCTATGAGCTAATCTCCAGATCAGTAACTCAAAAAATATGTGAAATTGAGCTCTGCGTATATAATGAAATTCTCAAGACCTCTGGGACTTTACCAAATTAGCAGGCGACTTCTAGCTCTTGTCTAGGTCAACAGAAGACATCTGAGGTTATCTCCACATCAGTAGGAAAATTTTGAGTTTATCTCCAAAGTAGAGGACCTCTCATGTGGAAAATCAGTGGAAAAACTCTGCAGTCTTCTTCAGGTCACTAGAAAAGCTCAGAAGGCACTCTATGTCAGTAGAAGAGCTTTAAATTCGTAGAAGACCTATGGGTCATTAGGAGACCTATGAGGTCACCTACAGGTCAGTGGATGATCTCTGGATTGGAAGAAGATCTTTGTTGTCATCTCCAGGTCAGTGAAACACCTCTGAGGTCTTCTCCAAGTTAATTGAGCTCATGGTCGATAAAAGAAAATGGGAGGAAGGAGACGCTGATGGGAAAAATACTCATAAAATATGTGAAATTGGTGATGTGCAGATTCAGATATAGCTTTGTCATGAGATTCTCAGTCCAAAATTAGATAGGAATTTTTGAAAGAAGTTGGTCGGTGTTTTGAATAAAAATTTCTTGATAGATTAAAATTCGAGAAAAAATGCCATTTTTTAATAATGTCGGGGAAAATCTTGCAGATTATGACAGTAGACCTAAAAAAAGACACGTTTATCAGCGTTTTGAAAGTTTACATCGCAAAAGTAACCTAAATGGTGGAGGCTAATTCCTTCCTCTTTAAGACTTTTCAGAATGAGATTCCTCGAAATGTGTATATTTGAGGTACATAGTGTCTTTAGGAATATTGCAGATAAAAATCTGAGGAATATTTTTGTCTTCGACGTTGTCTTTCTTAAATTATGTTTTTAAGGAGATTTTCGTATAAACTCACATAAATGGCAAATTTAACCCTAAAACTTGTTTTTAAAATTAACAATTTCCTGGAGTTTAGATTAGATTTAGACATTCGACATCTTCTAGGACCTATAGCAAAATTTTATGATAAATAATTTTGCAGAATATATTGACTTGCTACGATCCCGTTTAAAGGGAGTTTTTGTCCATATTTCCAAAAAGGGACCAAAAAGACCAATTTTCTGACTTGATTGAGTGTTAAGGTTTTCAATAAAATTTTTTCTTGTATTTTTATCTGAAATATTTCCGTAGACGCTATATACACAGATTCCGAGCAACCCCTTATCCGAAAATTTCCAAATGTATGGAAGAGGGGGCAACTGGCCCCCTCTATTTAGGTTGCTTTACGATGTAAATTTTCAAAACGCCAATATACATGTCTTCTTTTTTAACCAAACTTTCATAATCTGCAGGATTTTCTTCCAATTATTTTTTGTGTTGCACAGTGTTATCAGATGATTGTCGATCAAGGGCTATCAGAGCCGAGAAACCTATTAAAGAGGTAAGGTAATTTTTTTATTTTATTTATTATTTTTTTATTTAACGTTGTCCCTGTGTATCTCAACATTTCTTTGAGGGAGAGAAAAACATAAAAAATTCAATCACAACATTTTTTAACATGTTTTGTGAGAAATTTGTAAGTTTATATTTTTTTCTAGGAATTTTCTTTCCAAAAAACCACTTGACAAATTTCCATCAATCATACGCCCACCCTATGCAGTTCGCCTACAAAACTCCCAAACCTTTCAGTTTAGCTCTATTTTTGAGTGAATTTTTTAAACCACATATCTCTTTTGCTCAAAGCGCATAAAACAATAATAATAGATACAAACAACATTTAAAGAAATTTACATTTCACTCATAGCGCCACAAAAGCGGCAATCGACATCATCATCAACATTAAAGTCGAAGCACAACGACCGGAACTGCCATCCAACCAACCAGCCAGTCGACAATGTCTCTACCAGTTGTCTAAACCATCGGCCGGGCAAACGTGCATTAAACTTGAAAGCAAACGGCCACAGCTACGCGCATGCGCGTTTACGTCTTACATTATTATTTAACAGCGAGCGGGTAAACCCACATTTCTTTGTGGGCTACGACGACAACAAAAAGTAACAACTTAAAATAAAAGCAAAAGTGAAACAGACGGGAAAACAAAAGTGTAAGTGATCACGATGAAGTTGTGTTTAAAAATTAAAAAAAAAAAGATGAGGGAAATTAAAAATAAAATATTGAATTCAATGAAACAAACTAAAGCTGATTTTGTTACAGCTTCAGGCAAAATGAAAGCAACTGAATTTAAACAAAAATTAAAATTGAACAAATAATGTTAATAAAACATAATTAAGAAGTAACATGATAAAAAAAAAAACAGCCACACAAAGTAATAATAAAAGATTGATATTAACAAACAAACAAAAATTGTGTACAATAACAGACCACCATTTCGAGGGTAATGCGGTCAGTCACAAAAACACACACACGCTCATACAAAAAACCAAAAAGGTTAAAAGAAAGTTTGTGAAGACAAATCAACAACACAAATGACAAACATAAAATACAACAAAAATATATTTTTTGTGAAAAAAAATAAATGCAATTTTTAATAAAAAATATAACATTTAAAAATATGTTCAACATAAAATTTAATTAAAAAATTCGCTTTAATATTACATAAAGTTTTTAATAATTAAATAAATTAAGACAAAAAATGAAAAACAAAACAACCATTTGGTCATGACAAATTTTTTAATCAACATTTTGTGGTTTAATGCTCTTCAACTCTCTGCTGTGTCTCCAACAATGGTCACGTTTTGGGTTTTTTCTTCATCTTCATGCGGACTAAAGTGAGGTGCATTCCCATAGTTTTTTCGGGTTTTGGAAATCTAAAAAGTGTGGAAATTATCAAACTGTGTGTCATTGCCTGGACTCTAAGAGAAAGGATTTCAACTGAGATATCCTTAAAAAGGAGCAAGAGGTTTACCCAAAAAAAGTAACGAGAAACACCAGGAAAATCTACCCGAAAAACGTTTTTCCAAAATGCAAAACACGTACATTTTTATTATGTTGACATTTTCCAGTAAGCATGTTATGACATGCACAAATGACATTTCCGTTTCCTCTTTATGATGACCCCCTTGCCATACACAGTCTTTAAAATATTTCGAAAAGAGAAAAATAAGGATAACCAAAGGGGATGGATTGAATGGTAAAATTTTAAAGGAGATATTCTGACCAATATCATTACTACCAAGGATAGAAGAAGGAAGTCTCCACAATTTAGTAGAAGGACGTTTTTCACGTTAGAAAGAGACTTGTATATTCCTTTCAGGTCATTAGAAGACCTCTGAGGTTATCTCTAATTCAGCAGAAGGCTTCTCAAGTCATCTCCAGGGCAGTGGAGGATCCCTCAGGACAGAGGAAGGTCCATGAGGACTTCTCCAGATCAACGGAACATCTCAGTGGTCCTCTTCAATTCGTCAAGTTAATAGAAGACCTCGGTGATTATATTCAGGTTCGTATAGGACCTTTGAGGTTATCTCCTGATTTCCGAGGTCATTTTCAAGTTCGTAGAGGAACCCTGACATCATCATCAGGTCGGTAAAAGACCTCTGAAACATCTCTCTGGGTGAGTAGAAGATTTCTGACGTAATCTCCAGGTCAGTAGATGACCCCTAAGATCATCTTCAGGTCGTTAGAGGACTGCTGAAGTCATCTCCAAGACACTGGAACACTTTTAAGGTCTTATTCAAGTCATTGGATGACTTCGGAGGTTGTATTCTGGACCTCTGAGGGGATCTAGTGGTCCGTAGAAAAACTCTGATCTTGTGGTCCGTAGAATATCTCTGAGGTGATCTCATGGTCCGTAGAATGCCTCTGAAATCAGGTCTATGTCGGTAGATAACCTCTGAATCTGGGGATGACAGATTACTATAAGATTTTTCAGTAAAAGCCTTCCGAGGTCATCGCCAGGTCAGTACAGGATCTTTGAGTTCATCGCCTGGTTGATAAAATTTCTCCAATATCATATCGAGGTCAATAGAAGAACTCCGAGGTCATATCCAGGTCTTCGTCTTCGTCCTCTCAGATTTTTTTTCTATATTAGAATTACTTCTTCAGGTCAGTAGAATACATCTGTGGTCTTCTCCAGGTCAGTGCAAATTAGACTTTACCAGGTCACTACAAGACTTCTGAGGTCCACTCGAGTTCATTAGAAACCTCTGAAATCATCGCCAAGACCTATGAGGTCGCTCCAGGTTAGTTGAAGTATTCTGATGTCATCTACAGACTAGTAGAAGACCTCTCAGATATTTTCCATATAAATAGAAGATCAATTGCATTTTCTCCAGGTCAGTAGCAGATCCTTGGTTTTTTTTTTCGGGTCAATTTATGTCTTCAAAATGTTAGCAAAGCATTTTCGGCTTTCGCCAGATCAGTGGAAAACCTTTGCGTTATACCCCAGCTCTTAGTTTTCAGAAATTCATTCTATTTTGAAGCCTCCAAAAAATATTCCAGATATAGGTTAATTAGCGCCATCTGTACTTCACTTATAACATTTTTCTCAGTAGAGTCTTATTGCATACTTTTGGGCTTTAAAGAAGCGAAAGGCCGGCGAGCTTGCGTATACTTGATACAACTTCTGTACCCATATAATAACTTTCTTTAAATAAAATCATTTTTTATTTAATTCGCCTTGGGATTCCTTCCCCTGCAAACAACAGGCAACAATTTCCAACAAAACATCTCGTTAGATATCTTAGCCAAAATACACCATCCAAACTAAAAGAATAAACATGTAAAAAAGTACCACACCACCGAGAAATAAAGACACAACTCCCCATGGCAAAATGTTAAGCAAGGACCAACAAAACGTTGCCCAAGGATATGCGGAGCTACAAGTGATGTCAAAAGGTTTCGTAAAGAAAGCACAAAAAAGAGGATATTACACACAAACACGTAGCAGCATAACTAAAATTTTGTGACTCTGACACCTGCTGCTGTAGTTATTCCTCCTCACAACTCTCGTCTCTCCCCTGAGGTAGTCGGCAAACTTTACTCCTCCTTTCAAATTTGGGGGAGGAAAGCAATTGTAGGAAATGCATTTGAATTTTATGCTCGAAAAACATTTGAAGTTGCAACATTATTAGCCAAAGCAATGTTAGTTGGAAATGGCGAGAAAAGCCAAAGCTTGTTCCTGAACTAACTCCGATATTTATATTATGGAGGAAAACTAACTGCAACTGGTAAAATGGTAGAAAAAAAAAACACTTTTAATTTGGGTAATTCCAGTTTTGGCAAAACGTGTAAGTTTTAATTAAAGGAATAACCCAAAGATATTTACCAGCCATCGGAGCGCAACAGAATTGGAAATTTCCTTAAATCCACATAGTAAAGAGTTGAAAGTTTTGCCAGGGAATAATGGTTTGGCTTATTAAAGCAATTCACCTTAATTCACCAGTTTTGTGCAAATGAAAGGATACATATGCCTGATGCCCAAGGAGAGAGAGAGCACATGAATGGGTTTGTTCATTACTCTCCCCTTGTTTTCTTCTCGAAGTGTTGAGAATGACAATTTGCTGTTCTTTGTTTCATATTTTTGTTTTGCTTTGCTACGATTCCTTTGCTAAGATGGTAATTTATATGAATTTTCCGAATGTGACTTTGCATAATCATTTGTTATTATAAATTTCACCTAACACCATGGGAAATGCAGGATCTCCTGTATTTCATTGTAGTAAGGTGGTTTGGAGAAAATAATCTTATTTATGTGTGTGTGTGTGTGCAAAAATATACAGCCAAGTGAAAATGCATGACATAAAAAATTGCCATATCCCCCATTGGATTGCTGGCAAATGTTAAGAAGCAATTGTGAAAATCATGCAATTTATGGGCACCAGGGATAAGGCTGCAAGGATTTTAGAAGGTATATTCACCATGTTAAAGGGTTTGTAACAGAAAAAAACATTGTTGACATTACCCCATAAAGGATAGCCCAAGAATCTAGCTATTATTTGCATATCTGAAAGTTTTGAGAGTGTAGAAAATTTTGTCTGTTCCATCTTCCTCTATCTACGACAGTGAAAAAAATAATATGGACTTCCCATGAAAAGTTCCTAATTTTATTTTTGAATCACTGACTCCAAAATCAAAGCGATTTTTATGCCATTTCTTTATTTTATACCATACATTAGATTAGTACACTAGTAGAGCAAGGCCGCCATCTTCATGTCATATTTCAAACGAGAAAAATACTTCTTGGTAACACTGTTCCACCTTTGTCGAATTGATGCTAAGAACTCTAACAAAAAAAGATCTGTTTGCCTGAAGTAGGGGGGAGCCCATTATCGTAAATAGCGAGAAAAGTTATAGTCATGACAAACAGATCATAGATGGCGCTGTTGAATAACGAAGAAATATTTTGAAAAGGCCGCCATCTTCATGTCATATTTCAAACGAGAAAAATACTTCTTGGTAACACTGTTCCACCTTTGTCGAATTGATGCTAAGAACTCTAACAAAAAAAGATCTGTTTGCCTGAAGTAGGGGGGAGCCCATTATCGTAAATAGCGAGAAAAGTTATAGTCATGACAAACAGATCATAGATGGCGCTGTTGAATAACGAAGAAATATTTTGAAAATTTCCATAATTTTCTGGTTTTTGCAGTGATTTTGAAAATATCAGTACACGGATGCTCAAGAAGTGAGACAGTAATTATTCACATAAATATTTATATGCTAGGTGTTAAAACCAACATTGTATCTGCTTTAAATACATGTATGAGAGCTTTAGAAAAAAATATCCAGGCCTTAAAACCTTCCCAAAAGTCTTCCTTAATTTTGTTGTTCAACACTGACTCCGAAATCGAAGCCATTTTACTTCCATCTTCGGATTTTATGCAACATTGGGAAGTTATGTACACTAGCAGGATAAGCGCGCCATCTAGATGTCAAATTTCACATGAGAAAAATACTTCTTGGTAACACTGTTCGGCTTTTGGCGAATTGATGTTGAGAACTCTCACAAAAATAATCAGTTGAAATTGGAAGAGCATATTATCGTAAATAGTGAGAAAAGTTATTGTCATGACAAACAGATTATAGACGGCGCTGGTGAATAACGAATAAATATTATTTAAATTTCTCCATAATTTTCTTGTATCTGCTTTAAATACATACATTGGAAAAAATATCTAGGCCTTAAAACCTTCCCAAAAATCATCCTTAATATTGTTGTTGACCATTTACTCCGAAATCGAAACAATTTGACTTCCATTTTCGGATTTTATGCAACATTTGGGAAGATAGGTACACTAGCAGAGCAAGCCTGCCATCTAGATGTCAAATTTCAAATGAGACAAATACTTCTTGGTAAAACTGTTCGACTTTTGGCGAACTGATGTTAAAAACCCTCAAAAAATTATCCGTATTGCATGAAATAGGAAGAGCATATTATCGTAAATAGTGAGAAAAGCTATTGTCATGACAAGCAGATTATAGATGGCGCTGGTGAATAAGGAATTATTTTTTTTTTTTTTAATTTCCCCACAATTTTCTGGTTTTTGCAGTGATAATGAAAATATCATATGCTCAGGAAGTGAGACAGTAATTAATAACATAAAAATGTATATACTAGGTGTAAAGTCCCAGGAATATAATAGCAGAAAATCTTCAAGATTGAGTAAACTTATAGTCCTGACAAATTATTATTTTCAAGTATAGATGGGGTTGGTAGGACATAGAATACATAATATTTTGTTTTTGATCGCACTACAGATCTCATAATTGTTAATTATCATCATGACACCATTGCCCGATATAATATATTAAATATAGGATGTGTTGGACATTCCTCAGAAATGCTTGAAACTTATGTCGAACCTTCCTCCGTGCCTTTTTAATCAGTATTTGTTTTATCACGAAAAACCTTTTTATATTGCCAGTATCTTTTCTTTTTGGTGATTCTTGAAATTAGAGTGTTATCTTGATGTCATTGTTAGGACATTCAGGACCGGCATAGTTTAGAAATCAACAGTTTTCTTCTTGATATTGTTTCTATTTAGCGCCATCTACTTTTCGATATCAATATACTTTTTTTGATGCTTCATTCATTATTGAAATCGAGAACAGTATTAGGTTCTTTTCTCAGACATTTTGCATTCATTGTTTATTAATTGAAACAATGAATGATTATTTAAATGTCATATATTGCTACAATAGTTATTAAATTGGACATTGAAGTAAAGATGGCACTGGATACAAAAAGTAGCAAAAACTGCCTTCTTCAATATATATAACTGAAGAACTAATTACGATGTGAACTTCTCGTTGTCCTTTCATGCTTCACTTGCGCATTATCTTTACGAATATATATGAAAAAATTTAATTTAATTTGTACTGCTATTCTATAGCGCCATCTAGGCCAGTTTCTTCAATCATCAATAAACCCTGCAGCTACTAAACTATTAAATTGTTTAAAAATTTGAATCTATTATTTGAAATAATACAATTATTAATTAATATTGGTGCCGTTATATTTTTTACTTGGTTTATGCTCTGGAAATGAAGTATACAGGGCGCCGGATAACACAAATGTCATTTTTGAAATTACAACATTAAAGCCACAAGAAGGACCAATAATGGAGCCCCAGATGGCACTGTTCGTAAAAAACCTTTTATCCATTCCTTAAGATATCCAGCAGGTCAAATAGGTTTTTACGATTTTTAGACCTTTTTTGCGATTGGTAGTGTATCATAAGTTCGCCTAAGTCAAAAATATCCTCGTTTAACTTGTTTATATGCCAAGGCTGTTGCCTTTTTATGGAAATGTTTAACGTGATCCTTGGTACTGTGAAAATAACTGCACTTCCTCCATCCTCCTCTTCCCCAAAGCAACAAGAAGCAAAGCTAGGAACTGTGACTATTTCAACTACTTAAGGATAATAACCAAATTATGTGCTGCAGTAGCTCACATTTATGAATTGTTGTGTGCTGATGCTTGTCAGCAAATACTGATTGTCCTGAGGAGGAAAAGCCAGAAGAAGAAAAAAAGACAGCACGAAAATGAAGAAAACTTGCAACTTATTAAACGTGTGACATTTTGTGAAATGATTACCGTTGTGCCCGACAAAAGGAAAAAAACTGGATACTCGAAACGTGTTGAAGCATGAGGAACAGGATAATTCTTGGAACTTGGAAGTTGAATGAAAGCTGGGTAGCTAGAATATGGCATGGAGGTCACTGGAGTTGAAGGCATCTACCATAGATATTATTCCTAGCCACTTTAATGCAATTTTTTGCCTTCCACGAACCTGTGACATTTGATTGTCAGTCTGTGTAATATTTGTATTCTTGATTTAGATTTTTAATATAATTTTCCATTGTTTTTCCTTCCCTCTTTTTTTGTCTTGCAGCAAGTAGCTTGTTTTCCATCTCAATTGGCTTTTGCTGACTCCAGTATAACAGAATAATCATCACTGGATAGTGTACCAGCAGCAGCAGACGTCAACGCCATCATCATCATCGTCATCGTGTCTCATTGTTGTCATCAGACAAATGTCAAAATGTTTCGTTTGTTGTTACCAACAACAGCCGGCAAGCAACAACAAATTGCCATACTAATTATATCATTTTTTCTCTACGTTGATGGCATACGTAATGAGGGTAGCAATATGTTGCCGCTCCAGCAGCAGCAGCAACAACAGCAACAGCCAATTGAAAATTCCAATTATCAAAGGTAAGTATACATATATTCAACAAAAACAACAACGACAACACAAAAAACCAACTGAACTGTTATGGCTAGGAAAAACTTATGGAAAAACACAAACACTCAGACACTCGGGAGAAAAACACATTCATTCAAAATCAAAGTGGATGGAAAATTAAAGCAGCAACAACAAAGAAGAAATGCGTATGGTTTAGAACTCAAGTAGTAGTTGAGAGTTAGGCTAAAAAATGAAATGATTTGTGGGTTGGAATTAGCGAAAATTGTTCACCCTACTAGAGGAAAAAAATAAAATAACAAAACTCAGACAGTTCTGGTATTTTGGGTATAGGTTGACGACCTATGTTATGGAAGGTACGGTTCATTGAGGCTATAATGACCATGGGTTCTTCCTGACAAAAATAATAGCTTTATCTAAAACCTGTTGAAAAATAATGCCTAATACTACAAAATGCCTAACGTTGGGCGCCATCTTGAATCGGAAATCCAATAAAAAAAGTTACACAAGGATTGAACTCGATTTTTAGTTTGAGGATAAGGCGTTAGAGGGGGTCCACCTTCTCACTTGATCCAAGCTTGATACAAATTTTTCGATGTGCAAGTTTTCAACTCAATCGGGTACTTCATTCACTTTCTTTGAACTTATGGTGTATTCGCGAGTTATTACACACAACAGAAAGCCGGACAGATGAACATACCGACTCTAAATATTCTAAAATGGATTGTGTCCAATGATACAAATTCCTAGAAGCCATATCTTGGCAGTATTATATCATGTATTCCCTCTGATAGCAATGTGACCAATAATTAATTCTGCGAATTAATTCTGATTGGGCGCCTCCTTGGTAGCCAGCATGATATCTGAATTGGCGACCCATATTGTAGAAGGTACTGGTCGATGATATCACTACCCAAAAGCTGTTGACAAATAGTGGACGATAAAGCAAAATGACTTAAGTTGGGCGCCATCCTGGATCCGAATTAAAACAAAACATGTCTAAGATGGAATCCATTCCATTTTCTTTTGAAAACAATTCATACCTCTACCCAAATTCTATTAAAGTATAGTAGCTAATTCATTAAAATGGCTCAGGTTGGGCGCCATCTTAAATCCGAGCTCAAACAAAACAAATAAACAATTCTATATTTCAACTAAGATCATTAAAAATGTTGACTATTTGTGGCTAAGATACCGGATACCGCCATTGATAGAAATTCTAACATGTCGTAAAAATGAGAATGTTAGACGTTTGTGTGGAAGGTACCAGAAGGACGGGCTGGTATTATTTATCTTTGAGGTGGGACCGAATAAGAAAACCGGACAGACGGCCATCGTGACGTCGACCCCCACATATATCGATGAACCATATTTTGGCAGTATTACATCCCATACCGGATACCAAGGTGACGGATCTGGATTAACGACTTATTTTGTACAAGTCAATGAGACTTTTTTCATGGGTTTCTTTGGCCAAGATGAAACTGTTGGCTATTTTTATCTTATAAAGCGAAATCACTTACGTTGGGCGCCACCTTGAATTCGAACTCAAACAAAAGTTGTCAAACAAGGAATCCTTTCCTTTTTTAAGACAATTCATATCAGTTCCCAACATCTATTGAAATATAGTAGCTTATACATTCAATGGCTCAGATTAGGCGCCGTCTTGGGATCCGAAATCAAAACATAACATTTTACAGAAGGAATCAATCCGATTTTCTTAAGGGATTATTTAAAAAAAAAAATTGTTCCTTTGTGGATTCGGTACCAGAATTAGTATCCGATATTGTCTACCTCCGCACTTGGCCTAAAGTTGGACAAATAGTAAACTAAATTTTTGAAAATATTGCGATACTTTGAGAGTTATGTTCTTCACAAACCGGGACGGATATCATTAGGATTGGACAAAAATTCATAGGGTTTTATCATATCAAATGATTGGGCGCCACATGGGTTATCAAACACAAAAAGAGAATCTTTAGCTTTCTGGCCTGGAATAGATATTACAATTTAGATTGGAAACCACACTGATATTCGAATTCTACAAATAGAATAACTTTGATTTTGACCAGGAATAGAGACTGGGGGTATAACTGCGATATGATCCAAATTGGGCGCCACCTTGACATCAGAACTCTACAAAATAAATATACTTCATTTTGATCAGAAGTAGAAACTTATTGTATAAGTAGTGGTTTATAGAGCTAAAAGCTTCAGATTGGGCACCACCACGGTATCAGAACTCTATATAATGCTAATCTCGAATTTTTGGTCAGAACTAGCGACGGAGGGTATAACTAACTTCATATTGGTTCGATTCGATTTCGAGGTTTTGTCCAAGGTTGAAGTCTGATGATATACTAGTACTATATAGTATATTGGGAACGACAGATTGGGCGCCACCTCAAAAATGTTTTTGAAATTTCCAAAGAATGCAAGCGAGACCCTCATCTAATCCCAAATTCTATTTTTACTTCAATAAAATTATACCAACATGTTTCCAATGGTATGACAAACCAACTATGTTTCCAATCCAATGGCGGTGGTATCAAAGAAAAATATAAACGTCTGTCTAACTCATGGCACGATGAAAGTAACACTGCTGTTTAGGTTGTTTGTAAAATGTTATTAAGTCATCAAACAGACTGTGAAAAATTCACGGTAACATAAGTGCAGGCAAATTAGTAGCACACTTATACACACATACACTCACATGAATACCTTTTTATAAAACATTTAACAATAATTTGTCTCAAATTTCCTCTCTTTCTGTAATTTCAGTTCCTCACCATCCAAAACGGCCTTTAAAGCTTCACCTTTAATAGAATTTACACTGGACGATGTTACCATACCACACATGACACAGGATGGTGGTAGGCCATCATTTGAGTCTGCCAAATATCCCAACAACAATTTACCCTCAACACCCACTGCCGCCAATGAGCAGCCCAACGATAACGGAAATGATAATCGCCGCATTTCCACATCGTACACAAATGGCGAAAAGCAATTCTCATTTTCTAATGAGCAGCAGCAGCAACGGCCAACTCAATTTCAACAACAACAGCAACACCAGTTCGCCCAACATCTGACCGAAACGCCAATTTATATTTACAAGGATCCATATACAAATGAAAATTATCATTATACACCAACTGAGCCCAGTTACAACAGGGATGTGGTGTTGGCATCCTCACCAGCAACATATAATCAGCAAGCGGACAATTTTAACATTCAGAATTACAACTCGGCTCCCTCTGGCCCCCAAGATAATCAAGAATATTTGGTGCATTCAAGCATGATAGTTGGCACGCAACAGCAACAACAATCGGGTGCCTTTTCCCTGCCCCCTGCCAACAAGGATGTATATCTCAAACGTCCTGGCCAAGTATACGATGAAAGCTACATTCCACATCCCAATGCCGTCATTGAAAAGAAATCCGAGGTTGCATCGACGAAGAAAGCAAATAAAATATCTTACGATTCGCATGATTATCCGCCGCCAAGTTATCACCAGCTACAGACATCGAATTTCTTGCCCACACCCAATCCGGAAGGTCCAGCCAGGGCAACACCGCCACCGCCAGTTATTAGGGACACACCACCTCCACCTTTGAGGGCCACACCACCTCCACCTCCCGCATCATACTCCCCCTCGCCTAACTATTTTGCCCGACCAACTTCAGCACCACCAGCCTATGTTACACCCCGTCCATCCTACAGCGATGAATATAGACCTAAACCTCCCAGCTCGCCATTTGGCCAACAATATTTGCAATCATCGCAGAATGTCTTACCTAATTATGTAAACAATTTGGATAATTATTTATCGAACCAACAGCAAACACAGTATTACCGGCCCGAGCAGGCAGCTGCTCCCCCACCACCCTCATCGCAGTATCCCCAATATGAAGAAACCATACCACCTCCATACAGGCAACCACCTCAACAGCAGCAACAATATCAACCATCCTCTTACCCACCCTTTGAACAACAGCATCAACAACGTCCACAATATCCCACAACATCCCAGTATCCCAGTAATGGACCTCCCTCCCACCAATCCCAACCTCCATTCTCATCAAGACCTTCGTACAATAATTATTATGACTATCAGATTGGTGAAGTACCACCCCAGACACAAGGAGCTTTTAATTACCCCTATCCAAGACCGCCACCACCACCACAATCGAATGGCCCCTATAGACCTCCATATGTGCCACCGCCCACCACCCAACAACCAAGTGGTTTGGCCACTCTCGTCCAGTATGCACCGCAGTTCACTTCCTTACTTTTGGGCGGCGGAGGAGGTTCTTCCTCGAACACTAATAATCCATTAGGTAGCTTGTTAGGTGTACTAACGGGTGCCGGCAACAATCCGCAATCGTCTTCTTCTTCTTCACCATCATCGTCGTCATCGCTGCTCAATCGTAGACCCATCAACTCCCAGCTCATTAAGGCATTGGAGAACATTGCACGCAATGACGATTTGCAATGTGTGCCAAAGGTTTTGTGCCAAATGATTGCTTCGCAAACACAGCGTGGCCAGCTGCCCAGTTTTATAACCTCACCGGCCATAACCAAGTGAGTAGTTGTTCGGGAAGCATAAATTTCTGAGATATTTTAGTGTTAATGGCAAGCCAAGGGGGGAATGTGGTTTTGCAAGTGGATGGGAAGTTTAAAATTTGGGTCAATGTGTGGATTAGTGACAATGTCTCCAACCCTGTCGGGAAAAATGGATAAATTCGGTACCAATTTGAAGAATTTATCTTCCACCATTGAGTTTTTATCCACCACCAAGCATAATTTCTTCGCCGAAGGGGATTAACATCCTGGAAATTTTATGAAATTGGATAATAAATAATACATGGATAAGTTATCGAACGCGGATGATTTATCCAACTTGGATAATTTACCCCACATGGGTATTCCATCCGGCGTGGAAACCATGTGCGACAAATTTCCATTTTTTCAATAATTACAGGCAACATCCAGTTGATTACGAAAGTAGAGCTAAAAAAGAAAACACGTGTATTGGCGTTTTGAAAGTTTGCATCGCAAAGGGGGCAGGTCCCCACCCCTCTTCCACTCTTTTGGAAAATTTCGGACCAAGATTCCTCAAAGTCCGTGCATTTTAGGTATATAGTGTCCTCCGCAATATTTAAGATAAAAATACAAAGAATATTTTGGTAGGAAATTTTAACCCTCGAGCGAGTCAGCAAAGGGGTCTTTTTGGTCCTTTTTTTTAAATATGGTTAAAAACTCCCTTTAAACGGGATCGCAGCAAGTCAAAATATTCCACAAAATTATTTTTCATAAAATTCCACTATGGGTCCTAGAAGACATCTAGGGTCGAAATCCTACCTAAACGCCAGGAATTCATATTTATTAAAAACGCACATTTTAGGGTTAATGCCGTGCTTTGTGTGAGTTTTTGCAAAAATCTCCAACAAAGCATCATCTTAGAGGGATGACGTCAAAGACAAAAATATTCTTCATCATATTTTACTATAAGTCTCCAAAGAAATGAAATCTCCATCTCCATTGTAGGTCAAAATAGTTTTACATCAATTTTGCGAAAAAGAAATCGAAAATATTCCCTTTTTTTGTGATAAATTTTTCCCCCACCTTTTTCGATTTGATGGCCCCAAAACTTTCATAAAAGTTCATTTTACGTGGAAGGTGTCAAAAGGGGAAATATTCTACACAAAATTTAACCATAAATCTCAGAATGAAATATATATCTAGGTACAATATTTTTTATGAAAATTTGATTCGAAATGTATGTACTAAAAGTGTAAATTAAATATGTGCTGTTTTGTACCGTTAATTTATTGCGTACCCAATTCGAGTCAAAATCTCCCTTTATTCTTCATTTTTTGGGAAAAGTCTTAAAGTAAGAATTATTCCAGATCAAATTTCATTGTGAGTCTCTGAACAAAAGAAATTTGTATACTTAGTATGAACCGTGGAAAATGACATCAGTTTCTGTTAATAAAAAACCTTATTTATTTTTTAAAAATTTCGATTTTTTTTTTTCAAAATTGCTTCAATTTTTTTTTTTTTGAACACCGAACACTTTTTACCTAAAGTACATGGATCGAGAAATCTTAATCCGAAAATTCCCAAAACTACGAAAGAGGGGGGACTTAGCCTCCCCCCCCCCTATTTACGCGTTTTCCTATGAAAACTTTCAAAACGTCGATACAGGTCTTCTATCTTCTTTTTTCAGTTCTACTTTCATAATCTCTTAGATTTGCCCAGTAATTATTTTTTGTGTTGCACAGTGTAATTTATGCAAATTGGACAAATTATTACCCAACATGGATAACTTCTTAGCCAATGTAAAAAATTTATCCAACATGAATAATTTATTCGTTTTTCTCTCTCTCTCTCTCTCTCTCTCTCTCTCTCTCCTAATTTTTAGCTTCCTGGCTGCATTCCCTGCCTCATCTCCAGCCTTGATTTACGGACGTGCAGCCCTGCTGGGTATTAGTGGCGGGGACAGGAGTTGTCATCAAACCTATGTGAAATGCCCCAAAAATGAGGTAAACTCAGACTTTTTTCTACCAGCCACAAAATAGATTTTTTAAACCCCATTTTTCCTTTCTTCTCCTCCATTGCAGATCGAAATCATTAATTATTTGAATAATTATCGTGGTGGTTTCTTTAAATTCTTTAGCGAACCGGATGACCAAACGCTTAATCAACAAAACGGAAATCATGATTCATTCCAGTCTGGCGGAGCCACATCATTGTTTAGCATTCTGTCGGCATTGACAGGAACCCCAACACAGCCACAGGTTACAACACCACGGCCAAGACCCAAGCCCCAGCCAACTGCAGCATCTTCTGATATAACCGAGACCATAGGTAATTTCTTTACCAATCTATTGTCCGATTACATGGGTGGTGGGGCTGTTGTGGAGTATCAAAGGAGAAGCGCCAGAAGGAAACGAAGTGTGGCCGAGAAACGGGTACGTTTCGAGGAAGACGATGATGATGAAAAGTTCAACTTCGATGAAGACTACAATGATGAGGAGGACACCGATGATACAGAGAAGAATGTTGAATTCCAATATGAACCGGAGGAAGAGAATGGTGAGAAAAGTGGTTCCGAGTCCAGAGTGATACATCGTTTAACTTTGCCAAAAGAGAAACGCTTGAAATTTTTCCCCGACAGCGATGACAAGACAGATGGTGGTGGTAATCACTACAATGATGAGGAGGAACACCTGAGGAAAGTTATTGAAAAATTTAATGAATTTAATAAGGGAAGAAAACTAAAGTTTCCGGCTGATACTTCGGAACGGGAATATATTGATGTGGCGGCAGAGTATTTGAGAGGTGGCAAACAGCTGGATTTCAATTCAAAGGAACAAGAAGAACAACAACAAGTGAACTATGGCCATCAATATAACAACTATGAGCAGGAAAGTTATGTCAAGGATGACGATTCAAAGAAAATTAAGTTCTATGACGATCCCGAGGAGAAAATGTCCATAAGTGACCACAGCAAAGAATTAAGGGATTTACGGGTGGCTGAAAGCCATCACACTGGTAAGAAAATTAGATTCCCAGAACGAGAACCAAAAATTTTAAATAGGCCTAATTATGCGGCCTCATTTTCCTATCAGCAGCAGCAGCCCTCACCCCCGGAGTATGAAGAAACTGAAGATCATCAAAGACCCAATTACTACAAAGAATTAGAGGAGGAGCAACAAGCCAATCTGTATAACAATCAAGCTGATTATGGCGAATCCTCCAACCCCTATGACTATAATCAATATCAGGCCCCATCGAGACCTCAAAACTATTATGGCTACCATCAGGGTCTTCCGCCCAGCAGTGTTGGCATCTACAATACCCACTTGACTTCCTTGAATTCGGTCAACAATTATGTTAGCAATACGGCCACAAATCTCAACTATTTTGTAACCACCCAGTCGCCATCGAATTCAGGTGGCAGTGCCAATTACTTTTTGCCCACACCTGCTCCAGACACTGCCGATGAGGATAATAATTATGATAATAATTTGTATAACAATGACAATAATTTGGCAACAAATCAAAAGGACTACAACTCAAATTATGACAGCAACAACAACAATTATTACTACAACAAATATCACAAATACACCAACAGCAATAGCCACAAATACAACAGATATCAAACGTATACCACTACCAATTCAAATAATTTGAATTCTCAAACTTACAACAGCAATAGATATAGGCCAGCCTACAACAGGCCACAGAGTGATGTTTCCAATACCAATAACAACAGCAATAATGTTTACAATCGTTATCATTCCTCCTTGTACCAGAGGCGTACGACGACGACAACCACCACCCCCAGACCGAATGACAATAATATCTATGTCACCAATGCAAGAGGTGAAACCGAATACTATATCCGACCAGATGGCCGTAAAGTTTATTTATAAAATTTAATTAACTCCTCATTTGTATGCATTTTATGTAAATTGGTGCGGTTTATTGTGTATTTATTTAAACAAAGTAGTCTTAAATGCATTTATGTAAATAATATTCGATATAGTTTAATAATAAATTATTTATATATAAATTTGTAACGATATTAAAAAAATGTGTTATTATTGTTTAAGTGAGTGCAGTTGGCCAACTGACATCCTGAAAGTATGCTTTGAATTTCTAAGAGTTATGTGTGATAAACTAAGGTGCAGCTAAAGTATGGTCGCATGCAGTGTGGCAGATGACAATATAAACACTACGGTTTACAGGGAAGTATGAAAAGAAGAAATCAAGCATTAAAATAATATAATATATTCTCAAATATAAAAAACATAAATATTTAATCATTGGAGGTCTTGGCCTTTTTACTAAAAAGTATTACACGAACAAAAAAGAGCATTTACTTTATAAATATCTAAGCTTTACTAAACTAAGAATTGAGACTAAAAAAAATAATGGCCCCTACACAGCCAAAAACTTAGATTGAGCTCGGATGTGGGCAATACCGATCACCTCCTTCTGTTACGTCCCCAACAAAATGTCGAAATTTTCTAGAAAATAATTTGCCTCATAGAACGAGAAAGATTCATCCAATTTTCTGCAAACTATACAATTCGTAATATTTTCATCACAAGGAGTTACAATTTTGAATAATTACAAATCTCTGAAAATGTGAAATAAGCATCCGATTCTCCTCAAGTTTCATACAGCCCAATATTTTTATTAACACAAAATCTGGTGTGAAGATTGGAAATAATGGCCTACTCCAGGTGGTACCTCCCCCACAAAGGTGTCCAAGAGATCATAAAATGCAAAATAAGCAGCAGATTCTCTTCAAATTTTAGACATCCAAATATTTCTATCAACGCAAGATCAGTTTTGAAGATGGAATATATCGGACCAATGCTACTGGTACCTCCCCCACAAAGGGTCAAAGTTGTGAATAATTATAAGTCTCCAAAAATATCTACATCTCACAACTTGCGAAATAAGTCAGCGATTCCTTTCAAACTTGGTATATATAATTTTTTTTTTCAACCAGAGATCTATTGTGAGTTTGGAATTTATTGGCTCACTACTTCGTCCTCCCCCATTAAAGGTTACAATTTTGATTAACAATTATTCTCATAATACTCCAAATAAATGTCCGATTTTTCAAAATGATTCACATCTTAATATTTTTATTAGTGAAATACTCCGGTCTCGGTACCCCACGTGCATTTCAACATTTTTCAAAAATCATCATCATATAAATTAATGAAATAGTCAATATAGACAGGTCAGACCCAGATCAGGTACGAAATGGAAAATATTGGAAGACTCCTCCGGTACCTTAAGCTTTTTACCAAAAAGTCTTCAAAATCTTTCGTTTTGAAGTGTGCCGACGAGGAAATTAGGAAAAACGTTGCACAGTGAAACCATATCCAATTTTTCTGTTCAAAACTATTTAAACGTCTCCATATGTAGATTCTAGAGACCACCAGTGACCTCGATACTAAATTTTCAGCTCTATCCCTTCAACCACTGCCAAATTTAGTAACATTTGTACGCAGATCCAAAACAATCAAAATCTCTCCATCCTAGACACCAACAGTGATCCAAAATTAGCACCATTTAGTACTTTTCGTACAACTACAGTACACATTTCCAAACAAACCTCCACATCTCAATTCCAGAAACCAACAATGATGTCAATATCAAATTTGAGGATTCCAACCCTTCACCCAATACCAAATTTATTTCACTTTAGTACGTTTCGAAAAACTATGGTACGCATTTGCAAACACACCTCCACACCTTAACTTATGATATCGACCGTTATTTAAATATTAAATTTCAGAATTTTATCTCCAGCCAGAATTTTATCTATAGCACACATTTCCAAACTCACCTCCAAATCCCAACTTCAAATACCAAAAGTTATTTTAATATCTAATTTCAGGATTTTATCTTTATACCTTTAACAAAGACTAAATTTAGTACCATTTAGTACTTTCCGGTAGCGTAAAAGTAGTGCTCCTATCAAAAAATGCTATATATTTTATAATTGACCTCTAATTTCTTAATTACAGCCTGAAATTGGCTGAGAGTTAATATCTCGTCAAAACCCACTGATACATTGAACTTGTTTTATAATTTTTTGTCATTTGTTTATCGGAGCTTCTAAAATACACTTTATATTAGTGGAATAATATATGGTATACCTAAAGTCAGTCGAAAGAAGGCTTTGAGTTTAGAGAAACCCTCGAATTCGAGTGACTGCCTTTCTTCCTTTCATTTTCGATGGCCTAAGATAAACTAGATATATAAGATTTAGACCAGCAGAATATAATTTCGTCGACAGCCTAGTTTTCACGTATACCAGCGTTTTCTAGCAATTGAAAATCACCACACATTTCGTATTGTAGGATTTAAGCCATTTAGGGACCGCTTTACCTAGAACAAACAAACCCGAGAGCTATAAGTCCATCGTGCCATTTTTGAAACCCTCGAATATGAATAATTTTTTTTAATGATTTCATGAAAAAAATTAAATTACTCAAAATTCTCACAATGGTAATATTTAAGCCATTTGACAATACTGTGCTAATCAATTAGTTCATATTTCGCCTTAAAGTATGCTTTAATTTTCAATTTGCTGCGTATTACTCACCACGGTTACATTTGCTATAAAAACGATATTTTATTTGAAATTTAGACAATTTTTCTTTATTTTTTATATTATCATTTAAGCAATAATAATACAACATACATACATACTTACAAACTAAAAAACAAATATTAACAAAATAAATAATTGTTAAAAAAAAGTCATTAATATGGCTAGAAATAAAATTTGTGATGTTGTTTTTTTTTTTTGAAGTTTAAAGATTTTAACAGATGAACATTTTTTGTTGGTTGCTTTGTGGGAAACATTGTTAGAGAGGGGGGAAATGGAGGTAAAGGGCAATGAATTGCTGTAATCTATCTGTCTATATGATCTTCAGGATAGGGTTTTTTGGTGTAGAATAGGTAAATAAATGCGGAATCCTTTGCAACGAGCAGCATTTAAACCGAAAATCAACAAGTTAAGCTGTGTGCATATGTGTGTGTGTGTGCAAGCGGGTGGAATTTGTATACGCTTGCCTGCCATTGTGTTGTTGCAGTGAAAATTGCACCAGACCAAAAAGAAAAAACGACGAAGAAACAAAAAAATATAGGAAACAGGCAACAACTAAATCCCCTGATAAAAGTGCAAAATTAAATTGTGTTGGAAGCTGCTGTTGTATGGAGAGGATTTTGTGTGTGTGTGTGTGTGTGTGTGTGTGTGACATTGGAACAGAGGCGTGTCCAGGTAAGGTTTTGGATGTATCCTTGAATTTACTGTGATAGAGGCTACGCCATTGATGCCAAGGATATGTTCCCTGCAATATTACGCTGCGAGTGAGTGTTGTGTTGTAAATGATGTTCCTGGCAAATGGACATATTGGGACCCATGAAGAGTCGACAGTTTTACGCAGCAAAAATGTACTGCAGCTTCTGCGGAATTGTTGTGACAGTAATGTGCCAATACTTCCAGTGTGAGAAGTTCTTATTTTGCTTTAACAATTTACAGGGATCACTTTTTCTGGATGTTTGGAAGTTCTGCCGTGAGTTGTATATGTTGCTTGCAACATACACACACATCCACTGCATATTGTCAACAATTTGTTGAAATTTACAACCAAAGACTGCTGCAATTGCATTTTTTTGCCAAACTTTTCATTTGCACTTGGCGATTTTTTTCAATTTAATGAAAAAACCTTTGGGTCCAATCGTTTTGGGTTTTGTTTTTTTTTTTTTTTCTCTGGCATTGCTCTTTGTCCGGACCTGATGATTGCTGACAAAATGAAATCGTTTGTAACTGTATTAAGGCAGCTGAAACAAAACAAGAAACCCAGAATAAAAAAAAAACACAGTCAGGGAACAATGAAAAACTGGTGGTCATTCATTGTTGAATGGCGTAAAAAACAACTCAAGCGAAAGGAGAAATGAACGAAGGCAAAAAGAAAAACAACAATTTAATGATGTCTCAGTGGAGTGGAGTTAACAAATTTTAAATAGTAGCAATTAAACTTGTAATAAAAAAAGGAAAATGCACTTTTGTTGTTTTGTTTTAGTATCTGGGAAATAATCGTCGCTGGCAGAGAAAGGGATTTTAATTCTCCCCTATCTCTGCCTTCGCTCTTGACAAACAAATAAAGTAAAGTAATTTACTGAAAATTTAATATGATGTGTAGTTGTGGTGTCTCCTGGCCACATGTCAATAACATTTGTTTAATTTATGCAACATAATTATTTACATTCCACTTTAAATTACTGGCCATGCAACAGCCTTCCTCGTCGAGGGCCATCAAAGACCGCAATAACATGAACAAATGTAGCCAAGTCCCCCCACCAAATAACGTCCAGAAAATGTAACAACACTTGCGGTTATACTCAGCTCCACACTTTCCCCAACACACATACATACACTCACACTTACATTACAGCTCCCCCAACTTGGGGTCTTGATTTCCTTCCTTTCTCTGCAAAAGATAAAAAGTCTTTAAATTTCATGCCACTCATTGAGGCAGGAGTTCCATGTCATATTTGTAAGATTGTTTTTTTTTCCTGTTTTCATGTGCCAATTCATTGCCTCCTTCTAGCCAATGTCCTTCAGCAGCCAAGAAGAGAAAAGGGAGGGGAAACAAAACAGGATAATGGTAAAAAAGCAAATAAAAGCGTAAGATAGCCATTAAATATAAATAAAAAAGGGTAAGTTTTTTTCCAGCTCCTTCTTTCCATATTTACACAGGATGCAAGTAAGTAAAGGGATGTAGAATCAGCAGCAACAGCAGCAGAAGATGAAATAAGAAAATACTTTACTAAGAGGTAGTCCTGGGCAATCTACCTTCTCTACACTTCAGTGGCATTTCAGTCAGTTAAGTTCTTCGTTCCCCGCCTTAACGTGGCTGTGGTGGCGGCAGGGGACCAACGCCTGGACATGGCATCCTCTTGGCCAACAAACGACAGAGGGGCACATCACGCACAGCATCGCCAATGAACAACGACAACAAATACCATTGTTTCATGCCGGTTGATTGCACTTTGTAGTTACTGCCAAAGAAAGAGAGAGAGAAAACAAAAAAAACAAATGAAAATCGTATAAATGTTGTTGGTGATGTTGCTGTTGTTGCTGCAGCTGAGTTTTTGCCACCGACGAGCTTTTGTGTTGTAGCTGAAGCTGTGTGTTGTATCCGATATCCAAATGATGCCACATAAACTGCAACCGTATTAAAATAAAGCCAATGTTTTAATGCATCCACTAAAACAGAAAAAGTGTTGCATTCATCTGGAGTTCGCTGGAAATCATAATCATAGATTACAGTGGGGGCTTGATATAAGTGATGGGAGAATATTTGGATATTTCATATGGTTTAAAAAAGATTTTGGATTTTGAAAAAATTATTCATTTTTAGAAGAATTCTTTCCTTGAAGAATTATTTGGAAAACCTTTAAAGAAATCCCTTCTAAGTTCAACATTAAAAAATCAAAAAAAAATTTTTTTGTTGTGGCAAAATGGTCAGGATTAATCCCTTTATTGTTGTTTTTATAAAAACAACGTTTGGTTATTAGTGGAGAACGATGGTAATGTTTAACAGGAGGTATGACAGGGAATAATTAGATTCCGGAAAGAACCACCAAACCCCATCAGTTCCCTAAAGGGATTAAGCCTGACCATTTTGCAACAACAAAATATGGTATCCCGAACAAACAAGCCAATACTGTTCTAAAGAAAATATACTAAAAATTATAAGTCGGTTTTGGCGACAGATGTATACCCTCGCTTATTTAAGATATGTTGACATGGGCTATAATTATTCAAACTGTTGACCCACCATGAGGGAACGTACCACAAGGAGTGGGAAAATTTTGACCATTTCGATTTTGACATAAGTCTGATATAAATATCAAAAAGTGCCATATGTATAGTCCATATCTGGCACCTTGTAATATTTATATCGGACTTATGTCAGAATCGAAATGGTCCAAATTTGCCCACTCCTTCTGGTGCCACCCTACTTCCATTACGTTATATGAGGTATATTTGGAAAACCTTGAATTATTGTGAGGTACGAAATCTAGAGGACCGAAGTATTCCACTCCATCTAATACTTTGAGGAGAGGTACCAGAAAGAGTAAACCGATAAATTTCACATTCACATAAGATATCTGGCTGAGAGAAATACTTAGAAGTTTGAAAATATCGCTGACTTATCAAACTTATATCTAGCTCGAAGATGGGCAATATCGGCTCAATCCTTTTGCTACCTGACCCACAAAACTTCATCATTTTCATAGAAAATAATTTACCTTAAAGAACAAGAAAGCATCATCCAATTTTGTCTAGAACGAAAATGTACAATATCGCTCCCCTCCACCAAGTACCTCTCCTACATGGGGTCAAAATTGTCATATTTAGTATTGAAAAATGGCAACATTTGTGAGGGAGGAACCAGATGGACATGTCATCTTCACGCAAGATATTGTGTTAGTAGAAATATTGCAATGTGTGAAGTTTAGAGTAGATCGGTCACTTATTTCAAATTTTATAAACATTTCGGTTATTCAAAATTGTATCCCTTTGTGAAGGAGGTACCAGAAGGAATGGACCGATATCTACCTTCTCCAAAACAGATCTTGCATCAGTAGAAATATTATAATTTGAGAAACTTGAAGAGAATTGGAAACTTATTTCAAATTGTATGAGCGTCTTGGTTATTCACAATGTTAAACCCTTTGTGGGGGAGATTCCAGAATTAGTGGTCCGATATATTCCATATTCACACCAAATGGTGTGATAATAAAATATTGGAATGGGTGAAATTTGAAGTGACTCGGAGGCTTATTTCACATATTAGAAGAGCTACAATTATTAAAAAATGTTGACCCGTTGTAGGGGAGGTGCCATAAGTAGCGGGCCGATATATTCCATCTTCACACCAAATCTTGTTTTTGTAGAAATATTGAAATGTGTGAAATTTTAAGTGACTCGGAGGCTTATTTCACATAATAGAAGAGCTAAAATTATTAAAAAATTTTGACCCGTTGTGGGGGAGGTGGCTGAAGGAGTAGTCTGATATGTCATATCTTCGCATCACATCTTGTGTTGACAGAAATATTGGGATGTGCCGAGTTTGAAAAGAATCAGATGCTAATTTCGCATTTTATGAGCTTCATGGTTATTCAACATTTTGACCCTTTGTGGGAGAGGTACCGGAAGGAGTGGTCCGTTTTATCCATTCTTCAGAAAAAAATCATGTGTTATCATAAATATTGGGATAAGCTAAATTTAAAGATAATCGGACTCATATTTCACATATTTTAAGAGTTATGATTATTCAACATGTTGGCCCTTCGTGGGGGAGGTATTTGATGGAGTTGACCGATATTGTCCAATTTTGCTCCTGGGCAAGAAAAGGCGAAAATATTAGGATTTGCAAAATTAGGACAAAATAGGATGAGGTTTTCTTCTTGGAAAAGGTAAATTATTTTCTGTGAAAGTTTGATGTTAAGTGGGGGAGGTGCCAGAAGGAATGAACCGATATTACCCATCTTCGAATTCGATCTAAGTTTGATAATAATATTACGCAGTACCAAGTTTGATCCAAATCGGATATTGTATTCGAGAGTTCTCGTGTGCAACAGCCAGCCAGATAGACAGAAGAACGGACACACCTAGATCGGCTTCAAATGCCCTGAAATAGATTTGATCCAAAAAGACCTAGTTTCTGAAATCACTATTTCGATGAGGCATGTTTTGGACGTATCAAATGATATATACACTCTATCGTCATATGGCATAGGGTATAAAAATACGATATATAAAAAAATTTGAAATTCTATATATTTCCTCAAAATACTCATTACTTCCCCATAGAGTATTCTTAATGATTTATTTTATTCAGGTCCCCCTGTTGATACATCTCCGACAGTAATATAAAATTGTAACAAAATGATGCATTGTATTAAAAAAACAGCAACAAAAACGACAGCAACAGGAGGTGATAGTTACAGAAAACAAAACGAAAAAACTGCGAGAGAGGGGTAACAGAGGATGAAACAAGCGTAAAGTAAATATAAAAGCGGATTAAAAACAATAATATCTCATAAGTAGTAAAAAGTAGAGTGAAATACTTTTGCAGGGAAACAATAAAATAAATGTTGAGGACCCACAACAACTACAACAACAAAGAGACTTGTTGGAACCTCAGTATACAGAGAGGAGCCAATCCCCAACCCCATGGGCCTGATTGAAGAAGAAATGGACCCCTCTCACTACATTTGAAGGTACAAGGACCGTAACTATAATAATAACAAGAACAACAACAACCATACCAATAATAAGAAGAACAACAAACATAAATACAATCGTGATATTGTTTTTAATAAATCAAGTGCAAATGAAAGTTGAAAAATTATCAAGAAATATTATGGAAAAAGGAGAGGAAAAGGAGAAGAAAAAAACAGAAAATACTGGGGACATTAACAAGAAAACAAACAAACTAAAGGCTGAAGTAGGATTGGAGGTATGGGTGAATATTGTAAATAGTGGATCCTTTCTCGTAAAAAGGGGGGTTCTTGGTATCTGTAGTAGTCTATTGTCTATGGCATGACAAAGGAGTAAGCTCTCTGAACTTGGGGTAGAGTCGGATGTTTTAATAGGTTATTACGTCTTAATAAAGGCTTAATTTTTAATTCTAAAAATTATGTTTTAATTCTGAAAGGGGGGAATTGAATGTCATGAAGGTTAGGGAAGCTTGGGTTTGAAAAAGAAATATTGTTCAAGTTTATTTGTTTTAAACTGGATAAAGCTTTTTTATGTTAAAAAACATGAAGATAGTTAAGTATTATTTATAACTGAATAATAGAAGTTTTTTATTTAATCAAGAGTAATATTCCTTGGGCCACTCCAACTGCTTTGTAGAGCAGTTTTAAATGCTACCTACAATATATTTTTCTTGTCCATTTTATATAATTTATAAAAAAAAACTTAATATGACATCTCACCTATGAGAACTTAAAGTTTCAAAATTATTATACCCTCAGCCATATGGCTGGAGATACGTCCAAAACGTGCCTCATCTAAAAAACGATTTTAGACATTAGGTATCTTTCTACCAAATCCGTTTCAGGACATTTGGAGCCGATCCACGGGCGGGCGTTCATCCGTCTATCTGGCTGGTGCGGTCGATAACTCTCTAAGGGAGTGTCCAAATGGGTCCAAATTTGGTGTATCGTAATATTATTATCAAACTTACATGGATTTTGGAGTTGGGCAATATCGGTTCACTTCTTCTGCTACCTGCACCACAAAAATTTAACATTTTCGTAGAAAATAACTTACCTTATAGAACAAGAAAGGATCATCAAATTTTGTCCTAATTTTGCAAATCCTAATATTTTTGTATGTTCTTGGCTAGAAGCGAAAATGGAAAATATCGGCCCACCCCCCACGAAGGGCCAACTTTTGGAATTATCATAACTTTTAGAAATTGAGAAAAAAAAAATCCGATTGCCTTCAAATTTAGTTTATCCCAATATTTTTGATAACACATGATTTTTTATGAAGAAGGGACAAAACGGACCACTCCTTCTGGTACCTCCTTAACAGAAGGTCAACGCTTTCACAGAAAATAATTAGCCTCATAGGACAAGAATTGATCATAAAATTATGTGCATACATCCTAATCCTAGCATTTTTATCACTGCGGGGTGAGGTGTGAAAATGAACAATATCGGCCAACTACATGAAATATTTTTCCCACAACGGTCACAATTTTGATAGTTATAACTCTCATAAACTGTGGAACAAATGTTCTTCAAATTTAGCACATGTTAACATTTCTAACAACTCTAGATCTAGCATAAAGATGGGATAGATCAGACCACTCCTTCTGGTACTTTCCTTAAAAAACCAAACGAGTATCCGATTCCTTTCAAACTCGGCATATCGTAATACTTCTATCAACGCAAGATCTGGTGTAAAGATGGAATGTATCGACTACTCCTTCTGGTACCTTCCCCACGCCGAGTCAAATTTTTGAATAATGATAGAGTTCAAAAAATGCAATACAAATATTCAATTCTCTTTAAATTGCTTATGTCCTAATATTTTTATTAACACAATTCTGGTGTGAAGAAGGGATATATTGACCTAAGCTTTCTGGTACCTCCCCCACGAAGGAGTCAAAAAGAGTATCAGATATCTTTAAAACGCGGGAAATTTCAATATTTGCATCAACACAATATCTGATTTGAAGATGGAATATATCGGCCCACTCCTTCTGGTACCTCCCACATAAAGGGGTCAAAATTTTAAACAATTATACCTCTCAAAAAATGCGAAATACGCATCCGATCCTCTTAAAATTTCATCTATCTCAATATTTTTATTGACACAAGAACAGGCGTGAAGATGGGGTATATCGGCCCACTTCTTCAGAACCATAAAGGGGTCAAAATTTTGAATAATTATACCTCTAAGAAAATGCGAAATAAGTTCCGCAGGTCAAACAAGCTTTCAAATTCTTAATGGATTTTTAACATCAGTATTTTTCCAAATTTTGGTATAGGACCCATAGAAGGCCATCCATTTATTTCATGATAGAGGGCATAATAAGTTCCATCTTACGTTTAAGAGAAAACAATACTATTTTATGAAAACCCGGTTCCCTGTAAACCGATCTGGTTTATGGAAACCGAAGAAAACTTGAATTGTTTATTGTTTCAAATTTTTTAAATAAACAAAAAATATTTCCTTTACACACCTGCATCGGTTTGAATATCTGGCTGTGTGTGAGAAAGATGTCTTCGAAGTGTAAAAAATTACATTATCAACACATTGTTAAAATAAGCTCTCCTAATGAATAGCAAAACAAATAAGTAAACAACAACAGCAACAATAACAACACCACTCGAACAAAAGTTTCTAATAATGTGAACATAACGACGACTGTCACAAAATTCATAACAAAAATTAAAAAAAGAAAGAGAATTAGGAGGGTCTACAGGAAGGCAGAGGGGAGAGTTTATTAAAGTACTGACGAAGGTGATGCTGATGCTGACGACATTTGCATACATCTAGTAATTTTTACCTTTACTATGAAATGCTATTTCATAAGCCCCCTCTCTTGCCCCCCTTATTCAGGGTCTCAACTTTGGCTCGAATTGTTTGGGCAAAACTTTTGCCTTCTCTCCATTCATCCATTCGTTTGCTCATTCACTTATGACAATGGAGTTCACCAAAGTTTACATATGTCAAGTGCAGCATACACACATAGCCTAGACTATTGCATAGGAAAATATTTAAAATTGTGGAATTTTATCAGGGGAGTGCAAGGGGTTTTCAATGTATAATAATAATTCCAAAAATAAAACAAAAAATTGAAATATACAAAAAATAATTCCACAAAAGGGTCACTTGGTTGGTCCATTTCGTCTTTTGTAATGACAAATGTCCAGAAAATATGAAACTTGTGGTCGTGTCGGTCAGCAACAACAATAAAGTAATTATTTTTGTATTTCATTGAGGGCATGGGAAATTTTTCGAAAATTTAATCATAAACAAATATTATTAAAAATCACAATAAGAAGAAAGGAGTGAAAGAATTATTCAATAAAACTTTTTAATAGAATTCATTGTAAAGTACAAGGGTATTGTAATGGAATTGGGGACTTTGTTGGAAAATAGTTACAAATTTATATGCTAATATTTTATAAAGGTGACAATATTTAATTTATAGTTAAATTCATATGGCGTCCAAAAATATGAAAAATTGGCTATGGTTTTCCGAATTGTTTCAAAAAAAAAAAGATATTATTGGAATGCAACTATAAACCTATATTACCTCTCAAATATCCCGATTATTTTAAAAGATTCAGTTTCGAGAAATCTATCGATTTTAGGAGCAATATTATTTTAATAAAATTTTTTTCCCATTATATTCCAATAATTGGTTTGAAAAAGTGTCCTTCACACATACATTCGAACCCTAATATTGATAAAAAAATGTTTATTCAAATTGCTTGTTATTAATAAAAACAAGTTAAAAAGTATCAGTCGGTTTTGCCGCCAGATGTATATCCTCAGCCAATGTTCGATTGGTGTGATTTCTGTTATGGTTTTTGAAATTGTTGACCCTGTATGTAGTAGGTTCCGAAGGAATGGGCCAATATTATCCATGTTGTATAGGTCCTAAATAAACATGATATAAATATTACGAAGCGCCAGGTTTGGACTATGTTGGTTACTTCCTACACTTTATATGAAATATGTGAACGTTTTGCCTTTTAAAATCTCCAACCCTTTATAGGGAGAGGTAGCAGAATAAATGGTCTTGGTCCAGAATAAATGATCTATTTATAACATTTCTTGTGATCATAGAAATATTGAAATGTACCAAGTCTGAAGGAAGTCGGATATTAATTTCCCTTTCAAAATGTTGACCCTTTGTGGTGAAGGAGTGAGCTGATATATCCCATCTTCACACCAGATCTTGGGTTAAGGAAAATATTGTGATGTGTGAAATTTGAAGTCAATCGGACTCTTATATCAAATGTTAGAAGATATAGAATTATTGAAAATTTTGACCCTTTATGGGGGAGGTACTTGATGGAGTGGATCGATATTGTCCACTACAGAGTAAGCACTGATGGAAATATTAGGATTTGCAAAGTTGGAGCAAAATCGGAGCATTTTTTTTTTTTTTTGGAAATTTTGACATTTTTTGTGAAAGAAGGAGTGAACCGATATTGCCCATCTCCGAACTTGGTAATAATATTACGATATACGAAGTTTGGATTAAATAGGATAGTCTCTTCGAGAGTTATCATGCGCACCTGCCAGCCAACCAGACGGACGAACGGACATCACTAGATCGACTCTAAATGTCCTGAAACGGATTTGGTCCAAAGAGACCTGAGGGCTAAAACTCTTATTTCGATGAGACACGTTTTGGCCGTATCAAATGTTATATACCCTCTCTAGCCATATGGCCGAGGGTATAAACAGAACTTAAAATTTAGACCATTTTAAACAACAAATAGGATACACAAGGTATCAGCAAAATACCTATAAGTGTTGCCATGTTTGCAAATTATTTCTCCTCGTTTATTAATGATTAAACATATAATCTTTTGAGAAAAATGCTTCCAAGGGAATTGAATTTCCCCCGGATATTCATGATTGTTTTGAAATTCACATTCACATCTTTCCATTGATATTTTTTTTTTTTTTTTTTTTTTTGAAACTCGTTGAAAAAATCTCTCAACTTCTTTGAAATTTCATGGAAAATATTCTTTAGCAGCTCCTCTTCTTATTGTTGTTATTTCTTTGCCTTCTGTATCTAAAATTCCATTACAATTCCTTTGTTTTCCTATTCATAGCAAAGATCTATCCCACCAAGTATTAGCTTGAGTAAGGTCAGTGCCATGGCATAAACATTACACAGGAATTTATAGCTGCTTCTCTTTTTTTTTGTAAAAACTCAACAGCAGCAACAATAACTTTTTTATTGATTTCCAACGCTTTAATTTATGTATATTGTCATTTCGCGAATATAAAATTATGAAATATAAAAATAACGGTCTTTTGTTGTTGCTGTTTTTTCGATAAAATTAAATGTTCTCTGACAAAGTGGGAGAGAAAAAAAAGAAAAGAAAAAGTTTACTTTGTTTTGCTGCGTAAATTAACAATAAACGTTAATCATGAACAAGGAAAAGTCTCATTGATATAGGGATTCAATTTTCTTGCTAAAGAAAATGTTGGGAAAGCTGTGAAGAAAATTGGCGAAAAAGGGATTGCCAACATTCAAGCAAAAAAAAAAAAAAAAAAACAAGTAAAAAAGCTATAAGTTCGGCCTGGCCGAACTTTGAATCCCCTCCACCATTTGGAACGATTTTGGCAATTTTGAAAAACAATAAAATCCGTTAAAAATTCTGTTAAAATCTTAAAAATACCAAATGTAGCTGCTGCATTAGGGTCTTTACGACGACATGAACCTGTATAGGTCACTTTTGTCATAAGCCATTACAATATTCAAATGCGAAATTTAAAAATAATTGGTGAATAATGTAGCTAAAATCATCAAAATACCGAATATCGGAGGTACCGTTATATGGGGGCTATACGAAGACGTGGACCTGCACAGACAACTTTCTGTCATAGGATGTAGTATCCATTACGAACTTCAAATACCCAATTTTAAAACAATTCCGGTAAATAATGTAGCTAAAATCAACAAAGTACCGAATATCAGGAGGTACAGTTATATGGGGGTCTTACTAAGACGTGGACCTGCACAGATAATTTTCTGTCTTAGGCTGTAGCATCCATTTCGAATTTCAAATGCAAATTTGAAACAATTCCGATAAAAAATGTCGCTGAAATCATCAAAATACCGAAATTCAGGAGGTACCGTTATATGGGGGCTATACCAAAAAGTGGACCTATATGGCCTATTTTCAATACCAAAAGTCTTGCAGAAATAATATACATTTGAGTAAAATTTTATCAATCTACTTCATTTCGTTCGGAAGTTAGAGTGATTGCCACAGACGGATAGACGGACAGAAGGACGGACATTTCTAAATCGACATAGAATTTTATGCTGATCAAGAATATATTTACTTTGTGGGGTCTAAAATGTTTATTTCGAGGTATTACAAACGGAGTAACAAACTTAATATACCCTCCATACTATGGTGGGGGTTATAAAAAAACTAAGAGGAAGCTGTTTTATAATCAACAAGAAATTGTCCTTTTTTTCTAAGTTTTCAAATCGCAATCTGGCAACCTTTCACCCTTAAATACATCTCCTGTTTGAATTAATTTTATTTTGTAAAGAGAAACGGTGCTTCAAATCCTCCTCAAAAAACACACTCCTTGTTGACAACTCATTTTGAAGAATACAACTTCAATGATAAAGTTTCCTCCAATGATTTTTTTCTTCACAACAACAACAGCAATCGTTTACTTAACTTCAAGACAAGTGAAAAAAGACATTAAATTATGCACAAATGAGTTGGCATTTTTCAAATAAAAATTGATTGGAAAACATTTCGACGATGTAACTGCAGCTACATCGTGTGCTGGCTACGGTGGAGTCATTTAGCCAACAGCAAAGCAATTGCAATGACAACAACAACATCCTAGGAATCCAATAACAAATGAATGCATTTGACAATGACATCTTTAGCTACAATAAATTCACAAAAACTCCAAGTAATCAATGTTAAGATGACGTTGCTCCGCAAGGCAACGTCAATACCCCAGAAACGAAAGTACACCATAAAATCGACTCATTACACATGTAAACGCTGTCTCATCATTAGGTTGCAGCAGATCAGCCAAACCACCCGTAACAACATTTGCTGTTTTGCTCATTGACATTTTGGATACCACTTCAAACGTCAGTGGACCAGAAACTCAGTCATGCCATTTGGGAGGAAGAGAAAAAGAAAGAGAGAGAGGGAGACATACCTGAAGACTTCCGACCAGTTGGGATGTGTTTGGCTGGCACGTCCTGGACGTGAGGCATGCAGACGACAAGGTTCTTCCAAAATGCAGGCACGTTGACCAAACTCCCTTTGGATTTCCTTTTGGGCATATTCTGCATCGTAAGCCAAATGGGCGGTGTCACGTTTGCTGCGGGCCCGGTAAGTATCTGGAAAAATAAACAAATAAAAAATTAACAATTTGTGATTAGCATTATTAGTTTTATTAAGTCCGGCGTAAAATTTGTTTGGTATTACAAAAATATCTCACGCTTCATTGTGTCATCGGACGTATCATACCCTAAAATATGCTTCCAGCCATAAACCATACCATTTTTTGTGGTTTGTTTATTTTCTTCATATCGCTTTTTTTTTGGTATTTCCCCAATACCATCTCTTGTTGGATTTGTATTTCATATGGCCTTGACCCATTTTCTTTATATCTTTGGACAGGTTTCTTTAGCAAGCCCCCGAATGGTTGGTATATTGGTTCGATAACACATACACACATACGTGCGTTTGTTAACATGGATGGTCGCATGGATGGCTAAATGAATGAATGATAGCTTCAAATCAAACACAAACCACGTTTTTTCTTCTTCGTACACCAACAATGGGGAGCTACTGGATTCCAGTACTTATATGCATATGAGCCACATGTCATGTACGTGCCTTGACTCAAGTTTAAGAAAGACCTTTTGTCATCCGCGCCACCACAACCACTAACAGCCATATGGCCAAGAGAGCGAAAAACAGAAGCGATCACAACGGCAGTTAACCCAGTCAGCCAATTCACCTGTCAGTTGCTGAACTAAATTCATGGTAAATTCAATGAAAAAGGGCTTTTAATTTGATTTACAAGCGGTTTTTTTTAGGTTTTGCTGAGGGCATATCGAAGTACTGTTTAATTGGGTTAGCGTTACAAATGTCAAGTACTGGGGAATTCCCAATATGGAAGGGTTAAGTTTTCCTTTTTTGGATGAATAAAATATGTGTTTTGAGGGCAATTGTAAATATGGTGGGAAAGGTTGTAATTTAATAAAATAACGTTTTTTTGCAACGTTTGGGAACTCATGAGCGAGGGGAGTGTTAAGGGGTTATTTATTTATTTTTTTTAATCAAAAAATAATAATATAAAAAATCTTGTTTTAAAATAGTCATAGGAAGAGAGAGTTCATTGTTCAATCCAGTTAAAGACAGTTAAACAAAAAAAACATGAATTTATCCCCTGTGAAAGTAAGAGAGCCATTTGAGCCAAATAACCTATCTCAAAATAAATAAATTTGGTAAATATGGCAGTTTTGTAGAAACCCCGATTTCGCACGACCTAAATTCACATGTAGCTTTTCTGCCATTAAAAAAGACTAAAGGGAGCAATGCTACAGTTTTAATAGTTTGAGTCTGTATTTATTATTACTGTCAACACATAGGGCACGAATTATTATTATACCCTCCAACTTGGAAAGGAGGGTATATTAACTTTGTCATACCGTTTGTAACATCCCTAAATATTTTTCGTAGACCCCATAATGTATGTATATTCATAATCAGCATAAAATTCTAAGACGATGTCCGTCTGTCTGTTGAAATCACAATACAGCCCACATTATTTGACGTAGAGCGTCAATAATAGCAGAATAATTTGTATTGTGTCTAGGATGGTTGGTATTGAAAATGAGACACATCGGTCCACGTTTTGGTATAGTCTCCATATAACGGTATCTTCCGATATCCGGTATTTTGATGATTTTTGCCACATTTTCCCACGAATATTTCTGAAAATTGGTACTTGTAGGTCATAATGGGTCCCAGTTCGTGCGCCGAAACATTGTATGTATAGGTCCACGCTTTGATATAGCCCCCATATAAATGTATCTTCCGATATTCGGAATTTTGATGATTTTTGTCACATTTTATCACGGATTTGTCTAAAAATTGGAATTTGTTGGTCATAATGAGTTCTAGCTCCGTTGGCGAAATATTGTATGTATAGGTCCGCGTTTTTGTATAGCCCTATTTAGCGGTACCTCCCAATATTCGGTATTTTGATGATTTTTGCCACATTTTCCCACGAATATATCTAAAAATTGGTATTTGTGGGTTATAATTGGTTCTAGTGTTTCCATTACCCTAAGGTGGAGGGTATTAAAAGTTCAGCTCGGCCGAACTCAATGCTTTTTATACCCTACACCACATAGTGGTAAGGGTATTATGTCTTTATGCATTTGTTTGTAACATGGAGAAGGAAGCGAGATAGACCCATAGTTACTTTTGAGGATCTCCATAGAATCACTTTCTGAGTTGATTTATGCATGTCAGTACGTCTGTCCGTCCGTCCGCCAAGTATTCTTGTGAAAAAAATGCAGGTCGCATTTATTATCCGATTGAGATGAAATTTTCCAAACAACATTTGTTTGGACCAAGGACGAGCCCTATTGAAATTGGAGATAATCGGTAAAAATTTAGATATAGCTCCCATATATACCTTCGTCCGATTTGCCTTTTATTGCATCAAACGTTTAATATTAGCCCGAAATGCATGGAATTTTGCACATACAACCAAATTAGGCCTCAAAATAAGTATGCCAAATTTGATTCGAAATCGGTTCAGATATAGCTATAGCTCCCATATATATTGTTCACCCGATTTGTTATTTTTGTCCACCGCCGCCGTAATATGCACTATGCAACAACAATATTTGGGGAAATATATCAAATACAGCTCAGAAATACATTTGCTAAATTTTATCGAGATCGGTTCAGATTTGGATATAGCTCCCATATATAACTTCGTCCGATTTACCTTTTATTGTGCACCAAACGTCTAATATTGGCCCAAATGGGATGGAATTTGGCACTTACGATCGAATTGAGTCTAGAAGCTAGTATATCAAATTTGGTGAAGATCGGTTCAGATATAGCTATAGCTTCCATATATATTATTCATCCGATTTGTTATATTTGTTACCCACAACCTTAATATGCACTCCGTAACAAAGATATTCAGGGAAATATATCAAATACAGCTCAGAAATATCTTTGCCAAATTTTATCGAGATCGGTTCAGATTTGGATATAGCTCACATATATATCTTTATCCGATTTCAAATTAATTGTGCACCAAAAGGGGCAATACAATTCCGAATTTAAAAGATACAAATGCTTCGGCATATTTAGTCCTTTGAACTTTAAATTATAATTATAATCCTAGCTTGTATCATTGAATTCTCCCATAAAAACTTTTAATTGTTATGCCGAGCTCTACTAAATTAGCAAAGTGGTGTAGGGTATCATAAAGTCGGTCCCGTCCGGCTTTAGGACTTTCTTTACTGGTTTTACTTGTTTACAGTTGAATTGAGGATTATCTGAATAAATATTCTTGAAAACCTTTAGGATGAAAAGTGGTTCTTCCTTCTCCTGATGATATATAAATTTTCCGAATTGGTTTGAGCCGTAGCCAATTTAGAGTAGCTTCATTGGCTGATATATATTTGTTTTGTAGTGCCGTCTACTTTTGAGATTATATCTGATTCGTAAACTAGTTTTAGGGGCAAAATACCTCTATACAGAGTTTTTCTAAGTCTAAATAGTTTTCCTTTAAAGAAAAAGCCAACTGACTAATAATTAACGATTTAAGAATGTGATAAATTAGATTATCATCATCCAGTAGATGGTACTGCTGAACATCCAAATGATGCTCTTCTTTACTGTTCTATTGTGGATGATCTGAATAAATATTCTTGAAAACCTTTAGGAAGAAAAGTTGATCTTCCTTCTCCTTGGGTGATATATAATCTACCCAAATTGGTTTATGTTATTTATCTCCAGCATCTGATTGAGTGATATATTGATTTGGGATGCCATCTAGTCTTGAGATTATTACTGAATAGTAATCGAATTTCAGGAATTCTCTTAGACATTTTTTCTTAGTTTAAATAGTTTTCCTTTTAAAGAAAAAGCCAAATGACTAATAATTAATGATTTGAGAATGTGATAAATTAGATTATCATCATCCAGTAGATGGCACTGCTGAACATCCAAATGATGCTCTTCTTTACAGTTCAATTGTGGATGATCTGAATAAATATTCTTGAAAACCTTTAGGAAGAGAAAATTTGTTTTTTCTTCTCCTTGGGTGATATAGAATCTTTTCGAATCGGTTTGAGTCAAGGGATAAATTTGGGAATGCCAGCTATTTTTGAAATTATTATTGAATCGTAATCGAATTTAAGGTGTTCTCTTAGATATTTTTTTTCTAAATTTAAATAGATTTCCTATTAAGAAGAAGCCAAACGACTAAAAATTAGAGAATGTGATCAATTAGATTATCATCATCCAGTAGATGGCACTGTTGAACACCCAACTGGCGTTCTTCTTTATAGTTGATTTGGGGATGATATAAATGAACTTGATAGCGAATCTTACGGGCGAAATTATTTTTTTTTTTCTCCTTATGTTTTTAATGTGTATTGGTTTGAGCAGTTACTTATTTATAGTTGATGTCTGTAGCATTAAAAGAGCCATCTAGTTTTCAGATTATAAATATAAACGAATTTTAAAGGTAAAATAGTTCTCAAAGAAAGAATATCTCAAATTTAATGGATTTTCTATTAGGAATAAGCCAACTCACTAATAATTCGCGATTTGACAATGTAATAATGTAAATTGCCAGCATCTATTAGATGACGCTTCTTATCACCCACATGATGTCCTTCTCTACATTTGATTTGAAGATGATCCAAATAAAACCGCTAGAAAATTGTCTTCTTTTTCTTGAATGTTAAATACTTATCCGTATTTTCTCGTTCCAAACAAATTCAGAGTTGGTTTTTCTTTAGCATAAATGGCTGATATATTTATGTTGGAGTGCCATCTACTTTTGAGATTGTTTCTAAATCGTAATCTAGTTTTAGGCGCAAAAATTATGCTCTAAGTTAAAACAGTTTTGCTGTGAATAATAACTCAACCGACAAGTAATTAATGATTTAATAATGTAATAAATATAATTGTCATTATCCATTAGATGGCGCTTTTTATCACCCAAATTACGCCTTGCCTTGCCACTTGATATAATAATGATCTAAATACATTATTCTTGATACTTTAAAGTAAGAATGGGGCTTTTTTCCCCTCCATGAATTTTACAATTTTACCTGCATTGATTTGATTCTTTACTACCCTCGAGTTAATTTTATCAACCGGTAGATGGCGTTTTTGTAAATCATGAAATGTTGTATTAAAATTCAAATTCAAATTCTGCTAGTAAAAGGAGGTCAGTAAAATGACTATGTCTAATGTATAATTTTTACGCAATTAAATATTTCAAAATGTTTATATATTTAATCGCACGTTTTTCGTTTTTAGAAAAGGTTCTTCTCCACCTATGGTCTTAATGTAGCACAACACTTGAATGGCTATGACCTCTCAAGTCACACTCACAACATTTTTTATTTTATTTATTTAGAGTCAATTCCTTCCAGAAACAACAAAAAACGGCCAATGGCCTCCCAAACAACTTTGTTTTCAATCCAATTCACACGAATTGTATTTAATATTGCGCAAACATTCCAATCATTGATTAAAATGTAAATTAATTTAATATATTTTTTATTCTTATATATTCCACTTCTCTTCGTAGAAGCAATTCTATTGTTTTGGTCAAGGAACCTTTGCTTGTCGGTCTGTCTGGGCGATTACAAAATTACAAAAAATTTCCGCTTCGAATTTTGAACTTTCACTTTGATTCTTTTCCTAATTAGCATTGCCATAAAATAAATTGTTATTTTGTTTGTTTTAAATTTAAAAATAATTTTTTTTTTAAACAATTCTAGGGGTCAAAGAATTTATGTAGTCTCGGGACAATATTTCCGTAACATTAATAATTTTTATTGTTTTTTAAGGCTTTTTGAGTTTACTTTTTTCATCCCAATTTCCTTGACTTACTTGGATTCAAAGAGTACGCCAACTTCTTGGCAAACTGCGAGAGGCGTACGGATGCCACAATAACCGGAAAACCAATCAGCTGTACGGGTATTTCAAACAAAGGCTCATTACTTTGGGCCATTACACCATTTTCCAGTAATCCCTCCAGCAGAACAAACAACACATAGAGGGTGGGTATGAAGGTTAAATTTAAAACAAATTTCAATTTCATTTTTGCTAAAAGTCTTTTTAAATTCTTTTTTTAAGTTTCAAATAAAATCCTTTGCAAAATTCCGACAACTATTTTTTTGTTTGATTTAGATTTTCGCTCAAGGGACCACCGCTTTTAAGCAACGTATTAAAGCAACTGATTACAAGCTTCGCTTGAAAACACCAACAAACTTGGCCTAAAAGTTTTACAGCCAAGACATACCAAAAACATAAAAACAACAACAACAACATCACTGCCAACATAAAAAAGAGCCAAGCCAAAAATTTACCAACAAAAGACAAGCTGCGCCAGACCGACAACTAAATAAGAGAGGATGATGACAAACGGCATGACGTTTTGTGAACAAGGCGTTGTTGTTGTTGCATTGGATGGTTGAGTGGCTGGCTGGGTGGCTGACTAAAAACCTTAAAGGCCGCTCAAAAACCATAAACAAATATTGTCAGGCCAAAAACAACAACCACACCAAAAAAAAAAAAAATAATTCGAAAATATTTGTATAGCAAAAAAATCACTAAGCACCAAAAATAATATTAAACAAAATTACTGATGGCCAGCTAAATGTATTTATTGGCAATGATTACTTAACTCTCTTTTCGCCAAATATTGGCCAAGTTTGGTTGGTGTTGCTGCCGCTGCCGGCTTAACTGTTTGCTTGCATTCATACCATATGGAGGTTGTTTCCATACACCCAACTATCTGCAGGCCTCCATGAGGAAGGCAAAAGACGCCAGATTGAAAGTCATGCAATTTAAAATGGTTTTAAGGCGAAAAACCCAGAGCGAATTCAAGCAACATTTACCTATTCTCAATGCTCTACAAAGGGTAACTTCGTTCAAAAGTTTTTCTTTAAATCTCAGAATAATCATTTTTTAGCGTCGTCGAGGCGCAATTACCAGATGTACATGCGGTTTTGCATGGAAAATACATATAACCCAAATTTGCCTTTTTTTCTCCCATTTGATTACTCACCCCATCTCTTCCTAAGTGTTTTTCAATCAAACAGGTGAAAGTACGTTTTTTGTTTTGCTCTGCTCTGCTCAATGTAACGGACCTACCCCACATCATCACAAAAAACTAAACCAACTCAAACCCACAAATGGTGGCTCCAAACCAAATGTTGTCTGACCACATTGGAATTCATGTGGCGTACAGCGGCATGGCGGCTAGCAATTTGCTATTGTCGGCAGCGGCAAGCTCGCTCGGTACGTCGATAGGTAGTTATTTGACTGCATTATTATGAAATTTATTTTGGGTTTTTGCATTAGCGTTACAAAACTATGGTCACTTAAGGTTATGTTGCCTTATTTAGATCAAAAAAAAAACCAAAGGTAAACAGTTATTGATATGCAGCGGGGGAAGGAACCCCAATGTTAAAATATAAAGAATGCTAAATTTATAAAAAAAATTTACAAGACCGATTCCCTATTTAAGTTACTTTTATATACCCAGAACCATAGTTTCAAAATAGTCCCAGAACCCATTTTCTATCGAAACCCGTAACAAAAAATATACTTATAAAAAACTAAACAAAGCTGCTTTTTTAAATATCCAGAGAAAATACAAAATCCTTCTATAATGAGAGACCCTCTTTAAAGGATTCCAAGAAATTACTTCTCAAAAGACTCAAGGAACCTTCTACAAAAGATAGAAAGACGTAAGTTCACTGAAGAACCTCCTACAGGCCAAGAGACCTACTTTAAGGTAGAACTAGAGACCTCCTCTTAAGGAAGACCCTGAGGACTCTTTTACAAAAGATTGACATGTCGGAACTCGTTTTATAGAAGTCCCAGAGCTCTTCTACAAAAGATTCCCAGGACTAATTTTAAGAAGTTTCAGTAGACTCTTCTATAAAAGATTCCAAACCCATACTTGAAAGAAGATCCTCACTACATTTTGAAAAAATCCAAGTTCTTCTTTAATTGTATGCCCAAAAGTCTTCTTTTGTGGAAGACCCAGAAGAATTTTTCACAGCTGATTGAAAAAAATCCAAAGCCTTATTTTTGAAAAGACTAGCGGACTCTTCTTCTGAAGATAGGTATGCATTCTTATCCAAAGGACCCTCTCTACCCTTTTATAAAATATCACAGGAGCTCATTTTATAGATGGCCCAAAATTCTTCCTTGTGTTACAGCTGATACATTTAATAGAAGATATCGGTATACGGTCTCGACGTCCTACTTTAGAAAATCCAGAAGTATTCTTCCAAACGAGACCAAGAGAACTTTATAGAATATTCCCAGAGCGTTTTTCCTAGAAGGGAACGGAAATATCCCATAGAAGAGAAGAACAATTTAGTTCCAATAAAGGTCCTGAAAAATATATTTCCATTCAAATCAAGACCGAAGTACCTCCCTAATGGAAGAAAAGGCGTACAGGTGTTATTCTATAAAAAAATCGGAGTTTTGCTCTCGTATAGAAGAAGGTCTGAAATTAGGTCTGCCTCTTTTCTAAAAGAGCCTTTGAGGTATTCTTCCAAGAAAACCAGAATTTATCTTCAACACGTTTTCTTAAATGATAGCAGATCGGCACACTTCTCGCACAAAGACTTAGAGGTCTCCACTATGGAAAACGTGGACGTCTTCTCTATGGAAGTCCTAAACGTACCCAAGTATTCTCTTTGTATTGAAAGCTTCGAGGATTTTACTTTAAAAAACCTAGGAGTCTTTTAAATGAAGCCCTAAAGATTTCTTCTATGGAAAACCTGAAAATTGTTTTTAAGGAATTTACAGAGATCTTCTTTACAGAAAACTACAACTACTAGAGACCTAAAGATTTTCTCTGCTGAATTTTTTATTGAAAGCTTCGAGAAATTGACCTAGAGCGGTTTTTGCAGAATACCTGAGGTCCTCTCTATGCAATATTAGGTAAGAGATTTTCCCTATTGTAAGCTTTGAGGCATGCAGGCATGCCTGGTTGTCTTTCCTATTTAATCTCTATCACTATGGATCTTCTAGTGATTTTCTCTATGAGAAACATATTTGTTTTTACGCCGAGGCGCATGAAAGACTTAAAGGTCTTCTCTGCAGAAGACATAGAAGTATTTTCTATGAAAGACTTTGTAGTCCTCCGTAGAATATAATTTGGTCTTATTTTTTAAATTCATAGCTGTATTCACTAAATGGTCCTTCCATAGAAAAGAAATCCACAAGAAATCTAATGTTATTCCATGTACATGATGAAGTCTACATAAAAGATTTAGAGATGATTTTCAAAGAAGCCATCTTTTGGGTAGGGGTAGATGTCTGCCCTATAGAAGATATAGATATCTGCCTAATAAAATGAATTTTCAACGAAGTGCCTCTCTATAGAATACCTAGTTGCATAGAATACCCTATAAAATGCAGCAATGCTCTACAAATAAGACTTATAAATATTCTCCATAGTCTTTAGATGGTCTGAGTTCAAAGGAGATAAAATATTCCCTTCCTTGGGAATTGGTCCTTCTCTCTATGACAAGGTATACTTCCCTCTTCGAATGTTTATGGCTATTCCAAGAGTCTTAATAACATCTCCCTCGTACATTTTTACACATTTGGACCTGGAATTCGCTATCATTGTTAATATTGTTGTAATTTTTTGTTGTTGACGTTGCTGTAGTTGTTTTCCTCTTGGCCCGCTTTACACAAATTTCCGCATATTTGGCAAGTAACTTGTCGCCGAAACTACTGGAAATTGTAAGTCATGCCAAGACTTACAACAATTACAACAACTTGCATGCGAACCGATAGACCAACATAGCTGAACAAAAAACCACAATAAAAACAACAACAATGAACAATTACGTGAATTTGCTGCCACATCAAAGTCACACCACCAAACGATAGCATCAGAAGAAAATAAAATCGAAACTAGGCAAACCACAAACCGACTGCAAGTTGTAACAAATTTGAAAAACTAAGGCAATGGTGCAACATGGCACGCCAACAGACAACGGCAACACCAGTCACAGCCACAGCAGGACCAGCCGGCAAAACCTTCTGCATCATCATATAAATAATAATACCAGTAATCGGTCAAAATCGGCAACAGCACCAAGAAAAACCAGTTTGGTTAAATGGAAAACCAAGACAGCCAGAGATACCACTTTTGGCCGCAATGAACAACGGCACACACCACACCACGCCAACTATGGATCAAGCAAATAGCTTGGACTTTGGTGTGCAATTTGTTACATAACACAAGCAATTTTACCAATACATTGGCAAAACAAAATGGTGATCCGACCATCAGCTGAGTGGGGATATTGAACGGCGACGACGACGACATCAAAGTTTTGCAGACATTGAATAAGCTTTACAAGTAATGTCTGTCTATGCCCACCACCACCTCTAAGCTCTTGCTGGCTGGCTGGCTGACTGGCTACGTGATCATTCCACGGTAGTCAGTAATGGGGTATTGGTGGCCGCATTATAACTGTAAACTTCCTTGAAGAGCAAATCGCAAGCGTTTTGTAATTAACAATAGTTTGCAATGAAACGAAACCAGCGACTGGAAAAATATTTAATAATTATTGTCGTTAGGTAAATAAATCTCTCTCTATCGTTGAAGTGAAAGATAAATAGCTGGATGTTGTCGTTATTGTTGTATTTGTTTTAAAGAGGGGACAATTGTAAAACAAACCGGCAGTAATGTGTAAATAGTAAAGTTAATAATATATATTAATAATAGATATTAACTCGCAATGAATCATAAAGTGTTTTTAATCAAATTGATTAATTGAAAGCCCCCAACCCTGTAAGCCGATGTGAAAGTAATAGCATATTGACTCTGATTTTTATAATGGAACTGGAACATTACTTTCAATATATAGCAGCAACAAGTATTAGAAACAACAAGTATTAGCAACAACAAGTATTAGCAACAAAAAATATTAGTACGGCTTCGATCAGAGGTGACCACAAAGGTAGGTTGGGAACAATGTAAAATGTGAGAAGAAAATTTATTTTTATTTAAATTTTTTGAGATTTCTAAAATATTGTCAGTCTATTTTTAATTCATACTATAAAGGTATGATAAGTACAAAAAAGGTACAAAATATGGTACAATTAACATTGGTAGAAAAGCTGGAGTTCTAAAATTCTTGGCTGGAGCTTTAGATTCTTGTACATGACTTTGGCCATGATAATCACATACGTACGGAAATTGTTTTCGTAATAACGTGGTAAAAAATGTACTATATATTGTACCACTGGTCATGAGTGACACCGAAAAGTCTATGGCAAACATTTTCTCATTCCATCTACGATCGACGCCGCTTTTAACTTTTTTGGCGGCCAAAAATCACGTATATCCAAAAATTAGCCCTTGCCTTGTACGTTTTAAGTTGTACTTTTTTTAGAATTTCCTACTTAAATGGTACAAAAAGTGGTACTATCGGTCGATTAAGACTTAAATATTGAACTAAGATGGGAAAACTAGTTCTTTTTTAATCAGAAAAAGTACACAAAGCCCACTAATTGTACGACATTATTAATGTCATGATTGCTTGAACATGAACTTGGAAATTTAGCAGGCAAATTTTGCTGTGCCGAATTGAGGTATGGCGAAACTTTTGAAAGGGGACGAAAAGCACAAAAAGGTAATAACAAAAAGTACTAAACGGTTCGGAATTGTAGTAATATGACTGTGAAGATAATTTGAAAATTTTTGTTGAACTAAGGACTAAAGGACTTTTAGAATTTTGTAACTTTTGGGTAGAGAAGTTTTTTAAGGTACGAAATGGTACCGCATTGTTTTAAAACGATTGGTAAGAGCTAAAATATTTACACTTCGCACAGCACTTCTTGGTGCTGACTAAATAGTACGGACTTTAAATGAAACGATCGATAAGAGCAAGGAGTCAGACTTTTTACCATGAGGATCCCTTATGGCATTAACCCTGAAGTTAAACGAGATTTTTGGAATATCGTTATATAGGAATTCATTCGTTAGGCACAAACTTGTACTAAACTACAGCTATAATTTGTAAATTTTACATAAGGTGTCCGACTTGGTACTGACAGCTGAGGTAAAGGTAGGTTTTTGGAATTTTCGTACTTTTATGGTACGAAAGATATCAAAACCTGGTAAATGGTATTGGTGAGACTAAATAATGAGTGATATTCGTGTGCTTTTGAACTTCGTATTTTTGAGGTACGAAAAGTACTAAAAGTTATTAAACGGTACGACATTGTCCTGATATTATGGTTAATAGCTAGAGTTTTTAGCATGCGGAGAAATTTTTAGAAATTCGTCCTATTTGTTACGAAAAGTTTTCGAATGGTACGATAATAGCTAAGATTTTCTAAATTTTAGCATGAGCGTCCCACTTAGTGCAGAGGGAATTCATCGGAACCAAAAAGTACCTCGAAAAGTTTTATGCGGCACTAAATTGTACGATATTTTTTAAAATTAACGCTAAGGACAAACTATGGCGTGATTTTTGGATATTTACATTTTTAGAGTATGAAGATTACTGGAGAGTACAAAATGGTACAGCGATCGGATGAAATCTTTAAAATTTTGACTCGAATAGAGGACTTGACTCGAATAGCGGACTAAGGCATAAGTTCTGGAAATTCATACATTTAGGGTACCAGAAGTATTTTAAGGCACGAAATAATATGGCATTGTTAGAAAGGGATTGATAAGAGCTATATTTTTTGAGTTTTTAATAAGGCTCCCTTTTGGTGTGAAGAGCTGAGGTAAGGTGAGTTTTTTTCGGAAGCTCGTACTGTAAATTACAAAAAGTACCGAAAGCTTTAAAATATTACGACATTAAAAATTACCGATATGTGACGGGGCAACAATTTTGACATTTTGAATGAGGACAAGTCTCTGAGTTCTGAGGAGAGACGTGGTTTTTGGAAAATCCATATTTTTGAGGTACGAAAAGGGAAGAGTGTATCAATTAATACGGAATGCATGTAAGGCGACATTTTTAAATATTAGTACTATTAGGGTACGAAAGGTACTAAATAATATGATTTTATTAAAGTGCAAAAGACTTGAGCTAGAATTTTTGAATTTTGCCTGACGGTGTAGAGGTCTGAAGTGAGATAGTAATTCGTGTTTAATGTGTACACAATCATATGGCATCGGAAACTGGTATGTAGAATTTTTTATACGGTACAATCGCAAAATAATGAAAGAAATTTTTAATCAGTTCTGGCAGCAGGAACACAAAAAATGTGAACAGTTTTTGGTAACATGGATACTTTGTTAAATAAAGACGTTCCAAATGCCTTAATTGTTAACGCAAAGTATAAAAATGAACGAAAGTGGTACTAATTTCGGAACCATTGGTATCCGCCCTTTTACCAGTCAATATATGAGGGTATCCTATCACGGCTCTGAAAAAAAAAATTCAGGAAGTTCCCTTGTAACTTAAACCAATGAAGCATACTTTACACATTATCTTAGTATGAATTAAACTTACATTGTCATAGCATACTTTTAGGCGTTTTTCTAAATATAAGCATATTATTATGTAGATAGTATAGTATACCGTTCATATTGTATAGAGTTTCTTTTAAATTTAAAAATTTTTGGGAACATACTGAATGTATGCGATAAAAATTCTAAATAGAAAATGACAAAATTATACCTTAGACATTACTCTAACATGATTGAAGGTATATGCCATCTTCTCCTGATCTTTTGATTTCATGAAACTAGTATCAAGATCTCAACAAAATAAAAAAAGATCGCCAATGTTATAAATATTTTATTTCCCTGGAGGTCACATAAGGTTACACATGCACATACGAAAATAACACAATCCCAAAAAATCTGTATCTCCAATCTCAAACATTAAATGCCACAACCTCGTAAAAAATGTTTGAAATTATTTCAAGCGGTTATAAGGCTATTCATACAGACCCCTCCCCAAAGTGTTGTGACAAAATGTGACCTTCATGAACCTTCCAAAAGCTTACAATTAAGATTTTTTATATTTTCGCTTCTAACAAACGGTGTGGCTGCTGTTTAGTTCACAGAGTTAAGAGACAGCTAATTACCGTACCAAAGACACACGCATCTCAAATGCCTACACCAAAAAATCAAATGTTAGTTCAAGTTGTCATTGTGGGTTACACCTATACTAAGTTGTGAGAGTAGTTCTCTCCATAATATTTTCTTCTAATAACCCAGTTTCGAAAAAACCACAACAATGTCTCTTTGCGTAGTTGTAGTTTCACGCCAGGTTGACTTTCGTTTATATTCGTATTAAATAAATTCCGAAAATTGCAATGAATTTCATTAGCAATGCAATTTGAAATAATTCAAAGGGGAAGTCACTTCCAGCTCTACAACCTCCATTATTTTGTTGTAAACTGCACGACAATGCAATGCATTCACATCGCGCTAGCCTACCCAGTTCACATTCAAAACGACTAGTCTGTCTGTTGGGCACCGACCGCATCGGCATCGGCAATTGGCAACAGCCGAATGACAAAAACCACAATTGTTCGAATAACTAACATGACGAGAGCTAAAAACATAAAAAAATTAACAAATTTTTGTTTAGAATCGAAAACTGTTCAGCCTCAAAACACAAGGAATTGTTTAGCGTGTCTCTGCTAACAATGAAATACTAGTCTAAACAAAATGACGGAAAGCGGTGTTGGTCTTCATTCTACGTAACGAGGCTGTAAAGTGCGATTAAGTACACTGAAAAAAATATATATGGGATATGAATTCGGAAGAAAAATCATGAGTTACTATCAAAGGATCCAGATATCTTCCAGAGGAGACAACAAAGACGAATTGAATTAGAAGACCGTAGAGACCCTTTCTGAGAGATAAATTGGTCTTTTTGAAGACAAACCGCCCTTCTTTCGAATACCACCTCCTCTATAAAAAAGGGCACGGCATTTCTGAGAGAAGAGAACCAGCTCCTCTGTAAGCAATGGAGCAGCTCCTCTGTAAGCAATGAAGAAGACCTCCAGATCTTCTATGGCGAAGACATCCAGGTCTTCCATGTTAGTCTTCTATGAAGAAGAACTTCAGGTCTCCTATGAAGAAGACCTCCAGGTCATCTATGGAGAAAACCTCCAGGTCTTCTATGGGGAAAACCTCCAGGTCTTCTATGGAGAAGACCTCCAGGTATTCTATCAAATGTTAAGTCAATGTTATGGAGAAGACCTCCAGGTCTTCTATCAAATGTTAGGTCAATGTTATGGAGAAGACCTCCAGGTCTTCTATGAAGAAGACCTCCAGATCTTCTATGGAGAAGACCACCAGGTCTTCTATGGAGAAGACTTCCAGGTTTTCTATGCAGAAGACCTACAGGTCTTCTATGGAGAATACCTCCAGATCTTCTATGGAGAAGACCTACAGGTCTTCTATGGAGAATACCTCCAGATCTTCTATGGAGAATACCTCCAGATCTTCTATGGAGAAGACCTACAGGTCTGCTATGGAGAAGACCTACAGGTCTTCTATGGAGAAGTCCTACAGGTCTTCTATGGAGAAGTCCTACAGGTCTTCTATGGAGAAGTCCCACAGGTCTTCTATGGAGAAGACCTCCAGGTCTTCTATAGAGAAGACCTCCAGTTCTTCTATGTAGAAGACCTCCAGGTCTTCCTTAAAGAAGACTTCCAGGTCTTCTTCGAAGAAGAATTCCAGGTGAATGAAACCTCCAGGTCTTCTATAAAGAAGACATCGAGTTTTTTCATAAAGAAAAGACCAGCAGGTCTTCCCTGAGTAGACAGACAGCTCTTTTCCGAGAAGACCACCTGTTCTTCTCTGAGAAGACCATCTGCGCTTTTCTGAGAAGACCTAGAGCTACTCTCTGAGAAGAACAACAGTTCTTCTCCGAAAAGAAAATCTTTCCTGAGAGGATCATCAGCTCTTCATTGAGAAAACCATCAGCTCTTCATTGAGAAGACCATCAGCTCTTCTCTGAGAAGACCAACAGCTCTTCTCTGAGAAGACCAACATCGCTTCTCTGAGAAGACCAACATCGCTTCTCTGAGAAGACCAACAGCGCTTCTCTGACAAGGCAAACAGCTCTTCTCTCAGAAGGCAAACAACTTTTCTCTGAGAAGACCAAAAGATCTTTTTTGAGAAGGCCTACAGCTTTTCACTTAGAAGACCAAGAGCTCCTCTCTGAGAATATCAACAGGCTGATTAAGCATTGGGTTGCTCATAAAAATTTGAATTTTCCAAATATATATTTTTTTAAATATTTTTAACTTTATTTACAAAAACAATAGTTAACACATTTTTTTTTTTTTTTTTTTTTTTAAAGAGTCTCCTTTGTGTTAAATGTACATTCACAAAAACATATCTACATCGATACAAAACAAACTTTAAACTTAACAATAGCCATAATTAAACTTAAGTGATATCGTATGATCGATTGCTATGTCGCATTATATCGAACAAAAGCATGGTCGACTAGTGTAAAAAATTTTACATTTTTTAGTTTTTAATGTAAAAAAAAATCCAAAAAAATTAGAAAATCTTAAAATTTTAACACTTCCTAAAACTAATAATTATTTGCATTCAATTTTTAAGCTACGTACAGGACTTATAAAATATTTACAATAGACGTTTTGTTATAAATAAATGGAACTCGATTTCGAGTCGTTTTGCAATGGATGTGAAATGAGGGTGTGGATGGATGCATATTTTCCGATTGTTATTTGTGAAAAGGATTGGCATGGAACATCAGCTTCAAATGGGAATTTGAACATCAATTCTGGTCTGTGTCTTGGCTTTCTTCATTTGGGGTACCAAAAATTATGATCACATGATTCTGTCTTGACTGAGATTTTTGCGCTATTTAGAGCTTAACTTTATAGGACAATTTCATTAATTTCTTGGAACTAATTGGACAGTTGGGCCACAAATTGGCACAACCCATGGGTCCACTCAAGCTGTCACCGGTGTAGCGCAACAACTCTCCCATGTGAGCAGCAAAATGCCATTTACTGGGCGAGCCATTCATGGCCAGGGACATGGATGATGATCTGGAAATAAAAAAGAATTTTGAATCAAAATTATAATTTTTCTGCAGTGTATTAAATTAAATTCTACATAAGATTCCTTATTTAGCATTCTAGGCATTTGCCGGTTTATTTTTATGGAGGCAACACTCGCTCGAAAACGTGAATTCAAACCAAATCGCCTTCGAGTCAAGTGCGAGGCTGTCATTTTCCAGCACCACCACCTGCCTGCCAGCCCCACCTTGCCTCATGACAAAACTCAGCGAAGTGTAAAAATTGCACTTTTTTTTGTTTGCCATTACGAATTGATTGTTTAACAAGCGAACTCAAAATAAACATGTAAATTATTTAACAAATACTTAATGGAAGTCATTGTAAAATTTCTAAGACCCGTGGAAATGCATTAACAGCTAAACAAATACAAGTTTTTATTTATGTTTCCACATCCACACAAACAGACGTTCAATAACATTTGACCTCCTAACCCAACATTGATATGAGAAAAAAAAACGCACAAAACTTGAAATTATATTTATAAATTGAAACAATTTTCCTCGATCCGCAATAGCTTCCTCAAAGCTGCAGCTGCAATTTGAATTTTTAAGGTGAAGTGAAATTCTGAATCAGTTCAAAGTTATTCGCTTCGACATCTGTTAGATGCAACCCATTCGCAAAGATAACTTTATGAAATTAAGCTGAAATTGCTAGTTCGATGATTTTTTCCAACTTTAGTCATTCCCACCTAAATTCGCAGCCGGTATTCGCTGTTTATTGTTTTCAACAGAATAACGGTTCAAAGTTTATTCTCCTTAGTCATAAATAAAAAAAACAGTTCATTCAATTTTCGAATCATATTTTCAAGGGCAGAATATATTATGAATTTTTTTTGAGAAATAATATAAACGAATTAACTTGATTTTAATCATGTTTTGTCAGCTTTGGATAAGAAGAAGCTTCACAGCTATGCAGCTTTAAACTTATGCAAATTTGTACAGAATTTTAAATTGAAAACATTTTTCGATGAAAAATGTGCACCATCATGATGATTTTAAGATTTGTTTATTTCAATACTCAACTGACGTAGCTTAGGTCAGGTCAGGTAAGGGTTCATGGCAATGGCCAAAAAGATAGATCTAATAATATTTATTAATAATTAAATTGAGAATCTTGTTTATTTCAGAGAATAGTTTTTGCTGTTCATATTCTTGATCCTTCCCAACAAAATTTAGTTGTCACGTGAGCCGAATAACATATTAAAAAGTAATGTAAAAAAATAATGGGTTACTCTTTCAAAATCGCAATTCCAAAGAACCTAGTTTCCTCCTTAATAACTAATGAGTAATATCTCCGACTACAATTCGAAGGTTGTGGGTCCGCGAATCAGCATCGCAGACGAAGAAACCTGAAATATTTCTTCTGCTTCCAAACATTTTATGAGACTTCGTTCTTTAGCGTAATTTTTTTTATGAACTAACATGTTAACCTTTCTTTAACCACCCCTTCGATTTACTCATTTTTGAATATTTTTTCACATCACTCCCATATTTCTTCATTTGTAAATAATTAATTCCTCCAAAATAGTCGTGATTGTTCCATAATTCCCCTCTATGAATTTATTTCTCCAAAATAATCGTGATTCCGGTCAGTTTCTCAAAAATATTACTGTATTACTCCTAAAAATATGCTCATACATTTATATTTTATTAGGCAACTACTCATATACCCAATATCAGTAGATGGCGTTCGCTAAAACATAAAGAGAAAAAAACAAAACTCTCGTTCATCATTTCTAGGACCCCATTCTTCTCCTACTCAAAGTTCAATTCAAATTCTATACTCTTTTTTAAGATTTTTTTTTTTTTTTTTTGGAATTTTTGCCATATTTTATTATATTTCCGAAACAATCAGAGTTTTCCAGTTTCTCTAAATATTCTACTATATTGGTCCTAAAAGTATGCTCAAACTATTATATTTGAAAGCTAACCACCAATAGCAATAGATGGCGTCCGTTTAAATATAAAGAGCAAAAGCATAGAATATATTTCTGCATTTCCAGAACCCCATTTTTTCTACTCAAAGCGTAAAGAATGATTCAAGACTTTTCTAAGAACTTTTTTTTTAAATCTCAACCAGATGTTTTGGCTTTCCTGATATAATTGTGTTCCTGTCAGTTTCACAAAAATGTTTGCCATATTGTGTTTACTAATTTGTCTAATATTAATAAATGGTATCACAAGGAGATACAAGGAATCTCCTTCTCCATTTCTAGGAACCTAAAAGTATGCTTATACATTTAATACATTACTACTCATTTTCCCGACGGCAATAGATGGCGGTAATCTCCGTAAAGTGTAAAACAAAAGAAAATTATTCTGTGTTTCCCGAACACCCATTTTCTCCTACTCAAAATGTAATGCTTTGCAATGTTCAACCCAAGTTTAAAAATAATTAGTAGTGCACATTTGTGCTTTCCTAGCATGAATTTCATGCATCATTTCGTGCATGGATAAATCTATGTCTTTCTAGTACATGTCTGACCTCGCCTTTATAAACTACACAACTAAGTTTTTATACCCTCCACCATACTATGGAAGGTATATTAACTTTTTCAATGCGTTTGTAACTCCTCGAAATACTCATGTCAGACCCAACAAATTATATATATTCTTGATTAGAGTAAAATTCTAAGTCGACTTAGCGATGTCCGTCTGTCTGTCTGTCCGTCTGTTGTACTCACGCTATCTTTCGAACAAATTGAGATAGAAGGCTAAAATGTTTCCAGTAGGCAGGTTAAGTTCGTAAATGGGCCATGTAGGTTCACGTTTTCATATAGCCCCCATATAACGGTACCTCCCTATATTCGGTATTTTGATGATTTTAGCGACATTATTCACAGGAATTGTTTAAAATTTGGTATTTGAAGTTCGTAATGGATACTACAGCCTATGACAGAAAATTGTCTATGCAGGTCTTCGTATAGCCCCCATATAAAGGTACCTCCCGATATTCGGTATTTTGACGAGTTTAGGTACAATACAAACCAAAATTCTTTGAGATGTCGTATTTGAAGTTCGTAATGGATGCTACAGCCTGTGCCAGAAAATTGTCTATGCTGGTCCAGGTCTTCGCACAGCTCCGATATAACGGTACCTCCCTATATTCGGTATTTGGATGATTTTAGCTATATTATTAACGGTTTATTTCAAGTTTCGAATTTGAATATGGTAATGGCTTATGACAAACAATGCCTATGTAGGTCCACGTCGTATAGACCCCAATATAACGGCTATAATCGGTATTTTTTTAATTTTAATAGAATTTTAAAAGGATTTTATTTTTTTTTTTTAATTTCCAAATTCGTTTCAAATGGTGGAGGATATTCAAATTTCGGCCCGGCCGAACTTACTGCTGTTTAACTTGTTTTTATTAAAATTTCAAACATATGTTACTTTCAGCGTAAAAGTATGCACACTAAGCTTCATAGGCAAATTTAGTTGCTTGCTGTCCTACGTCAATATTTGCAAATGAAATCACCTGTAATTTGGCATCTGAAACTAAAAAAAGTAAATCTAGTCAATTCTTATTTACCTCCCTTGAATTTAAATTGTCAATTTCATTGCACACACGTCAAATAAGGAAGTTTAACCAGACAAAAAAGGCTCTAATATTAATATACTATGAGATCACTTGATTTACAATAATTTTTTATATGAGTTCCCATAAATAATCTATTATTTTTACCTTATCAAATTCATGAGATCCTTTTCCTTCTCCGTCAAGGCATAATCCGGCTTCGCAGCCATTTCGCACAGCATCTTTGGCAGGCATGAATCCTTAATAGCATCTGTCAGCTGGCTCTTCATGGAGTTGCGTTTATTTTGAAGACCTTCGGCAGAAAATTCAGCCAAGTCGCCAACTAAAGAAAGAGATACAACAAAACAATAATTAATATATTTTCAGAATAATAAAAAAATACAGAAATAGAAAAAAATATTTTAAATATTATCTAATATTTGAAAGTATTTTTTCTTTGTTTCCAAAAACAACTGGAGGGCAAGAAGCGTAGATTCTTTGCCAGAATCAACAATAATTGCTTTCTTTCTTTCTGGCCAAAATATTTCTTTGTTCAAACATCGCTGCTGACGTTTTAAGCCAACCAACCATCTATAATTATCGAAAATTAAAGTAAAAAAACTGTGAGCAGAGAATTAATTCCAGACAAAGCCGTGATGCTTTGTTTTTGCAAAATTTCTTGTTTACTTTTTTAATTAAGCTTGTTTCGAAATACCGCCATTGGTACGAGGGTGGTTTAGAATGCCGGCGTAAATTAATCTAAACTAGTTCCAATCTTTATCTAAACGAGTTCATCGAACAAGCCTATTGTTTTACAAACGACATTAAATTTATCTCTTCGTTTTGCTAAAAAAACACAATCTAAATTCCATCCAAAAAAATCACAAACCCGGAAAATGTTTCGTGTTGGTTTTTTTTATTTTAGATTTTGAATTTTATGTGCTTGTTATTTTTTTGTGGTCTTGTCATATAATTTACACATTTATCATGGGCTGTTAGCGGCATTAACTTGTCAATTAGTGTAGATTTCATGCAGAACCTTTTTCCAAAGTCTGGTTTGTAATTATGGCAACGTGTGGCTTTAAAAAAGTCAACATATTCAAACACATGCCCATTTTTTTATCCTCCTCTGTGTTGATTTTAAATTTAGCTTAAAATTTGCAATTAAGAATATGTTGTTGTTGTTTTTGTTTAGTTTTATAAAAGAATAGTTTATTTTCCATTTATTTAATGCCAAGTGGGTTCTTAACCTTCATGGAAATGTTGAATTAACAGAAAAAAAAAACAAACTATTACTGCCACTGCAGAAGATGCCAAGTCAACAATAATATTTGTCAATGAAATTATGGGCGATTTGGCCCCAAAAAAATCTACAAAAAAATACAAAACTGCACAATTAAACAAAACTCATTTAAGACAATTTAAATGACTTGAACGGTTGCTGCTGGTTCATCGCAGTTTTGGGTTGTCAATAAGCCTTTTTTTATGTGAGCCACTAAATGATTTCATAACCATGAATTGCCAGAGGTAATGAGCAAAAAACACAATGTCATCTTTAGGTGTTAAAAAAATGACATAATTGCTGAGTTCTTACGAAATTTATATGACATTTAAGAATGTTTATAATAATTAAAATAAAATGTTAGTTCGTAAAAAATATTATTTTCACAGCAATACTTAGACGAGCCTTTCCAGCTGCAGAAAAAATGTACGTAGAAAAACTCTTTCGTATATAACATGTCCTTTCGATTCCTTCCACATTGAATTTGGATGAGACACTAATCTCAGTTATTTAATTTCTTAATTTAATTTAAAAGTCATTCTAGATCACTTATTCTGTAGATAATACTATTGCCTCATAATTTTACCTAATATACATGTATTTGTCTTCTAAAAAATACTAAACATATAATTAAAAAAAAAAACAAGTAAAAAGCAACCGGGCCAAACTTTTTATATCCTCCGTCTTTCGAAACTTGGAAATTTTCCAAAAATTCCGTTGAAATATACCGCTTAAATGAAAACCTTTCTTTTGGGCTATACGAAAACGTGGTGTGGGATTAGTAATTTTTTTTTCATAGGCTATAGTACCGATTCCAAACTTGAAATACGAAATGTGACACAATTCCGGTGAATAATGTCGCGAAGATCCTGGAAATACCAAATATCTCGGGGTAGCGTTATATTGTTGCTATACTAAAACGTAGACCTATGCAGGGTGAGATAAAAACCTGCAACAAAGTTAAAAACCATGATTTTGACACTTTTTTAAATTTTATTGAATGAAAGCAAAAAATGTCGGAAATAAAATAAAATTTTAGAATAAGTTTAGATTTGTACGAATTGATCACCTTTGGTACTAATTATGACCTTCAAACGGTCAATAAAACCACGCACACGCTGCCGAAAGTTGCTCTGCTGTATTTTGGCCCATTCCCGGCGAAACGTTTTCTTGAGGTGATCGACACCTTTTTTAGTGCCAATCTTTCTTTCCAAAATACTCCAGACACAATAGTCCAACGGATTGGTATCCGGAGATTTTGGTGGCCATTGTGCGCTGGAAATGAAGCGAGGAACCTCATTTTGTAACCATTCTTGGGTGACGCTGCGATGGTGCTGAGTCCTGTTGGAATGTCCAGGGACTGCGGCCAAAATGGTTGTGTGCCCACTATATACTTTGGACGCCCTTATTTTTAAAGAATTGGGCAGTATCGTTCAATATTTTTTTCAGAGGATTTTTCAAACGTTCCCTAATGGGAATATGATAGCAATTATTCTACATGAGTCGTTAGAGCAGTCAAGGTAGCAGCCAGATCCCTCATATGCTTTCTCAAACTCCACCAAAATTATCTGTATGCTCCCTTTCTCTCTCTCTCTCTTTCTCTCTTACACAAGAAGCATGAATTCTTGTTTTATGTACAAAGTTCATGAAATGCAAAAATTTGAACATTTTCTGAACGCAATTCACACAATTAATATTTGTGGTCATATAATTGTCGAAAATACAACAAAGATAGATCTCCTACTTTTAAACCTATCCACTTCGCTCGAAGGGGGTGCATAGAAGACTCTTAAAGTGAACTCCATAAAGAGAAGAATTTCTACTTTCTATGCAAGCAGGTTTTCTATTCATTCGAGACCTATAGAACACTTTTTTTGCGCATTCGTTAGAATACTTAAATATATATGATATATGCAAAAACGCATATTTCTCTAAAAAAACAATAGATTCTTGGCATATTCTACCGCCATATTAATTATCTATATATACCATATTTACTCTGTTCAATATTTACCAATTTAATTTATTGTGAGAAATTTCTTTTATTGTTTTATGCATTTATTTTAAATTAATTTATTCTTAAAAAAACAATCGAAATAAAAAACCAACAACATTCTTTGTTTCATGTCTACATTTGTTTCTATTTCTTGAACAGCTGTTTAGCATTTGAAAGATTAACCTGAACAACCTGACAACGACCGCGGTCGGCGTTCGATGTTCGAAACAGAAACATTTCATTTGGCTTTACTCATAGTAAACACTGAGAAAATGCTATGGCTGGCCGGCCAAGTTCAATAATCTTCTAACCTTGAGATGAAATCAAAAAAAAAACGCCAGAGTAAATTTATACAGACATAACGCATTTCAAAATCGATAAATACCATCTCAGCTAATTTGTTGGCTGGTAAAAGTCAGAAAAAAAAAAGCGAAAACCAAATAGACGCCAACCGGCAAAATAGAATTATACTTTTAAATACAATCGTAGTTATTACGAATGGTCAACAATTTAAATCGAACCCTAAGTCACCTGTCTGGGCAATAAATTAAATTCACGTTCCACATTTGCATCTAAAACTAGATATGTTTGTAAAAACAAAAAAAAAAGTAAAAGTCGATTCTAAATTCTAGTTCTAGTCATTCAAATATGACAAAATTTGTTATTGCAAAAAGGAACTTTGTGAACTTATCAGGTAGGGGTTTTGAAATATTTACAACATGGCCACAGAACTTGTTTCCTCCAGATTTGTATCTGGTTTATAAACTATAACCATTAATTGATTATAAAATTGTTTAGTTAATTAGTACGGTTTACACCTTCAATTATTTATTGATTAAATATAAAATACTAAAATGTGTCATATATAATATGACAAACCGGAATGGTGTGGTATAAAGTCTGACAGGAAAAGCTATATGTTACCAGGGCCCATCGTACAATGTCAGATCAACATACCACCTTAAGCTCAAAATAATTCCACCCAGTAAAAATATATCACCAAATGATGGGTTTATTCAGAAGATTTAAAAAAATAAATTTAAGATTACGTGAATAGTCTACAGAATTTTACATTTTATGAACTCAGTTCATAAAACAGAATGGACTGGCTCCTTGGTTTGGAAGAGAGGAAGTTTTCAAACATGAGAGCAAAGGCATTTGTCTGTAGCAAAACAGAGCGAAACAAGTGAGAGTAAACAGCAGTGTTGAACATTTTTCACACAATCCCACCAAAAAAAGAAGTAGTAGCAGCTGAGAATATAGAGAGAGAATACGTGCAGAGTTTGTTTGTTTTTGGGATCGACAAGAGAATAATTAAACAAAACGGATGCAACAGCCACCTTTTAGTCTCAATTAAGCAGTCGACGATGCAAGTTGGGTGGTTGCATGTTTTTATGATTTGTTTTAATTTAAGCAAAGTGAGAAGTACTCTTAAATTGATGATTTATTTAAAAATTAATTATTGCATTGTTAAGTTCTGTGTTAAATTTCTTTTGCAATTTCTTGTTCATTTCGATTTTAAAAGTTTGGGGTTTCCCATTTTATAATTATTCCGTAATCAGTACAGCTTGGCGGCTACTAAACATTTAGTATTTGATTTCTCTATAAATAATTCAATACACATTTTTTTGTGAAAGTAAAAAAATAAATTCATTCGAAAAAAATAGATTTTATAGGTACTGGTATTCCCTGACACATTGATATAAAAAATCTAATTTACCAGCTGAGAATATGGAGAGAGAATACGTGCAGAGTTTGTTTGATTTTGGCCTCGACATGGAGCTGTTCCGGTAAAACATCAAGAGAATAATTAAACAAAACGGATGCAACAGCCTGCTCTTAATCTCAATTAAGCTGTCGGCGATGCAAGTTGTGTGGTCACTTCTTTTCATGATTTTTTGTTTTCAATTTAAACAAAGTGAGAAGTGCTCTAAAATTGATGATCTATTTCAGAATTAATTATTGCATTGTTAAGTTCTGTGTGCTATTAATTTCTTTCGCAATTTCTTGTTCACTTCGATTTTAAATTTTTGGGGTTTCCCAGTTTCTCATTCCTCCGTAATCAGTACAGCTTGGCGGCAACTAAACATTTAGTATTTGATTTCTCGATTAATAATTCAAAATACTTTTATGCACATTTTTTTGTGAAAGTAAAAAATAAATTCATTCGAAAAAAAACTAGATTTTATAGATACTGGTATTCCCTGACACATTGATATAAAAAATCTAATTTACCTATATAATAAAAATCTCGAAATACTTCTATTAACATTTAATATTCCAGTTTAATTATTTTGACAAATGTCACAAAATAAATGGACAGGGCAAGTTCCAACTAGATATTTTGGAGATAGAATCACAATTTCATTTAGATACAAAACAGGATTGAACGGAAACGGGCGATTAACCATGCATTATACCAAAGTTCACTAGTAAAACTTATTCTATATGCAGTTGTTTATCGGTCATTGGAATTTTGCTAATAATGTGAACAACAAATTATAGTTTTTGGAGAAATTATGGTCTTCATAATAACATACCACTAAAAACAAAGATATATTTTTATTTAGCATACCGAATTCAATTAAAAAACATCAATTATTAAAATTAGACAACTCCCAACTGGTTCGTCGCCGAAGACAACGAATCAAGAATGGATGATGAAATGCTGTTTGGCGCTAACAAGCTAGCCCAACGGAATAGACTCAGGAAACGATTTGTTAAACAATATTTTTTTCCAAAAAATATTTTTAATTTGAAATTAAAAAAAAAAATAATAATAATGAACCTGAAACTTTTTTCTCACTTCTTAAAAGAATAACACGTTTTGAAAGAACGGGAATGCCACCAAAGTTATGGGTGATGTCACTGAAGTTATTAACAAAAAATAAAAGTTTTTTTATTTTTATTTTTTTAGGGCCAACCTTGCTTACCAAAATACTCTAGACACAATAGTAGACGGATAGGTATCTGGAGATTTTGGTGGCCATTGTGCGCTGGAAATGAAGCGAGGAATCTTATTTTGTAACTATTATTGGGTGGCACGTGCTGGGTGCGATGGTCCTGTTGGAATGACCATGGTCTGCGGCCAAAATACACCCTCCAGAATATTTTTGAGATAATATTCGGCATTTATTCTGATGCCACGGTCGATTGATACGAGCGGAGAGCGACCATGGGCTGTTACGGCGGCCCACACCATCACCATGGCCGGCGCTTGAGTTCTGGTGGCCAACCAATGGTGCACATTTTCAGCTGAACTCTTTGGCAAGTAAACACGATAATTTTGTTTGTTTACATACTGCTGGACAACGAACGTTTTCTCATCAGAGAAACCCAAATTCGGCAGTTCACCACTTTCTGTCAATAGATGCAACTGTTTAGCTCTTTTAAGTCTATTTTCTTACTGTTGCGGTGTAAGTTCTTGCACTTTTTGGAATTTCAAGGCCTTTGCTCCGAACACATTTTTCAATATTTTCCGAATGGAATATTGCGATATGTTCGAGTGTTGGGACAATTTATAATTTTTAATAAATATTTATACATGCAACGAAAATCCGGTCTATAAGAAAAACAGGTGTTTCCATTTTCCTGAACAAGTATTCAATATATTTACCATTATTTAATATCTGAATTTTACTGACGTAAAATGCCGGATACGGATGTACGTAACAGCACGGGTATTTGTTCAGCATTTTTAGATGCCGGTTGCTCTGTATCCTCTCTGGCTCTAAAATTCATATTTTGAGATTACATAGAAAATTCTAAACTACTAAAATTTTCTCCCCTATATTTTTTCCCAAGTTCCTAATACCATTCCATTACCTCCCCAAACCCACTGTTGCTCGAAATTAAATATTATATAGACAAATGAAATCCGGTCTACAAGCAAAACAGTTGTTTCGTTTTTTTTTTTCTTCTGAATTATTACCCGATATAATTACCAACCTAGTCTGGCCAATGCTGATGTTTGTAAATTAGCGGATACGGCATATGTATTTATGTATGTAATAATATGAATATTTATTCAGCGTTTTTTTTATGGCTGGCGCTCAGTATCTTCCCTGGCTCTAAAATTGACATCACGTTTCTCTGGTTCGACATGTGAACGAAACTCACGATAAATAAACATTGACAGACAGACATACAAACAAACAGCCATCATGGAGAGCAATTCAATTCAATTTTTTCACTGTTACCGCTGACTTTTTGTAACCGATCTCGGCAATACAATTTTCACTTTCACCTTCAATGAACCTTAACAAACAGAGTTTCACATGACAGACAGAGTTGGGAGTTTTCTTCCCACCAACAATGGACAAGAAAAGAAACATAAAACAGATCTAACAACCTGTCGCGAAGTATGGAGTTTCATATTTGTTGAATTTGTTACCTTTTTTCTTTCTCTATCTCTTTTTGTCTCTTTAAACCAAAAATCTCAACAAGTTTTTTTTTCGGAAATTTGGCTTTTTACGATTTTATTTTCCTTTATTGTTTTGTTTTTATTATTTTCTAACCAGAAATCAACACTGCCACTCTACGGCAATCAACTTGTGGCCGGCATGAGTAATGAAATACTGGCTCTGGTTGAGTAACAGCAGCAGCATCATCAACATCATCATGGGAAGCAACCGACATCCAACATCAAACAAAAAAAAAACACAATTAAATGCTATTACAACATAGCCAAAACCAGGTTTACCACTATTGGATTACATGAACATTTCAATGGATGGCCTCCGGGCATTAGCACATTGGGTTGGAAGTTACGAAATTGGGATTTGGGTTAATCCCAAAATATATAATGATAAGCAATAATGAACATTCGGAAAGAAGGAAAAATATTAAAATTACCAATGAATTTAACTTTTTCCTTTTCACAGACCAACAATTTGTTTTAATGAAAAAAGGTTTGAAAGAAAATCTGCTTGGATCACCACGATACGATCGTACAACACGTAACACACGTATGGAGTAATTGAGAAGATTTCGCAATGTGCGACACCTACAGCCTTGTAAATAGATTGGTTCTTAGCATTAAGGTTTCATGTGTAGGGTGTAAGTAGAATAATATTAACTCCTTATTATGACACAACAATATATGCATACAGGGTGAGATGAAAAACTGCAAGCAACTTCAGACTACTGTCATTTCTAAGCCAATCGACCGACAGCTGTTAAAATTATTCCAGTGACAGCTCATTGTTTATAAGCGTACAAAAGCATTTCGGTGAGAATTTTCCAGAAAAAAAATATTCGTGATGGAATTCAAGCGTGATATATATTTCTTTCTTTATATTTGGCTGGAAAATCACAGGTGGCTATCGTTAGAGCACTCCAGCATTAAAATATGAATAAATCTTTTGTGTCTCTTACCATCGCTTGTTACCATAATACTGGTAGCGTATCCCGACGTCAAGGAAGTGGACGGAAGAAAACATCAACTTCAGCAGAAATGGTTCGAAAAGTAAAGAAGCGACTTGATCGAAACCCGCGACACATGTGACCGAAAAGAGGCTCGTGAGCTGAACACATCGCAATATTCCATGCGGCAAATATAAAAAAATGAGCTCGAGGTAAAGCCATTGCAATTCCAAAAATGGCAAGAACTTACACCGCAAGAGAAAGAAAAAAGACTCGAAAGACCTAAAGAGTTGTTTCGCTTGCCCGAAACTGCCGAATTTGGTTTTCTCCGTCTCCAATGAAAAAAAAATCGTTGTCCAGCAGTTTGTAAACAAGGTGAAAGTATGCACCTACGGTTGGCCACCAGAATTCAAGCGTCGGCCATGGTGATGGTGATAGCGTGGGCCACCATAACAGCCGATGGTCGCTCTCCACTCGCATTAATCGACTGTGACTTCAGAATAAATGCCGAATATTATCGCGAAAATATTCTGAAGGGTGTATTAAAGCCTTGGGCACGCAAACATTTTGGCCGCAGACCTTGGACATTCCAACAGAACTCAGCACCATCGCACTCAGCACGCGTCTCCCAAGAATGGTTACAAAATGAGGTTCCGCGCTTCATTTCTAGCATACAATGGCCACAAAAATCTACGGATACCAATCCGTTTATCTGGAGTATTTTGGAAAGCACGGTTGGCACTAAAAAATACCAAAGTGTCGATCACCTCAAGCAAGCGCTTCGCCGGGAATGGGCCAAAATACCGCAGAGCGACACTCGGGCGGTTTCATTGGCCTTTGAAAGCCATAATTCGTGGCAAAGGAGACCAATTTGAACAAATCTAAACTTATTCTAAAATTTGATGCTTTTTTCGAAATTTTTTGCTTTCATTCGGTAAAATTAAAAAAATGTAAAAAGTATGGCGTTTGACTTTGTTGCAGGTTTTTCATCTCTCCCTATATAGATTACGATATTTGTTCGAAAGATCTGTATTAATATTCTGCAAAAGTCAATATTTTTATCCAGCAAGATCTATGTTTCATAAAAATCGACGATTTTGTGTAAGGAAGACTTCGAATTCTAATACAATACATAAATTTATCTAAAATTATGGTTTCAAATTTTAAATAATATAGAGTTTCTACAAAGAACATCGTAAGGTTTCCTGTGTAAATAGAATACGATTTACTCGTAATAAACACTCAACAGCAATAGTAATCTTTCATTTAAACAAACATCTGCAGTCCACAATAATAATTTTAATAACGACGCACTTTATTTCTTTTTTAAAAATAACAAAATATTCCCAATAAATTAAAAAACAAATTCCATACTTTCCCTTTTTTTTTCCAAAAAAAAAAAGTTATTTTGAGAATTTCCAACTAGTTTCTTCATCGTCAATACCCAATGAAATTCTCCATTAGAAGTTTGGTTTGTTTCCAAAGATCACCTCAAGAAATGACAAGCATTTCTTATAGCCGGTTGTTTATGCGCTAGCCAAGTCTCTTGTTTTTGTTAGGAAACCAGATAATTCCGACGAAAATAATTTACATATTTTAAAAATCTAAAGTTCAAATATGTTTTTGTTTTTATTTGTTGAGTGACGTCTTCATATATTTTTTTTCTAATTATATAATAATATAATACAAATTAATGGAAATTGACTTCTGGAAAATAAAAGAATTGAAAAACGTGTTTTTCGGAGTTTTTATAAAAAAAAAATAAAATTGAAATTATTCCAACGAAATAAATTTAAAAGGCAGGTTGTTTTCGGATTCTTCATTAAAACTAGATATAATGTCTTTATGGCATAAAGACGCAAAACTATTCTAGATGAGGTTAAAAACACCGGCTCCCCCAACGACAGGTCAACTGAAACCTGAATGCATCAAACCGAGACTCTCAGTGATTTAGGGATATGTCTACCAACCCCAATATTTCGAAGAACAAAAACCAATTTGTTCGAAAGTGCGGAATCTATCTAAAAATTCAGCCTGTAGAAGACAATGTATCTAGAGGACGGGACCTATGGCGGCTCCTCTTCGTTCTGAATACAGTAGCAGATTAAATGTGCATAGTCTTAGTTTAAGTATCGTAAGTATGTTGTCCATTAGGTTAAGGACACTTTACGTTTGCGAAGTTAAATTAACACACATGTGACCGGAACAGCCACACCTGTCGGTTTGGCCGAGCTGTAGTACAATATAAAGGAACACACCTATTATATGAAACACATCTGAAAGAAATCTTTTTTATGGTAGTCATAGCAAAGACTGAAATAATAACTTCTAGTTGAACCGAGGCATGTACATTTTATTATACCCTTAGCCATATGGCTAGAGAGGCTTTATATCATTTGATACGGTTAAAATTTGCCTCATCAAAACACGGTTTTGGACAATAGGTCTCTTTGGACCAAATCCGTTTCAGAACATTTGGAGTCGAACTAGCGATGTCCGTCCGTCTGTCGTACATCGTAATATTATTATCAAATTTAGATCGATACCTCCTACACAAAAGCTCGAAATTCTCAAAAAAATATTTGGAACAACTCTAGTTTAGTAAAATCTCTTCGATTTCTTTAAATATTTTCCACAGGTAGGTATTTTTACCCTGATTCTGAGGAACTATTTTTTTTTTGGGATGGACCCAGGACCCCGGATTTTTTACCCGAAAGTCCGGGTTCAAGAATTAAGTTCGCGAGGTCGGTTGAACATACCCAGAATATCTCTGGACCCGAAAAAAGGTATTAGCACAAAGGCAAGAGTATCAGCAATAATTTGACATCAATTTTTTGACCCCCACAATGGGCCTTTTTTCGACTTTTTGAGAAAATTTCAAAAAAAATATATATTTTACTCCACAATAAGCGGAAGGCTAATACGATTTTGCTCCAACATTGCAAATCCTAATATTTGCATCAGTACTAGGTCAGGTACGAACATGAGTAAAATCGGTACACTCCATCGAGTATCTTCCCCGCAAAGTGTCAACATTTTGAAAAATTATAAGACATATAAAATGTGATGTAAAAAGCCGATTGTCTGCAAACTACACACATCTCAATATTTTTATTATCCCAATGTCTGTTGTAAAGATGGAATATATCGGGACATTCCTTCTGATACCTCCCCCATAAATGTTCAAAATTTTGAATATCCCTGAGCCCCATAAAAGGTAAAATTAACATCCGTTTCAATTCAGACTTGGCACATCTCAATATTTCCATCAACACAAGATCTGTTATAAAGATGGTAGAGATAGGACCATTCCTTCTGGTACCTCCCCCACAAAAAGTCGAAATTTAAAAAAAATATATATATATTTTACTGCACAAAAAGATAATGGATAATGCGATTTTGTTCCAAAAAGTGTCAAATTTGTGAACAACCAAAACGATTATAAAAGCCGAAATAAGTCTACAGTTCTCTTCATATTTCACACTTCCGATTCCTTGTACTAACACAAAATCTGCTGTGAAAATGGGATACATCGGTCCACTTCTGCTGGTACCAAAAAATCAACATTTTGAATATCCATGAAACTCATAAAACGGAGAGCCCATAGAGCCCCAAGATGCTACCTTCAAAAAATATAACGCAGATAGGTAGCTAATAAAAACTCAAATCTTGCATTTCATAAAATTACGGAAAAGTAATTTAATTTTAAGCAGCATGATTATTACCTACTAAACTTATAAAAAAGATAGCAGCTGAAAAATTGTCCAATAAATTATATTTCCAAAAATAGCACCCGCTGTTATTTTTATTTTTTTTAATAACTAAAAATGGAAAATCCAGAACAATAAAACTAATGACTGTCATAAAAATCGAATATGGAAAAACAACTGTAATAACCATGGGTTTTCCCAATAGGTAAACAAATCTAACAACCCACATCAGCTTCGAAACTATTGTGTCAGTAGGTGTGTTGAAGCAAATCAAAAATAAAATACTTTTTTATTATGGAAATCGATTTTTCAAAATGTGAACCCTATTTTTTCTTTTTCAATATTTTTTTTTTTTTTTTATTTTGATTTTGAAATCTAACAAACCCAAAAAATGCAAATTATAGATTTACACAATTTTTCACAAAAAACTGATGGTAATGATGATGAGCAACCAAACAATCGAACTAACAAACGATTGAATGAATGAATGACCTCGTTTGTGAAATGTTTCGGCAATCGAACAAACGGGGGGTAGCCAACAAATCGATCATTACAAAATCAGCTGCATGCAAAATTTGAAATGTTGATTTTCATGCAAATTTATGAGGCTACAACAAAAGATAACCCTAAGTTATTGCACTGCAAAATTCAATTCAAACAAAATCAAAAACGAGTATTTCATGGAAAGGCAATAATCAAATCTCAAAATTTTAATTCATAGCTTTTGTGTTTGTTTATTTATTTGTTTTTTTTTTGGCAAAATTCCCATAAATCATTGAGACAAGCTACCTTAAATGGGTTTGTGGGATTCTATTTGCCCAACTATGGCTTAGAGGAAGAAGCTCTGCAAACTCACCTTCACTTATTTCAATTTCGGCATTTTTCTGCTGGAACTTGCCCGCCCCCGCTGCTGCTGTCTGTTGATTTGGATCCGATTTGACCACACGCATCATACCGCCATAGCCAAAAAAGTCACCGAATACCATCAAGGCCACCACAACGAAAATCGCAATACGAAAACGCCAAGCTATATCCATGGTCAATAGATTTGTTGTGAACTCGTCTGTAAATTACAAATTTGTGGTTGTTGTTGCCTTTTGACGTTTTTATTGTCGCGTTTTTTCGGTTACGGCCAATTACTCAATTACACTTTCGCAATCGTTGTTTGGCTTGGGTTTTATGGTTCAAAGACTTTCTCAATACGACTTGAAAGAGGCTTCCAAATGTTGTTTGTTTTTTGTTGTTGGTAATTTAGACACGTTTGGGCAATAATTTGGCAATTGTTTTGATGTTATTTTTATTTTTCACTTGCAATATTCGGAAAATTGTTTTATTTTTCGATTTGAACACCAAGCGATAAAGTGAGCGGAGTTTGACGTTAAGAAACTTTAAATTTAAACCGTTTCAAGACTTGAAAATTTATTTTTCCAAATTTTCCCAGTATTGTTCGATAGGTTTTTTTCTTTCTTTTTTTTAGGGTGGAACACGTATCGTGGTTTCTTCTGTGTCTGTCCGTCAGCTCGTCCACTCTATGGCTCGTTTGTTTTGCAACTAAGCTAAACATATGTTAAGCCGAACTGAAGCAAAACTCTAAAACGCCACAGCTACCAGCCAAAATACACACAGTTAACCAAACACACAGACACACACAACCAAACAATCAATCAAAACCGACCGCAACTGCTACCATTTCACACAGTCAAACGATAACAGCAACACAAATACCTGTGTCGGTAGGTGATGTTTGAAACCCGACTTGTACTTACCAAACAACAGGTAAACAGAGAGAGCGAAAGAGAGGCTTACCTGTAAATCGATCTCTGAGAGCATAATGTCAATAGAGAATTCGAATGTAAACATAGCTGCTCAGCTGTTATTAACATTCGTTTATGACAACTGACAACTGTAATGCATTAAAATGGCAATCAGATGGTCCGACCCACTTGCAATTAAGAGGGGAAGGGGGGAGGGTTTGGGTTTTTGCAATGAAAACCGGAATTGACCAAGAACGGTGTTAATTACACCGGCAATTTTAATCCATATAAAAATAAACCGAAGTGTAATGCCTTAAGTGACTAATGCAACAATTTGAAAGGAGCTTACGACAGACGTCATCTCCAATGGAATGGAATTGCCTAACAACACGTTGTATGTTTGGAGGGTTAAGAAAAAAGGATCAAATTGATATGCCATCAGAAATCTGTCTTCAATTAGTCTATAGTAGATACATGTGAGGGTAATCAACTCTCCGGTAGGGTAATCTTATCTGCAGTAGGTGACCGTATGGATAACTTTTCCTCGGTAGATGCCCCTGAGCGTCACCTATTCCACAATAGATGATCGTGAGGGTCATCCACTCTACAGTAGATTACATTGAGGGTTATCCAATCCAAAGTGATTGATCGTGAAGGTCATCTTTTCTACTGTAGATGAACCCGAGTATAATCTGCTGTTCCATATATGATCCCGGGTGACATCTAATCATCTAGATGACCCAGAGTGAAATTTACTCTACCTTGGATGAATCCGAGAGACATATACTCTGCCGTAGATGACCCCGAGGGACTTCTACCCTTCCGTAGATGACCCCGAGTGACATCTTCCCTCCCGTAGATGACCCGAGAGACATCTACTCTACAGTAGACGTCCTCGAGTGATGTCTCCTCTTTTGTAGATAATTCCGACTGACATCTACTCTACCATATATGACCCAGAGTAACATCCACTCTACCGTAGATGATCCCGAACGCTATATGCACTACCGTAGATCACCCAGAGTGACATCTACTCTACCGTAGATGAGCCCGAGTGTCAACTTCTCTCCCGTATATGACCCAGAGTTACATTGGCTCTATCGTAGGTACTCTACCGTAGGTGACCCCGAGAGACATCTACTCTACCGTAGGTGACCCCGAGAGACATCTACTCTACCGTAGATGACCGCGAGTAGTGTCTATTCTACTGTAGATGATCCTGAACGACATCTGCACCACCGTATATCACCCAGAGTGACATCTACTCTTTTGTAGATGACCCAGAGTGACATCTACTCTTTTGTAGATGACCCAGAGTGACATTGGCTCTGTCGTAGGTGACCCTGAGTTACATCTAACCTCCCGTTGCTGATCCCGAGAGACATCTACTCTACCGTAAATAACCCAGAGTGATATTCACTCTACCTTAGATGACCCAGAGTGACATCTACTCTACCGTAAATAACCCAGAGTGATATTCACTCTACCTTAGATAACCCAGAGTGGTATCTACTCTACCGTAGATGTCTACGAGTACCATCTTCTCTGCCGTAAATAACCCCGATTGACATCTACTCTCCCATAGATGACCCTGAGTGTCATTTGCTCTATAGTAGATGACCCCGAATGACCTGTACTCTACCGTAGATGACCCAGAGTGGCATTTACTTTACAATTGATGGTCCTGTGTGAAATATACTCTACCATAGATGACCAGAATGATATCCACTCTGTCGAAGATGACCCCTAATGACATATACTGTACCGTAGATAACCCAGAGTGATATCCACTCTACGGTAGATGACCCAAAGTGGTATACGAGTGACATCTACTCTGCCGTAAATAACCTCGAGTGACATCTACTCTGCCTTAGATGACCCTGAAAGTCATTAGCTCTATGTTAGATGACACCGAATGGCCTGCCGTAAATAACCTCGAGTGACATCTACTCTGCCTTAGATGACCCTGAAAGTCATTAGCTCTATGTTAGATGACACCGAATGGCCTGTACTCTACCGTAGATGATCTCGAGTGATTTCTACGCTGCTGTAGATGACTCATGGTGTCATATTTTCTATGATAGGTGGTCTTGAGCGTCATTCTCTCAGGTGAGCCTTATGATATTTTTTTCAAGAGCCAATAACTTTGAGTGACATCTCTTCAATAGATCAACTAAAGTGACTCTATTTACCACCCAATTTTTCCTATTCCTCCTCTTCCCTGGATTTTCCTTCCATTTCCTACAATACAAATACAATGTTTCAATTCTCTCCTTGTTCTTGTTATTGTTCAAGTTACATAAATTAAATTTGTATCCATTTAATTACAAATTTGTGTTAAAATACAAAAACATCAGCAACAACAACAACAACACTAAGTCCATTGTGTAAAATACAATGTAATTGCCAATACATATTGTTGTTGTCGAAAAATTGTAATGTAATTGCATGGTGTTGTTGCTGCTGTTGTTGTTGTTGTTGTTGACAGGCCCATCATCATCATCATCATCGTTGTAGTCATCAACAACAATCACCGCAAAGACAATGGAAAACAACTACAACAACAATGTGCAACGGTTGCAATATCTCATCTCCAGTGTGTGTTGCATTATATCGTCTCTACAAATTTGCTTTATGGTTAATTAATGGTTCGGATGTCTTCGTCAACTCAAAACGAGGGGTCTTAATGTAATTTTGAAGATGTAATTTTCAGAGTGTTTTGAGTAAAGAACAATGCTCTATCGATCGAGATATAAGAGCCTCATGCAATTAATTGCTAATTAAGTTCTCCTGTCTCCTGGAAGTCGTGACCATAACGGGATGTATTTTTATTCAAATTAATAATTTTCTCTAATAGCCTCTAATCCGCTATTCATATTTTAATCCAAATTAAATTATTAACTCTGCTCGATTATCTTCTTTCAGCTAATCCTCGTTTATGCAAATTAAGCACAAATACACACGCACACACTCGCACTCACACGGATACAATGAACTATTTTTATAAGCTGTTATTCAATTATTAAATATAATTTATTTATCAAAGTCATTGAAATGTTAGATGGAAAATAATAGCCGAGCAGACAATGTTGGCTGTTGAGCAGATAATTAAGTTACAACTGGCCATTGGCAACAGCAGAACCGCCAGTAGCCCACTACAAATGTCCATCCAGGGGGGAGGACGCGAGACCCATGAGTAATATCCACAGTCCAATTGTAATTAAATGCAGCGATTTCACTTGGGGTTTCAGGACAAGTTTTTGTTGTTGTTTCTGTTGTTTCTCTTCTGATTTGATTGAACTCTTCAGGTTATTGTAAAGCCTCATGCCAAGCAGCAGCTCCGCCAGCAGTACTTGGAATTTAAATGAATTTAGTACCCATTCGTAACACAAACTCGCCAGAAAGGGGGATGGAGAGGGGGCCAGCGACCAACAGACAACCCCATTAGCCCAACCACACGGCCCAGACAAGTTAGCCGCTGCAATTGTATGCTTGGCTGGTCATTTGCCGAAGCGTTAACAGCTGAGCGATTGTTGCACTCAAAGTAAGGCGCGCGCACGATCTCTTGTCTTTTTTGTGTATCTTCTGGTCGACCTTCACTTTGAAAAGTTGCCTCGGATATTTCGAGTACTTTTGATATTTACGAGTACTTTGCAGTTGTTATTGTTTTTAATTTCATTACTCCACCACACCGAATTATGTATGCCACTCATATCCGCCAAAAAGAAGAAGTCTTTTTTGGAATATTTTTTGAAAATATTCCATGCCGCCATGGGACTGTAATGTTCTTAAGTCTGCAGGCACATTCAAGTTCTTTGCATGCCGATAAACTGAGCAACAGTTTTTTTAAACAATTTATCGGTGTCATTGTGTTCGAGTTCTTATTTTGCGAAAGTGTGAAACAATAATGCAATTCAAGTTTGAGCGACAGTTCAAGTCACGTTTTTTGAAACGGGCAGGCAGATAGCAAACGGATGGAGAAAAAATCAAGCGGAAAATATGGGGGTGGTATGGGAATGAAGGGTAAAGCAGCTTAAAAAGAAAAATAAAAACTTAAAAGCCTTCAAAAAACAAAGTCCTCTATTGTCTGTAGAAGTCCTTAAGGTATTCTACAATCTATAAAAAACTTATGACCTTTCATTCGCAGAAGAGCTGGAGGTCTCTTCTATCGGCAGTAGAAGAGCTGGAGGTCTCTCCTATTGGCCATAGAAGAGCTGGATGTCTCTTTTATCGGCCATAGAAGAGCTGGAGGTCTCTTTATCGGCCATAGAAGAGCTGGAGGTCTCTTTATCGGCCATAGAAGAGCTGGAGGTCTCTTCTATCGGCCATAGAAGAGTTGGAGGTCTCTTCTATCGGCCATAGAAGAGCTGGAGGTATCTTCAATCGGCCATAGAAGAGCTGGAGGTCTCTTCAATCGGCCATAGAAGAGCTGGAGGTCTCTTCAATCGGCCATAGAAAAGCTGGAGGTCTCTTCTATCGGCCATAGAAGAGCTGGAGGTCTTCTATCGACCATAGAGGAGCTGTGGAGGTCTTCTAACGCCCATAGAAGAGCTGGAGGTCTTCTAACGCCCATAGAAGAGCTGGAGGTCTTCTATCACCTATAGAAGAGCTGTGGAAGTCTTCTATAACCTATAGAAGAGCTGTGGAGGTCTTCTATCACCTATAGAAGATCTGTGGAGGTCTTCTATCACCTATAGAAGAGCTGTGGAGGTCTTCTATCACCTATAGAAGAGCTGTGGAGGTCTTCTATCACCTATAGAAGAGCTGTGGAGGTCTTCTATCTACCTATAGAAGAGCTGTGGAGGTCTTCTATCACCTATAGAAGAGCTGTGGAGGTCTTCTATCACCTATAGAAGAGCTATAGAGGTCTTTTATCAACCATATAGGAGCTGTGAAGGTCTTCTATCACCTATAGAAGAGCTGTAGAGGTCTCCTATCAACCATATAGGAGCTGTGAAGGTCTTCTATAAACCATATGAGAGCTGTGGAGGTCTTCTATCGCCCATCTTTTTTCGAAAGATGACCCTGAGCGTCATCTACTCTACGGTAGCGACCCTGAGCGTCATCTTCTCCACCGTAGATGACCTCGTTTTCCAAATAATTTTTAATTATTTATTTTAAGGACCCTTTCCATTCCTTGATGCTAATTATTCCATTTCTTCCATAAAACCTACAATTTAATGTAAGGTGTCACATGAAAACATGTTTTTGTAAATCTCCAACTCCTTGCAAATCTCCAGGATATAATTATCAATATTTTCCTTAAGGATGATGGCCGGGCTATGAGGACATGCAACACATTAACTTTGAAATTAAATGATACTTTGGCCTGACATGTGGAATGTGTTGCATTGCCTTTCATAATTAAACAGACGTTGTCATGTTCAGTTGAGTGTTTCAGATCATAATTATGTTTATTAATACGAATGTTAATGGGGTCCAAGAAGAGGAAGAAACACGACACATCTCTTGGAATCAAGTGTAATTTTACAAATATTCTTATTGCCCGGCCGAAACAGCTGGACGGCAACAAATTCTCATTTCAATGATATTCTAATGAGATATTTTAATATGTGTGTGTGTGTGAGCGAGTGTGTGTGTAACAAGGATGATGTTGATAATAATGATGGTGATATTATGTAAATAGGTTTTAATTGACAACAAGGATAATTACAAAATTTACACCGTACTCATCAACATTCATACTCGCAGAGAGTGTGAGAGAGAGAGAGGGAGAGAGAGTCGAAACCAATTTTCACTTAAGATTTTAATCGAATGCTAGTTAGGCATCAATGTTTGGTTATCATCTGTCCAAAAAGGGAGGAAAAGGAAATTATATTTACAATTTGTGTGTGTGTGGGAAGGTGTGGCTTGTCAGTTTCTTATGTTTGTTGTTGTTGGTGTTCTTGTCAGATGTGTGTAATTATATTTTGTTTTTAATAATGCACACAATTTACAATTACCTTTTGAAAATGACCCATACAATATATGTAAATGTGTGTATGTGTGTGTGTGTGTGCGTTCGTGTATGTGTGTTGCTGCATCTGTGAAACCAATATCAAATATCCTCAAGGCTTTTTGTAAGACATTTAGCAAAAGTGTCATAGGAAACAGCTGCATTTCTTGGAAAATTACTTTTGCCTACTCCACAAAATACGGCTCACATCTGCTGAGAGATCGAAGGGAGACAGGGCTCGCCAAACAGAAAAATAAAAATGAGATTTTTTTGTCGGATTCTACGGAAGATGATACTGAGCGTCATCTACTCTTCAGTAGATGACCCTGAGCGTCATCTGCTCTTCAGTAGATGACCCTGAGCGTCATCTGCTCTTCAGTGAATGACCCTGAGCGTCATCTACTCTACGGTGGATGACCCTGAGCGTCATCTACTCTACGGTGGATGACCCTGAGCGTCATCTACTCTACGGTGGATGACCCTGAGCGTCATCTACTCTACGGTGGATGACCCTGAGCGTCATCTACTCTACGATAGATGACCCTGAGCGTCATCTACTCTACGGTAGATGACCCTGAGCGTCATCTACTCTACGGTAGATGACCCTGAGCGTCATCTACTCTACGGTAGATGACCCTGAGCGTCATCTACTCTACGGTAGATGACCCTGAGCGTCATCTACTCTACGGTAGATGACCCTGAGCGTCATCTACTCTACGGTAGATGACCCTGAGCGTCATCTACTCTACGGTAGATGACCCTGAGCGTCATCTACTCTACGGTAGATGACCCTGAGCGTCATCTACTCCTCAGTAGATGACCCTGAGCGTCATCTACTCCTCAGTAGATGACCCTGAGCGTCATCTACTCCTCAGTAGATGACCCTGAGCGTCATCTACTCCTCAGTAGATGACCCTGAGCGTCATCTACTCCTCAGTAGATGACCCTGAGCGTCATCTACTCCTCAGTAGATGACCCTGAGCGTCATCTACTCCTCAGTAGATGACCCTGAGCGTCATCTACTCCTCAGTAGATGACCCTGAGCGTCATCTACTCTACGGTAGATGACCCTGAGCGTCATCTACTCTACCGTAGATGACCCTGAGCGTCATCTACTCTTCGGTAGATGACCCTGAGCGTCATCTACTCTTCGGTAGATGACCCTGAGCGTCATCTACTCTTCGGTAGATGACCCTGAGCGTCATCTACTCCTCAGTAGATGACCCTGAGCGTCATCTACTCTACGGTAGATGACCCTCATCTACTCTATGGTATATTTTTTTCTTTTTTTTTTTTTTTTTAATTTTTCCTTTATTGAAAATAAATAATAAGTAACAATTCATGTGTCCTGCGAAGCTTTGGGCTTGTCTGCAGGATAAACTTAATTATGAGTGAATATGTACAATTTTTTTATATTACAAATGGTATAGTTCAGTTGGGGTTTTTAATATATAACTTTTTTGACAATTTTTTTTATTTTTTCGAAACTAAAAATAATAAGATAAACTATTGAGAGTTTAGTAGGTGTATTTTAAATACTTTTTTCTTTTCGGTTTGTTTCTTATACAGAGGTAAGGTACTGGCAGTTCGTTCATAATTGCTGGGAGACTAACGGCTAGGGTTCTTCTGCCATATTCATTTTGGAATCTTGGGATTTGGTATCTTCCTTCAACTCGTCTTCTTGTGTTTTGGGTATGATTGAGGTGTTGTAAAAAGACTGTATCTTCGAAAAATTCATTCAATATTGTGGATTTGTATAGGTTTGTAATGTTTAATATGGATAGGATTTTGCAAAGTCTGTTCACGTATTGCAATTGACTGTTTGTTGTAGAACTTCTGTTATTGTGGTTAGTAGTAAAAAGTTGGTTCGAAGGTTGGTACGTGTCAAGTGAAGATAAATCTGGTGTTCGTATTAGTTTGTATACATTTTTTAGAATACTATTTTGTGCAGCTTGCAATATTCTACAGTTCGCAGCATTTCCCCATGCTGTAATGCCATGTCGCAAGTATGATTCAACAAGCGAGAAGTAAGCTTGCCTTACAACATGATATGGTGCACAATTACTCAGATGGTATATGGCATACGAGGATTTGCGCAACTTATTCCGAACATTATCAATTTGTGGTCTCCATTTAAAATGACTATCTAGGATAATGCCAAGATATTTGTATTGATCGACAACTTCAATTTTGGATGTACACGTGTCTACATAATCGTTCAAGCTATGATTTTTGTGTAAGCAATCGTAATTATGGAAGGTGATTGGTATTTCTCTTTTTGGAATGTGTTTTGGTCTAAAATGCATAAGTTTTGTTTTATTGGAGTTGATTACTAAACCATTATCATGACACCACTTCGTAACCAAATTCATCTCACTTTGCATTCTTAATTCGGCTCTTTGGATTGACTTATCTGCTACTATTATTGTAGTGTCATCGGCATATGAAAAGGTTATGCTGTCTTTGAGATATTTCACCATATCGTTGGCATAAATAATAAACAGTATGGGTCCAAGCTTGGATCCCTGCGGTACTCCATACGCTGACCTATATTCACTGCTTTCATGGTTATCTATCTTAACCCTGAAACTACGGCAATATAGGTAGTTCTCAAACCACTTCAAGCTGTGTCCTCGTATTCCATTTTTTTCAAGAATATCCAATAATTTTGCATGTGACAACGTGTCAAAAGCTTTGCTAAAATCAATAAATATCAATAAAATCGCTAAGCATTGCTTTTGTTCGCTTAAATTTTGGTTTATTACGTTAGCAAAGTTCCCCAATAGCTGATTAATATTTTTTCCTTTTTGGAAGCCATATTGATTTCTGTTGATTATATTGTATTTTTCAAGAAATTTGCTAAGTCTTCGTGAAATTATTTCTTCTAATACCTTCTCTATGATTGGCAGTATTGCTATAGGTCTGTAATTTTCAAATGCTGATTTTATGCCATTTTTATATATGGGTCTTATTATAGAAATTTTCAACAAGTTTGGGATGATATTCTCGTTTATGCTTTTGTTTATCAGTGCTGTCAAAATGGGTGCAGTGTATTCGACGTTAGTTCTAATGTCTGATGCTCTTATACCATCAATTCCAGGACTTTTCCTAGTGTTCAGGCTATTGATTACATTTTTTACTTCCTCTTCATTTGTTTCTTCAAGAAACATTGTATTTGGAAGATTAGTTTGTATGCGTGGCAGAATTTTTATTTCACATACGTGAACAATATTCTCCACGTTAGATTTAAATTGTTGTGCGAAGTGTTCGGTAATCTCGGTAATGTTTTGGTTGGGGAAATTGGTTTTGATGGTTTCGTCTATGCTAGAGGTTTTCTTCCCAATGATTTGATTTATTGTTTGCCAGGTCTGGCGTATATTACCCCTATTCTTAGCGAATTCTCTGTAAAAGTACTGATTTTTGGCCGAAATTATTTTTTTATTAAGTTGGTTATTGAACGTTTTATAAATTTTTTCGTTCATTTTATTTTTATTTTTACGATAATTTTTATACAAATTATCTCTGATGTTGCAGCATTGCAGCAATTCATGAGTTAGCCAAGGAAGTCCATTTCTGTTTTTCGTTTGTATTTTTTTTGGCTCAGAGCATTTTTCATAAATGTCGCAAAAGACATTGTATATGTCGTTAAAGAGTTGGTTGGAATCATTATCCCTTTCTACCAAATTTTTCCAATCAGTGTTTTTTATAAGGAAATTTACCTTTTTATTGTTAATTTTAGGCTTTGTTATATCGGACTTTTTTGGTATGGTTTCCGTTTTGATGCATCCGAATATCGTATAATGGTCCGAAATTGTTGTGGCGATTATTCCAGAATTGGAAACTTGCCTTCCATTATGCCTGACGAAAATATGATCTATACACGTTCTACTCCCTCCATGTTCATCTTCTCGGGTTATTCCTGTAATGAGGCACTGAAGTCCATGAGTAGCGCACATATCTAAGTAATCTTTGGCGGATCTATTGTCAACGCTTATGTCTATGTTCATGTCACCGACGAGTATAATACCTTGTTTTCTGTTGATTTCATTCAATGACTGATCTAATTCATCAATAAAAGTTTTTATATTCATGTTGGGAGGTCTGTAGCATGGTACAATGGTTATCACATCATTACTATTGAATATTAATTCCAATTTCATAGATTCGAAAGATGTTGTATTACTGTTTAAGTTTTTAAAATGTATATCTTCATTTATGTATATGGCAATTCCTCCTCCTCTCCCTGCACGGTTTAAAAATACGGAGTTGTATCCGTTAATTTGAAAAAATTGGTTTTCGTTGTCGTTTATATTTGTCTCCGTTAAGACTATAATTTTAATTTTATTAATTATATTTTTGATCCCTATTAGGAATTCAGTAAAATTTTTTCTGATGGACCTAATGTTCATGCATAATATTGAAATGTTTTGGGTTAATTCATTCTCATTGATTTCATTAAAACTATTAAAGATTTGGTTTTGAAAATTCATTTTGATATTTTATATTAATATTCGATTTCGCAAATATAGCGAATTTGAGGCAAAAATTACGTTTTGGCTTATTTTTATCTGATTGTAAATACTGGAAAATTTCGTATTAGAGACCGAAAAACTGAGCAAAGAAAGATATTTTTACTGCGATCTTGTTATTAATTCAATGTCAGCAGCGTTATTGATTACAATTTGATGTGAGTTTTCCTTTCTTCGAGCAAAAATATGACCATTTTTGACCCAAACAAATTTCCAGGCATTTTCTTTAGCCTTAGTTTTAGTCAACCACAACAATCGCCTGTAAGTCGGCGTTAATTCATCATTTACATAGATGTATCTATTTGTGGGCAGAGTACTGTCATTGAGAACATTTTCATCTATCCTATGTCTCTTTAAATTCGCCATTAACTCTTTCTTTTTATTTACTGAAGAGAGTTCCACTATTATTTTACTCTTCGATTTCACAAAATAAGCGTTTTCTATATGAACATCATTAATTTCGACGCCCACTGAAGCAGCAATCTTCTTTACTACCGCAGCAGCATCCATATCCATATTGGCAGCATTAGAACAATTGATTTCGATGTTCCTCTGTATTGTCTTCTGCTCCAGTACATTTATTCTTTTGTCCATCTCAGTTATCTGCTTACTCTTCTCTTCATCTTTCTTTTGCAGTTCATTGACCTGAGATGAAATATTGGATAATGTGTCATTTATTTTACTCAGACTAGTGTTTATACTCTCCATCATATTGCCTAACATTTGCTGCATTGTTGTTTTGAGCTCTGCCATGTCCGACCTGATCTCAGCATAGTGCATATCGCTGTTGTTGTGATATTGCACATCGGTTTTTGAAGCATTGCTGTTGTTGGTGATGTTTACAGCATTTCCCTCCCTAAACCGTTTCACGTTTTTGTTGTTGGCAGAGTCAGCATCTGACTCTCTTTGTTTCTTCTGTTGTTGTTGAGTGTTTGGTTGTGCGTTTTCATCTCCATACTTCGGTTGTGCTGCAGTCGGGGTTTCGTCTGCTTGTTGATGTTGTTGTTTATGCGAATTTTGCATATCACCAGAATAGAAAAATGTGTGGTAGGTGTTGTTGGGAGACTTTTGCCTTGGTTTGCAGATTTCGCATTTCCATTCTAATTTTCGGTTCGTGCTCATAGTTTTGTAGCTAGCTTCGGAGAGCACAGAACAAGTAGAGAAATGGTATTTTTTATCGCAGTGGCGACACCAAACATAGTTCTCCGACGTTATGGGAGCATTGCATTTATTGCATACATTTGTTGGCACTTGTAATGAGTCTAGTTTTTGATTTTGCATTTTTGATTTTTTTTTAAAACAACAAATTGGTTGAAAGAAAAACGTTAAGAAAAAAATTGCTGCGATGCGCGGTTTTTTGAGACACGTCCGTTTGCTTTGATAGGCTCAACTGAACTGAGCCTCATCTACTCTATGGTATATGACCCTGAGCGCCATCTACTCTATGGTGGATGACCTTGAGCGTCATCTACCCTTCGGTAAATGACCCTGAGCGTCATCTACTCTACGGTAGATGACCCTGAGCGTCATCTACTCTACGGTAGATGACCCTGAGCGTCATCTACTCTACGGTAGATGACCCTGAGCGTCATCTACTCTACGGTAGATGACCCTGAGCGTCATCTACTCCTCAGTAGATGACCCTGAGCGTCATCTACTCCTCAGTAGATGACCCTGAGCGTCATCTACTCCTCAGTAGATGACCCTGAGCGTCATCTACTCCTCAGTAGATGACCCTGAGCGTCATCTACTCCTCAGTAGATGACCCTGAGCGTCATCTACTCTACGGTAGATGACCCTGAGCGTCATCTACTCTACCGTAGATGACCCTGAGCGTCATCTACTCTTCGGTAGATGACCCTGAGCGTCATCTACTCTTCGGTAGATGACCCTGAGCGTCATCTACTCTTCGGTAGATGACCCTGAGCGTCATCTACTCCTCAGTAGATGACCCTGAGCGTCATCTACTCTACGGTAGATGACCCTCATCTACTCTATGGTATATGACCCTGAGCCTCATCTACTCTATGGTATATGACCCTGAGCGCCATCTACTCTATGGTGGATGACCTTGAGCGTCATCTACCCTTCGGTAAATGACCCTGAGCTTCATCTACTCTACGGTAGATGACCCTGAGCCTCATCTACTCTACGGTAGATGACCCTTAGCGTCATCTACTCTATGGTATATGACCCTGAGAGTCATCTATCCTGCAGTGGGTGACCCTGTAGACTTCAAACTATTTCTTTTTTCCTTCATATTTTAACTTTGGTGCCCTGCATTGCCCATCCCTTAACCAAGCACTTGTTAGGAGCAGAACGTTTTCTATGCAAATATAAACTCAGTTTCTTTACAAACACACATTTACCGACCGAATTGGCCTTTCTCAAGTAAATTGCCTGCCAATTTTCTTCAAAACTCACTTGACACCTTCTTGAGATTGGCCAGAGATAAAATCTCAAATATCCTGAAACCACAAAGAGGTCGCCCTTCCATAATAATAAATACCACACAAAATTTTCGAGGTAGAGCGGTGGAAGGAGCTGTGAAAATGAATAAAATAACCTCATAGAAATTTATTTAATCTCCCATTTATGGGAATTTCAGGGTAATATTATTATGTTTAATATTTTATTTATAGAAATTAATAAATTTTTTTTAAAAAAATAATAATTCGTTAATGGAAATGAAGTCATGTGATTTTCATTAATGCCATTTCAATGCGAGGGGCGATTGCATTACCAGATTATGTTTGTAAATCAAAATTAAAGAGACAAAAAACAAGAGCTCGGCAGCGGTATTAATTATCAATGCTAGTTGTTATTGTTGTTGTTTTGGTTTTTGTGATAATTTCATAAAAAAGCACAAATTTCCTTGTTAATTGTATTACATTGATTTTGTGTTTTTTGTAACGGTTAACAAAAAAAAAACAACATGGCCAACAAACAAGTGGATTATGGAACAATTATTAATTAAAATAATTACTTCTACAATTACAATGGCATTGTTGAACTTGTACACACATACGTATATAACATGGTCATAACAACAACAATAACAAATTTCCCCAGTAGTTAACATTTAATATGGTTTATGTTGTCGTTGTTTTTTTGTAAATTTACTCTCTCTCTACCTCTCTCCTTTGTCCATTATAGAGTGATTTATTTTTGTAACATGTTTCGATCCCCTCCAAAATACCAACAATTGTCGTTTGATTCTTTACATCCAACACATAAATTTTGTTAAAAATTGCCAACATTCATCCTTTAAGCTTCCACCATCAAACACACATATACTCACACACTCACACATATTTATAACATATCGCACCAAGCCGAGCCAAGCCAAAGTGACTTCCTGCCAACGATTTCGGGATAAGCGGACAAAACACATGTTTCATAATGTCAAGGACTTTGTCGTTACAACAAAACATTTCGCCCAGAAAAAATACATAGTTCCCCTTATTCGACATAATGTTTCCTCTTCGGGATGCAAGTTGTTATTGCAATTGTTTTTTTTTTTTTTTTTTTTTTTTTTTTGGTTGGGGAATTTAAGGCTGACTGCCGGAATTTAGAAATAGAAACAAATAGAGCTGAATAATATGACATACGTGTGGAGACACTACACCAAATTAACGTTTCGGGAATAGTTTTTGAAGAAAGCAGTACATAGAAAAGTAGATTTCCTGCTGTCTATGAGCTGAGAGGATATTTATGGAGAAACCTTTAAAGATGTTAAAACATGAATTTTATGTAAACAAAAAATTCAAATCAGTAGCATAAACATTGCCCAAAATATGATCCACTATACCAAGCTTCGAAACTATCGAGGAACAAAAATGGGTCACCTATTCGGAATAGAGAAACATCAATTATGGGGAATTAGAAAACGATTTAAATTGTAAAATAATGATGTTGTAACTCTAAAGGTGGGCCCTAAGGGTTAGTACACTACTCAGTCCTGATCTAAAAATGTCGCCCATTTTAATAACTATTTTCTTACAAAATTTCCATAATTTAAGAGATGCGCCAGATAGTTATTTTTATTCGATTGTACCGACTACAAAATCTGAAATAGTCATTATTGAAGAAATTAGCTCCAAAATACTCATTTGAATACGTATAAAGAGTGAAACTCATCCGAACTCATCCTGTGAGTAAAGAAAAAGACACTACTTTTCTATACAACTCATATAAGAGCTAGTAGTGTTTGCTCATTTTCGAGTGGGAGTAAAATTCGCTCAAAATTGAGCATCGATTCTACTCTTGCCTAGTTTTTGGCTTTGTCATACCTTTTATATTTATAAATAAGTGTATTTCCTTAATTTCGATGCTTAGAATAAACCCTTAGTCTTTTCGAGCATTTTGACTCCCACTCTTATCTCTACCTCTAAGACAAAAGAGTGGGAAGTAAAATTTTTGTAAAATCGAATACAAAAAAATCAGACAAAGAAATGCTCTCACCGAGTGTGTTCGAACCGAGTAAATTGATCGTACTGCTCATTTTCGAATGCCAATAAGTAAAAAAAAGGTTTTAATTATTTTAAAGACTTTATGTGGCTAGTTCTAATCTAAAACTGCATCCTTAATTAAAAATATGGAACAAAATTTTGCAAAATTTTCAAAATATCGTTTTCGAAGAATTCGGAGTTTATTTGTTTAAGTCACTTGACCGCGGTTTTGTTTAGCTTTCCTTTGTCTACTGTAAAATTCCTAATCATCGAGTACTCCCGCTCGCTATTAAAAACGAGCTAATCTGATCCATGTTTCATTGGAGTACAGCTGAGAGTGTACTCTTTCATCCCACAAATACCTTTGTAGCTATTCACGGCTCGGGGGGAGAATAGTATTGACTATTGACTCAGAAGTAATTGAGAAACTTTCAAGCTAGAATTCGTTTAGAGAGAATGGGCACATGCTAAAGCGAGAAGCGCTATAAGTACAGAAAGAATCCGAGTATCCCAATCCAGAATGTTCTAAAAATTTTCCAAGGAAATTACCATCTTATCCCTTCGTCAAAGAACATACACATATAAATATGTGTATTACATCTTGCGCATGCCCTTATTTGGCTATATCTATGTCATTTTGACAGCTATGGTCAAAAAATATAATTTGCTGATAAGGCGAGATGTTCTTCTTGCAATCCCTGGTCTATTCATAACAATACTCAATCAGACTAAAATATTTCATAAGGATATGACGAAAACTTTAGAGGTTACAGCACCTAGAAACGGTTACCCAAATCAACCAAAAATTTTGCAAATTTTTGCGCAGTTAATTATTGGTCATATCTGCGGTATTTCGAGAGCTACAGCCATGAAATTTACTTCCTTATAAAGCTTAGACATAGCAATGCCCTGTCGAAGTGAGACTATATGTGCTCATAAGTGAGCTCTGCACTTGAAGCCAGGGTTCAGATCTCAACGCGTTACATTTCTTGTATATCACGAAATATAAGAAGAAATAGCTTTTATTTTTACTCTTCTGTTCTCTGTATAAGACTGAGCTCAGAAATGCGTGTTTCACTCTCTATTCGAGTGGGAGTAATCCTGCAACTCGAATAACAGTGAGTATGCTTTGCCAACGAGTGTAAACGAGCAAATCTGAGCCATGGCATAAATATAAACACATCATATGAACTAATAACTCCCTCCTACTTCTGGTAGCTCTTCGCAAATATATATCACTATTGTAAGCTTATTTTCTAATGCAAGATGTGTTTTTTCTGTTCTGTCGTGTTTTTGTATTCCCTTTTTTGGTGTTTTACAAATATTTCTTTCATGTATTATCATCTGTTAGTGGCAAACGATTTATTGTTGCCTTTTTTATATTCCGTGGGATTTGCGAAGACAATTTGTTAGACGCGTCTCTCTCTATCTTTTATGTCTTCCTTGAGGTTGTTTTTTTTTTTTGTTGGTTTTTCATTTACTGAGAATTACATGAAGTCAAAATAAATGTGAAAAAAAGGATGTAACAAACATATCTTCTTGTTAAGGATTTATGGTGAAAATTGAAAAAATGACTATGGGGAATTGTATCCGTAAAAGCAATATGTAAAAATTTGATTTTATTGAGAATTAGAGATAGAAATGGGGCTCAATGCAAAATTTGAAAACCAGGGGCTGGATTCTTGTCCTATGAAAATAAGAAATTAAAAAATAGGGTAGCGTGTAACGGTTTTATTGGCCATTTGAAGGCCATAATTCGTGCCAAAGGTGACCAATTCGAACAAATCTAAACTTATTTTAAAATTTGATGCTATTTCCGACATTTTTGCTGCGAGGATTTTTTACTCATACCCTCTTGTCGATACGTCTAAACTCGCTATTTAAAAAAACGATAAGGTTACGTTTTTTTATTATTTTCTCATTGCTTCATTGATTTTGAATGTTAGCATTTTATGCTTTCTTTAAAAGATACCAGTCTTAACCCCTTTGTTATGCCACTTAACTTTCCAGAAGATAACCATAAACAATTGGTGTTAAAAATACCCCAATGAACTTCCCCCCAAATTCTTCACATATGTTTTAAATACTCATAAAACCGGTTAAAACACAGATTTTCTTCTTGAAACAAAAGACGTTCTACTTGGAGCCATAAAACACAATTCAAATGGAAATTTATGTACCCCCTCCCCTCTTTCTTGAAAAACTCTTCCAGTTTTAACAATTCAATCCTATCAATAACATATAATTTACCATTATCCATATTACACACGATGCCGTTATTGGTAACAACATCATTAGCCATTGATGTTGTTGTTCGAACAATTTTATGGTCTTTTGTTGGGCAGAGACATCAACAAAAGAAGGGTTGACAGAGTTTTGTAGTGCCAAAAATGCACGTAATAAAATGGCTATTGTTTGTTTCTCTGGGTTTTTATTATTTCCTATGTTTTTTTTTTTTTGTAGCAAGTTAAACAGCCAAAAAACAATAAAAATGTGCAATTTTTATTGCTTGGTAAATTATATCAAATGCGTTTTCTGCCTCCTCCTCCTTACCATCGTAGTTTTTACTTTTCTCTTAGAAAATCCGTCCCCACCCCATTAACAAACCGATATGCATGTCGGATCAGGATGTAGGTGTGGTTGTGTGACTATTTCTAAGAGGGTTTTTATAGTCAATTTTTGTGATAACAACAAATTTTTATGGCCAAAACGTGAGTCAGTTGCTTTATTTGCATATTGTGGCGAAAACACAAAAAAATAAAAAAAAAACATAAATAAAATAAAATTTAAATGAAAATTGAGTTTAAAGATAAGGAAAACTAATCAAAAAAAATTGTTGGAATTTAAAAATTAATAGAAATTTATTGGTTCATTCCAGAACTGCTAGAATTTTTACTAGGGTAACTGATTTTCCCTTTATTATATCGAAACGAAAAATTAAAACAGAGCATATACAGGGTGACATAAAAAAATTGTAACAAAATCAAACGCCATAATTTTTATTTTTTTTTTTTTTAAATTTTATTGACTGAAAGCAAAAACTGTCGGAAATAGCATCAAATTTTAGAATAAGTTTAGATTTGTTCGAATTAGTCACCTTTGGCAGGAATTATGGCCTTTAAAACGCCAATGAAACCGTCACACGCTGCCCGAATGTTGCTCTGCGCTATTTTGGCACATTCCCGGCAAAGCGCATGCTTGAGGTGATCGACACTTTGATATTTTTTAGTGCCAACCTTGCTTTTCAAAATACTCCAAACACAATAGTCCAACGGATTTTGGCGGAAATGAAGCGAAGAACGTCATTTTGTAACCATTCTTGGGTGGCGCGTGCTGAGTGCAAAGGTGCTTAGTCCTGTTGGAAAGTCCAAAGTCTGCCGCCAAAAAATTTGCATGCCCAAGGCTTTAATACAACCTCCAGAATATTTTCGCCATAATATTCGGCATATATTCTGATGCCAGGGTCGAATAATACGAGCGGAGAGCGATCATCGGCTGTTATTGCGGCTCACACCATCACCATGGCCGGCGCTTGGGTTGAGTGGCCAACAGAAGGTAAACATTTTCAGCTGACCTCTTTGGCAAGTAAACACGATCATTTTGTTTGTTTACAAACTGCTGGACAACGAATGTTTTCTCATCGGAGAAAACCAAATTCGGCAGTTCACCACTTACGACCAAGCGAGGCAACTCTTTAGCTCTTTTGAGTCTATTTTCTTTCAGTTGCGGTACCAGTTCTTGCACGTTTTGGAATTTCAATGGCCGGGGTAAGGCCTCCATTCATTTTTCAATATTTGCCGAATGGAATATTGCGATATTTTCAGCTCACCAGCCATTTTTCGGCCACTGCGACGCGGGTTTCGATCAAGTCGCTTCTTTACGTTTCGAACCATTTCTACTCATAATGCTGCATTCTTCCTTCCACTTCTTTGACGTCGGGCTACGCTAACAGTATCACGGTGACGAGCGATGGTACGAGACACAAAAGATGTATTCACATTAAAATGCTGGAGTGCTCTAACCATAGCCATTTGTGGTTTTTCTGCCAAATATAAAGAAATCACACTATCACGCTGGAATTCCATCACGAATAACTTTTTTTCCGTGAAAATTCTTACCAAAATGCTCTTTTACGCTTGTAAATAATATAATGAGCTGTCACTGGAATAATTTTAACGGCTGTCGGACTAGTGGCTTAGAAATGACAGCAGTTTTGCAGTTTTTTTCATTTCACCCTGTATAAATAAAATTTTTATTATAAATGGACGGTTGTTCTAAAACAAACGCTATTGAGATTTAAGGTATATTTAGATCAGAGCTTTTAGCAGATTAATATCATCTTATTTGAAGTATATGCAATGACCCGGTAAACTGTAAACATAACATAATCCGGAGTATTTTGAAATAAAAATCTAAAGGCCATTCAAATCTTCTGCCAAATTCCATTTCTTAATTCCAGTACTTGTATTTTTGTTTTTTTTTTTTTTTTTGACTTTCTGTAATTAGCCTTAAGTGCATTTTAAGCCAGCTGAAATCCTCTAATTATGCAACATGTTAAAAATTTCCACAACCAAGTGCAGCAAACATAAATTCTTTGTTAAATCCACAAAAAAAAACTCTCTTCATGCAAGTTGGCTAAGAAAAACTTTTGTAAAAATATACATTATATTCATTACACAACTTAAATAACAATCAAGTGACTACTTTCACACACACACACGCACATCCACACACCACCATATAAGCTTTCACACATCTTACACATGCATATTTAAAGCTTATGCCTTGACTCCGGAAAGCGGAAGTTCATTACGGGCATTAATCTTGTGTTACAGCCAAACAGCCAACCAGCAGCCAACAGGCAGAGCATCGACATCAGACTCACAACAAAATTAAGTTTCAAACGTCTGCGAAGAAGAAAAGCCCAGAAACCAAGGAATGGAACCAGGCAGGAAAAATGCATTAACTTTTTTCGTGTGTCGTATTAAGAACTTGTTAACAATTATTTACATTGGAATATTACACTTTCAAAATGGCTTGAGAATTTTTATACCTCCTGCCAAGATGATATGCAATCTGTATTTTCTTTTGTTTGAAGACTTTTTTTATTAACCCCTTTTGCATAAAGTTAAAAATGACTTTTTAATTGAACTTTGTAAAAAGAGTGCAAAGATTTCTTCTTCTCTTTTTTTCTTGCCCTTTCCATGAAGTTACGAAATATAAATATATATATATATATATATTTTTTTTTTCCTTACAACTACCTTGCATTAACAAAAGCCCGGTGTTGATTTCAATATTGTGTAACACGGTAAATGTGTGGTAATACAATAACGGAGATCAAGTTTAAGGGCCACAACACAGTCAGTCAATGGCTTGGGCTCTGGCAAACATCTTCATTCAAATGACTTTCTAAAAATAGAAAATTTCAATATTTGGAATACTGATAAGTTATTTTTATCATTCGGTACAACCATTCCAATGAAATCGTCAACCTAAAAAGAGAGCCAACAACAAAGAAGTTGTTGGTTAAATTTAAATAATTTCTTATTAAACATTCGGAATAAAATATATTTTAAAACCAAGCATTGGATTATGAAAACCCAATAAATATAAACACTTTACAACACACGATGATGAAGAGAATAAGATTGTGTCTCTGGCTGGGTACTCCAAATGTTTGTTACTCTCTGATTGCATGGTTTTTCAATGGGTGTGATTGAGAGTGTGAAGAGAACTACGCTAATTGAAGGTACATATGTCTTTTTTGCCTGGCCCTAGTCGCTTTACATATAACTTAAGCATAATGTGTAATCTGACCTTAATAAGGTTTAATATGGCCTTAATATCCATTTTTTTATAAAAAATGTTGATTTGAAGTATAGATGGCGCCCAATATAACACAGCATCTTATAATGTTTATTACAATGGATACAAGTCTTTCAAAGGTCTTCTACATATCGGAGTCTTTCGATAGAGTTTCTATGATTGGAGTACCTTGCACAGATCTTTTGTGGAGGTATTTTCTTCCAAAGGTACAAGATATTCAATAGAACTTTAACAAAGGACCATCAAGAACATTTTCATGGACTGAAGACTTCCAAATCGACAAAGAAATTGAAACATCTTTTAAACATATTTTCAACATAAAAGTACGTCCAAATTTTATAGAATATTTATGGGCCATTCCAAAGTCTTCTTCACGAGAAAGAAATTAAAGAGGTTAGCTATTGATAGCAGATTTTAACGAGGTCTTTTATGGACAAAACCTCAAAAATATATTTCTAGTATTTTTGAACGATTTTAGTCTTCTATCTCTGATATGTTCTGACATAAGTAATTAAAGGACTTCCATCCGGCGGAGTTCTTCTGTTCGCAAAATAATAAATGTTCGTCTAGAGAAAATAAAGCTTCCCATACCTGGTTCATTTATTATTCACAACTCTTAAGAGATCCCCATCCGCAATTTAGATCTCCAAAGAAACCTTAATCATTTGGACCTCTATTGAGTTACTTCATCATTAATTTCTCATTACCTATGTAGACTTCCCCATCAACTGATTGGATCTCTATAGAGCTCTTCATTAGGTATTCGGACTTATATACAACTCCTCATCTAGCATTCGGTTTTCTTTTAAAGGTCATATCTTCAAGCTTCAATAAAACTCCGCAACGGTTGTTCGACCTCTATTGAGTTTCTTATTAGAGTAGTAAACATGCAAAGCTTTCAGACCATTGCATCTTAATAATGATCCTTATAGCCCTTTAGACCTCCAAAAATTAAGTAGAACCATTATATAGAGCTATAGGGCCTTTCGAGTGATCCTTATTTCCCTTAGAACCTCTATAAAAGACTTTATCACCAACATATGGGTTCCTTATAGATATTCACAAAACACTTGGATCTCTACAGAGCTCCTTGTTAGATATTCCGCATTCTATATAGCTTCTCACTAGCACATAAAGACCATAACACCTGAAGAATGATCCATATAATACTTTTGAGACTACATAGAGTAAGTCGAATCTGTCACAGCTGTGGGAGCTTTCGAGATATTCTCTTTGATTCTTTTCTTACCCACCAAATACTCGGACATCTATAGAGCTTCTAATCTTTATTCAGACTTTTTTCAAAAGCCTTCATCTTCTATACCCTATAAGCCTTCTCATGAGCTATTTGGTGCTCCCATAGGACTTCTTATCTATAGACCGCTCATAGGTTATTTGGTCCTCTTTGAAGCGTAGAAATTCGACACTCCGTATAGCTTATCATCCCCAATTCGGACTTCTGCAGACCTTCTTATCAGCCACACAGGTTTTGTATAACTCTTTAGCAAATAATCAGTGCTTTCCAATCAGTCTTTTCAAGAATTCCTATCCCCTGCCATTTATGGAACTCTGAATAATTTTTCCGGACTTCTGACCGAATCTGCATCAGTTATATAAGGCTCCGTAGAATTCTTCAGTTTATCGAACCTCTGTAGTGTAAGTCGTACTTCTAGTGAACTTTTTATCATCCTATCGAGCCTCTATAAAGAACCTTTTTAGCAATTCCAAACACCTTAGAGCTCCTCATCAAATATGTAGACCTGTATAGAGTTCCTAATCTTATATTTGGAAGACTTCAAATGTCTTCACCTTCCAAACTCTATACAGTTATAATAAGCTTCCCATAAGCAATTCGAAACTCCTACAAGACTTTTCAACTATAGAGCTCCTTATCAGCCCTTCGAACTTTATAGAGTTCCTCATCAGCATTTAGAACACTGGGAAACTCTAGAAATCTTCTGTAGGGATTCGAAACTCATTATAGATTCTTTTCAGCTATTCAGATCTCTGTGTACCTTAACATCTGCTACTCGAAACTCTGTAGACCTCTTCAGCAAATGTCTGGGTGCTTTTAGAGTTCCTCTTTTGTTATTCGTGTGCTTCTCATCACCAAGTTCCACCTATATATGATTTCTAGCAACAATTTGGAGGTCAGTTGAGTTTTTTTTCTACAAAAACCATGTGAAGGCCTTCTCAAGGCTCATGCTTTCTTCCTAGTAACACATATTTAAATTTTAGAAATATTCTTGCCCAAATCCTTTAAAAATTAATTCTAAAAATTCAAATTAACTTGTAAAAATACCTTCACACGTTTCCCCCTCTTCCCTTTTGATTGTAAAATTAGGAATATAGTTCAGGCAGTAATTTACAACACTTTTTGCCTATGCATATTGATAATCATCAGCGGCTCATGTAATTGATAAGTTTCAATTAAGTCGGGGAATTAAAAACAAAACAATATTGAATTCTAATATAAATTCAATAATAATAATAAATATTATTACATTTTAATGTCAGAGCAAAAGCAGGAAAAAAGAGCAACAAAAAATCAGAGATTGGAGGGTGTGAGGTAACAACTGAGAATTATTAAAAATTACGCATTATTAACGCAGGCGGGCCAAAAAAATCAGAGAGGGTGCATAAAAATAATATTTAATTAGTTGCAATTATTACTTGTAAAAACGTGAACGCACACACACACTCAAACGAATAAAAATCAAGAGGAGGCTGGACAACAAGCCAATGCTTATGAAAGTAAATCCGAATTACATGGCGTTGATGTGCGGCGAATAACAATGAACCCAAAAAGTCGAACAACATCAATGCACATTTCATTTATTACATATATATATATTTTATACATAAATGTGTGTATGTGTGTTAAAAACTATTATGCTAATGTGCATTTGTGTGTGTGTCTGTGTGTACGTGTGAGCTGAGTAATGAAAGCATGTTGTCACTTTATTAAATAAATAGAATTTGCATACTTTTGTAATTTACATAAATTTAAATTAAGCTCGAAAAATAATTACTTTAATAACATTCACACACACAGAGATACACTCCCGCACACACAAATAGACATCGATTTTTGCATCCTTGTTCACACAGTATTTGCAAAACAAAACAAAAAAAACACTCAACCAACTGCAACATAAAAGTCGAACACACAGTAACGATTATGCCTGGCTGCCTGACTGACTCACTGTCAATAGTTTCGAAAATGTGTACATGCACACAACTATGCAGTTATGCACATTTGCATACGGATTGTATGTCATATCTATGGTTATCCACATGCACACACACACAAACACATACACATAAACATCCAACAAAAATATCGTGAAAACTCATTTTACCCGTTATGAGTTGAATGCAACATTTGCATTTAATGCACTCTGCTCCTCGATATCTGCAATAATACCAACAAAAACAACAACAGCAAGAAAGAAAACTGCAATGAAAATGACACAAAAACTATTGTGATGGTCTCCCCTAGCATATTTTTCGGGGGCCAAAAATTCACTCGAGGAAAAACGTTGAAAAATCCTCAGTAGAAACACTCATAGCGGATCGACACTTTACAGCTCTCCAAATCTCCAAAAAACTCATAATCTGTCTGCCTGGATCTCTATTCAGAACCCTACAAAGGCCCCTCATCAGTTATCCAGACATCTAAAGACCTCCTCATCCATTATACAGACCTGGACCTCTGTAGACCTTCCTATTTGTTATCTGGAACTTTATAGATTCCTTTGTCCGTTATCCGCTCTTCTATAGAGTTCCACATTTTTTATCCAGTCCTTTCTTATCCGTTTTCAGAGCCTCTATGTAGATCCACACCTGTTATCCGGAACCCTATAAAGCCCCTCATTAGCTATCCGGACTTCCATAGACCTCCTCATCCACTATCCATGTCTCTATAAGCTTCTTCACCCGTTATCCGAGCTTCTGTTGACTCTCTCATCCGTTATCCGGGCCCTGTTGAACTTTGCATTCATTATCCGGACTTTTATCAACACCTTTGAAGTTCCTTATCCGTTATCCGCCCTCTATAAAGCTCCTCATTTTTTATTCGACTTTTTCAGCACCACTACAATGCTCTTCATTTCTTTATGTGGATATTTACAGAGTTCTTTAACCGTTATCCGGGCCTCTATGGAGCTTCTCATGTGTTATCCGGGCCTCTGTGCAGATCCTTATTTCTTATCCGCAACTCTATAAAGTTCCTCATCGGTTATCACGATATCTATAGACATCCTTATCCGTTATCCGGACCTCTTTGGAGCTCCCCATCTTTTATCCGTACCTTTAGTGGGTTCTTTATCTGATTTCCGCTCTTATATAGGGCTTCTCATATATTATCCGGAACTCTTTATCCATTATCGGGACCTCAATAGAACTACATATCTGTTATCCGAAACCTTATAGAGCTCCTCATTCATCATCCTGATCTCTATGCCCTCATCCATTATCCGTACCTCTATTGAGGTCCTCTTCCGTTATCTGAACCTCAATGGAACTCATCATCCATTACATATAGAACCCTTAATTCATTATTCAGTCCTCTATTGAGGTCTTTATGCGTTATCCGGACTTCTATAGAGCTTCTCACCCATTATCTGGAACTCTTTATTCAGTATCCGGATTTTTCATTCATTATCCGAACCCCCATAGAGCTCCTCATCCATCATCCGGATCCTTATGGAGATCCTCATCCATCCGTTCCTCTATTGATGTCCTCAATCGTTATGTGGCCGCTATGGATCCAATCATCCATTATCTGGACCTCTATTAAGCTCCTTATCCATTATTCGCACCTCTTTAGAGTTTCGCACCAGTAATTCGCACCTAGGTGAGCTCCGCATCTTTAATCCGGACCTTTAACGGTTATCCGCAAATTTATAGAGCTTCTCATCCGGACCTCTATAAAATTCCTTATCCGCCATCCGTGCCTCTATAGACATCTACATCCTTTATCCGAATCTCCATCATACATAGATATACGTTATCCGTATATCTATGTATCTCATCCGTAATCCGGACCTCGGTGGAGACCCTTATTCATTATCCGGTCCTTTAGAGCTCCTCATCCATTATCCTGTCCTATTTAGAGCTTCTCATCCGTTATCCGAATCGCTATAAAGGCCTTCAGCCGTTATCCGTACTTCTTTAGGGGTCTCATTCGTTATTCGAAGCTCTGTGAGGATTCTTATTCATTATGCGTTTCTAATCTGGATCTCTATAGACCTCCTCATTTCGGAATTTTTATTTTACTTTCCGTGAGTGTAACCCTTCTATAAACCCTATCATATTCAGGTTGTGCTGACTTTCAGTCAGTTTGGTTTTTTGGAGAATTGTAAAGTTTGTCAGTCATGGATCCACAACAACAATAGCAACAACAAATACAAAAAGACTACAAAAGCACACGGATGTGATTCAATGTTCAGCTATGGTATTTATCCCTGGGAAACCTCAAGTTTTAACCACAAACATAAATACTCGTCCATGTAAGTGGTGGCGACCAACCAACCAACCAACCATCCGACCGAACGCTGCAACCAGCAACACATCGACAGCATCAACATCATTGATGAAGGAGAGCAACAGCAAAATATTCCATGGAGTGTTTTTAATGTCAAAAGATTTTTAACGAACACACACACATACATGCAGACATAGTCAATATTCCCCCCTGCACACATATGCATATTTATGTTTTTGTGTGAGTGTGTGTTCGAGCCTGTAAATATGGGGAGTATTTAATTTGAATATTACTATGAAAATTGTTACATTTTCCGTTGGGTATATGTTCGAAAATTTTGAATTTTCCGTTTTCTGTATTTTCTCAGGCCTCAGATGCACACATGTGCACACATGGCTCACCATGTTGCACACACATACATGTGTGTGTGTAAATATAACTTTGTGTGGCCATTGTGCCTCGGTGTGGATGCAACATTTATGCAAACATAACTTTAAATTAAAAATTTTAATGTGAAAATATTAAAATGTAGTCGTTGTGCTGGGTTCTCTGCTTCCCAAATGCTTGTAAAATGTGTATCATAATGCCGGGCTAGGGCATTGAGTTGTCCTGCCTGGTTGACTCTTGGAAAAGAAGATTGTAAAGTTTTCATAATTTTCATTTCGCCTGTTATTGTTTGTTTGGGGAAAAACTGTTGCTGGGGAGAAACTGAGAAGCTATGCCCGCACTCTTTAAAATCTGTTCATTGAAATCGTGTTTACTTCTTTCACACATGAGTTTTTCTTTTAATTTCATTTCGCCGAGCACACACATACACGCGCTCATCAAGCCTGGGCATATCATTAAAAGTTGGAGGAAAATTGCATGTGAAAATTATTAACATAATGTGCAAACAGTATGGCTGTCATTTTTGTGATTGTAACGAAACGGTGTAGCAAGAAATGCAGAAAATTTTCATGATTTTTATTTCATCGAATAAAAAAACGACGGCGAGAAAGAAAGCCGAACAGCCAGCAAGATTTGCAATTATGTTCACTTATGTTGAAGGCAAATTAATTGCAATAAAGTAGGAAAAAAGGCAACAACAATTTTACCACCACTTGGCGCAAAGCTTACAAATAAAAAAGCGTGAAAAAAGGTAAAAGCCTGGGAAAATCCTTATTATCCTTGAATACTTTTAAGGGGAATTAATTTAATGTGTAAGAGTGTTTGTGAGAGTGTGCCTGTGTGTGAGAAAATTCACTTAAAATGAAAGATTGATTGAAGACGACTTTTTTATGAAAGAAAGCCTTAAAGGATAATAATTTTACTGAGCTAATCACACACTTGTCCTTTTGAAATATGGGAATTTTAACACTTTTCTTTTGAAAAAAAAAATGTAAATGAAAGATGATTCTTTTAATATTTGTCCTTACATTGTATAACACACACATACATGTTCAAATGACATTTTCACAATGAAGTGAAGATTGAAGCGAAGGTGAAAGTATCCATTAGCCACGAAAGCTCTTTGTTGGTTTATTAAAAACACATAAGCATTAAAATTACGACATAATGGATTTCGGACCTCCTTATGCCACATTAAGAGCTCTGAGTAGCTCATCTTCCCCATTTATTGTACTGTAAAAATCTTAAGGATCTGAATAGGCAATAGGGCCTTTAGGATCTCTTTACTAAATATTTCAACCCTTACAGAGCATCCTAGTAAGAGTAGGGAACTCGTACCTATGTAAAACTCCTTAATGAATATTAGGATCTTTTCAGAAGCCTTTTTTATTTATTAAGTCTTCCATATAATCAACAATTCAGATTTCTGTACAGCACCTCATCGCCTATTCGGACCTCTACAGAAGTTATGACTCGTGGATTATTAAAGCACCTATGACATTACTCTTAATAGATTTGAATTTCAATAAAGCGCCTCACACTTCTATAGAGCCTTTCAATGACTATTCAGACCTCCACAGAACTAATTATCAATTATTTAGACCTTCTAAAAATATCTAATTTCGCATTCAATTCTCATTGAGCTTCTTATCGCCTTATTATATGTTTATTCGTTCTTCATCGGATATTTGCTTCCCACGTAGAGCCCATCATCAACAATTAGCTGTTTCAAAAGCTCCGCTATTAGGACCTCTGTAGCTCTTAGGACCTAACTTGTCAGTTATTCAACCTCTACGGAGAACATCATTAGCAAGTCGAGATCCAAATTCTTTATGAAGGACTCTGTAGAAAACCAAATTGCTGATGGAGGCTCTGTAGAGGCCTGAGATTTCTCTCCAAAGGTCAAAGTAAATTTTAAAAACAAAAACGGGCCAAATATTCTGCTCAGAGAATACTCACAGCTCCTTAGGTCGGATAAGACAATAATAGGAAGGACAATTATACCCTCTTATTGGTTGTTCGAACCTCCAGAGTGATTTTTGATGTTATTTGAAAGTCCTACTCAGATCTCAAAGGCTCCAATCAAAGGCTATCGGAATACCCAATGAAAATTTAAAAACGAAAATGGGCCAAAAATATTCTGCTCGTAGGATTATCTTAGGTCCTATAACCCAAGATTCCCTATATTTCTTCGACATTTAGAGCCATAATCAACTATTCTACCTCTACAGCTATCCATGAATTTCTCATCGCATTCGAGCCCTTATAGGGATAATAAGGATGCACTCGAATTCATTCATTATTTTTCAACCACAATTGGATCTCTGATCCTTCAAAGCGAGACCTGGCAAATGCAGGCACGCGGGCTCTCAGCGAGCGCAATTTTCTCTAAACACACAATCAGAATCATGGAAAAACTATGTAAGTACTAAAATTGGGAGAACGAAAAAGTGTGAAAATACTTAATGCAGCCTTGTTCCAATATGAGCATTAGTAGTTATAAGAGACTCTCTTGCCGTGCCAATTCCATTATTGGCAAATGAAAGACGAGAGAGAATGTATGTGGTTTGTTTATACTTTTCCGTTCGAGGCTGCTCAGTAAAGTCACTCTGGGATGCTTAACCTGACCCTGTCCTAATATATTCTTATCGACTACTTGGACCTCTGAGAGATACTCTATCCCCTTTCTGAGCTCTATATAACTCCTCCGCTTTCTTTCTCTCAATATTTGATGAATTTAAATCCCATACACCTATATAACTTTTAAACTCATTAAATTATGTTATATGTCCCCAACAAATGTTGCCACATGCACATAGCAAAAAATATGGAAAATGCATTTGTTGTTGTCGATAAGGGGATATGTACACACCGTGACATTACTCATCCTCCAAAGAAATTCCAAAAAACAAAAAAAAAATTGCACAACATAAAAACAGGAAAATATTTTACGATTTTATTTCGAATGCAGGCCAAAAATTTTTATGGAGTGAAATATGGCAAAGAGAGAAGAGGGGTTGGGAAAAATATACCCAACATACCAAAATGGCTTGAGAATAATATCCCAACATACCAAAAATACAATACAGCTTGAGAACAATATTATAAAAATATAATTTTTCAACAATGCTTGAGAAACACTTATGTTCCACAAACATTTCTCAAATCTGTCCCTTGTTGACAAATTAGTTTTGATTTTTTGTGAAAATTGTCAGCAAGAAATTATTTTCTTTGGCAAAAAACAAAATCATGCGAATTTAGACCCATTTCTGGACCGAACCCTTAAGGTATGGATGAATAATAAATCCGGGAATCTTTCACATAAATTATTCCAATCCCATTTCAGATTGGAATCATCAAAAAAGTTGAAGGAATTCAATACATGAGATACAAGAGATGCAGAAGTTCAAATAAGGGAGAAGAAAACGTCACGGTATCAATGCCACATGAGGCAGTGACTACTGGGATGTCCATCAAGAAAAAAATGTGAAAAATGATTAAAAATTAACAAAATAATAATATTATATACTATTACAAAAATAAGCTTATTATAATATTATTTTTGTAAGCTTATTCTACAATTTCAAGTATAAGCTTATAAATAAGGGTTCCGTTTCGATTATTCTATACTTGTTACACAAACATTTTTCAATGTTTTCTCAAGATTTTCTCAAGCTTAAGGCTTATGTTCATAAGCTTATTGTAATATTATTCTCAAGCCATTTTGGTATGTTGGGATTACAATGAACATAAGCCTTAAGCTTGAGAAAATCTTGAGAAAACATTGAAAAATGTTTGTGTAACAAGTATAGAATAATCGAAACGGAACCCTTATTTATAAGCTTATACTTGAAATTGTAGAATAAGCTTACAAAAATAATATAATATATAATAATAATAAGCTTATTTTTGTAATAGTATATAATATTATTATTTTTTTAATTTTTAATCATTTTTCACATTTTTTTCTTGATGGACATCCCAGTAGTCACTGCCTCATGTGGCCTTGATACCCTGACGCTTTCTTCTCCCTTATTTGAACTTCTGCATCTCTTCCACTAAGACTACACATCTATTGAATTCCTTCAACTTTTTTGATGCTTCCAATCTGAAATGGGAATGGAATAATTTATGTGAAAGATTCCCGGATTTATTATTCATGCATACCTTAAGGGTTCGGTCCAGAAATGGGTCCTAAATTCGCGTGATTTTGTTTTCTGCCAAAGAAAATAATTTCTTGCTGACAATTTTCACAAAAAATCAAAACTAATTTGTCAACAAGGGATAGATTTGAGAAATGTTTGTGGAACATAAGTGTTTCTCAAGCATTGTTGAAAAATTATATTTTTATAATATTGTTCTCAAGCTGCATTGTATTTTTGGTATGTTGGGGTAGTGATAGAATAAGCCATAAAAACTTATAGAAAACTATAAAATTTGTGTGTGTGCGTACATATAATATAGAATGGATGCAAAATATGTTTTTGTTGTTGTTGCGCATATAGAATAAATTGCATAAAATTTGGTGTTATTCATTGAATATTCCCACACACCCTCACAAAAACATATATGTATTTTCCTCACATATCCTTGCATTTAAAACTGTATAAAAGCACATCTGTGCCATGGCGTTTTTTATGATTTCGCACACGCACACACACTTCTGCATGGCGACATAGTACATAAATGTCGATATGAAGGGGATCATAGTTTTGGAAAATGTGTGAAAAATGCATAATCCCAACAAAATCCACCTTCACTCGTCGTTACATATTTATTTTAATTTTTGCTTAAATGTTTATGGAGTTTTTATGTCAGTTATACAAAAAAAATCTAGGATTTGGAATTGTTAAAATTTCAAATTGATATTGATATTTTGGGGTGTGGTTTAGTTTTTAATGTACTTTCCCAAGCCAAGTTATTCAAATTGATATTTATGGCAAATACATTGACATAATTTTTAATAAACTTGAAATTTAATTATGAAAATAAATTTCACACAAGAAAATATTAATTTAATTACACATAAATGTAATATAAAATTAATTAACATAAACGAAAGCAAAAACTAAATCGACAGTTATGAAATAAAAAAACCTAATTGAAATTCGAAGGTATTCAGAAAAGTAGGTCTCTGTGTTGCCTTATATAATGAATTTCCATTTAGTTACGGTGAGGTAATAAAAATCAACGGAATGTTGTTACCAATTTAATGAAATACAATAAAAGCCAAAGACATGTTGACACATGTGATTGTGCCAAGCATCAGGCATTGTCTTTTCCTTGAGAGGGGGGAGAGAGTAATTTTGGGCCAAGATATTTTTCTCATTTTAATATTGGACAAATATTGGTATCTTTTATGGTTAATTACGATAGAAGTAGCCAACATTTTATTACCACACATCGTATGACATTCGCTACTACAGTAAAATTGTCTGTCAATATATTGACATCTCTATTGTGTAATGGAGGCTGTCTATGTGTTATGGGTGTACACATAGACAGCCTCCATTACATATACAGATGATGTGAGCTATTGTGTGTGTGTTATATTAATTCGTCTATTTGTTTATTACAAGAAATTTAGTTACGGTTAGTAAAATGACAACATAAATACTTCTTGTCTTTTATTATTTATCTCATGTCTTACATTTGTGTTGTAATCGTCATTTATGGAATATAGAAAGTTTTATACACATACAACGTATGAAAGAGATTTCTCCAGGAGAGAGACACTTCTCAAGAAGAGAAACACTTTTGGAGAGTACAAACCTACAATCTCTTTTATAAGTGTTATATGACATCTAACGTAGAGGTAAGAACTGAGACGAAAAGTCATTTTTAGAAAGATGTGCTATAGTGGTACGTAATGTACTTAAAGGTACAAAATGATCTACCATTGGTAAATGTGGCAACAGGAAGAATAATTAATTTATCTTTCAGTAAAAATGAACTAGAATATTTATACAGGTGCTCTACATATATGTCTGTCTGATGACAACTTTTTTTTAGAAAAAAATAACTTTTCATCGGCTATTTGAACATCCAGAGAGCTTTCTGATATCAGTTCCATTCAGATCTCAATAAATCTACTCATGGGCTATCGAGGCCTTACAAAGCTCACAATGTGTAATCACAATCCTACAACGTTCATCAACTTCTATTAAGAACTTTTATAGGGGTTCTCACAGCATCTCATAGGATATCCGGGTCCTATAGACCTACTCATCAACTACTCGGTTCTTCAGGTATTTAAACCTCATTAGATCTCTTCAGTTGTTCATTTCTCAATAGATTTTTCCAAGGAAATTCTGATCTTCACAGAGATGATTATGTATCCACCATATATTTGGCACACAGCTTTACCTATTTCGTAATTGACGTTTACAAGTCGCGATTCAATAATAAACTGGCTAATTGGACTCCTTCACGCTCGTATTTATAGATTCCATCTAGACATGAATGTTTCGAGTATCTCCAGGATTTCCTAAAATATTCCATTCGTCAATGAACATACACACATGTGCTAGCAAACCAATGCATATAAAACCAAGGGGGACCATAATTATAAATACGAGTGAGAAAGTCGTTAATGACGTCACGATGAGAAATAAAACGCTAGGACCAATACATAACGAAAGAAGTATGGGGAAAAAATACAACAACAACAACATGGAGACAAATATAAGCAAGTAAAAAAGCAGCAAAGTTCGACCGGGCCGAACTTTTAATACCCTTCTCCATTCGGAAGGAACTTTCAAAAATTACGAAAATACCATTTTACCTTAATACGGAGTCTATACGACAACGTGGACCTGAATACAATTTTTGTTATAGGATGTAGTACCCATTAAGATAATAAGCGAATAATGTCGCTAAAATCGAATAAAGGGAGATACCGCCATAAGGGGGCTGTACAAAGACGTAGACCTGAATACAAAATTTCTAGGCATAGGATGTAGTACCCATTACAAACTTCGAATACGAAATTTGAAACGATTCGGCTGAATAAAATCATAAAAATAGCGAATGTCAGGGATGCCGTTATATGAGGGCTATACGAAGACGTGGACCTGAATACGATTTTTTTAGGAACAGGTTGTAGTTCGACCTACAAACTTCGAATAAGAAATTTGAAGCAATTCGGGTGAATAATATCGCTGAAATCATCAAGCTACCGAATATGGGGAGGTACAGTTATATGGGGGCTGTACGAAGACTTGGACCTGAATTCGAAATTTGTAGGCATAGTTTGAAGTGCCCATTACAAACTTCGAATATGAAATTAGAAGCAATTCGGGTGAATAATGTCGCTAAAATCATCAAAATACCGTATATCGGAGGTACCGTTGTTTGAAGGCTATACGATATCGCGGACCTAAAAAGACAATTCTCTTCCAGCAAAAAAAAAAATTTATGTCGATTTAACGATGCTCATCCGTCTGTGGAAATCATTTAACTAAAATGTGTATTTGGTCTGCAGGTCATTTGGTATTGAAAATGGGCTATGGGTTAGGTCCACGTTTTTAGGTATAGCCCCCATATATCGGTAGCTCCCTTTATTCGTATTTGAATATTGTAATGACAAAAATTGATAATGCAGGTCCATGTCTTCGTATAAACCGCAATATAACGGTAACTCCCTATATTCGGTATTTTTAAGATTTTAACAGAATTTTTAACGGATTTCATTTTTTTTAAATTTCCAAATTCGTTCCAAATGGTGGAAGGTTTTTAAAGTTTGCCTCGATCAAACGTTCTTCTTTTTTATGTATTTATTTATTATTATTTTTTTTTAATACAGTGGAATCCCAATAATTACGTTTTATTTTTAAATAATTCAAAGTTTCTATGAAATATCGGAGTTTCTTACTCTACAGTGGCATTTTACTGCATATTCTTCAATTTCTGTAGCACTCGAGCTACATTTGGTATGATATCCCTTGTTTAGCTTCTCCCTTTCATTCTCCCTCTCTTTTCTCTGGAAACAAAAACTTTATGTTGTTCATTATTCATGTGTGAAATAATGCACTTTTATGATTCTCATACTTGCAATGCTACCCTTCTCTCTCCCTCTCTCTTATTCTTCCTCTCCCATAACATGCTGTAGGATAACAATTTTTTATTGTTTTTGTCGATTTCTAATATTTACTTAAGATTTTTCATTAAGATTTGCTAGATTTCATAAAAATGCCACAACCACAACTGAGACGATGTGTTCTGCTATGAAAAAGATAACAACATTTATTTTTACAACATTTCCAGGGCAGAGAGAGAGAGAGAGAGAGAGAGAGAGAGAAATCAACCAAAACACAACAAAAGATGTGTCAAATTTATGAAAGAAAAACTATTACAGAAATATATTAAAATTTATAACTTTATCTACTCGCAAAGACACCTTACGAGAAGAGAGAGCGAGAGTGAGAGAGAGAGGGTTGCCAAAGACAACCTTACAGCTAAAGTATTCCAGAGTAGGTGCATGTATTTGAATTAATTTCAATGTATGGGCCAACACAGGGGGTATGTGTGAGTGTGGTATTTTTGGCTTTTGTTTAAATAAACTTTATTCTAAATAAGTCTTTGCATGTGTGTGTGTGTGTGTGTGTTTGGTTGTGTTTCCAATGTAAGGTTTGAATTTCCGTTTCCTGTGGCAATACCCATTTTCCCGTAGAATTTGTACATGTCAAATATGCAACATTGTGTCTCAACAAAAGAGAGGAGAGAGAGATGGAGTAACTAATCTCAGGCCCTACACATGACTTGTGTTGCATGTTTGGTTTTTGTGGCATTCAACGAGTTGCAACAGCTACAAACAAATGCAGTTTATTTTTATCTGAAAGTATTTTCGAACTTTTGATGTTTTGTACTTTTGGCATTTGTCTATAACAATTTTGCATGTTCTGGTGGTGCTGCTGCTGTGGCTGGCTGCTTGTTGAAAGTTGTTATCGAACAACAACAAGAACTCCTCGAACAACGAGTGTTGATACAATAATTTTTACAACAACTTGCTGTGGATTTGGCAGTTTGTGTTGCAAAGTTTTGCTGGGCAAATAATTCAACTTTGTAATATTCAAAGTAAATAGTGATACATTTCTTCAAGCTCCCCTTCCCTTCACCACCTCCTCCTACTGTGCCTTAATAATATTTACAAATATTATTGATATATTGTTGTTGTACAACAACTCACAACAAATCATCAATAACCCTGACCATTTTTGGTGATAAAACGACTCGACACAAATAAACCACAAAATAATGTGACTTTTGGCCAGCTAAGAGGCTTAGTTAACATAAAAGGCTCTTAAATCACAGGCCAGTCCAATAATTCATAAAGATAAGGGAAAGGAACACATTGTCTCTCTGATGTGTATATGGCGGTTGGGGTGTTTGTTTAACTAGCGCAGTGGTCGGCATTTGTTATTTAATCAAGTACTTAGGGCAATTTTAAGGTTAACCCCATTCCGGGGGAGAGGGGGTTGAACTAACATGTGATACTCCTCAATTACAAGGTTTAAAGACCTTATTTTACACATGCATATATATATATGTATGTAAGGACATTGCATATCCTTCTCCTCTTCCTCCTTAGTGCTATCATCACATATGTCTTTATAGTTTTGCAGTTATTTGGCATTATCCTTTTTTCGTGTGGAATTCCTTTTTATGACACTTTTATTGTACATTTCCAATTTTCTGTATTGTTGAAAATGATATTGCTTTTATTTCCTTAGAGCTTTTCTTTTCGCCATTGTATGCGATTCTGATTTTTTATAACTTTGCCATTAAAATTGCATAACGTAATATGATGAATGTGTTCAAAAGGGGGGAAAGGGGATGGGATATAAAATAAAATCAATCAAACAATTCAATGGCTCATTGCCAAGGCAATTGGAATGCTCGAAAATGTATATAAAATGGGACAGAGGAAAAAAAAAATTTGGGAAATTCCTTGTTTGTTTCCATTTAGATTCCCAAGGATATCGCAGATGAAAACCGCCATTTTTAAGGTTATTTTAGTAAAAAAAAAACCTAAATAATGCACAGAAAAGTCACAAATGAGATCATAAAAATCAAAACGAAGAGCTGGAGATAGGATTTGCAATTTTTTTCAGGGTCATTTTTTGCGTTTTTTTTTTTCTGCTATTTCAGTGTCCATTTCAAGCAAAGAAGGCCGCATTTTTGGTTAGGCTTCGGCAATACAACTACACTTCCGAAATGATGCTTTACCCGTAGGAAGTTTAAACCACAGCCATTGGAATTTGCCTGGAATAGCGTACTCGATATCCAAATTGTACTCGACATCCTGGAGTTCTCGCGTCAGACAGAATTAATGTCACCTGGACTAAAAAGAACCCCAGTGCTGGTGGAACTCCAATAGTTTACTTTACCCCCTGAAAGAGAATTGTCTATAAAGGTCCACAATATCGTATATCCCCCATATATCGGCAACTTTCTATATTCGGTATTTTTAAGATTTTAACAGGCACCCTAATTTTTTTTTAAATCAAAAGAAATGTCTAGCAATTGGGCGCCATTGTTTTCGTTTAGAAATTGGAAGGATGGAAAATAGTCGTGGTATGTCGTTGTGGACCTTTATAGACAATTCTCCTTCAGGGGGTAAAGTGCTCACAAAGAATGCCACAACGACATACCACGACTATTTTCCATCCTTCCAATTTCCAAACGACAACAATGGCGCCCAATTGCTAGACATTTATTTTTATTTAAGAAACAAAAATAGGGTGCTTATTAAAATCTTAAAAATACCGAATATCGGAAGTTGCCGATATATGGGGGATATACGATATTGTGGACCTTTATAGACAATTCTCTTTCTCGGGGGAGTAAAGTGCTCACAAAGAGCTCCTTGTGTAGAATTTCAAAAAAATGCTGTTGAAAAATATGGCTAAAATCATAAAAATACCGAATATTGGGGGGTACCGTTACATGGGGGATAAACGATATCGTGGACCTATATAGATATTTATCTTCCAGGGATAAAGTAGTCAGAAGGAACTTCTTGTGTGGATTTTCTGACAATGCCATTGGAAAATGTGGCTAAAATCATCAAAATACCAAATATCGGGGGGTACCGTTGTATGGGGGCTACTCAATATCGTGGGCCTATATAGAAAATTCTCTTTTTCAGGTGATAAAGTACTCACAGAGAACTCCTTGAGTAGAATTTCAGGCAATGCCATTGAATAATGTGACTAAAATCATCAAAATACCGAACATCGGTGGGTACCGTTATATTGGGGCTATACGATATCGTGGACCGATATAGCCCATCTTCGAACTTGACCTGCCTGCAGACAAAAGACAGATGTGTGCAAAGTTGTAGCTTCCTATCTTAATTCGTTTTGACTGTAGCGTGATTATAAGAGACGAACGGCCAGGGCTAAATCATCTTAAAATTTTACGCTGATCAAGAATATATATACTGTGACAACAGGACGCCATATTTCTCTAAACTATACCAAAAATATTTTTCAGACTCATTCTCTAAATAAAAGTTTTAAATGTGGTAATAGTTATAGATGTGGTGATAGTTATAGATTGTTATAAACAATAGTTAGATTATCATGACTTAACCAAGGGTTTAATCATTACAACTACGAGGTGCGCCATCTACATTTCATGTGATTACATTGAAGTTAAAACCCTATTTCTTGGTTCGAAATATGCAAAACTAGAAATCCAAAACTAGATGGCAGTCTTTCAAAATCGCCATTTAGTCAATCGGATACTTATTACTAGAAGAAATTTGTCGAGTGAAACTATCATACCATTGGGCGCCATATTTGAGGGTTTTCTATAGAATGTACCCACAAGTTCAGCCAATTTTCTGACGCTGCTCTCTATGAAAACTGATTCTTCAAAATACTAAGTGCGCCATCTATACTTCATGTAATTGCATTAAAATAATAACCTATTTCTATATTTAAATACAGAGTTACAACGGGTTTTTATTAGTTTTATTATCGTATAACTTGATTAATTTGTTAAAAAATGAAGATTACTGAATACATATTTTAAATTTGATAATTCGGGATGGATTTTGCATAAAAACTTCTATTATATTAGTGAACTTGGCAATTATTTCCCAAGCTGACTAATCCATAGAAGTTTATAACATTTAAATCATAAAAATTTCCAATAAATCTAGAAACCATTTAAAAACTTAAAATAAAAAAAGTTTTAATATTCTGTTAGGCGCTTTAAAGTATGCTTTAAATTTTTTAGCTTTTCTCATTTCCCAATAACATAGGCAATTATTTTAAAAGGTTTTTTATTTTGTGTGTTTGAATACTTTTAACTATATTTTTAATGGTAATACGAGCTGTCTTCCAATCAAATTTTTATTATTTTTACAACATGGCTTTTGTGAATTTAGAGATGTATGCACATGTGAGTGAGTGTTTGCATGTGTATGTGTGTGTGTGCGTGTGGCAATAAACCATCATCAAAACATACTTTTTTATGGCTTTTTCACGCTTTTCCATTCAATTGTTGGCTGAAAAGCAAATAAGCAAATCTCAACAATTCAGTGAATGCACGAATGAATGATTTCCAAATGGTTTAGTTGCCACCAGTTAGTCCATCATTATTTCCATCTAGCCATTACATCAGCTCAGCAGCATCAGGGATTTATATTTGCATTTATTTGCCATGTGAGTGTGTAAGTGTGTGTATGTGTGTGTGAGACCATGCATGTGTTGAATTTAATGATTTACAATGTCTCCATAAAACATATTTATTTATTTGTTGGTTAGTTTCTAACATTAAAATCCTGAATTTTTACGATCAGTTTTTATGGTTGTTAAGTCTGCAAGGGTTTTTTGTAATAGTTTGGTTTTGAATATTAAATTCGAGCAAAATTAATTACTCCGGATGCTGGCATGTAATTGATTTACATATGTGCATATTTGTAGGAAATTTACCATAGATTATCATTCGGAGAGGGGTATATGTGAAGGAGAATGAAGAAATATTAAATTTTCCTAAAAGGTTTCCTCTATGTTCATCAAATCAAATGGGGTGATAAAAAATGTGATCTTGATATTTTACATAAAGCTCACATATATTATTATTTTTTCTGAAATAATGAAAAAATCACTTTAAACAACGTGATAGCCTGTGGTTGTATTGTTAATTTCCAATAATGAAAAATGAACTCCCGCACCACGGTATTTTGGGATTTATAGTCCCATATTCCATTTTAATACCCTCCGCCATACATAGTATGGGGGTATATTAAGTTCGTCATTCCGTTTGTAACTCATCGAAATAATAATTTCAAATCCAAACTGCAACCATCTTCGGACTGCTGTCATTTCTAAGCCACTCGTCCGAAAGCTGTGAAAATTATTCCAGTGGCAGCTCATTATATTGTTTACAAGCGAACAAAAGCTATTTGTTGAGAAGTTTACAGAAAAAAAGTTTTTCGTGATGGAATTTAAGCGTGATAGTTTATATTTGGCTGGAAAACCACAAGTGGCTATCGTTAGAGCACTCAAGCATTTAAAAGTGAATAAATCTTTTGTATCTCGTACCATCGTTCGTATAATGGTAGCGTAGCCCTACTTCAAGGAAGTGGATGAAAGAAAACCGCAACATCAGCAGAAATGGTTCGAAAAGTAAGGAAGCGACTTGATCGAAACCCGCGTCGCAGTGTCCGAAAAATGGCTTGAAGGGTGAGCTGAACATATCGCAATATGTTAAAAATGTTGCAAATGTTGAAAAATGAGCTCGGGGTAAAGACATTGAAATTCCAAAAAGTGCAAGAACTTACACCGCAACTCAAAAGACTCAAAAGAGCTAACGAGTCGCTTCGCTTGGCCGAAAGTGGTGAACTGTCGAATTTGGGTTTCTCCGATTAAAAAACATTCGTTATCCAGCAGTTTGTAAACAAACAAAATGATCGTGTTTACTTGCGAAAGAGGTCAGCTGAAAATGTGCACCTTCGGTTGGCCAGAACTCAAGTGATGGTGTGGGCCGCCATAACAGCCGATGATCACTCTCCGCTCGTTTTAATCGAACGTGGTATCAGAATAAATGCGGAATTTTATCGCGAAAATATTCTGGAGGGTGTATTAAAGCCTTGGGCATGCAAACATTTTGGTCGCAGACCTTGGACATTCCAATAGGACTCAGCACCATCGCTCTCAGCACGCGCCACCCATGAATGGTTACAAAATGAGGTTCCTCGCTCCATTTCCAGCTCACAATGGCCATCAAAATCTCCAATCCGTTGAAATATTGTGTCTGAAGTATTTTAGAAAGCAAGGTTGGCACTAAAAAATACCAAAGTGTCGATCACTTCAAGCAAGGGCTTCGCCGGTAATGGACCTAAATACCGCAGAGCAACATTCGTGCAGCGTGTGACGCTTTCATTGCCCGTTTGAAGGCCATAATTCGTGCCAAAGGTGACTAATTCGAACAAATCTAAACTTATTCTGAAATTTGATGCTATTTCCGACAGTGAAAGTTATGACGTTTGACTTTGTTGCAGTTTTTTTTTATCTCACCCTGTATTGATTGATTTTAGGTACAATTTTCTCCGAAATTGTTTGAAATTTCGCAAATGAAGTCCCTACTACGGGTCTAGGTCTTCTTATAGCCCCGATATAACGGTACCTCCATATATTCGCTATTTTGACGATTTTGGCTACATTATTCACCGGATTTTTTTTTCTAGTTTCGTTTTTGAATATTGTAATGGCTTATAACAAAAGTTGCCTAAGCAGGTCCACATCTTCGTATAGACCCCAATATAACGGCTATATTCGGTATTTTTCAAATTTTTACGGATTTTATTTTTTGAAAATTTCCAAATTCGTCCCATATGGTGGAGGTTATTCAAAGTTTGGTCCGGCCGAACTTAGCTGCTTTTTCACTAGTTTTAGCTTAAATCGTCACAAAACTTCCGACTTTTCTAGTTCAAAATGATTTCGCTTTATTTACCAATTGTTCCTTATTTCCTTTCTCTTGTCTTTAATCTACCTTCCGACCTGTAATTAGCATTACCTTGAATGCAAAACATTCTCAAATTAGCATTTAGAACCCAAAGAAATAAATGCAAATTTGTTGCACTCCTGCATTTGCTCGAATTTGCTATTTCGTTAGATAATTTGCTTATTTACCTCAAGAACTTATGCAGCTTTCTTTTGCGCGCTTCTTTTTTTTTGACATTCTTGCAAATGACATTTAACATTAACAATTTGTCCAAGTAATTTAATTAAAAAAGTTGTGTTGTTGTGTTGTTTTTATGAAAATGAACTAAATGCTGGAATTGCATTTGAAATGAAATTCATTTCATTTCGTTTATTTTCTTTTGTTGTGTGTCGTTCAAAATATCAACAAAAAATTAAAAGGATTCTGTTGTGGCCCAAGAAAAAGTAAAAGATTTTATGGCTTTTTAATGTTTATAAACATTAAAAGAGTTTGTATTACAGCCATGTTGCCACTGGCTGTTATTGTCCAATAAAAAGTAAAACTAAATTATCATATTTTTTGTTGTTGCCGGAGAAATTTTAACAACAAAATAAACAATCATCAAAATGACACCCTTGGTCACCTTAGAAGCTGATGGATGGATGGTTGGATGGGGTAGTCATAGTCATCATTGCATTACAAAACGACACCCTTTTAATTTCTCTTCAAGCCAGTCATCAAAGACAAACAAATAGACATTCAGACAGACAGACAAGCAGATATTGGACAGATAGATAGATAGATGGCTGGCTGGTTGGTTAGACAGACGCCTGTAAATTATAAGGTTGGATTTTTATCACTCCATCCTGGTCGCTGCTGCTTCTGAACAAATAAAACATCTTTCCTTGTTGGCCAAGCCACAAACGAGCATAGGATTCTGATGCGACTCAGGCTGTAAGTGTGTGTGTGTGTGCGTGTCTGTGCGTTTGACGAATTGTCTTGAATAATTAAAACATTTGCCTTAAGGCTCAAAATGGATTTTAATTCTTAATTCTGCTCCACACAAAAGGGGTTAATCATAAAAATCTTGGGCTTTAACGGTAATTAAAGGAGAAAATTATGAAAGCCAACGACAAGAGGAAGGAAGGCATCCATTCTACCGTATACGTTCCAAAAGGCGTCTGTTTTTTCAGGGAACACTCAAAACAATCGTAAAAATCAGCGCAATAAAAATTATGAAATTATCAAAATCGCCAAAGAAAGTGTCCTGCATTAGGTTGTCTGCCCGACATTTATTGCATTTCCTGGGAGAAGAAGAAAAAAACATTGAAATAAAACACATAAATTGAAGGGGTTGGCCCATTTAATATTATTATTTGTCTGGTAAGTACTGCTCCCGCTCTCGTAAAAATTCCATAAAAAAGCCTGTTTCTTATTAATTCCATATTTTTATGGCTCCGGTCCAATGGCTTAGTTTTAATTGTTCTTAAGTAACATAAAACCCTACCCAGGGGGATATTCCCATATTCCTAGGCGGCAAGCAAATAATAAACAATTGTAATTTTTTCCTAAAAAAATATAACGTTTTCTAAATATTTCCCAAAAAAATTTATTTCATTTTCCCCTTCCTTCCGTATGCAAATTATGCCAACCATCACACAATTAGAAATGCACTAATTTTTATGGTCATAAAAGTACAACACACCTACCTCTCTCACTCTCTCTTGCTCTCTTTTCAAATAAAAACATGGGAACATAAAAATATGGAAAGTTATAAAAATATTGCTGAAACAATTAAAATTAAATTGCATTAATAATTTAATGTTGTTTTTATAAGAAGTGCAGGCGTCTAGAAATCTGAGAAAATTTGAAATGTCTTCATAAGCTGGGTAGGGGAATGAGTCAGAAATGGAAGAAGATAGGGTTAGCTTATCAACTGCAAGCAAATTTCAATAAAAACGTTTCCATATATTGACATTTAAAGGTTTTGCTTTTTTCAGAACGTCCGAACAACAGGGAACCAGAATTAAGCTCCAGCTATGCAGAGAAACATCGTCATCTTATATTGCCACCACTGTAACAAACTTACTGTTCTTACCTACAAAACTTACTAGACATCTCTGTTATAATTTAACTTTTTTAATTCTTAATTCCATGCTATTGCTCTCTGAAAAGCTTACCGCTCTATTCCCTGTGTCTCTCTCTCTCTCTCTCGTGCTCTTATATTAACATGATCTTAAATTTCCCATTTACTCCAAAATTATTATACAACCTGAGATGAAAAAACTGCAACCAACTTCAGACTGCTGTCATTTCTAAGCCACTCGTCCGACAGCTGTTAAAATTATTCCAGTGACAGCTCATTATATTTTTTACAAGCGTACAAAAGAATTTTGGTACGAATTTTCCAAAAACAAAAGTTATTCGTGATGGAATTGAAGCGTGATAGTTTGATTTTTTTATATTTAGCTGGCTATCGTTAGAGCACTCCCGGATTTAAATATGAATAAAGCTTTTGTGTCTCGTACCATCGCTCGTTACCGTAATACTGATAGCATAGACCGACATCATGGAAGTGGAAGGAAGAGAACAGCAACATCAGCAAAAATGGTTCGAAAAGTAAAGAAGAGACTTGATCGGAACCCGCATCGCAGTGGCCGAAAAAATGGCCCATTCGGCAAATATTGAAAAATGAGCTCGGGGTAAAGCCATTCAAATTCCAAAAAGAGCAAGAACTTACACCGCAGCAGAAAGAATATAAACTCAAAATAGCTAAAGAGCTTGGCCGAAAGTAGTGAAGTGCCGAATTTGGTTTTCTCCGATGAGAAAATAGTCGTTGCCAAATAGGTCAGCTGAAAATGTGTACCTTCGGTGGGCCACCAGAACTCAAGCGCCGGCCATGGTGATGGTGTAGGCCGCCATAACAACCGATGGTCGCTCTCCGCTCGTATTAATCGACCGTGGCATCAGAATAAATGCCGAATATTATTACGAAAATATTCTGGAGGGTTGTATTAAAGCATTGGGCACGCAAACATTTTGGCCGCAGACCTTGGAACTTCCAGCAGGACTCAGCACCATTGCACTCAGCACGCGCCACCAAAAATGGTTACAAAAGCGCACAATGGTCACCATTGTGTGGAAAGCAAGGTTGGCACTAAAAAATACCAAAGTGTCGATCACCTCAAGCAAGCGTTTCGCCGGGAATGGGCCAAAATACCGCAGAACATCATTCGGGCAGCCTGTGACGATTTCATTGGCCGTTTGAAGGCCATATTTCGTGCCAAAGGGGCCTAATTCGAACAAATCTAAACTTATTCTATAATTTTATGTCATTTCCGACATTTTTTGGCTTTCATTCAATAAAATATTATAAAAATGAGTTTGCTTCAGTTTTTTTTTATCTCACCCTGTACTCTCAAATTATTATAAGAGAGAGAGAGAGAGAGAAAATTCATGAAATAAGTGAGAGAAAATGATGCAAAGGGTAGTTTTGGGTAGGTACGCTTATTAAGAGATCCATTGGTGATTCTCCGAAAAACAGTTAGAAGATCCCCAAGTGTTGAAGAATTCGAGAAGGAATTTCCACATTTGCTAATCTTTAAAAGATCTTCTATTTTTAGAACAAACTTTTTCATCTTCAGAAGACATTTAAATGAAATTAAATTTATAAGGGCTTCACAAGTAAAAAATCGTTCTGAAAACCTCTCTCTCTCTCTCTCTCCCTAACTTTTCAGTAATAAAGTGACTTCTTTCTAATGGGGGTTTTATCGCCTTTTCGTTAGTAGAGTTCTGATATTCCATCGATTCTTTTTTTGCAGCAAATGCAACGGCAGGATTCTAGTGCAGCTCGAACATTCCTTTAAGATATATCACTAAATATGCCATGTCATCATGCCGACCTGCTTATGTTCATCACCTTAAACCTTATTTCCACTTGATTTTTTAATAAGACATAATGGAAACAGCTGTGCCTAAGCCTAATATTTGTAAATAATCTACTGTGTTATTTTTAGACATTTTTCGAACCCATTAAAAGCTTTTTACTTCTCATATTTTGATAAGCTTAAAATAACATTAATTAATGAATGCTTGCGTTTGTGTTTTTGACAATGTTATGACAGAAAATGAAAAAAACAACTCATGCTTCAAGTGGAAGAATAAAAAGAGAGGGCTACATTATCTTTCACAATATCGAATGACATCATTATAACCCATTTTAAAGAGATAAACCATAATTGTTTTAAAAATTTGTTATAATTTATGAATTATTCCTTTTTAGTTTTGTTTGCATTTAAAAGTATGCCCTTTCCTCGATAATTCCCCAATGAAGTAAAAAAAATGATTTTGGTGCTAACTTCGGTCAAGAAGTTTAATTTCCATATTTTCATTTCCCCCCTGAAATTATGCCCAGGCGTTAAAAATGTCAATATGCCTGAGTGCCTTTTGGCAAATTTGGCACTTGTATTGTTCTCCCCGAAAGCTTTCTATGAATTTGCAGAAACAATAAAGTCTATGGCAAACAATTATTCTAATGGAAATATCTTTCTAAAAATCACCCCGATTTGGGGTGAAATATACCAAAAAAATGAATGTGAATAGAAGTAGCGCATAATTCTTAAGCATCTTCGAAATGACAAGTTTTGTGAAAACATCTTCAAGAATCTGTCTTACCCTCATTTCTCATTGTCCTATGACGGACGATATCTTTCGCATTAATTAAAATATTTTCATGTCTTAAGATGCGAGGCATTTCAGATTTGTTTGGTATTGTGACCGAAATCAAGATTTTGTTTCTGCCATTGTTGTGATGACAAGATGTTGTTGTTGTTGATGATGTGGATTAAAATGTCAGTCTTTTGGCATTGCTATTGTTTATAAAGAAATCACTTACAACCAACAAACATTTCTTTAAAAATATTAAAAAGTAAAAAATAGAAACATTTTTAAATCATCCACAGATATATGTAACTTTTTTCCTCAAAATTTAAAATTTCAGTACAAAATACCTTTACCCCATATTTAATAAAAACAGAGAATAACATGTCAAATATGTCGTTAGCATGTGTTACAACATGTTTGCTCTCCATACCATGAGCCTCAACAATGTCCCTTCTCATACACACATCCAAACTCCATTCCTGCCCCCAATCTACCAAAAAAAAGTATATTCGATTAAATTTATGAATTGCCAATTTTTACATGCGAATTGTATTCCGCTTTCATTTCATTTTCTTGTTTCGCTACTGTTTACCCATCATCAAACAATTCCATTGCAATTTCATATTTGAATAATTCCCTCTTCGTTCGCCAGAATGATAACTGCCATTTGCTCTTTTTTTTTGGTTTTGGAAGAGAGGGGAGAATGAATGCCTCCACCCCCAGAGAGAGAGTTGTCAGTCCAATACCAAATGCAATGATGATATATTGTTTTTCTATTGTGACAGGAATATGTATGCACACATACTTACACACACACACATATATATGTCATGATGTTATTTGCCTATGAGGATATGGTTGTGGTTAGCCGCATATGTGTCACACTTGGTGGCAACCATTTCCATTGGAAAAAATGCAGTATTGGAGACAACAAGGGCCTTTAAAAATGACTCATATCGGCAAAAGGACATTCAAAGGATTTTTTTTTGTATTTAACACCTTAGACCTACCAACACCCATGAAAAATAGGGCCTATACCCAGATATGAGAATATGGAGTTATCTTTTACTGTTATATTGTAGAAGAATTTGAAACAGCAAAATGTAGTGAAATTATTTTCTAGCTACAGGGTTGTATACAGGGTGAAATAAAAAAACTGTAACAAAGTCAAACGCCAAAATTTTTTTCATTTTTTTTTTTAAATTTTATTGAATGAAAGGAAAAAATGTCGGAAATAGCATCAAATTTTAGAATAATTTCAGATTTGTTCGAATTGGGCACCTTTGGCACGAATTATGGCCTTCAAACGGCCAATGAAACCGTCACACCCCGCCCGAATGTTGCTCTGTGGTATTTTGGCCCATTCCTGGCGAAGCGCTTGCTGGAGGTGATCCTCCAGACACAATGGTCCAACGGATTGGTATGCGGAGATTTTGGTGGCCTTTGTGCGCTGGAAATTAAGCGAGGAACCTCATTTTGTAACAATTCTAGGATGGCGCGTGCTGAGTGCGATGGTGTTGAGTCCTGTTGAAAATTCCAAGGTCTGCGGCCAAAATGTTGGCGTGCCCAAGGCTTTAATACATCCTCCAGAATATTTTCGCGATAATATTCGGCATTTATTCTGATGCCACGGTCGATTAATACGAGCGAAGAGCGACCATCGGCTGTTATGGCGGCCTATTTTATTTCTGTTGCGGTGTAAGTTCTTGCACTTTTTGGAATTTCAATGGCCTTACCCCGAGCTCAATTTTCAATATTTGCCGAATGGAATGTTGCGATATGTTCAACTCACGATCCATTTTTTGGCCACTGCGACGCGGGTTTCGACAGCCACTTGCGGTTTCCCAGCCAAATAAGAAAAAATCACACTTGAATCACGCTTGAATTCCATCACGAATAACTTTTTTCTGGAAACTCACCAAAATGCTTTTGTACGCTTGTAAACAATATAATGAGCTGTCAATGGAATAATTTTAAAGGCTGTCGGACGAGTGGATTAGAAATGACAGCAGTCTGAAATTGGTTGCAGTTTTTTAATCTCACCCTGTATATAAAGGACCTAAGAACCTTTAAGGATACATGAAATATTGAGAATATACCTGTTTATCGCTGCTCTACCTTAAAGTGGATCGAAGTAGCCTATTTTCAAGTTTTCCAATAAAGGTTCTTACTTTTCGCACAAATTATTTTTGATGTTCACTTCCATATTTCACCTGATTAGGTCATTTCCAAGTTTCTCAACTAAGGCCCCTCCGTTCTAAGGCCTTCCTTTTCACACAAAATATTTTTGATGTTCTTTTCCACGTCTCTCGTGATTAAAACTGAAATGTTTTCACAAAAAAAGTCAACTAAACTCGTATAATTTAATTACACCCCTACAAGCAGGGCTGCAGAAAAAAAAACACAAAAAAAGTCTGGTGAAAAACTCAATTTTTAGAAAATTCTAAATTTGAAAAAAAGCGCAAAACGCCACTTTCCAATCATCTCCACCAAAACATATTCATGTGGTAGTAACTCCAACCATTCTTTGCGGTTTCGATGACGAGAAGAAGCCCCTGGAACAGAGGCAATATTTGTCATTACATGGCAGGGTTTTTTTATCATACATTTTTTTGTTGACTTCCTAGTCCCTTGGGAATCCGACATGCATTTTTGTATTTCACTTTAATAAAACGCCAGTTGCCTGTTACGATTTACCCCCTTTGGCATTGTTTTGTTAGTGAGTTTTTTTTTTTTGGTTTTTGTTATTTGTAGACTTGAAATTGATGGAAAAATTTAGAAGCCATTTGAAAACTTGATTTAATTTCTTTTCAATTTTTAATTTTGTCATGAATTGTCTATCGACATTTGTTTTATTGACTCACACTCCATTTATGAATGCCAAGTAATTGCAATCTGAAAAATACATTTGAGCCCATTCCCAAGAAATTGAAAACTGAATTTAATGGCGTCATATGCAATGGTAAGTAGGAAAAATGGGAAATGATTTTGGAAAGAGTTTAAAGCTCTTTATTTGAAGGAATTTCTTCATTTTTTTTTCAATTAATAAGTCAGTTACATAGTGGCGCCAAATATAAAGCCCCAATAAATGTTATTATATTTTCTTCAACAATTTTGAACTAGGAGAAATGGGAAATTAAATTTGAAGAAGCCAAGAGATATTTGCTACACGAAATTTCTTCATTTTTTTTTTTCAAGTAAGTGCCAATTACATAATGGCGCCCAACCTGAGGTCCCTTTAGTAGTCAACTAAAAAGTAATGTTATTACCTTTTTTTAAAATAATTTTGTATAAAACTGAACAAAATGCCAAAAAATTTCACTTCAGTTAAAACCTGGCAAAATTTATCAGCGGGATTCTCTAACTTATTTTGCCGATATCGAAAAAATGTACTAATATTCAAAGGCATTTTTTTTTTTGAAATGGCTGACAGCAACAGATCTTTGTAAAATAGTTTTTCTGGTTTTAAAGATTGTCTTAATAAACTGTCATTCATTTTTATTATGGTACCAATGATATGGCGCCCAAGACAAACTTTGTGTATAAAAATACACAAGGGAACTTAATTCGTTTATAAATAATTTGTAATTATATGCGAATATTCCAGAAAATCGTAATTTGTAATATTTAATAATACATTCTCCCCAGTTCCATAGGTTTGTATTCACTTTCTAGATAGAAAAACTCGCTTTTTTCTTTGGTTTGTTATTCATTTTTATATAAATACAAAATTCCTGCATTATATATTAAATGCAAATATTTTAAAATATTGTATAATTATTTCGTAATATTCTTTCACTGTGACTCTGAACCCCTTACTTTTAAAGACACTTGACGCTCGCTTACAAGTATAGCTGTCTAAGTCTGCTTAGGTTGAATAATATATTAAATTCAATTAATCTTTTGGCTAAGTAATTATACAGACGGCGTGCGTCATTTGTCAGAGAATTAAAAATAATAACAATAAATGAAACAAAAAAATGAAAGGGGGGCTATTAAATAATATAATTTAAAATTCGACAAGTAGGTATTTGGCGACTGAATTAGACCCAAATGACTCACATGGTATGTTGAAGTGTAAAAAAAAATTAAAATCTCCTTATCAAAAGGATATTTCAAAAGAACCTCCATTCATTTTTAATCCCATTGCTGCACTCGCACTTCAAACGACTTAAGCAACAAAAAAGATTTTTTTTTGCAAATTGTGTGAAAATCAATAAAGGAAGTGTTTTAAAACCCATTCATCGATTATATTTAAGTCTCTTTTTGGTGACAATAAATGTTTGCTATAAAGATTTGCATCCCTTGCCAATGCTGTGTAAACGCCAGAGTCTTAAGCTTACTTCAAAAATTGCTTTATTAACACATTTACTTTCTTTGTGTTCCATGAGCCAAAAAGAAAACCTCAGCTGGTGGATGAGTGTTTTCGATGGCTTGCCTCTTTGATAAAAGCTTATTTTGAAGTAAAAAGTGTTAAAGTCTGGTGGCGCCCAACATAAAGTCATTTAATTTTGAAACAAAATTATATATTTTAAAATGTAATTTATGAATTACATATAAGATAAACTTAATTGAATGGAGAGACAATAGAGATTGATAGAATAAAGAGAATAAATTCAAGAGATTACAAAATATACCAACAAAATCTACTTCCCAATAACCCAAATCAACCAAAATTAGAATTTCATGCCAGCGCACAAGTTAGACTAGCATTCATATTCAAAATTTATAAAATAAGTCAAAAGTTCAAACAAAAAATTGTCCTAATTTTCTCTTATTTTCTCTTTTGATAAGAAATGGACATCTCTTCTTAAGCATGACTATGATTGTATTGTAGCATGGTAAAATCTTTCTCCTTACTCTTTTACTCTTGACTATTTTACTATTTTGTTACCCACAAGAAAAAAAAAACGCATTTTAAGAGACATCCTCAATGCTCTCTCTCAATGTGAATTTTAATGAGTAGTGCTGAGATTATTAGATTTCTAAATTTACTGACATGTAGCTTTCATTCCCTTTAAATAACATTTCGTCATTCCGAAAAGAGTTCACTAACGTCAATTTATTGACATTTATTATGTAAATGCAATTAACATTTTTATTAACAAAGTATAAATTTCATTTCATATCAATTTTAAGGTCATTGTCAGAAGAGATGTTTAAATATAAATAAAATCAAAATTAATTGCATTTCTTGTTAATGTCATTTAAATATGCTGTGAAGGCCGCGATTACCGGCGTTGAGATATAAAAGTGTTTGGCACACAAAACAACTTTTACCGTTTTTGGAAAAAAAGAAAGTGGCAGGATGAGGTTATAAAAGTATCAAACTTAAAGGTAACTTTTTTAAAACTCTTTTTATATTTTCTTCAAAACTTCAAAAACAACTGCCAAAAAGGCAAATCAAGGATTTTCTATACTTCTATACAAACAGAGCATTTTTAAGAGTTCAAAAAATTATTATAATTACCTCATTATTATCTCAAACATTATCCTATGTACCATACAATATATATTTTTTAGAAATGTTGGCTTATTTATATCTTCATCCCGGCCTCTCCAACTCTTAAATTAACCTTAACCCTTCCACTTTTATGGATGAAAAGTCAATAGTAATTAAACTTATTCCCTTTATATTGTCATTGATTAATGATGATGCTCCGTTCGAAAAGATTTTTAATTAGTTTATATATCATATCGTGGCAATCTTTGTTGAAAGTGAACTCATCCTTTTTACCCCGCCAGCCAAACAGGCAGCCAGGCAAAATAATCAAGGCAATTTGGTATTTATCTCTTGGTTACGGTAAAGAAAACAATGACAACAACAAGATGGATGGATGAATGAATGACAACGGAAACATAATTTATCTACACTAAAAATAATCACTACCGAATGTGGCTGCCACAAAAATCTACTTTCAAATGGGGGTTAAATAGACAAAACTAACCGAAAAAGGATCAACTTAAAAAGCACTTAATTTTGATTAAAACATGTTCAAATGTTATCACCAGGTTAACCCTTTTTGGAAATTCTACCAAAAACATACACCCGTCACTCAGGAAAATAATGCTACTGGCAGAAAGTAATGTAAACACTAACTAGATAAATGATATGGAGATTTATTTGAAAAATTTCCTATGGCTGGGTAATAGTTTTGATGGCCACTTAACTTAAATTAACATTAAAGTCATCCTACTTGGCAGGATGCGTTGCTGTGACAAAAGGAAAATGCTTTTGGGAAAACACCCCTAATTTAGCTACATGGTTTACACTCACACATGTGATTAAAACATGATGATTAACTCTTTTGTTCTCAACAAGATTAATGATGGACTTTCCTCACAGCAAGGAAAGAGATTTTTTAAAGATTGTTAAAAAGAGCGTATAATTAGTGTTTAACACTTTTTGTTGTAAACTGTACTCCTTGACACTGTTCCTAATGTGTTACGTACTTATGTAAATAGAAAGTCATTTGGAACAGTCACACACACACAGGCAGTAAGACACACATGTGATGACACTTATCAAAATTAAACATAATTTTTCATTTTCCCCCGATGGGGTGAGGCGTGGAGAGAACCCACAATAATTGCAAGGAGTGTATCCTTTTTAGAAAAGCTTAACAAAGACAATTTATCACTTGTCAGTTAAGGCTTTTAAAAGCACACATATGCATGCATAGCTGGAAAATTATCATCCTGCCACAAAACTCAAACAACAATTTTAATTGCGTTGCAGGAAAAATAATGTTTGCAGCAGTTATGTGTGTGTAGTTAATTTTTTTCGGTGCGGAAAAATATTTGATGATTATGCAAAAATTGTAAAAACAAAATCCTTGTTTGATTAAAAAGAAAAATGACTTTAACCATCCGGCAAAAAATCTCTTTCTTTCAATGAAGATGGCATGGAAATTGTCCCCCTTTCCAGCACCCATGGCATGCCACACCATTTCATTTCCTTATTCATTTGTCATACCTACCCAAAGCTATTTGTTTGCATTTGTAAATATCTTGGAAATGTTTTGCGGCCATTTAATTGCATTTCGTTAAAAACTTTGTCTTCTTCGTTTTCTTCTTTTACTTCTTCTTCTTCTTGTGTGGACGGTGGCCGTTTCAATTAAATTGCATGAGGTTTCGGCATCTCTCTCTTATTGTCCATCTCTTGATATCCAATAACAGTAAAACCATTACCATTCTCATTAACATTGCCAGTTACTCATTTCATCTGACATCCCTCTCCTATACTCCCTCTCACCCATTTCTCATTTCTTCCATTTGACAACGGCCGGAAGTTAAGTGCATTTCTCAATATGCTTGTTGTGTGTTTGTGTTTGTTCGCCACTGCAATATTACCAGCCACCTACCCCATATCCCAGAGTTAACGGAAATGCATTTAGCCTCTTAAACTCAATTGCAACTTCTATTAACTACGTGAGGCATCCTTTTTGGCCTTCTGTGTTCTGTAGACATATCAGTTTACCAGTTAAAATGCAAATATCCACAAGCCAAAGACATTCAACCAACAAAACAGACCTCAATTGCAATAACTCGGCTTTCAATGGTTCTCCTTCTCCAGTCCTCCCCATTCCAGCCCACAACTCATCAGTGTTAGATGTGGGTACTCTTTTAATTGAAAGGTGAGATGCATTTGTAAATTTCATAAACTCACAGTCTGAACTCTGGCTCTCACTCTCCACTAATTTAGTTCCTTGGCTTCTCTTTGTGAAATCATTGGCCATACTTGGCACCACAACAACATTAACAACGAAACCAATTAGATCAACTGCCTCAAATAAAATTGAAGAAGACAAAAGTTCATTGCTATTCTATATTCCTGGATTCACTTTGGAATTGAAATGATGTTGAGTAAAAAAGTGAGAGGCAGTTATAAAAATCACAACAAATTTACAGGGTTGCCAATTCGAACAATATGATGGAAAGGACACATCACAAAATGTCAATGAAAAGAGTATTATTTTTGGGAAGTGAGAGAGAGAGTAACTTACATTGCTTTTACACAAGACAAACTTGCATTGTTCATTTAATTGTGATGAAACTAGTACAAAATTGGATTGTTAAATTCGCCATGAGAAAACTGAATTCGCCAGAAAAAGACTAAATGTGGGTTGTAAACCTCAAGTTAGAAAAGATTATTGCACCTTACCATACGACATATTTTTTTAGGCAGTGGAGGGTATAAAAAAAGGCTGGAGGGTATACAAATTCGGTTCGGCCGAGCTTAGTTTACGTGCTATTTTTATAGAAGACATTTGTTAGATCTTTAGCAACTCTAAGATAACCTTCAGCAGTTTCTACAAAAGAAGATAATTTCTAAAGCTTTAGAGTAAAATTTTACGTTGTTCTTCTGTAGGCATACTTTTTTCAGGTATTCCCCATTCTAATAGCGTTATATTATGTTTACATTGTACTGGATTTATCAAATGGTTTTAAATCTCAATTTAATTTTAAATCTTTAAGGAGCTTAAATCTTAAAGGAGCTTTATTCTCGAACAATGCCCGTCTGTTGCAATCACGCTAGAGTCAAAACGAATTAGGATATGAAGCTAAAATTTTGAACAGATCTGTCCTTTGGCTGTCGTATATCCCCTATATAACGGCACCTCACGATTTTCGATATTTCGATGATTTTAACCACATTTTTCAATGGAATTGTCTGAAAAAAGAAGTTCCTTGTGGATACTTTATCCCCTAGAAGAGAATTGTCTATATAGGTCCAAGATATCGTATAACCCCCCAATTAACTGCACATCCCAATCTTCGGTATTTCGATAATTTTAGCCACATTTTTCAATGGAATTGTCTAAAAATTCACACTAGAAGTTCCTTGTGAGTACTTTATCGTCCGGAATAGAATTATTTATATAGATCCCCGATATCGTATATCCCCCATGATTTTAGTCACATTTTTCATTAGAATTGTCTGAAAATCCACACGAGATAATTGCCTTAAAATCCACAAAAGGAGTTCCTTGTGAATACTTTACCCCCAAGAAGAGAATTGTGTACATAGGTCCACGTTTTATTATAGCGCCCATATAACGGTACTCCCAGATATTCGGCCTTTTCATGATTTTTACGTCATCTTTCACCGGAATTGTTTCAAATTTCTTATTTGAAGTTTGTAATGGGTACTAGAGTCTATTACAGAAAATTGTCTTTGCAGGTCCAGGTCTTCGTATAGGCCACATATATCAGTACCTCCCTATATTGTTTGAAATTTCGTATTTAAATTAGTACTATGACGAAAATTGCCTATGCAGGTCCAAATTTCCAAGTTCGTTCTAAATGGTGAAGAGTATTCAACTCCCGACCCGTCCGACCTTACTGCTTTTTTACTTTTCCCCCTAACCTAATGAAGTGACAACCCTATATTTTCAATTACTACAACAGAGCTCTTACGACTGTAAGAACTTCCTTTGTATTTACATCTTTTTGGCCAACTGCGTTATGGATATTCATTACATTTTAATTCCTAGTCATCTAGACTTTATTATTACCTCCTTTCATAATCATCATCACCAACAACATCATAGCTGTCGTCTCATCAACAATTCCTTCATTCGTTCTTTGCTATTAAAAGTAAACATTTTAATGCATTTGCTACGGAAATTGATTTATGAGTTTTCTTCCAACTAAACTTTTCGCAAAGACCTTTTGTGGGTAACACAGACACACACTCACGCACATATTTATTTATGAAAGTATAAGATACCCAGACTAGTTGAACATGCACTGCTTTTGCACGAATGGTGGGTGAATATGAAGATTGACTTGGCTGTACTTGCAATGCAAGTCGTACAACAAACACATAGCTGGTGTGTGTACCCTCCTTGCAATGATTTGGTATAAATTAAGGGTAACATTTGTTTGATTGCCATGTTAATTACGGTTATGCACTCACAAGTGCAATCGTTGTAAATGTTTTGCAAAAAGAAAATGTCAATATCTAAGAAAGGGAAATATGAATTTATGTTTTGTAGTGAAAGAATAAACTCTTATGATCAGACATAAAATAATAATTATTATTATTTTGAAATCGCCTTAAAATTTTAATTTAGAAAAAAAACTTATTTTTATTTCTGATGTCAATTTTCTTGTCTTGTGGTAGGTTGCCAGACGAAAGTTCTAATGTAAACATACTATCACATTTCATTGATTGGTGCCTTCGTGAGAAATATGTTGCATGCTCTTAGGCGCTATAGTAACTCAGTTACTTTACTTTCTAATCAGAATTCTTTAAAAGATTGACTATTTCCAAGTTTAAAATGAATAGAATTTGGACAATTACCTATAGACAAATAATTTTTCATTCAAGTCAGGAACAGTTAAGACATTTTAGGTCTGTATATAACGTTTTTTTCCCATTCCAATGTAAATTTCACGTTATTGTCAACCCAAGACAATTTTGTTCGCATATATCCTTTGTATCACAAGCCAGAATAAAAAATCGTATAAATTCCACATTCAAAAATATGTCACAAAATCCTTTGTGCATACTTTTCAGGAAGCATGCAACTAATGTGAATCAATTTAGCTGAATGTGCAAATAAAATTTACAAACCACCGAGACATCACACATCCCCCAATAACACCCAGTGTCATCCATTGTCTAGATAATGTTTGAGTAATTTTTTAACGTCAAACAGACACACTTACATATGCACTTCTATTTTTTGTGGAAATATGAAAAGGATATTGCCAAAGGATCCAGGGTCTATCGTTTGAAGCATTTCAAATTGTTTTCAAAATATTATTAATGTTCAACTATTAAAATGATAAATTGTGGATAATTTACATGTTAACATTGTGTCATGTATGTATGAGTATGTGTATGTGTCTCGGACGATGATTGTATTCAATTTTCGAATCAAAAAAAATGACGGGAATATTAAAAAATTCTATTTGCCAAGATAACGAGCGGTCATTATCTCAATACAATAGAGGAGGGTGGTTTGTCACATTATATACAAAATGGCTACGATTTATTAGTTTCATGGAAATTTAACAATTTTCAACACACATGAACACATATATATACATACATATGAACCACATTTTACGTTTTATCTATAAATCTTGACATTAAAGCTTTAACTTTGTAAAAGATTTATGATGTGCAAATTATTGACCCTGATGACATCAAATAAAATTTATAGTTTTTGGTTGTATTTACTTTCGAACTATTTCTCATTAATTATTTTGGCTCCCAAAAGCAAAATATTAAACAATTAACAAAAACTTAGACGCCTTCAGAAGTTCCTCTACAACTGACCACCATTATCTGCCATAGCAAATCCATTTCCTTTTATTTTTCCTATTTTTCCTCGGACATCCGCCAAATGAACTCAAATTGTGATTATGATCTCTTTGACTAACACAAAAACATATATGGTTGCCAAATGATTAATTACCGAAATACCCAATGAAATTCTTTAAGATTTAGGGATGGTTAAAGCTAATAAAACAACATCAAATTATGGGGGACAAATGAGTGGGAAATAAACAAAATGGAAAAAAAAGAACTAAATAGGGCATTAATAGAAATTTGAGAGACTTTCGCCGAAACTTTTTTTCTAGAGAAAAAACCGTAGCGATACACATGATATCAGAATGTTCCAGAATCCCTAAGAATCGTAGCTCAAGATTTCCATGAGGATTGATGCATAAATGTTACTAACAGGTCAAATTAGACTTATAAATTCCACCTAAAGAGGTATAAAACCTTGAAATAGTTTCTTAATTTTGTGCATTATGTTTTAGCTAACGCCCTCTTTATTTCAATTTAAGCAAATTGACTTTTAACTCGGTGAGAGAATGAGTGATTAGATTCCAAAGTGGTCCTAAAAGCTCAAAAGTATGAAAAAGTAAAGAATACATAAACGTTCTTTTTTTGGCTGGCTTAAGTCATCGGCTGGCTTCTTCGCAAAAGAACCATAGAGTTATAGGTTGACTTAGTTCGATTTGTGCCCATAATTTATACACGTTCTCGCTCCTTTCCTCTTTTACAAAGAAGCCAGACGATTACTTGAGCAACTCAAAAAAGCGTTAGAATACACCTTAACTCATGATACAATAAAGAAGGGAACCTGATTTCAAAACAGCATACCCAGCTCGGCATTTTCAGCCACTTACCTTGTCAAATTTAACTGTATAAAATACAAGTTGTAATTTCTGAATTGTGTATATATACAATAGATCTATGAATATAAATTTTGACAATAAGATGTTGTCAAATGGATAAATTTGAAAAAAAGTAGACATATGATTGCCTTCTTAATTCTAGTATTGAGTTACTCATATTTTCTTTAATAGTGCAACTAACGCCATCTAGATTTCAATTTTATCTTTTGGTAACGAGAGAGGATGCTTTTCATAAAACTAGGGCACATCAGTCACAGCAGGATGACCAACAGAGTATAATGAGTAGATATCTGAAGTCAGAACTGGAAAAGACACCAAATATAAAAATATGCCTAATATCCTGCTATACATAGTGAGATAAAAAAACTGCAACAAAGTCAAACGCCATAATTTTTAAATTTTTTTTTTTTAAATTTTATTGAATGAAAGCCAAAACTGTCGAAAATAGCGTCAAGTTTAGATTGGAGAAAATCGAATTCGGCAGTTCACCACTTTTGGCCAAACGAAGCAACTCTTTAGCTTTAGCGGTGTAAGTTCTTGCACTTTTTGGAATTTCGATGGCTTTGCGATGTTCAGGTCACGTGCCATTTTTCGACCACTACGACGCAGGTTTCGATGAAGTCGCTTCTTTACATTTCGAACTATTTCCGCTGATGTTGGTATTTTCTTCCGTTTACTTCCTTGACGTCGGTATACGCTTCCAGTATCACGGTAACGAGCGTTCGTAAATAACTTTTCTTTAAAATTGCGATTTTTAAATTTTAAATAGAAGTTTATACTTATGTGTGATAATACTGAGCTTTTCTAAACCTTTCTAAAAGAGTAAAAAATTGGTGGAATTCCAAATTTGCAAGTACATTGCAAGTAATGGTATGCAGCGCCATCTACATTTCAATGATCGGTATTTTTATTCATTAGCATACTTTTAGGATAGAAACTTAAAAAAATATTTAATTCAATTCAAATTTATTGAGTCTTTGTTTTGTCATGTCTGTTTTCCCCATTTTTCTAACTTTGACATATCTCACTTTAGAACTTTTATATATTTTTCGAAAATATGAGCTTCAGAAAATCTGTAACGGAAGTAAGAATTTTAAATTCCTTTTAAGTTTGACAACACTTTCATTTATCCAAAAATTTTATATAGCGCTCCCGCGAATCAAAGAATTACAATCTTTACTGCATCAATTTTCATGACAGCGGTCTGGAGACAATTAAAAATGTTTTTAAAAGCCAAGTACAGACCGGACTACGCCGCCCTGTCTTTATAATTGATACCGATGAAATACACACGGAATTGGAATCCGAAAAAAGGAACTCCCAAGATTCGAGAAAAAGTTTAAAACAAACCACATGCACTCGCGTTCTACAGGCCATACAAACTTGTTGCCAACAATTTGATTATGTTAACAAGAAAATAGCTGAGGAGCTCAAATTTGACATTTATCAATATTGGCTGAAGGATATTGAGGAAAAGGAAAGGGCTTCCACAATTGATGCAGCAAGTCAAAGAGATAACACGTCACTGAATTTAAAGGAGTCGGGTAAGATGAGTGCAAAAAGGAAATCCAAAGTAAATAAAACAAAACGAGCTTCCCGCAAATCGGAGGTGAGCACTAAAAATGAGGGAAAGAATGAAAAGGCTGAGGAGGAGTTGTCTTGTATCCCCGTGGTTGTGAGGGAACACAATCGTGTGGGCCAACCTGAAATGTTGTCTAAACGAAAGGTAATTCTTTGAATTTTAAAATTATTTGAAATGTTTAATTTGAAGTTTTTCTTTTTATTTTTAGTACATTGAAGATAATCCCCAAGATGGGAAGTTGTATATTATACTTCTTGGTCAATTCAATGATGATTTCTATTTGGAATTGCTAAGGTATTTATGTTCCTGATTTCCATATCAGTATTATTTTGTAATCTCTTTTTGCCCAAAACAAAACTGTTCAATATTTTCTTAAGAGGATTCGGATTTTATTCGTTCCGATACCCCATGTTACTTGCCTTTGTACCAATGTTGTTAGTCGACAATAAATTGTTATTTAAATACCAAAGTCTTAAGTTGACATGACACTTTGCCAAGCGCTGCAGCTGCAGCTCCTTCCTCTAGGAATCCTTGCAAGCATTCCCATGAGCTCGAGACCTTTGCTAAGAATTTGAAACTGAAAACTTAACAAGTGTTTGTTTTCAAAAAGAAGTTTTCCTTTTTGCATAACATGCTTAGGATAGACAACGACAACAACAAAAACAACAACATATGAAACTACTTCAGTAATTCAAATATGCATTTGGTTTTGGAAGTCAAGAGGGAAAAAGGAAGCTAAGAACGAGAATCCACTTCACTGTGTGTGCAATAACTAACCTCTTGAAGACTTGTGTGAGTTATCGATGGAGTTAGACGAAGAGGCAAATAGAGTACCCTATAAAATAAATGAGTACTCTAGAAAGTAATCTCATAAACTGCAGACCAAAAAAGGTATAGCAATCCTGGTAGGACTTCTATGTGTATAATACCTTTAGAAAGCTTTCTATGTATAGACGACCTGTAAAATGTTTAGAAGACATTCAAGAGTAGAACTTAATAAAGTCTTCTATGAAAAGAAAGCCTTTAGTATAGCATACTTTTAGGGATTCGTCTAAATACAGAAGACCATAGAAGTCCAATAACTAACCTCTTGAAGAAGTCTTAGGTGAAATTCTGCGTATAGAAGACCTTTAGAAGGTCTTCAAAGCATTAGGTAGTTTTCTATGTGAGACAGGGTGAGATAAAAAACTGCAACAAAGTCAAACGCCATTATTTTTACATTTTTTTAATTTTTATTGAATGAAAGCAAAAAATTTCGGAAATAGCATCAAATTTTAGAACGAAGTATGGACTTCAAACGGTCACTGAAATCATCACACTCTGCCCGAATACTGCTCTGCGATATTTTGGCTAATTCCCGGCGATGCGCTTGCTTGAGGTGATCGACACTTTGGTATTTTTTAGTGCCAACCTTGCTTTCCAAAATATTCCAGACACAATAGTCCAACGGATTGGTATTTGTGCGCTGGAAATGAAGCGAGGAACCTCATTTTGTAACGATTCTTGGGTGGTGCGTGCTGAGTACGATGGTGTTGAGTCCTGTTGCAATGTCCAAGGTCTGTGGCCAAAATGTTTGCGTGCCCAAGGCTTTAGTACACCCTCCATGATGCCACGGCGATTAATACGAGCGGAGAGCGACCATCTGCTGTTATGGCGGCCCACACCACCACCATGGCCGACGCTTGAGTTCTGGTGGCCAACCGAAGTTGCATGTTTTCAGCTGACCTCTTTGGCAAGTAAACACGATCATTTTGTTTGTTTACAAACTTCTGGACAACGAATGTTTTCACATCGGAGAAAACAAAATTCGACAGTTCACCACCTTCGGCCAAGCGAAGCAACTCTTTAGCTCTTTTGAGTTTATTTTCTTTCCGTCACGGTGTAAGTTCTTGCACTTTTTGGAATTCCAATGACTTTCCCCGAGCTTATTTTTTCAATATTTGCCGAATGGAATATTGCGATCTGTTCAGCTAAAAAGCCATTTTACGGCCACTGTGACGCGGGTTTTGATCAAATCGCTTCTTTACTTTCCGAACCATTTCTGCTGATGTTACTGATTTCTTCCGTCTCCGTCCACCTCCATAACGTCGGGCTACGCTACCAGTATCACGGTAACGAGCGATGGTACGCGACACATTTAAGATTTATTCACATTTAAATGCTGGAGTGCTCTAACGATAGCCACTTGTAGTTTTCCAGCCAAATATAAAGAAATCACACAATCACGCTAGAATTCCATAACGGATAACTTCTTTTCTGAAAAATTCTCACCAAAATGCTTTTGTACGTTTGTAAACAATATAATGAGCTGTCACTGGAATAATTTTAACAGCTGTCGGACGAGTGGCTTAGAAATTACAGCAGTCTGAAGCTGGTTGCACTTTTTTCATCTCATCTTGTATATTGGTATAGCTTTTGGAGGTCTTCCATGTATAGAGGAATATAGAAGATTTTTATGAAGCTTTTTTTAGGAAGATGTTAAGTAGAACTTCTAAATATAGAATACTTTTAGGAGGTATTGTATGTTAGGAAGACTTTATGTAGCATATCCTTAGGATATCTTCTATATATTCAACACCTTGGAAGGAAAGGTAACATCTCTATATGAATAATGAAAATTGCCATTGTAGGGCACTATTGAAAACTTTATCTTTAGTTGCAGACATGCATCATGTATGTCTTTGAAAATAGCATTAATTATGCAAAATTTATGTGCAACGCCAAAGTAAACCTTCTCAGACATAGAGGATAAACAGGGAGATACATGGCAACCAAACCCATTCCTAAAAGCTGTTAAGAAACGATATCAAGTGCCTAACTCCCCCCCTTTCTCCTTTGCAGATATGGTCAGCCAATTCTTGGAATCATGAATTTCATTCCCACGGAAAGCAATTACGATCTGCTAATAAACAATACAAAATTGCGTTCATTTATCGAATCGACATTGGAATCCATTGGCAATTCCACCTATGAATTCCGCCAGATAGTGTCAATGAAGCCTGTGGGTCTCTTCACACATCAGTTATCGATTCTTTCACCCTGCATGGCGAGCAAATTGCAAAGAGATATTTTTGATCAATTTTCATGGTCGGTTTATGATATTGAGATGTTATATCACCATTATGAGCTATACTACTATAAACCATTTCACCTTTACAATGTAAACCTACCCTTGGAGGTGGATTTAAGAGAAACCCAAGAAATTGCAGAATCCCTTAATTTGCAAGGACATTTTCAAAACACTACCCTATCCGGCTCTAGTTCGGATTTCGCCAACATTGCCGTGTATTTGAATAGTTTGCTGAATACTTGTGGCCCTCTCGATCTAAGTTACAATGGCACTGAATTCAGTTTCCCAATACCAGAGAATGGCGGAACTAGACCCGCCAGTTCCATTTTCTCAAACATTGCCAAGATACGAAAATTTGGACGTTTCTTTGTGGATGGAGGCAATGAATTCTTTAATAATATGCTAATGTATAACGAACCTCAAGGAGTTCAAAACCTAAGACCAATATGTCTTGATTATTATTTGTGGAAGCCTTATGTTATAAAAAGCCACTCAAAAGAGTTGGGAATAGCCAAAACTATGGCAACTCTGGAGGAAGTTATACCCTTACCTGGCTATATACAACTTTATCTCAACGAAGATAGCTGCAAACAAAAAATGTTCGAGCTACTTGAGAAACATGACAATTTCGAGATAAAAGATATGGGAAACTATTTTAAAATTTATACTTTTTATGAAACCCATAACTCCATAGAGGAGTCCGAGCAAATGTTCATTTTACCCAGTCGTCTGTGTTTTCGGGACTTTACTTTATTTCAAAAGGAAGAGTTTCTTGAAAATCTCATCACTCCAGAAATGCGTAAAGCCTCTCTGGAAGAAGCCAGGAGACAATCTCTGGAACAAGGTGGCCTTGAAAAGAAAATGGAAATGTTACAACTTGATGAAGAGATTTTCATAAGACCCAATTCGTTAAAGGCCTTAAAATTGCTGGAAGCAAAATCCAGTGCAGATTCGGTGAGTCCACAAGCTAAGGAACGTCGCAGTAGTCGCCTTAAAAGTAGACAGTATAATAAGAAACTCTCCGTAAAAGAAGATAGACGTCAGTCCCAGGATTGGGTGGGGCTACCTCCCGGACATCCCCTATTGAAGGGCTATAATTTGGAGGATATACGTCAAGAAATTAAATTGAAAACCTCAAAATATTATTTTGATCATGGCCAAATGGAGTTGTATGAGGAGAGATGGTGTTTCCAAGACATGAATCAGACCCTGAAATTCGCTATAAAAGATTGTCACTTGTTTCTCAATCGTCCTCGGTTTCAGGATAAGGGAATCAGTAATAATATTCGCCTGGAAACCCAAGATAATGTTAATATAAGAATTTTCAATGAAATAGAAGCCAATGCCCGCATTGTCATGAATTATCCCAATGGGTTAAGTGTTTACCACCATGAAATGCATTCTGAGCAGATTTGGAGTAGTGATTCCACATTTAATGGCGAAAGGCAACGAATTGTAACCCCTTATGGGGTGGTGATTGTTTTCTTCAAAGTAAATGATGTTATTGTCATAATGCGTTACAATGGAGAAGTCTACAGATTGTATCAACACGATCTGGAGGAGGGAGAGGAAGATAATATTTTAAACGAATTTAGCAATAATCAAAGCTCCGAGAATATAGATCCAAATGGCCAAGGAGATTATCAGCGAAAAAGGCTGAAAATAAACAATAATGCCAAGCTGAACAATGATGCCAAGCTGAACAATGATGCCAAGTTGAACAATGATGCCAAGAATTTCTCTAGCAGTGATGCCACAATTTTCAATAACTCTTCAAACACAACTAATTGGGGAGAAGCTTTGAAAGCTTCCATTGATGATGAACTGAAGTTTCTTTTCCACATTTGCACGTTATATAGACTCAGTTACATGCACCTTGGAATAACCACATCTCAGGGAAAAAGGTTCCACGTAACCAGACAGGGGAAGGTAAATGTATGGATGAACTTATGGTAGAAGAATACAGGTAGTCGTATCTAATCAGCTGGACAATGAACTGTCAAACCAACTTTGACATTGAAAATTTTGATCGAAAAATTATTCAAATTTGTAAAAATTGTTGAAAAATACATATCATAACAATCTCCAATTGGCGTAGTATAAGAAAACGTATAAATATCTACTTATTTTTGACAAAACATTTTAACGATTTTGACATATCAATGTTCCCAATCGTTTATGCATCTACCTGTATTCTTCTACCATGGATGAACTACATAATATTTATTTATTTGATTTTTTCAATAATTTCATTATTTTTTTTAATATTTTCTTCTACCAAAACATATTTCTCTCCAAGGTTTTCGAAGAGAAACCCTGTATCATACAAGAATGGCATGATTATTTTGCCAACGAGAGCTACTGTCAACGTGACGATGGTATCAAAATGATTTGGACTAGTAACGCTCTCAGATGTTATCATGCAGAGGGCACTGTTTTTACTACAGAAACTGAAGAGAAAACGCTCTCTTTTGGCTCAGATGAATTTGGTGGGTATTAGGGACTTGAGAATGGACTATTTTTTATTTCTACATCCCCTTCTTCCCAGACAGCCAAATTTCTCAAAGCTCTTCACATATTTTATGTGAGGAAGAAGAAGATATTGAAAATGGTTTGAAATCTGAAAATATGAAACGTTTTCCCCATTTCAAAGCCATGAGCACAGAATGCCCTGAAGAGTATGAAGACGAGAGATTCGTTAATTATATTTGCAACAGGTTCTGGATGCAGCATGCTTCATATGCTGAGGTACATACTAAATGGTTGGACACTTCCGCTTCCAACCAGTCACCCATAATCATGGAAATTTTGGGTATTAATGGTATTATTTCATATACACTCCCTGGGGATTCCAATCAAAGGAACTCATGCGAAAAGCATTATGCCATGAAAGATCAGGAAGGAGCCACTGAAAAAGCAATGCAGTTAGTTGTTCACCTTTGGATTGGAGATTGCTTACATTTTTCTGTGGATGAGGATGGTCTTGAGATTTCTGTGATATTGGAACGAAAATCTCTTTTAGAGGATGAGCAGAATATTGAAAGGTAATCTTTAGTTTGTGACACTACTCTATAGGAAATGTCACATCCACTTATTTATTTTACAACAAAAAACCTCTGGACTCTGAAACTAATCTTATTTGCTGAAGATGAATTCTATTTCACTGTAGATGGCCCCTCGGCTTATCTACTCTACTGTATATGGCCCCTCGGCTCATCTACTCTACTGTAGATGACCCCAGGGCTCATCTACTCCACTGTAGAAGATCCCAGGGCTCATCTAGTCTACTTTAGATGACCCCTGGGCTCATCTACGCTACTATAGGTGACCTCTGGGCTCATCTACTCTGCTGTAGATGACCCCTGGGCTCATCTACTCTACTGTAGATGACCCATGGGCTCATCTACTCTACTGTAGATGGCCCCTGGGCTCATCTACTCTACTGTAGATGATCCCTGAGGCTCATCTACTCTACTGTAGATGATCCCTGAGGCTCATCTACTCTACTGTAGATGACCCCTAGGCTCATCTACTCTACTGCAGATGACCCCTGGGCTCATCTACTTGTTTTTGAACTTGTCTACTTTACTCGTATGCAAAAATTTTGTCCTTTGTTCCACTGTACATATATTTTACCAAAATGCATTTTTAATAACATAGCTATTAAAATCCCTTGAAAACTTTATAAAACCGTTATCGAAAGAAATACATTTACCTACAAAGCTGCTATGCAACCAGTGAAAATTAACGACTATGTAGACTAGAAATCCCTTGACTCAAAGACGATCGTTAATTCTGTGTCATTCGTTAAGAAAATACGAGTTCCTTTAACAATACCCTTGAGAGAGGCCCCCATTTCGACTTAACCGAGTGGAGAAAATTTGCAGCATATCTGGCTGAGGACATTTCGTCATGCAAGAAGAACATTGCTTCCATATCTGGCCACACATCCACTCTCTGTGACATAATGTCATTGTTGGGTGATGATACTTTGCATTTATGATTAGTGCGGAGCAGTGTTGGACATGAATACAGATGATGATAATGACGGCAATGGTGATGTGATGTGTTCCAAATGCATTGTGCCACGGATGCTGTCAATGATAGTTGTTGTTGTTGTTTTTGTTCTGTTGACGGTGTGGAAGAACGTTAATAACGGCAAAGGTTTAGCTTGAAATGTCTGGAATGCATTATTATCTTTTGCTCTGAACATTATTATGCAAATGAAAATGTTTTATCAAGTGGAAAATTGTCAGTCAGTTAAGACGTACATACAGCAAACCGCAAATTATCCCGGAGAAATGCTAAGAAAGAAAAAAAACGTCCCAGAGTGCTGCTCACACATTGTTTTCAAATTCAAATTAACATAAAAATAAATGTGTATTCATCTTGCCTTTTCGCCTCCACCTTATTTTTATCTTTATCCTTGCAGGGATTCCTTAGTGCTGCGATTGTCATATGCAGATTGTTTAACGGATGTTTTCAAACATTGGGTAAATCAAATTGCCACATTTTACCAATATAATGGTCAAATAAATAGGCAACTATATTTTGTGGAGAAACAGGGAAAGGGTAAGGAGCGGTAATTTTATATTCGCATTGGATTTTATAAATGTTTTTGTTTAAGGGTTTGAATTCCTTGAAGCTTTGCCTCAATCATGTGGTTATATACTTAACTGTGGTAACTGTATTTTTGATGCCCAAGAATTGAAAACCATTAACGAAATGATGGAACACAAAATCGAGTACTTTCAACAAGATATGAAGAAATTTCCAAGGTTTCACTGCACTACCAGCAAAAAACCTAACAAAGATGACATTTATTTTCCTATAATAAGTAGTCTAAGGTAAGTTAAAAATATTTCAGATAGAAGTTTTTGTAGAACTTGCTTAAATTTATTTCCTTTACAACAATCCACTTTCTTCAAAATATTTTAAAGCATATAACAAATGCTCTTGAACCCTTGGATTGTCATACATTGGTATGCGCATCTTTGCCAATTCCTCGGCATTCTTAAATGTTTCCGAAGTGAGACTCTTCGATGTGGTTTTATCCAATGCATCCATTGGAAATTCGCTTAATGTTACATATATGCCAATTATTTCACAACGTTTTAATTCCAGCAAAATACCTCTCCAACTGGGTATAGCATCGGTGGGATATTGGTTCTCCAATAATGTTTCTTTTAAATTGTGATAATAGGTTTGCAGTAATTTCTTTCTATTATTCTTTAGAACCGGCAATTCTAAACTCGTGTAAAGGAAACAACTCAAATCATAACCACAGCTGGCCCAAAAGGTTTCTTGGAAATCCACCTAAAATTTAGAATATATGTTTTTTATAAAAATTTCAAAAGATTCCCCATTCAAAACTTACAAATAATGCATCCATGGGTTCCTGAGACTCCTTGTCATACTTTAAAAGTATATTGTTTACCCACATGTCTCCATGATTTATGACATTAAAACTGCTGTTGGCGGGATCCACTGCTTGCTTTGCCAAATCATTGAATCTATTTTTAAGTTCATGTAGTCTTGGCTTTAAATGTTCATATCCTGGCCAATTTTGAGTCATATTTGCCACATAATCGAAACCTCCAAAGATAATGGCTTCACCCACAGCATCCAAATATCCTTTGGCTAATTGAGATTTTCTCAGGCTGTCAACTACTTGGGGGAACTGAAAGAATTTTCTTAGCCCATTTGGTTACATTTTGTATTGTTTATTTCAAAACTTACCCGTTTCTGATATAATATAGAGGCCGCATGATATTTTCCCAATTTCTTCATCACCAAATGACCTTGGGCTGCATTCAATCCCTTCACTCTATCGGCACAATAGTAACCCAATGCATTTAAATTTTCCAGAACATAAAATTCTTGGTGTCCTCGGTGTTCAGTTAGGAAGCATCTGAAAATAAAGTGTATTAAAACGATTAATAATTTCCATTGTCTTTTTTTATTAACTCATTAATAGTTTCATAAATCCCTTTGCTTTCTCTTCTCTTAACACGAATTACGGTTTTTATTCTCTTTGATTATCAGAATACCACATGAGCTCTTGAAACCTCTCTGTTTACTTTTACCATTAACCATAGCAGGCTCACAGTTTACATGATTTACTTAGCCCTGCTTTAATTAATATGTTTTAGCCGATTAATAAATATTACATTAAATGTTTAAAAATAAAATATTAATATGTACAATTAAAACACTTACGTTGCAAACAGTTTCTCCTTTTCTCTTTCCTCCAGAACATTCAAATATGTTTCCATAACTGGCAGGACTTTCGTAAGCATCAAACTTTCATTTGTCCCAATCTTTGTTATTTCTTCTTTTAGAATTTTTAAAATAAACGATGTCTGCTTTTTATCATTGCCATTCAATTCGTATTGAACGTTCACCACATAGATGTCACTGCAAAAGTTTTCGCCATTCTCTGATAAAATCTTAAAATCACTAGCTTTTATTTTCACACATTCGGCAGTGGTTTGATGTATTTCACACACAACACGAACGATAAGAGCTTCGTCGGCAAGTTTAGGTACTATAGGTGCAACCATATTTAATGGGAGGGGAAATGTATGTGCTATTCTCCGTCAATAGAACTTGACTGAAGGGCGATTTTGCTATAACTGAACTATACATTGGTTACACAAAAGCTTGTAGATAAACCTTAATTGCTCACTATTGTGAAATAAAATTAGTGAGTATTGTTTGTGGCTCCCAAAAGCTATTGTTTGTCACAAAAACAAAATGGAATAATTAAAGGTAAAAAACGAAAAAATAAAAATATTGTAATTTAATTTTTTTAATGCACCTACATTTATTTTCTTATTAAATATTCCAAAAAAAGGACGATCTAGAACCTGCAGGATTCTACTACTATTTTTGTAATTTTTTTAGATTTCATACGGAAAAACTTGGTAGTCGTGGTAACATTGTTACATTCTTTCAAGCTCTGGAATAAAATATATATTAATTTATCCATTGCATTTACACAAATCAGATATAGTAAAAGGTTTTTTTGCTGTACAAAAAATGCGTAGCTGGATATTATTATTTAAAATATGGTTACTTTGAATTAATTCTACCATGGCTCCAACATTCTGTAGTAATACAATTTCAATTACTTTACAACAATCCACTCTCTTCAAAACATTTCAATGTATACAATAAATTATCCTTGACTCTTTGATTGGCATACATTGGGGTACGCATCTTTGACATTTCCTCGGGGTTTTCAAACGTTTCCAATGTGAAATGTTTCGATGATGTCTTATCCAAGGCAATTATTGGTAATTCACATAACGAGACATACAAAGCAATTAATTCACAATGTTTGACTTCCGCCAAAACATCATCCAAACTGGGAATATTATCCACCTCAAATCTACTCTCCACCAAAGCTTTTCTTAGAGCCTCACAATAGGTTTGCAACAAATCTTCTTTCTTTTCCTGCAAAACTGGCAATTCCAAACTTGTATACAGGAAATAATTCAAATCGAAACCACAACTGCCCCAGAATGTATTTTGAAAATCCACCTTGAATGGGAATATTTGTAGAAACATGTTTTTCATTTATAACTAAAACTTACAAAAACAACATCTAGTGGGTTTTGGGTATCTTTGTCATACTTAAAAAGCATGTTATTTACCCACAAGTCTCCATGGGTAATAACGTTTAAAGTGCTCCTAGAGGGATCCACCACTTGCTTCACCAAATCATTAAAGCCATTTTTAAGATTAAGCAGCCTAGGTGCCAAGTGTTGGTATCCCGGCCATTTTTCAATCATATTTGCCACATATTCAAAACCTCCAAAGGCAATTGCTTCGGCCACAACATCTGCTGCTCCTTTGGCAAAATGGGATTTTTCAAGACTGTCAACAATGTCAGGGAACTGTAATGATTCAATTTTGTTAACGAGATTACATTCTTCAAATTCAATTCAATGTACCTCTTTCTGATATAAAATTGAGGCCGCATGGTATTTTGCAATTTTTTGCATTACCATGTGACCCTCGACTTCGTTCAAACCTTTCACACGATCGCCACACATATAGCCCAAAGTATTTAAATTCTCCAGAAGATAGAACTCATGTTTTCCTTGGCGTTCAGTTAAAAAACATCTGAATTGTAAAGTTATAGAAGAAAATAATGACTGAAATTAATACTTGGTGTTTCATTATAATCGAGTTACTCTGTTTATATTTTAGTCATTAACTCTCTTAATAATTTCTCTTTGTTACGGTTATCGAAGTTTAGACAGAGAAATGTAAAGAGACACGCAAGAGATTACTGCTTGGTTTACAAAAATGTCATTTAGAGAGTTTAATGTATATTAATAATAATAATAATAATAATAATAGTAATAATAATAATAATAATAATAATAATAATAATAATAATAATAATAATAATAATAATAATAATAATAATAATAATAATAATAATAATAATAATAATAATAATAATAATAATAATAATAATAATAATAATAATAATAATAATAATAATAATAATAATAATAATAATAACAATAATAAAAATAAACCTGCATCGTTTACTACTCACTTGGCAAATAATTTGTCGGTCCCTTTCCCCTCCACAGTGTTCAAATACCCTTCCATAACCGGTAATACTTCGGTAAACATTAACTGTTCGTTGGTTCCAATTTCGGCAATTTCCGGTATCATTAGTTTTAAAATAAAAGACTTTTGCATGGCATTGCCGTTTATTTCGTAGTTTACATCGACTTCATAGATGTCACTGCAAAAATTTTCACCATTCGCTGAAGATAATTTAAAATCACAAGCTTTTATTTCAATACACTCAACAGTTGTTTTATGAGCTTCACACAATGCACGCACAATGCGAGCTTCGTTAAGAAGAGTAGGCACCAAGGGTGATGACATTACTGGCGGGGAGAATTATGTACGCAAAAAAGAACAACAAAGCGTCCTCCGTCAATCGAACTTTACTCATAAGTGAATAAACTATAACTAAACTTTTCATTGCAGCGTTATCTAAAATAGTGTTGCCAGACTCAAAATTTCACCTAGCATTGCGAAATAAACAAATGTTATAGGGTAAATATTTTTGGATGATTGATAAAAATTCTAATAATAAGACGAGAGTATTTATTTATTTTAAATACAAACAACTGTCATTTCTATTTAATAACAAATAATTTTGAAATTACATAACATTGCTATTGAGAAATTATTTTTGTTATCTCATGGTCAAAATATATATTCATATATATCATGTATACACAAATCGGAGATGGGTCACGGATATTCTCATTTGAAATGAGTTTATATTGAAATAATTGCACACTGGGGTAGATATATTCTGCCAACTGTCACACAGCTTAAAATTGTTTATCTTAAAGTAAATAATAAATTAATAATTAATGATAAACTAAGTCTTAGAACTTAAAAAGCCAAATTTTAAGGAAAAAATTTAAATTTATTTCTTTTAGAGTTTATTGCAAAATACCAACCCAGCTGCAAAACTCCCAAAATATTTGCCAATTTATGGAAACACTTGAAAATGTCGAATTTAAAAAATTGCAATCTAAAATGAAAGAACTTGTTGAATTCCATTTACGACCCCAATCGGCTCTTAAAGTCAAACGAAATTTTAGCATCGCAGCATGGCAAAAACGCCATCAACAACACGAAAAGCGTAAAGCTGTGGAATTACAAAGGAGGGGCCTGTATCATGCAATGATTAAACATCGTAAATATCCAAAATATTTTGATTTTATGTCGATCTATGAAGGTCATGTACGTTATCTGAACTTCTTTGAATTTCTGTTATCAAAATGTAAAAATGAAGAAGTTAAGCGGGAAGAAGTATATTGGGATTTGAAAAAAGAAACAAACAATGTAAATTCATTAAACTCAAAATCAAGACGTTCCAAATCTTCTTGTAAATATGGTACTTATGATGAACCATAAGATTTCCGTTTTTATGCTCCATATGTGTATGTTTATATATATTTAATTAAATAAAGAAATTACATATCAAAATAAGAATTAATATTTAAAGAATAGACTCTTTAAAATGTTTAAGAACCGAATACTCGATTAACTTCGTCGAAGATGTCCCTAAATTCCAGACAGCTGTTTTTTTTTTTAAATCCTGCAGCATGGTTTCTCTCGATCTTTATCACCCTTATATTTGTTAAAAAAAAGTTAACGGCGTCAAAATGACTACCTAAAGCCGGCCTCGAGTTGAAGAAACTTACTCCCCCGGTTCATTTAATGAATGTGGCCAACGGTTCGATTTCCCATGTCTCATTCGTAAACAACAGAGGTCCCTCGGGGATTTTGCTTTCTCGTTCTTTTTTATCGGGCATTTCTTTTTTATTTCTTATTTGGCAAACAATCGATGTCAATGTCGATAGTAACGATAAGATACTTTAAAAGAGGTTATCGATTGTTGACTTTTTCTTTTGTAATTATCGAAAGAAATGGCTATACTCGTGGTATAATTCCAAATGTATAGGATCAATTGACTTCCTGAGGATTTTTTAACAATTTTAAATTTTGAATAGTTTGTACCGAAAGTGCTAATAATTATATAGTGTATTTAGAATATTAAGAATAAAACGCACAATAGAACCGAAAATAAGTTAAATCTATGTCCACAAGTAATGAGAAAAAGCCTGCCTCAAAAATGCCAGCTGTCAACAATGCGGTTCCTTCTGTTACTCCCATTGAGGGGAATGTTAAACTTGAAACCAGCTCTCCCATAGTGAATGGAATCACTAAATTATCCTCACTGACTCCGGCCAGGGACTTGACTTTGGGCGGTAGGGGAAGCTCCACAGCGGCCAAAAAAGTATTTCTGCCAAATCTCAACGTGGTTAGAAACAAGAATACGTAAGTTCAAATGTAGTGTCATCATCATCGTCCCGAATATCTATTTTATGTATTTTCCTTAATACAGCAATGTTAAAACCTCGAAAGATACCACACAAATGCGTGGTCGTGGCCGGGGGCGTGGTGCAGACAGAGGTGCTGGTAGGGGCGGAAGTCGTGGCGGCAGAGGTGGTGCTTCAAATTTGATACAGACTGCGGGCGTTTTCTCTGAAGGAGCTGGAGCTGTGAACATACGCAAAACAACAAATTCGTCAGGATACTCCAGAGATGTGGATGACTCACCATCAGCCATGCGTAAACCCACCATATTTAAAACAGAAAAGAAAATGGATTTAAAGGCTGAATTAGCTAGAGATAAAGATATACTAAGAGGCCTAGATGATGATGAGGAAGAAGATGATGAACAAAAGACTGATATGGATAGAATACCTGTGCTACTGAATGAGGGTAAGTGGTATATTTAAATGCATTTTTACGGGAATTTGAGCAAGCAATATGGCCTGAGCCCAACGACCCATAAATGCTGCCAAAACATCCTATATTAGTTCAGAAGTTCACCGAAGGACTTCTATTAACATTTCGAAGTACCTTCCGAATGGACTATTTCATTAAATGAATGAATTTCGTTTAATACCATTGTCCTTGCCCTATTTCCTCTAAAAAATATTTGGATTTTCTAACTAAAGCCAAATGGAAGTACATAAAACCCGAAATAAAAACCGAAGTCTCTAACACTCAATCATCCTTATCAAGTGAAGGTAATTTATGAGTATCCCCATCAAACATATCGCCCCTAATATTCGCACCAATATGTTTACTAACCGTTTATTTTTATTTAACAGATGCTGTGGCCATAGCATCACAAATCCAGTCAATGCACGTTGCTCAGCAACAAAATCGCCCATTGCCTCGTTATCCCCAGTCATTGGACGAACTTTTAAATAATACATCAGATTCCAAAATATTCCTAATGCAGGTAAGTTAACATAACAATTGCCATTTTCTCTAATTAATAAAGTGTTTCCTTCCAGCTGCCGGATACTTTACCATGTGTAGATGATGACAATGATTCACCAGAGATAACAAAATCTCCTAATGAAGATCCTAAAGCACCTGCACCCGCCATTGAAAATCAGAAAAAAACTGTCAAAGAACATATTCTTAAGAAAATGGAAGAGGGTCAAGTGGGGCGTTTGATACGCTATAAATCCGGTAAAACGAAACTAGTTTTAGGAGAAACACAATTTGACTTGGACATTGGCATGGAAACTGGTTTTCTACAGGTATTATTCCAGAAAAATATTGCATATATTCAGAACATTTTTAATTTTCATTTGGTTGCAGGATTTAATGTCAATCAGCTGTAATCGAGAGGAACGAAGCGGTAATATGATTAATTTAGGACCCATACAAGCCAAAATCACAGCCACTCCTGACTGGGAACATTTACTAAAACAGCCTCTATCGGATGGTAAACTATAGCACATGCTATCTGTATGTTGTGCTCTTATTGGCATGTTTATTTGTTTCCTTAAACAATTCGTCGTGTATATAAAAACGAAAATACGTTTTAGTAATGATTTTTGTTATTGGCCTTTTATAGCATGTTTCCATTGGAAACCGAACAACGTTGTTCGCTCTCAGAATTAAGTACACGAATTAACCCGTTCATACGGCACGATTCGTAATTCATAGTAAAATAATTCCTTTTTTCAAAAATTTTGTTTCTTGATTTTAATGGGAATTTATACTAAAATACATTAAATTCTCACTAATATGAATAAAAGAAATGATTGTTTATCTCCCAAATATGTATTATATCAATAATTTTATAATTTTCATTCACGTTTTCAACTTTTTGTGTAAATCTTGACATTTTGAACATATTTTTGTGTTTTTCCATTTTTAAATTCTACTGGAGAGACACTTGTCAAACATTTTTTCTGCCAATAGAAACATTTTGAAAATATTGCCTCTTTTGTTTGCAGTTTTCTGTGGAAATTTCATCTCGTGGACCAAATGCGTACTTCGAATGAAAGAGAAAACAAAATTTACTTTCGTTTGAATGTACATACGCCATTCAACATTGTAGTTTTCATACATAATTTTCAGTCTTCCCAAAAATTTTTAAATTTTCATTAAATTTTTCTATTTTTAATTTTAAATGTCATAATTTATTTTTTCGATAAATGCTCTCATTTGTTAGGGATGGGACATATTTTTTCGTTGTTCTGAGAGTGATTTGAATTGAACAACGTACAAATATGAGTGTTCGCTCAGGAAATTTTGTGTGAAGAATTAGGTAGTTTTTTCATAGTTAAGGGTCAAACAACGAATAGAGAGCGAATCAAGTGCAGTGGAAACGCCACATTATTCTAAAGAGCTCTGAAATTATTCTGCATTTTTCCACATCATCTTCAAAAGAAAAATAAAACAAATGATTAGCTATGTTAGAGACTCCACTGATGTAACAATAAAAATACAGCTGAGACTTAAAATAAACCTTTAGTTTTGGGCTTCAATGCGTTCTTCTGTAGACTCTAAAAGGTTTTGATTTCCACCGCCAGTGGTATTTCCGGGAGTTGTTGAACGGCCGTGATACAGATTACCTTGCAAATCTATGGAGAAATTATAATCGATAGGATTTGCCAAGGCCTGTTCGATGGCAGCATCTAGATTTTCTCGGGTAATGAATGTCTTGGAAAGTTCCTAGAGTGTGAGGATAAATTTAGTTTAATAATTGCTCTACAAAATTGTTGAACCAGTCTTCAACTGTTTTACCTTTTCTTTCCTCACTAAAGCTTCAATCTTTTCCATTCTTTCCTCTTCTCTTTCTTCGGCCAGTCTTAATCTTTCTTGTACATATTGCTGCTTTTCTTGGTGCTCCCTGGCCAAACGTTGCTCACGCAGAGCAGCTACTTCTCTATTCCATTTCTCATTCTCTTGCAAGCAACGTTGGAATTCTGCTTCTTCCTGCTCAGGAGTCAAAACGAAATGATCTGCTGAGGATGTTTCGGCAATGCGTTGATTCTCCTCCCTCAAATACTGTCTTACGGAACGTAATTGTGTTCTAAAAATAATAACAAGGGGAAGTTATTGGGTCAAATCGTTATTTAGCTGAACATATCGAGATAAATTACTTGTAATTGTTGTGAAGACGTAAAAGTTCTGCCTTTTCTTCGGGCGATTGTTGTTTTCTTTCCGGCACACGAAACAATTTACTTTTGGCCGTAGGCAACCAACGGGGCTTGCGTCTCCAACGGACAAATTCCAATGAGAATCCGGAACTACCTACTTTGCCTTCCGTAGCGAGACGGCTAAGTATTCCAGACGAGGCCCTTAACATATTGATATATACTTAGCCAAGGAACCAAGGAAGAGATGCACGCACGTTGAGGAGACGAGTTTGTCGGTGTTACGCGATTTTAGGGACATGTAGATCGACTTTAGAGCATCAAGAGATTTGATTTTGTAAATGTGATGGGAAAGCAGAACAAAGGCCTTGCATTATGTGTTTCGACCGATAAGGCCGATATGCAAATGTAACTTTTCATGCGTTGAACTGATGTGAAGTTTATTCTGAATTTTAGTGAAGCATAGAGTGTTGTGCCAGTATAAATTTTAAATACGAAATAGAAATGTATTTAAATAGTGAACACTATTACCATCCGTAACGATATTGACGACATATATCGTATAAAACTCCCAGCTGTGTTGGTCATCGTTTTAGGGATGTATAGTTGATAAGTCAAAAGTCGATAAATGAATTAGTCAAAAGTCGGACTGTATAACACTAGTTTGTTTACCATCCTATCTGTCATCTATTTTGCAAATTCGAAAAAATACAAAAGATATACGCGTATTAAAACGTAAACCAATTATACATTAATTTTTTATTACACAATTTTTGCATAAATTATTAACGTTATGTAAATCCAAAGCATTTATATACGAATACTACCAAACCAAGGCGTTGTCACAAAAAGAAACGCAAAGCAATTGTAGCAAAACAGGATTTGACCACGTATCTTTTTGGGAAAATCGAGAGGGGCATGGAAAAACTTGCTTAACAACATTGCCAGCCAACACCTACACATCACAAAAATTGGTGCGGATTCAAATAAAAGCAGATATGGCCTCCTAAAATAAGACTGAAATACAAAAATGTTAAAACTCAAGGAGTTCTTGAAAGGATGTTGCTTGATTTTATGGCTTGTACTAAGTTCCATGCCACAATGCCATGGAACTCATGTACTGGCAGTTTTGCCAAGCGTTTGGAAATCTCATTACTTATTTGGTTATCATTTGCTGGAGCAAATGGTGCAACAAAGAAATTACTCAGTTACTTTGGTAAGCCCTTATAAAGGGGGTGGTCGTGAAAAAAGTTCCACAGAAATGGATGATCCCAGATTTAAGGAAATACAAATTGATGGATTGCTGGAGAATTGGACGGAGATGGGGCTGAGCTTTGACATTGAAGAAATGTACAGCAAATCTGTTTTGGAACATTTTACACGTTTGATGTATGCCACCACTAGTAACACAGATGCATTGTTACAAAGTCCAAAGGTGCGTGAGTTGCTGCATTCACAACAACAGTTCGACTTGCTAGTTGTGGATTTATTCTTAAGTGATGCTTTAATGGGGTGAGTAGAACTTCAAAGCTAACTTCACTATCTATGCATTTATTGATTTTTATTTTTTCTTAACCCACAGATTATCGTTTTTCTATCAAATACCTACTGTAGTAATAAGTCCAAGTGGCTCCAACACTTGGCTCAATCAACGTTTCGGCAATTCTCAAAATGCCGCCTTAGATCCTAGTAATTTTCTCGCCTACTCAAAACACATGACCCTATGGCAACGTAGTGTAAACACGTTAATGGTTATGTTTGAGAAGTTAACTTATTCCTTTTTCCATATGATCTCTCAACAAGTTGTCTACACAAAACACTTTGAACCTCTTTGCCAAAACTCCCCCTGGTGTTATTCTTTACCCGACCACAAGGACCTCATTCAAAACCTATCATTAGCTTTAATCAATACACATCCTGTTCTACAATATCCTAGAGCATTTTTGCCCAATATGTTAACTATAGCTGGAGTCCATCTCAAAAATGATAATGACAATGAGCTTGTTTTACCCACGGTAAGTAATGCGAACACAAATTAGAGAATCTTGGAATTTATCGTTTCTATTTACAGCATTTGAAGGAATTTATTGAAGAAGCTGTCCAGGGGGTGGTCTATATTAGCTTTGGAGCCAATGTTTATGACTTTCCCCAGGAAAAAATAGAGTTGTTTTTAGATGTCTTTGAAACACTGCCCAATATGCGTTTTATTGTCAAATACGATGAAGACGAGCCTTTGGAAATGACTTTGAATGTAAGCAGCAAAGTTATGGTACAAAACTGGTGGCCCCAACAAGCTATACTGGGTAAGTATTCCAAACAAATATCTTAAAAATTGAAATTAGTTTTGCTCTTTTAGCTCACAATAATGTTAAGCTGTTTATAAGTTCCTGCGGCTTTATGAGTGTAACTGAAGCAATAAATTTTGTCAAACCTATTTTGGCTATACCCATAACACCAGAGCAACATGTCCTGGCTAGAAACCTACAAGAACAAGGTTCAGCCTTTATATTAAATTATAATGATCTATCCTATGATCAACTTTTGTTTGCTATAAACGAAACATTGACCAACACCAAGAAATACCACGACTCGTTGTCGGTACTTAAATCTCAACTCACCGAAGATATACTGGGATTGAAACCAATGGATAAAGTTATAAATGCAATTGAAATGACACTCACGACCAAAGGCCTGAAATATCTGAAAACACATTCTCACCATCTGAATTTCTGGAGTTCAATACTTATGGATGTCATGCTTATTTTGCTATTTGGCCTGTTGGCTATTTTGGCCATTCCCTTCCTTTTGACCAGTTGCATTTTGCGTAAATCCTATCAAAATCAATCGACGACCAACCTTACCATGTTAAAAAATCAAATACGTTATCAGCGCCAGGTAAATGATTTCCTCAGCAATTGCTCTAATCCGAAGCATAGACATGCAAATGAAAGTGGTGAAGACTTGTCTTTAAAAACGGTGCGTCGTTCATCTTCAAACTCGGATTTGCAGCGTAAGCGTTTATCCTCAGCTTGTTCACATAGTTCCTCATGTTTTTATTGCTCTTCGGGTTCATCGTCAGCACCGGGCACACCTTTAACACGAGAATCGCCCTCCTTCAGCAAATCACTGGAATCAAATGACACTCAATAAGTAGAATTTTTTGAAAAAAAAGAAAAACATATGAGATATATAATAATATGGAACTGTAGTCTACATACATCTACGAGTATATACTGTATAGGGTATAAGTGAGATACGTTTGTATTGATTTATTTTATATGTAATTGTTGTTTTATTAATATTTGTGTGTTTTAGACTAAGAAAAAAAGAGAACGATATCAATCACATTTTTAACGAATTTATGGTCAAATTCATAGATATACAAAAATATGTAAGATTCTTGTATATAAAAATATAATGGAACCTTAATATTAAATGCTGGATTTTTGCAATTGATATGTTTACTTTTTCGGCATCACATGGTTTTAGTCTATATAGATGTTATTGTTTATATTTTAACTAACTTTATAATTACTCAAAATTATTAATATTTGTTATCATCTGTGTATTTATTATAATATTAGATGTAAAAACTAACTTTAATCAAAATTGATATAAACAACTCTATATTGGTTTTAAAGTCATATATTGGTTGATTTCTTTTTCTTGTCGAATTAAGTGAATAGATAACCTTATTAAGCGTTGATTCACATTTCGAAAGAAATCAGTTGTTACATGTTGCCAGAGTCTTTTTATCACAATGATAAACTTATTCTTGGCTAGACGTAGTATAAGCGTGGATTGTCTAAATTACTGTAATAGGAATTACTTTAACCGGGAAGAATGACAGAGGAAACTAGTATATATCAACATATGAAAAGCTGATAATCATGCTGCTATTCTTCACTCGTATGTGAATTTTTTCGGGCACGGAACGGTTTTTTTTTTTTTTTTTTTTTTGGTTTTAATTGATTGTTGGATAGGTACCCGTAGTACCTATGTACCAAGACTGGTTATTTTAGTTCGGTTAGTGAATATTGGATAGTGAATCACCAGAAAGGTTCACTTTGTGAATATATGTGTATTTGATTGCAATGTTGATTGAAGATAGTGAGTTTTTACAATTCCAAATGAGCTGCATGAATGAAATTATAAAGTTCCGTGATGATACTTCTGGTGAGGTTTTTGAGAAGATCAGGTAAGTTGTTGAAGTTATTAAAAAAATTGAAGCCACTTCTCAAGTGGTCATATTTTTTGCATGTAAATATAGAATGGTTTTCGCTTTCAGGTACGCTGCAAAATGAGCACAGATTGGTGTTTGTCACTTTTATTTGGTACAGGTATATTTTTGAGTATGTGTGACCAGACAGCAGGCGATTAATCAGTTTTATTTCTCCAGGTTCTAGGGACCATTCAGAATGCCAGTGTTTTTTTGGAGGTGAAGAAAAAAATTGCGAAAAGTAAGTGCCTTTCGAAATGGATAGAAGTCTGTATTTGCTAACCCATTCTTCCCATAGGGCTTCATAGATTGCAGAATAAGCGTCTTTCACAGCTAAGTGGGATTGGATAATGCACCCAACATCTGCAGCTTTTTTAGCGAAGAAATCAGCGCGCTCATTTGAGGAGATTCCTACGTGTGACGGAACCCACACAAATGTGAGTTGATTTATGTTTGATGAGTTGACTTTTTTAATAATATTATTGACTAAGTAGTTGTATGATGTGTTATTCTCTAACAGCAAACAAGCATTTTTGCTGTCAGTGAAGTTTGCAGCTTTTTGTATACCGTCTTCTATAATGAGGTCAACAGCCTTGTTAATAGCGTTAAGTTCCCCCATCAGTGACGAACATTTTGCATTAATTTTAAAAAGGAAGTTTTCATTGGTTGATATATTGCACACTCCGCAGCCTGTTTTATTACCAATAACCGAGGCATCGGTTGACCAAACAGATGTTCCATTCGATTTGAATTGATTAAGTTGCTGAAGATAGATACTATTGAAGAATTCCTTTCCTTGTGATTGTTTCGGTGCATTAAACATATTCATAAAAAAAAATATTTTTTGCCCTGGGGGTTCGGATGGACATAATTTTGTATTATCGAATATGGTTTTAAATTTGTTGTATATCATGCCGAGACTTGTTTTGTTTGATGGGTGTGACGTGAGTTTTTGATAGGTACTCATTTGAAATACTTTAAATTTTAAAAGTTCTTTGGCAGCAAGGTATTGCGAACGAAATTCTGGAGGCAGAACAATTGCTAAAGCGTATATTACGTGAACAGGCGTCGAAGGCGTTAGCCCCAGGCTTTTCCTTAAAATTTTGTTTTGACATGTAGTCAGTTTTTTGTTAACATGATTGGGCATGTGCGCCATAGATGATATAGAATATTCCAATTTAGAGAACAGAAGTGATTTCGCCAAATTTATGGATATTTTGGGGTGAATTCCGCCTTTAAGGGAGTTTATCATTTTTAAACCATTTAAAGTTGTATTGCACGATTTGATTACATCCTCATAATGATCCTTAATAGTCAAACTATTTTTGATGTGTCTTCCTAGGAATTTTATCTTTTCCACTGCGTTGATTGATACACCATGAAGTGTAATTTTTGGTATTTTCCTGGCACCTTTAGCTACATACATGGCCACGGTTTTATCAGTGTTGAAAGAAAGATTTAGCGTTTTTAAAATGTCACAAAATTCATTCATTTTTGTCTGAAGGATCTCATTAGCAGTATCAAAATCTTTATGTGCTGACAATATTATAAAGTCATCCGCAAACTGGAATATTTTCGTGTGATGATTATTTATACCATGTAAGCCAAGTGTGTATATATTAAAAAGAGTGGGACTTAAACAGCTGCCTTGAGGAAGACCATTATAAATTTCCAGGCTTTCATTGCCCATAACTAAAATTCTATGTTTTAGAAAATTAATAATCCACTTGGAAATGTCTGTAGGACATGAAATCTCGTTTAGGATTCGAAAAAGCAATTCTATTTTGACACATTCATACGCCTTGTTAATATCTAATGATACAATGATGACTTTATCACCTTGCTCTTTTTGACAGTTAATTGTGTATAGTAAATCGTTTATGCACATAGAGGCAGAAAGGTTTTTCCTATATGCATATGTGTTTTGTGGATAAATATTGTTCTGATCCAAGAAATTCTGAAGTCTTTCCTTCACCATTAGGTTAATAATTTTCGCGAAAACCGATATTAAAGCAATTGGCCTGTAATTTGTATAGATATCCAAGTCTTTGTCTCTTTTCGGAATGGGAACAATTTTAATTTTCCTCCACTCCATCATGAAATTGCACTCTTTCCATGCATTGTTCATGGCTTTCAGTAAATTTTGTTTTGCTGATTCTGACAAATTGTGAACCATTTCATATGTTACCCTGTCTATACCTGCTGCAGATGGTTTTTTCTTTTTGTTTAGAACATAGTTGAATTCGTCAGTGGAAAAGGCATCGGTGAAGTTGGAACTGGTAATCGGAATTAATACTGGAGAATTATTTGGGACTTGATCCCTTAGATGAATTAAAAATTGTTTGTTATTATCAGATGACCATTTATTTTGAAATATAGTTGTAGAAGAGTTTTTACATCCTCGAACAAGTTTGAATAGTGCTTTTGGATTTGGTTCTTTATTGAGATCATGGAGTCTTGTTTTGAAGGCTTTATTTTTGGCGAATTTCACTGCATTTTGAAAAGCTTTTTTTGCTTCAATTAAATTTGAAGCATTTACATTATTGTTGAACATATCATAAGTCTTTTGTGCAGCAAGTTGGAGTCTGTGTGTTTTTTCCACAATGGCATCCCACCACACTTTGGGAGACTTTTTAGTATTAATGGTGTATGTTGATTTTCTAATTTCATCATTGAAAGTGGAATGTATTTCATCAAAAGAGGGGGTAAAATTCGTTTTGTTGAGTGATTTCAATAGTTTATTTTTAGCTAAAAACTTTTGGTTTTTAATTTTACTGATGCCAACGTTAATGACTATGGGATAATGATGGCTTCCCCCAATAGTGCACGGTTGTACTTTCCATGTGGTGTCTAAAGCCGTATTCGTGAAAGAAAGGTCCAAAACAGAGCCAGTGGTATCACTTAGACGTTTTTTAAAAGTAAAGTGACCATTATTAAGATGATAAAAGTTAGATGAATCGAAGAAACTTTTCACAATGTTACCTCGGTGTGAATTAAACGAGTCTCCATAAGATGTATGTCTTGCATTGAAATCACCACAAATTAATACATCGGTTCGTAATTCAAGAAATGATATCAGTCTTTCGAGCTCTTGTTTTATTTCGCAGGATTTAATGGAATGTGGAAAATATACTGATACTATCGTAAGATTGTTTGTGATATTTGTTGTTTGGCAAATAATTATGTCCAAATTTGTTTGGAATTTAATTTTTTTAAACTTGATGTTCTTTTTTAAGAGTATGGCAACGCCGCCATAATTGTCTTTTCTCTTTTTTGACACTATGTTATAATTATGTATATTTGTGTTATTTTGAGATTCATCTATGTTAAAAATTTCACTTAAGACACAGATGTCTATATTGAATTTGTTCAAATAAAATTCAAGATAATGCTTGTTCTTATTAAGACTTTGTATATTATGTTGTAAAATATTCATGGATCTATGTTTGTTTTAGTTTTTTGGGAAGAACTAGATGTTGGAAGTTGACTGTTTTCATATTGATTTACTATCTTTTTTGTATTTTTTTCAGTACGAGTTAACAATGTTTTCCTGAAGTTTTCTAGGATATCCAAGCCTTCCGCGCAATTCAATGAGGTGAGTAATTGAGACATTTGCTTTGTAAATACTGACATGGTTTTTTCCAGCTCCGAAACTTTGGAAGATGATGAATACTCATACACAGGTACTGAAGGCGTAATATTTATCGGACTAGCAACGGGATGATTCGACTTTATACGAGGAGCCGCTACTTTGCTGTATTTTATTTTCGTAATCCTTTTGTTGATTTCTTCATTAAAATTAATTTTTGGTTGATTGGTTGTTTTTTTAATTGGAGGAAAATTGGAATTGTAATTATTGTCTGCCAAAATATCATAATAATTTTGGGTTTCGGGATACTTTTGTATAACCTCTTTCCTGCTCAAATTGGAAAGAGTCATGATTGATTTTATGTTCCTTTCAGTTTTCCATCTTGGACATATTTTTTCATCCATAGCATTGTGATCATCTCTGTTGCATAGGATACATTTTGGTAAATTGCATTCTTCTTTGCATTTGGTGGTAGACAGGCATTCTTTACATTTTTGTTCCTTGCATTGATTTGGGCAGACTATCAATTTGCCGCAGTCAAGGCAACGTTTTGTAGATCTACAACGTACAGCGATGTGGCCAAGGCGTCCACAATTTTTACACAAACGTACTGGGGGAACATATAGGTCGGGTATGACTCTAGTACCACACATAAATATGTACTGAGGAACTCCATCGCATATAATTCCTACTTTGACCGTTTCAGTCTCTTCTATTAAATCATTTTCCACTTTTCTTGTGAATCGGTAAACTGATATCACATCAATGTCATTATTTTCTTCAATTGAATTTTTTAATGGTTATACAATTGATTTAGGAACATTTTTAATAATATAAAATTTTTGTATAAATCGCTCTGGGATTTCAGCTTTTAGACCTATTTCTTCTAGTCTTTTGTTTTGTACAAAAGAATTTGCCAAGCCGCAGTTATTAAAAGTAAGGCGGAAGGTGTTGTAGCCAACGTTTTTGCAAACATATGTAGTGGGCATTTGAATCTTCTGAAAAAGGGCATATAGGTGTAATTCACAGTTTTTTCTTCTGGAACTTATGGGTGTTTCCGAAGTAACCATAACATAAAATGGCCCTGGGTGGTGTTGTGGATAAAAAGTGTTGGTTTTCATGGCGTTATAGTTTGAATCGAATTTTTGTGTAGATTCAGACTCATTGGATGAAGCCTGTGACATATTTGTGTTGTTAATAGGTTCTCCTTCATTATTTATAAATTTTTTGTTTAAATTTGAGATCATATTTGCGCGACGTTTATTGGGGTCCCAGAGTGGTTTCGGCTGGGGTGGCGGATCCCCATCCATTTTGAAAAATCAAAGGTTGAAATGGCTTCAAATTTAATTTTTTTAATGGAAGACACAAAGAAAAAAAAAAGAAATAAAAATGTCGTTAAGCAAAACGAATGTATGTGTGTATGTTGTTTTTGTTTGTTTATGTGTTGTTTTTGCAACGCAAAGCGAAACGGAGTTATAAGCGCAGTCTAGCATCAACAATTGTTGAGTAGCGACTGGAACGGTTTGTTTTGATTCAAAAACGGGGGTAACAAAATAGATTACTGTCTTATCACCATTTTATCGATTACACATGGCAAATCGGCTGCACCAATCGATTATTCGAAAGTCGACATATGTATCCCTATCTCGAGTTATTTCAAAGTAACGAATATCTTGATGGGTATGGGTATGGATGCTAGTGAAAATTTTATAAACAAACTAAAAGACAAAGATCACAAAATTTGTATAACATGACATAATATACTATTGGTTAACTTTCAATATATATTTGCAGTTGTGCCAAATAATAGCATATATTAGGGCTATGCGGTTTTACTTTCGCCTACACGATTAATTCACTATGTATCCCTAAAACGATTACAATGCTGAGAGTGTGGTACAGTGTATGAAAGCTATATTGTTACGGATGTCAGTCTGTTATTATTTATCTTCTTTCGTACGTGAATCTCCAACTAGGCCAAGCTACATCATGCCAACAACATTTATTTAATAATACCTGAATGAAAGAAATGGTTCTGAAAAATTGGTGAATATATTCGAAAGCTGTTGCTTAATTTCTTGGTCCTTGTTTGAAACTGAACATGTCATATTCAGAGGAAATTAATTAAAAATTATATAATTTTCTATAGAAATAAATTTTAATTTTCTTTTTTCCTATATCAAAACACTGTGAGCATATGATTTGTTGGACAGTGCGCCGTACAAAGCGTTGGAATACAAACCAATGAATGAAAATAAAACATTCACACCGGAAAAGAGGAGCCCCCAAGATGTAAGTTCGCTATAGATTTTTACGTATTTTCGCGTTTTTTTAATATTATAAAACTTTAATTGATTTGTAAAATAAAAATTAAATGTAGTTATGCTCGTTACTTCATTTGAATTAATCATATATAATTAAATCGTGCAAAAATAAAATAAAACCGATTTGTTGGACGGTATCCAAACAAATCTTCGGCAAGAATATTTGAAGATTTTGTTTTGTTTTAGCATCTACACTCTGATTGATATATTCACAGGTCAATACTAAAATATATGTAAGCCAAATCAGAACATGTTTTTGTTATTTTTTGCTTAAAACAGGTGTTAATTTTTTGTTTGAAGTAGACGAGCTTTATTGCTGTTGGTGTCTATTGCACAGGTACTTACATATATTTGAATATTAATTTCGTTTTCGTTTTTTCCTGCTATTTTTTAACAGAAGACGGACAGTATTGTGTTTGCAGTTCTAAATTTGCTGTTGTGTGTTGTTGGGACAAACACAAGAAGAAACCGTGCCATTAGTCTGTTCGTCGCACTACCACTCATTGCCTGCAATAATATCCATTGTTGCTGTGAGAGTCCAAAACAATTCACGAACAATTAAACTTACGTAATTCTCCAAGTCCAAAACCGACAGCAATAAAAATGCAAAGTAAGAAAAGTGAAGTAAACAGTAAAACAATCTTGGTAATCCTTCCATTCATCTTTCCTTTCCGCCAGCCTTAGCACAGCGAATTGATGTTGACAAGCCACTCTATGACTTGTCCACCTTTAAGGGGCGCTTCCAACATTTCGCCTGGATGACAGATCCAAGAACAGTTGTTGTGTCCAGCGATCGATTACTACAAGCCAAGAGTCTAGTCGATGCCTATCGTAAAGGAGAAGCCCTAGACACAACTCCCGACAAAGTGAAATATGCCATGAAATTATATAATTCAGCTTTCCACCCAGACACTGGAGAATTACAAAACTTCTGTGGCCGCATGAGTTTCCAAGTAAGCACAAAAAAGCCTTGATGAATGTACATTGTTACCCAATTATCTAGCGTCATTGTTGATTCATTGGGAATGAACAAATTCACAAATCCTCATTAATGGGCTATATATGTGTCTATTTTGTAATGATGATGTGTGGCACGTTTGATAGTCGCGTGATAGCAGAGATTAAAACAAACAGATGTTCACTTTTCAAAATGTTTATCTATAGGTATCTCATGTAAATACTAGATTTTGAATGACTGCCAACTAGATACCCAACAAACCGATTACATTTAGCCCGAATTCTATTGTAAATTGTAGGAAAGATTTTAATTTTACTATTTCATTAAATAGGTGCCTGGCGGTATGCTCATCACTGGTGGCATGTTGGCTTTTTATCGCACTGTTCCTGCTGTCGTCCTGTGGCAATTCATAAATCAATCTTTTAATGCTGTTGTCAATTACACCAACAGAAATGCAAACTCGCCAACCACGGTGACGCAGCTGGGCGTTTCATATGTTTCGGCCACCAGTTCAGCTTTAATTGCAGCCATTGGTCTAAAGAACTATTGGACCAAGAAGGCAACTCCCATATTCCAGGTATGTTTGTATAAAATATAATTTCGTCTAGATGAAATAATCAAACTTCATTTTTCTTTCGCAGCGTTTTGTACCCTTCGCAGCAGTGGCTGCCGCAAATTGTGTCAATATCCCGCTAATGCGTCAAAATGAAATTATCAATGGCATAGAGGTAAAAGATGAAAATGGAAATGTGGTGGGCAAAAGTCGTACGGCTGCCGTGAAGGGCATCAGCCAAGTAGTCTTCTCACGTATTACCATGGCTGCGCCGGGTATGTTAATATTGCCTTTCATTATGGAACGTGTCGAAAAGTTGCCAATTTACAAACGTATGCAATGGATTAATGCACCTTTCCAAACGGCCTTGGTTGGATGTTTGTGAGTAAAACATTTTAGTTTAATCTAATATTTATTTGCCATGCTTATCAGTTTTTTGTATTTTCATAGAAGTTCATATCACATTGTGATTATTTGTGGTTAGGAATCTGTAGTTCTTTATTTACAAAGCTTATCATTATTTTACACCTTTTTATAAGAGTATCTCTTTTTTACTATCTGGTCTAATAGCTTTAACGATATGTCTGTTCTCTAGATGTTGAATAATTACACACATACTGCCGATTGAAAAAAGTGTCAACTGATCAAGTTAGAATTTTCAGGACAGGATATCAAAGCTTGTATCTTACTAAACAAGAGCTAAAATGTCTGTCTCGAAGCTAATGATTGATAATTAATGATAGAATTGCGACAGCTAAAAAATTCAAATTAAATTTTGGCTTGAGTGCTCCAAACCATATTTTAGTACATCAACCAGCAAAAATTATGTTTATGTTTGTATGTTATTATGTTTTACTGATTATGTTTTACTGATAAGCGTACTCTTGCTGTTGAGCAGAGCTGCTCTAGGTCCACTTATTTGTGCAAGTTTGGCGTCTAATCTAGAATAAAGGGTTTCAATACTAGATTGCATATCATTGACACTAAAATTTGATACATTAACATTACATTTAAAAAAGCGCCTAAAAGTGTGCTCCTGCATTTAGGTTTCGTAGGCCTGTTGCCCCTTTCGTCCGATATCAGGAATAACGATACAACGACGAACTTCAATAAATTGTCTATTCATTGTTTAAATATTTTAACATTCAAATCTTTCAGCTTACTTTTTATGGTGCCAACTGCGTGTGCTCTGTTCCCACAAACTTGGTATGTATTTTCCTCTGCAACATATTTTGCCATAGACCATAACCGAATTCTTCCACTTTTTTTAGCTCTCTGAACACATCGACCATTAAACGCCTTGAACCGGAGTTCTATGAGGAAATGTTAGAAAACACTAAAGGAAATGTACCTGCCAAGGTATACTTCAACAAAGGTCTCTAAACCGCGACTGCCCATGCCACAACGAACAATGACAATATTTTACTAAATAATGGTAGCAGCTCCTATAGCTAGGGCAGGTTGTCCTTAGATAAACGCATTTAAAATTTAATGTATTTATGTTCCAAAGACTTACTCATTAAGTTAATGCTTTAGGTTTACGATATACTGTGTTTCTGTCTGTGTGTGCAGTATTTTTTAAGTGTTTTATTTTTCGAATTTATCATTTTTATACTCCCTACCGATTTGGCACCAAATATCTTTGTTTAAATTTGTTTTCTGTGTCTGTTTGTCATTGCTTTCCATTTTACGGTCATTGGAAAAAAGCAATAATGAATAAAAACAGTTTTCTGTCCATTGTACGAAAAAAGCGGGTATTTCATTAGCAAGAAAAAAATTACAACGTAAGCAAATGGTTTTCAAAAATTGTTTTTTTATTGTTTTTAATATTTTTACCTTTTACAAATTTACTAATGTGCAAAATTTATTAATATGCATTTTGCTTTTTTAAGTTTCATTTTCTTTTTTTGTTTCTGAATTTGGCATTTTTTGTTTGTTATTTAAAAACGTTTATTACTTTTTTCTTTTCAAAATATTTGTCCTGGTTTCAAGGGGTCTCATGAAAGGATTGAGGTTGTGGTTTTACTTAAAAATTTGTTCTCAACATCAACATTTGTTTGTGTTCTTTTTAAAAAACTTGATTTTTGGTTAAGGGTTACACAAAATTTTTCTTGTTTAAAAACACTCCAGACTCCTCGTTATCATCTAAAAAACCATTTAGCAATTCATACACATAATTTACTTCAAAAACACTGGTTATAGTTATTATTCTGCTTTAAAATATATGGGTGTTTCTGTTTTTTTTTCTTTTTACATTCTTTAAATACTCTAGCCTATTCAAATGTCCTCCTGTTGAGATTGATTTATGACCATTTGCCACAATGTAAATGGTTTCAATAAAAAATAATATGCGTTTCAGTTTCTGTTTGTTTTCATTTGTTTTGACTTAAATTGTTAGAGAGGTGGTATTAGACATTTGCCTTCGGAGACATACATACATACATCCGCATGTAAGTCTTAGGTTTGTGGTTTAGATCCGTTTGCCGGTTTCTTTATTTTATTTTTTGTATGAAATGTTATTTTCTTTGTTCAGGTTTTGTTTGTCTGGATTTGCATCTACTTATTTTACACAGCCTTTCTTAATAAAATATTTTAATTTTGTTTGTTCTAACGCCCTGATGGTACTTTGTACAAATTCCAAATATACATATATGTTATTTTTCTTTCATCCAATATGTTTATATTTATTTGAAAATTTGCACAGTTTAATTTATATCTTTATAGAAAAAAACCTTCGTTGCGTGCTAATCTCATGGGGGGATTTCGCAATGTTTTGGCTCAAAACTACACTGGTATTATGTTTATAAACACTAGAGAAGAAAGCAAGAAAATTTTATGCACTCAAAAATTGTATTCTTTGAACAAAGTGTATTCTTTGAACAAATAACAACAACCTTGTTTTTGGGTTTCTGGATAAGTAAATCAAGCCGTATAAAATATGTGATATATATGAGCCAAATGTTGGGTGATATAAATGTGAGCTGTTAACTGAAAGTGGAATCACCTCACCTTATTATTCGCAATCATTGGCTTCCATAAATAAACAACTTCTTTGGAATATGGCATATCCACATAGAAATCTACTTTCCACAAAACTTATATTCCATACAAAATTTTCTTTTCATCTCAATTAAAATTTTCAATTTTCTAAAAAAAATAACTTTTATCCATTTTTCAAAGTTCATAACTTCAATGACTCTTTGGAGCTCAAATATTGTTGAGGCAGTTATCAAAACGAAATCCATGGGTCATTGACATCATGCGTCATAGTCGTTATATATTTTAACACCTTCCAATATTGAATAACAAATTATTTCTATTTTAAAATTTCTACACATAACTAACCACTGGGGCGAAAAATAAACTTGATCTCAAACCCAAGAAAGGGTGTTCAAAAAAAAAAAAAAAAAAAAAGTAAATTTGCTTGTTTTGTTTCAAAATATACAGTTTATTTTCTTTTGTTTAATAAATGTTCAGGTTTTAATGATTTTGTATTTCATAAAAAATTAGTAATTCTTTTTAATATTTTGCTTTCATTTTTCAGTTTTCTTGTTGTTGTTTATAAATATATGTATATATGGACTATTACATGGTTCTTGAATACTTATGTATAAATTACAATATTCTTTTTCATGTTTCTGTTGTTGTTGTGGTAATAACTTGGTTTAGCGTTTTCCATTCAGTTAAATTATAATAATAATAATATTAATTATTATAAATGACTTAAATAGTATGGTGTTGTGTATGTACGTTGTACATACACAAGTTAATTAAATATTTCTTATTTTTTTTATTTGCTTTTCGTAAACATTTCAAAATGTTTTACAAGTTAGAATGTGTTTTCAGGGTAGGAGGGGTTTTCTGGTTTGATTTTTTGTTTGTTTTCATTCAATGTTTTTTCTTAAAATTAAATACATTTTAATAACAATTCAACACTTGGGTGTTTTCTTTCTTTTTTTTTTTGTTTCTTCAAGAATACAACTCAACTAATTATGTATGTGGCAGAGGCTTTTTCCTCCGTTTGCTTTTTTGTGGAAACTTATTAAACGCAAATATATATTTTCAGGTGTGTAATAAAATATACAATTATTTTGTTTTTAAAAAATAGGATCTTAAAGTTTTGGTTAAACAATAGAATAGGAAAAAGGAAGATGATGGGGAGGGGGAGGGAGACAAAAAATTTGTGCTGTGGCAGATTAAAACGAGTAGGAAAAGGTTTTGTACGTCCTGTTTGCGGTTTGTCCATTGCACTCACTCTTCGGCGCTGGGCTTCTTGTTAACTTCAACCACGGACACCGCCTCGATGGTGGTTGTGGTCGATGTTGAGGAAGAGTTGGTGGAAGCCGGTGACATATTGTCGGCATTTAGCGACTGTGGTGGCTCATTGCTGGTGGGTGGCAGTACAAAACTTTTTCCTACAAGTTGATCTCATTTAAGTCCTGTATCCGATGACGGTGTCCATCGGTCAAATTCAATACCGGAATCGGGTGAAATTCCGGTAGCGGCTTTGGCCAACTGGGCTATATATCCACCCGATTGTATGCACTTGCAATCGGTCGATATACAATTACAGGAGAATTTCGATGAACCACAAGGACCCATGGAAATGTCGGTATTTATGACATTTACTCCCACACCGCTGCCGCTTTGATCCATGGCCTCGTTGGTGTTCAAACGTAGCTGACGTTCGAACGAATGCAGCTGCTGCATAAAATGGAAGTTTGGCGATACATCTGGTTTCCGATCTCGCACCAGAGTAAAAGCATCGTTGAGATTTAAAGCTTGTGTACGCATTAAGTAGGCCAACGTTACGGTAACAGAACGTGAAACGCCAGCCAGGCAGTGAACCAGCACGGCCGAATTTTTGGAACGAGCTTCCTCTGCAAAATTGAAAGAGAATGGTTTATTAAAGAATGAAATGAATGAGGGAAAACGCAGACACACATACCTATGAATTGTATTGCCGAGGGGAAATGCATCGCCAAATCTTGTGAGTAGTGATCGGTTATGGGTATTTGTAGATATTGTATGCCGCCAGAAGCTTCGAAGACATTTGGAAGATCTTTAGTTACATTTAGAACGTACTGCAAAATGGAAAAGAGAAGTAAAATTAGTAAATTTAAATTCAGGACGTTTTATAGGAGGATATTTTTTAAATACTTGTATTTTTCTGTGGAGATTTTTTCTCTTTGGATGGATTTTCTTATATGATATTTTCTATTGATAAGAAGTGATTGGGCATGGAAATTTCTCAATGGAGAATTCGACGAATTGTGCTTCTAATAAAATTCAGATAATTTGTGATGAGAAGGTATCAAAAATCTATTTGGATTTATCGTGTTCAAATGAATAATAAATACATGCAGCTCAGTGGGGAATTCTCCGCAAAAATCGGTAACTTTCAATGCAAGATTTTCGTATGAAAAAGGAGTTGAATTTGACAACATTGTTGCCTTATTGTAGGTCGTAGTAACAACTTTGACTTCGTCGTTTACTCTCCGAAAAATTTCATTAATTACCGAAAATATATGCGATTTGAAAAATCGCTGTTAATTATAGCTTTGTTCCAGACCTGCAAGAATTTAAAAAAATTTAACTGCGATAACCAAATGTTCCTTTATGATATCGAAAAAAAATTGCAAAACTAGTAGATTCTTGCAGGTTCTGGAGCAAAACATATGTCGTTAAGTAGTTAGAGAATTGCACTGCAGGACTTCGGAATGGCTACTTTGCTATCATTTTTTGTATACTTTATAAGGAAAGTTATTTCGAAATTCGAAATGTATTTCTGTGTGCCTTTAATGCAAGTGATGCTACCGGATTTTCATAAATATTCCTTTGAATTTATATTGTTTATTTTTTCTTTTTTTGTATTCCTTACCTTAATATTGTATTTTTGTAGGGCTCTGGCATCATTACTGTGCATGGCATTTCCTAAAAATAGATTCGGAATTATTTCAACCGGGGCCTCATTCAAACCATGATGTGAGGTGCCTTCACAATCGCTTGATTCCGCCGAGCTGCTGCAGGCCGAATCGGAATGTGGTGTGGATATACGTAGAGACCTAATTGAAAGGGAAAACAAAGTTTTCAATTAAACAAATGTCTAAAATAATGATGATGCGAACCTACCTTAAACCCATCAATTGATCTGCCTGGGTGCTACGACTAGATTCCATTTCTTTGTTTTGTAGACTATCATCTTCACACCATTCCGGAAATGTTTGGCGAAAACTGCAGAAACCATCTGAAAAAGAAGAGGACAAAATTCAGTTGCTGTTATGTAATGTGAGACAACTTGATGCATGTAGGGATTTCAACTTGGCACAAAAATGGATGTTTGTTGTGAAAATTATATCTTGGATAATATAAGGAACTCTAAACAATTTAAAAGTGGTATATGTTTCCAGTAACCCCCCACACATTCAAACTTTTTATGGACCTGCTTTTTTTTCCTACAAACAATTCATACGATACTGTGCATTTAATGTTTTCCATTTAAAAGGTGATAAAGTCCATAAAGCCCCAGTAGCAGCCAGCCAGAGAGCCGCAGTATAACAATACCCTACCGCTTGGGCGTTCTGCTACTCTGCTTTCATTCCAAATTTGTTTACTTAAAAGTTTCATATTTAGCGGATGTGAATGTTTTTTTTTTTGCCTTTTTCTATTCCATTCAATTGTAAATCATGTTTTTGTTGCTGCGTTGCTGACATCATATCGCATCGCGCTTCGTCGCTTTCATTCAAACAAAACTGAAAATGACTGCGATTGTTGTAATGTTGTTCGGTTGTAACTGAGAGACAGACATGAACGGGGCAAACATCCATTCGTATGAGGATAGTGCAGCACGAAGAATTCTTGCCATGTGCATGGATGAATACAGAGAGAGGGGGTAAAGGGAGGTGGGTGGAAGTATGGTTCTATATGTGAAATATGATGCTCTGTTTGATTTTGCGAAAAAAAAAAAAAATACCAAACTAAGTATTTTCAATAGAAAATTTGAAACAAACAAATGACAGAATACCTTTTTTCGATATGAATAACAACGGCAGGAAAGCGTAGGAATAGCGCTTAGAACTTTTATTTTATTTAGGGGTTGCCATTTTTAAATAATAATGAATGGCTTTTGCTATATAAATCTCCACTTAATATACGATTTTAAAAATAAAACTGAAAATTGCTGTCGTAATCGCACAAAAGTAGTATTTCTTAAAAATGGTGTGGCATTACATTCCACTAGACACGGCTAATCAAATGTAAACCAAACCGCTGCGATATTTCGGCGCAGAAAATAAACAAGTAGGGATTTTCTTTATAACTCTTCTCAAGTACCGGCTGATATATTTCACATTTCATTATCAATTCTAACTCTTACGGTCATCCCTAATAAAAATCATCTCGTGATTATTATTCTCTCTCACACACACTCACTCACCTAGAAGCAAGAGAGTTACGTTATACGTTGAATATTATTACGTCCATTCATAAGCTTTACATGAATGATGATAATATAAACGAAACGAGTTTGTTTCGCTTTTTTTATAAGAATAATTTATGATATAATTTTTTTAATTTTAATATTTTATATTTGGACTACACCTTCGAACAGATGTATTTCATTGTTTGGTTGGTTGGTGATTGTGTGGGAAACTAGTTTCAACAACGACGAAAACAAATGTTTGATATTTAAATAAATGAAATAAATTTGGAATTTACATAAAAAAATGTATGAATTAACTTTGAAATCTTGGCGAAAAAAAATATTTAGTTTCTGCTTGAGTTGTTCTCTGACGTACAAGGTTCGTTTTCGTCGACTATTTTTATGACTTAATAAAGATGTTATAGGAAATGGTGCTGGAAGTTCCCATAGATCATTGTTTTTTTTTTTTTGTTGGCGGAGGAATTTAATATGGATGCGATATGAAAGGTAAGGCTATTTTCAGATAAAACAGATAATATTGAAAAAATTGTAATTTCGAAAGAAACGGTTATATATTTAATGCTAGAATTGAACCCCATATGTTTGTATCAAAATTTTTAATTCTATCAATCTAAAATTCTAAAATGAGGAGACAAAATGAAAGAATTTGGCAGCAGGAATTCCTTCTGAAAAATCAGGAATTTCCCTCCTTCATCAATTGCGAAATGGTATTGCAATTCTCTTCCCAATAATATGACAACAAAATTATTGCATTTTTCGTCTATTTTTATACCCTCCACCAGAGTATGGAGGGTATATTAAGTTTGTCAACACCTCGAAATATACCCCACAAAGTATATATATTCTTGATCAGCATAAAATTCTATGTCGATTTAGTGAAGTCCGTCCGTGTGTCCGTCTGTGGAAATCACTCTAGCTTCCGAACGAAATGAAGTAGGTTGATAAAATTTTACTCAAATGTGTATTATGTCTGCACGACTTTTGGTATTGAAAATGGGTGATATAGGTCCATGTTTTGGTATAGTCCCCATATAATTATACTTACATTTTTTCGGTATTTTGGTGATTTAAGCGACATTATTCACCGGAAATGTTTCAAATTTGGTATTTGAAGTTCGTAATGGGTACTACAGCCTATGACAGAAAAATGTCTGTGCAGGTTCACGTCTTCGTATATCCCCCATATAACGAAACCTCCGATATTCGGTATTTTGATGATTTTAACGACACTATTCACTGGAATTGTTCCAAATTTGGTATTTGAAGTTTGAAGTGGATGTCACAGCCTATGACAGAAAATTGTCTGTGTAGGTCCACGTCTTCGTATAGCCCCAATATATCGGTACCTCCTGATATTCGGTATTTTGATGATTTTAGCGACACTATTCACTGGAATTGTTTCAAATTTGGTGTTTGGAGTTCGTAATGGGTACTACAGCCTATGACAGAAAATTTTCTGTGCTGGTCCACTTGTTCGTGTATCCCCCATATAATGGCACCTCCCGATATTCCGTATTTTGATAATTTAGCTGCATTATTCACCGATTTTTTTAAGTTGCGCATTTGAATATTGTAATGGTTTATGACAAAAGAGGCCTATGCAGGTCCACGTCGTCGTATAGACCCTAATATAACGGCTACATTCGGTATTTTTAAGATTTTAAAAGAATTTTGAACGGTTTTTATTTTTTGAAAATTGCAAAAATCGTTCCAAATGGTGGAGGGTATTCAAAGATCGGCCCGGCCGAACTTACAGCTTTTGTACTTGTTTTTTTTGTGAGAATCATCTTTTATCTGTAATTCGTATTATGATTGATGGTCCCATGATTGACAGTGTTACGTTTACAAATCTTTAAGATTCTCGAGAAAAGGCTAGGCTAAAAATAAAAATCAATTTCTTTCAAATTAAGGTTTGGAGTTGAAAAAAGGCGGGTAGATGTAAGATTGACAAGACTGATTTGGGAAGGAGATTACAGGGAAACACCTAGAAACCCACAGACATGACATTTTTGTTATTGCTATCAACATTTTTTTGTAATGGCATCTCAAATCACAACAAGTTCCCCATGATTCTGATGGAATGTTGAAGGTAAACTCTCTCACACAATATTTTCCTGGGAGGAGGCATACTACACCCATGGTATCTTAATAACGAAGCAGCATTGCCATTTCCTCCTCCTGTTTTCGTTCGTGTTTCGGGAAATCATTCTAATTAGCTAATGAAACGATGTAGAACTTTTGCTGCATGCTGTCGGCGGCGGGTATTAATAGTTTATATTGCAAAACTACAATAAAAAAACGAAACGCAGCAGCAGCAACAAAATTCCAAGCCTGTTGCTCTATGAGAATTTGTTGCCATAAATGGGTGGAAAAATATGTGTGTTACATTGTGTGTTCCCAAGTAATTTTAGTTTGGGAATGTTTTTTTTTGTTCTTCTTTTTTTGCTGCCGCTGATTGCTATCTTTTCCAATTTAACTGGCTCAACGACGACGACAACTGCTGTTGCTGCTGTTGGTGGTGGTGTGTCTGTGTGTGTATATATAGGCAATAAACAAATAAAAAAATATAAGTTAATTATGTTCGCCAAGTTGAAAAGAAAGCAAATAACAACAACAGCAGCAGCAGCAAGAAACTGTAACAATATCAAGGAAGGCGGCAAAAAATGTAAGCAACCATTTGTTCAATGAATGAATGAATGAATGAACGAGCGGAGCGTATGAATGAATGAATGAACATTTTGTTCGTTATACATGAGTTACTACAATCAACTACATATACCTATAGTGACTGACTCTGACTATGATTACCGACACTGCTGTTACTTGCTTACTTTTCTTCGGCGCCCAAGTAACTTGACAAAAAAACAACAAGGAGGAGGCAAACAACGTTAAGCGGAAATACTAAACAGAAGTCGCTGAAAACAGACCGCCGCCATTCAACCAGGCAGTCAGCCAGTCTGGGGGGCTATGCACATGACCAACCCACCACCATCATGGTGCCCATAATCCAGTAAAAGAAAAATTGCAGAAAAGCATGAAAGCCAATATATCGTTCGAAACCGCCAAAAAGACGACGCACGAAATGCCATTATGGTTGGTGGTGGCGATGATGATGATGGAATTGCATGGTTTTGTTTGTAAACCGCCTTTTTGAAAAAATTCATTCATAAAAGTAACTTTGCACACACACACATCCATACACTTTTTCATTTATGGCCATATTTCACTATATTCACTTACTTGGTCGTTTGTTACATTCCAGTAGCGACAAAAAATGTAAATATAATTACAATATACAAAATATATTGGGGGGAGGGAAAGTAAGAGGTGGAGAAATGGAGTACCACATATGGGTGGTTTATATAATAATGGGGAACTGAGAAGTCTTTTCTGGTGACAGATCACAATTTATTATATTTGAAAATTTTGCATTTGTACAGTAGACTTGTGGTGGAATTATGGGAGATCGATTGAGATTTGTCGAAAATTTGTCATAGACAAGTGCAGACATATGTTTTAAGGCAGGGCCCGGCAAGAGCAGGCACGGTTGCCTTCACCTTGCATAATTCTCCCCACACTCACAATCAGATCCATTAAAAGACAATGTATTTAGATTGTGTCAAAATTGGCAGAACATGAAGAGCCGACTCCCTGCCCAGCCCAATTTTAGTGAAAACAGTCAATTGAACCGGTATCTTCTGAAAAAAAAAAAAATAATAATTGTAGAGCATACTTTCAGGCGAATATTTTATGATAATTAAAAGGGGAAAAGACTGAAATAGGAACTTGTTTTTTATAGAATAAAACTGGGAAAACTGAAGATTGGTTCGAATGGCTAGTTTCCGCATTATGTTAGAGTCATGTGTAAAGTGACTTTTTTATATTTATATCTAGAATTTTTATAAAATAATTTTAGATGTAAAAATTAAAATCCTTTAATATATTAATATTAAACGTATAGTATAAATCATAACAGATTAAACAAGTTAATAAGCAATAAGTTAGGCCAGGCCGAACTTTGAATACCCTCCACCATTTGGAACGAATTTGGAAATGTTCAAAAAATAAAATCCGTTAAAAATTCTGTTAAAATCTTAAAAATACCGAATATAGTCGATATATTGGGGTCTATACGACGTAAGCCTACATAGGCATTGTTGTCATAAGTTGAAATAAACGGTGAATAATGGAGCTAAAATCATCAAAATACTGAATATTAGGAGGTACCGTTATATGGGGGCTATACGAAGACGTGGATCTGCATAGACAATTTTCTATCACTGGCTTTAGCATCCATTACGAACTTCAAATACGACATTTCAAACAATTTCGGTGAATATTGTACCTAAAATCGTCAAAATACCGAATATAGGGATGTACTAATATATGAGGCCTATACGAAGACGTGGAGCTGCATAGACAATTTTCTGTCTTAGGCTGTAGTATCCATTACGAACTTCAAGTACAAAATTTGAAACAATTCCGCTGAATAATGTCGCTAAAATCATAAAAATACCGAATATCGGGTGGTGTCGTTATATGGGGGTTATACGAAGACGTGAACCTGCACAGACAATTTTCTGTCTTAAGCTGTAGTATCTATTTCGAACTTCAAATACCAAATTCGAAACAATTCCGGTGAATAATGTCGCTAAAATTATCAAAATACCGAATATTGGGAGGTACAGTTATATGGGGGCTACACGAAAACGTGGATCTGCACAGACAATTTTCTGTCATAGGTTGTTGTATCCATTACGAATTTCAAATTCCGGTGAATAATGTCGCTAAAATTATCAAAATACCCAATATCATGAGGATATAAAAAAATTAGAAGCGCCTAAAAGTATGCTATAATAAGCTAGTATCATATGACTCTAACATTGTGTGTAAGCCTGCCGACTTTAGAGTCATCTTCGCCCAGAAAATATGAGTAGTATTTTGCACAATGATATTACAACCCATCAAAAGCTGACAACAAATTTTTACTCGACTAGATTTGAAGTTTTTGAATAGATACTCGTAATTATGCTTGCAGAACTGAAAAAATGTCTTGAGATTTCTTGTATATTAAGTAAACGCTTTAATTCGTCAGTATTTTACTTGATAGATATAGGAATCCTTAAAAAGGAGAAATGTTTCGATTTGGTCCTCTTGGGACACTTATATACCAGATATGCCGTCCTATATACATCTGAGCCCAATTCTTGTTCTCTGACAATGTGAAATAAAAACATTTATAAAAGGGAAGCAAATAAAAGAACAAAACGACAAAGATCGCAAAAAAAATATATAGCCGCTTATTATCTCGATCAGGCAATAGATGGCGGACGACATGCATAGAACAAAGACATAGAAGTACAGAGAAGGGGCAAGACAGAGTTAAAATATTATCACCAGGTGTAAATACCTCTGTTGTTACGATATCATAACAACATAATCACCAATGTTAAGTTGTTTTAACAGCAAATGTAATTTTCAATTAATCGAAAACGTCAATGGAATGCAATTTTGAGTTCAAATTTTTGATTTACACAAAATGTTTTTCGTAACACTGCTCTGTAATTATATTTTTATTCTAACATGTCTTTGTTGTGAGCAGCGCCTCTATATTTTTCGCATTAATTTTTTTATTTTTTAATTTTTTAATTTTTTAATTTTTCCAGTCTATACCTTTTTAGGTCTTTGCTATTTTTCCATATTCCATAGAAGAAGAATACAGCAACTGAGTTCATGTTATCCCCCATTGCTTGCAGACTCTTCCATGTTAAAATAAACTTAACATTTTTTACTAACAGTCATAGATTCTGCTAATTTTATTTTATCAATAGTGCAATGAGTTTTATAAATAAAAATAAAATATTGAATTTCATTATACACATATTAGTATTCATTCACAAAGGGTAGCAGAAACATACAAACAAACATACATACACACATTTCGGTATAGAAAATCTCATTAAAGTCCAAAGACAACGATTATAATTGACTTTGTGTGAAATTGTTTTATAACGTGTTATGGCGAGAGAATGAAAAAAAAAAAAAAACAATTCAACAATAATTAATTATTAGCCCGCATTTAATGCCATGCCGATGATGAGGATGACTGAGATTCATTGTTGTTTTCAAAATTACGATGATGATGATGTTGAAGAGGAGGATGATGGTGGTTTTAGAGTTTGTCATTATTATTATTATTTTTTGTTGTTGTTATGAACATGGAAAGGTGGAACCAGCCAAACTTCTCATTGATGACGTTATACTAAATTGAAAAAAAATTGTAAAAAAATCACATGTTTGCTATTCATAAAATATTATTGTTTTATTTCAATGTTTTATTTCGACAGCAACTCAAAAACAATGTGCGGCCGTTAAGCTCTTAGCTATGCAAATGATTGACACTTTTTTTCAATTTACACATTTTTTTAGATGTTGTTGTTTTATACACATGATTTGTTGTTGTAATATTAGTATTTACCCAACAACAACAACGATGATGATTTTTTTTTCTCTTTCATTGATGAGTTCACAAAACGGCCTTCATCAATTTCCATAAACCGAAGCAACAGCCATCATCGAAGACTATGTCAGCTGGCTGGTTGGCCTGCCTGCCTGCCAACATTATAGCATTGTTCCACATACCTGTAGTGTAGACTTGTATCGGAACATGGTTAGTTTTACATTTGGTTATCTAAACCGGATTTACCATAAATAGTTCAAAACTTAACTCGGCTCCGGCCAGAGATTGTGTGCCGAAGACAGAAAAAAAGGAAAACCAAACAAATAGAATTTCAACTTTCTTTTGTTTGTAATTTGTGGTGGTGGCAAATATTTGTGTATGTGTGTGTGTTTGAAATGCCTTATCTTATAAATTTTATTGTTATTGTTGTTGTTGTGCTGTGTCTTCTCTATAACGATTATGCGAATATAATTGACCAGAAATGGAGAACTTTGAAATATATGGCCAACGGAAATTCCCAAATAGTAACTAATTTGCGTTAGTAAATTAAGTAATAAAGTATTTTGTTGCTCCGCGGCGCTTTGCCATCATCAATAATCATTGTGAAATAAAGCCAGACTTGTCAAACAAAAATTGACAGATTTGAAAATTTCTTAGCTGTTGTTGTTGGTTTTTTTCTTTCTTTCTTTTTTTTTAATTTTCATTAATTTTATGCCCGACACACACTCTCTACTACGCCTTAACAAATCAATCATTCCCTAAAGGAACATCAACTTAATTGGCCACCAAAAAAAAAGAAAGTATTTGAAGATTGTAAAAAATAAAAAAAAAACAACGTGTAGAGGGAAATTAGGAACTGGTGGCGATAGAGAAAATAACAAAAATTTAAATATTTAAAAAAGAAGAAGAGAAGAGCATGACAATAACATGTTATGTCAACAGACTTATGTAAATAACATGAAATGTAACGGCTCACAAACATCCTGTTAATTCTGATTAGCATAGGCTCTCCAGTTTTTTGGTGAGAGATAAACAAAACGAAGACGTTTTACCAAAGACATAGAAGTATAAAGATGGGACAAGACAGAAGCAAAATATTGTCACCAGGTGTAAATATCTCTGCTGTTACGATATCATAACAACATAATCACCAATGTTAAGTTGTTTTAGCAGCAGATATAACGTTTTCATTCGAACAAATCTAAACTTATTCTAAAATTTGATGCTATTAAAAAAATGTAAAAATTATGGCGTTTGACGTTGTTGCATTTTTTTATCTCACCCTGTATTCAAAAACCAAACTGAAAAAAAACCCGGTGAATAATGTAGCTAAAATCATCAAAATAACGAATAAAGAGAAGTACCGTTGTACAGGGGCCAAACGAAGACCTGTTCCTGCATAGACAATTTTCTGTCACAGGCTGTAGTACCTATTAGGAAATTCAAATACGAAATTTCAAACAATTTCGTTGAATAGTGTCGCTAAAATCATTAAAATACCGAATATTGGGAGGTGCCGTCATATGGTGGCCTTACGAAGACGTGGGGGTGCATACGCAATTTTTTGTCATAGGCTGTAATAACCATTACGAATTCCAAATATGAAATTTGAAACAACTCCGGCGAAAAATGTCCCTAAAATCAAAAAATCTAATTATGGGGGTGGGGTTTAGGTATCGTTGTATGTCTTAGGCTGTAGTATTAATTTCGAACTTCAAATACCAAATTTTAAACAATTCCGGTGAATAATGTTGCTAAAATCACCGGAATTGTTTAAAATTTGGTATATGGGGATATAAGATATCGTGGACCTATATAGAGAATACTCTTCCAGGGGGTAAAGTACTCAGAAGGAACTCCTTTTGTGGATTTTCAGACAATTTCATTGAAAACATTAGGCTAAAATCATCAAAATACCGAATATTGGGGGTACCGTTATATGGGAGCCATACGATATCGTGGACCGATATAGCTCATCTTCGAACTTGACCTGCCTGCAGACAAAAGACTGATCTGTATTTCTGTGTTTTTGATCCCACACCTTGACCCTTCCAAAAGGCTATTGCTAATTAACAGAATGTCTTTGTAGGTTTTTTCTACTCCTTCCCAGGGACTTATATAGCTCTGAGAGGTTATACCCAGCATCAACTTACAATGGAGCCCACCAAACCCATATTTTTCTTTATTCCCAAAAATATAATGCATTCTGTTAACAAAATTTCCTTTACAGAGGTCATGCATGATTTATGTTATTATACATAGAACTTAACATAGAAACAAATGTTATTAAAATTAACCTAAAATGATCCATTAAATTGGTGATATGAATCAAAATTATTCATTTTTTTTTAAATTTATTAAATTATAGAAAGCTATCAATAATTTTCTATTTATTATAATTGTTGTTGCAACACCATTATTTCAAATTCCGTTTTCAAAGTGTCGCCATGCTGTGTTGGAATTTCAATTCATTCAATTTTAGGGAAATCAATTTTATAGTGGAGGAAGGTGTTGATAATCAAATCAATGTCTCAGATAACAAATTCCTCACTCAAGCTATGTTTGAAAGTTGGTTTTTTCCGAAGAATAGATTTCAAATCGATTGTTTATGGTTCTCCCTTGCCGTTCCCAAAACTGTTATGCAGGTAATTTTCTCTAATTGGATAGATAAAATCGATTAACCACTTTTTTTTTGAAGAAAACTAGATTTTCAAAAATGATTGCTGCTGAAAAAAGCTTGTCTTTCAGACGAATCTTCTTCTTTCACTCCGCTTTGTTTCATTTCGTTACCGGAAAAGTAGTTCAAAATGATTTATGATTGTTTACCCAAAAGTTATGACTCAGAGAATGGGAGGAGGTCGATGCATACAGCTCAAATGAGTAGCATTAATTTGTTTTTTCTTTGTATGCAAGAGCAACACAAGACGAAACAGATTCATGCATGTTCATTTCTGTTCTGTTGGACTTTGAGTGAGTAATTGGCATGATCATCATTTGGTGGACTCCTTTTTATGGCACTGAGGAGGGAGGAAGGGGGCTTGAATCAACACTTGTGTCAACAAATATCGCTGGCACGTACGTACGAACATGAACAACACTTGCTGCCGCCCTAGAGTAAGCGGTAAAAAACGGAATTGATTCAAATACTTAGAAATGAGTCATTCGGTCTCACCCCATTCTATGGCCGAAGAAGGGGATATGCCCCAAAGAATATACAAATAACTACACCATGGTGTTCATTCGAAGTGAGTGTCGAATGTGCTGTCGTTGTTGTTGTCCGGACATCGTATGTCCAATACCTTACAGACGTACTCTCGGCAATGCCTGCCGTAAACAAAACGCTATGAAATAATTTTTGTTTATTTGTTTTCATTGAATGAAACAAAAAAATGGAAAAAAATACTACACGGCCTGGCGATTGTAAAATCTGAATCTGCCGATTGTTCTGATGTTGGTTGGGCACGATGATGATGAGGATGACGATTTGAATGTGAAAGATGTACATTTGTTTGTCGAAATGTATATCCCCACACACACATATATATGTATGGATGGCGTGAAACGGAATCTTCAATGAAATTTTATGAAATTTCCTATAAATAATAAAAATGAGAATCATCATGAAATACACAGCCATGTTCAGAATTATTGCCACATGTGTTCGAGATTTTTTTCTAGCTTTTTGTAGGTACCCATATGCCCATAAATTATAATACAAATCTATAAATATTTGTATACAAAATTTACTGATTGATATCATGCAAGAATCAACATCCTCAATTTTGTTAAATTTGATAGGTTTGCTATAGACTTGATTCTATGAAATCTCGAAGGTGTTAACATTTTCCAGATCATTGCGAAATTGCCTATAAAGATTTATTTTATTGGGCTAAGATTTTATGTTTTTAATTACACAAAGAAAAAAATATGAAAGTTGAGTCTATCCTTGAAATTTGAGGTTAAATATTTCTCTCTTTTGACTCATTCCTTAAAAAATGAAAATTTAAGGGAGATTTTGATTTAGAACGGAAACGTGTCAAATCAGCAGTAAAAAACGTAAACACTTCATTTTAACCAGTAATGTATAAATTTGTGTATTTTTGTAAATTTGAGTTTGTATTTGTTAATTTGAAAATTTCCAAAAAACTATTAATCCGAGATATACAGGATGATATGAAAAACCTGCAACCAACTTCACTCTGCTGTCATTCCTGAGCCACTCGTCCAACAGCTGTTAAAATTATTCCAGTGACAGCTTATTATATTATTTACAAGTGAACAAAAGCATTTTGGTGAGAATTATCCAGAAAAAAGTTATTCGTGATGGAATCCAAGGGTGATAGTGTGATTTCTTTATATTTGGCTAGAAAGCCACAAGTGGCTATCGTTAGAGCACTCCAGCATTTAAATGTGAATAAATATTTTGTGTCTCGCTCGTTGCCGTGATACTGGTAGCGTAGCCCGACGTCAAGGAAGTGGACGGAAGAAAACAACAACATCAGCAGAAATGGTTCGAAAAGTAAAGAAGCGACTTGATCGAAACTCGCGTCACAGTCGCCGCTAGTGAGCGGCCATATCGTGAGCTGAATATATCGGAATATTCCATTCGGCAAATATTGAAAAATAAGCTCGGGTTAAAGCCATTGAAATTCCAAAAAGTACAAGAACTTACACCACGACAGAAAGAAAATAGACTCAAAGGAGCTAAAGAGCTGCTTCGCTTGGCCGAAAGTGGTGAACTGCCGAATTTGGGTTTCTTCGCTCCGATGAGAATACATTCGTTGTCCAGCAGTTTGTAAACAAACAAAATGATCGTGTTTACTCGCCAAAGAGGTCAGCTGAATATGTGCACCTTCGGTTGGCCACCAGAACTCAAGCGCGGGCCATGGTGATGGTGTGGGCTACCATAACAGCCAATGGTCGATCTCCGCACGTATTAATCGACCGTAGCATCAGAATAAATTTCGAATATTATCGCGAAAATATTCTGGAGGGTATATTAAAGCCTTGGTCACGCAAACAGCACTGGGACTCAGCACGTGCCACCCAAAAATGGCTACAAAAGGAGGTTCATTGCTTCATTTCCAGCGCACAATGGCAACCAAAATCTCCGGATACCAATCCGTTGGACTATTGTGTCTGGAGTATTTTGGAAAGTAAGGCTGGCACTAAAAAATACCAAAGTATCGATCACCTCAAGCAAGCGCTTCGCCGCAGAGCAACATTCGGGCATTGTGTTACGGTTTCATGGGCCGTTTGAAGCCCATAATTCTTGGCAAAGGTGACCAATTCGAACAAATCTAAAGTTATTCTAAAATTTGATGCTATCTCCAATATTTTTTGTTTCATTCAAAAAAAATGTAAAAAAAGTAAAAATGATGGCGTTTAACTTTTTTGCAGTTTTTTATCTCACGTTGTATAAAAGTTACAATTATTCAATGTTGTGACCCTTTGTGGGGGAGGTACTTGATGGAGTGGACCGATATTGTTTAAAAGCCCACCTACACCTAAAACGTTTACCTCTAAAACCAGCAATTTTAACCTGTTCCCACTGAGCACATGTATGTACTCATATCTTACACCATGTTCTGACGCCATCTCCACCTGATTTAAAACATTTTTTAACGGATGTTTATCCCCTCTTTTGTTTACATATTTTCATAATTAAAAACGAAAAGAACAAAAAGAAAACAAATAAAATTTTTGTAGTTCCAAAGAAAACCCCTAAGAATTCGCCTTCATAAAAAAGCGAAATAAACGAACGACAGCCAGCAGCAAACCAGTAGTCACAACAACGCTACTTTAACTCCTTCAGAGGAGGAGGCTGATGATGGCTACAGCGGATAATATGATGAGCGGCATATTTTTAAGAAGATGTGAAATGTTTGATTGAAGGAAAGGCGGAGGCATACAAACAAACAAACATTCGTGCAGCATACATTCATACATAGGTATGTACGAATATTTATCTGTGTGTGTTCGTCTGTCTGCGGTTGGGTATTTCATTGCAAAATCCCCAAAAGACCGAAATTAAGAATTGTTTTACGCCGCCATCACAGAAACCCACCACAAGCCAAAAAACAGAAAAAGAAATTTGGAGTAAGAATACCCACAATGAACGAACGAACACACGTAGTGTAGAATCTTGAATGCAAAATACAAACATACATACACACATACACATACAAGCTTTGCTCCAAAAAATCCGAATAAAAAAATGCAACGGCAAATATTAATGTATGGGCATTTCCTGTGTGTAAAATACTCAGCCGCCAACCAGATTCGTACACCAAAGTTTGCCTTTGGAGTGCGCGTTTTAGTTTTCTTTTCTTTTGTTGTTGTTGTTGGTTGTCTGCAGCCATCATCAGACTCATCTCTGCTTTATCGTTTCCATTTAAGAATTTTCTGTGTTGTTTACATAACCTGTATTGATCTTTGGCATAAGACCAACAAAAACAGCAGAAGCGACAGCAACAACAACGCCCCAACACTAAGAACTGTCGTGGTGCCCCCTTTACTGCTGCCGTGTGGATGGAAAGAGTTTGTCCCCCTTTACTCCTGCCATGTGTATGGAAAGAGCCTGTTTTTTTCGGAAATTTATGAATCGCAAGAATCTTTTCCATAAACATGGAAGTGGAATGGGCCCGGGGGAAGGGGCAAGGGAGCCAAAAAGAATGGGGTATTTTCAACTAGCCATACATGACAGGTGAATATCTGGAAATAGTTTATTTTATGGTTTTATATTTCCTTTAGTAAATATTTTGTTGAATGGCAAAAGAGCAGGGGTAAGGCGGGGGGAGGGGAGAGATATTTCAGATATTTTTGAAGAATTTATGATGTTTTTTCTTCTTTTACAATATTTTCTTAAAAGGAAAGGGAAATGTTAAAAGTATTTCATTAAGATATTATTCTTTTGACATGGATACACTGAGAAAAATGCAGGAAAATTTTCCAAAATTTACATTTTTTAGGAAATTTTGAGAAAAGTTTAGGAATGAAAAAAAAAAACTGAATTTGCAATTTAAATTCTAGACCTACTTAAATCAAATATTCAGCGGAGGAATACATTTAGCTACACGTTTCTTTTAAATTTGAATGTATTTGGTTAGATGCACCGATTTCGAAATCTCATTTTGACAAACTAAAAGACAAACAGGGTGAGATGAAAAAACTGCAACTAACTTCAGACTGCTGTCATTTCTAAGCCACTCGTCCGACAGCTGTTAAAATGATTCCAGTGACAGCCCATTATATTATTTACAAGCGTACAAAAGCGTTTTGGCGAGAATTTTCCAGAAAAAAAGTTATTCGTGAAGGAATTCAAGCGTGATAGTGTTATTTCTGTATATTTGGCTGGAAAACCCCAAGTGCTATCGTTTGAGCTCTCCAGCATTTAAATGTGAACAGATCTTTTGTGTATCGTACCATCGCTCGTTACCGTGATACTGGTAGCGTAGCCTGACGTCAACGAAGTGGACGAAAAAAAACAGCAACATCAGCAGAAATTGTTCGAAAAGTAAAGAAGCGACTTGATCGAAACCCGCGTCGCACTGGCCGAAAAATGGCTTGTGAGCCGAACTTATCGCAATATTCCATTCGGCAAATATTGAAAAATGAGTTCGGGGTAAAGCCATTGAAACTCCAAACAGAGCAAGAACTTATACCGCAACAGAAAGAAAATAGACTGAAAAGAGCTAGAGTTGCTTCGCTTGGCCGAAATTGGTGAACTGCCGAATTTGGATTCCTCCGGTCTTTGATGAGAAAACATTCATTGTCCAGCAGTTCGTAAACAAAGGTTGGCAATCAGAAGTCAAGCGCCGGCCATGGTGAAGGTGTGGGCCGCCATAACAGCCGATGGTCGCTCTCCGCTCGTATTAATCGACCGTGGTATCAGAATAAATGCCGAATATTATCGTGAAAATATTCTGGAGGGGGTTTTAAAGCATTGGGCACGCAAACATTTTGGCCGCAGACCTTGGACATTCCAAGAGGACTCAACACCATCGCACTCAGCACGAGCCACCCACACAAGAATGGTTACAAAATGAGGTTCCTCGCTTCATTTTCAGCACACAATGGCCACAAAAATCTCCGGATACCAATCCGTTGGACTATTGTGTCTGAAGTATTTTGGAAAGCAAGGTTGGCATTAAAAAATACCAAAGTGTCGGTCACCTCAAGCAAGCGCTTCGCCGGGAATGGGCCAAAATACCGCTGAGCAACATTCGGGGAGCGTGTGACGGTTTCATTGGCCGTTTGAAGGGCATAATTCGTGCCATAGGGGACCAATTCGACCCAATCTAAACTTATTCTAAAATTTGATGCTATTTCCGACATTTTTTGCTTTCATTCAATAAAATTAAGAGAAAAATGTAAAAATTATGGCGTTTGACTTTGTTGCAGTTTTTTTTTATCTCATCCTGTATTTAAGGCAATGCTTTCTTCGCCAGTATTGGGAAATCAACATTTTTATTTAAAATAATTATCTTGGAAATATTATGTTTTCAAAGTGGCGCCCAAATGCCAAGAAGCTTTATAAGGCGACAACATAACATAAACTAGAATAGGTATAATTCAGATATAAAATTCTTCCCACTATAGCACCTTCACCTTGCTCCGGTTTTCAGGCCATAATTAGCTGATTTGAGAACAAATACAAAAAAACGTTAATTTATTTATAAAACTAATTTGCAAATGAAATAAAATTACAATAAAATTTTATGTTTTGCTGCTTTTATTTCGAGATGAATTATGATTCGCCATAAAACATAAGTGGGCGATTCTTTTGTGCTGGCAAATAATGCTGCCTCCATTCATGCAGTTTTGCATTTTAATAACAAACAAGGCAATAACAATAATTTAACAAAAAAATAGAAAGAAAAAAAAACAATACAATACAAGTTTCAATACAAAAGGCAGCAAGCAAAACAAATTGGAGGCGATTGATTTGCATAAAACAAAAATCAAATGAAATAAAAAATTTATCAAAAAAAAAAACAAAATTTTATTTAGCCGCTACTTGGCTTCCAAGTCATCACACCATTAGCGTAGTAGCCGTCGTCGTAGTAGTTGTTGTTGTTGCTGTTGTACAGAGCCCCAGCCACAGAGTCGTGTTGAGAATATTCAATGATTTTATTGTCGATATTAGAAAGAATTCTCTCAATACGATAATATTTCATAAAGCGGCAGTAATGGCCATCGCCCGTTCGTTCGTCTTAAATGGCAGCTAAACATCGCACATCCAACAACAACAACATCCATTATTACTCATTGTAACCAGTCAGTCATAGGATCCGCCATCCCCATTGCCGTTGTTGTTATTGTTGCATGCCGTAGGGCCTTTTTCTTCTTATTTGCCGTTCGTTCATGGCTTGTTGTAAGATTTCCTAGAAGAATTCTTTTGAAACAGGAAGCTTAAGCTCCAAACAGCAGCAGCAGCAACAACAACAACATTAGCAAGAAGGAAAAAAACAAAAGTGACAGAATTACTAATAATAGTCAACGACAATGGGAATAGAAGACAACAACGAGAGATACACCGACAGACGAACAAACAACGACACCTCGACACAAATTGAAAAAGAAAGAGTTAACAATAAAATCACATTTTGTCCCTTAGCCGAATAGGGGGAGATTGATTTCAAAGAAAAAAAAAAAACAGGGGGGCTATTTTTAAAATGAAAATACTGCAAGGGATATGAAATAAGTTGAAGGAGATAATCTAATAAAAGATGGACTAAACAGAAAATTGAATAAGATATTCTAGGGTTTAGGAATAAATATTGATCTACGATATATTTAGAATAAGGACTAAGATACGACTATAAAGCTAAAAACATGTGGTCAAGGCACAATTTCCAGGACTCTATACAGAATAGCGTCATCTGGATTCTAGAATTATGACATTCCATGTCGAAAACCTGCATCTCGATAATGTTAAAATATTAAATTTAATACGGGTTTAATGATCGGCTATAACGAAAATTTCATGTTCCGCATGCAGATGTCATTACGTATACAAATTTGATGTAATTAAACAAATCTGTGAAATATAAAATAGTTAATTGTTCTGAAACTTAACTTGAAACGTAGCGCCATCTTAATTTTAGAATTATGATAATACAACACATTGGCTGAACAAGAATTTATTCTGTATTTAGTGCGATCATCTCCTACATCCAGTTGAAATTAGTCAATAACTCAATTTTATAATTTTCAGTTAAATTTTTTGGGAAACATAAAAAAATTAAATTGGTAGATACTCTCATATGACAACTGGGTTCAAAATAGCGCCATCTATCTTTTAGAACAGTGACATTTTCATAACTGATCGTACCTTAAAGACATTTTCATCTTCGACATGCAGATGTCATACTTTACTGTGAAGCTTGGCATGGTAGCATATAATATTGGTATATCCTCTTAGGAAGTTTGAGTCGTAGAGTCCCAGACGAAGCTAAATCACCAATCAAGGAGTAAACGATCTCCCAACAAGGGAAAAGGCAACACTGGACATAAAGTTCCGGTCTACTCTCGAAAAAAAATTCATTAAATTTAGCGTTTTTAGGCGAGGGATGTGAAGTGACACCCAAAAAGCTTCACTTCACATCCTTGTCTTAAAATGCATGCAGACTCAAAACTTCAATATGAGGCAATGGTCTTTTCTTCCTTCTTAATATGAAAATATTTATAGCGCCAAAAAAATACAAAAGTTTCGGTCACCTAAAGCAAGCGCTTCGCCGGGAATGGGCCAAAATACCGCAGAGCAACATTCGGGCAGCGTGTGACGGTTTCATTGGCCGTTAGAAGGCCATAATTCGTACCAAAGGTGATCAATTCGAATAAATCTAAACTTATTCTAAAATTTGATGCTATTTCCGATATTTTTTGCTTTCATTCAATAAAAATTTAAGAAAAAAATGTAAAAATTATGGCGTTTGACTTTGTTGTAGTTTTTTTATATCACCCTGTAAAACTTTTGATAAAAGAAAATAACGAAAAAAATAATTTCCTTTTTCTAAAAACTTAAATGTGAAACATTCGTCTTTTCTTACTTCCTAATGTGAAAATATTTAAGTTGTCGCGAACGCCATCTATATTTAAATTTGTGGTTTTGTCGAGAAGTTTATTGCTGTGTTCCAATATTTGTAATGGTCAAACTAGTAAAGGTGAGAATACGAAAATATGAGATTTGCTCTGAGAGAACTAATTTGGTTAAGAGCACGGAAACGAAAATCTAGTAAAAATTTCGAAACTAGATGGCAGTCCGTCTAAAAATCAATATGTCAGCCATTCTTAAAATGAGGCAACTAAAGTTTTCTACGGCCAAATTTTGTATTTAAAAAAGGATTCCAAGGAAGCGCCATTGTAAAACCAATGACAACCGACATCTCTTGCAGCCACTGGTAAACAAGTTTTTTTCCGAGTAGTCCAAATCCAAAGACATCATCCTACTGGATAAACGGCAGCAAAATATTCGAGCGTTAAGGCATATTCTCACTTGAGTGCACCTACTCAATTTACTTATAGCTAATATGTACTAAAATTCCTCTCTTTATGGTATTTGATATAAAATTGAACATTACTTCCCTTCTCAATGTTTACATTTTTATGTCATGCCGAACGCCATCTATATTTGAATTTCAAACACGCTTTCTTATGAGGAACAGTGCATGGTATTGACAAGATTGTGTTGTTTTCAACCATAGATTGGCAGCATAATAAGACATTCTTTAAGGTTCCGGTACAAACCTCTTCAGAGTAGTCCAAATCCAAAGACAAGACAAATTCTTCCTCCCCTCGTTTAACCCACCTCGTCATTAAGACGCAAAAGAAGCCAGAAATTCCTTTCAAGTACATCTTTTTTTCCTTTCTTTTCATATTTCTACAACAACAACAAAAAAAAAAACACCCACAAATGAAATGGAGAACAACAACAACAAATAAAGAGGAAAATATGCAACAGCAACAACAACAATAACAACGAAGAACATATTTATAATAATTCTTCACAAGACACTTAATTTATTCTGTACGTCCGCTCTTAACTAAGCTTTAAGTATTGACTCTGTCATTTGTGTATGAGCACTGAGTGGTTGGTTGTTGGCGTTGTTGTTGTTGTTGTTGTTACGTTTTGTTGCAAGGCAACAAAATATGGTTTGCTGCCTCCTGTGCTTGACCGATTTGTGTTGTCTGAATATATGATGACTGACGATTGACTATTGTATTATGGGGGTGGGGGCGAAAAAGGGGGGATTGCCTGACTCTGGCTATAGTCAAGAGTACTGTTGTCTGAGAGTGTGTCCGTCCGTCTCTCTGTCTTTCCTTTGTTGTTTTTACTTTTATTATTTGCCCGACGTCCGTTGCGCTCCCAAACATTTGACCGATCCGCACTCGCACACACATACACACACATCGAAACGACCGGAAATCGCCAACAACACCGTTTATTGTTGCAATTTTTTGTTGTCTGAATTTAGTTCTGTTTTTTACTTCTTGCCCCACCCCTCTCTGCCTTCCTCCATCAGATGTTATTTTTTATTGGCTTTACTTTTTTTGGATTTTTTTTTTGCATTTTATTATTCAGTTTTTCCTTTCATATGCTTTGAACGAACGGACCATGTATCTTTTTTGTTTTTTGTTTTTGAAAATTTCAATTGAGTTTTGAGTGTGAACTGCTGTTTATGATCGTCATTTCTGTTTCGTTTTTCTTCATTGAGTTGCGCGAGGTGTTGAAATGTTTGGTTTTTACCTCCTCCTCCTTCTTCTTCTTCATCTTCTAGTTTTTTTTTAATTCATTTATAAGAAATAATGAGTTGTGTAGGCGTCGGTGTATCATGGACCGACATTCATTCAGAAATTAAAAAAAAAAAATTGAAAGTTTACATTACTTCTGCTGTGATCGTCGAACAAATTGACTTTATGCGAAACGGAAATTAAAGGTAATAAAGAGAAGTTGTAATTTTCGGAAAAAAGAAAATTGGAAATTTTCCAATGGAAAAATGTTTTAAATTTCCAATATATACAAATGATTTTATATATGTGAATATACATACATACTTTCATACATAGCTATGTGTATTGAGAGATGCTGGAAGCTGTGTAGAGAAAACCTACAAAGAGGAACATTAGAAGTCCTTTATGATGTCTTTTATCTACAAAAAACCTTTAGAAGGCTTTTATCATGAGAAGATCTGTATAAGATCTTATATCTTTAAAATATCTGGATAATGTTTTATACCCTTTAGAAGACCTGCAAGAGTTCTTTTAACTATAGAAGACCTGTAAGAAGTCTTTAGGATTCCTTTCTATAGAAGACCTGCACCAGGTTTTATATTCATTTAAGGCCTAAAGAGGGTCTTCTATATGTATGGAAAGACTTGTAAGGATTCCTTTACCTTTAGTAGTTCTGAAGAAGGTCTTTTTATCTTTAGAAAGCTTGTTTGAGATCTTCCATCTTTAGAAGATACCATCCTCAGATGGTATTCTATTCGAAGACAGTCTGAGGATGGGTTCCTGCATATGGAAGACTTATTGCAGCTATTCTTTCTAGTCGCCCAGTTGGAGTTTTTAATATATTGGAGTTAATTTATCCATGGAAGAAGTGTAGGAGGCCTTCTATATAAAAAACCCAACAAGAACTCTTCCAGAAAAAAAGACCTCTAAGGAGCCTAGAAGACTTGTAAGGATTCTTCTATCTTTAGTAGTTCTGAAGAAGATATTTTCGCCTTAGATGACTTGTGTGAGATCTTTAATCTGCAGAGGACCTTTGGGGGTCTTTCATCTTTAGAAGGGGCAGGGGTCTTTCATCTTTATGAGGTCTTCTGTTCGTAGAAGGCCAGAGGAGGGGGTTCTACAAATGAAAGACCTGCAAACAGGTCTTCAATATATAGGAGACCTATTGGATGTTCACAATACTTTGACGATCTCTTGGAGTTCATTTATCAATGGAATAAGAGTAGGAGGTTTCTATATAAAAAGCCCACAGAAACTTTTCTAAAAAAGAAGACCTGTAATGAAGTTTTGAAGAAGGTCTTCTATCCTTAGAAGACTTTTAAGAGATCTTCTATCTACAGAGTTAGTTTATGAGATCTTTTATCTTTAGAAGACCAGTACGTGGTCTCCCATTCGTAGACAGTCTAACGGGATCCTGCATATGGAAAACGGGTTCCTGCATATGGAAACCCTGTCTTCTATGTATAGGATACCTGTTGAAGGTATTCTACCTATAAACGTCCAGTGTTCAATATATTTACCATCTCTTGGGGCTATTACATCCTTTGAATACCTTGGAGTTTTTTTTAAACCCTATAGGAATTCGACTCCTACCTATAGGAGACTTGAAAGTTTTCTACCTATAGCTTTTTTATAGGCGAGCTGCCGAAATGCTGGAGAATTTCAATCTATAAAGACCTGTTGATCTACTTTTTATAAAAACCTCTTAGAGAGTCCTATATGTAAAGAATAGCTGTAAAAGGTTGCATACCACTAGAAGACCTGTAGGAGATTCCCAATGTATAGAAGATGAGTAGGAAGTTTTCGATCTTTAGAAGTTCTGCTGGAGGATTTCTGTCTAAATAAGACATGTAAGATGTTTTCTGTCTTCAGATTACCTAGAGGTAGTGATTACCTATAGAGGCAAGCTGCCGAACTGCTGGCGAATTCCCATATATGGAAAACCTGTGGAAGATCTGCTTTCTATATAAAACCCTTAGAGAGTCTTCTATGTAATGGATAGCTGTGAAAGGTATAGAAGACCTGTGGGAGATTCTTGATGACTGAGACACTCGTCGATTTTAAAGAGTCCTGCTTTAAAAAGACCTGCTAGATGTTTTCTGTCTTCAGATGACCTAGATTAAGTCTTCTTTTTTAAAGGACCTTCCGCAAGTTTGCCTTCTCTGGAAGACTGTTATTTCGACCATAAAATGCTAGGATTATCTTCTTAAAATTTCACGTCTTTATATCTAAATATTGCCTTCAAAATACAAAGTGCTTCTTAGAGTTGTTGTTAGCGTTTTTTTCTCTTTTTTTTAAATTGTATTGCCCCCTAGTTTTAACAGTCCGCCTGGCGTCGGTTTAAGCCAACACAAATCCGTTAATTTTTTTTTTTTTGATTTTTTTGATATTTTTTGTGATTACCCAGATTCGAGGAGTGTTGGCGTTGCCATATTTGGCACACACCACACACAAAAGTGTTTGAGTTTTTTTTTCAATTTTTTTTTAGAAAAATTTCGCTATTTTTTTGGGTTATTAAAATACTTGTTGTTGTCGTTGTTTTTGCTTTAAGATTTTTATTACTATTATTATTATGGAGGTTGATGTTTATAGATATTTAGGCGTTATGTTGATAGATTTTTTGTAAGCGTTGTTTTTTTGTTTTTTTGGTTTTTGTTGTTTGTTTTGGTCTTTGGCTGGTGTGTGGGTTTTTTTAATTTGTGTTTTTTCAGGTTAACCACATTTGACAGTTGTGAGGAGAAAAAAAAACAACAAAAATATGTAGATTTGTTGTTTCCAAAAATTATGTTGTATTATTGGTTGTTAACAAATATCATCATTGAAAAAAGAAGAGAAAAAAGCTCAGCAACAGGAAAACTGGTGAAATTCAATTCAAAATTATTTTTCTTTGAAGGCTTTCTCTCTTTGTTGGATGGTCAAAACAACAACAAAATAAACGTTGATATTTTTTTGTTTTTGCTTTTCAAATAACCAATAAACAGCAACAACAACACAAATCAAGTTAATAGGAGTGTTGTTAAAGAAATAAAAAACAACAACAACAGCAACAATTCATGTTGCTCTAACCAAAAAAGATGACATGAACTAAATCCAAAAGATAACAAACAATGAACAAAAAAGGCATTGAGAAAGAGGCCAGTCAGTCAGTCAAGCAAGCAGCCAGCAGTCCGGCGGACGGTGAAACAACAGCCGATCGATCGGTGGCTGACTACCATAACAAACCACCAACTGCCTGCATTCATGGCGACGACGTTCGGTTGGTTCAGTGGAAATTCAACAAGCGTCGATATGAATGTGGCACCATACTCCAACCATCCACCATACGTCCGTACTGCCATTCCTAACTCCTCCTCTCGCCTACCCTACCCTCCCGTCTTCATCAATGCATAATAATAAAGAAAATATAAAAAGAACGAAATAAAATAACCCAAGAATGAAGAAAAATCAGTTAAATTCTTATTGAAGAAACAACAACAACAACACCAACAACGACAACGAAAAAAGCTAATGAAAAGATATGAACTGAAAATTCCTAAGCAACGCGCCATTGTATTGGCTCTGACTGATTCTTGTTGTGCTTGCCGTCCGTTCACCATATCTATAAAAGGGCCTAACTCACACACAGGCACACACCAACACAAAGATATCATCCTCATCATCGCCTGTACGCAGTATTTCCACCAAATATGTGCAGCGGCAACAGCACCATCACCGACTGGAGGAGATGGAGAGCTGTTGCAACCAAAAGAAGTCAATTCTTGAAAGAATCTTCCAACTTCTGCAGTGATATCGATAGGAACATTTACTCCAACAACTATCGTTGCAAGATTCTGTTCCAGCTCAATAAACGGAGTTTCTGTTTGGTGATAAAGTTTTCTGCACAGTGGGCAGGGATTTATCTTCAGTTTAGTAAATGTGTCAAAACTGGACGACATGTCATCCAATCTGGCAAACATGCAAGGAATATCAGAGTCGCTATGGAATCCTGACGCCGTTGTCACCTATAATTTGTATGCTATGAAAAAGAGAATGTTATATTGTCTCAACTCTAATTGTCTCTAATTTCCATGGTACAATGAATTCAAGGTAGGGCAGAACTACCATATGATTTCAATTTTTTTTTATTTTCTTGGCTTAATATGTCATCTTTATTTGTTTATGTATGTGTTTTCTTTTCAATAACAAAAAAATTGTTCAGAAAACATTCAAATTCGGATGTTTTCAAAATGTTTATTTCATTGTATGCATCGACAAAATCTAGAGTTTTTGTAGCGAAATAATCCTTTAGAGATATATAGTACATGATTTTGAAAAGAAGTGTTGACCTTTCATTCAGTTATCGCGGTTTTCAATTATTTATTCAAAATAAATGCAACAAGTTGTTTGATTTTGTTATTGTTTTGATACTAATTCTGACATTACAAGCCAAACAGGTAGACCTCTATACTTGCAATTTTTTCAAAGTTGACCTACCTTCTCTTCATTGTACCATGCTAATTTCCAAAAACTCTCTCATTTTTAGGCCACTGTACAAGGCACGAAGAATGTGAATTGAAAAGAAAAAAAAGAATCTACAAGTCCAGTCAAAAAGAATTTATATTTGAGCAAAAAAAAAAAACTCACAACAAAAACAACATGAACTACAACAACAAGGAACGACCTGTTGATGCGTAAATATCAAGCCGAGCTTTTGGCCAAGAATAACAACACCACGACCAAAAATAAAAAAGAAAACTTTAAATGTTTATGATGCCATGCTGTAGCTCTTAAAATAATATCCGCATGCGCACCAAAGCACCAAAGGGAGTTGTTGCATGCAATTCAAAAACAACTACTAAAGCTCCACAATTTTACATCACGATTGACCGTCCGTTCGCATCATAATAATGACGACCACGAGGACGATAATAAAAGCCAATGGTGATGATGGCCAATGAGAATGACGTTAAGTTTGCCAACTAATCATGTTGGGGTTTGTTCAAAAGTTAAACGTTGCCATGTACCCACCGAGCGAGCAATGGGTTACTGGACCTATAACTACTACCTGGACTGGAACAGCAAACCTCGGTTAATGACTTTCAAGGAAGGACGAACGTCTAACTAATGTTAAGTTGTGGTATGTGTCTGGTTTGTTGGGGCAAGGCTGTTGCAGTGGATCCTCACGCACCACAAACCCAATATGGTCATGCAGCTCATAAATATAACTCATAACAAAGCTAAGAAGAAATCACACACACACACGCACACTTCCACACTCACAGAAAAATTGGCTATTTGTCTAAAGAACACATATCAACAAAGAGAAGAGGAAGACTTAATGATTTTAAGGAATTTTTATTTTCATAATTTCAATGGCTGAATTATTTTAATAAAGCAATTGCTGGAAGATGGGAAATGCCAGTGCATCTCTGCTCTGCTCGACACTGCTTGCCACGCCATGCCATGCCATATGTTGTTGGCATATTAAAGTTTTTAAATTGAATTGTGTACTGTGCAATTTAAACGCTTAAATAGCTCTTTTAAATTATTACAAATATGAGCGCGTGTGTGTTTGGGCGTCTCTTTTTACCCCCTTTTCACTCCCTCTCTCTCTCGCTCTCTGCAGCTATTATTTATAAACGGAAGTTACTCGTATAATTGTAATAAAATTCTATTTACAGGCCCGCAGTTGATGATTCTCTGTCGTTTTGAATCTAATAGCACTACATTTTTCTTCCAACATAAAACTACCCAGCCCCTCTTCCCTTCTTGCCGCCGCCGCCAGTACACATATGCATGCAGCACTGCAATTGAACGGCTAAACTTACGCTAGTTGACGACAACGACTGGTTGCCTGCCTGCTGCCAGCTTGGTCTGGCCTCATGTTTTAGGTTGATTGTCCCAATGGATGGCTGGCTGACTAGCTGGTTGTTTGGTTGGCTGCCCGACTGCAAGATGTGAATGAGTGAGTAATAATATCATCTTTATTTAAATTGTGGTTGCATTTTATTAATTAAAGTCACAAAGTGCACATTTTTATTTTGCAGTTACAGTGGAGTCTCCTTTGACACGCTGCTACTTCTCGTTTTGGCATATTTGCATTTAAAGTTAATTGAGTGGAAAATAAGGCTACAATTGAAAGTCATGTCATGGAGAAAGGTGGAGCAGAAATATGTGTAGCGAAATGGGAATGACAATGAGACTCTTGAAATACAGTTAACCCCATTAAAAGAGACAAAATAACATATTTGCATTTAAAGTTAGTTTTTTTGTACAATTCAGCGAACTCTCTCTTATTGCAGAGAGACAGGTTTAGGTCCTCAGTTAATTGAGCGAAAATAATACCAAAGACTTGGCACAGCAATGTTTCACAAAATTAGGGATGCATAAGTCGACTTTCGACTAATCGATTTTTAAAAATCTAAAAGGCAAAGTCGGCTTTTGCCTATGGTAAAAATAGCAAAGTGGACTATTTTTCATGTTTTTAGTTTTTATGCTGTATTTTATAAATAAAGTCCTCCAAAGTGTCATACAATCGATCTTATCATCTGTTTGACACAAACGTATTCAACTTTTTCGTTAAAGGTAAAGTACGAAAAGTTTAGAAGTATACTTTTGCTTTCACAAAATACCTGCACTAAAATGTGATCAGTTAATGAGGAAGGTTTAGAGGAACTTTTCTCTCGTTGTAACGGTTTAAGCAAGACGTCAACTATCCATAAAATACCGCAGAGCAACATTCGGGCAGCGTGTGATGGTTTCATTGGTCGTTTAAAGACCATAATTGTCCAAAGGTGACCAATTCCAACAAATCTAAACTTATTCTAAAATTTGATGCTATTTCCGAAACTTTTTCCATTTCCATTCAATAAATTTAAAAAAAATGTAAAAATTATGGCGTTTGACTTTGTTGCAGTTTTTTTTATCTCACCCTGTATATTTGGAGGCAATAATTCAGGAAATTCGCCATACAAAAGATGACTCTCGGCCAATATTCCAAACGATATGTTTCCTTAATTGAAGTAGATGTTAAACCGAAAACATTTATAATAGAATATAATTACACCACTTCTCTTTCATTCTGTTCATTTCTTTGTCTAATTAAAAATCAACAAAAGACCTAACAATTTTTTCCAATTTCCCAAGTAAAGATGTCTTAAGAAAAAAAAAAAACAAAATAATAATAATATTTTATTTATTTATTTTGTTTTTTGTCAAGACATCTTTCCTTGGATATTGTATGTGATATCTACATCTAACATATATTTATTTTTATAACCGAAAAGATAACAAAAATATCAAGAAATTATTAAAGACAAACACACAACCGTATACATAGCACACATATAGATAAATATCTCGATAAACAAAAAGAGGGAAATGTATGATAGGCCCAAGAGTTGGGGAATTTAATTTTCCCATGGGCTTAAAAGATTAAAATTGTTTGGAGGCTTTTCAGGACATTGATATGAAGGAATTTGGCTTTTTGTAATGATTATTTAATATCTACTTACATATCCCTATATGCCAACAGATCATTTATCGATTAATCAAAAGTCGACTTACATATTCCTATTTGCCTACACATGATGGGATAGATTTGTTGACATTTTGGTGGACATTATTAAAAGAGTAGAAACACCTTCCTTAAAACCAAAAAACAGTCCTGATATTCTTTTCAAATACTTTCTAAATTGTCAACAAGTTGTTATTACTTTCTCCTCAAAATTAATCCAAATTAATTTTATATATTTATATTTTTATAAAATATAAGCAAGATATACTTAACATATTTGCATTTAAAGTTAATAATAATACAAAATGTGTTATTTTTTAAAAATAAATCGACCAGACACAGTTGTGTAGGGCACTCCTACATTGCCCGTCTGCGTTTTTTTATGCATCTGTCAATGCACGAGGGCATAAAATGCGTAAAATTACAACAGCCCGATATTTTTATGATTGCGTTGTTGTAATGCAGCATTCCGCTTAGTTTTTTGTTCTCCGTTTTGCAACGACTTAAAACAAATATGAAATTAAGAAGAAAAATAGCTGATATAATGAAATGACAACTAAATTAATGGCATCTGGTTGATTTTAATTTAAATAATTTCCCCCCGTTTCCTGTGTGTGTGTGAGTGTGGTTATAGATACTACAAATTGTGTAAATTGATGCATTGTTGGAGGGGGAGGGAAGGAAGGAAAGGATCCATACAACTCATACTCATAGCCACAATAAATACATATTTTTCATGGAATTACAAAAAGCTTAAGAATAGAACAATGCCAACGAATGAAAGACTAGCAGAATATTTCAAAGAAAGAGCAATAACAACATCAAGACAGCATGAAACGCTTTAAGGCTTCATATTCTAATTAGGTTCCCATGGCAATGGCTAATGGAGAGCAAAGGAAGTTCTATAAGTGATGGGGTGGTTGGTTTGTAAGGTGGAACGGAGGCCAGGCAAAAGGGTTATTGAGCTTACAATTAATTGAAAAAAAAAAAAACCAAAAACGTTTAATAATAGAATCATTCACATCTCCTGTTTGTGCTCGAGTAGACAGCAGCTCGCCACAGTCACGCGTATCTTATCTTATGCAATTGTTTAACAAAAAAAAAAGCAAAACAACACTGAAATTAAATAGCTTTTATTTACTTTTAATTTGCACAGAAAAGCGCAGCAATCAACACAAAAACAAATCTATCTTATCAATGAAAATTGTGGTGGTGGTGAAATGCCTGGGAGAGCAGGGGTACAAAACCTAGAGATAGCCAGGCGGCCTGAGGATGTTGTGTTAACAAATACCTACTCATAAATAAATGAAATTAAGTCCGTAAAATAAATTAATAAATTTATTTTCCTCCTTTTCAAGATAGGTCGTTGATGGGGGGGGGGGGGGGCTAATAGTTGTTGACACAATAATCTAAAGAAAGGGTTGGGGGTGTAGACAGTTGTGGGTATATACCTCCTGTTCTAGATAACCCATATATGTACCTATACAGCTATAGTTCACATGTTTGTCGGCAATATTATTCTACCACCATTCATTTCCAGTGCACATTTCTTTTAGTTGTTGCTTTTTTGTATTTATTTCCATTTCATAGATAAAGTAATTGTGTGTCAATCACAATTCATTCATGCCAATGAAGAGTACGTTTTATAGGCAAAATCTACAGCAAAAGAGAGAAAGAGGAGGTTGTGAGTGCCAGAGAAATAAAGAACAAACACAAAAAATCTACAAACAGCATTGAACAGAGAATGATTAAATAATGACACATACTACGTACCACCGAACGGCAGTCTGTCTGTCGGTCTGTGAGTCTGATTTTTTGTTTGCTGTTTTTTTATTTTCGTTTTTGTTTTTTTGGGAGGAAGTCAAATGAACGAAACAATTCGGTTTTTGAGATCATTCCCATTCATAGACATCCGGAAATTAATAAGAGACAGAGAGTGGAGAGAAAGAAAGAGTGCGCGCAAATACCCAGTTAGATGGACATGACAATTTCAATTGTCATCTCAAGTATGTTTTCTCTATAGAGAATAGCAGTATAACACTTAATTTAGAGATTAACTCTTAATTGTGACGGAAAATGTTTGTCATTTGCTTTTTTTGGCAAGGAGAAAGCCACTTGCCATGCAATGCCTTATATGGGGATATAGGAAATGTAAATTAATGGGGTTTATAATACCGAATTCAGAAAGAGCCTACATAAAATACATTCTGTGAAATAAATGACATTAAAAATGTTTTTAATAGCAAAGAGCAATGAATTTTTTTAACATATTTACATTTAAAGTTATTATTTTGAATTTGATCGATTATTAGCAAAAAATCACAAATTGCACCACGGATTTATAACTTTTTGTACAGAATTGGCCAAAGACAAAGAGAACATGAAATAATTTAGCATTTTTTAAAATTAATATCTTCTATAAAAGAACACACCTACTGCTGCCATGGTCACTTCTGTTGCCGTTTGCATTGTAAAATGTCAAAATACACCTTCAATGACTGCAGAACTAAATTAATCTAGGTCTGAAGTCCATTGGCATTTTTTTTTAATTTATTATATATTATACATAGATCTTTTGTGGATAGAGGATCGTCTAAGTGTAAACATGTGTAGGTCATAGAAGAAGGACCTCCTCAGATTTTCCCTCTGAACTTTTCATACCAAATCTCTGGTTGGGTTGTTTAATATACTAACAGGGTGAGATGAAAAAACTGCAACAAACTTCAGACTGCTGTCATTTCTAAGCCACTCGTCAGACAGCTGTTAAAATTATTCCAGTGACAGCTCATTATATTGTTTACAAGCGTACAAAAGCATTTTGGTGAGAATTTTCCAGAAAAAAGTTATTCGTGATGGTATCCAAGTGGCTATCGTAAGAGCACTCCAGCATTTAAATGAGAATCAATCTTTTGTGTCTCGTACCATCGCTCGTTACCGTGATACTGGTAGCGTAGCCTGTCGTCAAGGAAGTTGACGGAAGAAAACAGCAACATCAGCAGAAATGGTTCGAAAAGCAAAGAAGCGACCTGATAGAAACCCGCGTCCCAGTGGGCGAAAAATGGCTCGTGATCTGAATATATGCTATTCGCAAATATTGAATGAAATGAGCTCGAGGTAAAGCCATTGAAATTCCAAAAAGTGCAAGAACTTACACCGCATCAGAAAGAAAATAGAGTTGCTTCGCTTGGCCAAAAGTGGTGAACTGCGGAATTTGGTTTTCTCCGATGAGAAAACATTCGTTGTCCAGTAAAATAATCTGGATGGTGTATTTAAGCTTTGGGCACGCAAACATTTTGGCCGCAGACCTTGCACATTCCAACAGGAATCCGCACCATCGCACTCAGCACGCGCCACCCAAGAATGGTTATAAAATGAGGTTCCTCGCTTCATTTCCACAATGATCACCCAAAATTTCCGTTGGACTATTGTGTCTGGAGTATTTTGGAAAGCAAGGTTGGCACTAAAAAATACGAAAGTGTCGATCGCCTCAAGCAAGCCCAAAGCTCACCTGACTGTTCACTTCTTCAACCGTATTAGAATTTTCGTTGTTCGTAAATCTTAGATTGAACTTTTCCAAAACAACAAAAACATATAAGGAAGTCGCTCGAATTAGAGTTGTTGGAGTACCTTCGATTGGCAGAAAAGTAGTTTTTTTTCCAGTTAATCTAGATATTACAGTAACTGGGAAAAACTCTTCATTATGTTTGACGAAGATCATTTGTATGTTTTGATTTATTTTTTACTTTTTTTTTATTCAATCCCAAGTTCATTTTCTCCCCCACATTTTCAAAATTCAGCAAAATTCCACATGCCGCCGCAAACTACCCTCATTAAAATCGCCTTAAATAAATTTCGACTGCTTGTAAATTGTGTCAATATGATAAGTAAACAGTTTTTGTTTTGTTAATTCGTTACTGTAACCAATTAGGAGGGGTTCCTCACACTCACAACCACCGGCTCGGGAAATTAGTGCACGTACTTTAAAAGAATTTCATAAATAAACAATTTTTTCTTTTGTTTTTCCATATCAGAAAAAAAAAAATCAAAAGAGCAGCAGCATATTTGGTAGATAAGAAGTCGTTGACCTACGCGCGCGCTACACATGCACACATGTTTACACTTGACCACTGACTGGGTCGGTTGGAAGTAAACCAACAATCAAACAAAAGAAAAAGGAAAGGTAACTGAAATCCCATTCACATGACAACAATGTGTGGTTGACAGGTTTGGAAGACTTACCTCTTAATGAAACCACGCGACAACCATCCTGCATGAGACGTTTGTGCAAGACATTAATGGTGGTATCGGGACTAACACCAATCACCGGTCCCCCACCACCGCCAGCCGATGAGGTACTCAGGTCCATGGACTGGCCACAATCCTGTTGATTACCCACACCCACATCATTGTAGAGCACAAACAGGCTAACCTTATAGCCATTGTGGATGCGCTCCTTCAGTTCCGGCGATTTTATGGTCGACAACAGATCTATTTTGCCAGCCGCCAAACGCCTCAGCATTATGCTGGGTATTGAAAAGTTGACGGCCGAGCGTATATGGCACTCACTGAACTCATTGGAGCTGCGACAGTCCAATATGATCAAATCTTTGGCATCACGTAACGACGAAGAGGCTGATATGGAGCGTAGCTTCGTTTGCAGCCACTCCTTGCTGATCAATTCGAATTCGGTTTCGGGCATTTTGGACAACGACTAATTTTGGCTGCTGAATATGTCCCGAAACACCCAAATTCACACTTTGCAAAGGAGGGATATTTTTTGTTGAGTGTAACGATTACACTATTGTTGTGTAGTTATTGTTGTTGTGAAATAAGATGTGTGTTTTTGTTTTTGTTGTTGATGTTGGGGTCTTTGTATAGTGTGTAGTATTGCTGCTGCTGCTGCTACTGTTGTTATTCTTCTTCTTCGCTCCTCCTGCTTCTCCTCCTCCTCTTTTGCACTGCTTTTGCTGCTGCTGCTGCTGCCGTTTCAATATTTTTTTCTTATTATATTTTCGCTGTTTGTTTGTGTCAACTTGACATTACTCATGGCTTTTTCTTCTTCTTCAAGAACAGCAACAACAAGAACGACGATGAACGAACGATAGATTACTTTTATTTTTGTAATAAAAACACTGTTTTGTTGTTTTTCTTCTTTTTTGTTTTTAGTGAAAAAAGATTGTTGTTTTTATTTTATTATTTTCTAATGTGTATTAAGCTGCTGCCTTTGAATGACTTATTTATTTAAATCACTTCAAATTATTTTTAATTTATTTTAAATCGAACTCAAAAACATTTACAACGCTTGATTTTACGAAAATTTTTGTTTTTTTTTTGTAATTTTTCTAATTTTTTACATTAAAAAATAGGTATTTTATCATGTTGTGCTTTATCTTATTTTTTTTGTATTTGTTTTTTTTTTTTGTGCTTTACTTTTTTTTGTTTGTTTGGAGATTTTGCTGCTACTTCCTTTTTGACTTTTCCTTGTTGGAACACAAAAACAACACTTTGTTGTATCTTGTTTTTTATTTTTTTTTTTTTATTTTATTTTTCTTCTTAAACACCAGAATTTTCTGCTTTACAAAATGTTGCTGCTGCGTTGGGTTTCTTTTCTTTTGTGAGATTTTTACAAATTACTAAAAACGAGAGTAAATCTTTTATTTAATTCTTTTCCATTTGTTTTGTAATGCGGTTTTGTGTTAATTTATGCAAATTTATTTTATTATGATTTGTGTTTTGTATATTTTTTGGTATTGAATTAAAATTTTTGTTTTGTTCAAAGGCACACCACACCAGAGAGCGAGAGCTACCATACGTCGCGTAGAAAACAAACCATCAACGACTACAGCCACGATTGAAGTGATTTTTATCCAATTCAATCCAACACTTTGCATTGTGTGGTGCTGGCTGTGTTGTGTAGCCTGCCGCCGCAGCAGCAGAAGCAGCAGAGCGAACAAACGATTGAGCAGCAGAGCTCCACAAAGCAGAGAGTTGAGAATAACAACAAAAAAGAAATTACCAAAGGCACACTCACATAACACTGATACCCATAACAATGGCATGGAGAGATGCCATATGGGTTCAATGTGGAAATCATAAAAATGCCCAAAATATACCATTTTCAGGGGGGTAAATAGTCAGTCATAGTCAGTACTATACATGACGTTGTTTTTCGGAATAACTAAATTTTAAAAGGACAATTTTGGAAACAGAAGAGAAGTTTATGTTGGAGAAGAACAACTTTGATGTATATTCGCTTGGAGAGAAGCAATTTATCAGACAAATGTGGTCTTCGGCGATTAGAACCTTTTCTTCCAGAAGGTGTAAGAATCATTATGTTTAAGCAAAAACATCCCTAATCCCCTCATCCGACAGCTGTTAAAATTATTACAGCGACAGCTCATTATATGGTTTACAAATATCCTGGCTTCATATGTATAACCAACTTCAGACTGCAGTCATTTCTAACCCACTCGTCCTTCAGCTATCAAAATTATTCCAGCGACAGCTCCTTATATTGTTTATAAACGTACAAAAGCATTTTGGTGAGAATTTTCCAGAAAAAAAGTTATTCGTGATGGAATTGAAAACCACAGGTGGCCATCGTTAGAGCACTCCAGCATTTAAATTTGAATAAATCTTTTGTTACCGTGATACTGGTAGCGTAGCCTGACGTCAAGGAAGTGGACAGAAGAAAACAGCAACATTAGCAGAAATGGTTCAAAAAGTAAAGAAGCAACTTGATCGAAAACCGCGTCGCAGTGGCCGAAAATGCCTCCTGAGCTGCACATATCGCAATATTCCATTTGGCAAATATTTAAAAATGAGCTCGGGGTAAAGCCATTGACATTCCAAAAAGTGCAAGAACTTATACCGCAACAGAAAGAAAATAGACTCTAAAGAGCTCAAGAGTTGCTTCGCTTGGCCGAAAGTGGTGAACTGCCGAATTTTGTTTTCTCCGATGAGAAAACATTCGTTGTCCAGCAGTTTGTAAACTTACTATATGATCGTGTTTATTTGCCAAAGAGGTCACCTGAAAATGTGCACCTTCGGTTGGCCACCAGAATTCAAGCGCCGGCCATGGTGATGGTGTGGGCCGCCATAACAGCCAATGACCGCTCTCCGCTCGTATTAATCGACCGTGGCATCAAAATAAATGTCGAAATATTCTGAAGGGTGTATTAAAGCCTTGGCCACGCAAACATTTTGGCCGCAGACCTTGGACATTCTAACAGGACTCAGCACGCCCCACCCAAGAATGGTTACAAAATGAGGTTCCTGGCTTCATTTTCAGCGCAGAATGGCCACCATAATCTGGAGTATTTTGGAAAGCAAGGTTGTTACTAAAAAATACCAAAGTGTCGATCACCTCAAGCTAGCGTCCGGGAATGGGCCAAAATACCGCAGAGCAACATTCGGGCAGCGTGTGACGGTTTCATTGGCCGTTTGAAGGCCATAATTCGTGCCAAAAGTGACCAATTCCAACAAATCAAAAACTATTCTAAGATTTGATGCTATTTCCGACATTTTTTGCTTTCATTCAATAAAATTTAAAAAAAAAAAATGTAAAAAGTTGGCGTTTGGTTTTGTTCCAGATTTTCTTTATCTCGCCCTGTATGTTTTCTTGTTCCTGTCATTCCATTTTCATTGCCTAAAATTTGTCCATTTATCCTTCCAGTGTTAGACAAGAACAGTATTCGAATATTTCCTCTACGAGATGAGAATCATAAAAGGAATAGTTTCCTTCAGACATACAGGACGACTTGAACAATTTTTCTGTGAGATAAGGATTGGTTTTGTCGACTTTTTCATTTTTTCAATTACTTTGGCAGTTAGAATCTGGAATCAGGAATTTTCCAACATCGACCAATTTTGCTGGATTATTCGAACTAACATTCCCAATTTATACGGCAACGCTGTCACAGCCACCAACACCACAACATAAGTGGAATTGTGCTGGCGTTTGTGGGGGAAAACGTTACTTTGTGAGAAGCAGGTAGGTACGAGATATGCTTGAATTTTCCACAAGCCGTTTCCCGTCGCCACACGAAAACACACAACTCTTTTTTTCAACAGTTTGTTTTTACAGAGCAGCTGATGTAGCTACATCTCAACTTGTTACTCTCTTGCTTCGGCTAGAATCTGATTACAACGCTGCCATACACACAACTTGTGTCCGTATCGGCGGCGACAAGTAAAAGTCTCCACTTATCGGTGGGGGCAACAACAAAAAAGGCACAGCATTTGTTCACCAACAACAAAACGAATACAACAACATTCTTTTTCATTCATTCAATTCGTTGAGATTCGTTGTGTTTTATTTGTTGTGAGTGCGCACGTGAGTCAGTGTGTGTGTGTGTGTGAGCAAATGATTTTGGTTCCTGTCATTCCATGAGATACATCATCCAATGTTACTCACAACCACCGCAGCAAGTATCTACTCCGTTGTGTATCTCATTTACATGCAGATGCATGGATACATACGTGATTTCAGTGGGATTCTCAGAGCAAGTGGTAGAGATTGAGAGCCGTTTGTTCTGAGATTGCCTTTTCTGCTCGCTCTCTCTCTCTCTCTCCTTTTCGTTCTCTGGCTCTCCTCCGTTGTGTGTATTGTTTGCGTTTTTGTATAAGTTCATTGATATTTTTCCTTATTGTTTGTGGCATTGTGTATGCGGGTGTATGTGTGTGTGTGCATGTGTGTGACAATTCATTGAAATTTTTCAAATCATTACACACAGATACTCTTTTGTCCGCTGCCAAAGTAAAGCAGAGTCTGTCTCATCATAACAGGTTTATTGTATACAAAAAAGGCAATGCACTGGGGGTTGCCACCCGTTCACACCGTGCCAATTGAATGGGGTTAATGAGGGAGAATAGATTGGAGACAATAACACAATTTTAGCTTTGGTTATTTCAGTAAAGTAAGTGTTAGAATTGTCTGATTTAAAAATAACGAACATTTTATATAGAAATCTGAAAAGTGTCTTCCGAAATAAGCTGTAATGGACTTTCCGATTAAAAATGTATTTTAATGACCAATAACTACATACTTATTTAGGTATTTCCTGCTGTTCAAACTTATTTTTTCGTATATAAATTCTATTTTGTCCCTTGGGCCTCCAGAATATCTTTTCCCCGTTTTCTAGCTACGCAGATGCAATTTACTTGGCACATTTTGATAACTCCCTTAAAATAAATTCATGTCCATTTAAATATGCGGATATTCGTCTCTTTTTTCCAGGAGCCTAAAAAGGGTCACTTTTGCCATCAAAAATTGGGAGCATTTTTTTTTTAGAAAAGGACCAATCAGAAGTTTTTCTGTAAGGGTATTTTTCTCTCCGAAGATTATTTTCTGGCTTATGGCAAAAAATAAACAATAAACCAAATAACATTTAAACTCTTCGATAACAAAATGTCAATAAATCGATTGGTCAAAAGTCGACCTACATATCCCTATTATAAACTTCGTTTATACTAAATTCTCTTTCTGGACCATAGAAAGCTATTCTTCCAAGCGAAAATTTGTAGGAGTATGAGTCACTTACGTGGTTACTCCATAAGGACTTCATCCTGTATCCCTTAAGGTGAGATCACATAAATGGCTTTTTGAATGGCTTAAGTCATCGTCTGGCTGACTTACTTCGATTTTGGCCCTACGCTCCGTTTTTCTTTTTCGAAGAAGTCAGCTGATGACATAAGCCAGTCAAAAAAGTCTTTTATGCATTCTCACATTTATCTTCTCTCTCTTCAAAACACCGTCAAAAACTTCCATTTGAGCATATATAAATGTCTACTTCTCCTTGGGTGTAGCAAATTTTTTCAGATAATCCAAACGGAATACCCCTTGAACTTTTAACAAGTCTAGTCCGCCAGAACATTCCCACACTTCTTCTATTAAAAAACTAGGCTCAAGTTCTAGTTTCTTCTATAAAAAAAGACTAGCCTCTAGTTCTATAGAAGCAATCTCCCCTTCATTAAGTCCCCACTCTTCTTTCTCTCCTGGGGAGTCATTTAAAAAAAATTGTATTTTATTGAAATCTAGCCATTCTACACCAAATTTCCTAACCTACCCCACTTTTATGGTAGTTTAAGAAACACTCCTCACTAATTTATCATTTTTGCCTAACCAAGCATAGCGCCCGGGTTAATATCCATCCACTTTGGAAATGTACATTCACTTGAAAACTTGAAGTGGCTTTCTAAATTATGTTCACCCGTTTGCCGTCAACCCCAAGCACTATTATCAAATGGGTATCAGCTCTTAGGCTCCCTGTGCCGCAGCTCTGGCAAGAACCTCTCTCTTGCTGAGGGGATACCGTGTAATTTCTAAAGGGGGAGAAGGTGTTTTGTCACTTCCTTATACAACAAACACAGATTCTGTCTTCTATTGAGGCTGTCACGATTTCGCTTGGTGGGCAGGAAAGAAAAATGTATCCTTCAACTTAAGATTGGTTGTCTGAGCCGTGGAGTGGAGTTCGTGCAAGAAAGCTTCCTTAAACACAGCATTTAGGGGGCTGCTGCGCTATACTTTGTGGCAGAGAGTTTACTGCCTACTCTCGCAAAAGAAAAGAATAGCAAAAAAACAACTCTATTTTGTTTTTCCTTGACTTTCTCTATTTTGGAGACCCAAAAACAAATTTAAATTTATATCCATGACCCTGATACTTCAAAAGCAAGGCAGCAGAAGCAGCAGCAAAAGAAAAAACTTTATCTCCAGAGCTGCTGTCACTGCCAGGAAAGCCAACGACAGTAGAAGGCAAGCTGGAAGGCGGCGGGCATGCGGGCAGCCTGGCCGAGGCAGCAGTAGTCCACAAACAAGGTGAACTTATTTCAAGGATATCAAAAACAAATACACGCGCGTGCACAAGTCTACAAAATAAGCACAATTTTGCTGACTTCGTTGTGTTACTGTTCTTTCGCTCTCGCTCTCTCTCCCTCTCTCTTTTTTCACTTTGTCTCTTGAATGCCCCCACGAAAAATCTATAAGTATTTTACGGAATTGTTGCTGTTGTAAAGGCATGTGCACGAATTTCCACAAAACAGCAAAAAAGTTTGGCGCAGACGCTCTACGGCATATCCTTGTTGGCAGCACACAACTCTCCACTCACACAAACAAGCGGGTGTCAGCAGCCTGGCCATAGCGAAACGCAAAACATCGCTAGCCCAACTGGGGAGCCGGGCAAGAGTCAGAACTTCGAACGCCAAGGTGGGCAAACGTACAGTATATACATACGTTTGTTGTAGAGTAAAATGCGAACACATACCTACACACATACGTATGTATATATATATATCACAGCGGTTGTGTGTAACTACGAATGCCCGAGTATTGGCCAAGAGCAAGTAAACACGAATTCATGAATGAAAAACCCACGCAGGACTTAAAAATAACACAAAACTACGATGAAATGTGTGAGTGTATGTGGCACAGAAAAGCAAAAAAAAAAAAAAACAAATCAGCAGCAGAAACCCACTTGGACGACGACGTATAACTACGTTTTGAGTTGGACGGGAGGACGATATCGCGGAGAGTTCGGACGGGTATATTTTTGTACATGCGAATCACATGGACGGACACACGCACACACACACACACACACACACCGAAATTTTGGCGTGAGTTGTACAAGTCGGATTTTCAAAAATAAACCACTCGAACTTGGTCAACAACATAGCCGTACTTGGAAGACAACAATTTTTGTGTGGGAGCCGTTTTAGCCGTTTTCAATAATATTTAATTTCTCTTTAATAGCAGTAGGTTATGAATTTTGCAGTGAGCACATACATACCAAGGTATTTACATATTTTCAGTTATTTATACACATTTATAGATGTGCTGCAAACTTTTCTACGGATCTTCGGTAGAATAGAAAACTTTCTGTTGTTCGGATTTTATTGCTAAAAGATATTCCATAGATTACATCTGTAGCCATTTTAATACGACTTCTAAGGATCTGAAGATGTCTTGAGCGGATTTCTGTGGAATAAGGGGTCAGAAAAATGAATGGAAGATCTCTACTGAGTTCATCTTACAAATGGAACATATAGAGTAGGGATACCTAGGTCGACTTTCGTTTAATCGACATATGCAACGTATAAAATGTTTTTTTTTTTATTTTTTCTGGTCCTTTAAAAAATCGATCTGTTGACACAAAATCGAAAAATGATCTGAAAATGTCATTAGAGAAATTCAGTTGAATAAGTGGTCAAAAGAATGAATAGAAGATCTCTATAGACTTCAGCTTACATATAGAACATATGGAGTAGGGATACCTAGGCCGAATTTCGTTTAATCGACGTATGTAACGTATAAAATGTTTTTAGTTGTGTTTGTTTCTTAAAAATATCTATCTGTTGACGAAAACATCGAAAAACTGTAGAAAAGAAATCGACTTTTGGTCTGGAAAGTAAAAAATGGGTTTCTAGTCGATTGGACGAAAATGATTGATAGAAAAGTCGACTTTTTTGTTGAAGGCAAAAGTAAAGCCCTGTTAAACAGGATGTGTAAGCCGAATGAAAAACTACCTTTGGATCGAAAAAACGTCAAAATTTGACAAGAAATCAGCTGATCTTATCGAACAACGTAATAGATAGACCATAGCTAAAACCGAAAAGTCTTACAATCAACCCGTGTCCTCGTGGAAAATTTTATAAAAATTTCCTATTTAGAGGGAAAGTTGTCTGGAGGAGCCTTCTATAAAAGTCCTCTACAGAAGGTTTCCCCACATTTCCATTAAAATCCCCTTAATAGTCCTCCTATACTTCAGCAGGCATTATTTTCTATTTATTCCTTTAAGAGGACTTTGAATCCTTTCCATTCCATATATGCCCTTTACAGAGTGAGATGAAAAAACCGCAACCAAATTCAGACTGCTGTCATTTCCAAGCCACTCGTCCGACAGCTGTTAAAATTATTCTTGTGACAGCTTATATATTGTTTACAAGCGTACAAAAGCAAAAGAATTTTCCAAAAAAAAGTTATTCGTGACGCAATTCACGAAATTTGGCCGGTTTTCCGGCCAAAATGCCGGTTTTCCGGCCAAATGCTCGTTAGAGCATTCCAGCATTTAAATGTGAATAAATCTTTTGTGTCTACTACCATCGCTCGTTACCGTGATACTGGTAGCGTAGCCCGACGTCAAAAATGTGGACGGAAGAAAACAGCAACATCAGCAGAAATGGTTCGAAAAGTAAAGAAGCGAGTTGATCGAAACCCGCGTTGCAGTGGCCGAAAAATGGCTCGTGAGCTGAACATTTTGCAATATTCTATTCGGCAAATATTGAAAAATGAGGGGTGCAGCGGGGTGAAGCCATTGAAATTCCAAAATGGGCAAGAACTTACACCGCAACAGAAAGAAAATATATTCAAAAGTGCTTAAGAGTTGCTTCGCTTGGCCGATAGTGGTGAACTGCCGAATAATGTTCTCTCCGATGAGAAAACATTCGTTGTCCAGTACTTGCCAAAGAGGTCAGCTGAAAATGTGCACCTTCGGTTGGCCATGGTGAGGGTGTGGGCCGTCATAACAGCCGATGGTCGCTCTCGGCTCGTATTAATCGACCATTCGCATTAGAATAAATGCCGAATATTATCGCGAAAATATTCTGGAGGGTGTATTAAAGCCTTGGGCACCCAAACATTTTGGCCGTAGACCTCGAACATTCCAACAGGACTCAGCACCATCGCACTCAGCACGCGCCACCCAAAAATGGTTACAAAATTAGACTCCTCGTTTCATTTCTAACGCACAATAGACACCAAAATCTCCGGATCCCAATCCGTTGGACTATTGTGTCTGGAGTATTTTGGAAACAAGTTTGGCACTAAAAAATAAGTGAGTGTCGATCACCTCAAGCAAGCGCTTTGCCGGAAATGGGCCAAAATACAGCAGAGCAATATTCGGGCAGCGTGTGTTTGATTGGCCGTTTGAAGGCCACAATTCGTGTCAAATTTGACCAATTCCAACAAATATAAGCTTATTCTAAATTTTGATGCTATTTCCGACATTTTTTGGTTTCATTCAATAAAACTAAAACCAAAAATGTAAAAATTAGGGCGTTTGACTTTGTTGCAGTTTTTTGATCTCACCCTGTATAAAAGCCCTCTCCATAAGTCTCCCCTTCCATGGATGTTCCCTTTCCATGTAAATCCTCATAATTGTCCTCCTATGTTTCAGCAGGCATTATTTTCTATTTATTCCAAGTCCATTCCTTTCCATTCCATAGATCTCCTTCCATTCTATTATATTCCAGTGATTTTCAGTTAGGAGGGCTTTTATTATACAGAATTCCTCATCTGAAGAGGCCTATTGTTCTATGGAAGTCAGATCAGAGGGTCTTGTATTCTAGCAAATGATTTTGTGTTATTCTAAAGTCCTCTCAGGGGACTTTCTGTTGTGTGAAAGTTCTAACGAAATGTTTTCTATTCCAGAGAAGTCCTCTCAATAGACCTCCAATTTTTACAAGAGTAATTAAATCTACCTAAAAAAGTAGGGACCTCATGGAGAATTTTGGAAGGGTCTCTGAGAGGCATTTCTAGTTTTTGCCAGCCACTTAGTTCCCTTGATAGAAACGGTCTATATGGGTCTCCCTTAATATGATATATTTTTAACTTGATGGGTAGAATGTAAGTCCCCATTTTTGGTGTAGGGTACAAAAATTAATATTTTTCACTTCTTTTTTCTCATTTACACTAAGTTCAGATTTTCACTACTTCTTTGCTATATTTTCAAAACCTACAATCATTTTTAATCAAGGCTAATGTGTGTTGGGCGAAAAATACCAGGTGGCTAGTCAGCCACCCTGTCCTCTTCGCCCATTCATTGGCGCAGTGGAAAAAAGACATAAAAGTTATTGGTATCTGGAGTATATAAATAGTAGATATGTATTTATGTATATATATGTGAAAATGTATCTCAACTCAAACGTACAGTTTGCTTGGTGGCTGTTTATGAATGAAAGAGAACTTGGCGTAGGAAGGTGGAATGAGGGCTCGACGGACAGGAGATTTACAAGTTACTATCAATGTGTACACCAAATAAAACGGAGACAAAACAGGAAAGAAAATAAAGGATGGGGACACTGAATCTCTACAATAAGATTATATTTTTTCTGTTATATCAAACAGGGTTTGATAATAATACATGGTATAATAAAAGAAGAATCTAAAAGGAGCACTTCTGAAGGTTTGTCCTAAAAGGAGAGAGAGAGCCAGAAGTCATCAATCAGTTTTGGGTTCAAAACCTGATTATAAATCATCAAAGCATTCTCAAACATTAGGTTTAGACCCCACTGGTACCCTCGAAGCCATGAGGATATTTTCGGTCTAGTGTCATTGGCACGTGCCTAGGGTAAAATTTTGACTTTTGAATCTCTCACATGTTCAGGTGTTTAATTGAAAGAGTATTTTTAGACAAGTCAAACAGAAAAGAAAACCGAGGCAAGAGCTGCCTACACATATGCTACACAAAACAGTTATTTTTAAATTTTTCCTCTTGAACGCTGTGTTGAATATATATATATATATATATATATATATATATATATATATATATATATATATATATATATATATATATATATATATATATATATATATATATATATATATATATATATATGTGTGTGTGTGGGCGCTGAAAGGAAAGTGGCACACCTTCAAGAGCAACCATAGATTACCTGCAAATGAATGAAATAAATTACACGGGCCGTGGGTGTGTGTGTGTGACAGAGTGAGAGTCGTTCATTCGTCCTTTTCAAAAGCAAAGGCGAGTGATAGGTCGGCAACGGCAAGGAGGGAGGGTTAGGAAGCCTGTAGTTATAGTGATTGTAGTAAAACTAACACCAAATGCACCATTGCCTGGTTCGGTGGCGAAAGGGGGGGAGCCGCCTGTCTTTCCAATGTCCTTGACGTGCACAGTCAAATATGCAATGAAATGGCTTTCATTTCTGCAATAGTTCAAGTTCAACCACGCCGAGACCATGTGCTGTGCTACTCCCTCGTGCACAAGGTTGGCGTGTGAGTGTATCTGTATTCGGTCGATACAAATGTTATGGCTTTAATGGCAATAAGTTTTGATGTGGATCGTCTACTTTTGCGGGTATGTCTGGGGATACTTTTGAAGGTTGTCAAAGAAAAAAATCCCAAATGGACTCTACTTGGATAGATCTCCTCAGAAGGGAGACATGAGTTACAATTAAAGGGAAGTCCTTTATAGAATACCAGTTATTAAATAATGGAAAGATGTTCTGTGTTTTGGATTACCTTTCTAGGAGAGAAGTCCCGTAAAGGCACGTTCTGAGGAAATCCTCTCAAGAGAATATATATTCTATACTATAGAATCTATAGAAATCATCTCATAATAAATTCTTGGAAAAATCTCTCAAGATAATTTTTGTTGTGTAGATGATTTTTATTGTATAGAAATTCTTCCTAGGGGTTTTCTTTTCTACATAAATTTGTCCAGGAGGTTATTTAGTTCTATAAAACTCGTCTCAAGAGCCGTACTGTTCTAGAGAAGTTATCCCAAGTTCTTCTAAGTTCTCTTCTATTCTAGAGAAGTACTCTCGAAACTCTGGAGGCCTTATCTTGTAGAGAAAAAACATTTATCTTTTGTTCTGGAGAAGTTCTCTAAACTGGTCCCACGTGCTGAGAGGTCTTCAATAGGCGTTCTGTTCTAAAGAAGTTTTCTCTACAGGTCTCCTCTTCACGAGAATTGTTCTCAAGTGTTCTTCTCTTTTAGAGAAATTCTGTCTAGAGACTCTCTTCCAGATAAGAGCTCTTAATATGCCTTATTTTCTAAATAGCTCTTCTTTTCTAAAGAAGCGCTCTTTAATGACCGTTTATTCTAGGAAAGTGCTCTATAGAGGCTTACATTTCTTGAGAAGTGCTCTTAAAAAGCATTCCGTTTTTTGAAAAGTATTCTCTAAAGGCCTACTCTTCAAAAAAGTGCTCTCGAGGGTTCATCTCTTCTAGAGAAATTTTCACAAGGGGCCTTCTATTTTGGAAAGTTCTCTCTAGAAGCTTTCCCTTCTAGAGAAGAGCACTTAAGAAGCCTTCTCTTCTAAAGAAGTCATCTCAAGAGATCTTATATTCTAGAGAAACGCTTTTTATAGGACTTCTCTTCTAGAAATGTGTTCTCTAGAGACCAACTTACTTTGAGGAGTGTTCATAAGAGGCGTTCTCTTCTTTCATGAAGCCTTCTCTTTTGGAGAAGTCTTTTCAAGAGGTTATCTCTCCTAGAGAAGAGACCTTTTAAGATACATTTTGTTTTATAAAGGTCCTCTTATGGTAACTTAAATTCGAGCCTTTATAGAGGCCCTTTTAGGAAGGATGTCCATTTATAGCCTAAATCCTCTCAATAGTTCTCCTAAACTTCAACAGGCATTATATTCCTCTCAAGAGACCTTTTCATTCCATAGAAATCCCGAAAAGTCCTCTCAGGAGGCCTTCTATAATATGAAAACTCACCCTCTCTCTATATATATTTTCTATGGAATGCATCTCATTAGGTCTTTTGTTTCATTGAAGACATCTCAGTTTGCCTTTTATTCCATCATAAGATTTTGTATTCTTTATAAGTTCTCTCAGTCTCCTGTAGTTCTATTCTCTATATAGACCCCCAAATTCTCCCAACAGTAATTGAATTCTATAGGGCAATTTCAAGAAGTGCAAGAATTGCTCTCTGTAGGTCATGTATTCTATAGACGTTCTCTCCTTCTCTAAAAGTCCTCTCATGTGGCCCTCTATTCCATACATATTCAATTCTATTGACGTTCTCTATGGGGACGTTTTTCTATAGAAGTTTTCCCTCATCAATGAAAGTTCTCTGAAGAGTCCTTTCGTCACATAGAAGTCTTCTTCAAAGAATATGTATTTATAGAAGTCCTATCAGGCCTTCTATTTTATTACTCTTTTGCTGTGACCTAGAATACTCTTTCAACTTGTTTCCAATGTTTACCTCCGATTGTACCCATGTCTACTCTCCTCAAAATAGAATTCTATCGAAAGAATACCAACGATACCCAACCTGTATTGTCATCCCCTGCCTGCCTTCACATCATTTTGAATATTCGCTCTTAACAAAAAACAAATATGTATGTCATACATGGAGAGGCTAAAATTCGTATTTCAAAAAACAAGTGTAGGGTGGCTGGTTGGTGATGTTTTAAGCGATACTCAAGACCCACACACAAAATACAAAAATAATATCAAACCGCCAACAACACCGTTAATGATTTGGCTCAAAAATACGACGACAGCGGCGATGACAACAACATCCAACAAGTTTGGTGGTGGCGGCAAACATACTCTCGTTCGCAAATACCCGCCGCTTTTCTAATAAATCAATACGAAATTTGAATTTCTACACTTGCGACAAGATTTCGTCGTTTGGCAATTCTTTCGATTCGATTCGTTTCGTTCATTCATTCATGACTTGTTCCAAACAAACTACACGTGCCTGCCTGCCTGCCTACCCGCAGAAAAAACACTCACATTCATCTGTTCATACGCGTAATTATGAATAACAGCTCTGACTCGAGTCTGAACGGGGTGTATACGAGTATGTGTGTATGTATGTCATTCGCTGTGGTATTGGTGACATCAACATTTTTGCATACCCACCGCATGTCATGCAGAGCACATTTGCTGCCCATACTGTAAAATCCCGCCTGGCAAACATGCATCCCGCCACGGCAAAGTGGAGCTGACTTACTCACTTGGCGAGCAGGTCAGCCAGTCACTTTGTGTTGGGTGATTGAATGACTGTTTCAAACACTCAGCCTGGCTGACGGACTGACTGGCCATTCACTTAGGCTTATGTGTGTGGATTATGCCAACGCATCCACAGCCAACCCCATACATCCGACCGACCGACCTACCGACCAACATCCGTTTGATGTGTTCATCGTGCCATTCGTGATGTATTTGTTTGTAAGCCATGTAATGACGATAATTCCGACAACAGTGGTGACGAAGACGACCAGGGCGTTGATGATGACGAACGAAGTGCGTTTCGCTGGCTATTAACACCCAAGTAAATCCCAGTCCGCTGTTGTGTCTCACTCTCTGTCAGATTGTAAGTCAAGCCAACAATGAATGGTGGAACGTTTGCAAATACCCTGGTTTGTTTTCAATTTTTTTTTTGTTTTTGGTGCTGAGGTTTGCTGATAATTTTTCGCTTTTTTTCTCTGTTCTTTTTATGAATGAAACCGGACTGGTTAACTGAGGTTCGTTCGCTCATACGTTTTGGCGGCTTTTCTTGTATTGATATGCAAATTAATTTGATTAAAACGGAAGTTTTTGACATTTACACTCTCCTCTTGCATGCATTCATTCCGACCAACCAACCAGTCATTCATCCATCCAGACATGCTTTTGCAAAACAGACACCAAAAAAGCACTCAGTGCTCAACTAAAGCTACAACAACGAACCCACTGCCCAGCGCTCAGTACTCGAACTAGATACAAAGCCGGCAATTGATTCGCCTACAACTTCCGGTAGAATTCCAAATAAATGTCATTTTTAATGCCATAAATAAAGTCAAATTGTCAACGGCAACAACCACAGCAACAACAACAACAATGAGAGAGAAAAAATACTACTAAAGTACTTCTAAAATAAGTTGTAGCTGAACGCTAGTCACTGGGTTACACGGCCAATGAAGAGTCAGACGGACAGACAGATTGATGGACTATTATGGCTGGTATGTCCGGTCTATGGGTTACGGAGAGGGAGGCGTAGTTTCAAATGCAAATCACAAAACAACAAATGTCAGTTTTAAATTCCAGTTTCAACTAATTATGTCTTGTTGAGTTCTTAGATTCTGTTTTTGTGTGAAGAAATATTTTTGGTGAAATTTAGTTCCGGTCTTTCAGAGGTATTGGGTGATTCCTTGCCTATTAGCGATTTTGGAGAGTTTATAGAAATGCCATAAAAATACTAGAGGAAGACACATTAAAATCAGCGTTAACTTCGATGTCAATGTTAAATCACAAAATGGGCAAACATTTTAAATACAGGGTGAGATAAAAAAACTGCAACAAATTAAAACGCGATAATTTTTAATTTTTTTTTAATTTTATTGAATGAAAGCAAAACATGTCAGAAATAGCTTTAAATTTTAGGGTAAAGGTGGGAATACATAAAGCGCTTATCTGGATGACTTAAGTCATCGGCTGGTTTCTTCGGAAATGAACAAAGGAGCATAGGAACAAAATCGAACTAAGTCAACCTAAAACTCCTTTGTTCACCTACGAAGAAACCAGCCGATGACTTAAGCCAGACAGATAAGCGCTTTATGTATTCCCACCCTAAATTTAGATTTGTTCAAATTGATAACCTTTGCCGCGAATTATGGCCTTCAAACGGCCAATGAAACCGTCACACGCTGCCCGAATGTTGCTCTGCGGTATTTTAACCCATTCCCGGCGAAGCACTTGCTTGAGGTGATCGACACTTTGGTATTTTTAGTGCCAACCTTGCCTTCCAAAATACTCCAGACACAACAGTCCAACGGATTGGTATCCGCAGATTTTGGTGGCCATTGTGCGCAGGAAATGAAGCGAGGAACCTCATTTTGTAACTATTCTTGGGTGGCGCGTGCTGAGGGCGATGGTGCTGAGTCCTGTTGGAATGTCCAAGGTCTGCGGCCAAAATGTTTGCGTGCCCAAGGCTTAAATAACCCCTCCCGAATATTTTCGCAATAATATTCGGCACTTATTCTGATGCTACGGTCGATTAATACGAGCGGAGAGCGACCATCGGCTGTTATGGCGGCCCACATCATCACCATTGCCGGCACTTGAGTTCTGGTGGCCAACCGAAGGTGCACATTTTCAGCTGACCTCTTTGCCCTCGTATTTACGATCCTTTTGTTTGTTTACAAACTGCTGGACAACGAATGTTTTCTCAGCAGAGAAAAACTAAATTCGGCAGTTCACGACTTTCGGCCAAGCGAAGCAACTCTTTAGCTCTTTTAAGTCTATTTTCTTTCTGTGGCGGTATAAGTTCTTGCACTTTTTGGAATTTCAATGGCTTTATCCCGAGCTAATTTTTCAGTAATTGCCGAATGGAATATTGGGATATGTTCAGCTCACGAGCCATTTTCGGTCACAGCGACGCGGGTTTCGATCAAGTCGTTTCTTTACTTTTCGAACCATTTCTGCTGATGTTGCTGTTTTCTTCCGTCCACTTCCTTGACGTCGGGCTACGCCACCAGTATCACGGTAACGAGCTATGGTACGAGACACGAAAGATTTATTCACATTTAAATGCTGGAGTGCTCTGACGATAGCCACTTGTGGTTTTCCAGCCAAATATCACACTATAGCGCTTGAATTCCATCACGAATAAATTTTTTTCTGGAAAGTTCTCACCAAAATGCTTTGGACGCTTGTAAAGAATATAATGAGCTGTCACTGACAGCAGTCTGAAGTTTGTTGCAGTTTTTTTCATCTCATCTGTATTTGTTCTTTTATGAAAAAGCAAGCCAATGATTTATTTCAGAAAGAAAATCTTAAGGTGCAGATACATAGAAGTTTTTTTAATGGCTAAAATCATCACCTGTCTTCTTCTTAAAAGAACACAGGAGTTTCAGGTTGACTTCGATCAATTTCGCTTTATAATTTATACTGGGCCTCCATGCACTCCTTGGTTCTTTTACAAAGCTTTCATCAGCATAAATATTTGATTTCTATGTTCTCACCTAGAATAACTCTTCTCCATCTCTTAGTTAAACAACTGCCAAAGTTTCTCTCCTGCTACGCTCTTTTTTAATGGGCTTTTAAGTTAGCAGACAACATCCAGGGAAATTTGGCAACATCTGTTACCACCTTCACATTTATTTGGCTCGTATAAATATGAAAAGTCGACCGAAAATATATGATATCCAAAATCGATTACAAAAGTCGATAAATCAAAAGTCGACCTATATATCCCTAACCTGGAATTCAGCGTTATAGTACGTTTACAATTTACTCGATTTAGTAACTGAGATGATTTAAAGCTAAAACAGATCAAAGATTGAAATCGTGTACTCAACATGAAAATACAACACTGTTGCCACTTTTAGCTGACAACAGTGTTGTTTTTCACATTTCGTGCAAGCAATAATGGCAACATTGTTGTATTCTCAAGCCAAAAGCACGATTTGCGCTTTGATTTCTTTAAGTTTTTATCTCCTCTCTTAATATCAAAATGTATATTCATTAGTATATCTAATGTATATATGACAAATCGGAGATGGGAATCCGTTTCAAATTAAGTTTAAATCTGATAAGGTAAATTGTAGAAAATGCTGAGCTGGATATTATTATTATTTTTTTTTTTATTTTTTTTTTAATTAAAACAATTCCCCCCATATGTCAAATTACCAATTAAAACTACCCAATTGGAACTTGATTAATTCATAAAAATAGGCCAAATGGCCTCAATTTGTGAATTATGTCCATAGTTGCATTAATTTTACGACTCCCAATACAACAGCTAATCACGTGGTTTTTCCTGTGACGTTGTTGCCATCGCCGTCGTCCCATCATCATAGAAAAAAAGTATTCCCCATCGACCGGAAGTTTTCACAAAATTTACATATCCGCACGCACCAAGCGACAACATTCGACGAATGTACTCACTTACACATGTATGCTTGAGTGTGTGTGTGTGTATGCATGTTTAGTTTGACACACCGATCATTTGAACTTCCATTTATTATGACAGATCATAGGAATTCCAAAGAAATTCCAAACGCCCATAGGCACAGTCATTCTTAATATATCCAATATTGTAATCATTGGCCACAAATTTGTCGTTTATATAAACCCCAGCCCTCCGCATGCCAAACCAAGCGCACACACCTTTTCCAATTAAATTTATTCATAATTAAATGAAAACAATTGAATCAATTCCCCCCTCTCTGTAAAACCACAAAATATGTCGGTGTTGTTGCTATTGAGTCATAAACGGCAATTTGCATTGCCATCGTAATTTTGTGATTGGTGTGGGGTCATGACTTTAAATAGAAATTGTATTAATTTCTAGTAATTGGGACGCCAACTTCCCTTTTCTAATATTTGCTCTTTTTCCAAAAATATCATCTTTAACGGAAATTGTGGGTTTGAAATGGTAACTGAATTTTAATTCTAAATTTAGATCGCTCTCTCCCTCTCTGTTCCTCACACAAAAATTATTTTCATTTTTGGAGAATTGCAAATATTTGACCTTGATTCTACGGATTCAGTTCATAGTTCCCATAATATTAGTTGTTCGGTTTGTATTTTCACCTTTTATTTTTACGTTGAGCCTCCTCCCACACCGCATCGCTGTGATTCATTTGGCCCCCCGAGTCTGTGGTTCATGTTATCAACACCTTGCGGCCAGAAAAAGAAAAGAAACGAAATAAAAACAACAAAACCCCCAAAAGATGGCAAGAACTGAACGAATTGTGTTGGCTGGCGTCTAAAATATTGAAAAATTCAAAGAATTTCCATCTCGCCAGCTATTCGGCGAACAGGTGATGATGTTGCGTGCAATGGCAATACGCTATGTAGACTCTGTACCAGGTATGGTAGAGGTGAGATATGAGAGGATTATGAGGGGAAATAAAGTAAATTTTGAAAATGTATAAAACGTAAATAAATGTAGAACACAAAATTTAGGGTCCCCAAACTGAATACTGATTTATAATAGAATTGCTAACAGTACGTTTACACTACAGTTATTTTCCCTAATAGGGATTTATTTGACAAATATACAATGGAAATGGAATTGGTAAATTGTAAATGTTTTATTAAACTGGAGTATACTTATTTTGAATGTTGCATGGCTTACTTTTCATATGGCCAAATCATCATGTAAACCTACTATTACATTTTATCCGATTATAGGGTGAGAATACATAAAACCCTTTTTTGATTGGCTTAAGTCATCGGTTGACGTCTTCGGAAATGAGCAGGGACTCGTAGGGTAAACAAGCATAAATGATGAGCTAAAATCGAACTAAGACAACCTAAAACTTATTTGTTTCTTTACGAAGAAACCAGCCGATGACTTAAGGCAGTGTTTGATGTATTCTCACCTTTAGTTTTGAAGAGCATACAAAAATAACCTCATGTAATCATATGTTTTCAATTTTTTTCCAAAATTATACATTTGTCAAAATCTCACTGTCAAAATGTATATTTCTAAATCTACTGTTTATACACAAGTCAGGAAAGGTACTATTTTCTATGCAGTTGAATTCTACAAGGTAAATTTTTCAAAATGCAGAGCTGCATTCTCATATATTAAATAAGGTTATTTTGTTAATGCTACCCTGATGATAAAGCGTTCCAAGATGGATGAAATTGATTAAATCCCTTCTATTTTGGTCTCATATTAAATTTGATATTCCTCTATTCTCTAAAAAGTTTTTTGCATACCCATTTCTAGCAAATTCTCCATGCCAACGTCCAAATTGTACTTCCAAAGGCGTGAAAATTTCCAATCACTCTTTCCATTCTTTCCTCAGCTAAAAAATATAAATATAGATTATTGAACGATTGAAATTCTTCATAATTTCCAATTCAGTGGCCAGCCGCCGAAGTGAAACATAAACAAAATATCTGTGAGTGGCGCTATGTATCATTTGTTTCGTGTTAAACGATTCTCATTACAAATCATTAGCAAAAATTCAACGAAATCGTTTTGAGTGACTGAATATTATTTCACACGTTCCTCTGATGAGTGATACTTGGCCGGCAAATCTTTGTGCGGCGTAATTTCATCAATGTTGATGAGTTTCATTCTGAGAAATTAGTTCATGTCAGATTTTTTATCAGAGTAGAGCGACATTTGGTAATAAATACAAAGTAAAAAATTGGAGGCCAATAGGTGAAGATACCCTTAAGACGAGAATACATAAAACGCTTTTCTGACTTCTTCTTAGTGGAACAAAGGAGTTTTAGGTTGACTTAGTTCGATTTTGACCCAAGGCTCCTTTGTTCTCTTCCGAAGAAGCCTGCCGACAACTTAAGCCAGTCAGAAAAGCGTTTTATGTATTCTCACCTTAAATGTGAGGGTACATAAGCAGCATGTCATATTTTGTGACATACCGTAAAGGGATGCCAGCGCTGCATTCGAATCTTGCCGTCGTTTTTCCTTATAATTTGACATTAGTATGATGTCAAGCTTCTTTTGTACCCAGACCTTAAATATGTTGCGTCAGCATTGCTACGATTCATGGTAGAAGAATACAGGTAGATACAGAACGCTTGGAAACATTTATATGTCAAAAATTTTAAAATGTTTTAACAAAAATAAGTGGATTTATGATATGCATTTTTATACAAATTTTACAAATATCAATGATGTTTTATTCAACATTTTCAATTTGAAAATTGATTTGACAGTTCATTGTCCCAGCAGCTGTGTCGATGCGACTACCTGTATTCTTCTACCATGCTACGAACTTAAAGTTTAAGGCTAGTTCACACATTATAATTTTTTGTATTTATCTTTATGATTTGTGTATTATATTTTAAGGCGCTACTAACAATTTTCATGGCGAAACTACAAAGATAGGTTAGCTTCGAAAGACATAGGAAAAATGCAACTCTGAAGCAGAGACTTAAGGTGAGAACACCAAAATAGCTTTTTTCACTGGCTTAAGTCATCGGCTGGTTTTTTCGTAGAAGAACAAAGGAGTTGTATGTTTACATAGTTCAATTTACGATCCTTCGATTTTGGTCATACGTTTCTTTGTTCTTTTTCGATGAAGCCAGCCGACGACTTAAGTCAGCCAAAAAAAGGGTTTTATGTATTCTCGCCTTAAACGAGGCAACAATTGGCTTAATTTTACAAAACATGAATGTAATCGAGGTAGAATTAAGAAGGTAAAATTATATATACATATGTTTAATTTTTTTTAATAATTGATTTGATAACATCTCGCTGTCAAAATATATATTTGTAATCCAAATCCATAAAAATTGGTATATGTATGCCTAGAATAGAGTATCCATATTTTATTTAAGAGACACCTGTAATTGTGCTATGGGGATGCTATAATTATATTACACCTATATAATGTTATGTGTAAACTGGCGTTAAGCCTTAGGCTGGAAATACATAAAGCGCATATTTGGCTGGCCTTAGTCATCGGCTGGCTTCTTCGTAGGTGAACAAAGGAGTTTTAGGTTGATTTAGTTCGATTTTGACCCTAGACTCCTTTATTCATTTCCGAAGAAGCCAGCCGACGACTTAAGCCAGACAGATAAGTGCTTTATGTATTCCCACCTTTATACTCTCATATGTAAAACATTAAACCTACGTTTTCAAAAATACAACACATATTCAGGGGTGTTATAGCAAAAATTATGAATTATATGAAAAATGTCTATTTTAACGTACACACGGAAATGGGTAAAAAAGTTATTAAATATCTTCATCATTTTTTGGTGGGTTTAAGTTATTTCTGGTGGATTTAAATTGTCAATATTATTGCATATACATCAAATAAATCTTCATAACAGCAGGTTAACTCGTCAGAAGGCTTTAATGTAAACATACTATTAGTTTAAGTCTTTAAACTTATTAAGATCACGTTTAGACTACTATATTCGCTCGATTTCAAATGTCAATTACGTAGCGTATACGTCACGTAAATCATATTCATAAATCCAATGGATATTAATGGAATTGACATTTGATATATAATGGATTTCGCTAAATCTAAACGTACTTTAATCCCAATTTTCACTTTGCCACAAATACTTCAAAATAAACCCCTGTTCTCCAACCCCCAACCTAAATACTCTATACACCTTCGTTCACACCGCACCCTTTTTCATCGGAATTCCCTCAAAATTCCTATGCACCCTGGATATTTCGAAAAACAAAGCTGACCACTTTTCTCTTTGTTTCTTGTTTGCAGAAATCACTTGGTGTTTGTCCAACACCAGACCGACCCATAATTGAACTCAACCTCAAAGGGAAAAAGAATCAAAATACCCTTAATTTTGTGCAACTTTGAGTATTTCTCTCTATTGTCGAATGGCTCTACAATATTGTGTATATCTGTGTCCATATGTCTCTCCGTAGAGCATATTCGGTTGTAGTAACAACGAACATCAATGAATCAATGTTGGAGAAGTTGAAAGTCCTCTTCTCCCTTCTCTGTGCTCCTGCAATAAAACGACAAACGGCCATTGAAGGAATTAACCGACCAACAACAAATGAATGGTTGTCTGGCTGGCAAGTTGGGTGAATAACAAAAGTGTTGACTTTGGTTGATTGACCAGGGCTTCGATGTTGTTTGTTCGTTCATTGTTCGTCCATATTTTGTGAATGGTTGGCTCGCTCGGTCGGTCAATTCACTAGAATGTTGAATGAAACTAATTGTCCGGGGCTAACTAAGGTTAAATGCGGAACTATTTACAATCACAATTGGATAAATGCATAAAGTATCCGACGCGGCGACACTCGCTCACTTACCAATACGCCTCAACTTGATTTGCTCCCCAAACGTTTGTGTGGTGTTGCGATCATTCATATTCACCCGGAGGAACTCAAAGTACATTATTGTTGTTTGTAGGTTCCATACAACAATAAAAATGTCATCATTGTATTTATAACTGTTCCATAGTCCACGAGAATATCTCCTCTAAGATTGTAGGCATTGCCTTTGTTTTTTGTGCTGCCATCTGGGGTGGGGGAAAGTATTGTTGTGGTTGTTGTTCGATGACAACATTTTAGTTTCAATTAGCAATAGTTGAGTTGTAGTGGCGACCAGTGACAGGGTGATGGCGTATATGGTGTAATTTCCGGTATACCTACTTACAGTAGCCATATAAAGCTCAAAAACTTTAATTGAATCACTTAAAATTGATTTGAGCACAAAATAGCAGCTATTGATGACTCAATTTTTGTTTAAAGAAATCTTTTGATTCTTTTGGTTTTGGAAATTTGACAATGATATATTAATAGAGTGGTGAGCCCAATGAATTTGCGTAAAGGCAGCCGATTGTGAAGGGGGTTTTGCGTTTCAGCAATGTATCCTTTGTGACCAAAAATATATTCCTATTCCTTTTGATTTCGGGTGTGTGTGTGCGTGCTCAAAACGCCCACACACAAAATTTATTTATGTCATGTTTTGGAATCTGTCTATAAGCATCGTATTATGGTTATGGGTGAAAAAGAGCTAACTCACATTGGCGAAATGACCCCAAAATAATTTTTAAACTTAAAATTAAAGCTATTCTGTATTTTCCGTATAAAAAAGTGTAAACACATTGATTGCACGGATTTTCCTCATGGTAGAAGAATATAGGTAGATGCATCAACGCTTGGGAAAATTAATATGTCAAAACTTTTACAGTGTTTTGTCAAAAATAAGTAGATTTTTATACGTTTTCTTATATGACGCAAATCGAAGGTTACAATGACAAATATTTTTCAACAATTTTCACAAATTTCAATACTTTTTCACTCAAGATTTTCAATTCCAAAATCGGTTTGACAGTTCATTGTCCCAACAGCTGTCTCGATGCGACTACCTACCTACCTGGTTCTACAAGGTTTATACTTTAACCTTAAATGTTTTTTCTACCATGGGCCGACATCTAAATTAGAGCACGTTTAGACTTCTAAATCCAGTCGACTTTAAATGTCAACCCCATAGCGTATACGTCACGTAAATCGTATTCATAAAACCAGTGGATATCATTTGACGTATACTTTTTGGAAATTACATTTGAGGTGGGGTGGATTTCGTTAGTCTTATACGCGTTTTACGAATATTCGTCATTAATTTGGCGTATAACAAGGAAATGAAATAGGTGTGGTTTTATAACGCAAAAGTCCTGTAAATTAGAGCGAGTAAAGAGAGCATTTCTGACAGTTGAGTTACTGAGAGTTTGTTTTATAACTCATAATTGCTGTTACAAGGTTGATCTAACAGGTAACCGCATCGGCGAATTGCTACAACAAAGCAACTTTTGTGGTCCCCTCAAATGTCAAAATTGGCATCTAAGGCGAAAAACATAGATTCGCCATGACATTTAAAGGTTGCGGCAAATTTGTTTCAACCAATCAGAAACGAGGTGTTTGTTTACATTTTATTTTGTGTGCCTCTCGTCGTAAACGAACGTCGCAATAAAAGTTTTTATTGTAAAACAAATAAGAGTAAAATAAGTATTAATTGTAGTATTGCGATATTTTTAAACCAAGAAACTTATAATGACTATATTTTACTGGTTTAAACCGAAAGTTTTCCGGAACTGCAAATGACAAGAGTCGAATTCTTGCACTACTTCCCGTGATGTGCTTTGGGAATCTTAGATGTTGAGGCTAACTTAATTCTTAAAGCTGCACTCCATTCTAACCTCCTTCCTTCATTTTCTTTTAATTTTTTTTACTTGTTTCACTCTAAACTTGCTCTTAAATTATTTGAAATATTATAAAAAGGTACTTTTAGGGAAGACAACATAAACAAATTTGTTGTTGCATTCATTTAGGGCGAATTCTTCATTACAACAATTTGTTTTGACATTTAATGGTGCCGTCAGCTGGGCTGATGCGATTACCTAGTACATCTACCTTGTGCTGTTAATTAAAGCGAGTAATGAGAGCAAATTTTACAGTTGAGTTAAAAAGAGTTTGCAAAATCTACCTAAAAAAATTACTTAGTTAAGGTGAGAATACATAAAACTCTTTTTTAATGGCTTAAGTCATTGACTGGTTTCTTCGGGAAAGAGCAAAGGTGTTTAGGGCCAAAATCGAACTAATTTGGCCTAAAACTCCTTTGTTCCTATACGAAGAAGCCAGCCGATGACTTAAGTCAGACAAAAAAGTCTTTTATGTTTTCTAGTTCTAAAGGTGGGAATACATAAAGCGATTATCTGGCTGACTTAAGTCATCGGTTGGCTTCTTCGGGAAAGAGCAAAGGAGTTTAGGGTCAAAATCGAACTAAGTTAGCCTAAAACTCCTTTGTTCCTATACGAAGAAGCCAGCCGATGACTTAGGCTGACTTAGGTTGACTTAGTTCGATGTTGTCCCTAGGCTCTTTTGTTCATATCCGAAGAAGCCAATCGATGACTTAAGCCAGCCAAATGTATTCTCACCTTAAGTCATGGCTTCTTCGTAATTGAGCAAAGGAATTTTAGGTTGACTTAGGCGTATAATTTATATTTGGTCACCTTACGCTCCTTTGTTCTTTTGCGAAGAAGCAAGCCGATGACTTAAGCCAGACAAAAAAGCGTTTTATGTATTCTCACCTTAATCCATCAATTCTGAGAAACAGCTGTCTTCTTATCGCGAATACCTACTATTTATATTTTAGATATTTCCCCCATTCCGACTTAGTCTCTTTGGCAAAAATATATTGCCTTAAAATAGAATGGTTTTGCATAAAACAAAATTGCTTCATTCTGAAATTGTTTAAATCACAACAACACTCCATGACTGACAGCGGGCGGGTAGGCAACTAGGGTAGGTAGTCGGTAGGTTCTCACTCCGATTTTTCGAATCACAATACCTAATGAAATGGAAAACCCACGCAAATTTCAACTTGGATAGAAACTTTTGATGTGTATTTTTGTCTTGGGTAAACAACAGTTAGACAGACGGTTTGTCTGACATTGGCACAACAGTGTTGTGTGTGTGTGTAACACATTGAATGTGAGAGAGCGACGACGCTCCCCTTAACACCCAGCCCCTGAGATTCAAACACCTATTCATCCATCAAGAACTGTTCTCAAAGGTCGTCGCCAAGTTTTCGTTTCGTTTTGTGCCTACCCCAAAACTTTCTTTGAAGTCAAGTAAATGATTTGTTTACCCCATACCCAGCGGGTAAACAACCCACCCTGGCCCCCTCCGGGTTATTAACGACGTTCGGGCGATAGTAATCACAAACTTGAAATACAGTTAACAAATTCTGCAAACAAAACAAAAACGAAACAATAAAAGCAACAATCACAAAATGCGAAAATGAGTAAAGAGCAGCAGAGCGCTGCAAAAGTGGGTATTCCAAGCTGTTAGAATACTACAAGGCAATAACAACAACAACAGGGAACAGGGTATGTATTTCCAAATATATAACTACCCAAAGCTAGACTGTGGGTGTTAAGCCCGTTCAAAGTAGATATGTAGTGGGTATATACGCTCGTAAGTAACAACGTCAACGCTGGGCACAGTAGCATCGGGTAACGCTGCTGGCGCAACTGAATTATGAATGAAACTTGTCTTTAAGTTTGTACTACGTGCACGCATACATACGTATGTGTGTAGTGTGGATTCCAGAACACCTACGCTTTTTGCCATTGTCTGACTCTTTGAAGCGAATTAGGGGGCATGATTGTGCGAGAGAGGGAATTGGAGGGTTTGCTTTTATATACAGCAATTTCATTACGTTACATACCCTACACACAAACACCACGCACAGAGCCCACATAGAAGTCCACCTACACAAAAATTTCCGTCCCAGCTATTATTCTTCTTCATCATCAAAGTAAGTTATGGTGAGTAAGGTCTGGGTGAAAAAAACGCTGGGCTATGTATGTTTGGAAATCTGTATTACTGCCGTTACTGTCTCCGTGCTGGGCTCGTCGTCTCATCCTTATGAATGGAGTTTTTTTTTTTTTTTTTTTTGTGGTGGGTGTTGTATTGATTTTCCGCTCGTTCTCTTTGGTGCGTGTGTATCCATGGGACACGTGCTTTTTTCTTAATTTCTGAGTGAGACTTTTCACAGAAAATGAAGAAGAGCAGGTGGAGGAAGTTATCTTTGCTTGAAAGTATGAAGGATTTAAAATGGATGAAATATATAATTTATTGTGAGAACCTAGTAAGCAAATAATTTTTAATAAAAATTTACGATTAATTTTTTTCTGCAAACTAAAAGAACATATCTGCGGCTGTCAGATATCTGAAAATACAAAACAATCAGTCATTTTGATAAAGAATCTAAATAAAGACAGAAAAAAACTCAAAATAAACCGTCATTTAAGAATTCAAGAATCGAACATCATAGAGAGGGGAAGGAAAGTATGTAGCAATTGTACCTGAGGAGTTTCGATTGGAAGTTGATATTGACCATTGCAAGATGTTAAGTCCAACTGATTCAAGGTAAGTTAAATCTCTTGTCACATTTCAAATGAACCCATATGTGGTAGGCTTATTGTATCCCATAGATTTGTCGAATTTGGTTAGGACCCTCAAAATACCAATAATTTTAGTGATACTTTTTTGTATTGAGTCACTCTCGAGATCGGATTTTTATTCAATGAGAGTCAAAATTATATCCAGTTCTTTTGAATAATAGAGCTGAAGTCTTTAACTACCCTACATCAGAAGGTACTGCTTGTGGGTGCTGTACCAAATGCTCGACCTGCCCTTAATCAAGAAGTGCAGAATGCTTCTAAAACCTTCAAATATCTTTTTTTGTTTTGGCTTTATTTCATTATTCTTAAAATGAAAATTCTGGAGCTCTTCTTCAGATGGGCGTTTTTTTTATAAATTGCGCCTAAATTTAGGGTTTTACGAAGATTTGTCATAATGGGTTTAATGAAAACATATTCAATGTAAATAAGATGTAAATTCTATACATTTTTAATATATTTAAGCAGCATTTTCCCAGGAGCCCAAATCAAAATACAGCTACTTACAATAAAAATAGACAATGCGGGCTATTATAATAGTTTTAATCATCTTATCATTCCATTAGGACAACCTAGCTAAATTGAATATTAGTTTTATTACTCTTTACTATTTAAGTGCCATTATTTTACTTTACATATAATTCATAGAAATTGATTGCTTTTTATTTCACTTCATTTATACTCTTAATATCTCTTCCTTTTCCTATTTATTTATTCTTTCATATTATAATTTTTTTTTATTTTGTTTCAAATGTAAATTAAATTTAACTCCAATCTATTTATACAATTTAAATACCCCAATGTTTTTTAACGCTTTCATGAACACTGCCACATGATACTAAATGTCAGTGTTACCACTTCGTTGTGTTAAACGATGACATCAAATGTCAATGTCTCACAAGAATGGCAAGGCGCAAAAATTTAATGGCAACAACGGTGAGACGAGATTCACAGTAATGAGTTCGTTTACCTGTGTGTGTTTTTTCCATTATTTTTTGGCAATGGTTTCATTGTCTGGCGCTTTTTAAAGTAGAAAAAAGTGTAAAATAAGCGCGCAAGTTATTGAAACATTTTGCTCTGGATATTCTAGCAACTCTTGAGAATTGTTAACGAGAATTTCGGAAAGATATCATTTTAAAAAGTGGGCCAAAGTAATATGGATTCAGCAGCGTTAGAGGAGAACAAACAATTGGAGGGAGAGTCGTCGTCGGCGGCGTCGAACAATCCAAAAAGTGAAAGTTTTAATGAGGAGCCAGAAAGTTCGGAAGAACCCCTCCGAAAGCGTAAAAAATCAGCAGACGAATCACAACAGGATGCCTTGGTTACTTCGACGGTGGGTTTGAGGCGTTTCAAACGCATACCCATTTTCATTGTCGACTATCATAACGATGTATTGGAATTTATATACCGGTGTCTGGCCTCAAGGCATTTGCCATTGGAAAACAATACCCTGCTACATTTCGATTCCCACCCCGACATGGTTATTTCGCGTGAAATACCTGCCAGTTCAGCCTACGACAAGGAGACCATGTTGGCTGAATTGAGCATTGAAAACTGGATTATGCCTGCTTGTTATGCTGGGCATTTCAATCGGGTCATTTGGGTTAAGAATTCCTGGTGCCACCAAATGCCCGAAGGCAAATACAACTTCAAAGTGGGTCACAAAGAGGATAAAATCAGTGTGGACTGTTGCCTAGACTATTTCATATCGGAAGGCAATTACTGCCAAACATCTGAATTGGAACAGCCACGTGATATGGAGTTGCATGTAATCAACAATGACACCGAAACTGTGCCCGATCCCAAGCAACTGTTGTCTTCGGAAGATGCTTTAAATTATATACTAGATATTGATTTGGATTTCTTTAGTACTTCGAATCCGTTTTTGGAAATCTACAAACATGCCAATTGCTACGAACAATTGCGTCAAATATTCCATTTTGAAAGTGCCACAGAATCAACAGCCGTGGGCACCACCGAAAAGAGGAAACTTCAGCTGGAAGCCTTAAAGGGTGTCTTTGAATATTTGGAAGAGAAACGTTCATTTGAAGGCATTGAAATGCCCGATCCAGATATTGTCAGCAAGGAGGTATTCGATCGCATTGTTGCCTTGGCAGAATCTCTACAAAAGTGCTATGCCGATGATGAAATCGATTGGCTTTTGATATTCGATTCGGGCAGTACCACAGACACCAATGGTCTACCTCATCACATCAGTACAGAAGCTGAATTGGAAACATATTATGGCCAATTCAAAAAGTTCCTTACCCAATTGCCCCACCCACCAGTTCTCATTACCATGGCCTGTTCAGCGGAGGATGACTATTGTCCACGCAATCAAGTGTCGTGCATACAAGAGAAGGTTGTCCAAATACTGAAGGAGGTATTTGGTGACAAGGTCCATGATAAACCGATTTTACATTACATGGATGATGAGTGGGATGTAATGCAGTTGTAAGACTACGATAGCAATTGAAAAGAGAACAAAATAACATAGAGATGGGACAGCACGTAAAGTTAAACAGGACTCATGCAGTTTATTTAATTACTGGAGGCAGGCACAATGCCCGATTATTAAATCCAGGCGACTGCAGTATTGTCTATTTTATATTAACAATTAATATATTATTATTATTTTATTTAGCCCCTAAGTTATGTATTATAAGTTATAAAATTTATAAAATTTTATTATGATGTAGGAATCAAATAAAATTTGATTCATTTTTGATTGTAGCCAGTAAATGATTATGATTACCAACATATTGACAAGGACAATGAGACTTTGCATACTATACAGATAGACATCAAACACCAACCAGATGCAGATGAACTTGACATTCATTTATTAATAAAACACGCCGAGAAACGGATATTAAAAAAAAAATTATATTGTTTATTGTTGTGCTGCCTATGACGTGTGGACGGACAATCACCCGTAAAATGTTGAAGAAAGCATTGCAGTCAGTGTGTATTGGTTAAGCTAACAATATTAGATGTGATTCACACAAATTTAATACGCAAAACACACTTTTCGATTTCTTTGGAAGTTCATTGACCGTCTTTTTGTCTATATCTTAGATGATAACTGGGTAGGCTGGCAGGCAGACAAATGATAAGTGCAATGTTTTAACAATCAGACTATTGTTTGGAATCGGCACAGGGAGGAAAGGCATAAATATGGGCAATGGGTGGTGTATTCAAATCTAATTTTGAAAGGAAATATATTGGATCTAATCACATTTGAGTCGGTAATTGTTCGGTATTATATGATAAGCATGTTTAATTGGCTAACCTTTGAAATGCAGTATGAATGGGCTGTTAAAATGTTTAGTTAGCAGAGTTTAGATGGCGAGAAGCTTCATAACTCGCCCAGTTTTACTTAACTTTGATTCTCTAGCTTTCGTATAAGGTATAAGCTTTCCAAGCATTGATTTTCATTGAGAAATCTTGGAACAAAACAATACTTCTTTAAAAATGTTAGTTTTTTGCCTTTCCTCTGCAAGAACAATAAAACAATTATTCCATATAAAATTTTTATTAGTTGTCTTTCCTATCTTTTGAAAACTTCCTTATACTGACGACATAGTTCACAGCAATCACCAGTCCCGTGTTGGATGTTGGATATATCCATACTTTGATCTTGAGCCAGGTCATAAATTCCCGCCGAAGTTTGGGTATTATTTGAAGAGCAACTGAAATGAATAGGACTTATTTTTTGAAGGTCCACACATCCACACCATTTATACTTACGTAGAAACAATTGATACTCTCCTTGAATTTGTATTGAAAAGAGGTTCGAAGGGTTTTGTACTGAAAACAAAAAATAAATAAATTTATAAAATTAATAAATGAATATCAAATATTGTGGCATATTCCTACCTCTTGCCGGAAAAATCTCTTGCATGACAAACAGGTTTCTGTTTACGTGGTCCATAGCGATCTAATTCGTCATAGGGTTCAGCATTTATTATACAAGGCCTTTGATAACAATGAGATTTAATATTGCAATTATGTTTCGTCGATTTGGGTGGTATGGTCAGTGGTTTGCGAGGATGACATGTAAATGATTTCAATTCCTCATTAAGATTTCCAACATTGAACACCTTATCCTTCACGAAAAAGTCGGCCGTTAATTCAACTTTTGGTGCAATTATACCCTGGAAGAAAAACAAAAAAGTTATGGAATTTTATTTACATAAAAGACAAACTTACCGGGAACGCTGTTGTTGTCTTCATCAGTAATTGTTTGGTATTATTATGGGGACAATGTAATTTCGGTTCCGATATTTGTAATAGATCCATGAGACTCCCTCTATAATATGCCAATCTTCGCCCACTTTGCCACAGTGTAATCTCCAGGGGCTCAGTTTGCATTTGACTAATCAATGAAGCAATGGAGGGAGTGTTTTTAAAATAACCCTCCATTTTATAGGTGTCATGACACAACAAAGGAAAATATGGTTCCATGGCCCCCGTCCGAAAGAAGTAGCCCAAAGCTTTTATGGTTACTTCCAAATAACCATGGCTGCATAACCACACTCCAGGACACGTAACCTAAAAAACTCTGGTTGTAAATTTTGATTTTAAAATTTGCAATTGGAATTTCTTACGGCTTGTAATTTCAATTGGATCTTAATATGAAATCTTTGATTATTCATCGCGAATAGCTTTAGTTAACAAAAAATTTTTGTTTAATTTACAATAAATTCCTTTGTGTATATATCACTCTGCGTTTGTTGCTATGATTACACCATGTTGCTGGCCAACGTAAAAGTTGGACATGCGTTTAAGTTCCCTCTAATGGCATTTGAAAGGAAACCTGTTGCCTTTATTCTAATTTGTTATTTGTATTTATTATAACAATTTGCTTAAATTCTATGTGACAATTTATACAAATTCCATTAAATCTAACTGATCAAAGATTTTAGCAATGAGATATATGAACAAGTTATAAGGTATGGCTTTTTGAAATTCGTGAGATTTAAGGCGACTCCGCAAACGCATGGCGGTACGGGCAATGTCTCTTAACGTAAAATGTACATTCGGTTCCAGCGGCAGGTGCAAACAGCTTAAGACGGCATAAAGCCAAGAACCCAACCATTGTTCACTGTTGCTTAAATCTAAAACAGAGTGATTAGCAGCCGCAGAACTGGATGAACAGGCCACCTCTTCCATATGCTCGCCCTTGAGCCATTCTGAAATCATATTCAATAACTGTTCCAAGGTACGTTGATTCAAACGTAAAATCACACTAAGTTTGGGTGGGGTGTCACGACAGAATTTTAGCCAGGCTTCTTCGTCGCTTATCAAAGGTGGTTCCAGGTTATTGTCATAGTTGTGCGCTGACAAATGTTGGCGTAACATAAGAATTTTTGAACGTGTGCGCAGGAATTCTTGTGACTGAATATCCTTCCATTCCTTGGTGGGCAATAAATCTCGATCCACCGTTATATCAGGACTTAGCTGGGAGTACGAAAGGGACAATTAAGTCTTGGATAAAATAGTAATTTCTTTTGTTTACTTACCTCAAATTCCTCCAATTGATTCTTGACTCCATTCATCACCGGCTTCACTGGCTTTTTGGGCGGTTTAACTACCACTGCAGGACAACGTTTGCGTTCATACAGCATGTGCATGAGAAATTCCTCACCATTTTGTGGTGGTGCAGAAGGGTCGAAGTTATCCCCTGGCTGGCGTATCTCCAAAGCCTGTTGCTGAAAAGTTTCCAAATCATCGTCCACTTCCATGCTCAAAGACGCCACCATACACTAGCAGATTCCAAAGCTTATTGAAAAAAACTGGCGTCGGTGTGGAAAAGGAAGAGAGAATAATATGTGAATGAATGATAAAGATTGAAATCAAAACAAAACCATTTAAACCAAATAGGTTTCCAAAGATCGAAAACGGATAGCAGTAGGGCTTTAGAAATCTATTTTCGCCGAGAAAACCGTTGAATTGTTTTAAATCATATTAAAGGGATTAAAAGATGAACTGCTACTGTAGGCATTTATGGTTTATCTTAAGTAACACGCAGAACATTTTCTTTAGAAAGTTTTGCGTTCAGAAACGCAAATATCTTTCAAGAAAATAATTAAAAGTATTGCTTTGATAATGCCTTGTGGTGATTGCGTGTATAGGGTACACTAGTTTCTTTGCACATAATTGAAGTGAGTGACCCCTTGATTTTAACGGTACAGAGTACTTTGCGTAGCTTTAAGGATAGATGCAATTAATGGATAACGTGTTGTATGTGATTTAACAAAATTTTACGTTATATTGTTGATATTTTTGAAAATTAATGAAAGTTTCCACAATCTTCAATTAGTCTATCTTTGTAAATGCTCTCCAGCTGAGTTAAAAAAGGAAATATATTAGTTTTATTTAATTGAAATCTCTCTTACCAAATGGGTACTGTGTAAAAAATATTCACACGAAAGTTTTGTTGTTGAATAAAGTTCTAAAGTACAGTATCATCGTAGAGAAAATTTAAATGAATTCTTTAGTATAAAGACATACTTTCTGATGATGGCTGCCTGCTGATGTTAAATTTCACATTTTCACAAACTTTCGTGAGGAAGATTTTAATAATTAATCTTCGTGCATATAGCTGTTTTATACTTATACAAATTTTTGTACCAAAGGCATAAATTCGAAGCTATGTTTTCTAAATTCCCCTAATGAACCTAGGGTCAACTTGTTTTGCAACAAATGTTTATGCTTTGATTATACATTTGCTATAAATTTACCCTCTTCTATCATCCACCTCCCAATTGCGTGAATTCCATGAAGGTAAACAAAAACTAAGAGCAACTGTTTTACATGCCACTTAAACATGTTTACACCAATATTAATATATGGATTATTTTGATAGCGCACTGAAAATATTCAAAAGTATGCGCCAATGTGCGTATGTAGAGAAATAAAACACTTCATAATAAATTCATTTTAGGAAACTTGTTCGTTTGTTACTTAAATATGCACTAATCAGCTTGGATAATGTATATTTTCATGCTCATTTGTTGCCTGAAGGGGCAGGTGAGAATAGTTTGTTGTACAAAAACATACATGGATAATACACTGGCTGAATTACTTATACAATAGGGATGTCAGTTCTTGGATAGAAGGGAATAAGGAAAACTTTATTGGAGATTTGGAACTTGGGCGTCACTTTTAGACTACAATTGCGCTCTTTATAAAGTTTGAAATATCTTATTAATATGAAGAGGCCAATATAAACGAATGCCATACTTTATTTTGATGATTTTAACTTCAAAACTATTATTTTGAATTGGAATGCATCTGGACTGAGTAAAATAACAACGATAATTAATTCTTGTAGAAAAAACTAAAGGATTCTAAGGTAAGTTTAACCTGTTCTCAGAAATATTTTGCTCCTTAGTTCATATGTTGGGCGCCAAAAGTAACTTTAATTCAGAATTTTGCATGTAGATCTCAGTTTGGATTTTGGGATATTGGGAGCCAATCGCAACCATAAATAACCTAAATTCCGAATTCAGTATTTAAATCTTTAATTAGATTTAGATTTCTCTTTCAGCGATTTTTGATTTTTTTTTTGGTATTCGACATTTCTACACATGTAACCAAACATTGTGCCAAGCAGACAACTTACTACATACTATATACACACACGTTGACTTTCTTACGCTCCTCGTCAAACAAAAAGCAGGAGGCAAATTTTTACCTTAAAGTTACAAAACATTCCCTTACCATGGTTAACACACCTACAGTGGCGTTCTCACGTCCATGTCTGTCGTTTTATGGTTATTAACACACAGGAGACTCATTTGTTTTTGGATTTTCTGTTAAAGAATATAAAGAGAATGTTAACGCATTTCGAGCAAACTACTACTACTACCACTACTACACGCACTTAGCACAAATCCAACAACAAACGGCACACGTTCCAAAGTAAAAAAACAACATTCCATTATCTCCCAACAACCTGGCGGCTAATACCGAATGGTTGGCTATGTGGTTTTGACTTTGCCAGCCAGGTTAGGGGAGTGTTATGGGCGTGAATTTTTGTGTCATTTTTGAGAGGAAGAGGATATGTGAAATGCTCGTGCTTTTGTTTTGTTACCCTTTTGAATGCTTGGCTCGTTTATTTTCTTGTTATACAAAAAAACTACAAATTATATGGTAGAGCTTAGGCTTAAACAGATTAAATTAAATAGGGAATAATACATTATGTCGACTGAAAATTGCGGGGTGTGCAAAATGAGGAAATAGGTGATTAGTATCAGCTGCCCAAACAAAAAGAGGAAAGACAGGGTGAGATAAAAAAACTGCAACAAAGTCAAACACCTTAATTTTTACATTTTTAGTTTTATTGAATGAAAGCAAAAAATGTCGGAAATAGCATTAAATTTTGGAATAAGTTTAGATTTGTTCGAATTGGTCATCTATGGCACAATTTTGGTCTTTAAACGGCCAAGCAAAGCAACTTTTTAGTTCTTTTCAATCTATTTTTTTTTCTGTTGCGGTGTAAGTTCTTGCACTTTTTGAAATTCCAATGGCTTTACCCCGAGCTCATTTTTCAATATTTGCTGAATGGAATATTGCGATATGTTCAGCTCACAAGCCATTTTTCGGCCACTGCGACGCGGGTCTTGATCAAGTCGCTTCTTTACATTTCGAACCATTTCTGATGATGTTACTGTTTTCTTAGGTCCACTTCCTTGACGTCGGGGGCTACGCTACCAGTATCATGGTAATGAGCGATGGTAGGAGACACAAAAGATTTATTCACATTTAAATGGAGTGGAGTGCTCTAACGATAGCCACTTGGGGTTTTCCAGCCAAATATAAAGAAATCACACTATCACGCTTGAATTCCATCACGAATAACGGTTCTTCTTGAAAATTCTCACCAAAATGCTTTTGCACGCTTGTAAACGATATAATGAGCTGCCACTGGAATAATTTTAACAGCTGTCGAACGATTGGCTTAGAAATGACAGCAGTCTGAAATTGGTTGCAGTTTTTCATCTCTCCCTGTATATTGGCGTTATGTGTGGAACGATTTTAAACAATGTACCTCCTATCCCATATTCACCATGAGATGAATATATACGTAAAGAATAACTACTTTTCCGGTTTGCAAATCTTGTAAAATTTTCATGAAAGAAACTGAACTGTGTAAACTAATATCAAGTGGCGCCTAAGCGCAGCTTAAATAATGTAAATCCACTGAAATGGTTTTATATTGATTTGCTTTCAAAACTGTTAAAAGTTTCATTAAAATTAAAATGTATACGTGACTCTTCTTTGAAGTGTGCTGCTATTTTTTGTAAAAGAACACGTTTGGAGTAAAAAGTTGCAAAAGTTCAAGATCCTTCTGTTGAAGTTGCTTTGCTTCCTCAAAGTGGTATACTTGCATTCTTGAACCTATATTATACGTAGAATACTTTCCTCTCATTATTATACATAGAATACTTACCTCTGCCATAGGAATCCCAATGAATAATTAACACACATTATTTTTCAATATTCAAATATAATTTTATTGTATTTTTTTCTTTGGGTTTTATGCAAATATTTCTTGTTTTAGTTTTTGTTAAATTTAGAGCTATTTATTTTAAATAATACCTTTATTATTTTTCTTACATTAAGTATGTATGTTTGTGTTGCTTGCATGTTATACATTTTATTTTTTTTAATTTTTAGCAAATATTTTTATTTTTTAGTAATAATTCATATAAAGTAACTAATTATGTTTTTATTTTCTCAAATATGTATAAACAAAATAATATACATCTACCGATTACCATTTAAATTTAACTATAATATTGATGATGAATACAAAAAAAAATGTCCAATATTTTTCTTTTATAATTTATTTAAAATGCATTTGCATATTTCTTATAAGGACTAACCACGTCTGTTTAAACATAAATGATTAAAAGTAATTATCTGTTATTTGTTGTATATTTTTAAGAAATAAGTTTTCTTACATTTCAATATTTTTTTGGATAATAAGAAATACTAAAATTACCTTTTAATAATTTTTTAACACATTTCTTCAAGACAATATTTGAAAAATCTTTATTATGTTTGTTTATGTTTTCCTTAATTGATTCCATTATTGTATGGTTTATGACAGATCGGTAATAGCGCGTTTACACCAAACACTTGATATAATTTCATTGTGAGAAATACTTAAATTAACAACGTGACTTTATACCATGCAAGAAGAAGAATACAGGTAGATGCATTAACGCTTTGGAACATTGATATGTCAAAATTGTTTGAATAATTATTCAAAAAATAGCTAAATTTGTAAATTTTTCCTAAACGACGCCAATCGGAGGTTGTGTTGATATGAATTTTTTAACAATTTTTAAAAATTTGAATAATTGTTCATTCAAAAAATTTCAATTTAAAAATTGGTTTGACGGATCATTGTCCCAGCAGCTGTGCCAATGCTAGTACGCTTATTCTTCTACTATGCTTTTGAAATTGAAAATGTTCAATGAAAAATTATTTAAATTTGTTAAATTTGTTGAAAAATGCGATTTAAAAAAAAACTCTGAATGAGAAAACAATTAAAAATCTACTTATTTTTGTCGAAACATTTAAAATTTTTTTGACATATCAATGTTTCCAAGCATTGATGCATCTACCTGTATTCTTCTACCATAGATACTACTTTAAATCAACACAAACTTAAAGCCTTATTTACACCGAACGCGTTACAATAAAATGCGTTATTTAGATTGTCAATTCAATTATATGTCAGATAAATGACGAATCTTCTTAAAACGCGTAATTTAGGTGTGGATAGAATATTCAAGGCAATAATTTTAGAGAAAAATGGTGACAGAGTTATCAAAATGACTAGAAATGTTAATAACAATTAAAAGTGAGAATACATAAAACGCTTTTTTGACTGAAGTAAAGGTGGGAATACACAAAGCGTTTATTTGGCTGGCTTAAGTCATCGGCTAGCTTCTTCGTAGAGGAAAAAAGGAGTTTTATTTTGACTTAGTTCAATTTTGGCCCTGGGCTCCTATGTTCACTTCCGAAGAAGCCAGCCGATGACTTAAGCCAGCTAGATAAGCGCTTTATGTATTCCCACCTTAAGTCATCGACTGGCTTCTACGCAGAGGAAGAAAGGATTTTTAGGTTAACTTAGTTCGATTTTGGCCATATGCTCCTTTGTTCTATTTCGTAGAAGCCAGCTGATGACTTAAGCCAACCAAGAAAGCTTTTTATGCATTCTCACCTTAACTTTGTCATTTTTACATTTTGATATTCTCATTTTTATTGAATTTCCATTTTTATTTTCTATTCATTTTGGCAATCAGCTGATATCCAAGAAAACAATTTATAGAAAAAGATGTATTTTTGGTACTTTATGACAAGTTGTAACCAAACATGCAAAGTTGCATAAAATAGTATGGTAATTTCGTGTTTCGTTTAGAATTAATCGTCATTTATTTTTGTAATATAAAAGCGAAAAACTGCACTAGTTTTAGCAAATAAATGGCGCAACGGCTCTATATCCAGATTTAATTGGTGTAAACGTTCTATAATGTTCATGGGATTGTTCAAATTATTAGTTAGAGAATATTGCTTTGTTTGTGAAATGTATAGCAGGATATGTATGTGTGTGTACCTACCTTTTAACAACGAAGTCTTAAGAGAGGAAGAAATAGAAGAATTTTGTGAGTCAAACTTCTGAGAGAGTACGGTAGTGTTGTTCTCTTTAAAAAAAACTCTGAAAAGTAAACAAGCAATCAGCTGATTTGTTAAAACAAAACAATTTGTCCGCAATAAAAATTAATCAACCAAAAATTACAGAAGAGTCGAAAAACAAAACAATTAGGCTTGCGATATTCCTGATTGATATGTGTTGCTCAAATATATATCACCCAAAGGAGAAGAAAAAGAGTTACAAGTAATTGCAAGAAGAAATTTGTCCATCAAGAATTTGCAAACGCTCATTAAAATGACAGTCAAACTGTTTCTCTCTCGAATCGATTTTTTTTGTGTTAACAGCCGACTTCCAGTGACAATTTGCAACACAAATCAAAGGGTAACCAGACACATCTTATTTCAAGACTTCGTTTTTAATGTTTAAAAAAAGCATTTAATCTCTGTAAGTGATGCATATTCTGTATGTGTATTATCCGTTTTTTTCATTGATTTTTCTTTGAATTCCTATTGACTTTCCTTCTAAATTTTTTGATATTCTATGTTTATTTCATGTTCATATACTTATTTTTTATTATGAATAAAATATCAGCAATGCAGTAGTATTTAGTTTTTTGTTTCGGTTATTTGTTTCTTAGCAATTGAAGTTATTATTTTCTTTTGTTATCTAAACTTATCTAATCTCATTTAAGATGCATTTCAATAATAATTTCTAAACTAAATGGTTTTTGTTTTTGTGTTTTTATTTGGAAAGAAGATTCTATAAATTCGAAGCTTAGAGTAACTACAAATGTAAAAAATTGTTAAGATTGTTGTGTTCTTGTAATGTCCACATAGGTATGTATGTAAAAGTAATAAATATACAGGCACTTTAGTAGGTTAATTAGAAAACAAAGAGGGCAGAGTTACTAAAAAAGATATTATGTTATAAGTTTGACAAATATTTGCAGAAGGGTAAGGAGGGCGAGGAAAGCCAAAGCAAAAAAAAGATATTTTTTTATTATCCCTCAGAAAAATATACCCAATTCCTCATTCAAATGCAGCACTGCATTTGCAGGGAGACAAAAAAATGAAAATAAAAAAAAACAAATTGTTGCCAAATTTGTCTACTTGTCTCTTCTGAGTTACTCTCACAAGTGGCCATGGAATTTCTAAATAAAAGCATATTATGACACAAGTGTTGTTGCTGCCGTTGTCGTTGTGGGCCAGTAGACAATGCAACACCAGTGTTCTGTCAAATTAACTAGTCACTGACATTGTAGAACAGCTGTAATTCTAAACATGATAACATGCATATTGTATGTCTTCTTTATTGCACTCGACGACAATGCTCGCCCCTTTTGCAGTAGATCCTATGTCAAGTAGGAAGGAAACAACACGAGGGTAATAACGAAAGTTGTGTTGTGATCTGATGTCAGACAAATTGTCGATTATAAATTCTTGATAAAGAAAGAGAGCAGATCAATTAATTTTTGAATGATATGAAATCGATGGGAATGTAGCAACCAAAGTCAATGAGACCAAAAATTTTTAAAAAGTTTAAAATATTGTTAAGTTTGCGTTACGTTACGTTTTATTAAAACATGTTTGAAATAAATAAGACTTTACTTCTTTAAGAGAAAAACAACAAAAAACGACATCAGATATTCTATCTCAGTGAATGATATTCCCTGGAAGTATGGGAACAATAAACTAGTTTAAAATTTTAAAACTAGATTATAATACTATGTTTACATTAGAGTTTTTGTCAAAAATAAAACAGTAAAAAAAACAGTAAGTTCGGCTGGGCCGACATCCGTTGAAAATTCTGTTAAAATGTTAGAAATACCGAATATAACCGTTATATTGGATTCTATACGAAGACGTGGACCTGCATAGACAACTTTTGTCATAAGCCATTACAATATTCAAATACGTAAAAAAATCAAGTGAATGATATAACTAAAATCATCAAAATACCGAATATAGGTAGATACCGTTATATTGGGGCTATATACGACAATTTTATGTCACAGGCTGTAGTAGCTATTAGGAACTTCAAATACGAAATTTCAAACAATTTCGGTGAACATTGTACCAAAAATCGCCAAAATACCGAAATAGGTGCAGTTATGTGGAGGCAATACGAAGACGTGGGCCTGCTCACGCAATTTTTTTTGCCATAGGCTGTAGTACCCTTTACGAATTCTAAATACGAAATTTGATACAACTCTGGTGAATAATGTTCATAAAATCGTCAAAATATCGATATCGGAAGCTACCGTTGTATGTGAGCTATACGATATCATGAACCTACGAGTATATAGACATGCCTCTTCCAAGGTTGAAAGAGCTTCTAGTATGGATATTTAAACAATTTCATTATTTCAATATCGTGGATCTATATACAGAATACTCTTGCGGGAGGTAAAGTACTCAGAAGAAACTCCATTTGTGAATTTTCAAACAATTTCATTGAAAACATTTGGCTACAATCATCATAATACCGAATATCGGGGTTACCGATACATGGGGGGTATACGATATAGTTGACCGATATAGCCCATCTTCGAACTTGATCTGCCTGAAGACAAAAGACTGATCTGTGCAAAATTTTAGCTTCACACTTTTATCCGCTTTGACTCTAGCGTGATTATAACAGACGGTCAGACGGACAGGGTTAAATCGTTTTACACTGATCAAGAATATACTTTGTTAGGTCGAAAATTATTATTTCGATGAGTTACAAAAGAAATGACGAACTTAATATACCCTCCATACAATGGCACAATTACAGAAGGTAGAACAAAGCTACCTCCTAAATACATTTTTTTCTTTTGGTGCATTTTTTCTATTTGACATAATAAGACTCCAGTACAGTGTTGCATTTTTCTAGTTTCCTGGAAGTTGAGCAACCTTTCTTATTAAGCCATGCTCCATACTATGTATGGTGGAGGGTATTAAACTAATTTCGAAAAATATTAAATATTATTAAAAGGTTACCTTCTTTATTCTATCATGCTACTAATTTTACTCAGACAAATTGTGTCTTATGATAGACAGTAAAATTGGTTATTTTTATGCATTGAATGCAAATTACATTACTTTTTTCGAATTATGGGACAGTTCCTTGATGTCTAGGTCCAGAATAATATAGTTTAAATGAATAATTCACGGAAAAGAGCAGCTGAACTAAGTCCATGAAGATCTTTCATATTAGTTCACTAAAGATAACAGGACAGTACACGGTCTGCTGACACTTAAGCTTTACCGAAATAGTAAACATATAACAACCTGACTACCTCTGAGCTTTGATAAATGATGAATATCTGTCTTTCGCTCCATTATTCTTTTGTCCATCATTTCTTTTATGTTTCAGCAATATTCAATTGATTTCCATTTGTCGAAAATTATTGTTTTCTCAAAAGGATTAAAAAGGTAAAAATTGTGGGAAAAGTGTGTAAGGGATTGATTGATGACAACTCTGATTCAAGACAATTTGTCTTGTGTAAACCTCAGTTGAGTCTTTTGTTGTTGATCAGATACAAAGTCTAAACAACGCCTTTGTTGAAACTCTCGCGACTTCGGAGTGCGATTTTGTAAATAATTAACTATTGAGTTAGTTGCTTATACTTTCGGTATTTTACGAAATTTTCCTGAGAAATTAAAATTTTTTCCTGAAATCAAAGTCGTCGCTAAGACCAGACCTGCCGATAGGTAAAAATGTGGTAAAAATTTTGTGTGCGTCAAAGTTAGAGATTTCTGTCCTTAATGGCATAAACACTAGAGAATCTCACTATTGGTTCAATAAATCAGGATTAAGCAAAACAATCCTGATAATGAAGGCTAATATCCCAGCCAATTTCATTTCCCATTAGATCTTAACCTACCTCCTTTTATGTTTTCCTTTATGAGTTTTCTTAAGTTGCTTATTATTATCACTTCTTATGATGTGATAGCTATCGCTGTTGTTGTCTTGGCAACTAACATTACAAGCAATGCAATTATTTAAGTGTCATTGAAGCGATTGCCCGGGCACTTGAAGAGGATAAAAAGCGCTCTAGGAAAAAAAGTGTTTATTAATTAAGTTATCGTCTTTGAAAAATATAAACGGAGCAACAGACAGACAATAGACAACGAATTATTGTGGTGACAATAACCCGTAGCTAAGCCAACCAAGCAGCCACCCAGGAATTTGATTTTCTTTGCTGCCTTCCCAGAATCGTCCCGGGTGGTTTGGTTTGGTTTCATGGCTGCCAAGTTTTTCTGCGAAAACGGAGAGGATTGGCTGACAGCCATAAAAATTGCCTTAGCTTGTCTTGCATTGCTAGGGAATGGTTGGTCTTCTGAGGGGGTTTCCTTTTCTCGTTGCAAATGGCTGGCTAAGGAATTGGGTTATTTCTAACTGAGTTGCATTTATCAAGCGTTAGCAGATTCTTATAAATAATTCACAAAGAGCAGGGATTTCCTTAAAAATTGAGCATTTCTCATAAAAAATTGTTGTTTTTGTTTTTTTTAGTTATTCTTTTTGGGTTAATTTTTTGTTTTCTCTAAAAAGGAAACCTTGTTGTTTCTTCCTTATGGCTTAGGCTTTTAACTTAGCTTAGCTTAATTTACGTTGTTATTTTATTTTGTTTTTAATTAATACTACTTGACTAGATGCTAAAAAGAGAAGCAAACACATGATAGAGAGAAAGAGAGAAAGTAAAGTAAAGAGAAGAGCATATTGTTTGGCTTACTTGAAGAGGGAAATAAAGTGAGAGGATCAATTGAAAGTCAGAGCAGAAGAAGAAGAAGGAGACAGAGAAGTCAAGTTATTTGTTATAGGGCTGTAGTTGCAGAATTTTTGTTCCATTTCTAGGGATTGTTGTAGTTGCATTTTAGTTTGTAAAGATATGTTTAAATTGTCAGTTTCTTTTGGTTGATTATATGCATATGTTGTTTTAGTTGTTATTATTGTTGTTGTATAAGATTTATTTATTTTTTTTATATGTTTTGTATGTATAAATATGATGTTAACACATTCCAATTATTATTGATTTTGCATTTAGAATTAGATTTAATTAATTTTTTTTAAATTTATTCAATTTGTATTTGAATTTGTTTTTGTAATTTAAATTGTATCACATTTGAATATGTTTTAATGTTGTATTTTCTTATTTTTTGGTTTTCAATTTGTGCACTTTTTCTTTTATGTCTTCTTCTTTTTTCCTTTTTCGTTTTGTTTCAATCTCTTTCTTTGATACCCAACACTCTCCTGAACCCCGACAATGGTTTCAATGCACTGCTATTGTTTATTCCCGTTAGTGAAGTCGTTGCTGACGCCGACGCAGACGAGGAGGTCAGCGAATAGGCATTTTGATATGTGACGGGAAAATCTGTCGGGGCCAGGAGTAAACCTCACGTCCGTACAAACTTATACACTATGAGAAAGACCATAAAAGAGATTGCCACTAATATCACGGCGGTTACCACTTTGGCGCAGGTATTTAAACCGGATTCATTGGGATTCAGGGGACGCGAACTCATCCGTGTGGCCGAGCGTCGACGTTTGGAAGCCAAACCGCGTGCCAGCGCTGGAAACGCCAGTGATTGCGTAAAGGTCAGTTTGTGTATCGATTCACTCAACGAGTAGGGACCGACGGAACCGCGCGCCGCGGCACGCAGCAAGGCATACTCCAGATCGAGGGCATCGAAGAGCGAGTAACGCGTCACGGTCGATGATCGCCGACGCTCGTGGCGTGAATCACGTTCTCGATCTGATTGCGGCTGTAGCCACGGATCGGAGACTCGCTGCTGGGCCCCCGCACCGGCGGCAGCAGCCAGTGCTGCTGCAGCAGCAGAGGAGGATACTCCCCCGCCTAGGCTTACCGCAGCCACGGAGGTTAGCGACGAGGTCGTCGATGACGAGGCAGAACAGAGGCGCAAATTTGTTGCCAGACCATTGTCGTGAAACTCAGTCGCATCCTCAATGGATGTTTGATCGGGTGAAGTTTGGGCCCTCTCCAAGGCGGCGGCATGTTTCATGCGCAACGCAAACAGCCGGGCGTGATCGGGATGCAGTAGGGCACTGGATTTGCGGCGATAGTTTGGCGCGCCCACGCTAATGCTGGCCCTCGCACCCATGCGATTGCCGCGCAACGAGGGGTTGGGCGATCCTTGCGTGGGCGTGGTGGCAGGTGAAACATTGCAGGAACTTATCGTATCGGCCGAAGGATTGGCCATACCAATCAGAGTCACCCCCGGTGGCGGAGGCAATGCATTGGGTGAGGGTGATGCCTGAACAGAATCGATGCCTGAGTCGCCGGCATGCAAAGTATCACAGTAGAGTGAGTTGCGACGTTCGCCTGTGTTCAGAGTCAAATGATTGCCGGTGCTGTTGCTGCTGTTGCCCGATGTGCTGGTTAACAGAGTGGTGTTGCCACTGGTGGTGCTGCTGCTATTGCCGCCCCCACTGCTGCTGCTCGTACTGGTCTCGGCAATGGCAGGGAATATAAACGACTGGCCATCAGCTTCGCCTCGTGGCGAGTCCTAAAAATATAACAGGAAACGACAAAGATTTAATGGCAAAACAACAACAGCGGCAGCAACAATACAATGGTAATTTGCAATTTGCAGTAGAGAGTAAAAAAACTAGACTTGAGGAGGAGGAGGAGGGGGCGAAAAAATTAAGTGCTTAACGATCTGAATGGCAAAGTAGTCACTAGAAAACTGGTTCAAAAGAAATAGTCATTGCCATGGTGTAAGTGTTGTGAAATCGAGGGGTAACGGGGGGGGAGAGTTATACTTTGTGATGACTTGGAAAGGTGTGATTAAGAAAAAAACATGTTTAAAAAAAGTAATAAATATATACAAAAATGTGAGTGAGAGGAAAAAAAATACACTGAATAAGAGTAGTTGGGGGCAAAAAGGATACGAGCAGAAAGGGTCTTTTTTAGTTTAAATTTATACAAATTGGGGGCTTTCAATTTGCCAATTGCCACAAATTGAAAGTTACACGTTGCAGGAACTATTTGGGGGAGTAAATATTTGTTAAAAGTAGCTAAATTGTTTATTAAAAGTATTAAGAAAAAAACATGCAAGCTTTAAGAAGTAGAAAAAAGTTTAGTTTCGAGTAAAAAAAAGGAGAATTGATGTTCATTGAGTTGAACGCATACCCTTTGACCTTCAGGACCGCTGTTACGACGCAACTGTAAAAAACCTTCCTGTCTTAGCAGCGGCTTTAAAACCCAATGTACACGCACGCACGCACGCATACACCCACACGCGGCGACGAGATTTTGGTTTCGTTTTGTTTTTTATTGTTTCATTTTATGTGTGAATATTTGTTTTTGTTATGTTTTTTTTTTTTTTTTGACAAGGAATCCATTTAAAGCGTCCTCACAGTGACAGAGACACGACGAACAAGTAGTAAGAGAGAAATGTAGAGGGAAAGAGACGAGATAAGATATATATGTGGTAATGTGAGACGAGGCGAATGATAATCAACTCAACAAATGAAAGAAACAAAAAAAAAATATAACAAATCTACAACATATGTGACCAGGGATGGGAAACTTGATATGATTTTCAGCTGTTAACCCTCTTTTGTTATTGTAAAACGTTGAGATACAATACATTGGGCGCCAAATATGACTGGAAACACTTATTTTCTAATGTAAACATAAAATGAAAGGGGTTTGACATGTCAATTAGGCTAATTGTAAATCCAAAAAAATCAGGTACAGGTTATTAACGTTAGGCGCCAAATTTAATAATTTAAATTTAGTACTGTATAATTTCCCTCAAATGCACTACATAAAATAAATTTGTGGGGATAGATAAGCCCTACCTCTAGATCAGCTTTATAGGGAATACTCAAGTTGGGCGCCAAGGAGGACCAGCAATTTTTATATTTCTCATATTTGTTCTAATTTTTGGGTTTTACAATGGACTTTGTGTTCTGCTATGTGATAGGATGTATACCCTACCTCTAGATCAGCTTTATAGGGAATACCCTAGTTGGGCGCCAAGGAGAACCAGCAATTTTTATATTTTTGATATTTGCTCTAATTTTTGGGTGTTATACTGGACTTCTTTTTCTGCTATGTGATTGAATGTATATCCAGCTTTTTTCGCAATAAAAATTCGAAGGACACCAACATTGGGCGCCAAGTAGGCTATAATAGATTTCAATTTTTCATGCAGTGGTTGTATTACATAAAAACACTATCCCTGTCGATTTATAAGACGTTTTTAACTTTCCCCACGTTGGGCGCCATATGATATTTACTTTTGCATACAAATATTTTAAAACCTGCCATGGGAATTTTTCGATGCAGATTTCGCATCTTCTGTGAAGACATAATTAATTTATTCATATTAAAATTATGAGGACTACACAAGTTGGGCGCCAAAATGGTAGGGCACCTTTTAATGAAGAAATAGGAAAAAATTACAAAGAAATACTGTAAAAATGTTAAATTTTTTCTTGTTGCTATGCTGTGATAAAAATTCGGATGACTTCAACTTTGGGCGCCAACTAGGGTGTTCTAGATTGTGAGTTCGCATACGATAGTTGTTTTGTAAAAAAGCTATCCTTGGTAGTAAATTCTTAGGAAATTTCTAACTTGCCCCAAGTTGGGTGCCATATGAGGCATGCCTCTGCAAGAATCCTGTCCTGCTTTGTGAATATTTGAATACAGATTTCACATCTGTATGAAATAATATTCCTAGTGCCAGAATTTTAAGAAATTTCTATCTTGATCAAAGTTGGGCGCCATATTTAACATATCTGGACATACAAATTGTTTAAAGTCTGTGATGGGAATTTTGAATACTGATTTTACTTCTGTTTGTTGCTGTTTGTAGAGATATTATATTTTATATCGAAATTATAATAACTCTCGACGTTGGGCGCCAGAATGGTAGTTCTGCTGTTTAGACTACCCTTAAGGGTAAATAATTTGCGGCGGTGTAAATTCCACTTTTTCCTTCTAAAACATTTTTTTTAATAAAAAATCGAAGGACTCTTACGTTGGCGCCAACGTGGCTTTTATTATTTCACAATTGATAATTCCATTGTATGAATAAATATCACTGGTGCTAGAATTGTAGGAAATTTCTTACTTGACCCACGTTGGGCGCCATATAAAATATACTTTTGCATACAAACCATGTAAAACCTGGGATTGGGAATTCGGGCACTTCTTTCACATCTGTTGTAGAGATATAAAATTTATTGTCAAAATTATATGGGCTCCTCACGTTGGGCGCCACAATGGAAGTGCCGATTTCAGGCATGTAAAACCTGGGATTGGGAATTTGGGCACTTCTTTCACATCTGTTGTTGTTTATTATCAAACTTATATGGGCTCCCCACGTTGGGCGCCACAATGAAAGTTCCGATTTTCAGGCATCCTTTAAAGAAGACCTAAAGATTTTCCGACAAATAATGTAAATTAAAATTTTCCATCCCTGGATGAATGCACACAAACGACTGATGGGTTAACTATATTAAATATCAGTATGTATGAGTGTTAAGAATGTTTGAAATACAAATACAAAAAATAATATAATTAAAAAAACAAAAGAAATTATTTTTCGTATATTTTCAGATAATAAAAACAAAGAAAAGAAAACTCAAAAGCGTAACATTTTCAACGCTGTCATTGGCTGCTTTTGTTTTGTTTGTGGTGTTATCTTTTATCAAGACCATACAAATCTAAGCTTTACATGAACCTTCAGCCAAAAGGTCAGGTCTTGGGAAGTCACATTGTCTGTGTGTATGTGTATGTTTCTGTTGTTGTTTTTTGCATTTTATACCTACCTGACTTGGCCAAACTTGTAGTAATGGCAATGAACATGTGGGCTTATTGTTAAGCGAAGAGGAGCCACCATTGCCCAAGGATGTTTTATTTTTACTGCCAGCGCCGCCGACCCCGCCACCTTCGCTATCCGCCCCGCCATCGTACGTGGGAGCACTTTGAGCCAAACTGGTGTAGTGCAAGTGATTAAAACGCTGGACATCATTTGAGGAGCTCTTGGCTCGTGTTGGACTCTCGTATCCGGTTGAATCTTCGGATGAAGTGGTTTTTGGCGAACGCCAAAATCGTTTCAGACGCAGTTCGCGTCTTTTTTCTTGTTTCTGTTTGGTTTGCGGGAGAAGAATGGGAATACAAAAGAAATAGAGAGACAACGAAAAAGAAATGACAAATGATAAGATGTGACCAGGAAGAAAACAAATTATTTGAATATCTTTTGTTAAAGCTTAAAAGGTAAGTAATTTGACATTTATCTTGGAAAACAAAAGGGCAACAAGTTCCGTAAATGAGACAAGGCTTAAGAGAGATTTCCCTTTTGGCTTTCTTTTGGAAAATAGTTGTCAGCAAGTTCTTTTTTGTTTAAATTACAAATTGTTTCCTTTTCTATGTAAGTTTAGTTTCTTTTTTGACTTTGTTACTCTTGAGATTACAACTTATAATTTCTTCTGGTATTTTTTTGGTGTTCTGACCTCCCAACATGTCATGGAGGATGCAGAAATTGTGTGGCAACAGGAGATTCCGATTACATTGTACTCTTCTTATTTTTTACCATTTGAGGAGAAAAGACAAGGGAAATGCTTTGCAAAGAAAGTTAAAAACTTTAGTTCAGACAATTGTTAACTTTTCCTGTCGAGTATGACAAGGAAAGGAATATTTGTTTACTTTGCAAATTTGATTTGTTAACAGATCAGATAGAGAGAAATTAGGAAAAAAATAAAATGTCTCAAAGAAAATGGCAGGGGTCTGTAAATCGACTGTCTAGTAGGTATCAATGGAGATAGTAACAATAGAGATAATGTTAATACTCTACATTCTCTCCTAAAGTTGACTAAATGTTGTTCTTACTCTATTTATTTATTTTTTTGGTGAGAAAGAGAAAAATCTTTTTTACTCTCCTGACGAGAACTTAAATCAGGACCGGGCACAGAGTCGTACATTTATGTTCTCCCAATTTTGTTACTCTCTCTTTACATCGTTTTTAAGTGGCCCTGATTGTGAGTATGGAGAAAATTACGCATGCCTGCTCTTGTCTGGCCTGAATTAATGCCAACTTTGCTAAGATCATTTATTTGACGTACTGGGTGATATAAAAAAACTGCTACGAAGTCAAACGCCATAATTTTTACCTTTGGCACGAATTATGGCCTTTAAACGGCCAATGAAACCGTCACACACTGTCCGAATGTTGCTCTGCTGTATTTTGGCCCATTCCCGGCGAAGCGCTTGCTTACGGTGATCGACACTTCGGCATATTTTTAGTGCCAACCTTGCTTTTCAAAATTCTCCAGACACAATCGTCCAACAGATTGGTATCCGAAGATTTTGGTGACCATTGTGCACTGGAAATGAAGCGAGGAAGCTCATTTTGTAACCATTCTTGGATGGCGCGTGCTGAGTGCGATGTCCTGTTAGAATGTCCAAAGTCTGCGGCCATAATGTTTGCATGCCCAAGGCTTTAATACACCCTCCAGAATATTTTTGCGATAATATTCGGCATTTATTCTGATGCCACGGTCGATTAATACGAGCGGAGAGCGACCATCGGCTGTTATGACTTCCCACACCATCGCCATGGCCGGCGCTTGAGTTCTGGTGGCCAAACAAAGGTGCACAGTTTCAGCTGACCTCTTTGGCAAGTAAACACGATCATTTTGTTTGTTTACAAACTGCTGGACAACGAATGTTTTCTCATCGAAGATCGGAGAAAACCAAATTCGGCAGTTCAACACTTTCGGACAAGCGAAGCAACTCTTTAGCTCTTTTGAGTCTATTTTCTTTCCATTGCGGTGTAAGTTCTTGCACTTTTTGGAATTTCAATGGCTTTACCCCGAGCTCATTTTTCAATATTTGCCGATATGTTCAGTTCACTAGCAGTATATTCCCATTGCCCCACCCACTTACAATTTACAATAATTGAAATATAGATGGCGCTCCCTATAACATAGAGCAAATTTAAATAGATTTTTGAGATTATTAAGGCCATAACCTAAATCTGGCGGATGCTTCATTATGCGAGCCACATCAAGCCCTAAAAACTCAAAGATACCGCATTCTTACTTCACAGCTAACACATTTCAAAAGCGATTACTACAATTACTAAACATTCCAATAACACTCAAGTATTGCCAATAACAAATCATTATATCCTGATGCATTTCCTTTGCCGCAACAGCAAAACAAAAAAATCCCATTATCCTTTTTTCTCGTTTTTTTACAGGGCAGACTATACATTGCTCGATATTTAGATCCTTTTTTGCACAAAACAACTTCAGTCAATTTAATTCGAGTTTTTTTGCTCCTTCATTCAATGCATCTTCCCCTCTTGCCTGCCCCCCTCCTGCCGCTTCATGTGCTTCCCATAGAACATAACATTGATGGTTTTTGTGTTTGTGTGCCACAAATCGAGAACAATTGCTGCTTTTGCTCCACTAATGATGGTGGAGAATTTTTGCAAAACTGCAAGGACAAGAGTTATTTGTTGGGCGGGTGGGGGCCAGGAACAAGGAGGTAACATGTGAAAGGACAAAAAAAATATTGTTTAAAACTGGTTGGTTTTTTTTTTTTTTTTTTGTTCGAATGCAACAGCTGGCAACATTGAGCTAAATTGGACTTGCCAACAACAACATATTGGTTGGCCGGACCGGTCGAGTCCAGTCGGTTTGTCGATTGCATGCCATGCTCTCCTTTGTCCATTTGCCGAGTTGGGCGCCATCAATAATAGATTTCTGTTGGAATGTTGAAATCGACGACAAGCTGCAGACTTGCCACAAAAACGAACAAAAAAAAAGGAGAAAAATAAAAATCGGACACCCACCACTTTTGTGTGTTTTCTGTTCTTGTTGTTCGAAATAAACAATGGTGGCGGTTATGTTGAGGTATAACAGTTTTGACGGGTGCTTAAAAATGAAATACCAGACCAAATACAGCTTTGCCAGTGGTAGAGCAGATAAACCTGCCTGGATTTTCATATTGAATTGGATAGCTGGTCATCGATGAGCAGTTTTGAAATTTCATTTTCATTGAATGCAAAGGACATTGGGATTTTTAAATTTAATAAATTTTAAACAAAATATATATATTTTGATTGTAATTTCATCATTAAGCCTTGATTGTTGAGTCCTCTGATTATACGCCAAACAAATTACGAATCTTTGCAAAGCACATAATTAAGAGGTCGCTAAAGCAATCCCTACCCTATGTTATCCTTAAACGTTAAATATATTTAGCATTTAATTGCACGGAATTACTTCATTTTAACATTCCATTACCTCCATTTCGGGATAACAAATTTAAAACCTGGATCTCTGACAACCGCCACTGGCATTCAAACGGAATACCATATGTAAATGGAACATGTTTGTTTGTTTTCCGAAACCACTGCTCTCTCTCTCTCTCTCTCTCTCTCTCACTCACCCATCACGTTCTCATCCGGCTGTCTTACCTGCATATTTAAAAATCAAATCCTTTTTATTGTGGTTTTTCATCCCCAGTCTCTTTATTCCCGGTTGGCTATCAATTGGAAATGAGGAGCGCATACAAATATTTGACTGTAATTATAGAAGAGAAATTAATGGATTTTTATGTGTGTGTGTGTGTGTGTGTGTGGAGGATAAAATGTACAAAAACATCACGACGACGACAGCAACAACACAAATGATAAAGAAATACGAAACATAATTTGCATGTATCAGTGGGTGGGTGTATGAGTGGGTGTGTGTGTGACTTTTAATTACACATCAACGGGTCTCAAATGTAATGTTTGTTTTACATTTTTTTCTGTAAAATTGCATTGGAATTACGTGGGAGAAGGAACTTAAAGGATAAGTGGCAATGTATTAAATCGAACACATAGATAAAAAAACAAAAATAAATAAAAATAACAATGAATACATAAATGAAAACAATACATAAATGTTTATATATTTTGTTGTTTATTTATTTTGTTGGTTTACACCTTTTTTGTAGAAAACCGATCAATTTGGGTTCTTACTAAGTGATAAACATTAAAACTCTTGAAATCATTTGACATCCATTAGAGTTTGACAACCCCGTTCATTGAGTGGAACTATATTTGAAAAGGGAACTAGTTACCTCATATATTTCCTTAGTTAGATTCAGTTCACTTCTTAACATGTCCAAATAAAGTCTGTCTGGTTACGCTAACCAGTAAAATTTACTCAGAAAATACTTTTTAAGATAATTAAGGGGTGAATACATGAGGGGATTTTTTTCTAACATTAATCATTGATTGAATTTTTTGTAAAATAATAATAGTTTAGATTGGCATTGTTTAATTACGAAAACGGCAGTGTGTGACTTATGCCAGAATAAAACCCTCATAGGTATTCCTCTCATGGGATAATTCAAATGAAGATGGATATGAGAGGAATATGGATATGAGTGGAACTATATCAGAAAGGGGAACTAGTTATCTTACATAGTTTCTTAGTTAGATGTAGTTCACTTCTTTACATGTCCAAATAAAGTCTGTTTAGTTACACTAACCAGTAACATTTACTCGAAACTACATTTTGAGAATGGTAGAAGAATACAGGTAGATGCATCAACGATGCATTATACGACACCAATCGCAGGTTGTTATGATATGCATTTTTTTTAACAATTTTTACAAATTTGAATAATTTTTCATTTAAAAATATTATTACATAATTGGTTTGACACTTCATTGTCCCAGCAGCTGTGTCGATGCAAGTACCTGTATTCTTCTACCATGCTATGTGATAAAAACTAAAACTCTTCTTAGAAACCATATCACACCTATTAAGGTGAAGATACATAGAAGGCTTTTTTGATAGAAGATTTTTTGATCAGCTGGTTTCTTCGTAGAGGAACAAAGGAGTTTTAGGTTGACTTAGTTCGATTTTGGTCCCAGGCTCCTTTGTTCATTTACGAAGAAGCCAGCCGATGACTTAAGCCAGCCAAAAAGCGCTTTATGTATTCTCAATCTTAGAGTGTGACAACGTCGTTCATTGAGTGGAACTGTATTCGAAATGGAACTAGATACTTTATATAGTTCCTTAGTTAGATTTAGTTCACTTCTTTACATGTTTAAATAAAATCTGTCTGGTTACGCTAACCAGTAACATTTACTTGAAACTACATTTTGTAATAGTTAAAAGGATTTTTTTCTACCTTCGATTACCTTAAAGTCGTTTTACGAAAAAATCAGTGTGTGACTTATGGCAGAATAAAATCCTCATAGGAATATGTATGCTGAATATGGCAGTATACAGGATGAGATGAAAAACTGCAACCAACTTCAGACTGCTGTCATTTCTAAGCCACTCGTCCGACAGCTATTAAAATTATTCCAGTGACAGCTCATTATATTGTTTACAAGTGTACACAATTTTCCAGAAAAAGAGTTATTTGTGATGGAATTCAAGCGTGATAGTGTGATTTCTTTATATTTGGCTGGAAAACCACAAGTGGCTATCGTTAGAGCACTCCAGCATTTAAATGTGAATACATCTTTTGTGTCTCGTACCATCGCTCGTGACTGTGATACTGGTAGCGTAGTCCGACGTCAAGGGATTGGACGGAAGGAAACAGCAACATCAGCAGAAATGGTTCGAAAAGAAGAGAAGCGACTTGATCGAAACCCGCGTCGCAGTGGCCGAAAAATGGCTCGTGAGCTGAACATATCGCAATATACCATTCGGCAGATATTGAGAAATGAGTTCGGGGTAAAGTCATTGAAATTCCAAAAAGTGCAAGAACTTACACCGCATCAGAAAGAATATAGACTCAAAAGAGCTAAAGAATTGCTTCGCTTGGCCGAAAGTGGTGAAATGCCGAATATGGTTTTCTCCGATCTTCGATGAGAAAACATTCGTTGTCCAGCAGTTTGTAAAGCAAACAATATGAGCGTGTTTACTTGCCAAAGAGGTCAGCTGAAACTGTGCACCTTCGTTTGGCCACCAGAACTCAAGCGCCGGGCATGGTAATGGTGTGGGCGGCCATAACAGCCAATGGTCGCTCTCCGCTTGTTTTAATCGACCGTGGCATCAGAATAAATGCCGAATATTATGGCGAAAATATTCTGCAGGGTGTATAAAGCCTTGGACACGCAAACATTTTGGCCACATACCTTGGACATTCCAACAGGACTCAGCACCATCCACTCAGCACGCGCCACCCAATAATGGTTACAAAATGAGGTTTCTCGCTTCATTTCTAGAGCAAAACCTCCGAATACCAATCCGTTGGACTATTGTGTCTGGAGTATTTTGGAAAGCAAGGTTGGCACTAAAAAATACCAAAGTGTCGGTCACCTCAAGCAAGCGGTTCGCTGGGAATGGGCCAAAATAACGCAAAGCAACATTCGGGCAGTGTGTGACGGTTTCATTGGCCGTTTGAAGACCATAATTCGTGCCAAAGGTGACCAATTCGAACAAATCTAAACTTATTCTACAATTTGATGATATTTCCGACATTTTCTGCTTTCATTCAATAAAATTGAAAAAAAAAAATAAATAAAAATTATGGCATTTGATTTTGTTGCTGTTTTTATCTCACCCTGTATAATCTAATCAGAATCTACAAATGGCCACTTGGTTAAGAACAAGCTCGACACCTAAAGAGCTTGTTCTTAACCAAAGTCGTTATAACAAAAAGCGGAAAAAGCAAGTAAATTAATATATGAATATACTTGAAAAATTGTAATCTGTCCTTCACTCAATTGCGAAAAATTGGCAAATTTATGTTAAAAATGCATTCAGTGCCATTTTTATTCCTTTGAATGCCAAAAAGCAGGGGTATTTAAACAAAACATCATCATAAATCACAATATTGTGTCAATTTATATTTATTTTCTGTTCCATTCTTTGCATAACCATTCATTTAAGGGTAAAACAACATTTTTCAAAAAAATAGGGGGAAACACAGATGAATCGCTTTCCTTTTGCTATTGGGACTAATTGGAGTGAAAATACCAAAGGTCTGTAAAATATCAAACTACCATCGGTCATACCTGTCCAAGTGTACACAAAATGCCCAAAAAAAAAGAAAAACAATAATTAATTGGGAGCTTAATTTTATGGAAACAAACAAAAATGGAGTGAAGGAAAATATAAATGAATAATATTTTCAAATTAACGAACATGAAAGAGGTAGGAAGGGGAACCACTTGGTGAAAAAAGGTGTTCAATGAATAGATTTTAAGAATAGGTAACAAAACCGAAAAATAGGTTGGAAAAGAAGATAAAAAATATTGCCTTGACATTTATTAGTTTGTCTAGTTCCCAACTAATTACCGTCTAATTAGTTGCAAAGAGAAACAAAACAACTAACTTTTTTCCTCTCTCTCTCTCTCCCGTTTGTGGGAAGTAACAACATGACACTTTTTAATGTTAATGTAACAAGTTTACAACATGCGTAACTAATTTTTAATTTTTTTTCACTTTTTTAAATAGTTTTCCACTTTTTAACATGTGTGCCTAATTGTTGTTCTTTTCTATACTTTCACAAACGCTTACTTTTCCAATTACAACTAATTATCAAAGTGGCTCCAACCCTCGAATTTTCCAGTGTGTAGACATACCTTAGAACGTTGACTAGTTGCCTTTTAATTGCTTTCCTTGTAATTAATTTCTGTCGATAAGAAGGCGTGCCCATTGGCCCGCGTTCAGCTATAATTTAGCCGACCCACATATAACAGCAATAATAATTGCCTGGTAAACATAACTTTAAAACGGACAATTGAATGAAATACCAAGGCCAGCTCTCGTTGCTGGACAAAAATGCCTCATCCAAAAAAAAAAAGAAAAAAAATCACCTACCAAATACCAACAACAATATTTAGCAAACAAAGGAATCAAGTAAAGTTTTGCGTGTCATTGTTTAATAAAAATCCTCTGCCATACTCACACACACACACTCTCAAACACATATATATTTATTACACATATCCTGTATACAGGATATATTATCGCATTTTCTTATCAATGGCAAAGAGCTATTAAAACCATTCTCAGCTCAACAAATGAATGGCATTCCAAGTCGAAGGCAGTTTTTTGTTCCTTCAACCTGCCCATTATCCTTAAAAGGACAAAATTATTGGGAGCTATGGGAGGAGGCAGTTGGTCTGTTTTTTTTTTCTTTTCTTTTAATTTGAAATCTGTCAAAAGAAATTCAACAACTTGCCAGGGTTGTTTGGCATCACAAAGAGAATGTCTACAAGTCTGCTTCATTATTAATTGCCGTTGACGGTAGTTTTTTTTTTGTTGTTTTCAAAGAAATTAATAGCAAAAAAAGGAAGGTAAAGAAATCGTTTTTAAGCTGTATTTATTAAATCTGTTTATTGTGGTGAAAAGCTTGATTTATAAAAAAAGCAAAGAAAGAAGATTATGACAAAAAAGAAAGGGAATAAGACCTTGTTGAATGAGATTTAACAAGTAAAAAGCAGCAAAGTTCGGCCGGGCCGAACGTTTTATATCATCCACCATTTTGAAGAATCTTGAAATAGTGGAGGGTATAAAAAGAATTTGGCAGAGTTTTGAAGTGGTTAAGGGGCCATCTATATTTTAGTAAATGATGTCTTAAACCATGTTCCAACCAGCATCTGCATAATACTATATAACGTTTCAAATTCGCCACTAAAAGGTACCAAACATGTTATAAGAAGCGCCATCTAGACTCAGCTGTTGGTTAGTAAATAACCAACAAATAATGCACACAAAATTTTGTTTAATTTTGTTTATAAAATTAACACTAGGATGTGGATGGGAATGAAACAGAACCACAAGACGAGCTCACTTTTGTCTACTATATATGGTTGTCTTCCAGCAATACAGGGTGAGATAAAAAACTGCAACAAAGTCAAATGCCATAATTTTTACATTTTTTTAAATTTTATCGAATCTTGCTATTGCAAAAAATGTCGGAAATATGTTATTTCTGAATATGTTTAGACTTGTTTGAATTGGTCACCTTTGGCACGAATTATGGCCCTCAAACTGCCAATAAAACTGTCACACGCTGCCCGAATCTTGCTCTGCGGTATTTTGGCCCATTCCCATCGAAGCCATTGCTTGAGGTGATCGACACTTTGATATTTTTTAGTGTCAACCTTGTTTGCCCAAATACTCCAGACACAATAATCCAACGGATTGTTATCCGGAGATTTTGGTGGCCATTGTGCGCTGGAAATGAAGCGAGAAACCTCATTTTGTAACCATTCTTGGGTGGCACGTGCTGAGTGCGATGGTGCTGAATCCTGTTGGAATCTCCAAGGTCTGCGGCCAAATTTTTTGCGTGCACAATGCTTTATACACTCTCCAGAATATTTTCGCGTTTAATATTCGCATTAATTCTGATGCCACGGTCGATTAATACGAGCGGAGATTGACAAAGGGCTGTTGTGGCGGCCCACACCATCACCATGGTCTGCGCTTGAGTTCTGGTTGTCAACCGAAGGTGCACATTTTCAGCTGACCTCTTTGGCAAGTAAACACGAGAAAACCAATTTCGGCAGTTCACCACATTCGGCCAAGAGAAGCGACTCTTTAGCTCTTTTGAGTCTATTTTCTTTCTGTTGCGGTGTAAGTTCTTGCACTTTTTGGAATTTCAATGGCTTTACCCCGAACTCATTTTTCAATATTTGCCGAATGGAATATTGCGATATGTTTAGCTCACGGGCCATTTTTCGGCCACTGCGACGCGGGTTTCGATCAAGTCGCTTCTTTACTTTTCCAACCATTTCTGCTGATGTTGCTGTTTTCTTCCGTCCACTTCCTTAACGCCGGGCTACGCTACCAGTATCACGGTAACGAGCGATGGTACGAGACACAAAAGATTTATTCACATTTATATGCTGGAGTGCTCTAACCATAGCCACTTGTGGGTTTCTAGCCAAATATCAAAAAATAACACTATCACGCTTGAATTCCGTCTCGAATAACTTGTTTCTGGAAAATTCTCATCAAAATATGTTTGTGAACAATATAATGAACTGTCACTGGAATAATTTTAACAGCTGTCGGACGAGTGGCTTAGAAATTACAGCAATCTAAAGTTGGTTGCAGTTTTTTCATCTCGCCCGGTACAGGGAGATACTGATATATGGGGCCTATACGAAGACTTGGACATTACATGTGGGCTATACGATATCGTGGACCTATATGGTGATTTCTCTTCCATGGGGTAAAGTGCACTTATATAAACAATACTCTTCTAGGGAGGAAAGCACTCAGATGGAAGTCCTTTTGTTAATTTTCAGGCAATTTCATTGACAAATTTGGCGACAATCATCAAAATTCCGAATATTTGGAGATACCGTTATATAGGGGTTATACGATATGGTGAATATTACTCTGATCAAGAATATCTATATACTTTGTTATGTCTAAAAATATTATTTCGATGAGTTGCAAGCGGAATGGTAGAAGAATACGGGTAGACGCATCAACATAGCTGCTGAGACAATGAAGTGTCAAACCAATTTTGGAGTTGACAATTTTGAATGAAAAATTTTTCAAATTTGTAAACATTGTTGAAAAACTCATTTTATAATAAACTACGATTGACGACGTATAAGAAAACAAAGAAAAATATACTTGTATTAAAAAAAAAAAAACATTAAAACAATTTAAATATCAGTGTTCCCAAGCGTTGATGCATCTACCAGTATTCTTCTACCATAATACCCTCCATACTATGTATGGTGGAGGGTATAAAAATAAATTCATCATCTACTCTAGAATCGATGACATTTGAAGTCTTCTGCTTCATTTCATTTCATATTTTCTTTCGATTTCCATCTGCCATAAAACGACTTAATCGATTTCGATTATTGGTCATCAGTTATAAAACATGAGAGAATTACGGTAATTACCGCTGAGAACATATTTAATTTACACCGTAATTGATAAAGAGAGTATATTGTTGTTGTTGCTAGAGGAGTGTTGTTCTTGTCGTCATTCTCCTTGCATTTTCATTGCCATTGCATTGACTCAGAATGGTTTTGCTTTTAAACCTTGAATATCCTGAGTGCATTTTTATTGTATTTTTGCTGTCATTTTGTTGTTGTTGGTATTGTTAGTATTGGTCCTTTGTTAAACAAAACAAAAACACTGTCATTTAAAAATAATTGCCAGTACAAAACTGACGACGATGGGGATGGTGATGGTGAGGTAATGATGTTGGTGTGGGCTTTGATGATTGCTGGCTGGCTGTTGACATCCATTGTCAAGGCGTGTCATTTACGACAGCTATTTAATATGATTACCCTTTAAGTAGAACTCTGTGAAGGGGGCATTATCGCATTGCCCCCTAACTCTCTCCTCGGGCTCGGAGCCCTTTCTTGTGGTGTTTGTTTCTTTTTTTGCCAATGAAGGTCATTAAATGACAATCCGAAACGCGATAATGTAACGTGAGGAGCATTCGTAGAAGGATTTTCGTGCTGGGTAACTGGCTTGTGTGCCAAATGGCTCAAATGTGCACTCTGAATAGTTTATGTAACTGTTGCATTTAAGCGGTTTATATACCGCAAATCCTCTTCCCCTCCGCTCCCCTTAATCTTCCATTAAAATCCCTTGCTGTGCTCAATTTCACCAATGATTTTCACTTTTGGCCACCAGCGCTAGAAAGAATGAAATTAACTGACAATGACAAAATTAAAAATAAAAATAAAAGAAAATTGCCAACTAAGGTGCACCACTAAAAGCTCACCGTAATTTGGCTGAAAGTCATTTAAATTGTTTAAATAAATGTTGACAATGTTGTTTTTAGTTGCTGGCGGTGTTGTTGTTGTTATTGTGGCTTATTCGTGTACAACGCAGAGGCACCACACTCTGCCGCCGTGCCCAGGAATTAAGACATGTCGTGACCTTGGATTGCCAAGAAATACAACATGAACGGCGAACCTACCGCCCACCATAAAAACAACAACAGAAATGGCAACTGTTTTTTTAGACAGGATGGTGGTGTGCGACACACCCTTTGCCAGCCAGGCAGGCAGGCAGGCGGGTCACACATTCAAATTGTAACAAATTAATGAGATTGTTAACAATACGTTTCGGCATACACCCTTGGCAGAGATGGAAGGATGAGGAGAAGGAGGAAGAAGAAGCTATTCTAAAGCCTATCAAGTAATACAAAGGAACCTTCACGTTGTTGTTCTCTGCTACTTTTGTAATTATTTCTTGTAATAATTTTCAGCAATATTGTCAATATTTTATTCGTCTTAGGCTCCTTTTGAATTGTCCTCTCCAATTCTGAAGCAGGCGAATAAAATGAAGATTTTCATTAGAATGCCACGAACGAAGGAACACACAAAAAGTTCAGGGTCATCAGGTGTTGCTCTCCTCCGGATGAGTGAAATAAATGTAAACACGGTGAATAACAAACAACAAAAAATATTTGTTGTATTCCAACTCTTTCGCCATGGAGATATGGCTTAGGTGGTATTCTAGCTGTCAGATTTTGTTGAGCAACAAACTTTGTACAAATCTCTAGAAAACAAAGTTTGACAGCAACTAATTAGAAACAGTTAAAAGCAGACGAGGTCTAACATTTGACAGATGAGTTAGAAAGAGGGGGAGGGGTGTGCGGTCAGCCAGACATGTTGAGTCATTTATTTCAATTAAGAAGAAGGCATAAAATACCAGAGAAGAAGGAGCTTCAGATCAGTTGCTTAGAATGTCAAAGGATTGGTTTTTTATCAGAACTCTAATATGCTCCCTCAAAATTGCACCAATATGCTCTGCAACGAGCAAATTTGAGCTCTGTTTTTTTAGATAGAACCATGGTAGAAGAATACAGGTAGATTTTTATATGTTTTCTTATACCAAGTCATTCGGAGGTTATTATTTTCAACAATTTTTACATATTTAAATAATTTTTCATTCAACAATTTCAATTCCAAAATTGGTTCGACAGTTCATTGTCCCAGCAGCTGTGTCAATGCGTCTACCTATATTATTCTACCATGAATAGAACCTACCTTGCGTCATATGGCATTAAATACCCCTTTTTGAACAGATGGCGTTTATAATCATATTTTCAAGAATAGATGGCGCTCATAGTAATGTTCAGTGAAGTAGATAATATTTAGCATCAAGGAACAAACTCGCCATAACTCTCTTTTCAAATGTTAATATTAGGCGCAATTTTTTTTTTTCTATTGTATATTTATATATAACTGACATAAGGCTTTGTAATTTGCAAAACATTTGTGCGTAAGGACATCTCTGCGATAATATGTGGCTTTTAGGGTTAAATCTTCAAGTATAAATGGCGCTTACAGCAATTTATTATAAATTTAATCATTTTAATGATCAGACCGATTATTAATGTTTATTGTGGCATATTTTTTAAATGTATAGCACTGAGGCACATCTACAGAATATAAGTCAGTTAGAGTCATATCTTTAAGTATAGGTTGTGCTTGCAGTCATTTGTTTTTAATTACTAAAATCATTACTAATCCCTTGCATTCTTATGTATGGATGACACATAAAATCGATTTTAAAAATAGATGGAGCTTTGAGACGCGTCCTCCAAAATAGTTGTTAATTTCTTCAACTCTCGTTCCAAAATTTCAATATATCAGCAATGAAGTGGGCGTTGAAGACTTATAAGTTACAAAAGTGTATGATGTTTATATTCATATCTTCCCTTGTATGTATTCTCCATGACTTTCATTTGAAAAGTTTAAGAATCCTGTCTGTGATGTTTTTGTCAGTAACCAGACACTTTATTTAACTCTGGCGTTTCTTTATTCGGATAGAGATGGCACTATCACTAACTATATGCGAGGGGGATAACTTCTAAGGCGTAGGGTTTTAAAAGCGTAAATAATGTTTAATGGAGGTGTTATATTTTCAAAAATAGATGGTGTTAGAGTCATATTTTCGAAAATAAAAGTGTAATCAATCTTTGATCAGAGACATAAAACTATAAAGACTGGACAAAATGCATATGAGCTTTAATTTTTCTCTCATTCAATAGATGGCAGGCAACATAACAGATCAAAGTAAAGACATATAATATAATTAGATGGGACATTACATTGTTACTTTTATTCAATAGATGGCGTTGGTAGTGGAAAAATATGTTATGTCACGATATCGTGACATCATTATGTTATAATTTAACAGAGCTGACGCTTTTTAAGGGTTGTTGTTGATTTTATCGATTCAATGTACAAGGAAATGCTCTGGAATAGATTTTTGAGAGCATGTTTTTCGGCGATATTGGACTAACATATTTTTCTAAAATTTCCAATGCATTTCTGTTATGTTGCCTGCCATCTATTGTCTGAGAGAAAAATTAAAGCTCATATGCATTTTGTCCAGTCTTTATAGTTTTATATCTTTGCTTTGATTGAGGTGCCATATTTTCAAAAATAGATGGCGTTAGAATAATGCCTTCAAAAATAAATAGCTCGGATTTTTTCCACACTGTATGGTGCCTCGTCCAACAGGGGTTATGAGACATCTCACTGAGATTTTGTGGAGTAGAGTACAGGTGACGTTTGGAGTTCACGTTTCCAGAATGGATTCCATTTGAGTAATCTTTTGTGAAAATATGACCCACATGACTCTTTGTTGGGAAGATGATGATTAAGGCAAGTTTTTCAATAACAGAGGACACTGAAGTTTATCTTTAGAAGAATATATTTCGCTTGTAATAATGTCTTGAAATATAGATGTCGCTTAGGTCAGATTTTCTGAAATATACAACATATTTGATCATGTTTTGGGACTATAGATGGCGCTAAAGAATTTCTATATTAATAATATTTTAGAGCCACCTTTGTTTTGAATAAATAATTCTATTTACGTATATAATAAGAATTTGGATGTAGCTTATACCTTTTTCGTATATTTTACTTCCAAGTCGTCTGTTATATAACATAATGACGCTTAGGGTCATCTACAGGTTTTCAGATAAAATATAGGATAATTGTTAGAAAAAAAATACACGCAGGATGTTTCCCAAATTGAAATATGGCAAAAAATGAAGTATCAACTCTTTTCCACTTAAATTCAATAACGATAATCCAATATTGCTCATCACCCTCAATGGGTGATGTGTCAATTCCGTCGAAGACCCTTGCGTATACGTGACATCAAAGAGTCAATATTCAACATACGCCACATTGAACATCGATAATATCCCTTTAAGGAATACTAAGTGATCCAATGGCATACAATGTCTTTTCTAAATTAACCATGAAACATCCTTCCATTATCCTTTGAGCCGTTATCTCTGTGCTCTTGAGCTAGATAGATACATTTGAAGTTCATTGCGAGGAAAGTGTGTTTGTGTGTGTGTGTGTGCGTTTCTCTGACTTAACACGAGTGTACTCACTTAAAGTTAAGTGGATTGCTAACACAACAATCCAATGCGTGACCGGCCATTTGTGAAGACATATTTTTATTCATAAAGTTGTTGGCCAACAATTTAACTTTGGCTTCCAAAGGCCTGGAGGGGAGGGAAACCTTTTCCTACTGCCTATTAACCATGAAGAACATTTCTTTTCCATTTCTCGGTTTTTCTTAAAGAAAAAAAACTTTGAACCCAAACAAAAGACTTTCCGCTGAATTCAGATAGGAGCTGGAAGTCCTAAGAAAATATATCCACATTTTCCTTAGCAAATTGCATGTGATCCTATTCCATTAAACCGTTCCCATTTTTAAAAAGTCTGCAAACTTTTCACCAACTGGGTTTGGGTTTTTGTGGAAACTTTAACAAAGTTTGGTTTTTTTTTTACTTGGCTTGACTTCACTTTCTTTTTAGTTGGTGATGAATTGTTGTGGAATATTTTCTGCTGATTTCCGGCTTTTTTTTGCTGGTGTGGCCTTTCATTGCTGTTCATAGTCTGTGTCACGTTTATGCCATTAAATACAATAACAACAACGACAACAATGGGATAACTAAAGTAACCACACATACAAGGGTCTAGAAATTGTATAGGTGTGTGTTGACACACACACACATACCCACAAAAACACCATAGGGGGGACTTGCTTACATGTCCCTTTGTTAAGTGCTTTTCTACATTTTGCACACGTCTTTGCAAACAAATCGGGTTTTTGTGTCACATAGCAGCTGCCTGACTGGCTGGCTGGCCACGTTGTCCTCGTCCACAAACGAAGTAAATTGAAAATTCTCATATTTTTGGATTAAAAGAACATATTCGGCATATGTTATGGCTTAGGGCAAACATTGCAGTATGCTCCCAAGGATCTTGGTAGGTGGTGATGGGCAAAGACTGTGACAACTAGTAAATTTCCATAATAAGCTGAGAATTAATTATTAAAACCCAGGATTAATGAACTTTTAATAATAACAGGCCAGAAATGTCGCCCAGCAGAGCCATTGATTTATCATCCACCACCCCTCCTTTGCCCAGCAACAAAAAGGGAGACAGAGAAATCCAAAGACAAACAAACCAAAGGTAAACAACGTAGCCATGGCAGGCCCATTGACACGACCCAATAACCGTTCAATGAACCGATTGAACTGACAATTCACCTAAATTCCATGCCCAGACAATTAACATTCGGAAAGTGTCATTTTTATGAGGGATTTCATTCAATTCCCAACTCTGAGAATCTTTTGAATTATTCACGTCCTGAGGTGGGGGGAGAGTGTGAAAGTTTTCATGGCAACCACATGGGGTAAAGCGGAGCGAGCAGGTTGCTCCATATTAATTGTTTGGATGTGTCATTTGTATTTGTTGTTATAACAAACAACAAAACAAATGACCTGAGCAACAAGGTGTGATGTAGTTGTTTTTGTTGTTGGAAAACATGAATTGTCACCCAATTGTAACAACAACAATTAATAACAGGCCTAAGGTTATGTTCATTAAGGAAGTTGAGAAGATTGAAATGGAAATATTGAGCAGGACAAGGGTGTCCTAATTGTATTTTCTTAATTAGAATATTTAATGTTCCATGTGGCATTTTCGCCTGAAAGTATGCTTCACCATTTATGTTTCTCTGACAAAATTAATTTCTACCAATATTAGGTCTGTTTGGTTACTTTTCTTGCCCATCGCCTTCTTTTTCAGAGAGTCAAGGAGATTTATTCTCTGGTGTAAAAATTGTAGAAAGTAAAAGGACAGAGTCCCAGAATCAGCTGATGTGTCAAAAACAAAATGAATTGTACGACACAAAAAGAATGAAAACAATCAGAAAATCTTTAAAAATCGCATATGCTCTGTTCCAGAATCTGGTATTTTTTTTTTTTCGATATCATAAAGATGAAGTCGGTTATCGTAGTAAAAAAATTAAATTCCTGCTGTTCTGGAAAAGACCAATGATGAGATACATATTTGTGTAGTACTGTTGCGTATGAGTAACATGAATTGTTGTTTAATATGCATACGCCGCTGTGGACTGGGTATACAGGATGAGATAAAAAAACTGCAACAAAGTCCAACGCCATAATTTTTACATTCTTTAAGTTTTAATGAATGAAAGCAAAAAATGTCGGACATAGCATCAAATTTTAGAATAAGTTTACATTTGTTCGAATTGGTCGACTTTGGCACGAATTATGGCCTTCAAACGGCCAATGAAACCGTCACATGCTGGCCCATTTCCGGCGAAGCGCTTGCTTGAGGTGCCAACCTTGCTTTCCAAAATAATCCAGTCCAACGGATTGGTATCCGGAGATTTTGGTGGCCATTGTGCGCTGGAAATGAAACGAGGAACCTCCTTTTGTAACCATTCTTGGGTGCAATGGTCCTGTTGGAATGATCAAGGTCTGCGGCCAAAATGTTTGCGTGCCCAAGGCTTTAGTACACCTTCCAGAATATTTTCGCAATAATATTCGGCATTTATGTGTTTGTTTTTCTTTCGAGACGAGCTTAATGATCTGAAATTTGCAGTGAAAAGGAAGGTCAGATAGACACTGTCACACACTCATAACTATGCGACGCGTTTCGCCGTTGGTTAAGTGGCTCATCAGGCATATTTGGTGTGGATGATGGCTTACAAGGGCCGTTCTCTGGAAACTAGTATATATTTCGAACTTATTGCGAATTAGCATATGCAAATTAAACACTAGAAACTACTACACTAGAATTGATGCCACGGTCGATTAATACGAGCGGAGAGCGACCATCGGCTGTTATGGCGGCCCACACCATCAGCATGGTCGGCGCTTGAGTTCTAGTAGCCAACCGAAAGTGCACATTTTCAGCTGACCTCTTTGGCAAGTAAACACGCTCAACTTTTTAACATTTTTGAGTCTATTTTCTTTCTGTTGCGGTGTAAGTTCTTACACTTTTTGGAATTTCAATGGCTTTACCCGAGCTCATTTTTCAATATTTGCCGAATGGAATATTGCGATGTGCGATGATGCGACGCGGGTTTCGAGCAAGCCGCTTCTTTATTTTCGAGCCATTTCTGCTGATGTTGCTGTTTTCTTTCGTCCACTTCCTTGACGTCGGGCTACGCTACCAATATCACGGTCACGAGCGATGGTACGAGACACAATTATTCATATTTGAATGCTGGAGTGCTCTAACGATAGTCACTTGTGGTTTTCCAGCTAAATATCGAGAAATCATACTATCACGCTTGAATTCAATCACAAATAACTTTTTTTTCTGGAAAATTCTCACCAATTCGTCACTGGAATAATTCTGACAGCTGTCGGACGAGTGGCTTAGAAATGACAGCAGTCTGAAGTTGGTTGCAGTTTTATTTCATCTCACCTTGTATTTGAGTTGTACTGTTGCGTATGAGTAACATTAATTGTTTCTCAGTATGTGTACACCGACTGGGGCTGCGTATAGGTTTCCGGTTTTTGAAAATAAAATAATTTTTTTTCGAACAAAAACATCTATCATCCCTTTTTCTTAGAAAACATAAAAAAGTACCAAAGCAAAAAGAAAAGCTTTTACAATAATTGCCTGGCCACAGAGTTGATGAAAAAGTAAAGAAATTTATTTTAAGAATTTTCTGGAATTGTTGTGGTCAATACCACAGAAATCGCTCAATGGCCTAATGGCAATTCATATTTTATAAATTTCTCTACTTTCTACATAGACTTTTGGCTCATTCGAAAAAGAAAAACAACTATAATTTCTAATCCCATAATTTAAATAATTGACATGTTAATGAGTTTAAATGGGGAATAACCTTTCGAAAGGTACTCAATTCCCACTGGGTTAAGTAGAAATTTTCGTGTTAGTGTCCCATAAAAAAAGAGGAGAAACCAACAACAAAATTTTTCTGGGTTAACAATTCCTGGTCATTGGCCAAAATACATAGACCACAAATTGCCAAGGGAAGCCGCCCAACCCTTGGCGCAGATGACAAAAATACAGGGAAGCCAGCACAACAAATGAATGAGAACCACTGACACACACACAAACCCACACAGATGCTTTTGGGAACATAAAATGATAATATTAGTCAAATAAAGTGGAAAATGTTGATAAATGTGGATGTGTGTGTGCGTGTCTTAGGTTTCCATTTACTTTTCATTTCCTTTTTTTCCTGCCTTCTTTAAGGGCATTTGTGTTTTTGAAAAGAGTAATATGAAGAAAAATCAATATGTAACGAAATAGGAAACCTAAAAGCAGAGTACACCATATTTTTTAATATTACCAATGTGTGTGTGAGTGTGCTGTTTTTTGATTTTCGGAATTTCTCAATTTTCAACTAAATTATCTATAATCTGAATTTTCCGTTTCTCCGTTGTTTAACTCCTTATCAAAAAAATTAAATGTAGATCTACTTTTTGGTAATTCCTTTCAAAATTCTATCAATTTAATACCAATTTCCAACTTAATCAGCTGTTATTTGTCATTTTCGTTTCTCATATCCATCGAGTAATCGAAAAGTCAAAAGTCGACTTACATATCCCTATTATTGTACACACGGATTTCGCCCACGGTAGAAGAATATAGGTAGAAAATAGATAGTCAAACCAATTTTGAAATTGAAAATTTTGAATGAAAAATTATTTAAATTTGTAAAAATTGTCGAAAAACGCGAATTATAATAGCCTCCGATTGACGTAGTATAAGAAAACATATAAAAATCTACTTATATTTGAAAAAAAACATTTAAATTTTTTTGACATATCAATGCTCCCGAGCGTTGATGCATCTATCTGTATTCTTCTGCCATGGATTTCGCCCAAACAGACATGACAACTAAGCTCTTATTTTGCTCTGTAGCCATAAGGTTTGGAACCCTGGTAATAATTTTTTGACGTTTGTTTCTTTTTAAGGCTCACAGCATTATTTTTTGGTGTTTACAATGTAATATATTAGAATGGAGATCGCTAATTGAGTGATTTATTTCAGTTCAAGACTGTGGCCGTTTTATTAATTCTAGACTTATTACTAACAAAGGTTCAATGGCTTAAACCTAATTATACTATAACTAAACATGCTTTTATACAACACCAACTTTACATATTATGGCTTAAGGCTACAGCTAAAATTATATCCCGAAAAAGAGAATTATTCAAAAAAGAACTATGAAAAACTTACGAACTAGATAAGAAAAATTAAACTAAATATTTACAATACACTTAAAACTACTTAACCAAACTTAATTAAGCTGGGCTGTGTTGTACACCAGAGTGATTTATTTCAATTTATTCTTTCTTAGCTTACATTTTTGAGAAGTGAGATTGGCGTCTAGAACAGAGTTATTCAATAACGTAATAGCAAAGGTGTTTATAATAGATCAATACAACGAGTTGTTCCCGGCTACATATATTCTCTTATTCCGATTTGTAAGCTTTGAAATATCTACAGTTTTAATTAATCTACTTTTCGTTTGACATACCATTTTGACATTCCGTGTGTGTGTGGTCTTAATGTAATTTCGCCGAATCCCATACATAACTGTCAGTCAATTTGATTGATCCACATTTAAATGTTATTTGATATAATATGCCCATTACAATCATTTAATTGGCAAGCTTTTAAAATATATATATATGTATATATAGCCCTCAACTAATTATTCTTAGTTTTTCAAATGAAATTTGCAATTAAATGTTTCGCTTTAAATGGTATTAATGTCAAATGCATACATATGTATACGTACATACATTTCTCTATAGATTTCTTTGTTTAATAAAATAGCTTCAATTCAATTTTCAGAAAACTATTATCTTCTTCAAAGAAATGTATTTTTGATGAAAAAATTCTACTCTCAATTTTGCTAAAAATGAGTTTAATGCTCTTTTAAGAGTTTTTTGCTTCATAGACAAAACAAGTTTTGAAAAAACATTTCTGGATTTTATAAGCCAAAAAATAATCTTAGAAATGACTAAATAAATTAAATTAGCTCAATTGTCAAAGATTTACAGCCCAATCATGAAAATCCACTAGGAATTCTATTCCCTCTGAGAGCATTTTCGATTCCTCAAATCTTGAATAATTCAGGGGAAATTATTTGCTAAGATGGCAACGACAAAAGGTTTTTTTCGTAATTTGTGTACCCTACTTGTTTTGCAAATTGGTACAAATATGAAGTGCTTTGTTTTTTGTATAAAAAATAAGCAATTTTAATAAATAAATGTACAATATTAAGATTAGAAACAGTATGTTTTATGTTGAAAAGGCTGTGCAGCATCAGATAAGTTGAAAAATACAAGCCTTAATGGCAACTTTCAGCAATGTTTCCAAGTTGATTTTATCATGCATTGTTGGAATAAATTAAAAAACATAATATATATTTTTAAAAAATATTTGAAAATAAGCATGAAATATATAAGGTCGGCCGGTTAGCCTATCTGACATTTCACAATAGTGCTAACATTGTTATGTTTATAGGCAAAAGTAGTTCATCTTTTTTAAAAATGAAAAGACTAAATTACCTAGTTTAACAAAAGGTTCCATGTGAACTAGTTCCGACCTCCCTTTCACGGAGTATTTTGTTTAAACCATGATAAAAGAATATAGGTAGAAGCGTCAACGCCTGGGTCAATATTTTTAAAACTTGTTTTCAGAAATAAGTAGATTTTTATATGTTTTCTTATGCGATACCAAATCGGGTTTTGTTTTGATACGCATTTTTCAACAATTTTAACTAATTTGAATATTTTTTATTCAAATTTTTCAATTTCAATATTAGTTTGACAGTTCATTGTCCCAGTTGCGAATACCTGTAATCTTCTACCATTGTTTAAATTATTCCCTTCCTGAACGATACAACTCTTATACTGAATTTTGCGATATTCTATTGGCATTCCCCAAACCACACAGTCTTGTTCCTTGTCAGTATATATCATGTTTTGTTTTTTTTCCAATATCTATTAATTTTTATTCCATTATACACCTTTAGCGATCCATCACAATCGATTAAATAATTCCAGCTTCTGATATGGTTGCTTAAAAATAAATTTAATTAATTGACAGCTTAGCTCATTAAACGATTTGGGGAGTGCGGAGGAGGTCGTACCAATTATCCGCCATTATCAACAACAAGAACAACAACACCAGTTTTTCATGAATACTGAAACAGCATTTTTTCCGCTCATGAATGTTAACTAAAATCAAATTTGAATTGACTTCATGTTCATCCATCCAAGCGACCATCTACCACGCCATGAATATGAACAGCAGCAGCAACAACACCAATAAAACCAACAAGAAGAACATTATCGAAACCGTTAGGTCAGTACATCCAGCCAAAGTCATGATGGCTGGGGAAAAAATGAAATTAAATTTAAAATAACAACGTTGGCACAAAAAAAAAATCCACTTAATTTGGGGTACTACAGCAACAACAGCAACCCGCCAAGTCTGGGCACTAACCTAGTCGGTACTGCATTCTGACTGCTGCAAATGTTGATGGCCTGGTTAACGTTTTTTTTTTTTTTTTTTGCTACGTTAGGATATTGCAAACAAACACACATGCAAATAAAGAGGAACGAAAATGTGGGGTGGATTGGAGAATGTTGTTCATTCCAATTCGAAATCCAGGGAGTAGTAATGCTCTGATTCAGAACCTGCAAAAATCTACTACTTTTGCAATTTTTTTCGATATTATAATGTGAAAATGGGTTGTCGCAGTAAAAACTTTTACATTTTTGCAGTTCTGGAACAGATCATAAGTTCACAATTTTCCATTTTTTGAATGATTTTTAGCATAGATGTTTGTTATAGTCCGGATATCTTTGGTATTGAAAAAGGGATTTATAGGTCCACAAATGGTAACAGATCAACGCTTGGGAACATTTATATGTCAAAAAATTTAAAATGTTCTTTCAAATATAAGTAGATTTTTATATGTTTTCTTATACGACGTCATTCGGAGGCTATTATAATTTGTGTTTTTCAACAATTTTTAGAAATTAAAATAGTTTTTCATTCAACATATTCAATTCTTGACAGTTCATTGTTCCAGCAGCTGTGTCGATGCGTCTACCTATATTCTTCTACCATGGGTCCACACTTGGATATAGCCCCCATATAAAGATTCCCCCTGAAGAAAATGACAACCTGCGTCCACTTTGTTATAGTTTCCAAACAATTTCCAACTAAATCATCTGTATGTGACATTTCGGTTTCTCAGTGGGTTGTTTAAATCTTCATCAACAATTTTAAGTCACTTTTTGGTTTATTCCCAATATAAATCTATCCATTTAATACCAATTTCCACATTAATTAGCTGTAATTTGTCATTTAGGTTTCTCAATTCCATCGATTAATCGAAAAGTCAAAAGTCGACTTACGTATCCCTATTATTGTGGGCACCAGCCACACACGGATTTCGTTCGTGCGAAATGACAACTAAACTCTTATTTTGCTTTGTAGCCATGAGGTTCGCAACCCCTGTAATATTTTAGAAAAAATAAGAAGCCCTATTAAAATATTAGCTCTTCACCCCACCCTATTACATCATTTTAAACTAAGTGAAAAAAGACTTTTTTTCTCATTTCGATATGGACATGATTTACTTCTTTCAGTAGATTGGAGTTTATAAAATGCAAAGGTGTATGTGGAGGCACATGCCGTTACCCACACATACATATGACGGAGTGAATGAAAACCTCATATAGGGATTACGTGATGGTGAATAAAATTTTTCATGAACAATTTAAGCCAATGGAGTTAAGGTTTATATAACAACAACAATTCGGTTCTCTCTCTTTGAACTTTCACTGAATAGTAGGCCAAGCATGCATGGATGTGTTACAAAAAAATTACAAACTTTTTTCGCCTTTGTTATGCGGTAACTTCTCTGCTTGATTATTTTGTGGGAGATGTGGATGAGGGTAATAAAGCCCCCCCCCCATCACCCTGCCCACTCCGACCAACATCAGCATTGGCAAACCATGATCCCCATTGTAGCCAAAGAGGAAAAAATAAACCCCGAACCACATTTAAATAAAAGTGAGCGGAAGTTTGTCTTGTGGCTGGGGGCAGAGGATGCGGTGTGTGTGTGGCCAGGGGTTGCAAGTGTTGGAATGACATGCAAAATGGGACATGTATTTTTAAAGAGGCCCAACATTGGCAACATCGAGGCAAATGAATGGCTTGGGATCGCCGCTACTAAATATTGCAAAAAACTGCAAGACTCCATGCCGCAGACATTTGCCTATGACGATGAGAATGACGTCGGTCGGAGTCTTGCACTCGGGAACAAGAATAACTAGTTGACTTAGGATTTTCTTACTTTTTCTCTTCTACCGGAGTTCATATAATTTATGCAAAACGTTTTACAACTGCAATCTACTCGACAAACACGTTAGGGGTTCTCGACACAAAATTGCTGCAACAGTTCACCTTACTAATGTCGTTGGCAAAAGCAACAGCAACTGCAAAAAATGAAAATGGATGGAAGGATATATGGATGAGTGAATAAGTAAGTAGCTATGGTACTTAAACATCAACTTGGGTGCAAACCGAGCACCGAAACGACGAAAGAAATCCTTCAGAGATACAAAGGGGCTACGTGCCAAGGCGAGAGGTGTTGCAGCTAAGTTTTCGAGTATTATTGGCTAAATTTGGTTATTTTTTTCTTAGCGTGAGTTTGCTGTTGTTGTTGCAAACAGTTTTGTTACATAAATTTCTTGTTAATTTTGCTGCATCTAGATTTGGGCAGAATTTTTTTCTTCTTCTTTGACAAAAGCCATAAATTACGACAAATTGGAATTAAATAGAGAGAGGAGAGAGAGAGTGAAGGCAACAAAAGTAGAAACCGTTCCAAGGGAGTGTGGCCAGTAATTCAATGGTGCATTGTAATTGCAGTTATATTTAAATATTTGCATAATAACAATTTAAGGATACTAGACAAATTGGAGGTTTAATTTGAGACTAGAAAAATATTATTTGGAAAAATAATCATATTTTTGAATTTCTTCTACAATATGGAAACCCGTATCAGATGTATTGAGACAAAAAAAGAGATTTTGTTTTTGAACATTCAAATAAATAACTTAAAACGACTTTAGGTTCGCCTTGCTCGAACTTATTATAAAAGTCATATCGAACACAGCAGTATGAATTTCTACAACAACTACAACAACGAAGCACTAACATATAAAGACTAGATTATTATTTCGGGGCAGATCCAAGAGTGCCAAAAGTGCGTGATTCTCTCCACACACAATCAGAATCATTTACAAACAGTGTTATCAGAGGGTAAGAAATTTGGGAGAATATAAACACCTTCTGCCCGACCCTGATTTAGGGTAAAATAGGGATTTGACCATGGCGCAATTATTAGGTTCCCCATCCAAGCCAGCTGACTACACAAATTCAATTTTAAAATGCAGTTTTGTGATTGAAATCAGATCAAAGAGAAACATTAGTCAAAAGTGTAAACATTGAAATTTAATCTGGGTTTGGAAATTTGCAAGTACACCTTGTTATTGCGTAATGGATTCGACAATACATTCACTCACTTTCTACCAAATTTCAGCATCTTACTTTTACGATTTCGTTAAATTGCTATATTTGCCATTTGAATATGTTATTTAATTAAAGCCTAATACTGCACACAAACATCGTCACATGTACCTGATCAATACGTCTAAACACTGTTTACCTTTAATTAATGTTTACATAAACTACTGAAATTCATAACTTTTCCAATTTAATTGAATTTTGATCCAATATTATGGCCTTAATGAATTTACAATTACCTTCACAGCGAGGCTTACTTGGCGCTTCATCTTTTTTTCGAAAACAACAAATAAATCCAGGGGACTTAACGGAAAATGACGTCATTGCATATTTATGACAATGTTTTAATGAAAAAAGAGACAACAAACAACAACACTCACACTCTTTTTTTCCACAACGGGAATTTCAACACAACTCTCGAGGCTGGCTAGATGACAATCTAATTATAGAAAAAAAAACGAAACAACCGCTGAGCGTTTAAGCCAACACGTAAAATATGAAAAAAAATCTATTATTAATAAATGCCGCTTACAATGGCCGATTGGCGGCAAACGATAAAAACAATAACAATTTTCCTTGTAATCGTAATCTGTAACAACATCATTATGGATGACATCGTTTTTATGGCCAACGAATGAACGGGCGAGTAAGAGAGAGAGAGAGAGAGCGAATGCAAAAATGATAGCAAGCACTGGCAAAGTTGCGAACAGAAAAAAACATATAGCAAGCACAAAAACAAATTCAATCAGAGGATAAGAGATTTTAATCGCCGGATAATAGTATTACAGAAATTAATGAAACGCTGGATGGCAGGGAGAAAAGGCAAGCTACTGGAAGAGGACCTCTCAGCAAACTCTGTTATGATTTGGATATGTTTGCTTTATTGATATAAATTACAAGTGGCGGATATAATTTATTGCACGTAATTAAATCATATTTTTGTATTGTACATATTATTAATTTGACACCATCGCAAACAATACCATGCAATTGCTATTTTTATGTGCCATTGATAAATGTTTAAAATATGCAAATATTTATCATGCAAATTCCAGCTGATGAATAAAATATATACTTTATGATATTAAATATATTAATATACGATAAGTGTTAGCGGGAGAATCAAATTCTAGAACTTGTTTGTTCGTTTGTCAGTTTAATTCTAATTTTATTGAACAAAATGTATTACTTAAGTGCTAGTACACAACAGAAATCTTAGGGGGGTTTAATCTTATGCATCTACTTAAGGCTACAAACACTTGACATTTCTAATTCTATGCATAGGCCTAATGCAACACACAATTGCTGTGATCTATATTTACTCCCCAGCTGAGCGCATGTTTATGGGAGAATATTCTTTATTATCAATGCGTCTCCAGCAGCATGAAGTGTTATCATCCCTTATGCTCTTATCTTTCATGCACACACATTTACAAGTACTCTAGAATGTTGGGTTAAAAATACATAAACATTTTATAGCCTAAATCACTTAACGATCTAATTTATTGCAGCAGTCTTTCATGTTCATAGTTTTATGAACATTTTCCCGGGCGGCAAATAATTTATTTAGACATCCTGGCCTCGGGGAAATTGAATTTCGGTTATGCGTTTTAATTTTTTCTGTCTTCTTATAAATAAAATAATTAGAATTATTATTACTATAATTACTAAAATAAAAGCTACGTGTGATGAGATGTGATGGAACTTCAAGCCTCGCAATTCCACATTTTCTTTCTTTAACTTGTCCACGAATTTCTTTAGCTCGTCAATTTCTTGATGATGATTGATAAGTATATTTCCAAGGGGTTTGATTGATTCTTTTTCGTCCGGACTTACATCCTTCAAAAGAAACGAATGGAATTCTGTGCTTATCTCGTTATGAACTCTATGCACAGCTACCAACGTTACTTTACCGATCCTCGCTGTACAGTCTGCATCCAGCGTGAGAATTCCTTGCTTTGGAAGTTCCATAATCCAATATTTTCGTCTTAGTATATTTTCCATAAGTCGATTTCCTCCATGCATCGTTTGAATATGACAATTTCGAATGATATTTCCCGCTAATCTTGACTTTTGAATAATTATTGGATGCTTTTGGTTATAGTTCAGCTCTGACAAAGCAAGTCTTCCACCAACCCGCATTATGCCATTTCGATCCAACTGTGGATGTAGTGAAGCTATTTTACTTTGATGATCCACCGTTCCCAATGTCTTCAATTTCCTTAGTTCCACTGGCCATTCTCTTTCTTGATGTAGTTTTATTATCTCCATCTCTGCTTCTTCCAACTCTTTTGCCGTCAAATGCTCATTTACTGCTCGCTTCTTTTTTAGCCCTTTTATAAAACGCAGTAGATAAGCCATTACACGTATCTGTTTCTTAAATGACGAATACTTCATCATACTTTCATATAAGTGGTTTTCAGTCGAAAACTTTACTGTTGTTGCTACTGTTTGATTTATGTTGCTTTTTGGCCAATCTTGTTCATCTTTTTTCAGCCATTCGGGGCCTTCCCACCACAATGTATTGTTTGTCAAAGTCTCCGGTGGGACACCCCTTGAACCCATATCTGCTGGATTCTCCTTTGACTTGACGTAGCCCCATTTCGCTTCGGGTATTCTCTCCAAAATATCCATCACCCTTGTTTTTATGAACTTATCCTTGTTTTTGGAGTTGTGAATCCATGCCAAGGAAATCATGGAATCACTCCAAGCAAAAGTTGGTGTTGCTGACTTCAATACTCCTTTGATCTTCTGTAGTAGTTTAGCCAATAGATGTGTTGCACAAAGTTCCAGCTTTGGAAGCGTCTTCCTATTTTTTACTGGATTTACCTTACTTTTTGCAGCCACTATGGTCACCTGCGAATTTACCTTAAGGTATACGACTGCTGCATAAGCCTTCTCGGAAGCATCTGCAAACCCATGTAACTGTGCAGTTTTGTCTTCCAATATTCCAAACCATCTTGGAATCCTTAAATTTTCTAAAGCAGGCAGACTGTATGTAAACTGCCGCCAATCTCCACTCAATTTCTCCTCCAATGGCACATCCCATTCTATTTGTTGTATCCATAACTGCTGTATAAATAGTTTTGCTGTTACCGTGACTGGCGTCAGCCAACCTAATGGATCGAATATTTGTGCCAGTCTTGACAATGCTATTCGTTTTGTCAACTTGTCTTCTTTTTTAATTTGCATACTAAATGTAAAGCAATCGATCTGTGGATTCCATTGTAATCCCAATGTTTTCAAGCATTCATCTTCTTCTATTCTCAGCACTTCATTTTCTTCATTCAATTTCACCGCACTCAATACTTCAGGAGAGTTTGATATCCATTTTCTTAAATGAAACCCATAATCCTCCAGTTGCAGCGTTATCTTCTTCTGCACCTCCCTGCATTCTTGTTTTGTATTCGCTCCTGTTAAAAGGTCGTCCATGTAGAAATCTTCTTTGATCCTCTGAGCGATTTCTTGATTCTGGCACCTATTTCCAATTTCTATGAGCGATCTTACAGCCAGAAATGGTGCTGATGCAGTGCCATATGTTACCGTAGTAAGTTTATATTGTTGGATAGGCTCCGACGGATTACTCCTCCACAACACATGTTGGTATTCCTGGTCTTCTTTTTCAACTTTAATCTGACGAAACATTTTCTCCACATCAGCTGAGATGACAAACTTCCACGATCTCCACTTTGTTACAATGTCAAATATATCTTTTTGAAGCCTTGGTCCCACGTGAAGTATGTCATTCAGCGACTTCCCATTTGAAGTTGTCGATGAAGCATCAAATACCACTCTAACTTTTGTGGTTAGACTTGTTTCACGTACCACTGCTTGGTGCGGCATATAATACAAAGCCTTCTTACTTGGATCCACCTTTACCATTTGGCCCATGGATATGAGCTCGTTCATTGTTTTCTCGTACTCTGACTTTAATTCCGCATTATTTTCTAATCTTTTTTCCAAGTTTATAAACCTCGCCATGGCTCTTTTATATGAATCTCCCAAATCTTTTTCTTCAATTAACGGCAAACGCACGACAAATCTTCCTGAATTGTCTCGGCGTGTTGTGTCTTCATATAACTTAAGGCAGTATTCGTCTTCTTCGGTCGTTTTTTTCATCTTCTATTTCCTCTATTTCCCAGAACCTCTCAATTGTTGTTGTTGCTGCCGATTTCTTTATGTTCAATCCAGGATTTACTACTACTGTTCCAGATAAAATCCAACCCAACTTCGTATTTTGTCCCACAATTTGCTCATCGTGGCGAACTCCTTCTTCCAATATTTGTGAGTAAAGATCGGCTCCAATGACTAAATCGATTCTTTCCGGGCTGTTGAAATTTGGATCTGCCAAATTTACATTTCTCCATTTATCCACGTCATATTGAAACCTTCTGTCGGGATGTGCTGATGCAAGTGCTGGAAGGACTAGTGCTTCTGCCTTAATCATTTTGTTGCTCAAAAATCTGGGTCGTAGTTCCAGTGCAACTTTAGATTTCGCCACGCCAACTAGGGTCTCTCCTAGACCTTGTAACCTCACTTCTGTCTTCTTCCTTGGTAGCTGCAACAGTTGAGCCGCGTCCTCTGATATGGATGTAATTTGTGATCCTTGGTCTATCAGCGCTTTGACTGTTACAAATTCTCCATGCAGTGATTTTATACGAACTTGGGCTGTTGCTAGCAGAACATTTGTTGTTGTATTGGTGGTCATTGCTTTCGTATGTCCTCTTCGCTCTAAATGCATCACTGTGATGTGATTCATTCCACACTTCTGGCATTTAATTTCATTGTAACATTTTTTATCCTTGTTGTGGCTTAAGCATCTGAGGCAGACCTGTGCTGATCTTGCCCAATTGTATCTTTCATTCGAAGATAACGCCGAAAATTTTCTGCACCATGCGATATCATGTCCGCTCATTTTACAGAACTTACATTGTTTTAATTCCGCTACCACTGCTGATTTTTCTTGGAGTTTGTACAGTCCTATGTTATTGTGTTTTCTGCCTACTGAAGCTTCCAAGGCTTGAAACTGCTGCTCCAGGAAGTCCATCACATCCTCAAGTTTTTGGATGTCCTTGGATTTCTTTACATTCTGCTCATAAAGAATAAGCCCATCCTTATCCAGTTTCCGTATAATTATTCGGGCTAAAATGGGATCCGCTTGCTCTAGGGGAATATCCATTGCTTTCAACGCCTGAATACTTTCATTTACATTGTCCAGCAAATTTCTTATGCTTATTGCTGACAGGCTGTTGATGTTTTGATGGTCCAGTATTCTATCTACCAATTTAGTGAATAAAATTCTCCTGTTGCCATATCTTTTTTCCAGTAATTCCCATGCTGCTTCATAATTTGCCTCGGTCACTTGAAGATGTTGCACCAAGCGAAATGCCTCTCCTTTTAGATTTGTCTTGAGGTAGTACAGTTTTTGAACTTTTGATAATTTGGAGTTTTCATCAATCATCTTTTTAAATAAATCGTGAAATGAACTCCACTCTTCCACATGACCACTAAAGGATGGTATTTGAACTCTTTTTAGTTCTACTTCCAGTGACTCCTCTTTAAGACCATCTATCCTTCTTATCATATCCTGCATTTTGCTCTCAAACTTTTCTTCAATTTCTTCAAATTCGAGATCTACCTCTTCCATTCCATGCACCGTTGAGAGCTCGAGATGCAATTTCCTAATTTCATCCATATGCTTCTCCCACGATGACTTCATGTACTCCAAAGCATATTTTGATAGTCCAGCTAAATCGCTTTCAACGGCATCGGCGAGTTTGTTTACTTTTTTCCTGAATTGGTAGATGATTGCGCTTACTTTTATATTCGCCTGATTGCCCATTGGTGATGATTCTATATGGGTTTGTCTTTCTTCCTCATTTTCTCTTTTATTCTTCTCGAACATCAACATAAATTGTTGCATTTGTTGTTGCATCTGTTGTTGCATTTCCTCTTGGAAGGCCTTTAACTGTTGATCGAGCATTAGCCCATGCACTTCGGGCTCTGCTTCTTTTATTACCCTTTGCGGTTCTCGCTCGACCTCTTCTTCCAAACTCGCTAGGAGTTCCTTTGCTTTTCCATAGTTCAAGTTGATGAGATCCCAAACATTTTCTTTGAAATAGGGATCAGTGTTTTCGCCATGCACTCTCAGCATTTCGTGGTTCGTAGTGGCTTCCTTCATTTTGCTTTCCAGGGATCGTAGTGTGTCACCCATGGCTGCTTTCCGAACCATGCCTGCTTGCAGTTTTTCCTTAATCCCAATTACTTCTTTAAGGAGTAGGCTTTGGAGCTTATACAAGTTATGTCTCGACGCCATTTTTCCTTGTTTTGTGAAGCAAGTAAAATTTGTAGTTTTAGCTTCTTTTCTTTTAATGCCCCTGTGGCTTTTTTCAAAATTATTCTGTTTTATTTTTTTGCTTTTGTTGCCCCTATGGCTTTTTTTGATTTTTTTCTTTGCCCCTATGGCTTTTTTTGTTTTTTCTTTGCCCCTATGGCTTTTTTTTTTTGTTTTTTATTTGCCCCTATGGCTTTTTTTTTTGTTTTGCCCCTATGGCTTTTTTTTTTTGTTTTTTTTTTTTTACAAAAATATAATTCTCTTTTTTTTTTTTGAAATATATTTTTGTGGCCGCTGGTTTTTTTTGTCGAAGGACCAATGTTAGCGGGAGAATCAAATTCTAGAACTTGTTTGTTCGTTTGTCAGTTTAATTCTAATTTTATTGAACAAAATGTATTACTTAAGTGCTAGTACACAACAGAAATCTTAGGGGGGTTTAATCTTATGCATCTACTTAAGGCTACAAACACTTGACATTTCTAATTCTATGCATAGGCCTAATGCAACACACAATTGCTGTGATCTATATTTACTCCCCAGCTGAGCGCATGTTTATGGGAGAATATTCTTTATTATCAATGCGTCTCCAGCAGCATGAAGTGTTATCATCCCTTATGCTCTTATCTTTCATGCACACACATTTACAAGTACTCTAGAATGTTGGGTTAAAAATACATAAACATTTTATAGCCTAAATCACTTAACGATCTAATTTATTGCAGCAGTCTTTCATGTTCATAGTTTTATGAACAATAAGTATTTCGCCTGAAAAAAACATTTTACGTATGACTCTAACATTATGTGTAAACTAGTCTTCAATCACACCATCACTGTTGGGTCGCTTCCGTGTTTATATCCCACTAATTTTATTTGTTTAAAAAAAAAAAATCAAAACCATTTCAATTGACACACACGACCAGCTAACGTAAATGTTTCTGACACAAATGCCACTAAAAATATTGTCAGAAATATTTTCAAAGTTATTATTTATAAACAATCACATATGTGTGATATATATATGTATGTGTTCATTCGAATTCAAGTACATTTATTTGTATTGATGTTCATTTCCTGCTGTTTGCAGCCCTTTCATGGTTGAAAGTCTATTTTCACTAGGCTGCTTTGTGTGAGTGAGCGAGCGAGTGTGTTTGTGTCTGTGTGTGTATAACGAAAAGGAAATTATAATTTGCATAACGTTTATTTATGTAGTTGACATGCATATGGGTATGTTTCACTTGGTCGGATGGTTGGCAGCGTTTTGCAGGAAAGCCATTGGTACCAAAGAGGAAAAAAATTGTGAATTTGATTTAATTTTTGAGCAACTGAAATAAAATTGTTGTTGTTGCGAAATATTTCAATTGAGCACGAAAAAAAATCCTCTTAAAATATTAAGCATACTTTTGAGCATAGTTAAATTTCCAAAAAAAGAGAAAAAAAACTACTGCATACTTTGTGGATGTGAAAATGATGATAGCTGTTTGCCCGAACTATGGCTGCCAACAGTTTTGCTGTATTACGTTTGAGAAATAAATCTGTCACATCTAGAACTTTTTTTATACCCTCAGCCATATGGCTACAGAGGGTATATATCATTTGATACGGCCAAAACGTGCCTAGTCGAAATAACGGTTTTAGACCCTAGGTCTCTTTGGACCAAATCCGTTTCAGAACATTTGGAGTCGATCTAGCGATGTCCGTCCGTCCGTCCGTCCGTCCGTCTGTCTGTCTGTCTGTCTGTCTGGCTGGCTGGTGCGCACGATAACTCTCGAAGGGAGTATCCAATTTGGTCCAAACTTGGTACATCGTAATATTTTTATCAAACTTAGATCGAGTTCGGAGATGGGCAATATCGGTCCACTCCTTCTGGTACCTCCCCCACAAAAGTTCGAAATTTTCAAAAAATTTAATTTTTGCACAGAAAGAGAAATTATAGTCCGATTTTGCTCCAACTTTGCAAATCTTAATATTTGCGTCAGTGTGAGGTCGGGTGTGAAAATGGAAAATATCGGCCCACTCCATCAAGTACCTCCCCCACAAATGGTAAAAATTTTGAATAATTACAACTCTCATAAAATGTGATGTAAGTGTCCGATTGTCTTAAAATTTTACACATCCCAATATTTACATTAACCCAAGGTCTGGTGTTAAGATGGAATATATCGGTCCACTCCTTCTGGTACCTCCCCCACAAAAGGTCGAAATTTTCAAAAAAAAAAAAAATATTTTTTTTTTGCACAGAAAGAGAAAGAATAATTCGATTATTCTGCTACTTTGCAAATCCTAATATTTGCACCATTGCTAGGTCTGGTGCGAAAATGGAGAATATCGGTCCACTCCTTCTGGTACCTCCCCCACAAAGGGTCAAAACTTTAAATAATCACAATTCTCATAAAATGTGATGTAAGAGTCTGATTGTTTTGAAATTTCACACATCCCAATATTTATATTAACCCAAGATCTGATGTTAAGATGGAATATATCGGTCCACTCCTTCTGGTACCTCCCCCACAAAAGGTCGAAATTTGCAAAAAATATATTTTTTGCACAAAAAGAGAAAGGATAATCCGATTTTGCTCTCACTTTGCAAATCCTAATATTTGCATTAGTTCTACGTTAGGTGTAAAAATGGACAATATCGGTTCACTCCTTCAATTACGTCCCCCACAAATGGTCAAAATTTTGAATAATTACAACTCTCATAAAATGTGATGTATGAGTCCGATTGTCTTCGAATGGCGCACATCCCAATATTTATATTAACCCAAGCTCTGGTGTTAAGATGAAGTATATCGGTCCACATCTTATGGTACCTCCCCCACAAATGGTCGAAAATTTGAGATATATATTTTCTGCACAGAAAGGAAGCAATAATCTAATTTTGAAAAACATAACGCTCAAAGAAAGTGAAATAAGGATTCAACTTTTTTCAAATTTCACACATACAAATTATTTTTGCTAACACCAGATCTGTTTTGAAGATGATCCTATATATCTGCGAACACCTTGTGGTACCTCACCCACAAAGAGACACATTTTTCAATATTTTTATCTGTCATAAATTGCGAAACAACTCAGTGATTCCTTACAATTGCTATATCCATTTGCTATAATAATATTTATATCATATTTATGTAGGTCCGATACGAAATTGACAATATTGACCCATTCTTTAAAAACCCACTCCATAGAGGGTGAAGAGGGTTGAGGGTATACATCTGTCGGCAAAACCGACCGATACTTTTTTACTTGTTCTTTTTGGTTTTTAGTGCCATGACATTTTGATTTATTACTGAGGAGTGCGTTTACACATTAGGAGTATTCAGTCAAAATATAAAAAAATACATCAAAATTAGTTGCATTCCTCTGGCCACAAATTCGATGAAAATGGCTATAAGGAGAAAAATGAAGCCTGGAATTCGGTGGGGATAAATAAAAGAAGAATAAGTTTTTTGGAAGAAATATCTCATTTATATACTTTGAAAATTGTCCTACTGTTTCCAAAAGAATCCCCATGACTGTTAAAAGGGTTAAGTTACCCTATATTGCTCTGTGGCCAAAACTGTTCATATTTTTCCAATATTTATTTTCCCCATTTTGTGGAGAGCATGTGTTTGATTTCCATCACACACATACATACGCACATACATATGTTTGTGGACATGTGTTTTTATGGTCTACCAGCCACACGACTATATTTGCAAAATGTGCCAGCATGAATTGTGGAAATCCGCATTGTGCATTCACGCACACACACACCACTTCCATATTTTTTCTGGTCCTGGTTACGTTGTAATAAAAACATTGTGTGCCCGACTTGTGTGGACAACCAGCCAGCCAACCAAGCCATGGTGTTTTAAATAAATGACAACCTATTTTTTTTTTCGGTGCAAAACTCTTTTTTTTCGATTAATGCAACAGGCAGTGGTCGTCCACTTACAAAACAGGGAGGGGAGAAAGCGATAGGGGAAATAAGCCAACAGCAAAGGCAAGGCGTTAATAATGTAACATGTTTAAACTCATTTCAAGCTACGTGTGTTATGTGGTCTCAGTCATTATTAACACAAAATGTTCTACACTCACACAGATACACACACACAGATGCCCACCAATATCTTGCACACAGGTCGAACTTCTACTCTGGCATTCCCAACAAAAAAAAAAAAAAAAAAAAACCGTTCGCAAAAATTTGTATGCAGTAACGTTAAGTTTTTATCACCATCAACCTACAAAAGTTTTGGGGTAGAATTTAAATGAACTAAACCAAAAAGAGTTTTTGTTTTCAGTTCGGTGTGTTTTTCTTTTTTGCGATTCCACAAAAAAACGAAGAGGAAAACTTTTGAACTTCAACTGAAATTTTAATTGAGTTTTAGTGTTGCATGGTGCAAATAAACACAGACAGACAGACACTCACACACACACAGACTCGCACACAGTTAACAACAGCAGTTGTTGAAAAGCAACAGAATACTAAAAATAGAAATGTATTATGCATCCTAAAAGTATGCAACAATATAAATAAAATGTCTAATGAAAGGTTATAGTTATGGAGATGGCGATGGGATTTTTTTGTTTCGTTTGAAAAGTGAAATCTTTTAATAGAATTAAATTTCAAATTGAGTTACCTGGAATAAAAATGTACTGAGTAATAATTGTGCGGGGGAGATAGTATGGCACTCGAAGTACAAAAATAGTAGATGTTATTAGGAAAAATGTACTAATTCAATTTGGCAACAAATTGAAATATTTGCCTGATACGCCATAGAATATATATTCATTATCAGCATAGAACTTTTGGCCAATAAAAGGTTTGTTTACACATCATGTTAGAGTCATATGTACGGTGAAATTTTGCTCATTTGTATCTAGCATTGTTATACCCTACACCGTACATAGTATGCAAGGTATATTAAGTTCGTCATTCCATTTGTAACTCATCGAACATTTAAAAGATGAAAGACGATTAAGCCCTTTCCGCCGCCCATCTCTCCGTCTGTTGTAATCACGCTAGACTCAAAACGGATAAAGATAGGAAGCTAAAATTTTGCAACGATCTGTTTTTTGTCTGCAGAAAGGTCAAGTTAGAAGATGGGCATTATCGGTCCACGATATCGTGTAGCCCCAAATATAACTGTACCCTCCGATATTCGGTATTTTGATGATTATAGCCAAATGTGTTAATTGAATCGTCTTAAAATCCACACAAGGAGTTCCTTCTGAGTACTTTACCCCCTGAAAGAGAATTGTCTATATAGGTCCACGATATCGTATATATCGGTACCCCCCACCCCCCCCCCCAATATTCGGTATTTTGGGAATTTTAGGGTTATTATTCACCGGACTAGTCTGAAAATCCACACAAGAAGTTCTTCTAAGCACTTTACCCTCTCCAAGAGAAATGTCTACATGGGTCCACGATATCATATAGCCCCCATACAGCGGTACGCCCCGATATTCGGTATTTTGATTTTAGGGACATTATTCACAGGAGTTGTTTCAAATTTCGTATTTAGAGTTCGTAATTGGTACTACAGCCTATGCCAGAAAATAGCGTGTGCAGGCTCACGTCTTCGTATAGTCTCCATATAACAGTACCTCCCAATATTCCGTATTTTGACGATTATTCACCGAAACTGTTTCAAAGTTTGTATTTAGAGTTCGTAATGGGAAATACAGGGTTGCCCATATTCGACGGACCCATGACTTTTTGGGCTCATTCCAATCGACGAGGCTTGTTCGCAGGCAACATTCTTTGCGTCAATTGAATTTTGTACGGGAACAAATGCAAATCAATGCGAATAATCCGTTGTAAAGTGGACCGAGCCATGCCCAACTGCTTAGAACGGCGTTTTTGGGATGTTCTTGGGGACCTCTCAACACTGGCTCGTACGGCTCTTCGGATCAGAAAGAGCCTTACCAGTCGAAAATTTTTCGTATAAACGCTTAATGAAGTGTTTTTTTAATGTTTTAAAAGCACGTTGGGTTTTCACAATTGACTTCTTCTGTTGAATGTAAATTTCAGAGCGCTCGCGTGGCGTGTATTGGTTCATGGTAAAAATCTGCTTGGACTGACGCTTCAAACGCGGTATGTCATTAAGCGATGTGACATCGCTGTCAAAAGTTATGGCGTTGCCAGATGGGTCCGTCGAACATGGACAACCCTGTAAAGTCTATGCCAGAACATTGTCTATGCAGGTCCAGGTCTTCGTATAGCCCCCATAAACAGTACCTTCCTATGTTCCGTATTTTGTTGATTCTAGCGACATTATTCACCGGAATTGTTTCAAATTTAAAGTTCGAACTGGATACTACAGCCTATGACAGAAAATTGTCTGTGCAGGTCCACGTTTTGGTGAGCCCCATATAATGGTACCTCCCTATTTTCGGTATTTTAATGATTTTAGCTACATTATTCACCGAATTTCTGTTTTTCAAGTTTCGCATTTGAATATTGTAATGGCTTATGACAAAAGTTGCCTATGCAGGTCCACTTTGTCGTATGGACCCCAAAATAACGGCTACATTCGTTATTTTTAAGATTTTTAACAGAATGTTTAACGGATTTTATTATTTTTTTTTTTCAAAATTTCCAAAGTCTTTCCTAATGGTAGAAGGTATTGAAAGATCGGCGCGGCCGAACTTACAGCTTTTTTACTTGTATTTATTCAACACCAATTATTCTATCTGCCAAAGAATCTCAACACATCGGTTTGACTACAATTTTAGATCCCCAGGCATTCAATTATTTTCTTATTGACATCTTTAAAAACTTATTTTCGAAATTTCTTACCACATTTCAAATTTCCTTTGCTGCTGCAATCTAACCTCTACTTCAGGATGTCATTGCCGCATAGTTTTTTCTTTGTTTTTTCAAAAGAATTTCCCCGTGTCTCGATGCGATTCTTTTGACAACATTGTCGTTGACATTTTCAACTTTTAATTAATAAAGAATTCACATTTGTTTGCAATGCAACGACCTGCCTCCCACTCTGGGTCGTCTGCTGCACGAACAGCTTCACACGCCAAGTTGTAGTTATTTCACCTCCATTCCATTCCATTCTCCTCCCTCGCCTTCCCCTAACAATGTTTTATAATTTATCACATAAATAAAAATAGAATAAAAGAAAAACAACGAAAGTATTCAAATAGGCGCACTGACACTTTGACAGAATGGCTACCATATAATGTGTTTCTTTTTTCATGCAACAACATACATACAGACATATGTATATATGTACGTAACGTCAAAAGCCATGGAACTTTTGGCGATTTCAAAGCAAATTGCAAATGCACCGAATATTTGACACGTCATAGCTGTACACTGGGTCGTTTCGTGGCAGGGAGTCCAAAATTTATGACTTCCAAGGAGCTCCAGGTGGTATTATTTGTCACCAATTTTAATGGGGATTTTTCGAAGGATTTTTTACTGTTTGTTATTAAGCCATTCTAATATTTTATAATTTTTTACCTTATTTTTTCTTGAAATCAAGAAAATTTCTCGTTTTATTTTCCAAATGCATTTTGCCAAAGAGCAAAGCTCGTTAGTTATTTACAAATGTACTCAAGTCATACTAATACCATGTTCCAACAGCACAATTTGTATGGGTAAATGTCAACTAAATTTCATTTGGCAACACTATACAATTTCTGAGTATGAAAAAATGTGACTTAATGCAGTTGTAGTTCTTGTTGTAGCATTTGTTTGTTGTTTTAAGTATCTAAATATTGCTAAGTATGGTTTTAGCTGGCATGTTTGCTTCTTTAGAGAGACACAGACGCATGAAGCCAAACACACACACACCTACACAGTAGCATTTCTAACGACTTTAACAACTGTTCTAACAACCAACCGAAACAAGTACATGCATTTACATGTTTCTATGTATGTATGTGTGTGTGCGTGTACATAAGCATTTAGGTTCGCAGTCGTTAAGCCCCGTTATAAGAATTTTATCTTTTTTCTAAGGTGCATACCAAGTACTTCAACCAAGAACTTTGTGTTTTTTTGTTTTGTTACCTTCTTCTTCTTTGCTCAAACGTTATCATCTTATAAATGTTTACATATATATCTTTAGATAAAATGGCAAATGGGTTATGTGATCTATAACGAATAGAGAAATAACGGCCAGTTTACATCATAATGTTAGAGTTGTGTGTGAGGAGCGTTTTTCGTACTTATATTTACCATTTTGATAGCATATTTTTGGGTGCTGTGAAAATTGTTAACCAAAACAAGTAAAAAAGCAGTAAGTTCGACCGGGCCGAACTTTGAATACCCTCCACCATTTGGAACAAACTAGGAAATTTTCAAAAAAAAAAAAAATAAATAAATAAATAAATAAATAAATAAATAAAATCCATTAAAAATTCGGTTAAAATCTTAAAAATACCGAATATCGTAAGGTGCCAATATATTGGGGGGATATACGATATTGTGGACCTATATAGACAAATCTATGTCTGGTGGTAAAGTATTCACAATGAACTTCTCATGTGGAATTTCAGACAATTCCATTGAGAATTGTGGTTAAAATCATCAAAGTACCGAATATCGGGGGGTACCGTTATATGGAGGCTATACGATATCGTTGACCTATGTAGACAATTCTCTTTAAGGGGGTAAAGTGCTCACAAAGAACTCCTTGTGTAGAATTTCAAACAATTCCATTGAAAAATGTGGCTAAAAACATGAAAATACCGAATATCGGTGGGTACCGTTATATGGGAGCTATACGATATCGTGGACCGATATAGCCCATCATCGACAAAAGACGGATTTGTGCAAAATTTTATACTATACTATACTACTATGCTATACTATACTATACTATACTATACTACTATGCTATACTATACTATACTATACTATACTATACAATACTATACTATACTATACTATGATGACCTATGAAGCCCCAGGCTAATGACTGAATTAAAAAAATAGGTATTTGACATTAGGGTCACTAGGAGGTTAAAAAATGGTACAACCCAACTGAGCTAGATATTTATGGTTTTATATGAGGCTCATCATGAAACATGAAGGGATTTTTGTAGAATCGTACTTACGTACCCCTACAAAAGTAGTAAAAGGTGCAAATTGGAATGGTACTGACATCAAGCGAAAACTGTGAACTTAAATATGAGGGTCTCCATCTTTGGGAATGTATGAAATTAGGATGAATTTTTGGATGTTCGTATTTTAAGGATGTACAAAGTACCAAAAAGGTACAAAATGGTACGGAACTATTATGAAGCGAAAAATTAGAGCTATATGTGTGAACTTAAGATTGAAGGTCACCTCTTTGTTAAAATATGAATTATTGAAGTAATTGGGACAAATCGTACTTAAAGGGTACAAAAAGTACGAAAAGGTACAAACTAGTAAGGTGTTAATAAAAAGCCACAAATAAGAGCTACAACTTTGATGGAAAGGTGGGATTTTTGGATGTTCGTACTTTAAGGCGATGAACATTATTAAACGGTACAAAATAGTACGGCTCTGCTATCAAGCAAAGTGTACGAACTAGATATGTTTTGCGGAAGTATGAAATGAGGAAGGATTTTTGAAAATTCGTAATTCGTTGGGCACAAATAATAATAACTGGTACAGAATAATGCGGGGCTGATTTAAATCGGAAATTAATAATTACAAGCATAAGCTTTAAGCATTATGAGGGCCACCATCCTTGCGGATGTGTAAGATAGAATTTTGGAAAATTCGTACTTTCAAGAGTATGGAAAGTACTATTAAGTATAAAATGATACAGGTCTGTTTTTGAACGTACAAAAGGAGCTATAACCCTTAACATACCTATGAGGGTCATCATTTATGCAGTAGTATTAAATAAAGAAGATTTTTGAAAATTCGTACTTAAAGAGTACAAAAAGAACTAAAAAGAATTCCAAAAACGCAAAGCCATTATTAGTAATCGGTAGGATTTGGGACCAACAAGAAGATCAGCCTTGAAGGGAAGGGACATACGGAAGTTCGTTCATTTATAGTACAAACAAGTAAAAAAGCAGCTAAGTTCCGTCGGGCGGAACTTTAATACCCATTCGGAAGGGACTTGAAAAAATTAAAAAAAAAATTTCCAGAAACTACCACTTAAATGGAAATTGTTATATGGAGACTATACGAAGACGTGGACTGCTTACGAAATTATTTGTCATGGGCTGTAGTACCCGTTACGAACATCAAGTACCAAATTTGAGACAATTCCGGTGAATAATGTCGCACAAATCATAAAAATACCGAGTATTGGGAGGTATCGTTGTATGGGGGCTATACGAAATCGTGGACCGACATGGCCCATTTACGAACTTAACCTGCCTTCTGGTAAACTATGCATGAATGCAAAATTTTAGGCTTCTATCTCAATTCGTTCGTGGTTACAACAGATATAAAAGACTAGTGGAGGGTATAAAAGAACTAAGCAGTACGGGTTTTGAACTACATCGGATACTCCCTATGGCCTAGCCTTTCTAACCCTATTTCTGTTTCTTAAAAAAAAAAAAAAACTGTTACTTAGTCCATTTTGCATTTCCCCGAAATATGCCCGCAAGAATAAGAACAACAAAAAATCATAACTCACTTCACTTTTAGTTCTTGTCCTCTAGAGCCTTTGAATTTAATTGATTTTCCTTTTTGTTCGTTGCTTCGCTAACAATTTCAACAACAACAACAACTACTACTACAACAACGATGAAGATGAAGATGAAAAACAGGCCCGGATTTATGCTAAAAAATTCATTTTTCAGTCATTTGCTGTTAAATGCAAATTAATACACTTCCACTTTTTTATGCTCACCTTCAGGATCCTTTTTGTTTCGCTGTTTTCTGCTGCTTTTTCGAGTGGCTTTTGGGTCTCTTGAGGCCAACATTTAACCAAGTACTTGGCGTTGTAAAAATTCTTCAGTGTAATTAATAAACATTAAACACTGCATCCATCAGACCGGCCATCCAACCGTCCATTGGCTGTTAAGGTGAACGATTATGGCCATTGTTAAATTTAATGACGTTTTAATGTTGGCTTTCATTCCTTCCCCACCGCTACTCATTATTTTCTTCTTTTGTTCGGTTTTTTTTCTTCACAACCCAAAATTAAAAGGCTAAGCTGGAAATCATTTGCCCAGCAAAAAGGTCAAGAAGACAATTACCTTTCAATACATCAGGGCAAAAAAACGAAGCGAGAACGAAAGAAAATGTCTGATTGCAAAGATGGTTTTAAGTTTCGTTTTAAAGTCAATGGGCCGTGGCAATGTCAGACAAACGCACTCACTCTCTCGCTCGCTCTCCCGCTCGCACTCACTCACTCACCTGTGTATAAATCAATTAAATTAAATATTTAACAATTGATTACTGGCCTGTTTAAACTTTCAACAAATATTTGTGCAGCAAAATGCCACTGGCCGTGGGAATGGCAGCAACGAAAAACAAAAATCAGGTGAGGGGGAGAGTCGGGGATGCCAAAAGCCAATGCTCCCTTAACACAATAGACAACAGGCAACAACTGCCACTGTTAAACTTTTGCACGCAAACAGCCTTAAGGTATGCTTTGGATTTTTGTAGCAAAAATATGCAGGATTCTTGTACAACAGTTTTGCCTTGAATTACAATTCCATTTTCAGGCTCCCTCTCTCTCTCTCTCGCCCCTCTCTTGATGTTGCTTATTAAAGATTTATGCAGGTCTGTGTTGTTGTTATTATTCAAATTGTGCGTGAGAATAGCTCCCCAGGAAATTATGATGGGCTCAATTTGAAGTATGCCTTTTCTTGTTTTTATGGCTGCTTGTTTTCTTTTTCGCTGGCATTGTCTTGAATTTCGTGGGGTTTTTTTTTAGAGCTTTGCTGCGCATTAGTCATGTCTTAAAGTTGCAGGGTCACTGGCTCCCCTTACTTGTTTTTGTTTTTTGAAATAATAACAACAAAATTATTGCTGAAGAAACATAAAGCATATTCTGAAAATTGCGTGTTTTCCTATTTGGGCTTTTTACAGAATTCAAGGTCTATGTAATGTGGCCCAAAATGGCGCTAAGATAAATATTTAGAGAGAAAATTAACAATTTGACGCATGTGGAAAGGTGGAAGACTTGGTTTTTTTTTTTTTTTTTAATGGGGTATAACATTGGTTATATACCCACAAATGTATCACTATTGCGTTATGGCTCTAAGTAGACTCTATGGTAGATGTCCTCCGACAACATCTACTCTATGGTAGATGTTCTCCGACGACATCTACTCTATGGTAGATGTCCTCCGACGACATCTACTCTATAGTAGATGTCCTCCGACGACATCTACTCTATGGTAGATGCCCTCCGACGACATCTACTCTATGGAAGATGTCCTCCGACGACATCTACTCTATGGTAGATGTCCTCCGACGACATCTACTCTATGGTAGATGTCCTCCGACGACATCTACTCTATGGTAGATGTCCTCCGACGACATCTACTCTATGGTAGATGTCTTCCGACGACATCTACTCTATGGTAGATGTCCTCCGACGACATCTACTCTATGGTAGATGTCTTCCGACGACATCTACTCTATGGTAGATGTCCTCCGACGACATCTACTCTATCGAAGATGTCCTCCGACGACATCTACTCTATCGAAGATGTCCTCCGACAATATCTACTCTATGGTAGATGTCCTCCGACGACATCTACACTACGGCAGATTTCTGCTGGCGGCATCTGCTCTACAGTAGATGTCCTCTGGGGACATAAACTCTACAGTAGATGTCTTCTGGCGACATCAACTCTACAGTAGATGTCCTCTGGCAATTTCCCATAAATCTACTGATTCCACTTCTCACAGAAATTCAATTCCATGCCACAAATTATGCTCTCTCTTCCACTCGCCTAATAGTATGCACTGTTTGACAAATTTTCCCCTGTGTTATTATTTTCCCAGGGATTTTCATATTGAATTGAATTCTCTCCATCCTGTGATGCGACATAAGCCCCATTTTATCTTTGTGTCGAATTTTCTATGAAAATATTTGAATTGTATTTCTGTGTGTGTGTGTGTTTTTCGTTTTGTTAAGCTCGTTTAAGACCATGTTTACATTTCTTTACGTATTTGTGTTCCGAAACAATGCAGGACATTTTCGAGAGATGTTTTCTTAGATCAATGAATGTAAATATTTCGCAGAAGAAAGATATTTAGGAGAATTATTTTAGTATTTGGTAAACATGTTGCATTATTCTAAGGGGAGATATTTATTCGAGAGAGAGAGAGGGAGAGACAGAGAATGTTTTCAGTTCATTATGACATATTTTTGGAGGTTATGGGAGAAACAGAGAATTGTTAAACAAAATTAAATTATTTAATTGAATATTTTGGGGCCAGGCTCATGATATTCAATTATTCATTTGATGAAATGACCTGCATAAATCTAACAGAATCTTTTACACAGAAACCCGTTGTGATAAGGTATTTTATATCGTCTATTATTACAGCTGATTACCATCAAATATTCCCTTAATGGCTTTGTTTTTCCATTTCCTTCTTATGGCCTTTTTGCTCCTCCCATCCGCTTCAATATGTGTCTTTCAGTTCTGGAGATTAATTTCTTAATAAAACATTAATTACTTACGGCTCCGGCTTGTGTGAATGCATGTTAAGTAGCTTTTATGTGATGGTACCTGTTGTTGGAGCATTTACCCGTCCCATACCCGCCTCATAATTCCACGTTTTTTCCTTTTGTGACTTTTTTTGCTCTTCTTTATTTGTCATGCCATAAAATTTTATTTCAGATTTATTTTTGTTGTTGTCTCTTCCTCAAATGGAATATGAAAAGAGGCAGCATAATTAAAAGAGATTATGTGGAACATATCAACAACACGAGCTGTTGTTGCTGCTCCTGCTGCCTCTGCCGTACCTTAAAACGAATCCTTAATGTATTCTGTACATATTTATGAATTTTCACTTTGTGCCTAAAAGTATGCCACTTTATAAGGTTATTTACTTAGAAACAAAGCAGACACATTCTCTCGGGCAACTCATCCCATTCGCGCGTGATGCGCTCTCACTTTTTACTTCTTCGGGACGGTCTTTCGGCCACCTGAGACTGATAAGAGTTGGGGAGTTTTTTTGTTGTTGTGCAAGTTGTTTTTGGGGAATTTATGACAGGTTAATATACTTTTACGGCCCCCACCTGGCTCATGTCAGTCAGTCAGTCAGTCGGCCAAGTTATTTGGTTATGGTCCAAGGAATGTGTTTAAAGCTTATTTCGAAACTAAGTTTGGGGTCGGGCCTAAGTATTTTCCACTCTCAGGTGTGTGTGTGTGTGCTTGTGTGGGCAGGGATGCATGTGAGCACCGTTGGCTTTTGTTTTGTTTCTTTCGGTTTTCCTGGCCAGTTATTTACTTATTAATGTACGGAGCTGAAATAATCCATTTGCCTGGAATCGTTAGTCCAAAGGAGTGCCAGTGCCAGGAATGTGCGTGTATGTGGGAGCAAATGTGAGTCGTTAAAAGAATCGCAACAACAACAAGAACACCGACCAACCGACCGCCTCAATAAAAACCTGTTTGTTGGCCTATGACCTTTTGTATGCACACAAAAGATAAATACGTCCGAATTTTTGGCATTCAAAAAGGCCAAACAGAGATTCCAACGGCCACACTTGGCTACCAGGAAATCTAAGTGCCACCATTAAAAATGAAGAATGTTGTGGCAGTGATTCAGTTCTAAAAACGTGAAAATATCTTTAAATTAAGGATACGTTTTGGGAATTTTCGAAAGTTTCTGGAAGGCTGAAATTAACTAGTCTATTTTAAAAAAATGGCGAATTGACCTCGGAGGTGCTGGGAACTTCAAAGTAAATTTTGTCAATTAATAATCGAGAATTCTACATTAAATATGTCTAGTAGGAAATCGCTGATTATAGATTTGATATTGAGACGGTGTAGGATTCGTGGACAATCGGAAAGATTTGAGGGTGATAGGGTAATTGTGGGCAACCGTCGGATATCGACATGTGAGGAAGACCAGGAACTGTGATATTTGTGTTCGGCGTGACGCTGACATTCGGAATGATAACGATTTGGAGGTAATCGGGAACTTGTAGATGGTGGCCAGATGTTATTGTTGTGCAGGAGTTCAGGAATTACGTTGTTTTTGGCAGAATGTTGACTATTTAAAATTCATCGAAAACTTCAATGATGTCGCCATCGGATTGAGGATTGGTAGATTATCAGGGATTACGATGTAGGTGGTTGGCATGTTGATGTTCAGGTCTTCGGAGAGGGGTTGGGGACTTGTAATATAATCGTTTGGGGACGGCAGTTCACTGTGTCGTCTTAGGTTGTACGGATACGGCAGCTTACAGGTGGTATATTCGGAAGAAGCTGTCCAAGCCTTCTTAGATGGATCAGTATTCATTGGAGTTCGGCAACTCACTGTAGTTATGTTCAAGAGCAAATGTGTAGGCTTTCGCTGATAGATCAGAACTCGTTAGGGTTCGACAACTCACTGTGGTTATGCTCGGAAGCCAACGTTTATACTTCCGCAGATGGATTGCAACTCGTTCGGGCTCTTATGTTCGGATATAGCTGTTTGGTTCGCCTATAATTGCTAGGAAACTGCTTTAGGTAGATCTACGATTTATGCCTAATTCTAATTAGCCATCAATGTTTCGGTAAAACTAAGAAAAGCTCCCGTGGACAGCTTGCCGAAGCTCCGGTGAAACAGCGAGCCGAAACTCCTGAAGAATAGTGAGTCAAAACTCCGACGGAACCGCGAGCCGAAGCCCCAGTGTACATGAATTACAGGCAACTCAAGTTAATGGGAGCCATATCCAAAAAGGTAAAACAGATCACAGAAAATGATTCGGAAAATCAATTCCCTTCGGCAAGTCCCCTGTAGTAACAAGCCTGTCTCATCTTAACTCAAACCGAACACTATATGTGACTGGCCAAGTGAATGAGAATTATTTGCCTTATGCGGTAAACGGCATGTTGCCGAAAGCTAAATTGTCCATTGGGTGGTTGATTGACGCTATTATCGTCGCAAACAACTATTTTTTTTAAATTTTTTCTGACATTAAAATATGAATATGTTCGATATTTTCGGAGCTAAAACCGTACATTTTTTCTAATACTTTTCCGAACCAAAAGTGCAGGTTTTTTTTTCAAAGAAAATTCTGGACATTTAAATTTTATCAATTTGTCTAAACTACTATCGCAAACTACATCCAAGTCTCCTAAGTTTATTAAAATTTTCGAAAGACTATTGGAGTATTTTCCTATATTTTGAGATTGAAGCCTTAAATAAAATGTTCCTGACAAAATATTTTAGTTACTTGTAGTTGTCGTTATAGAGTATTGAAGTTACAATATTTTAGAAAAGTATAAAGATATTAATATAAGTATTGGATGTGGAAGATTATAAGAGATAAACACTTCGATTATTGTCAAGATATTTTTAAAGGACTTTTGAAACTTTAGTTTAACCTTCTTAAATTATATTTAAATAGCCTTTAAAGCTTCATATCCATATTTTCTTAAAAACAATCTATTTCCAAACCAATTGAACTTGAAATCAAAATTGCAATGGCTTAAAGCAAACATATAATACTCTCAACCACATGGCGGTTATAGAAAGAGTACCACCAAACCAAGCAGAAAAATCAAAAAAAAAAACCAAAGCAAACAAAATAAACGAGCAAAATTGGCAAACACAATTGTGTGGACAAAACATGGAAGTACCGAAAATATCAAATAGAACGAAGTGTAATTAAATTAAAAAGGTCAACATTGATGGGGCAATGGAATAACAAAGACAAACAAAAGTGTTCGGCACAAAGAGATGATAGAGAGAGAGAGGGAGATGAGGTACAGAGAATGAATGGAGATGACACAAACTGTTGTTGCAATTCAAAGTGACTACACACAGCCATACACACACAGCCCAAAGTGTTAATTAAATGTCACATGCCCAAAAAATAGCAACAATGGATGAAAATCTAAAATTCTAAAAACAGCAGCAACAACAAAGAGAAGGAAGCTTGAATAACCAAAATACTTACCAACACCAACGTTCAACATGATAATCCTTTTGTTGCTTTTGTAAATTGTTTTGGAAATTTGTCCTTTCCTGTTTCCCCTTTCGTTTTTGCAGTCACAGCTACTGCCACTTTTGCTGCCGGAAACTGCTGCTGCAATGGGTTTTGGTTTCAGGATCTTTGGGGTTTTTTGTAGGTTGATTTTTTGGAAGTTTTGTTTTTTCTTTTTTTTTTGTTAATTTTATGGATACTTTTAAGCCATCAATTCTGAGTCGTTAAATTTTATGTCAAGTTGTTGTTTGATATGGGGATTTTTGTTATTTTCTCTAAAATGCATGAGAGGAAGATTCTTAAGATTATTCACAAATTTATTTGAGATCGAGAAAGTAATGTCAATTTCCGTAAATTTTCCCCGTTTGATCATATGTTTAAGAGCTAACTCTTTAACAAAATACATGTTATTATAAACAGCGGTGCTCAAAACCGTGTTCTAGAACATGAAGAGAAAAAAGATATAATTTAAAGATAATTAAAATTCTGTTTTTCTTCATATTTTACGGTTCTATTTAATTGTTTTTAAACACGAATGTTTGCCAAAATAATTTATAAAGCAAATGGATAAAAAATATTTGTATAAATAATGACTTAACACTGTTTTGTTCTTGATTTAAATAAGCAAAGAGAAATTTGACTGAAAAGAGGTATTTTTTCTTGAGCACCGCTGCTTTAACATAAGAGCAAATGAGTGAAACAATGGGAATGTGAGCAGTAAGTTTCTCAGAGAGTAAGGAATTATGAACTAAAGAAATTGGATTATAGCAGAGTTGTTTAAAAAGGTTTTTTTAAAAAAAAAATAATAATATAAATAAATAATATAAAAGAGTAATAAATAATAGTGACTTCAGTATGGTAGTGACAATATAGTATGATCTTGGCATTCAATTGAAATTCAAACTGTCACCTATGCAACCCCACACATAACCCACTACCCATTAACATTTATTGAAAAGCAAGTGCATAATAAAACTTAAAGATATTTTCTATTCGTTTTTGTGATATGTAGATAAACAAAGAAAAAAGCAGTAAATTTGAATGGGCCGAATTCTAAATGCCCTTCACAATTTGAAAAAAATTAAATCCGTTAAAAAATTCGGTTAAAATCTTAAAATTACCAAATATGGCCGTTTTATTGGGGTCTATATAAAGACGTGGACCTGTATAGGCAATTTTTGTCATAAGCCATTACAATATTCAAATACGAAACTTGAAAAAATCCGGTGAATAATGTAGCTAAAATCTAAAAAAATACCGCATATAGGTAGAGGTACCGATATATTGGGGTTATACGAAGACATGGACCTGCATAGATAATTTTCTGTCACTAGATGTAGTACCTATTAGATACTTCAAATATGAAATTTCGCACAATTTCGACGAATATTGTACCTAAAATCATCAAAATACCGAATATGGGGAGGTACAGATATATGGGGCCTATAGGAAGACCTGGACCTGCATAGACAATATTCTGGGATAGGCTGTAGTACCCATTACGAAAATTGAAACAACAATAATGTGGCGAAAATCATCAAAATACCGAATATGAGGAGGTACCGATATATGGAGCCTATAGGAAGACGTGGACCTTCATAGACAATTTTATGTCATAGACTGTAGTTCCCGTTACCAACTCTAAATACGAAATTTGAAACAACTCCGATGAATAATGTCCATTAAATCGTCCAAAATACCCAATATCGGAGGGTACCGTTGTATGTGGGCTATACGATATCGTGGACCTATATAGACTTTTCTCTTCCAGGGTGTAACGTGCTTAGAAAGAACTCATAGTATGGATTTTTAGGCAATTCCATTGAAAAATGTAGCTAAAATCATCAAAAAAAAAAAAAAAACCGAATATAGGCAGGTACCATTATATGCGAGATATACGATATAGTGGACCTATATAGACAATACTCTTCCAGGGGGTAAAGTACTCAGAAGGAACAACTTTTGTGGATTTTTAGACAATTTCTTTGAAAAACTTGGCTACAATCATCAATCATACCGAATATCGGGGGGTTCCGTTATATGGAGGCTATACGATATCGTGGACCGATATAGCGCATCTTCGAACTTAAACTGCCTGCAGACAAAAGACTGATCTGTGCAAAATTTTAGCTTCCTCTCTTTATTCGTTTTGACTCTAGCATGATTGCAACAAACGGACGGACGGGTGGACGGACAGGGCAAAATCGTCTTAAAATGTTATGCTAATCGAGAATACATATACTTTGTTAGGTCTAAAATCATTATTCCGATGAGTTACAAACGGAATGATGAACTAAATATACCCTCCATCCATGTATGGTGGAGGGCATAAAAACTAGGGAATATGTGCAGGCTCAAAGTCTTAAAACGATAAGCGTTATGTTACGCTTTTTATGGGACAGGTAAGGCATCTAGAGTGGCTTTGAGAAATACTGACGTTGTTACAAACTCTGTTGCTGAGTTGCTTTTATGTTTTATTTTATTGCATTTCAATGTGTTAGTTTTATGAATGTGTCAATGTACATATGTGTGTGGGAGTGTGGTGTGGTGAAAGCATCAGTGTGGTTTAAATAATTCCTTTGCAACAAAACAAAGGCAGAGCAGCAAGTCATTCTGTCAGCCTAACACACTTTGCATAAACTGCTCTCTCTTCTCCTCCTCCTCTTCCTCGTCCGCTCTCCCTACTTCACTCTCACACCATTAGAGTTTGACTCGATTTGTGTGACACAGTTCACTGGCTATAAGTACATGGCTTTTGTGTCATAAGTGTGGCAACAGAGGTGAGGGACTTGGGCTACACCTCGACTAGAGTTCCACGCATAAATGTCATAACCTCAAAGTTCCTTTTGGTAGCGACGTGCCGTTATGCTGTTGTTTATATCTTCGGAAAGATACTCTTAGACTTTTTGATAAATTATATTTTCTTTTTTGATGTTTGGGTTCGTTGCTTGTTGTTTGGTGTTTTGTGTTTGCGAGGTAGTCAGGCAGGCAGACAGTAAGTCAGTCAGCCATCCAGTTAGTTGGCTGGCTGGTTGATGATCTCCTTTCTCACCCATCAGCGCCAGCTTTTTTTCTGTGTGTTTATTTCATAAAGCGCAGGGAATCAAGTGACAAGCTCTCACTGTTGCTGGTTTTGTCAAATTGTCATTGTTGTCACCAGAAACTCCCAAAGTGTGTTGATGGGTGTGTGTGTGCGTGTGTTTGAGTGTGTGCGAGTGTGTTCGTGCGTGCAGTGTTGTGTTGTGTTTAACCGTATTGTCATTTACAATGATTTTTCCGCATGACAAATTACACGTGCTTTGCATGAAGAAGCGCTCTTCTTCCTCCATAGCCTCCTTTTTTAGATGTTTGTTTGTGTGTGTGTGTGTCGCTTTCGTTCGCTGTGGTGTAAATAATGCGATTTAAATCATTACGCTTTCGTTTTTCCCCAACTGATTTGTCGCACAAAACTTCCATCTCTCTCTCAGACAGACAGACAGACATCGAAATTGATCAAATTTTTGTTTGTAATTGAATAAAATGCCGACACGACATGGAGATGTATCACTGCCGGATGAATTGAACGGCGGAATCCCCAGGTATGAATGATAAGTGTTTGCTTTCTTTTTTCTCGTTTGATTGGTTTTATTTAAACACATCTTTTGGGGGTAGGTATTAAAAATAATTCACTTGAATGTTCTTGATAAAGAACACGTCGTAATGATGCGAAGTGTCTTAGTTAAAGACTGGCAAATAAAAGAGATTATTTCGTGTGAAAATAAGGCTATTTCAAATAAACCTAGTGAAATTAGGGAGTGCAGGAGTGGAATAACCCCTTAAAACGTAAAGTAAAAAAATACCTTCTTCATGACTAGTAATGAGAATTTTCACTGGATATTGGTTCTAATTTGATGAATTAGGTAGGCTCCAGATGTCGTTAAAAGGATGTCCTAAAAAGGACTAAATCGACTCCAGATGTCGTTAAAATAATTTATTCAAAAAATTCAAGTTCAAGGTAGTTCTTTGTTATATAAATGAATTTGCCTTAATGTTATAAGGAGTGTTATATTGGGGTTAAGTAGAAGAGAATTTATAAAAAATAAGTAAATGTAGGTCAATGTTGTGGTATAGACAAAATCATACAATATGATCAGATAACAGACATTCTGAAAAATAAAATTTATTTTGGAACAACAAGCGATCATCTCAGAAAAGTTTATGACCTGAGCGCCATCTATACGTCGTATCGTTTCAATCTTGTCCGATTTTTCCCACTGCACCAAAGAGGTCATATACTGTACAAGGTAAGATGAAAAAACTGCAACCAACTTCAGACTGCAGTCATTTCTGAACCAACAGCTGTTAAAATTATTCCAGTGACAGCTCATTATATTTTTTACAAATGCACAAAAGCGTTTTGGTGAGAAAAAAAAAAAAAAGTTATTCGTGATGGAATTCAAGCGTGATAGTGTGATTTCTCTATATTTGCTGGAAAACCACAAGTGGCTATCGTTAGAGCACTCCAGCATTTAAATGTGAATAAATCATTTGTGTCTCGCACCATCGCTCGTTACCGTGATACTGGTAGCGTTGTCCGACGTCAAGGAAGTGGATGGAAGAAAACAGCAACATCAGCAGAAATGGTTCGAAAAGTAAAAAAGCGACTTGGTCGAAACCCGCCTCGCAGTGGCCGCCAAAAAATGGCTTGTGAGCTGAACATATCGCAATATTCCATTCGGTAAATATTGAAAAATGAGCTCGGGGTAAAGCCATTGAAATTCCAAAAAGTGCAAGAACTTACACCGCAACAAAAAGAAAATAGACTCAAAAGAGCTAAAGAGTTGCTTCGCTTGGCCGAAAGTGGTGAACTACCGAATTTGGTTTCTCCGATCTCTGATGAGAAAACATTCGTTGTACAGCAGTTTGTAAACAAACAAACTGATCGGATTTAGTTGCCAAAGAGGTCAGCTGAAAATGTGCACCTTCGGTTGGCCACCAGAACTCAAGCGCCGACCATGGTGTAGTCATAGTGTGGGCCGCCATAAAAGCCAGTACTCGCTGTCCGCTCGTATTAGTCGACCGTTGCATCAGAATAAATGCCGAATATCATAGCGAACATATTCTGGAGGGTGTATTAAAGCATTGGGCACGTAAACATTTTGGCCGCAGACCTTGGAAATTCCAACAGGACTCAGCACCATCGCACTCAGCACGCGCCACCGAAAAATGGTTTCAAAATTAGGTTCCTCGCTACAATTCCAGCGCACAATGGCCACCAAAATCTCCGGATACCAATCCGCCGGGAATGGGTAAAAATACCGCAGAGCAACATTCGGGCAGCGTGTGACGGTTTCAATGGCCTTTTAAATGCTTATTCCATGCCAAAGGTGACCAATTCGAACAAATCTAAACTTATTCCAAAATTTGATGTTATGTCCGAAATTATTTGTTTTCATTCAATTAAATTTTAAAAAGAAATGTAAAAATTATGGCTTTTTCACCCTGCATATAATTTTTAGGGTCTACCACGAATATTTCGAGGAGCTACAAACGGAATGACAAAGCTAATATATCTTCCATAGAATAGTGGAGGGTATAAAAACAACGCTTCGGTTATTCAATTGGAATCACTATCACCAATTTAAATGATAGCCTGAAGCAATTTTAACAGGCTGTAATATTTTGAATGTTCCCTACATACCTCATATAATTTACCTTAATCGGAAGGAGTGTAGAGTGTTTTCAAATCACAAATTATTGAAACAACAATTGAAATCTAATTAGAAATCATGAAACCATTCCAACTCCTTGCACTTATGTTCAAAAGCCTTTCATACATCAATGCACCCGAACATCTATCTCTTCAATTCTTGACGTCATGCAAATTTAATTAGGAACTCATCATCATCATCATCGTCATTGCTATCAAAGATTAGCTACAGTTTTCAATCAATCATCCGTAGGAATGTCTCTTCTATAAATGACCCATAAATGTCAAACACTCCAGCCGGTCCGTCAGTCGTTCATCCATCCAGCCATCCATTCATTCCTTTATTCATTTTCCCGCATTCATCTGAGTGACTTTTCCGCTTTCGTTTGCGGAAGGCAAGATGAAAAGTCAACTGGTCGGTTGCATGCCATGATAATCCATCCTTTCATCCCACCACCATTCATCCCACGATCCACTCATCCCGCCTTATCAATTCATAATGGCAGGTCGGAGATAATTTTTTGTAAAATATTTCATTGAAATGAAAATTTCATTTGATGCCGTTGTGTGAAAAGTTTTCCCTTGGCCAAGAGAGGGAGAGGAAGGCGAAGAAGGGGAATGGGTTGATTCGATGATTGCAGTTCAGGTCGCAAGAGCGAGAACGAGAGACGGTGTGGTATAAATAACTGCAGTGAAAACTATAAATATTTGCTTTATTTTTGTTGCTATTGTTGTTTGATGAACGGGCAAGTTTGAGTGTGTGTCTGTGTGTTTCTTTTGTGAGCTTCACGCTTGCCATTGGTTCGTTCGTTCGCTTGTGCATTCCTTACCTATGACCCTGAGAGTTTTTCAGTAATCCAGCATCAAAGTTGAAGCGATGACGACGGCAACGACGACGATGAGGATGAGGATACATATTTAAAAGGACATGGCTATTAGCATTGTGTATAAATATATACATTTGAGTGTGTGTTTGTGTCTGTGTGTGTAGCTGTTTGTCTCCTGGCCACCGAATCTCGGTTATAATGGCATGGTTAACATAGTTTCATGCTCGTTAGCACTTGTCCAAAACTTGTCAAATCCTAGAATGATGTCCCCCCGCCATTCCCACTCCCATTGCCATTTATTTCGTTTATGCATTTTCTGTGTTGCCTGTTTCGTAGGTATGGCGACCATGTTGTCGCATGGTCACATCGTTGGACATCATGAAGCGAATACAATGGCCAAGAATCATGGTCATAATGTATGTTGGAGAATTTCAGGAGCTTCACAACATCACAGTGTTGCTAATTTTGGGGAAAATGAGTTTTGAAGTCTAATAAATGAGGAGAGAAAAATTTAAGGCGATTCAGGGGAGTTCTTTCTAAAATGGTTGGGTAATTGTGACAGGATAATTTGGAAATATAAAACTAGGGTATAAAACACTTGTGCTTTCCAATATTAATTTATCTTCAAACAAGGCCATGTTATGAAAATAAATGTTCGATTTTGAGCTCCGAAATTTTAAAACTATTTAATCCTTAAGAGCTTTTTCCGAACATTTCTCTGCTTTTTTGTTTTCTTTTCTCTAACTTTTCTCCGCAGGCATCATATTGCGAATACGTATTGTGTTCAAAGTTATTCACTTCCTTGTGACCCCTTCGATAAGTAGGCTTTACATTGTAATATACACACACAGACACACATATAAAGGTGTAATTCTTTGTACCGGGGTATGTAACATTCACAGGTTTACAATGTAAAGATGGCAAGCGGTTTAACCCCCATTGAGTTCACTATTCAAACTTCTGTATGTTTGAAAATTGCAGAATCAGTTATTGATTGGAAATTTTGTGGAATTTGCGCGAAGTTTTCGAAAAATTGCTGGGGATAAAGAAAATTAACGCAGCTGGAGAGAACTGAAAGAACTTTTGGTCTCCTGTGAGAAAGCACTAGGACTTCTATGAAAAGACCTTTCGCTATTGATATTTTATCGGTAGAGCACTTCTATGAGAAGACCATCTGTTCTTCTGTGAGAAGATCATCTGCTCTTCTATGAGAAGACCATTTGGTCTGCTATGAAAAAACCATCTGCTCTCTTCTATTAGAATTCCATTTGCTCTCTTCTACGAGAAAACCATCTGCTCTCTTCTTTGAGAAGACCATCTGTTTTTTCTATGAGAAAAGCGTCTGATCTCTTCTATAAGAAGTCCATTTGCTCTCTTCTATGAGAAAACCATCTGCTCTTCTATTAGAAGTCTTCTTAGTCTCCTATGTGAATGTCATCTGCTCTCTTCTCTGAAAATACCTTATGTTCTTTTCTATGAGAAAAGCATCTTCTATAAGAAGTCAATTTGCTCTCTTCTATAAGAAGACAATTTGCTCTCTTCTATAAGAAGTCCATTTGCTCTCTTCTATGCGAAAACCATCAGCTCTCTTCTATGAGAAGATCATCTCCTCTTTTATGAGAATACCATTTGCTTTTCTATTGGAAGTTTTCCTACTCTCCCATGAGAAGATCAACTGCTCTCTTCTATGAGAAGACCATCTGCTCTTTTCTATGAACATCCGCTCTTCTATGAGAGGACCATCCGGTCTTCTATGAAAAGACCATCTGCTCTCTTCTATTAGAACAGCATTTTCTCTCTTCTATGAGATAACCAACTGCTCTCTTCTATGAGGATAGCATCTGCTCTCTCCTATGAGAAGACCATTTGTTCTCTTCTATGAGAAGACCTCCTGGACTTCTAAGAGAAGACCACTTGATTTCATCTTCTATAAAAAAAACACTTCCTCTCTAAGAAAAGATCTCAGAGATACACTTGATATCCATGAAGAGAAGTCTATTTCTGCTTTAAGAAGATGGCTTAAAATCAATACTTCTACACCCATTCACACATATGTAATTAAGCTGTTTTATTAATCTTCCCCTTCTTCTTCCTGCAACATGTCGCAATTCATTTAAAACATAATATTCTTTTTAAAAGCGTAATTAAGCTACCGCAACTGTCGCTGCCACTGCCACAGCTCCTTCCACTTTGTTTATTTTAATTTTTCCAACTTGACGACGAACAATTTGTATGGTTTGTCTTAAAAATGGAATACTCAAAGCGACAGCCAGAGACAAAAAGAAGTGGAAACAAAACGAAGTGAAAAAGGAAAACGACGACTTAAATGACATGTGATGTGATCTCCTGAGACGTGTTGTGTGTTTTTTTGCGAGCATTATGCAGATGTAACCTTTTAAATGTCCCAGTGGAGTACAGCGAACGAAATGGGGTAATTTGCTGGAAGCAAATAAAAAATGAAATAGAACTTTAAATAACAACAGCAGCAACAACAAGAATGCAGTCATTTTCATTTTGTGGCCAAAATTGTACCTTAAAACTCACAAAAATGTTGCCAGCTTCTGGCGTCATTTCCATTCACCTGCATTAAAAGCTCTCAGAAGCAATTTCATGCTTGCCTTCTTGGCATGGGCCTCGGGGAAAATCAATCAACACACAAAACAGATTCATGTGAATTTCTTTCCATTATTAAATGGAAATTCGCATGGCTTTCATTTAAATAAAGATTTTTGTATTTGAGTTAGTTCTGTTTTTGGCTCAGATCTGCCTGGGGGTAACTGAGTTGGGTTTAATTATGGGAATTATGAAGCCACAAGGACAATTTATTTCTGGACTTTTTTTGGAAATTACCTTTTGCAATAAAAGCTGAAAAAAAAATATTTTTGTGAAGAGAAAATTGGGAATATCTTTTAAGAAAACTATATGCGAAGTATTTGGAAAAAATAATATTTAAAAATTATTTCAGTCGGTTGTCTCAAAGGCAATGTAAACAAATTATATGGAAAACGTATTTTGAATGTTGACTGTCAGGTTTTTTTTACATGTGTGTGGGAGTTTAGTAGAATTGGTGCAGTATGACAAACTTCGAGACGATTTTACAACATTTTCCAATATTATTTTAGGCTACATACTGTTATATGCCTTTTTAACAATAGCTTAGAACTCCCACACAATAAGTCTGCCCACATACGGCCTAACAATAACTTTCAAGGGACATCCTAACTTACCCCATAATCTCATCATTTATTTCAATGTTAATGTCCGATTTCTCCAACAACCCAAAAGACTCATCAATTATTTAAAGAAAAATATCTATGAAAAGAAGAATTCATGCGAAATCATGCTTAAAATGTTCGAAAATTCTATTTACGACAAAAAATAAATAAAACTAAAAATAAAAAAACCCTTTCATGATTTGCAATTTAATTTGAAAGAAAATAACAAGCCTCTGCATGTGTTTCTTCGGATGCGAAAGGTCAAAGGGGAAAAACAAAAACACACATTTTGTATTTTCTTTTAAAGAAAAATAAAACCCGAATCCTATGCAATCAATGTCCTTCTTTGTATTTCTTGTCAAAATGCTAATTGACATGAATGATATTGCTTTTTGCACAATATTGATATATAATTCCATAAATACAGCATCACTCTTTGATGCCTTCTAAATGTTTAGGATTTCAAAACAAACAATAAATTTGTCAATCACTGTGACAGACAATATTTATTGAGAATTTTTATATATTTATAATTTTTTTATGATACTTTGTATAAATTCAATACTTAATAAAATATATCAATATTAAAAAATATATATATATTCATTGAACAAATTAAGGAAAAGGGATGATTCCATTCAATGAACCCAATATTTATGTTTTTGCGTCTTCAAACTGTCTATAAGGAGAAAAACAATTTCAAACATATTTCGAACTCATATTCGAATCGAAACCACAACCCTCGCTTCTGTTTTGCTTCATATAATATTCAATGGAAGTTGGCCAACAGTGCGTATACACAACACGCCGTTGAAAGATTCATTTAACACGTATACGCCAACATGTCCATCATCAGAGTGATGAACAGCAACACGACAGCATAATGGGGTGGAGAATAAGGAGATTCTTTGTGAATTCTTTAAAAAGGGTTAAAGAAAAATGTTGATATATTTTTAACAATTTTTTTTTAAATCTTAATATTGTTTGCGTTCAGCAAATACTGCAAAGCAGTCAGTTTTATTTTGGAAATTGTTGTTCTCTTCAATAGAGAGTAATATGTGGTTATGACAATGGGGGAATGTTTGGGGTATTAAGCAAACATATTTTTGACAATTTTAACAGTTTTAAATAGGAAAACACATCAAATACTATTTTTTGTTGGTTTTAAGTTCTAAATGCCAATCATTAAATGGGCGATATACCAGCACCTTCATTAGTATTTGACATTTTTTCGAGATAGGGATAAAAAGCGACCTCTAAAACCGTTCTATTATAGGTTTTTGAGATTGAAGCTGTATTAAAAGATTTTCGCCATTGACCAATTAATACCATCATATCATAAGAAAGAACCTTTCGCTGATAATTATGGCTAGAAATATGAATAAGTAAGAAGTTGCATCATTTTTGACCAATATGCTATTGAGAAACCATTATAATGAGAGTTTTTTTTATATATTTCTTTATTGATATTGAAATATATGTGGCCTTCGACGTTATAATTGTAATCTCTTATTTGGTTTAATCTTTCAGGTCAGAAGGTCAGAATGCTATTTTAGAAGGTTAGATTGCCTTACAATCAAAGGTCTTAGAAAGAAGACCAAAAATTCTCCATACATAATGCAAGGAAGTTTTATTGAAAAACTCAAGAAAGTCTTTCTATTAAATCCAGAAACTTTTCGCAAAGAAGATTTGGAGGCCTTCCTTTAAAAAATGTAGAAAATCAGAATATATTCCAATACGTCACCAACTTTTTCTACAGATTACAATTTATCAATAAAGGAAAAAAAGTCTTCTTACAAGAGTTCGGCAAAACAACATTCTTGTAAAGGATCAGAATGTCTCTTCAAAGAATATCAGAGGTTTTCTTGTAGAGAATTAATATTTTCTTTCCGTAAAATCTAACACTAAATGACCAGAAAATCTCCTTGGAGAAGTTCAAAATGTCCTCTTATTTATTGCGAAAAGTTATAGACCAAACTACTTTTTTCAAAAGCCAAACTTCTTCTGATAGAGGGGGAAAATGTCTTCTTAACGGGCATTAAAGGGATCTCTTTTAAAATATACCAAAAAGGTCGGAATATATACTAATATAAGAGGTAATACCAAAAATTCTCTTTATGGGTGATCAGAAAGATGCCTTATAGAAACATGAGCAAAACGATCCCTTGCTGAAGACCAAAATGTTTTCTTGGTGGAGATCAAGAGACCCTTCCGTAAAGGGGACCAAAAGAGTTTAGTTTGAGAAACCTAGGACTGCAAATGTCTTTATAAAGGACATTTTCACGTTAAGAAATCAAAAAAAAATGTCTTTTTAAAATAGATTAAAAAGTATTCTTTTAAAATCCCAGGAGTTACTTTAAAAGGATCAATGGTCGGCTAAATGAGCAGTTCTTTGTTTTAATAGAGTCTCTTGTTTGTCCAAAACCACTTGAATTTGTATCATATTTCACATTTAATTTCCTAACTTTAGGTTGGATGCAAGATTTTGTCAATTTCTACGTTAAGGCACTTAAAATGATACAAATCGATTTAAGGAATTCGAAATTTAAACAAGTGGGAGCGCGTATGCTACAAAATTTAAAAACTGAAAATCTCCTCTACGAGAGAATGAAAGCGTTTGAATATATGTACTCAATTTGGGTGAAGGACAGGCTCAAACCTTCAAATCTCAGAATTTAGGAGATGTATGAAGTGAGTAACCCACTTAATTGCAATCAATAGGTTGGCATGTCTCTGTAAAAGTAATGGAAAAGTAGGTATATTTATAATTAGTGAAAATTTCCAATTAATGGTTAAGAAAATTTTCCCTTCAGTTCAATTGGCATATTCTATGAGTAACCCCAATATCATATAACTGTTAATTCGGTTGCAAAATGTGCTCAAAGCCTTCGCAGTACCTAATATTGATGGGTACCATCTATATAAAAGCGTGGAACTATTCAGTCCCGAAAAAATAGCAGACCTAATATAAATAAGTAGATCTCTGCAATTTAAACTAATATATACACCCTACAGGGATCTTAAATTAATATTTTGATGAGTTACAAACGGAATAGGAAAGGTTCATAACAGAGTGAAGAGTATAAAAAATATATGGTGTTTCGCCGCATAAACTGTCGGTATATGGAAAATTCGATAAAAATTATTTTCCAAAATAGATTAATATTTTATAAAAAACTCAATTGTTTATCAAATTCGAACATATAATTGAATTTCCAATCACTTTCCAAGTATCCTCAATTTACAACTTTATCTTATATTATAAATTCCAATTCATTTCGAAGAAGGAAGTTGGTTAATGATTTGAAATTCGAATTTGATTAATTATTTCAAATTTCTCGCTACTAGTGTTGTTTTTTTTTTCCTTTGTTTTGGAAAATCCATATAATTTGTCACTCAAATTCAGTTGAATTGATTGTTGTTGCCGTTTTTTTGTTGTTGCCAACAACAACGGAGTTCATTAGTTTACCATCGAAGCGAGTACACCTGTTTGTGCCGTGGCTAATTAATTGATATTTTTTATTAGATTTGTTTAACTGTTATTTTCAAGGCATTTATTCCAAATTGACGAGTTGCGCCTTTCTGGGATGAGACTTGTCAATATTTATTGACTCATTTTTATGCCTTTTTACATATTTTGTTGATGGGGTTCTTTTTATTTATTTATCGTGTTGTTTTTTTTTCGATTGTGATGTTCGATGAATGATTAGCTGTAATTTGTTGTTTGTTTGTTATTGTTGTACTTATATTTGATTATTGTAATTCACGTTTTATTTTCTTGTTGGCACTTTTTGTTATTACTGCTGCTGTTGTAGTTGTTGTTTTTGTGGTTTTTGTTGTTAGTATTATTTAGCCAAACAACTCTATTGAGTTTTAGCAGAACTGCTTTCAACAATTCAATTTATTGGATTAACACTCATGCTGGCACACACACACATAGGGGTAATCACAAATACCATTAGAATTAGAATACAATAAAGAGACCCAGCAACAACAATAATAAACACCACACCGTAATTCAATGGCCGTTATACTCACTTACGCATTCAAATAATAATTACACTACAATCAGTTGTGCAGGCACACGCACGCACGCACGCACACTCACTGTTGCACACATACTCAGGGTTTCCTTTGGTTTTATTCTCGTTTCTACAAACACACACAGCTACATATATTCTGACATATAGTATGTGTTGATATGTTCTTTGTTGTGGTACATTTATATATGTATTACGATTTATATGCCGTTTTTTATTATATTTTCCCCGCTCGCATTTCACAAACTAAGAAGCAGCACTCTCCACTCTGCTCCACACGCACTATTAAATGCCAGAACTTCTTTACGACATTTTAGTTTTCAGCACTTTTTTCTCAAACGCATCAAATGCGGCATGAAGCCCATTTTTAGCACTTGGTTTTTCATATTTCTCCTCTTTTTTTGAATTCCGTTTTTTGTTTTTGTTTCCTGTAGTTTTGGCTTTAATTTGATGTGCTTTCTCACTTCTTAAGTGCCGCCATTCAACCAGAAAGAAAATCGAAACCAAAGAAAATAAATTCAAAATAGAAGGCCTGAATTTTTGTATGTCACTGGGCTGGAGATTTTCATTTGACCATTAGTTTGTTTGTTTCATTTCTTTTTTTTATTGGTAACCGTGGTTAGTTGGTTTGGTTCGGTTTTTAGACCAAGACTCTAGCGATGTATCCACGTTCGAACAACACGTCTACAAGACAGGAACATAAGCAACAAACTGTTGTCACTGACCGAAGTCTTTCCTGACTAGAGTCCCCAACAAAGTTCTCTTCGGCAGCAAAAGCAACAAAAAAAACAAGGCAAACCATGATTAAGCTCCGTCGTCTGCCTCAACGATTGTTGCTCCGGGTCTGGTGTCACAAACGAGCACAAAAAAGCTTTTTTCTACTGTTCAGTTCGTTAAAAGGGAAAACCTAACAACATCACAACAAGCAGCAGCAGGATTGTGTTTGACTTAAGGAAGGTTAGTTATAAAAACCAAGAGAAATGAGAGAAACAAATAGAGAGAGGGAGAGGAAATTAAAAAATTATAGGAAACCCAATGGGTACAATGAGAGAGCATATACAGCAGTATAAGAGTTTTAGTCAGGGTTGCTGCTTTGGGTTTTTAGTAAAAAAAAACGCAAATTTGATTTATATTTGAATTTTGAACAATTTTATTAAGGGTTTGAAAATTATTTTGCAGAGAAAATCAAAATTCTGGAACAGGCCTTTGACTACGATAAAATATAATTATTTCCTAGCCATTTAAGGTCTTTTGAGATGCTTACAAGAGCTGTAGGATCTGAGCAGTTGAAGTGGGAAATATAATATATCTTAAAAGCGACGAACATCCTCTGTCCCGTTATTGAAAGTTGGAGGGGGGTCACGAGATGCTTAATATTTTCTAACATATTTCAGAAAAGATTAATATTTTATCTAATAAAATTTCCAGAAGTCTTTCCCCTGAAGTCCAAGATGACTTCTAATTGATGTCTAAGAGTATTTCTTACAAATGACGAAGACTTCATCTAATAGAAGATTAACAGGCCTTCTAATAGAAGACGATAAGTTCCATTAATAGAAGATCCGGAGGTTTTTTATGAGATAATCTCTTTCTATGGAAATATTTTATTGTCTTTGAGACCATTTAGGAGAGGAACTTTAGGTTTAAGATCTTTAATAGGATAACCTATAGATTTTTCTTTGACGGCCAATAGATCGTCTGTTTAAAGACAAACAGATTTTCTCTTTGAATGCCAATAGGTCTTCCCTTTAAAGGCCAAAAGGCCTTCTCTTTTGAAGATAAAGAGATTCACCTATTGAAAACGAAGAAGTCCTATCAAAACATAACTTATCGACCTTGTCAATAGTTTTCAAGACAGGTCTTCATTTCTTAACATCCCTGGATTTGATTGAAAAACACTTGGGCGCCTCACTCACGTACACTAAATACACTACAGATGGCGCTAAGTTTGTATGAATATGACTCTCTTCACACGAATATCCTTCTCTTCACTAAAATCTGTTTCCTCCTCAATCTTCGCGCTGTCCGTGAAAATGACAGGTCCTTCAAGGATTTTGAAAGCCCAATTGACTTCTCATTGAGGACTAAGAGTGTTTCTTTCATTTGACGAAGACTTCATTTAATAGAAGACCCGGAGGACTTTTATGAGATGATCTCTTGATTTTCTATTGAAAAATCTTATGGTCATCCGAGTGAAAAGCACTTGGTCATTCAACAGAAGATCTGTAGAACTTTAGGTCTTCTATACGACAACTTTTTGGGCTTCCACAAGAAAAGGTTTTCTCCTTGAAGACCAATAGATCGTCTCTTTAAAGACAAACAGATTTTCTCTTTGAATGCCAATAGGTCTTCCCTTTAAAGACCAAAAGGCCTTCTCTTTGAAGTTAAAGAGATTCTCATATTGAAAACGAAGAAGTCCTATCAGTAAAACTCAACAGAAATTAACGACCTTGCAATTAGTTTTCAAGACAGGTCTGTATTTCTTAACATCCCTAGATTTTATTGAAAAACACTTGGGCGCCTCACTCATGTACACAAAATGCACTACAGATGGCGCTAAGTCTGTATGAATATGCTTCTCTTCACATCTCTCCATCTTCGCGCTGTCCGTGAAAATAACAGGGAATTCAAGCGTTTTGAAGGCATAATTGACTTCTCATTGGGGACTAAGAGTGTTCCTTACAGTTAACGAAGACTTAATCTAATAGAAGACCTGGAGGTCTTTTATGAGATAATCTCCTGACTTTCTATGGAAAGATCTTATGGTCTTCTGAGTGAAAAGCACTTGGTCATTCAACAGAAGATCTGTAGAACTTTAGGTCTTCTATACGACAACCTTTTGGGCTTCCGTAAGGGAAGATTTTCTCCTTGAAGACCAATAGATCTTCTTTTCGAAGACAAATACGTCTTCTCTTTGAAAGATAATGGGTTTTTATTTTAAATACCGAAAGACCTTTGAAGATAAAGAGATTTTCCTATTGAAAATGATAAAGAGATTTTCCTCTCAGTAAAACTCAACAGAACTTTGCAAACTTGCCAACACTTTTTAAAAAAGGTCTGTATTTCTTAACATCCCTGGATTTGATTGATAACACTTGGGCGCCTCAAGAGTAGTAGCTGTATAGACCGTGACCATTACACTTACAATAAATATAATACAGATGGCGCTAAGTTTGTGTGAATATCTGATCTCCATCTCTTCACAAAAAAACTGAAAAATAGAGCGTGGAAGCCGGGCAAATCATTACCTGTAGACCCTGTCATTTTCAGGGACAGGGCGAAGATTGAGGTGGAAATAAATATAATACAGATGGCGCTAAATTTGTGTGAATATCTGATCTCCATCTCTCACAAAAAAAGAGCATTACCAATGATTTGTCCGGCTTCCACGCTCTTTTTTCAGGAATGAAAATTCAACTGAACTATAGTCTAGGTTAGGAGAGATAAATGGGCCAGATTGTCCACCTTTCCCTTGTAGGCACTTTGAATATTCCCGCCAAATTTTTGAATATAATTAACCGAAATTTGTAGTTCTTAGTAGGTATCTATCCATCCATCTATATGTCTCTCCCTGTATATTTGTACCCATCGACCTATCTTTAAAAATATCCGATGAGATACGGTGTGGAGATATAGCACAAATATACTCCAAATTGGGTATTTTTAGGTTGAAAAATGTGTAAGCGCCTAAAAGTATGCTTAAAATGAATAAATAAATATGAATATAAAAAGTCGATTTATATATGGATCTAACATGAAATATGCTCTAGCCTTTAGAAGCAGAATCGTGAACTTTGAGTTTAGAAACTCGTGAGAGCGTCTAAAAGTATGCTTTGAAAATGCTGAGGGAAGAAGTTGAAAATGTCACCTTCTAACATTTGACATCTGATCTTTTTTTATATCATTGTTCTAGGTTAATTTTTTTGTTTTGCATAAAGTATTAAACTAAAACGGCAACTCTGACATCTTCATCATCACTGCACTATAAACAACAACAATAAAAATTTCTCAGATTAAAAATTCAACAGTTTAAAGTGATTGCATTAAAACTTCAACCTTATACCTGGTTTGCAGCAGCAACAAAAAAAACAAATGCCTTAACATGTGCCACTATTCTTTTATAATACACCCCCCTCCACCCACACCCCTCCCAATTTGCACTCTGTTGCTGCACATTAATGCCGCAGGCGCCTTGGAAGCAAGTGAAAGCACGTTTTATGAAAATGTTTAGGTTCATGGATTTATGGCCACTATCATGGCAAGCCAAGGCAAGGCAACGCAAAGCCACCATCAACTGGCAATTGTTGCTTGCCTGCTTTGCTATTTTCGGACATCGTCATCCACATCATCATCATCATCACGACATCGTCGTCCTGGCTGCCACAGACTCCCAAATATCAAATTACCATTGATATGAGGATGGGTGTGTGTGTACGTACGTATGTATGTGTGTTTTTCTTGTGAATTTCTTCCTTCTTCTTTTTTTGTTTTGAGGGGCAGATGCATGGCCAATGGGAAAACAGATGTTTTCATTTTTTCCCCATCTCCAGTTTGGCTTTTTGGTTGTAGCCAGCCAGTCATTGGTAACATGTGTTGGTTGGCTTTAGCGTAGCTACGTGTTTGTCATAACAATAATCACAAAGGAGGCAGCCACTCCTCGTCGTCCTGGAGACAGCAAAAAAAAGCTCATTAAAATTATGGTCTTGTGTAATGGCCATAAGTATTTATTCCGTTTGCTCCGAACGAAGTTTTGTTGGTCCTTAGAACTGCAATTGAATCATTACTAGGCAAACACAAGTACTCTCACATCTACCTAGAATTCCACTCCACACTTATCCAGAATTGATTTCGATTTCCCCCTAATTTCACAAACATAGAAATGTATTTCCGTTGTGGGTTCGTTCGCCTTTCAAGGTGTGGGGTTTCAAAGTAATTCTGCTTATTTTAATGCTAGTTTCGCTGTAATTGCGTTAAGTTTGTCCCCTTTTGGGTTATTTGAGGGGAAAAGTAATCAAGACACTAGCTAGGAGGCCAAGGCAAAACAGGATGTGTTCTTAATGTCCAACAATTATTCCCAAAAATTTTTGTAATTATTACCAAAATATATTACCGGGATTTTGTTGATTTTTTGCTGTAATAAAGGGAATATTTCCAAAAAAAAAGTTACTTGGGAAGATTGTTTTTCACCAGAATTTAGGTATCCCTTAAACGGAGCCTTAGGGACATACCCTTCTTTGATTTATGAATAGATTTTATTTATGGATTCGAAATAAATTCATATGAATCTAAATATAAAACTTTAGATAATACGTAACTGAACTCCTGGGGAGCTGGCATCATGAAATTATACAAGAATCGATTTCTCAGAAAGTTCAATAAACTGCAATGCAGATACTTTGTACTGAACTATATTTTATATAAGAAGTGCCATCTTTATTTAGATTTCAAAATAACGAGTAGTCTTTTTAGAAATAAAATAATGAGTACACTTTTAGGATGGAAAAAAAAATTCAAAAGCGGGATTTTTGACGATTTTTTCTTCTTAAATTAATGAATAGATAGTTGTAGTTTCTAGTTTTCAGAGGAAATCTGTAATACGAGACTGAAACCTTGGGAAGATGGCATCTTAAATTCTAACACGACAATCAACTGAGGTATAGATGTCGTTGTAGAAGCCTTACTGTATTTCTCTCAACAATAAAGAAAGGTAAGCATACTCTTAGGCTGGAAATACATAAAGAGCATATTTGGCAGGCTTAAGTCACTGGCTGGCTTCTTCGTAGATGAACAAAGGAGTTTTAGGTTGACTTTGTTCGATTTTGGGCCTAGGCTCCTTTGTTCATTTCCGAAGAAGCCAGCCGATGACTTAAGCCAGCCAAATACGCTCTTTATGTATTTCCAGCCTGAGGATGGTTCGACAAAATTTAAACATAAAGTATTAAAAGAACAGTGCTGACATGTTTGTTCGGGATACAGTAGTATTTTGTTGTTGCAATATAGTCAGGCTTAATCCTATTACTGTTGTTTTTATAAAAACAACGTTTTTTTTTTTTTGTTTTTTGGAGGAAGATGGTAATCTTTTTCAGGAGGTAAGGCAGGGAATACCTAGGTTTGGTAAAGAGCCACCAATCCTCATCAGTTCCCTTGTTTTTTGCCTGGGATATTTTCTCCAGGAGTGTTTAAAAAAAATAACTCCTATGACAATTTTTTTTTTACCCCAGTAACGCGATCGTGAGCTCAATAGAAGAGGGACCAAAGAATTAAATTAAACTAAAATTCTTTTGGAAAATCTTCTAAATCTTACAACCGTACTTATATATAAACTTTAAAAAAGTGGGAGTTTTTAGGAATTTACTATTCCTCCATTTATAAATAAATTTTGTTTTCAGGAGAAATTTTTAACTTTATTAATTTATTTAATTAACCTAAATTAGGTAATACAGCCTTGAGACCTAGCATTTGACAGAATTTATTGAATAGCACTACTTTTTTTAAAAAATCGTAAAAAGCTTATTCAAAAATTCGTGGCATTGTACAGGGTGACATAAAAAAACTGCAACAAAGTCAAACGCCATAATTTTTCCTTTTTTTAAATTTTATTGAATAAAATCAAAAATGTCGGAAATAGCATCAAATTTTAGAATAAGTTTAGATTTTTTCGAATTGGACACCTTTGGCACGATTTATGGCCTTTAAACGGCCAATGAAACCGTCAGACGCTGGCCGAATATTGCTCTGTGGTATTTTGGCCCATTCCCGGCGAAGCGCTTGCTTGAGGTGATCGACACTTTGGTATTTCTTAGTGCCAACCTTGCTTTCCAAAATTACTCCAGACACAATAGTCCAACGGATTGGTATCCGGGGATTTTGGTGGCCATTGTATGCTGGAAATGAAGCGGGGAACCTCATTTTGTAACCATTCTTGGGTGGCGCGTGCTGAGTGCGATGGTGCTGAGTCATGTTGGAATGTCCAAGCTCTGCGGCCAAAATGTTTGCGTGCCCAAAGCCTTAATACACCCTCCAGAATACTTTCGCGATAACATTCAGCATATATTCTGATGCCACGGTCGATTAATACGAGCGGAAAGTGACCATCGGTTGTTATGGCGGACCACACCATCACCATGGCAGGCGTTTGAGTTCTGGTGGCCAACCGAAGGTACACATTTTCAGCTGACCTCTTTGGCAAGTAAACACGATCATTTTGTTTGTTTACAAACTGCTGGACAACGAATGTTTTCTCATCGGAGGTGGGAGAAAACCAAATTCGGCTGTTCCCCACTTTCGGCCAAGCGAAACAACTCTTTAGCTCTTTTGAATCTATTTTCTTTCTGTTGCGAAGTAAGTTCTTGCACTTTTTGGAATTTACCCCGAGCACATTTTTTATTATTTGCCGAATGGAATATTGCGATATGTTCAGCTCACAAGCCATTTCTCACCAAAATTCTTTTGTACGCTTGTAAACTATATAGTGAGCTGTCACTGGAATAATTTTACCAGCTTTCGGACGAGTGCCTTAGAAATGACAGCAGTCTGAAGTTGGTTGCAGTTTTTTCATCTCACCCTGTTACTATCCTATGATTATTCCCCTGGTAGAATTAAGAAGGTAATCTCATGAATTAATTTTTTACTTAAAATATTGTTGGGAGTGCCTAAAAGTATGTTATATTTTTGTAATTAAATGTAGAACCAATGCGAAGTAATCATAAACTAACCTAAAGGAAGTATCCAGATACACCAAAAAAATATTGTTTGAACAGAACTATCGCCTAAAAGCTAGATTACACATTCTGTGAGAGTCACATGTAAAGAGATTTTTTTCGCATTTACCTTAAACGTTTTCATGGCATACTTTTAGGAGTAACCAACAATAAAACTAAAAAGAGGTGCAAAACATCTGCAGAAGAAGTATCTTCTTTGGAGTGTAGCTGGAAAATAATCCTTAATTCAAAGTTAATATTTTTTTGTGTTTAATATTTAATAATCAAATCAATATTTCATTTCCTCATTTAACAAAAAAAACATGAACGTTGTAATAACGTAGTAGCCAACGTTGCAAAAAAGCCTACGCTGAAGTCCTTCATTCCACTTTGTCGAAAAAAATAACGGCTCACCTCTTATCCAAGCAATTACTTTGCCAAAAAATTGTATTTAAATTTTGTTTATATCAGCTATTCAATCTCTTTGTGTTCTTTCTTGTTTTTTTTTTTTTTTGGTTCCCATATCCAATGTTACCTTATCTCAGTAATACCAAAAAGCAAGTGTTTTTACCTTATCCTGGGTAGAAACAGAACAAGACTCAAGTGTATTGAAATATTTTTTTTGTTTGCCAGAGACGGAAGTCTATCTCCTTCCACCAGGGTTGTCCTCTACATGGCATGTAAAAATCGAGACCCCCAAAGACTTTAAATCGAAATGCAAAATAAAGGAGAAGGCAAAAAAAAAGTTCCGCTTTTTTGCGACCTTAAATCTACACATACCCTGCTGCCATACAATCGCATATCGGAAGAAATTTATTATTATTAGTGTTGGAATTTTTGCTATTTTGTGTTCTGCAAAGTTCTGCTGTGTTGTAATGTAACACAGCCATCATTCTCGTCGTCGTCGTCGTCTTCCTTCGCTGCTGCCGACACCGCGCCGCCCCGTTCTGCCACTATCACCTCACCTTGGTCCTAAGTCGTTGTCGTCGTAAAGTATGTAGAACAATTTTCAATTATCAAGTGCAAGGTAACGGTTATAAAAAAATAACGGTGTCCTTGTTCGTAGGAAAAAGGAATTCATTGTTTGTTTATGAGAGAGTGAATTTATGTGTGTCTGTCTGTGTGTGAGTGTGTGTGAGTAAGCGAGAGTGTGGAATCTAAAATAAAATATTGCCATAGCCGGATATCAGGTCCAAGTTTATGAATATACATGTCTTTGAGTGTGTGTGTGTGTTCCTCCTTGCGTTGTGTTAAGCAAGTTGCAATATTTTCAATTTAAGTATCGAAGAAAAGATATACATTTCTTGCTAAACTTCCGTGGTGTTATAAAGTTCACACAAGTGTTTGTGTGTGTGTATATATGCAACATGTCATGATCAAGGATAATTTCGCAATGAAACCAATTTAAGGAATCTCATCACACATACATGCACACACACACACGTATTCAATTGACAGGCAACAGGCTAAGGACATTTAAAAATACTTTTATCCTCCAAACACTCAAACAATTTCGTTGAAGATTTGAAGTATTGACATCCGTAGCAAGGCCAAGGATGTAATTGAAGCATTGATTTTCTTAGTCATAGATTAAATCTTAATGATAGAAATTAAAGTTTTGCAAGGAAATTTTAAAGGAGAATAAATATTGAAATGAAATTAAAAAAAGTAAATTAAAAATATCGTCATTTTTACTTATATTATTTTTTATACCCTCCACCATACATAGTATGAAGGGTATATCAGGTTCATCATTCCGTTTGTAACTCATCGTAATAATAATTTTAAAAATTACAAAGTATATATTCTTGGTCAGGGTAAAATTCTAAGACGATTTAGCCCTATCCGTCAGTCAAAACGAATACATATAGGAAGCTAAAATTTTCCACAGATCTGTCAAGGTTAAGTTCAAAGATCGGCTGTATCGGTCCACGATATCGTATAGCCCCCATGTAACAGCACCTTCTTCTATTCCGCATTTTGCTCTTTCTAAGCACTCTATGGCTTTATAGGTCCACGATAACTTATAGCACATATATAACGGTAACCCCGATATTCGATATTTTGCCATTTAAGGAACATTATTCACCGGAGTTGTTTCAAATTTCGTATTTAGAATTCGTAATGTGTGCCTATGACAAAAAATTGCGTATGCAGGTCCAGATCTTCGTATAGGCCCCATATATCAGTACCTCCCTTTGACGATTTTATCTAAAATATTCACCGGATTTTTTTTAAGTTTCGGACATAAATATTGCAATGGCTTATGACAAAAATTGTCTATGCAGGTCCAGGTCTTCGTATAGACCCCAATAGAACGGCTATATTCGGTATTTTTAACATTTTACAGAATTTTTAACGGATCTTATTTTTTTAAAAAAATTTTAAATTGGTGGAGGTTATTCAAAGTTCTTCCCGACCGAACTTACTGCTTTTTACTTGTTAAAGTTAATAAATTTGGAGTCTTTGTATAGCAGCACAACTTCCATTCAATAACGGATGATCCACAGGCTATTTTGTTTTAGCAGTTCGTACTGCTGTGTTCGTTCTGACTATGTATCTTCTATAATCTGGCTGTGCTTCTACCTCCAAGTACAAAAAGGAAGCAACCTGTGTTGTTTGGGTCCATAGCGATACAGGAGTTAGGTGACTAGGTTTGGCTGGGTAGTTCAGAGGTTCAGCGCGCCATGGGGACCTGTGCCACAGGCTCGCCAGGTGTTCTACGCATTGCTGTCAATTCAAGACCATTATGAATAGAGGCCATCCAAACTTCATAATTACTAGTATTCTGCTATAATTGCTGTAACCGCATCAGAGTGTATTATATTCAGTTCTGCTTGAGAGGCCTGTTGATCTAGAGCCTCTTACTGATATCTCCGTGCCCCTATCTCAAAATTATAAAGGTCTTTTCTTACGTTGGCGGACCACATAGTTTAACGTAGACCGGCCTATCGCTTTGTAAGAGGTCAACAAGGTGTCTTTATCAACTTCTGTTCTTACTGCCTACCCTCCCTCATCTCCTTATTTTTATTTGTTTTGTGACTTATCTTTGTTCATTCATAACCGGGCAATTTAATGATTGGAAATTCTCTACAAGCGAACATTTTGTTATATAGAGAATCTGCTACTTCTGATCTGATATCACGTCTTTTTAACGCTAATATTCTGTAAATAATTTTGGTCTGTAAAATTCAGACCCAATTTATTTTGAATCCGTGTTACATATCTGTTAACTCTCCACACTTCTTAGAGATGCCGCTTAAAGGAAATCACATTTGCTGTTTGTCGCAATTTTCTTGCTTTAAATACCATCCCATAGAAACATACATACACGCATTCATGTATGTAAATGTATCGCCCAAACATTCCAACAGCTGAGATCCTTTAGAAATTGGTATTGTTTGCCTCCTCTTCATGTGCCACCATTAGTAAGGTGTCGTTGCCTCGGATTTTGTTGCTTGCTGCCAAAGCAATCTACATTCTATATTATTCTCCTCTTGATGTGTTTTCATTCCCTCCCATAATGATATCTCAGTTGTTGAGGCCGTTTGTCCGCACACACACACACAATAAAAATGACTGCGATGGATTCTTCTTCCACATTCATTTGCCGGTCGTATGTAATCTACTTGTTTTTTTTTACAAATGAGTTGTAGGATTTTGTGCCTCCGTCATTTATGCCTCTGAGAAATATGCCAGCAAGCATTTATATCTACATAAAATCACAGTTGTTAGTATTGCTGTTCCACATTACATTGGGGGGCCAATATACACCAACCTGGTGATTGTGTAGATGCGTGAATATAAGCATATCTTAAGCCCGTCGCCGGGGTGCCTCAAGTTATTTAGTTTATGTGTGATGATAATTATAAATAATAAGCAAGCAAATCATGATGAATATATAATAAAGAGAATAATGAAATAATAATTCAAATTTATCTTTTTGCTAGACGTGGATAAAATAAATTTCTCTGCTGGACTTTAATTTTCATTAGGCGAGGAAAATGTTTCCATTATATTGTAGACAGATTAACAGAGAAAAACAGATGTATTTTTGTAATCCAAATCATAAACTGTGATTCAAAGTTGCTGTTAGCCTAGAAACTAAAAAAATATAAGACAAAAATAAGTCATAAATTGTCTGATCTATTAATAAGAATTATAAATACCTGTTGGGTTTTCGGCAACTCCCCCACAATGCCGTCGGCACCAATTCAAATTTTCCATAGCGTTTATTAAATAATTTTTCCATACCAGTGTTGGCATGTTTGTTCGGGATTCCGTAGTATTTTGTTGTTGCAAAATTGTCAGGCTCCCATATTGTTGTTTTTTATAAAAATAACCTTTGTTTATTACTATCAACGCACCAAGAATCTTAATTAAGATTAAGACTGATTAAGACTAATTATTTACAGTATGTAGTTCATAAATGATTACCCTTAACCTAAGGTTTCTTAGTTCTTCATCCGGTCTACAATGTCCCATAGTAACATAATTCCAAACTACTTCTAAGAAACAAACTTTTGGGAGTAATCCTTTTTAGGGTCTTAGTCATTGGACCCTTTCATTTGGAACTGGAGAATGTTTCCAGGGTTTCTTCCCACAGGAAACCACTCTAATATTTTACAATTACAAGGAGAGTATCCTACGTACATATGTTAAAACATATTACACACATGTAAAGGTATCCCTTTCATCTCCCACACCAATAAAGGAATCTTAGACCGGAGTAGGTTTCATTGCAAGAAACGAAAAAAATATATAATCGCCTTAGGCATATGAAACATACACAATATACATTTACGTATGCTCCTTTGCCATGTTCGAGCCATATGCATATGTCACGTGTCTAGTTGTGACAAAAACACCCTCGTGTTTTATTACATAACTTCTGTGGGGATATTCACTTCTGTGTGTCATTGTTGTCTAGGGTTATGTGTGTAAATATTTCTCACAAAAATAGGGGAAAATAAATATGACAAATGGAGGAGGAGTAGGTGGGGGTGAAATCCGTTGGAGTCCATTATGCCGTGCAGTTCATTGCCACGAGTTACTTGACTTGTAAATATTAAAACAAAAAAAGGTAGAAATGAAAAGTAGCATTCTCTATGGATAAACTCCATGCAAGGGATTTCTCTCTAATGGAAAACAGAAAAAGTTAATATGTTCATAAGACTTTAAAGGCATTTATGTAAATACTTAATACCTTACCTTGACTTTTGTCGCACATAAAATTCCTACAGTTTAGCAATTCTTGCAAAATATCCAATACTTAGAACCGTGTTAGCATTTACTTGTTTTCCAACATTCATAAAAATGTATTTAATTATTTGAAATATTCCCCAAGTTGTTCTTCAATACTCTACCGTCCATCTTCCACATAAAGAAACACCATCGGCAGCAGTAATCATACCAAAAATCAATTGCACAAATACATTTTTATTTGAAAAGTCATTTTATGCAGTCTATAAGTTTGGCGAACTGAAAAAATAAATGTAATTTTGTTTTTGTGTTTGTTTGTGTGTGTGTTTTTTTGTTGTTGTTGTGTATTTCCTAAAATATTCATAGGAAGTCGACTACTGTAAATACATAATGGCTTGTTTTATGTTTCAATTGTTTTTTGTTTTGTTTTGTGTGTTTCTTTCTCTTAATCTTATTCAACTTCGACTTTTTTCATTTTTGTTTTAAGATTCATTTTGTAAAATTCATGCTGACTCGCACTATACTCCTGCTCCTTGCTCCTTCTTCTCATACATTATTATGTTTTTCCCTTCTTCCGGTTCTCCCATCCATTGCATACATTGAACATCAAATGCTTGGGATTTTGGAAAGTCACATCACCTAAAATACAAAAATGATTACTCCATATTTAAAATATCAATTGCATTCTCCATGAACTTACATTCCATAATTTATTTAATATCAAGTCCGTATCCTCCAGCGAGTGTCAGCAAGCTGATGTCTCATCACCATCCAGGGTAAATGCAACATTCTTCAGTTTGTGGGCCAGATACATTTTCTTACAATTAATATCATTTTCTAAGGCATCCGTTATCTGTTCATTATATTTGGTAACGTATATGTACAGTTCCTTGAGCGCCGCTATGGTGTCAAACTCATCGTTCTGCTGTATGGACAGATGATGCATGGCGGCGCTCATTTCCATGTCGCTGATTTGCGGCAGGCGAGCCACGTCGCTGTAAAACTGCTTGACCATTTTCCGATACTGTGGTATATCCTTAGCAAATAATAATTTATTGGAGGGTGAATCCTTGCCCAGACGATGTTCCGTGGTGGAGCAGGCATCCATAAAGGCCTGCGCAATGCCGCTGAGACTCGCATCTACGGTTACGGTTTTATTTACATCGAATATGAAATCGGGGTTTTTGATGAAATTAACCCAAAACCGCAATGGCAGACTATTCGATTTCCAGGCATGCACAATGTCCGGATCGTAGATGTCGTGACGGCGCGCCGCCTCATCCAGCAAATCGAATAACCACTTCACTGCCGGCGGCAGTTCTTCGTTAACTGTCAGAATGGTGGCAAAGAAATCGTCCACAAACTTTTGTACTGTGCCTTTAGCTGCCAACAGACGGGTCAAATAGACCTCGGGTATTGTCTTGTGTATGGGCTCTCCATTGGCCGAGCCATTGCCACCCGATATGGCGGAGTTTTTGATATTCATATAATGATCGGGCAGCAGGGGCTTAACTAAGTGATAGACGCGCGGCTGTTGAAGGCCCGACTCAATATCATTGTTCATGATAATGTGGGACTGTGAATTGTTGATGAAGTAGAAATTGTTGTAGGGCGGCTGATACTGTTTGCCATAGGCCATGTTGTTGCAATCATTTTGGCGAGCCACTAAACTCATCACGGCCGATTCTTTGACGCCATAGTGCGCCAGGGTGTTCAACCGCTTCCAGCCATTAATGGTTTTCGTTGTTAGGTCTTCATCTTGCAATATCAGGTGGCCATCACGGCCATGACGCCATTCCAAATCCACCTCGTGCACGGAGGGTCTCATCGAGAAGGGTGTATTTTTGAAGAGGGCATCCAAGATTTTCGATTTCACCTGGGTTATTGTGTCCCAGTCGAGTACCTTGCATTGCACCTTCTCGTCCAAATCATCCTGAATGATGTTAAGTACCACCACATTGTGTGGTATTTGTTCGTGCAGCAGCTTCTCCTTGGACAGCGAATAACGGGCATCATGTGTGATGGCATCCACCAGACCTTTTTCGATTTGATGTTTTATGGCCTTGAAGAGCAAGAAGAGACTCGAGCCGGCGTATTCCTTCAAGTAGTCATACATGCAAATGGCCATAAAGTTGGTAAGCATCTTCTCCACCACACTCTCGGTGCGGCGCAACATCAGTTGGGGATATTTGTTGCACACCGACTTGTCCACCAGCCGTAGCAGCAGACATTTAAGGATTTCCGTGGCATATTCCATTTTGTTCATCAACACAATCATCAGCAACGAGGCCACGTTCACCTTATCGCGTATGTTGAACGACTTCTGGGCTTCCAGTGTCTCGATGAAGGTCAGTACAAAATACTTATTGCTAATCAGTTGTTCGAATTGAATCATGGCAGTGTCATAGTTCGTATGGAAGTTGTTCATACGCATTTTGGGCGAGTTGAGTATCGGATGATCGGTGACACCGGGGAAGAAGACCTTCATAATGTAATTGACGTGATCCAGAGTGGGTATACCGGTGGTCTCCAGATCGGCAGTGAGGTCGCTCATATCAGTTTGCAGTTCAGCAAATGCCTGCTTGCATTCGGAGCGTACATTGCTCTCCAGCGTTATCATTTGGATTTGTATGCGTTTATACTCCCGCTCGGCCTGAGTGGATTTACGACGGTATATAAAGAAGGCTGCGATCAGCAAAATAAGTACAATTAGAATGGTGAAGATGATCACCCACATGGCATGCGAAAAGGTAAAGGGCTTAAGTATATCGTATTTGATGTGTCCTATGACAAAGCGTAGGTTGCGTCCGACGGTCACCACCACCAATGGCAAGTCATTGGATTGAGCCACATTGTTCTCATCAGTGCCGGCAGGTTGTTTCTCTGGTGGCGTACACAGCAGCTGCGTCATTGTCAGACTGGTTATGTTGCATTGGGCGGTGCCTATGGTGACATTCACATCCGATTCATCGGCTGCAATATTCAGCAACTCTCCTTCGATCACCAATGTATCGCCTTTGTAGAGCTTCAAATTATCGGGGAATGCATGGTACTTGGGATCTTGGAAGTAAACAATGGTGCTACGTAAACTGGGGAAATATTTACTCAGATCGCGAACACACTGCACATTATCCATGTTGAAACCCAACTGCAGATTTAGCTGCGTCTCTCTTATCTTGACGAACGCGGCAACATCCTGCGCTTGATACAGTTTACTTTCGTGATAACGACTGTTGGTGCTAATGGTGCTGTAGATGTCTGAAGTATCGCTGCCAAACGGATAGTTGTTTCGTTTTCGTATCAAATGATATCCTGTTGATGTGGACGATGCAGCTGCTGGGGCCTGATTGTAGTCTTGGTCTCTTTGCTGCTCCAGCATAAGTTTGTACTCAAGAAATTGTTTGGACACAGCCGGCGAGGGACATTCCATTTGACTGGAGTTTATTACCACACAGGATGTTTTGTTTAGTCGTTCATTTTCATAGTAAACCTCCAGTTCCGGCTTCTGTATGGAATCCAAATACATGCCGTGGACGGTTAGAAGACGGCCGCCACCAGCGAAGCTAATCAGTGGCTTTATCTCCATAATAGTTGGATCCTGAGTGTAATTAAAGATGGAACAGGGCCTGGTCAATGAGGGCAATAAATAATTGTAGTTGTTGTGGAATGAATCGTACACCGAACTAAATGGTTGCCTTTGTGGCTGTTGCTGGTGGTGAGGTGGATTCTGGCAAGTATAGGTTCGATTTGCCCCATCAACAATGAGACGTAACATGCGTATGGGTTCTGGTTGTGTCGCTTCGGAGGTAATGCAAGTTAGGCGGGACGAGGACACTTGTGTAATGTTAATATGACATTCATACTCATCCAAGTAAGCCTTTATATTCGAGCCTATGTTCAAATACTTTCCAATAAGGGAAATCTGCGTGCCACCAGACTTGGGGCCTCTGGTCGGCGTCAAGCCTGTCAACTGTATATCTTTGAATTGGAACTGCACACTTGATTCGGTGAACCCGGCTTCGTTGAATACCTTCACCGGCGCCGTCAATTCATGGCTTACCGCTCCTGTGCGGCACTCAATTTTAACGGAGATTTCATAATTGACCAACTCACAGGGGACAGATCCTATGGATATTTTGCCTCTGACATCTTCTTCTCGTATACCCAAATTACTGCCTTCTATTGTGATGAGTGTTCCGCCCTCTATGGGTCCAAACAAAGGCTTGATCATGTCGATTCGTGGTTTTGGACAATCTGTGAACTTGTGATAGCCCAAACCATGACTGGGTGAGGTCAGGAGAGACGATAATGTCGAGGTGGCCGATGAACTGGAATCATGGTCTAGCGAGGATGGGGGACAGGTCTCATTGTAGGCACAGGTATTACCACACCAGGTACACTGATATTTGGGATCTCTGGTCACGCACAAGCTGCAGTCGGCGTGTTCCCGATGTGAACCCAGTACATCACATTTGTAGAGCGTTACATAGGCAGTATCTATGTAATGTTGTCTGTTCCAGGTGATATCAACTCGGGCTTGATATTCGATTGTGTTGGCCTCATAGAAGTAGGGCGTCTTCTCGCACACCACAATCCGATTGGATTCAATGCGTGCCGGCAACATCATCTGGGCCGCCTCTATTTGTACTGTGCACAGGAAGCCAAAGGCGGCATTCTTCGGCTTGGGCAAGTTCTCGATTTCAAAACGTATTTCCTTGGGTACTTTTACCGGCAGCAGGATCGGTTCTCGCAGACGACGCATGTGGGGACATTCGTTCTCCCTGGTTATAACCTTTTCTAGACTGCGACACTTCTGCATTTTGTGCATGCACTTGTTGTCATAGATGCACCAATTACAATCCCACGGACTATGGACGCAAGTCTGGCAGGTGTTGTGGCGCGTACAATCGAAAAAGGTGAATGACCTGGAAACGAAATCTTTATTTGTCTCCGAGCTTCGCACTGACAATGGCACTGAGACATGATCCATGTTTGGAGGTATTAATGGGCGTTCTTCTGGTGGCGGTGTCATACAAGCCAAGCCATTCTCCAATACCTCGGCATCAATGGGTGTAGAATTACCGAAAACACATCGGTATTTACCACTGTAGTGTTCTGGCAGAGTTCGGATCACCAACTGGACCTGAATTACCTCCGTTATTGGTATTTTGTCTGGCAATATGGACTCAAAGTCTATGCATTGCTGCCCACTACCCAGGGAGAGCCAACGTTCTGCGGAGGTATCCTTCTGACAAGTCGACCTCACCGTACAATGTTTTTCCAAAGAACACCAACCACAGAATGGATCTCTCGACTCTAAACAAGATGTACAATTTGTGTACTGTGAACAGTGCTCCATGCGCATTTTTGTCACCTTATTCTTGGACAAGACATAGATGAAATCCTTGTTGGGCGAGAGTATGGTATCTTGTAAGATACGATTGCCAGGATCCACCATAATTTCATCATATTCTCCGGGATGGTTTCCCGACAGTAATACCTTCTTTATTGAGCCGTCTTCTGTACCCAAAAATGCCAAAGAATGGGGACCTGTTGTGGTTGTCGATACAGATGTTACGGAGACATTGTCGAAATGGAATAGGGCATGAGCAGCTATGGGTGCAACACCGCTTATCTTTAGCCCAACGTTGCAAAAACTGTATACATTGCCCGAAGCTCTTGGGCATCGCCCATCGTCTATGGTACCCGAGATGTAGCCCAGATTTCGATCCTTAACAGTACCATTAAAGCAGAGGTGGATGTTTTCATTAAATGCTTCCTCGATTTCCTTTAAACTATAAATGCACAATGCTGATCTGTCATCAGGCTGATTTGTTATGTCTTTTGAGGGTGAGAATGCAGCCACTAAAACGTGATCACCGCGTTTGATGCCCATCTGCTGGGCCAATTTCTGTCCAGCCGCCGTTATCTTGGCATCCCGTAGAATATTGTAATCCTCATTGTCCTGTGTAGCCAAACATTGGATGGTTATTTCTGTGTAGCTGTCGTAGTTGGAGTCTGTTATACAAATGCGTGCCAAACGCGTCACATATCCCGCCTCCTCCGCCAGGTGTGAGCGCTTCTGTACAATGGCAAAATAAACATACTCCGATGAGTTGAACCCATAAATATAATTGACCAAAAAGTGATCCCGATACTTGACTTCTATGTTGATGATCGACTGTTTTATCTCGAATTCGGCGTAGTTCAAATCGGCCAGTCGTCGCGACGAAATGGCTGGCACATCGTGCCGATAGTCACCTACATTGGTGAACGTGGTGCCAACATACAAAATGTCCTCCTTCTTCCAGGAGTATTCTGAGGGACCTATGAAGGCGTATGTGGAGGCAAATTCATCATTGGCTGCCAGGGGAATATCGATGAATCGTGGATTGTTGGGGAAATGATTTAAATTGTAAATATCACAGGCTCCTTGTCTTACACTGCCACAGGCAATCAATATACCGCCTTGGGCGTAACTGACAATAAGTATTTTGTTATGATTATTCACCAATGACGTCTCAACGTCTTCTGAACAACCACTGGCGTGGCACTGGGGAGAGTCACGCTGAGGGCCGGTGACGGCCTGCTTGAGAACCCTCAGATTTTCATTGAGTTGGAGAATTTTATTTGTGGCTCCGGCATAGAAGACATTCTGCTTTGTATCGTAGGCCAAGTGGGTGAAGTAATTCTTCGAGGCGCCCTTCGTGGCCGGAGTCGAAGCCAGTGTGGCATTCTTAAAGTTGGTGGCTGCCGTTGGAGACTGGGTCATTGAATGAAAATTATTCGTTGTTGCTTGCGGCAATGTGAACTGCGCCACAATATCCGCATGAGAATACTGTTGTTGATTTTGTTGAGTATTTGTTGTATTCGAGTTTGAGCTCTTCGACAAAGCTGATGTCGATGCAGATGATGAGGGGCTAGCTGCACCCACCACCCCAATTGCATGCTGGAATGGCCTCAGGCACAGCAGGCAAACGGCATAGAGTAATAAACGGATGGGAAGCGATTTTCGTTTTCGCTTGCGATGATGTCTTTTGATGGCATTGTGTTCGTTCTTGACGGACGCTGCTGCTACTGGTGAAGATGAATTCTTCCTGCTGCCGAAGTGTGTATTTGTGTTATTCAAATGTGACACATTGGGATGGACGGCCACCATCATGTTATGTTGTATGTTGCGATGTCGAATCCAAAGCTTACGATGATGCTGCTGCTGCTGCTTTTGTTGTTGCTGATGTTGATGATGATGTTGGTCGATGGGGATGCAGACAAACTTCTTTTGGAGTCACATCACACATCATCTAAAAATAAAATATGTACACATAAATTGAACTGACTGACTGCGAGCACCACAAACGAGAACATTGAACAACTTTTTACAGGAGCAAATTCTTTGCACACACTTTCAATTACCACTTGTATTTATCGCTGTGCATTTTGTTTATGTTTGTGTGTATTTGCCGAATTGAATTGTTGTTAATACTATTGTTTTGTTTTTTATTAATATAAATTAAAAAATATTTCTCTTATTTGCACCACGAATTGTTTCCTTCTCACTTTGTGTGTGTAACTTGTTCTCTAAACGACCAGAGAGTGTGTGCGTGTGTGTTTGCCTTAGCGTAAAGGGGGATAGTGAGAGAGATGAGAGTAACCGAATAAGTAACCTATTAGAAAATGAAGTAACCACTGTGGGAGAGAAGAGAGACTTTGTTGGCTGATGTTATGTTATTGACGCCGGCAAAAGTTTTATTTACATTTACTTTTTTTTTATTGGAGTAATAAATAAAATTAATTTTTTTGTTAAGAAAAATTTAAATATGTATTGTATTGCTTCTAGCAATAGCTTTTTTCGTTTGTTTGCAAGTTATAACAGGTTTATATCACTTATAACAATTGACAGCGTTTGTCCGTTCATTTTTCTATTATGACTTTGTACTCTTCTCACTAGCAGGTTTGTTTACATCTGCATGTATAATTATCAATATTGAAATTGTTTATAAGCAAATAATGCGAAATTCATATTGGGAGCGGTTTACTGATATGAATTTAATTTCAGTTTTTATTCTTTCTTTCATTTATTTTAATAATGAATCATTGGCAAATTTTGTAACACATTTGGCTCCGATAATCTTTTGTCTTTTTTACCTGCTCTGCACACAAGTATCCAATTTCATCATTTACAAGTAAAAAATTCTTTCCACACAATGAAATAAGAAACCAATTATTGGCCACAAACACAAAAAACTTAAGGTTTTATTGGCGGCGCTACACACTCTCACACAAACTGAACAACATCAATTAATTACGATACACACAAATGGATCACATCTCCATATCAATTAACAAAATATAATATTTGGCAGAATACAAAAAAGATCCCATCTTACAAATGGGAAAAGATACTTTGTTGTATGGACAGGCAGGCTGGCAGGCACAGTTGTAAGTTGTAGAAACACACACATACGCATACACACATCAAAGAAAATTATTTTTTCTTCACCAATCAATCCCCACTTGAAAACTTACACAAACTTTGTTTAATTACACACGCGCCTACTTGTGCTGATGTTTATTATTCGTTTTTCATTAGAAAAATATGTATAAAAAGTTTTCAACTAAAATAATTAATATTTTCTTAAAAAATACTTGTTAGTGTTCTCAAAAAGAATCTAGAATTAAAAAGTACTAAGTCGTCGTATGGCAGAACTGAGAAAAAGAGATGGCCAGCTTTATTGAGAAGCGGTCCATGTGAGATAGTCGATAAATGAGGGTAAAAAGTGTTGCCATATGAGAATACTTATTTACCGACTGGGACACGGTACTACCGATATTATATTTATCTTGTGTATTATTATCGACAAACCTTGTAGGATGCGTTAGAATTAAACTAAATTTTGGAATTTATGTTTTAAAATTGATCCAGGAAGATGAAAGCGCCGTTCATTTATGTAATAAAATACAGGTTTAAGAAATTAGCTGCAGTTATCGACATTAAATTAGGATTATTTTTATTTCAACCCTTAAAAGTGTAAATACTTGAAAAAGGAAATGAATGAGATAATAAATTAAAAACTACACACTACAATTATTCCTTTGACATAAAATGGAATCCCGTGCGAACTCCAATTTGGTATTATCCCCAATCTTAACGATTTCTGTTACATTTTCTTCATATTTAAGTTCTTTAAAGCTAAAGCTGTATAGAAAATGAATGCTAAAAAAGGTATCCCTTTCTTGTATTACAATGTAAACTTTTGTGACTAAGGTTAATGAACTCGATTTATGCTGAATTCAAGAATACCCCACTCTTCCACCCACTTGTAGTTGTTTTGGGGCCAATGTAACTGCTCATTAATTTTAATTAGGGATGCTTACCGGTTAAACAGTAAATTGTCCAAAAAATTGTTATCTTTAGAACGCCGCTTGCAGACATTTACCACAAAAAAATCATGAAACAGTGATGGGAAATTCTGTGCAAACATTGGTTCAACGGGTAGGAGTAGACAAACAAACAGCAGGATGTTGCACAGTTGGAGTAAATTAACCAAGGCGAGTGGTTATATGGTATAAACCGGTTTGAAAGGATGTGGTGGCTGAGAGAAAGTAAAAAGCAAACCAAGGATTAATAAAAGATTTACACAGCAAATCGTAGTTTGTGATTTCCCTACGCGAAGGCATTGCAAGGAAAATTTGTTTGTTTAATGGGGTGGATCGGCAATATAATGATGTCTAAATTAAAAAAGTGGAACTAAGTGGCCGTGTTGTTCTGGGAGGAACTGGCACACAGGAACTATTTCGCAAAAGGAACCATTGGAACTATGACCGACTCTTTTGTTCATCTAGTTGCTTAAGTTCAAATAGTTATCTTAAAGTAACAACAGAACCGAAAATGAGTAATGATCTAAATGAAGGAACTAGTTCCTTAAGAGTAAAGAAAATGTAGACATTTTTATTTATTCCATCAGGACAAGGGGTAACCATGGTTTAAGTTCTTTATTTAAATCCTCTTATTTCATATGCAATTTTAAAATATCACCTTTTTGTCCACCCGAATATTGGCTATATATCTCCCTCTACATCCATAAATTTAATTAAATGTTTATGGGTGTGGACGGATACAGCAGTTCCTACAGGCTCGCACACACACACACACTCACACTCAGATTCAAACCAGAAACAGTAAACAAATTGCCACAATTTGATAATAAAAACGCTTCATACACTTTGTGGTGTCGACGATGTCTTTTCATGTTGTAACAACAAACCAAAAACACTGACACACAATACAGCAGCAGCAACGACAACAACAAAAACACACCATCAGCAATTACACCATCAACAACAACAACAAGGAGAGCAGGAGAACAAAAATGGCGGTTAAGCAAATTTACATCCACATCCGTTTTGCATATCATAGGCAGAACAGAAAAAAAGAACAGCAACAACAACCATGAACACATAAAACAATAATGAACAAATATAAACAACAAGAACAACACAACGAAAGAGAAAAACGCATGGTCATAATGGTCTTTTGTGGCCTTTTCTCTGCCCATGTTTGCATGTCTTTGTGTGTGTGTGAGTAATGATGATATGTGATAAAGCAGCATGAAACATCAAGCGATTAATTCGTTTGCACGCATTGTCCGTTTGTTTGTCCGTCTGCCAGCCTGTCTGTCTGTTTGACTGGATTTCTGGCTGGCTGGCTGGGATATGAGAATAAATGCGCGTCCATAAAGGAAACGAGGCATATTTTCAGGCTTTAGTTGACGTTGTTTGGTTAATTGTGCTTTTTATGACTGTGTGAGAGTGTGTTTGTGTGTCTGAGAGAGGAGATTTTCCCATTGTTGTAACAACGCATCATTTCATTTGAAAGATTCACAAAAACCACACAAGCCAAGTAAAAAAACATGGCTATTTTAAGTTAGTCATTTTGGACAATTTCTTAAAGACTTTACTTTTTCTTGGTAGCCGTTTTAATTAAAGGATCCTGTCCCTACAGCAATTCAATTCAACTGTGGCCGCAAATACAATCCTAAACAAATAGTAGAGCGATTTTCTACTCAAGTTGAAACGATTGCTGTTTTCATTCTATTTTAGGCATTCTCCTTTTTCGGTGGGAAAGGAACATGAAAAAGAAAGGGAAACCGTACCTTGTCAAGGGTCTTTAAGTATTTAAAGCCATTAAATGTTTCATTTTCATTTGGAGTTTTTTTTCGCTGCTCAAAGTAATTGCATCGTTGATTGGCTGAAAAATTGAAAAAATACAACGAAACGAAGAAAATACTTTGGCATTTAAGGCAAAGTCAAATTATTTGAAATTACAAACAATTTGTTGCGGCCAATTGAGTCAAATGGTAAAAGTTAAAAAAAAGAAAGAAAGAAAAAGGAAAATTCGCGTGATTTACAACACTCTACAATAACAATAATTGAAAAAAGTGGTGAAAAAAATAATCTTTTAAAGAGCAACTTTGTATAGGATTTTTTGTTTTATGAAAGAAAAAGAGTTTTTGGGAGAGAAGGGTGAGAAAAACGTGACATTTACCTCCACTCTTTCTCATTTTTCTGTGAATCTAATTTAGGTCGAAGAGGGCCAATAGGTATAGGAATATTTTATTTAAGACCATAGACTCGGAATAACCTTAAAAGAGATAGGTACAAGATCTAAAGTTTGGAACAGATCAAAGCTTAAATTTTAATTTCGGAGGGAAAATACAACACTGTTGGCATTTTGGGCTAAACGTGAAAATACAACACTTGTGTCAGCTGCAAGTGGCAACAGAGTTGTATTTTCACACCGAAATCAAGATAAACATTGATCAGTTTTAGTCTGAAAGGTGACGATACAGGGTGAGATGAAAAAACTGAAACCAACTTCAGACTGCTGTCATTTCTAAGCCACTCGTCCGACAGCTGTTAAAATTATTTCAATGGCAGCTCTTTATATTCTTTACAAGCGTACAGAAGCATTTTGCTGAGAATTTCTTTATATTTGGCTGGAAAACCACAAGTGGCCATCGTTAGAGCACACCAGCATTTAAATGTAAACAAATCTTTTGTGTCTCGTACCATCACCCGTAATACTGGTAGCGTTGCCCGACGTCAAGGAAGTGGACAGAAGCAACATCAGCAGAGATGTTTCGAAAAGTAAAGAAGTGACTTGATAGAACCACGCGTCGCAGTGGCCGAAAAATGGCTCGTGAACTGAACATATCGCAATATTCCATTCGGCAAATATTGAAAAATGAGCTGGGGGTAAAGCCATAGAAATTCCACAAAGTGTAAGAACTTACACCGCTACAGAAAGAAAATAGACTCAAAAGAGCTAAAGAGTTGCTTCGCTTGGCCGAAAGTGGTGGACTGCCGAATTTGGCTTTCTCCGATCTCCGATGAGAAAAAATTCGTTGTCCAGCAGTTGGTAAACAAACAAAATGATCGTGTTTACTTGCCAAGGTGCTCCTCTGAAAATGTACACCTTCAGTTGGCCACCAGAACTCAAGCACCGGCCATGGTGATGGTGGGGTCGCCATAAAAACCGATAGTCTCTCTCCGCTCGTATTAATGACCGTGGCATCAGAATAAATGCCAAATATTATCGCAAATATATTCTGGAGGGTGTATTAAATCCATGGGAACACAAACATTTTGGACATTCCAACAGGTTTTTGCACCATCGCATTCTGTAAGCGACAAAAGAGGTTCCTCGCTTCATTTCCAGCGCACAATGGTCACCAAAATCTCCGGATACCAATCCGTTGGACTATTGTGTCTAGAGTATTTTAGATAGCAAGGTTGGCACTAAAAAATACCAAAGTGTCGATCACCTCAAGCAAGCGCTTCGCCGGGAATGGGCCAAAATACCGCAGAGAAACATTCGGGCAGCGTGTGACGGTTTCATTGGCCATTTGAAGGCCATAATTCGTGCCAAAGGTGACCAATTCGAACAAATCTAAACATATTCTAAAATTTGATGTTATTTCCGAACTTTTTTGCTTTCATTCAATAAAATTTAAAAAAATGTTAAAATTATGGCGTTTGACTTTGTGGCAGTTTTTTTTATCTCACCATGTATGCATGAAAAACTGACAGTTGCTTAATATCAATAGATGGCGTTGGTGTATGTTTTTGGAAGATATTTCATTCCTTGACTTACCTTCTTTCCTGGATTCAATTTTGAACTGAAATATTACTCGACAGATATCAAGAAGTATAGATTTCTAAAATAAAGAATAAAATATTCAACTCAAACCAAAATCTAGAAACAAAGATTGATTATAGATAGTATTCTGTCGTATGTGGCCAAAATTTTAGGCAATTTATTATTTTCTTACTAGAATACTTACTATTTTCTTCCAATTGCTTTTCATGTAAGCCTGGGGAAAATTTTCTATGAGATAAATTTTATTAATTTTTATTTTATTAATATTATTTATTTGTTAACTCCTTTAAAGGGGATTTTTCTTCACAGAACATTCTCCTTCAACTGTGGTAGTTTTTGTTTTACAAAAATTACTTGGCACAACCTTTAATAAAGGCCAAGGAAACCTAAGGTTAAAGGTCATTACTACTACCACTTCTACTACAAATCAATGTGTGCTATAGTTTATTTGCTGTTAGTTTTCTCTCACCAGCAGACTTTGTTTCAAAATTATTATATCTAATAATAAAAATAAACAGGTACACTCATATAATAAACAATTACAAACGTACACACACACTCACATACATACCCATGTCCCAGCGCCAAGTTCTCGGTAAGTGATGGTGGCACGAAACTCATAAATTTTTATAACTTTGACATATATTTGATTGCAATTTGTAACGTTGACTGTCAGACAACAAAAACAATAACAGCAAGTGATATAAAGTTGAAAAAATAAAAATGAAAAACTTTTTTCCGCCACCTCGAACTAATGTACAACTAAATGCAACAAATGACAGGATACGGTAATAAAGGGACATAACAAGAAATGATAAACTAAAAAAAAGTATGAAATGAGAAGAAAGTAAAGCACATTTTTTTAGGTAAAAAAAATATCACAGCTTTGATTTTAAGTTAATTGGTAGTAAAGTGTGTCATTTTTATAAAGAATAACTCGAAAGCATAGAGAAAAGGTTCCCATCTCTGATTTGTGAATATACAATTGATTCATAAATCCATTTTTACACATTTTGACAACGACATGGTGTAAATCATTAATTAAGAATAAAAATTGTAATCCTGTAAATATACGTAGCTAAGGTCAGATTACACATGATGTCAGAGTCATATCTAAAGTGACTTTTCCACAATTTTCTGTAGCATTATAATATATAAAATATGAAAAGGTCGCTTTGCACATGACCCCAAATATAATGGGTAATCAGGCCTTTACTTCAAATTTGCAAATATTCAACTTCCCCGCTATGGTAAAATCTTTTGTACATCCGTATTACCCAACTACCCTAAGTCCGTATTTTAGAGTCTAAAAAAACACTTGTAAATATTGATTCTTTTTTAAATCCGCTTAATAGTAATAGTAATATTTTATTAATAAATATTTCTAATCCAATTTTCTCCATAGAAATAATAACAAAAATATTAATATAACCTTCACAAATTGTCTACCATTTCTGAAGGAGTTTCTCTCTCTCTCTTCCTCTCTCTGAGTTTTTTGTACACTCAGCCATATGCCTAAAGAGGGTATATGTCATTTGATACGGCCAAAATGCGCATCGAAATAACGGTTTTAGATCCTATGTCTTTTTGGACCAAATCCGTTTCAGGACATTTGGAGTCGATCTAGCGATCTTCGTCCGTCCGTTCGTCTGCCTGCAGACTGGCGCACGATACCTCTCGAAGGGAGGGTCCGATTGGCTATAAATTTCGATCGAAGCACTTGCATGAGGTGATCGACACTTTGGTATTTTTTAGTGCTTTCCAAAATACTTCAGACACAACAGTACAACGGGTTGGTATCCGGAGATTTTGCCGAAGGCTTAAATACACCCTCCAGAACATTTCGCGATAATATTCGGCATTTATTCTGATGCCACGGTCGATTATTACGAACGGAGAGCAATCATCGGCTGTTATGGCGGCTTACACCATCACCATGGCCGGCGTTTGAGTTCTGGTGGCCAGCCGAAGGTGCACCTTTTTATCTGACCTCTTTGGCCTCATGTTTACGATCATTTTGTTTTTTTACAAACTGCTGCACAACGAATGTTTTCTCACCAGAGAAAACCAAATTCGGCACTTCACCACTTTTGGCCAAGCAACGAAGCAACTCTTTAGCTCTTTTGAGTCTATTTTCTTCCTGTTGCGGTGTAACTTCTTGTACTTTTTGGAATTTCAATGGCTTTACCCCGAGCTCATTTTTCAATATTTGCCGATTGGAACATTGCGATATGTTCAGCTCATGAGTCATACCAATATTTTTGTCTGTATTAGATGAAGCATGAAAATGAAAGGTTTCGGTCGACTATATCTGGTACCACACACACATTTGAATAATTTCTTAAAAGTGTCACATTTCTCATAACCTGGTTATCTCATAACCTGACCCGTCGGAATATTTATATCATATTTAGTTAGATTCGATACGAAATGGACAATATTGACCCAGTCCTTCGGAAGCTACTCCATAGAGTGTTATGAATAATCATAACAGAAGTCAAAATATATTTACATTATCAAACTTGGCTGAGGGTATACATCTGTCGGCAAAATCGACTGATACTTTTCAAACTGTTTTCTATTAGTCATGTATCTTTTTCTCACGAATTCTTTATTCAAATTTCTCCATAGAAACAATAACAAAAATAATAATATAACTTTCAAAAATTGTTTACCATCTCTGAAGGGGTTTCTCTCTCTCTCTCTCTCTGAGTTTTTTATTTACATTTAAATGCAAATAATACTTTAAAATATGTATTCAAATTAAAAGAATATCTTCAATTCCTTTGCGATGGAAATTCTTCTCAATTATGCCTATGTCGAAAATTTAAATTTCAAAATTAATTTCTTCCACCCCCCCTCCATAAACTTTCTTATTATAAAACTTGTCTTCAACTCTGCCGTCAGTGGCCCAAGGGCCAGCATGGAATGCAATCAACTTTGTCGAAGAATATCATTCTCTTTTTCTATTAGCGATTTTTATTACCTTTCACTCAGGTCATATTGTTTGAAATTGAACTTGTATCCTTTTTTTGTTGAGAGAGAGAGAGTTAAATAGCCTTTGGCCCAAGAGAGACTGACTGGCTGTTGCTACTCACATTTTAGCAGAAGCATCGTTGTCGTCGAAAGTGGTCGCCGTACACGTGCAATTGAAATGTTTTCAAACACCAATCAACAACGCACACACACACACACATACACTTGAGCTCACAGTCACATGCCAACAAGAAAGTTCCTGTTCTGCTTTTTCTAGTTCTTTTTATTTTCAATTTATACTTTTTAAACGAAGAACTTGACTTGTGGCCACTTGCCTTGAACTGGGAAGAGATATTGATTAACAATTTTGAAATCATATTCTCCGGTATGGCGTTGAAATGCCATGGCATGGCATGGACTGGAAGTTATGTTTGATACCGACATACAAACAAACAGGTGTATGGTAGACCAATACAACTGGACAATTTCTATGAAACTTGTCTTAATCTTGCTCTCTATTGTCCCCTTGACCTGCAAGAGTATTGCAAAAATGCTGGGATTTCCCCAATGCTGGGAGAAATGGAAGGGGATAGAATGAGCCAGGCAATAAAAGAAAAGCCGTAAAGAAAAATGAATACTTAGCAGGGCTTAAGTGGACAATAAAGTGGGTTGGTGATGGTGGGGTGGAACGTGCAAACTCATAAAGCTTGGGTATTAGATTCTCCCAGAAGAAATATTAGAAATCATTTGAAATTTCTCCTCCCATGCAAATGATTTCCCAATAAAAACAAGTTACAATATTTTATTTCACCCCACCCTAATGTACATAACACATAATACTCACATACACACATGCATGTCTAATTTGCTGTGACATGGATTTCCCAGTTGTGTGACACCAAACCAATAAGAAAATACATAACCAGAAGAAGAAGAAGAATGAAAAGAAAATGAAATGAAATAAAATAATACTCAAAGCATACATTCAGGCTGCTAGACCGTGTGACAATTCTCATGATGATGGAAAACACAAGAATGCAAGAATTGCTTGTAAGCAGCAGATATTGTATTTGACAATAACAAAAACAAACAAACAAACCAACAAACAGACCAACTGACATGTCAAGTGCAACACATGAACGGGAGAATTGGAAAGGGAAAGAAAAATTACAAGCAAGAACAAAAAATGTCGTAGTTGGCGAAGTTCTACAAAATAGCAACAGGGAAATTGACAACAAGTATGCCGATGTCATTAAAGGATATTGTGTATGGGTTGCTCTATGAGGATCATAGTTAGATTTATTAAAGGAAAAATATTCTGGAGTATCCCTTCTCTAGGCCTACTATAAAAAGAGCTATTGGTCCTCTTTGAGAGGACCAACAGTTCTTCGTTGAGAAGACTAACTGATCCCCTTGTAAAGGCCAACTGGACTTTTTTGGGAAGATTTATTGATCTTCCTTTATAAAAAGACATATTGGACTTCTACAGGGTGAGATGAAAAAAACTGCAACCAACTTCAGGCTGTTGTCATTTCCAAGCCATTCGTCCGACAGCTGTTAAAATTATTACAGCGACAGATCATTATATTGTTTACAAGCGTACAAAAGTATTTTGGCAAGAATTTTCCAGAAAAAAGTTATTCGTGATTTAATTCATCATGTTATTCGTGGTGGAAGTGGCTATCGTTAGAGCACTCCAGCATTTAAATGCGAAGAAATCTTTTGTGACCGTGCCTGACTCGTTACCGTGATGCTAGTAGCGTAGCCCGACATATGTCAAGGATGTGGACGGGAGGAAACAGCAACATCAGCAGAAATGGTTCGAAAAGTAAAGAAGCGACTTGATCGAAACCTGCGTCGCAGAGGCCGAAAAATGGCTCGTGAGCTGAAAATATCGCAATATTCCATTTGGCAAATATTGAAAAATGAGCTTGGGGTAAAGCCATTGAAATTCCAAAAAGTACAAGAACTTACACCTCAACTGAAAGAAAATAGACTCAAAAGAGCTAATGAGTAGCTTCGCTTGGCCAAAAGTGATGAACTGCCGAATTTGTTTTTCCCCGATGAGAAAACATTTGTTGTCCAGCAGTTTGTAAACAAACTAAATGATCGTGTTTACTTGCCAAAGAGGTCAGCTGAAAATGTGCACCTTCGGTTGGCCACCAGAACTCAAGCGCCGGCCATAGTGATGGTGTGGGCCGCCATAACAGCCGATTGTCACTCTCCGCTCGTATTAATTGACTGTGGCATCAGAATAAATGCCGAATATTATCGCGAAAATATTCTGGAGGGTGTATAAAAGCCTTGGTCCCGCAAGCATTTTGGCCGCAGACCTTGAACATTCCAACAGGACTCAGCATCATCGCACTCAGCACGTGCCACCCAAGAATGGTTACAAAATGAGGTTCCTCGCTTCATTTCCAGCACATAAAGGCCACCAAAGTCTCCGGATACCAATCCGTTGGACTATTGTGCCTGGAGTATTTTGGAAAGCAAGGAAAATACCAAAGTGTCGATCACCTCAAGCAAGCGCTTCGCCGGTAATGGCCCAAAATACCACAGAGCAACACTCGGGCAGCTAAGGGTTTCATTGGCCATTTGAAGGCCATAATCCGTGCCAAAGGTGACCAATTCGAACAAATTTAAACTTATATTATAAAATTTGATGCTATTTCTGACATTTTTTGCTTTCATTCAATAAAATTTAAAAATTATGGCGTTTGACTTTGTTGCAGTTTTTTTATATCACCCTGTATAAGAAGATCAACTTGGCTGGTATTAGAAGACCAAATAACCAATCTATGAGAAGACAAACACGTCTCCTTTGAGAAGGTCTATTGGCCTTCATTGAGAAGACCAATAAGCCTTCTTTAAGAAAAGCTACTCGTCTTCGTCGAGAAAGTCTATTGGTCCCAAGAAAATCTCTACAATTTTCCCAATTTGGGAAGAGAAAGAGACTTCTACTACCACACTAAATGGCAGTTCCCCAATCAATATCCCTCCACTATTTCAATATCATTTCGAAATGAGCAAACACCCATAATCCTAATGGCCTGAATCATTTCGCAATATTTTCCTAATTTCCCTTCTCACTCTGTGGTGGGTGGTTAGAGGGGTATGGCCAAAAACAAGAACACCGAAAATAATCTTAAAATTATGTTTGAATTTATTATGGACTTTGTTGTCGGTTTAATAACTCTAAGCTCTTGGCATTTTGATGTACATTCGTATACACGGGTATGTGTGTGTGTTGGTAGGTATGTATGTTCAGGTTATGGATTGGGGAGCGTTGTTGAAGAAAGTCAAAGTCTCGGAGTGCTATGGAAATGTTTTCTAGTTTAGCTAACAAATACTACATTATAATATAAAACAGGTACATGGTTCATTCGTTTGGTTTGGTCGGTCGGCGGGATGGTCGGGCGGATGGTGAGTCGGTAGTTTTATATTCCAACTTACAAGGCTAACAAACCCCAATGTCAGTTTGCAAATAAATATAACAATACGTTTTGCCAAGGGGAGTGCAGGGGTATTGGAGAAAATACAATGACAAACTTGTACACCTGGTCGGCCACCAATGCGCAAAATAATATAAGCAAGAAAATACGGTGTACAAAAAACCAACAGCAACAGCAACAGAGAAAACAAGGAAGTAGAAATACTTATTGTGGCATGGAATAGACGAACTATAAACCAGTCAACCCATAGACACAAATTCTCCCTCCTTTCTTGCTCTCCTCACCAGTATCAGATAGCTTTACAACTTTTCATATTTCCCTACCAAAGGGGAGGTTGTGAGGGAGGCAGGGAGAGTGGCACATTTTACGATGACGTCGAAGGGCACCACCATGTAAGGCAGTCCCAATAAGAAGGACATACAGCAACCTGTTACAAGGCTACATAAATAACAACAACAACGACAACACAGGAATAATGTGTGGCACTTGTTACAACAAGGCTCTCATAAATATCTATGAGTGTCACACACAAACGCACTCACACTACTCACTCGTGTTAACAAGATAAATATATTTTCGAATGTTACAAATTCCAAATGGGCCAATGTTTAACCAAATATGATTGTTTTTATTAATTCAATTTCAAAACAAACGAAATGATTTCTTTTGTTTTGACCCAGGATAATTGATAGCAGCCTTAACGGAAAGCTTTTAACAAGGCGAGAATTGAAGAGAGCCAAAGGAAATCAGAAACAAACACAACTAGGGAGAGTATAACAAAGCTGTTGCATGTGTCGGTTATGGTGCTCTCTCTCATTTATATGGGAGGCAAACGGGAGAGAGAGTTGGTTATATGGATTTGTAAATAAAACTCTTATACAGGCAGGCATTTTTATAGCAAGGTTTACTCATTGAATTGAATGCAATTTAAATCAATTGTTGTACTTTTATTTATTGAAATCAATTAAAACATTAGAAATATATTATCCGCGCAGTGCTTTATAAAACACACTACACTATAAAAATAGGGTCGAGAGAAATATAATTTCATTTTAATATCGCGGTCCATGGGGAAGCATTCTGTAAGTATGGAAATTGGGAATCGATGTGTCGTTCTTGGTGTGATGGTTCGAAATTCAGACTGTTTTTTAGAAATTGATACTGGAAGACTTCAATAAGGACAAACTATCTTGATAGTGTTCTATAATTTATTTCATAAAAAAATAAAAAATTAATTTCGCTAGATATTGTAAAAATACAGCAAAAGGAAATATTATACAGGGTGAGATAAAAAAACTGCAACAAAGTCAAACGCCATAAATTTAACATTTTTTTTTAATTTTATTGAATAAAAGCAAAAATTTCGGAAAAAGCATCAAGTTTTAGAATAAGTTTAGATTTGTTCGAATTGGTCACCTTTGGCACGAATTATTGTGTTCAAACGACCAATGAAACCATCACACGCTGCCCGAATGTTGATCTGCGGTATTTTGCTCCTTTCCCGGCGAAGCGCTTGCTTGAGGTATTTTTTAGTGCCAACCTTGCTTTCCAAAATACTCCAAACACAACAGTCCAACGGATTGGTATCCGGAAATTTTGGTGGCCATTGTGCGCTGGGAATGAAGCGAGGAACCTCATTTTGTAACCAATCTTGGGTGGCGCTCGCTAAGTGCGATGGTGTGTCCATGGTCTGCGGCCAAAATGTTTGCGTGCCCAAGGCTTTAATACATCCTCCAGAATATTTTCGCGATAATATTCGGCATTTATTCTGATGACACGGTCGAGCGGACAGCGACCATCGGCTGTTATGGTGGCCCACACCATCACCATGGCCAGCGCTTTAGTTCTGGTGCACATTTTCAGCTGACCTCTTTGTCCTCGTGTTTACGATCATTTTGTTTGTTTTCAAACTGTTAAACAACGAATGTTTTCTCATCGGAGATCGGAGAAAACCAAATTCGGCAGTTCACCACTTTCGGCCAAACGAAAGTGGCCGAAATAGACTTTGAGTCTATTTTCTTTCTGTTGCGGTGTAAGTTCTTGAACTTTTTGGAATTTTAATGGCTTTACCCCGAGCTCATTTTTCAATATTTGCCGAATGGAATATTGAGATATGTCCAGCTCACGAGCTATTTTTCGGCCACTGCGACGCGGGGTTCGATCAAGTCGCTTCTTTACTTTTGGAACCAGTTCTGCTGATATTGCTGTTTTCTTCTGTATACTTCCTTGACGTCGGGCTACGCTACCAGAATCAAGGTAACGAGCGATGTTACGAGGCACAAAAGATTTATTTATTTATATGGCATAGTACCATGGCGCAATAGCGAGGAGCTCTTACAAATTTTTAGAAGTAAAAAAGCAGCTAAGTTCTTTCGGACTGAACCTTAATACCGTTCACCGTTTATAAGGAACTTGAAAAATTTTGACGGATTCTGAAAAATACCATATTACATTAATTAGATTTTGAATAAGCGGTGGTGGGGACCTTACTGTTCCATTATGGATTGGTCTATGAATTGATAGATAGAAATGCTGTATGAATGTTCTTTTTTCTACTTTTTTAATTTGTAATAAATAAAGAAATAAATATAAATTGAAAATGAAAAAAATATATCTTTTCAAACCCACTTTGTGAAGAAGCTAATATTTTGAATTCAAAATTAGCTTCGCCTTAACTTCGTCCACCCATATCTCCACTTAACCTTTTCATAACTTAGCTGCTTTTTTTTTCTTTATTAAAATATTTCAGATATTTCTTTCATCTTTTCAATAACTGCAGTTCAGAAACCTAAACTGCAAGTGACATTTGAATACAACAAATGACAGTGGTGTTAGTGGTGGTGTCGTGGCGGTGTGGCTTTTTTAGATAACTTATCATTTCTACATTTTGTTTTGCATAAAAACAGTCTTTCAAGTGTTAACATAACAAAAAAAAAAGAAGAAAAGATAACAAGAAATATACTTCATAATTGTTGATATTTTATTTTCATTCTTTTCGGTTTTTTTTTCTTCCAATTTTGGACAAACCAGTTAATGATCTTCTGTTGAACAATTGTTATGGAACAAATGAAATCCAAAACGTGATTCAAAAGCCCCTTTATTAGAATACTTCGAACGGTTTATTCCGAAAAGAAATCACATAATTAATATGCGCGATTCGAAGATAAGGTTAGGACCGAACAAATTGGCCAACGATAAATATTGAAAATAGACATTTGGAATTCTCCGCAAAACGCTGTTGTATTCAATTGCATGAACACAAGCCGGATATATCTTTCGAAATAGTGATTAACTCAGGCGTGTGATAGCAGCTAATTAGCATATATTTCGAACACGCCGAAAAATATAATTATTATAAATATATATGTAACAATTTGGTTAATAAATTTGTTAAAAAAATTACCGAACTACCCTATTCAAATGAAATTAATAAAAGAATAATACAACGCTTGGAAAAATTGATCTGTCAACAATTTTGAAATGTTTCTTCAAAAATATGTATATTTGTATATGTTTTCATATGCGACGCAAATCGGAGGTTGTAGAATATGCATTTTTTATAAATTTTTACAAATTTGAAAAAATGTTCATTCAAAAATGTAAATTACAAAGTTGATTTGAGAGTTCATTGTCCCAGCAGCTGTGTCGATGCGACTACCTGTATTCTTCCACCATGAATACAACTCTGCATACCATTAGGCTTTCTTTAAATTATTGAAATACTGTTTAAGCATGTTCACACTAACTACATCGAGTGGATTTAAACTGTCAAAAATATATATTAATATAGGTCAAATAAATCCACTGGAAAATCATTTTACAGTTAAAATCCACTGGGTTTGTTAAGTATACAGGGTGAGATAAAAACTGCAATAAAGTCAAACGTCATAATTTTTACATTTTTTTTACGGAAACAGCATCAAATTTTAGAATAAGTTTAGATTTGTTCGAATTGGTCAGCTTTGGCGCGAATTATGGCCTTCAAACGGCCAATGAATGCTTCTCTGCTGTATTTTGGCCCCTTCCCAGCGAAGCGCTTGCTTGAGGTGATCGACATTTTGGTATTTTTTAGTGCCAACCTTGCATTCCAAAATACTTCAGATACATTAGTCCAACGGATTGGTATCCGGAGATTTTGGTGGCCATTGTGCGCTGGAAATGAAGCGAGGAAACTCATTTTGTAACCATTCTTGGGTGGCGTGTGCTGAGTCCTGTTGGAATGTCCAAGGTCTGCGGCCAAAATGTTTGCGTGCCCAAGGCTTTAAAACACCCTCCAGAATATTTTCTCGACAATATTCGGCATTTATTCTGTTGCCACGGTCGATTAATACGAGCGGAGAGCGACCATCGGCTGTTATGGCGGCCCACAGCATCAGTATGACTGGCACTTGAGTTCTGGTGACATTTTCAGCAGACTCCTTTGGCAAGATGGATAACGAATGTTTTCTCATTGGAGATCGGAGAAAACCAAATTCGGCAGTTCACCACTTTCGGCTAAGCGAAGCAACTCTTTAGCTCTTTTGAGTCTATTTTCTTTCTCTTGATGTGTAAGTTCTTGCACTCTTTGGAATTTCAATGACTCTACCCCCAGCTCATTCTTAAATATTTTCCGAATGGAATATTGCGATATGTTCGGCTCACGAGCCATTTTTTGGCCACTGCGTCGTTTTCGGTTTCGGTCGATTTCGATCAAGTCGCTTCTTTACTTTTCGAACCATGTCTGGTGATGTTACTCATTTCTTCCGTCCACTTCCTTGACGTCGGGCTACGCTACCAGTATCACGGTAACGAGCAATGGTAGGAGACACAAAAGATTTATTCACATTTAAATACTGGAGTGCTCCAACGATAGCCACTTGTGGTTTTCCAGCCAAATATAAAGAAATCACACTATAATGCTTAAATTCCATCACGAATAACTTTTTTTTCTGGAAAATTCTCACCAAAATGTATTTTTACGCTATACAATATAATGAGCTGTCACTGGAATAATTTTAACAGCTGTCAGACGAGTGGCTTTTAATCGATAGCAGTCTGAAGTTGGTTGCAGTTTTTTTTTTATCTCAATCTGCATATATAGGTCCCATGGTAGAAGAATATAGGTAGTCGCATCGACACATCTGCTGGGACAGTGAACGGTCAAACTAATTTTGGAATTGAAAATATTGAATGAAAAAATATTGGAATTTGTAAAAATTAGTGAAAAATGCATGTCATAACAACCTCTGATTGTCGTCGTGTAGGAAAACATATAAAAATCTTCTTAAGTTTGGAAAAACAAGAAAAAAATTGACGTATCCATGTTTCGAAGGGTTGATGCACCTACCTGTGTTCTTGTACCATGATAGGTCTATTATCATAACAACTCTTAATGCTAACTCCTAAGGCTAATTTAAACCGACAACTAAATTACGCGTTTTACAAAAATTTCAATTTTTTTATTTATCAACGTAAGTTATAATAGCTTTTTTAATAAATAATGCTTTACTGACCTCCATACCTTAAATATTAATTACACTATAAAAAATGTGTATATAAAAATAAAATAATCGCATAGCTATACCCCTCCCCCCACTCAGAACTCCATCTTTATTCCACAAAAAATATCCCCTGCCAGAATACCAGCCAGTATTCACAAATAGAACAACAACTAATTTGCATGTCATAAATATATTAAAAAAAATCCTCTGGCTTTGCAACTCAAAAAAAAAAAAAACATTTTAATTACTTGTTACTAAAAATAAAACGACAACTCTACAAACAAGTAAAATATTGTTCAGGATATTGAAACGATGGAGCGAATGGAACAGCAAACGGTCCCTTCAAACAAAAAAGGTCATATGCAGAGAAGAAGAAGAAGCAGATGCATCGCCACATTTGTTGTTTTTTTTTTTTTTCTCTTCATGTTTTGTTGTGAATCCAAATATTGCATGCAGCAAATAGATATATCCTTCGTGATGAAATTATAGACATATTTACACTTCCTGTTGCGGCAAGGTCAACGTTATGGTAATTAAATTATAGCTCAAATGGCAATAGAATTAAAAAAAATCTCTGCTAATGCAGTAAAAGAACTGCAACCTTAATAAAACGATTACGGTTTTCCGGATTTTGTAAGCACTGTAGCTTTAAATTACCAATTCCATTGCAAATATGTCAAATAAATTCTCATATATGATCTAGAACAGAATTAACAATCGAAGCGGGAGATTGGATTATATTCTCATTAATATCGGTCCTTCAAGCCAGATAGAGAATTTAATATATACCCAAGCGAAGCGATTGTGTTTCCTTTCTCACTAAACATTGCTCCAGTCGAATAGAGAATAGAATTGACAATTGAAGTGGAAGATTGGATTCTATTCTCACTTACACATGGTATGCCATATTAATGTCTAATTATGAGTGAAAAGAGCGATAGGATTTGAGTGTGTCTCTGACATCCTTTTATGAAATGTCACCAAATATGCCATGCCTTAATGTCAAGCTGCTTATGTATGATCACTTTAATGCAAACATACTATAAGTTTCTTCGTTTTCAACTATTTATCAGTCTGGAAAGTCAAAAGCATGGTAAAATTAAGAAAGTAAAACCATATCAACGAGCATACCCATTTCTGCATTTTGCGTAATCTCCGTGTCAAATGTCACAGCACCGAAAACAGGTTTCCATCTCTGACTTGTGTACAGGGTAAGATGAAAAAATTGCAACCAACTTCAGACTGCTGTCATTTCTAAGCCAGACGTTCGACAGCTATTAAAATTATTCCAGTGACAGCTCATTATATTGTTTACAAGCCTACAAAAGCATTTTGGTGAGAATTTTCCACAAAAAAGTTTTATTCGTGATGGAATTCAAGCGTGATAGTGTAATTTTTTATATATTTGGCTGGAAAACCACATGTTTCTATCGTAAGAGCACTCCACCATTTAAATGTGAATAAATCTTTTGTGTCTCGTACCATCTCCCGTTACCGTGATATTGGTAGCGTAGCCCGACGTCAAAGAAGTGGACGGAAGAAAACAGCAACATCAGCAGAAATGGTTCGAGAAGTAGAGAAGCGATTTGATCGAAACCGGCGTCGCAGGTGGTCGAAAAATGACTCGCGAGCTGAACATATCGCAATATTCCATTCGGCAAATATTGAAAAATGAACTCGCGGTAATGCCATTGACATTTCAAAAAGTGCAAGAACTTACACCGCAACAGGAAGAAAATAGACTCAAAAGAGCTAAAGAGTTGCTTCACTTGGCCGAAAGTGATGAACTGCCGAACTTTGGTTTTCTCCGTCTCCGATGAGAAAACATTCGTTGCCCAGCAGTTTGTAAACAAACAAAATGATCGGGTTTACTTGCCAAAGAGGTCAGCTGAAAATGTGCATCTTCGGTTGGCCACCAGAACTCAAGCAGCGGTCATGGTGATGGTGTGGGTCGCCGTAATAGCCGATGGTCGCTCTCAGCTCGTATTAATCGACCGTGCCGTTAGAATAAGTGCCGAATATTATCGCCAAAATATTCTGGAGGGTGTATTAAAGCCTTGGCCACGCAAAAATTTTGGTCGTAGACCTTGAACATTTCAACAGAACTCAGCACCATCGCACTCTTCACGCGTTACCCAAGAATGGTTACAAAATGTGGTTCCTCGCTTCATTCCCTGCGCACAATGGCCACCAAAATCTCCGGATACCAATCCGTTGGACTCTTGTGTCTGGAGTATTTTGGAAAGCAAGGTTGGCACACAAACTACCGAAGTGTCAATCAAGCAAGCGCTTTGCCGGGAATGGGCCAAAATACCTCAGAGCTACCTTCGGGAAGCGTGTGACGGTTTCATTGGCCGTTTAAAGGCCATAATTCGTGTCAAAGGTGACCAAATTAAAACAAATCAAAACTTATTCTAAAATTTGATGATATTTCCGACATTTTTTGCTTTCATTCGGCCGGGCCGAACTTTGAATATCCTCCACCATTTGGAACGAATTTGGCAATTATCAAAAACAATAAAATCCGTTAAAAATTCAGTTGTAGCTGTTATATTAGGATATATACGACGACATGGGCCTGCATAGGTAATATTTGTCAAAAGCCATTACAATATTCATATGCGAAACTTAAAAAAATCGAACGGGAGGTACCCTTATACGGACCTGCACAGAAAATTTTTTGTCTTCGGCTGTAGTATCCATTACGAACTTCAAATAACAAATTTGAAACAATTCCGCTTAATAATGTCGCTAAACTCATCGAAATACCGAATATCGGGAGGTATCGTTATATACCAAAATGTGGACCTACATGGCCCATTTGCAATACCAAAAGTTCTGGAGACATAACATACATTTGAGTAAAATTTTATCAATCTACTTTAATTCGTTCGGAAGCTAGAGTGATTTCCACAGACGGACGCACATCGCTAAATCGAATTTAGAATTTTATGCTGTTCAAGAATATATATACTTTGTGGCGTATAAAATGTTTATTTCCCGGTATTTCAAACGGAATGACAAACTTAATATACCCTCCATACTATGGTGGAGGGCATAACACATGTAAAAATTATGGCGTTTGACTTTGTTGCAGTTTTTTTTATCTCACCCTGTACATATGTAAAAAAATATTTCGTCTGATAGATCCCTTAGGATTGATAGATATCTTACAAGAATAATGGTCTTCGTACTCAGAGAGAGAGAGAGAGACAGTGAGAGAGAGAGAGAGGGAGAGAAAGAGATATCATTTTATTTTTTATTCCACATTTTTAGATTTGAAAGACACTTACCGAAAACGTCATTAAATAAAATTCCGATTAAAATTTTTAATAACCTTGCATACGTCTTAAGTCTATTTATGAAGAACCCATTAATATTTTATAAATATGCTGTGGTTCTTTATAAAAATATAATTTTTGTTTTCATACATCACCCATTCACTTTTTCCCGGAACACACTATCAGTAGTGAGTGACATGTGGTAATACCAGGAATAGTATTTTGGTTTTTTGTTTTAAATATATATTTCATTGCAATTTGTTGAGGACCAGTTTTCGGCAACAAAAATTGAAAAAAAAAACTAAAGAAGTTGAATGAAGCTACGTTCGCATGTACCTTAAAATTGTTTTCATATTTGACAGTTTCCAAGAAATTTCTACGTAATTAATGCTGCCAATTGTTGGCATTTCTTGTTTTGTGAAATTCACTTATTTCATGGCTCCAGATTTGTGTGAGAAAAAAATGAAAAAAAAACTTAAAACTACAAAACATTGCATGTAACATATTCCCCCCCCCCAAAAAAAAAAAAAAAAAAAAAAACAACTCACGTTGTTAACCTTGAAATGTTGCCGTTGTTGCTGCTGTTTCTTTGTTCGCGCAATGGCAGCGAGTTACAGACAGGCACACCACCAGCCAAACAAAAAAGTCACATTCTTCAGGAAGCAATTTATTTACAATACTGTTTTTTTAAAGTTTGTTGTTGAATTTTATTTATTTTTTATAAAAAAAAATCACTTTGCTCTATGAAAGTTATCTACCTACAACCGAAAAATCCCGCCAGCCACATAAAAATATTGTCATGTCAATCGTTAAAGGAAGAAGATTGAATGCTTCAACAAATCATCCATTATTTTATGATTTTCGATTTGTGCCCGGGGTTTTGGAAAACAAAATGCTGAAAAAGCCAGGCAAGTTAATTATTCTTTGATTTTTTGTTTTGTTTTTTGTTTCTGGTGTTGGCTGTTTGTCAGAAGAATGTCAATAATTTGATGGCTTTTTATTTCTAATCACCAGAAAATTTTGATGTTGTTGTTTAGTTAATGGTTGCACTTAAAAGGTGCTGTTGAAGATGCTGCTGCTGCTGCCGTTGGTGATCGCTCCCATTGCTGGTTATTCGGTTTTATGGCCAAAGAATCAGCAGTTTATTGATAAAAATTAAATATGCAAATGCCAACTAATTATAACACTTTATTTGAAGCAGATTTATGGTAATCAAAAATTTATGATTTTTCCAAATACGTCAGTCGGAGTAGGATTTAACCCTTGCGCCATCAGGGGGTCCTAGGGGTCCTGGTGTGCAATTTTTAGAAAATACTTCAAAATTTGTTAGCAAATAAATACGTTGGCAAATAAATAAGTTAGGCCGGGCCGAACCAATGTAGAAATTATCAAAAAAATAAAATCCGTTAAAAATTCTGTTAGGATCTTAAAAATACCGAATATAGCCGTTAAATTGGGGTCTATACGAAGACATGTACCTGCTTAGGCGAATTTGGTTATAAGCCATTACAATATTCAAATTCGTAACTTTAAAAAAATCCGTTGAAATTGAAAATGAAAATACCGAATATAGACAGGTGCCGTCACAACGGTGCTATACGAAGACCTGGACCAGCATAGACAATTTTCTGTCGCAGGCTGTAGTACCTATTAGGTACTTCAAATACGACATCTCAAACAATTTCGGTGAATATTGTACCTAAAATCGTCAAAATACCGAATATAGGCAGGTACTGATATATGGGGCCTATACGAAGACCTGAACCTGCATAGACAATTTTCTGTCATAGGCTGTAGTACCCATTACAAACTCTAAATACGAAATTTTAAACAACTCCCGTGAAAAATGTCCCTGAAATCATCAAAATATCGGATATCATTGGGGTACCGTTGTATGTGGACTAAACGATATCGTGGACCTATATAGACTTTTCTCTTCCAGGGCGTAAAGTGATTAGAAAGAACTTCTAGCCTGGACTTTTAGACAATTACATTGAAAAATGTAGCTAAAATCACCCAAATATAGAATATAGGGTGGAACCGTTATATGGGAGATATACGATATCGTGGGTCTATATAGACAATACTCTTCCAGGGGGTAAAGTACTCAGAAGGAACTCCTTTTGTGGATTTTTAGACAATTTTATTGAAAAAGTTGCCTACAATCATCAAAATACCGAAAATTGGTAGGGGTACCGTTGTAGGTGGGCTATACGATATCGTGGACCTATATAGACAATTCTCTTCCAGAGAGTAGAGTACTCAGAAATAACTCCTTTTGTGGATTTTCAAACAATTTCATTGAAACATTTGGCTACCCTCATCAAAATACCGAATATCGGAGGGTATTGTTATATGGAGGCTATATGATATCGTTGAGCGATATAGCCAATCTTCGAACTTGACCTGCCTGCAGACAAAAAACTGATCTGTACAAAATTTTATTCTTTTGACTCTAGAGTGATTACATCAGACGAACAGGGCTAAATCATCTTAGAATTGTTCGCTGATCAAGAATGAGGATCTTAATATACCCTCCATACTATGTACGGTGGAAGGTATAAAAAGTAAATTGATTTCATGATAAGGTTTACCCAGTTGCCAGCCAAGAGGGTTAAGCCCACTCCCAAAATGTTGATCGCTGAAACTCGCTTTGCTGATTTCTTGTCTTTGTTCGCCACGTTTGTAGCCGCTGGTCTCATCTCCATTTTGCGAAACACAAATTCAATTCAACAGCTCAGTTTCGAATACAACAACAATAAATCATCGTGTAAATTGATACAAATCGAAATTAATACAGATATTAGATAAAAATGTTAAGCGATTGATTGTTCAAGGTCGCCATAAACTACAAAAGTCTTCATCGCACCATGGAGCGAGCATCCATCCATCCATCCATCTACCGAATATGCCAAGTAACAATCGCCAAGAAAACAAAGACCAAAAATAGGTTTTTTTCTATTTCACAAAAGAGCGAAAACTAAAACTTGAATAGGCCAGAATAACACAGAGGCTAACAACAACAAAATACAATAACAACAGACAACACCAAATCAAGAAATGATGAGAATAATGACGAGCTACAAAGACCGGCTGACTGTCTGATTAAATGGCAGACAAACGAAAAGACAGACAGGCAGACAGACAGACAGACAGACTGTCTTTTGATTGACAATAATTATGTCTGTCTGAGGTTAAATCGCCAACAAAGTAAACAAAATATAGCCCCCAACCACCAAATGCGATCGTCGTCGTCACAGCGAGGTGTAATAAAAATCGCCTTCAGCCAAATATCTTTGATGAGTGGGCACAACGTCAACCACAGAGGCTACTCACATGGATGCAACACCACACGAATAGATGGGTTACAGGTGCATTTTCGTTGACCACCGAACAAAGCCACAGCCAATTGTCCAATAACTTATTACCAGTCATCCTAATCATGAAACAAACAAACAAACAAACAGACAAACAAAAAACCCATTGACAAGTGCCAGCTTGTGGTTGTGTATTTTTCTTAGATGGTATCAATTAAAATTTTAGAAAAATAATAAACTTTTTCTATCGCCATGACCATTTGCAGTTGAGTTGGGATTTGATTTATGTCTTTTTTGTTAAGTTTGTTTTTGTAAATCTTACTTCGATTAAAGGTTATATTGCTATAAAAGGGATAGAGGACAAAATGTGGCAGATGACAAGGAATATTGAAAATATCAGATTTTTGCAGAAGAGTTATAAAATGTTTTGTTTCTTTTCCCCAACAGGATTCCATCTGCAAAGTAACTTTAAGAGACCTTCAATCTGTGGAAGAATAGAAAAATGAAGGAAAGGTCTTTACTAGTAGGTAGATAAGACTTATAACCTAAGTTCTGTGAATAAATGCACTTTTCTTTCTTCAGAATATTTAAAGAAGGTATTTTGTTTGTAGTTCAACCATAAAACGTATGCTATCTACAGAAGATTGACAATATGCATTCCACTTTGAGAAGACCTCTTGATGATTTTCTATTTATTGAAGACTATAGCCACTATATTGAAGACTTTGTAGATCTCCTTTTTCTGTTAAAATGCTTGTGTACTGTTTCAAATTTTAAAATATGAATGTAATTTCCTTATAAAATTGGTTTAAAGGGAATTTTCCACAGAATACCTTTCAAATCTTTTTTCTTTATCGCAACCCTTTAAAGGTATATTTATTTAAAAAAAACTTATTTTCATAAAAATGCTGGAATGGGTACCATATCTTGCCGTCTAAAAAATGCCTATCAGGCTTTCATTCACAGAAGACCTCTGCTATATCAACTTTCTGAAGAAGTCTTTTTAAAGGAATAGTTCTTCGTAGGATCTTTTTCTATAGAAACCAGTAAAGAAAGTCTAAAAGTGGGGCGGGCCGATCTTATTACTCCCTACACCCCTTTGTAGTAGGGCTTCACATAACAAATAAAAAATATAACAAACAGGATGAACAATATATATGGAAGCTATAGCTATGTCTGAACCGATTTTCACCAAATACGACATACTTGTTTCCAGGCTCAATTTGGTCGTAAGCGTCAAATTCCATCCCATTTGGACTTATATTACACGTTTGGTGTACAATAAACGGAAAATCGGACGGATTTTTATGGGAGCTATATCTAAATTTTTACCGATTATCTCCAATTTCAATAGGGTTCGTCAGACAAATGACTTGTGCACAATTTCATCTGAATCGGGTAATAAATGCGACCTTTACTTTTTTTACAAAAATACATGGACAGACGGACGGACGGACGGATATGCATAAATCGACTCAGAATGTGATTCCATGCCATGCTGCGATCTAGCAATGTCCGCCTGTCTGTCTGTCCGTCTGTTGCAATCTCTCTATCTTTCGAACGAATTGAAATAGAAAGCTTAAATTTAGCTCACATGTGTATGTTGCTAGTAGGCAGGTTAAGTTCGTAAATGGGTCATGTAGTTCCACGTTTTCATATAGTCTCCATATAACTGTTCCTCCCAATATTTGATATTTCGATGATTTTTTCGATGATTTTTTTAATGGAATTATTTCAAATTTCGTATTTAAAATTCGTAATAGGTACTAGAGCCTATGATAAAAAATCGTGAAAGAAGGTCCACGTCTTCGTATAGCCCATATATAACCATACCTTCGGTATTTTGATGATTTTAGCAAAAATTTTTTCGGAAATGTTTCAAATTTTGCATTCGAAGTTCGTAGAGGGTACTACAACGAAAAAAAAACACTTATGAAGGAACACGTCTCCCATATAAAGGTTATCATTTGAGATGTATTTTTCTACGATTTTTCTTTTGGAAATTTAAAATTTTCTTCAAAATAGTGGAAGGTATTAAAATAGTTCAGATAATAATGGATAAATAAATAAATTGGGATACACCTCATGTATCTTCTCGAAATATAGTCATAATTTTCAAAAATATTAAATCACGTACTGCGCTATTGGGTTTCACTATTCAATATACACATTTTATTATTTGATGTAAAAATGTTCAATTGTTGTCTACTCCCTCTGTTACCTCCTCCACAAAGGATACATTTTTAAACAATCATAAATGCAATGATGAGATATATTTAAACGGCCTTGATTTGTGTAAATAACAAAATTTCCAAGTTTATAAAAAATAGTAGCAAAAAAGACGTTAAGTTCGGCCGAAGTTAGACTTTTTTCTTGGGGTCCTGGAAATGATTTGAAGGCTTTGTAAACGGAATGACAAATTTAAAAACGATGGAGAACATAAAAATGATGAATCTTATATTAAGAGATGGGTAGCGATTGTAATTAAATGTAATATATTTTTAACTAAAACTGGCTATGTAGACTCCAGCTTTCTGATATCTCTCTTCCAGGTCTTTAATAATCGTGAATCCCATAAAGTTTTAAAATTATTATCCAACTGCATCCGGTGCACCGGAATCATGACTATTTTGATTTATCAATATTGAGGATTTATACGCCACACCTGTTTGCAAAATTTATCTCAGAATATTTTGAAACGCCCCAGTCACATCATACAATTCGTTGTAAAATCCCAAAAAAAGAGGCCAATTTGAAACAGTTTTCAAGGTTGATACACTTTTGACGTTTTCGTTTTTTTTTTTTTGTTTTTTTCTTTCATAAAAAACTATCAATCTTAGAAATATCACACCTTAGACCAAATTAAAATAAAAAAAAAAAACTATAATAATAAATAATATTTTAATGGCCATATAAAATAATATGATTGCTTCACTATAATGCATTTGCATATGAAAATAAATTTGGCTCCGATGGTGGCGATGTGTGAATATTCTCTTCAAACCAAATGGCTCTTCTTCTTCATTTGATCAAAAAAGAAAGACAGAAAAAAAGTGTCAAAAATTGTGGCACACTTTTATGGCTAACAACAAAAATGGAACGAAGCAAACAAATCTACAAAAAAGATAAGAAAACAACAACGACGACAACGTTTCAGAAAAAAAACAACAACAACACACATAAATTGTTGAGGATTTATTTAAAATCAAGGTCGTCTTATAAAACCAACTAGTTTTATTTCTTTTTTTTTTTGGTTTTTTTTCGATTATTATTTGATGATGACAAACATGTTGGCAGTTTTGATTGTTGTTGTTGCTGTTACTGCTGCTGTGGTTATTGATGTGGTGGTAATGGCTGATGATGATGCTGCTGCTTCTGCTGCCGTTGCCACCACCCCTAATGATATCAATTATGATGCTATAGATTGTATTAAGCTTTTTTTAAGATTTATTTTATTTAATTGTTTTCTTATTAGAACTTTATTTATGTGGAGCAATTAGAGGAGATTAATGTTTATTTTACCTCCCATGGAAGATCTATAAATGGCTGGAAAATATTACCTATTCTGTTCCTTATTATTTCATTGCTAGTTTATGGTGGGCCATTACACATTTACGTGGCGCGCTGTTGTTGCCGTTAACGAGTTTAGCAGCAACAACCCACAACAATAACAACAACAGCGACCACGGCTACGAAGAAGAAGAAGAAGCACACAAAAATGCCACCTCATTTAATTGGTTTTTGGCTTGTCTCTCTCACATTACAAGTGTGATCAATGTTTTCTGCTACCAAAAACCACAAAGCTTTGGTGGCTGGGCATTGATTGCACAAAGAAGAAATTATAAAACAAAAGACTTAAGAGACAAACTTTATGGGAATTACTTAATCGCCGACGTCAACGTCAACGTCGTCGTCGACGCCAACTCCAACACACCAACAAAACTCACCACCAAAGTTGTTTTGCGGTTGTTCGTCTCACCCGTGCCTATGTATGGGTGTGAGAAAATCTCAGGGGCTCAATGCCCCTACTTTTGAGCCCCAACTCACCTCTATGCGTTGTGCGAGCCAAGAGAGCCGCCCATAGATCACCACTTTTTACCCCTCACCCGCAAGGCTTGCATTTGATTATAAAAACCCTGCTGACGTGCGCAAGGCGCTCTCTCGTGTTCTGAGGCACGTCGCGTTATGTAGTTTTTTGTGAAACCGAACCAACAAGTGTCGTTCTGCTTCTTCAAGCGAAAAACCCATTAAACTATTTTTATAACCTTTTCAAATCCGAATTTGAATAAAGCCATAAAATCGGGCTGCGAACAACAAAAAACAAGCTGCCCATGTTATTTCGGTTAAATTTGCATTTTTCTAACGCAACATAAGTCCGAGGCAGAAACTGGCTGCAACCTCCTTTTCCGTCTCCACCACCTTCTCAGCGATCTCCAACGAAACCGAGGCGGACAAACAACTTCAATTGCCAGCATTCGTTGTGTGTTGCGCGTGCTCTTTTCGTTCTCTCTCGCTTACTCTTGCGTTGAGCAAGTCGCCAAAGCTTTTCGACTCGTATTCCCACCACCACCACCACCACCGTCCGTCCATCTGTGTGTTCGTGTGTGTGAACGCTGCCGCCAAGTATTTCACCTCAACACTATTGTTGTATTGTGCTTTAGCTGGTGTTTTTGCATACGACTCCGACTTTTTGTAATAAAAGAAGAAGAAAATCGGTTTTGGCTCTTTAACTTTTAAAAGAAGTTCGAGAAATTTTACTGTGCTGCGTTTGAAAGTGTCAGTGTAAATGAAACATTGATACCGATCGGAAGGACAAATTGCAGCTGGTGCGCTTGTGCTGAAGATCATTGTTTCTTTATTCCACTAATAAGAAATTTTGATATTTTTCAAAAAAAAAAATCAAAATAGAAAAAATAATTACACATAAGTTATAGTGCAAATATATATTTCAATAAATATATATACAGTTCAAGTGTTAACTTAGACCAAAAAACCAAACAAAAAACCCCCAGATTTAAGAAAACCAACATTCCACACAAAATGGCAAAACTTTTTGTGGTTTTTGCCGTTTTAGCCGTTGCTGTTACAGCTGGTAAGTAAAGTGTTGTAATTTTGTATTTTTTTATAAAAAAATAGATATATTGAAAATTTATATTAAAAAAATACTTTTTGGATATTTGTAAAGGAAAAATTTAAAAATTATATAATTCCTCAAAATTTGAAAGCAATATGCAAACCTGTTTGTTATTTTTTAATATGGCTATTTATTTCGCAAGAAACTACAATCTGGCAATTGTGAGGCAAGTTTGAAGTACTTTTTTTTCCTGAGATTGGTTTTACAAATTTCACGCTAAATTTAAAGTGATGGAAATTTTTGAGGTGAAAATCTACATTTTGATAGAAAAATAATTCACAAAGTAATTTAATTTTGTTTTAAAATAAAATCAATTACTGAAATAATAAATAAAATAAAATGTTAAAGTAAAAATCTAAATTTTCATCCAAAAAATAATGGCCAAAAATTTCAAAATTAGTCAAATTTTTAAAAATACATACAGATATTATTTATTTATATAGTAAAATAACGTAATAAAATTCATACATTTTAATTTTTTATGAAAAAGTAGGGATATTTAAGTTTTTAATCTTAAAAGCGATTAGATTAGTAATATTGGAATATAATCTTTACTGTAAAAGAGGAAAGACGTTACTAAAAATTTTAGCGCCACCTGGTGCAGATTCCTTATTTTAAAAATAACGGTTTTCAAAGGATCAAAAGTTTTTCAAAGGAAGTGCTGATATTTTTTATAAAAACCTTCGACAAAAACATCCACTTTGAATAAAAAAGCCTTAAAAACATATTTAAATAAATATAGAAACTCATTGAAAATATTTTAGACAACATATTCCATTTTGGGATCAGAAAAGGGAAAAGACCAACATTTTTATTTTAAAAAAAATTTGAATTTTTGCTCCAAATTTTTGAAATCGAAAAGGTCAAAAAGCAACGTTTCGAATTTAATTTAAAAATCCACATAAAATGTTATGTTATGGTATATTTTTGTGGGAACGCTTTTTCTTTAAGATTGAACTCTTTACAATCTCTCTTTCAATTAATTTCATTAATTTTTTAATAATTCGAGAGGAGCAATCAAACTCAAATCATTTCTTTGATATTTCGTATATCAGACCTAAAGGACTCGGAGAGGAATGCCATCCCTAACATCTAAGTCTTCTGGTTCCAAATTATTGATTCCAATTGCTATTCTTTTAATTAAAAGAAATATAACATTTTGAGCTCAATTGACATTTTTTGTGGGAACGCTTTTTGTTGAAGGTTGTACTTTTTACGATCCCTCTTTCAATTAAGCGCAATTTAATTTTTGTTTTTGTGGGAGCGCTTTTTGTTTATGGTTGGACTTCTTACTCTCAATTACTTTCATTTACGAAATTCAAAGCAAAGCACAAAAAAGAGTCCATTACATTCCCCCTAGAGAGTTGGGGCCCACATTCAATGCCTTAGCCATGAGAAAACCCAACAACAACTTGAAATAAAAAGGAATGGTAAACAACCTTGGTATGCCACCAAAAAAGGACTCGGCAAGCAACAGCCATGGCACAACTGGGATGATTTTGGCCTTACAGTACAGGGAGACAGGGCTGGCAGGCATGACAACCTAAAAATGTGGTTTTCAAAACAACTTTCATTTTTTTCGCCAACGCCACAATGCACAGCAAACAAAAATCATAACGTTTTTAACTAAAGGCCTAAAAGTCATATCAAAATACCATGTTACAAAAAGATAGTTGTATATCTCTGCCACTTATATGAATGTAATAATTCATATATAAAAATAAATAGATTTGTCTGCATAATCTCCAACAATAACATCCAAATGGCTTATAGTAATTTTCTGTGGAATTACATTTACAACAACAGCAAAGAAAGAAACACAAACCCCTTTGACATTTGAAATTGTAGAGCCATTGGAAAAAAACAAAAAACAACAAGTTGTTACTTGCTATAAGCGGACCTACCAAAGCCATAGCCAGCCAGCCATCATCATCTCAACACCATATAGCTGTAAAAAAAAACGCTCGTTCGTTCATACATCCATCAGCCACAAAGTCATGCATCATTGAAACACAACTCTCTGCTGTTGTTGTTGTTTTTGTTCTCCAATGAAAATAAATCTCCCATAAGTGGCCAAGTCAACAACTTACCTACCATTCAATAATGTCAAACGAATACGGACCAAGAGAAATAAACATGTAATGACCAATTCCCTAAAAATTCCTTGCATAGTTGGGGGTAATTAGTGAGCTATGGAAAAGCAGGGCTGGATATGCATTACTAAGACCTTAAAAGAGATTCTGTAAGGATTTCATATCCGATAGCCATGGGCAATTGTGGAACACATGTATTTTGGCCAAATGTGAATAAAAATAAAATAAATCATACACAGCCACAATGACCACACTTGCATAACAGGGATGGGAATTATTAATGAAACAAGTAAAGGTACTTGTTTTCTTTAAAAAATAACTTATTTCCTTTTCACAATATGAACCGATACATCATTGGATTGATTTAGACATAAATATATAACACACTTAAAGCAGAAACGATTTTCTCTTAGTATTCTTAAATTATCAACAAATTAGTGTTTACACATTTTGGCCAATTAATTTTTTTTTAATAAAAATAAATAATGTATCCTTAAGAACATCGATTTATTAGTTTTCTCTTTGATAATACCTTTATCGATTATGCTCGCCTCAATCGATATTATTGTAAAAAGAAGAAGAAATGTAGTTTCTCTCTCTCTCAGCACAAGAGTTGCCACACTAATGCGTTATTTATAACTATCATTCCAACGCAAGATGGAACCAATAATTTTGTTTATTTATTATAAAAAGACCTAAAAGTCCCATTAGGATTTAATATCAAAATATACAAAACTGCATTTAATTATATGTAAAACCCTACAAATCCCACAATTTTTATAAATGTAGAAAAAAAATGCCCAAATCATAGTTTATAAATGACATGATTGTACAGTACCTTTTCCTCCACAAAAACACAACATCTTATCTTCCAACCCTGCAATTTAAGCACATGGCACCCGGCCAACAATCAGCTGTCCGTCCATTCTTTTATTCATAATGGAGCTAGAATATAAAAAATCTATATTTATAGCCAATTGCCACATGCATTTATTCGCTTTGTGAATAACTTAACGTTTTATGCAAATTTTGCTATTGGTCTCAAAAAAAGCAATCGAACCAGAATCCACCATTGAAACCAGTGGAAAGTGGTGGTGGTGGTGCTAGACAACAAAATGCGATTTGTTGCCAAGCTAATGGCCTGATTCTATTACCTGCCCAGAAAAATAAAATAAAAAATAATACAAACATGCATTTAATTGTTTCTGGTATTTGGGTTTTTTGTTGGCATTCTTTCTTTCTTGGTGCGCTCTGGGAAATGTCAAAGTGTTATTTGTTTTGGATACAAAATTTTAAGTCAATTTCATTTAGGTGGAGGGGTGGGTTGTGCTACAGCATGAACCGAGTAATTGTTTTCATTGGCTTGGCTTTAATGATTATTATTTCTTAATTTGATAAATGGATTTTTAATTGAGCCAGGAGGTTGTAACACACATTTGTGGGCCCAAATCCGCACACTTTGTTGTTTTGTGTTACCGTTTTTTTCACTTCTTTTTTTTTTCTTCTGTTAAATATGGTCAATTGCAATGAATGTCGCCCGAACAGGAAGTTAACGTAACGTAACTTTAGTTCAAACCACGTTGTTTTGTTATTTTCTTGAATATGGGCCTGTTATGGCTGGTTAGCTAGCTGGCTGCTTACATGGCAAGGTAAGGCTGGACAAGGCCTGACAGCTGACAATTTTTTTAACGTGTTTGCCATTAGAAACCTAGTTTTCAATTAAACGCCTGCAATTTTATCATCAACAAAATATAGTAATTATATATTTAACCTACTTTGTTTGCTCTCAAACTCACATAATAATTTCAATATTTTCGTAACAAAATTATCTAAAAAAGTCTACATTTTATAAATAAATAAAAAATTGAATATTTTTCAACAGTTTTGGCATTTGTTTGCCAAGATATTTTAAATATTTCTCACTTTTTAACAAAAAAAGATGGATTATTTAAATAAAATAAATAGTTTTATATATTTTTAATATTTTCTCTTTAAAACATAAGTATAATACAAATATCCAAAATGTCTTTTTTTAAATAAATATAAATTGTTTATAACTATTTAATAGTTATCTCTTATATATAATAATATTCTCTCTAATATATATAATATTTATTGTTATTGTTCTCTCTTCCAGCTTCGGCCTCAAGCTATGATCGTGTCAAACGTCAAGCCAGCACTGAAGAACCCAAGAAAGAAGAATCCTTCGAAAAGGAATTGTGTAAAGACAAGGATGCCGGCGAATGGTTCCGTCTGGTAGCCGGTGAAGGCGATAACTGTCGTGATGTCATTCAATGTACCTCATCGGTGAGTAAAAAGAAACAAATAAATGTAACTCAGAGAGAGAGAAAAATTGTGAATAAAAAAAGTTCTCCAAGAAAGGAAATAGGAAATTACGGACAAAAAACTTGAGTCTCAATCAGAGACTCTCTCTCTTTCTTTTTAACATTTTCCCCATAACAATGTAAAATTGTATTAACTATTTAGAATTATGAAATCTCAGCTGATTATTAGTTTAGCTGTCAAAATGCATTATTGTGAATGATGTAACAGTACGAAAGACAAACAAGCAGCAAAATAAGATAAAATAACTTTGATATGTAGTCTGGGTTTTTTTTTTTATTATTTTGCCATGGTAGAGACAACAACTAAGAGAGAGAGAGAGAGAGAGAAAGAGAAAGACAACATATTTATTACCTTGCCACAATGAAATGGCTACATTTACCACAGCTGATTGGCAGCTTAGCTGTCAAAATATATTATTGACTATAATCGAAATGTGAAAAATTGACAAATAATAAAGAAATATGAACTGATTTTGACTTTAATCTGATTTCTTGTAGTCTATCTATAAAATATCAAAAATATTTGCCCGAAAATTTGGGTATTTCGCAGCTGATAACCAGGCAATCTGGCAAAAATAGTCAATTCTCATAAAAGAGGTTAACCGCGCAAAAACTCTAATGTAAACATACTATTACCCTTGGTTGTTTTCATGGTAGAAGAATATAGATAGACGTGTCAACACAGCTGCTGGGACAATGAACTGTCAAACCAATTTTAGAATTGAAAATGTTGAATGAAAAATTATTCAAATTTGTAAAAATTGTTGAAAAAATGCATATCAAAACGACCTCCGATTGGCGTCATATAAAAAAACATTTAAAAATCTACTTTTTAAAAATTTTGACGCATCAATGTTCTCAAGCGTTGATGCATCTACCTGTATGCTTCCACCATGGTTTGATTGATATTACAAAATAACTTAAGAGGAGTTTTGGTCCATAACTATTTAAATTTTAGGCGGAATTCCGAAATCCTTCTTGATCCTCAATCACATATATTTTTTTAATATTTATACTTACATTTTCCATTTTCTTTTGTTCTATTTTCTAGGGTCTCCAAGCTATTCGTTGTCCAGCCGGTTTGTACTTCGATATTGAAAAGCAAACTTGCGATTGGAAAGAGTCCGTCAAGAACTGCAAATCCAAGAACAAGGAACGTCGTGTCAAGCCTTTGCTCCACACCGATGAACCATTGTGTCAGGATGGTTTCTTGGCTTGCGGTGATGGTAACTGTATTGAACGTGGCTTGTTCTGTAACGGTGAAAAGGATTGTAGCGATGGCTCCGATGAAAACACTTGTGGTAAGTTGACACCCACTCCCCCCACCCATTACGAATTAAGGTCAAAAGTTATTATAAAACATGACGCACACACACATGCAGATTACTTTAAAATCGATGTAGAAGACAACAACTGAAAAAAGACTTGATTTGTAATAATTTCAAGATTTTGTTTTTTGGTCTGAATTTTCTTGATTTCAACCACAAATGCACTGGTAATGCAATGTGATAAACCGGTATGGTGGCATAGCATAGCATGGCATGGCATGGTAAATGAATATGAGACCTAAATTTTCCACACAAAAATACAGACACAAAAACAATTTCATTTTTGTTTGTGCCATAATAAGAAGAAACAAAAAAACGAAAAAAAAAATGAAAAACAAAAGTGAAGGAAAAGTTGTTTGCATATGCAGGTTAACATTTATTCTTTAAGGCAAAGAAAAACGAGAAACACAGCCCAGATAGACATTCACAAGTGGGTCTGACTGACGTTTTATGCTTATGACTTAACTTGGATTACAAAAAAGAAGAAGAAGAAGGAGAAGACGATGAAGAAAAACGACATGTGAAGTAAGCCTACCTCAAAAAACTGGTATTGCCAGCATACCATCCGACATCATCTTCACTTTTTCTTTTGTTTTAAGATGAAAACACATAAAAAACAAACATGCTGCCTCAAAAAGCTTAACAATAAATTAACCATGTCTTCAGCATGAATATTCATTATATTGATGTTCGTATCGGTAATGGCCAAATACCGGCACCACCAACAATCCCCAGCCAAAAAACAGTCAGGTTAACCTTGCTCCCAAAACCTTTAAAATACAAATTAGCACATTTTGGGTGCTACACACAGAGATACATCAACGGAACAGACAGACGCTTAAACAAAAATTACATAATATCTAAAACAAGCTGCCAGTCGGCACGATAATCAATGAGCAATACATACAGATATATGTATGGATGTATGTTGAAAACAAAACACTGAAAAAGCCATGTGAAAAAGAAAAATGAAAGTGAAATGTTCAAAAAATCAGTGAGGAATGAGGAGTTTTTTGTATTTTTGATTAAAAGAGGGGATTGTAAGAGGATCCTTGAGTTAGTTTTGAATACATTCCTCGACTATAAGATAGAATGACAGATTTTTAAAATGATAATTTATCAAAGAAAAAAAATGTGACACTTTATGCCAAGATTACGGTTTATCGGATTTGATAAACCCAGCGAATTTAAACTTTCAGTTCCATTGCAAATATGTCAAAAAAATGCTCATAAAAGGCCGTTAACACGACAGAAAGGCCCCATGTAAACATAGTATTAGTTCTAAACATAGATTTCTTTTTGATAAATCAGGGTTGCCAACCCTGCAGAAAATCAATTTACTGGATTTAAAAAGTTAAGTAGATTTAAATTGTCAAATGCTTCAAAAAAATCCTCATAAAGCCGACAAAAATGTAAACTTACTATTAGTTTCAAACATGGATTTTCAAATTCTTTTAATAATTATTTGTTCCCATCCCTGCAGAAAATTAATATAAGAGCAGGTTTTATAAAATCAAATAAACCTTATAAAGAAGGTTTGTTCGGCAAAAAACCAAATGTAAACATGCCAAAAATGCGCTTTCAACTCTTGTTCATAATTATGGGTTTCCATCCCTGGAGATGATTAACAAAGTATCAAACGTTCTATTGAAATAATAATGCTTTTACACTTCACTGGATTTAAAAACAAAAACAGTCAAACAACTCAAATGTAAACATGCTATAATGAAGAAATGAGCATTTTATTCCTTCTCTTCCTTCCTAGAAAATACATGGTAGAAGAATGCACGAACAATGAACTGTCAAACTCATTTTGAATGAATTATAAAAATTGCTGAAAAATGCATATCATAAAAGCTAGCGATTGGTGTCGTATAAAAAACCCTGTACAAAATCTACTTATTTTTGGAAAAAAAAAACATTTTAAAATGTTTTACATATCAATGTTCCTAAGCGTTAATGCACCTGTATTCTCCTACCATGGGAAAATAGTAGCATTATTCCCAGTTTCTAATTGGCTCATATGCTGATTCTAAAATAGCGCCATCTAGTTTTGATTTTTTAATCAAATTTCTCGATTCTAGTACTTCATGGGTAAAATAATTCTCTCTGATCTAATTTCACATTTCTTTGGAATAAAACTTGTATTTTAGAAGAAAACATTCAGAAATTACGCTCTTAAAAATTACTAGAAAAAATTTTTCGTGTAAAAAATAGTAGCATCATTGCCAGCTGTTTTTAAACTACTGCCATCTAGTTTTGACATTTTGACTTGTTTGTCCCATAATTTCTTGGTAAAGATGTAATCTAGGAGTTAATTTCACATTTCTCTCTCTCTCTCTCTCCTTCTCATTCACAATTGTATCATTGAAAAAGTGCGGGAACACACCATACGACAATCGGTTCTTAAGGTGAGAATACATAAGACGCTTTTTTGACTGGCTTAAGTTATCGGAGTTATCTTCTTCGGAAAAGATCAATGGAGCATAGGGCCAAAATCGAACTAAGTCAACCTAAAACTCCTTTGTTCCTCTACGAAAAAGCCAACCGATGACTTAAGCCAGTCAGAATAGCGTTTAATGTATTCTCACCTTAAGTCAACCTACAAAGAAGCCTGCCGATGACTTAAGCCAGTCAAAATGCCTTTCATGTACTCTCACCTTTATTACCCCAACAATTCTTCGAATTTCGCTTCAGATTCTAGTCTATATCCCAATTTTGAAATTGATCTCTTTTTGGACTCTCTCATTTCTGTGGAGTCCAGATTGTGGAACCATGTTTCAAACATCATTTTAAAACTTCTCCCATTTCGCATTTTCACATATACGCCACTGCCTTTCCGCTCGTTCAAAATTGATGATTATGTTTTTAGTGAAGCGTTCCAACAACAATTTTTATACAAAAGGAAGCCACAACGAACTTAGCAAATGATTAAACCATTTACAAGGTGTTGCGCTTGTTGGGGAAAAAATTGGATTTTCACGCTTAAAATTTGTTACAGTATTTTTTTTGTGTTGCTGCTGCTGTTTTTTTTAATAATACTTTGTTTTGGAGTTTTATTTTTTCGAGGTGGCTCAATCCATCCATCCATCTACCATCGCCGAGCAATAATTGGCATTGCGAAAAAAATAATAAGTGGCCAACACCAAACAACCAACATAAGGCACTTGGCAATAAACCATAAATTATTAAACAATTGTTGAACATAAATGCTCAATTAGTTAAAAAATAATAGCGAATAACAAAACAAATATTTGTTTATAACTTTAAAATGGAATGAAAAAAAAAAACAAGCAAAGTACATAAGTGGTTATTAAAAACCGAAAACAAAAGCCAACAAATTCCACAACAATAATAAATTTTGGAGAAAAAAATCCCCAAATAACAAATAATAAAACCTCTAAGTCAAAAGTGGTTATTAAATTAAAGTGCTTGGGTTTTTGATTTAAAACTTCCTTTTCACATAACACATCAATTGTGATTAATGGTTTCAAAATTATAGGAAATTTTTTTAAAGATGATCTGGGCAACATATGTCAGAACATTAATTTCAAATCCAATAATTTAGCTTAATTTGTGCTTAAGGTTAAAACTCCAACTTGTTGTTCAAATGATGTCATTGCTTTTTTTGTTTCTTTAAATATCCAAGTGTGAACTGAAGTAAATTCCATTGAAAGCCTGGTTGGTCGGACGATTATAAAACATTTGGTTTTATTTCTTTGACAAATTTATAATCCAACAGGTGGTGTGAGTGTGCCATTTCAATTACCCCACTTCTCTACACCTTCACTTGCTGTGACATAACATTTTCTGTTTCTTTTTTATTTTTGACAAAAGCGTGCAATGAAATTTAAAATTTACTTCACTTCTTTTTTTTTTTTTTTTTGTCAAAATAATCTTCATCGAAAGCCGGGAATTGCAAAGAAACCATTAAAAGTTTCATGAAAAGTAAATTTCGTGTGTCATTCCGAAACTTGTGTCGTTTAAATAACGATCTGTTTTCGCTTGTTGTTGTTATTGTGCATTTCAAAAGATCACATTATGCCAGAGATAAGAGCTTATGTATAGCCCAAACAACCTGCATGGCATAATAAATTTTTTTGGAAAAGAAAACGCCACATCAAGCCATCCTTTGTTGCGGCACAAAACGAGTCACACCTGACATGATTTGCGATTTTTTTTCTTTTTGATAAGAAATCTTTTCAAGAAAACAAATTCAGTTTTTTCAAGTGGTTATTAAAAAACTCATATGAGTCATTTTGAAAATAATTATTCAGCAAAAAGTTCTTTAAGATGAATTAAAAATGATAATACGTACCTCTTTAAATAATTTATATGCAGAAGAGAACACGGGAGATCATGAAGATTATATCACAAACTATGCGCAGTGCATGTATGACAAATGGAAAATGTCAAAAGAAATGTTTTATAATTGAAGATTTTATCGCCAGAGGAATGGAGAAAAATAAATTTAGTGCAGCCTTAATGATTTGTTTTTTGGAGAATGAATTAAGAACATTTTTCATTTCATTTATCGTCATTTTTGCTTCTTTGTAGAAAATTGACGGTATTTTGTTTTTAGGAATAAAAAGTTAAAAAAAATTTCAATAATAATAGTTTTATTCGCGTCCTGGAACGCATTTTGGTGTGGATATGCACAATTAGAGACATGCACCAACATCTAGCAAAAGCGCTCACATGTGCTACACTAAATAAAAGTCGCTCCCATATGCAATAATAACTGTCATGTAATCACCATTATGGAGACTGAAAGCAAATGACTAAAAAATAATTTAAATATTAGGCCTTAAATGCCAATATTTTACAAAAAAATATAGTTTTTTGGTTGCTGACCATTTTTTAATTCCTAATAATAAGAGAACAAAATTCCAATTGAATTTTATCGTAAAATATTTCCAATTTTATATTTTTGGTGAAGAGATGACAATTATTTTATGGAAGTTATTTGCTTAAATTATATAACATTCATATTTCTTAAGTTAAAATCCTGCCTCAATATCTTCGTATTTCAAATCAATATCAACATTTCTATAAATACATCAAATACGCTTCCCAAAAAAAGCCATTTTTCTGAAAGCACCTACCAAATAATTCACAATTAAAATTGCAAAGCACGCAAATGGCAATGTAAACACCCCACACTAAACCACACGCCACAAATCCATCCATATGGCCATCGCACAACAGAGGAAATTTACAATTGATTGTAAATTACCTCCATTTTTTTTTGCGCGCAGACATAACAAAAGAAACTTGAACTTTCGCAAAAAAAAAAAGAAACAACCCAACAAAAGAGAAACAAAACCTGTTGAACATAACAAATTAGAGTGATTGGCAAAATACGAAATAACAATACACGCACCCAAATGCCAAACTCCAAGTAAAAGTGCAATGTTTGCAATTCATTTACATTTGCCAATGATAATGGCGATGATGGTGATGATCCAACACAAATATTTATCTTTTTCAAACGGCAAATCAATAACGAAAGGAAAGGATTTTCCACTTGACCTGAATGCCGCTCTAAAAATGTCTAACACACTTGGCAAGTTAATTAACTAACCGTTGTTTGGCTAACGGCACTTGCATGGCAAAGGAAATACATTTTGTTGTTGTTTTTGTTTTTAGTTTTGTTTTCAACGCACATGCCCGCCTAACTAACTGTCACTGGTATTTGGCCGCCAAGACATGTTAGGAATTCATAATTGATAGAAATCAAAATACAATACGCACCCATTGTTTGTAAGAGAAACAAATATAAAGAGAGATAGAGAGGGAGGAAGAGAACCTAAATTTTTATGTTGACGGGGGAGTAATGTGACAATCATTTGCCTAGTTTATTTGACGTCATTATTAATTGTTTGGAAAAATCTAATGTGGGCCACACCAAAACACACACACACCACACAGAAAGAAGAGGAGAAGAGAATAACACACCTGAGAGTTCATTACTCACTCATTGACGTTCACTCACTCACGTAATGCAAATTGCATTGTCGGCAATTAACGGTGTGAATTATTTGGGTGTAACAAAACAATGTTGGTGTTGGTGGTAGGCTGGTTGCCAATGCCCTCTGTTGGTGTTGTTGTTTTGAGGATGCACTTTTATGGCTGAGTGTCTGTTCCACAATCACGAACAGCGGCAATGATGACATGAAGAAACAAAAATTTAAAAAAAAACTCACATAAAAATACAAGAGTTCATTGGCATTTAGTTGGAAAAATGAGCTGCAGTTTCGTTTAACACATTACCAAACGGCGGCTCTGCCGTATAACGGTACAAATTCCAAAAACAAATAAAAAAACATCATCCGCTCACATGTCCATTCACCGAAAAACCAAGCAGCGCACCAATGGCGATGAGATGGTCATTCGTGGCAAGGCATGGTTGTTTATTTTGTTTTTCCTCAACAACAAAATGCAAATAAACTTAAATTAACAAAAAGTTTAATGAACTTCTGCATCTCTGTCATTTCATGTATCTTTTTTTATTGAACACAAAATGAGGCCAACTAATAAAAAATTTAATTATTTCTTGTATTTTTCCAGACATTGAAAACGATCCCAATCGCGCTCCTCCCTGTGACCCCACTGTCTGTGTCTTGCCCGATTGTTTCTGCTCGGAAGATGGTACCGCCATTCCCGGTGATTTGCCAGCCAAGGATGTTCCCATGATGATCACCATCACCTTCGATGATGCCATCAACAACAACAACATTGAATTGTACAAGGAAATCTTCAAGGGCCGCAAGAATCCCAACGGCTGTGACATCAAGGCCACCTACTTTGTTTCCCACAAATACACCAACTACTCGGCTGTCCAAGAAACCGCCCGCAAGGGTCATGAAATCGCTGTCCACTCCATTACGTAAGTAGAAAATAGAATTTAAGGGGCAAATACCAAAAAATACCCAAAGGGGGAAAATACCCAAAATATTTATTTTGGTCGGGTTTTCAAACTAAGAAATATAAAAAAACCGAAAAACATTAAATAAATAAATGGTTAGACCCTGATTTCACTCCATGGAGTCTTTCTCTTTAACATGGTAAATTTTTACATTTTGACCATATGTGGAGCCTTTTTTGCATAAATTGCGGCAGAATCGTCACGATAGTTCATTTACGACCTGAATGTACATGTCAAGCATAGCAAAGAGAACAAATGTTTAGATTTTTGTAATACATTGCATTGACATACTCTTTTTCTCTTTCACATTCTCTTTTTTTCACACAAATGCATTTTCGTCGGTTCTCTTTTTGGTCGAAAATGGTTCTCTCAAAATCTCCCTTTTTATGCCCTTTTTTAATTTCCAATTTTTTTCTCTTCCTTTCTCCCCTTTCCACAGCCACAATGACGAAGAACGTTTCTGGTCCAATGCCACCGTCGATGACTGGGCCAAGGAAATGGCCGGTATGCGTATCATTGTTGAGAAATTCTCCAACATCACCGATAACTCCGTCGTCGGTGTCCGTGCTCCCTACTTGCGTGTCGGTGGTAACAACCAATTCACCATGATGGAAGAACAGGCCTTTTTGTACGATTCCACCATCACCGCTCCCTTGTCCAACCCCCCACTATGGCCATACACCATGTACTTCCGTATGCCCCATCGTTGTCATGGTAACTTGCAGAATTGCCCCACCCGTTCTCACGCTGTCTGGGAAATGGTCATGAACGAATTGGATCGTCGTGAAGATCCCACCAACGATGAATACTTGCCCGGTTGCGCTATGGTTGACTCCTGCTCCAACATTTTGACCGGTGACCAGTTCTACAACTTCTTGAACCACAACTTCGATCGCCATTACGATCAAAATCGTGCCCCACTTGGTCTGTACTTCCACGCCGCCTGGTTGAAGAACAATCCCGAATTCTTGGATGCCTTCTTGTACTGGATCGATGAAATCTTGGCCAACCACAATGATGTCTACTTCGTTACCATGACCCAGGTCATCCAATGGATGCAGAACCCACGCACCATCAGTGAAGTCAAGAACTTCGAACCCTGGAGGGAGAAGTGCAGCGTCGAAGGCAAGCCTGCCTGCTGGGTGCCCAATGCCTGCAAGTTGACTTCCAAGGAAATTCCCGGTGAAACCATCAACTTGCAGACCTGCGTAAGATGTCCCAACAACTACCCATGGGTGAATGACCCCACCGGTGATGGTTTCTTCTAAGTCAGCTATAACTTAAAAATTCAGCCAAGCCCCCCCTACCCTACTATAACTACTAAGCACCATAAGACATTTTCTCTAACTTAAACAACAACTAGACCTACCTTCCCACGAAAATGGGTTTCCCCGCCCTTTCCCATTCCCAGACCCTGTCGTCTCCCCGCCCAACAATCGAACACATACACACGTCTTTCCCGTTTCTTTTCTTTAAAAAAAATGAGAACATTTCTCCCAAAACAATGTCATTTGAACTTTGTAAATAATTTCCAATTTTTCGAAATCTTTTGAAACATATTTTTTTAAATTTTTTAGTTTGTTTTTTATTATTATTTTTATTATTTTTTGTTTGTTACAACAATAATATAAACATATTTTTTTATTTCTCAATTTGCAAAGACTTTTTAGTTCGGCTTTTGGCCATTGCCCCCATCTCGCCCAACCCAAATCAAGGGAGGGGCGGAAGTGGGTAAATGGTCCAAAGTCAATGCTGTGTTAATTTTATTAAAAAACAAAAATAACAAAAACATGATGATAACGAGAAGTGAACAAATTTTGTTTATCAAAATACTGAGTAGTAGAAGAAGAAGATGATGAAGTGATGAAGTAAAGAAGAATAAAAATAATGGAAAATCTAAAGAAAAATCCAAAACGAGATCGTAAATATATTTCTTTTATTAATTTCTCTTTTGTAGAATATTATGTTATTTGTAACGTACTATATTTAAAATATTTTTATATTACATACATTCATGTTGGTATTTGTATTGTTCAATTTTTGAATGTGTGCGTGTGTGTGGGTGGTAAGCCTACACGTGCCCCACACACTCACACACACGCGCGCAAATTGAACGAAAAAGTAATAAAGAGACACGATATAAATTGTAAACATTACAACAACAAAAACACAACATACAACAATAAATAAAAAACAATAAAAATTGAAAAAAAAACTTAAATTGACTTCTTTTTAATGGGGTTTATTTGGGAGTTGCTGGGGATACTTTGACAGAAGACAGTAAGAAGCTTATTGACAGCCACAGGGCTTAAGATAGCATAAAAAATTATCAACAAATTTAGAAAAAAAATTGAAATTAAATAAGAATTACACCAAAAATTTAAATATTTGATAAAAAACGGGGAATGTTCCAAAAAAACTAACGGGTTTCATTGCTCAATTTTTGGCTGAGTGGGGTGCATTGCTCTCATTACAAAAACAAACACGAATCTTAATCAGTGGTGGGCAACATAGGAAAAAAGTTAATTCAAGGGAGAATTTAAATTGAATTGAAAATGCAACATCAGTATTCTATAGCTTAGTTAACAAATCAAGTTAATAAAATAAATAAATATGTGTGAATGTTGATTTGTTGCTGCTATACAAAAATTAAGAGAAAGTGTCATATGCTTTAAATGTGGATAATGCTCTAAACATTTGAAGAGAGGGAAAAGTTATAGAGAGATGAGAAAAAGTTGTAGTTGATTGAAAACAAAGTGTGAAAAAATTAAAAAGAGATTAAAATTGGATTTTCAAGGTTGTTAAGGCGCACAAAGTCAAACGCTTGAAATGACAGCAGTCTGAAGTTGGTTGCAGTTTTTTAATTTCACCCGTAGATAGGCGATGATGCGGACTTCCCAAGACGCCATATTTTTCAAATCATCGGCATTTTTAGTAGGATTATCACCTATTTTTTTAGATCATTTAGGAAATTGAATTTTCTATGATTACATTCTGCCATATTGTAAATCGTACCTTTTTGCATGATTGGAATGAACTAGAAGGAAATTTATTTCAATTTATTGATCGAAAAAGGAGTTAAATCTGGGGAAGTACCAGACGATCTTTACCATCTTTATAAAAGATCTTCGGTTGATGGAAATATTGAGATGTACTACGTCCGGAACGGAATCGGATGTTGATTTCGCTTTTTATAAGCTTCATGGTTATTCAAAATTATGAGCCATTGTGGGGAAGGTACCAGAAGGAGAGGACCGATATATCCCACCTCAGAACAGATCTTGTATTAGCAAAAATGTATGTATGTGTGAAATATAAAGAGACCCTGATGCTTATTTCGGATTTTATAAAAGTTTTGGTTATTCAAAATTCCGACCATTTGTTTAGGAGGTACCAGGAGAAATGGTTCGACCTCTACCATTTTTATAAAATATATTTGGTTGATAGAAATATTGAGATGTGCCAAGTCTGAATGAAATTGGATGATAATTTCGTGTCTTATGAGCTTCATAGACATTCAAAATGTTGACCCTTTGGGGGGGAGGTACCAGAAGCTGTGGACCCATATATTCCACCTTCACAGCAGATCTTGTGTTAGTAGACATTATGGGATGTGCCAAGTCTGAATGAAATTTGATGTTAATTTCGTGTCTTATGAGCTTATAGATACCCAAAATTTCGACATTTTGTAGGGGAAGTACCAAAAGGAGTGGACCGATATATTCCATATTAACACCAGATCTTAAGTTTATTAAAATATTAGGTTGTGTGACATTTCAAGACAATCGAACTCTTACATCACATTTTATAAGAGTTGAATTTATTCAAAATTTTGACGCTTTGTGGGGGAGGTACTTGATGGAGTGGACCGATATTGTATATTTTCGCACCTGAACTGGCACTGATCCAAATATTAGGATTTGCAAAGTTGGAGCGAAATCGGATTATCCTTTCTTTTGCTGTGCAGGAAAAAAATTTCTTTTGAAAATTTCGACCTTTTGTGGGGGGTGTCTCAAAAGTAGTGGACCGATATTACCTATCTCCGCAGTCGATCTAAGTTTGATAATAATACTACGATGTACCAAATTTTGACCCAATCGGATACTCCCTTCGAGAGTTATGGTGCACGCTAGACGGCAGACGAACGGATGGCCGGAAGGACATCGATGGGCACTAAATAACCTGAAACGGATTTGGCCCAAAGAGACCTGGAGTCTAAAGCCGTTATTTCAATGAGGCACGTTTTGGCTGTATCAAATATTGCATACCCCCTCTAGCCATATGGCTGAGGGTATAAAAAGTGCCCTTTGTTGTTGTTAGACAAATGCGGAAAAACGGTAAAATAAAATCTAAATTTACCCGAACGAAAAAATGGAACATGTTTTTAATGGAGGGTAATGAAAAAACATAGTAATATGCAAATCAATATATTTTTTAAAAATTATGTAAAAATACATTATATAAAGTCGATAAGACATCAGAAAGTCGATTTTACGATCTACTTGATAGAATCTGTAATTTTATGAAACTTATGTCTACGTTAGCAACAAAAAAATTAAATATATATTTAAATATATATTTACAATATTTATATATATATTCAAAATGACGTCTATGAATTGTTTAATATTCAATAGCAAAATGGTTACAAACACGTGTACAATATGGCCAACATGGATTGGATTGGTGTCTATCAATTTGGCTTGGCTGGCTGGTTGGCTGGCTTTGGATTTCATTACCAATTTGCATATAACATTAGCGCATCATTAGCAAACCCGATCAAAATGTTGAAATTTATTGAAGAAAAAAAAAAGCTGAAATAATACTAAAACCTGAATGAACATCAAATCTGTGAGTGTGTAACGTCAAAAGTAAATTTCGAATGCGGTTAAGTCTACTTTTAATGCGGGCATGGCTAAAATAAAATAACCACAAAATTTGAAGTTTTTCTACTTCTTTGAGCGTCTGCATGTTTTTTTTTTGTTGTCTTTGAGGGACCATTAAAATCGAATCCTATTCATTTGATGGGCAACCAGTTTGATTTCACACATAATGGCCCAGCGCCACAGACCCACGGACACAAAATTTCAAATATGCAAATGTTGAGATTAAATGTAAAAATTATTCAATTCAATTCAATTTGAATCGAATCAAATGAAAATGAAACTGAAACAGAAATCAAATCAAATGAATGGCCGGAGTTGAAATGAAACCGAAACCTATTTTAAAACAGGTATTGTAGCTTTTTTATGAAACCCACAGAAAAGCCCAGAGGGGCAGGTTTCCACACTAACCTCAAAAGCCATTGTTTGGCCTAAAATATTTCCATTTCCATTTTCAAACCAAAACGGCACTCCCGACGATAATAAGCTTCTCTATTTTTAAGTGTTAAACAATTATTTTCTAATTTATTTAAATCAATATTCTAAGAACTCTCACACACACGCACGCACACACACACCCATGGTGTTGATGTTTTGGCAAGTTTTCGGCCCAAACACGATTACACACATAAACTAAAAAACCAAAAACAAAAAAAGTTGGCTTTAAAAATATTTCGAATAAACTGGCTTTTTAGCCACAAAATTTGCATGAAACACACATTCAAACATATACACATGCATGTTCATGCTGGCAGTTAAGTGCCAAATAAAACACACAACCAAAATATTCAAAATAACTTCAAAAAAATATGCAAAAATTCCAGCTAGATTTTAATATGAATTTTGACATTTTGCGTAAGTAAATGTCAAATAATTTCTCAAAAAATCTTAGCAAACAAGGAAATATCGCGACTTCAGACGTCAACCGGCTGCTGATAACCAGATATTCTCTTTGATGACGTACTTACAGTGCCCATTCCACCAGATTTGAATTGTGTAAATCAGCATTGATAGCTACATCTGCATCTAACTGCCGCTGCTGGCGGCACAAAAAGATTAGCAGTTTTGCAAATCTACGGCTCTGATCTACTCATATTGGCATGGTAGGTTGGCTGACTTACGGGTTGGGTGAAGTGTTAAAAACAAGGTTATCATCTATTTTATCACAAAGAAATACCAACATGGCATGTTTCTGCTGCTTTTTTGTTTTTTTCTACAACGTTTGCTTTAATGTTTCATTTACTGGATGTCATTGATGTTGTTAAATATTGACTTGGAAACTATTTCCTACAGCAACACCCTCCATATTTGAGTAAATTTAAATCATAAAAGTTCAGCTAGGGGAACATGTTTTAGAACATAGTTTTCTTTTGAGTCATTGAAAATTGTCCCATGTTCATTTCATTATATACGAGGTCTGTTCATAAGAAAATATAAAGCTTAACAATAAGACCAAAACTCAATTTTTTCAATTTTTTGGTCTTAAAAGCTCAATTAATCCTGTTTCAATTTCTCAATATTCAATTCTTTTTCAATTTCAATTCAATATTTCCATTTTTTCCAATTTCGTTTTTTCATTTTTTTCAATTTTTTTTAATTTTTTTTAAATTTTTTGGTCTCAAAAGCTAATTTCTTTCCAAAATTTTTAACTCAGCCTCTATGTGGCTCGTTACTCATTTAGAAGAGAGAGTTTGATACGGCCAAAACGTGCCTCGTCAAAATAACGGTTGTAAATTCTAGATCTCGTTTCGGGACATTTGAAATCGATCTAGCGATGTCCGTCCGTCTGTCTGTGTGTCTGGCTGGTGCGCACGATAATTCTCAAAGGGTGTATCCGATTTGTCAAACTTAGATCGAGTTCGGAGATGGTCAATATCGGTCCACTCCTTCTAGCAACTCTCCCACAAAATGTTAACATTTTCAAAGAAAATATTTTACTGCACAGAGAGAGAGAGAGAGAGAGAGAGAAATGATAATCCGTTTATGCTCAACCTTGCAAATCCTAATATTTGCATCAGTTCTAGGTCAGGTGCGAAAACCTCCCCCACAAATGGTTAACATTTTTAATAATTGTAACTCTTATAAAATGTGAAATGCCAAGATAAGAGACCGACTGCCTTTAAATTACACATATCACAACTTTGGTATTAACCCCAGGTCTGGTGAGAAGATAGGATATATCGGCCCACTCCTTCTCCTCACCCAGAAAGGGTTAAAATTTTAAATATTCATGAAGCTCATAAAACGTGAAATTAACTTCCGATTCCATTCAGACTCGGCACATCTCAATATTTTCATCAAAGCAAGATCTGTTATAAATATGATAGAGATCGGACCATTCCTTCTATTACCTCCCCCCCACAAAAGGGGTAAAATTTTGAATAACTAAAACGATTATAAAATCCGAAATAAGCATTCGGCTCTCTTCATATTTCACACATCCCACTATTTCCACTAACACAAGATCTGCTGTGAAGATGGAATACATCGGTCCACTCCTTCGGGCACCTCCCCCACAAAGGGTAAAAATTTTGAATATCAATGAAGTTCATAAATCGCGAAATTAACACCCGATTACCTTCAGACTTGGTACATCTCAATATTTCCATCAACACATGATCTGTTATAAAGATGGTAAAAATCGGACCTTTTCTCTGGTACCTCTCCCACATAAGGTTTACGATCTTGAAAAACAAACCCCCAAAGAAACCGAAATAAGCATCCAACTCTCTTCAAATTCCACCCATCCAAGTATTTTTGATAATGCAAGATCTGTTGTGAAGATGATATACATATATAGAGGGTGAAATGAAAAAACTGCAACCAATTTCAGACTGCTGTCTTTTCTAAGCCACTCGTCCGACAGCTGTTAAAATTATTCCTCTGAGAGTTCATTATATTGTTTACAAGCGTACAAAAGCATTTTGGTGAGAATTTTCCAGAACAAAAGTTATTCGTGATGGAATTCAAGCGTGATAGTGTGATTTCTTTCTGATATTTGGCTGGAAAACCACAAGTGGCTATCGTTAGAGCACTCCAGCATTTAAATGTGAATAAATCTTTTGTGTCTCGTACCATCGCTCGTTACCGTGATACTGGTAGCGTATTCCGACGTCAAGGAAGTGGACGGAAGAAAGCATCAACATCAGCAGAAATGGTAAAGAAGCGACTTGATCGAAACCCGCGTCGCAGTGGGCGAAAAATGGCGCGTGACCTGAACATATCGCAATATTCGGCAAATATTGAAAACTGAATTCGGGTTAAAGCCATTGAAATTCCAAAAAGTGCAAGAATTTACACAGCAACAGAAAAAATAGACTCAAAAGAGCTAAAGAGTTGCTTCGCTTGGCCGAAATTGGTGAACTGCCGAATTTGGTTTTCTCCGATGAGAAAACATTCGTTTTCTGGAAGTTTGTAAACAAACAAAATGATCGTATTTAATTGCCAAAGAGGTCAGCTGAGAAGGTGCACCTTCGGTTGGCCACCAGAACTCAATTACCGGCCATGGTGATGGTGTAGGCCGCCATAACAGCCGATGGTCGTTCTCCGCTCATATCAATCAATCGACCCTGGCATTAGAATAAATGCCGAATATTATCGCGAAAATATTCTGGAGGGTGTATTAAAGCCTTGGGCACGAAAATATTTTGGCCACAGACCTTGAACATTCCAACAGGACTCAGCACCATTGCACTCAACACGCGCCACCCAAAAATGATTACAAAATGAGGTTCCTCGCTTCATTTCCAGCGCACAATGGCCACCAAAATCTCCGGATACCAACCCGTTTGACTGGATTTTGTCTGGAGTATTTTGAAAAGCAAGGTTGGCACTAAAAAATACTAAAGTGTCGATAATCTCAAGCAAGTGCTTCCCCGGGAATGGGTCAAAATACCGCAGAGTAACATTCGGGTAGCGTGTGACGGTTTCATTGGCCGTTTGAAGGCCATAATTCGTGCCAAAGGTGACTAATTCGAACAAATCTAAACTTATACTAAAATTTGATGCTACTTCCGACATTTCTGCTTTCATTCAATGAAATTTAAAAAAATGTAGAAATTATGGCTTTTGACTTTGTTGCAGTTTTTTTATCTCACCCCGTACCCTTTACATACATACACACATATGTATGCATATAGTTATCTTTGTGTCAACTGCAATAGATAATAAGTAACAGAAACACCATTCAATTGAAATGCCAAGTGACAGTGGCAGGCAGAAGAGAGAAAAAAAATTGCCCTAACCCTAGAACAATTATCCAAGTCAAACCGCAGCTAGTCAAGTCGAACTCAAGACAACAATGGTGTTCGAACTGAAAACATACATTCACACATACATACAATGAATCAATGTCTGTCGAACCAAATATGCACAAGTGTATGTATGTATGTAGAGTAGTTGCAGTACAGAAATTGCATTGAGAAGCGAGAATTCTTGGAATTATAATGAGCTCATGCCCTGAGACTGCACAGATGCTGACGGAGACGGCGATGATGAAGTTGAAGCTGTGAGAACAAACCATGAAAGGATGGATGTAAGAATTTGTTAAGAGACTTTGTCAATGATTTGATTTATATTTTTCCACTAAGTAAACTGCAGATTATGTGATATGGCAATATGGAAAATATTCGATGCGAATGCGTCAAAATAGCGGGATGGTGGCAAAACAGCTTTAATGTTTTTTCTTTTCAAATAACTTGCAAATAATCAATAAATTCTGGCTTCAATGCTGGGGGATTTTAAAAATAACCACTCGACATAATTAAAATGATAATTTTCAAATTTAACGTTATGTTGATATTTTGAGAAAACGGTAAACCCAACTGAAATCTACTTTCAAAACTGCATAACAGTTATTGTGCCCCTGAAGTTGTTAGCGATTGTTTTCAAATCAAAAAAAAAATAAAAAATAAAATAAAATCTGAAACAGAAATGAAATCTTTAAATACTTGGTACCGTTACTTTAATATTCCCAAAATATCAAAATTTTAAGTACTTGAAATTGAAACTGGTCCAGGGAATACTAGTTCTCAGAGACTGCATCTGAATTGAACCAATTCTCGACAATCTCAATCTGTTAGCCTTCCTGATCTTTTTTCGAACAGGTGTCGGGCAATGAGTGATGTAATTACCGTCCGTTCCATGGCTTATCGGCAACGCCTCGAATAGCAACAGCAAAGCATTTAATTTGTTTATTTATATTAGCTGCTCTTAATTAATTCTGTCATAAATTACGCTAAGGAATTTCTTATTGCGGAGGACAGAGAGCAGTCCATGTGGATGTTTTTTTTTTTTTATTTCTGTTCTTTAAATTTAGAATTAAAGCCCAGTTTTATGACAATTATTAGATATTTCTTGTATTTTTTCAAAGCATTTATGAATCTATGTTCAAAGACAAAGGCAAAAAAAAAAAACAGAAACCAATCATGATTAGCTCCTCATAAAAATCTTGTTTTTCCCTTGGCGACTGGTTTGGGTGAACCAAAAAAAAAAAGAAGAGAAGAAAAAAAAAAAAAGCATAAGACAAAATATGATGAAATAAATAATCGGAAATCTTGTATGTTATGTATTTTGGACATTTATACCAAGTCCATAGCACAACTGGACACACGCACACACACAGACAGACACACACGCCACACACAATGTGATTATTATTTGGCAACGCATGTCATTCGAAATATTTTACGATTTTGCAATAATTTTAATTAACATTCAGAATTCGTTTGAAAATCATTAATTTTTGTGGTGGTGTTCTGGTTCTAATGATTATCGTTGTTCGTAGCTGCCTCTCTGCCCGCAGTAGTGCTGACTGTTTCTGATTTGTATTTCTTTTTTTAAATAACTTCTATTAGTCGTCTCCGAGTGTCCATTTGGATCCATGTCTAATGACTTTTGAAAATATTAAATACGTAATTTAAGCCGACAGTTTTATATTGGCCATAATCATTCTAGACTGATTCTGATTCTCTGTTGTTTACGCAAAACTCTCGAGGAAGAACTATCAACAGCTTGTGTAAGAGGCGAGCACATAAGCATATACACGGTGCGTGTATTAGATCGGAATAAATTTAGATTTTTTTGTAAACAAAATGTTTCAAAACAAATAGTCTGTTCCAGAACAGCAATGATTCCCGATTTTCCCTTTACGATATCAAAAATTATTGTAAAAATAGTAAATTCTTGCAGGTACTGGAACGGACCAAAAATTAGGATATGGTAGCTTATAGACTTCTGAGGGTGTTCTATTGAGAGAAGAGCTTCCAATATAGTTCTACATATAGAAAAAACACCTATGAAATGTCTTATACAGATGGAAGATCTGCTAAACGGGGTCCACAGATCGAAGCCCTTCCAAAAACTTTGTGTATAAAGAATATGTCCTTGGTTCTCCACCAATGGAAGGAAAAAACGTAGATCAATGGATAATGTGATGGATAGATAGGTAGAACTTCCATAGATGCCCGATTTATGGTTTCCTGTAAGACATTTTATCCGAATCAGGGTTAAATAGAAAACGGATAATGTTTTTTTTACGGAAAAAGTTAACCGGATAAAGTTTTTATATTGTAAATTTGATCCGGATAAACTTTTCCTTTTGAAAACCTTTTGCAGATAATAATTTCCCATAGAAAATATTATCCGGAAAATTTTTTTCATATGAAATATTATCCGGATAATATTTTCTTATATAAAATTTTATGCTGACAAAATTTTTCTATAGAAACCCCTTTTTCGGATAATGTTTTTTAATGTTAATCGGATAATGTTATCCTAAAGAAAATATTATCCAAATAATGTTTTTTCTGTAATAACCGTTATCAGGATAAGGGTTTTCTATAAAGGACGTTATCCGGATATAGGTTTTTTTAAGACTTTATCCGGATAATGTTTTTTTTTCTTAAAAACGATAATCGGTTAATTTTATCCTAAAGAAAATATTATTCGATGAGTGTTTTTTTTTTTTTTAATAACGTTGTCCGGATAATGGATAGGAAACGTTATCCCAATAATATTTTTCTAGAGAAAACCTCATCCAAATAATATTTTTCTAGAGGTAACCTTATCCGGTTAGCCCGATAATGTTTTCTACAGAAAATGTTATCCGAATAATGTTTTTCTACATAAGTCTTTATCCGAATAATGTTTTTTATGATAACCGTTATCCAGACACTGATTTCCTTTATAAAACTTTATGCGTCTATAGAAAACGATATACGGATGATGTTTTCCTAGAGAAAACGTTATCCGGATAATGTTTTCCTACAGAAAACTTTATCCAAATAATGTTTTCCTATGGAAAGTTTTATCCGGATAATGTTTTTTCTATGGAAAACTTTACTTGGATAATGTTATCCCATAGAGAATTTTAACCGGATAATAGTTTCCTATAGAAAACGTGTTTCAGATAAAGTTTTTCTATAGAAAATGTCATCCGGATAATGTTTTCCTTCAGAAAATTGTATCCGGATAATGTTGCCTATAGAAGACTTTAATGTTTTCCTTTAAAAAATGTTTTCCGATTGTGTTGTCGTATAGATAACTTTATATAATGTTTTTCAATAGAAAATTTATCCAAATAATGGATAAAATTATGTTTTCTTATAGAAATCTTTATCCGGATAAAGTTTTTCATAGAAAAAAATTATCGAGATAAAATTTTTCTATAGAAAACTTTATCCGGATAGTGTTCTCCTATAGAAAACTTCATCCAGATATTGTTTTCCTTTAGAAAATTTTATCCGTATAATGGTTATGTATTGAAAACCTTTTAAGGATAAAATTTTCTGAAGAAAATGTTATCCGAAAAATGTTTTTCTAAAGAAAATATTAATCGGATAATGTTATCCTATAGAGAATTTTATCCTAATAATGATTTCTTATAGACAAATTTATCCGTTAAATGTTTTTCATTAGAAAATTTTATAGCGATATTTTGTTTTCCTATAAAAATTGTATCCTAAGAAAACATTATCCGGATAGTGTTCTCCTGTAGAAAAGTTCTTCCGGATTTCCTTGGAAATGTTATCCGGACAATATTTGTTTTTTTTAAGACAAACATAATGTTTCCTTATAGAAAACGTAACACGGATAATGTTTTGTTTTATAAATCTTTATCCGAATGATGCTTCCTATAGAAAACCTTATCCGGATAGTGTTGTCCATAGAAAAACTCATCCGGATAGAGTTTTTCTGTAGTAAATGTTATTCGAATAATGATTTTCCGTCGTAAATAGTATCCGGATATTATTTTCTCATGTTAAATTTTATCCGGATAATGTATTTATGTAGGAAAAAATATCCGGATCATATTTCATGCAATGTAATTTATTTTCATTTAATTTGTTTGTTTGTTTCAAACTGATAATTGAAAACAAAAAATTCTCATCGGACATTTACTGACCTATTGTACCTACGATACCTGCCCATGTTTCAATTAAAATCATAATGACTGATCACAGAGTAATGAGGTTTTTGTAGCTGGTTTTTTTTTAAACTATTCAACATCGTAACGATTCAGGGTATGTCTCGATAAATTTATTGTGACGCCTGTAAAAATATCGTTGATTGATTCATTCTGATGAATTTACGTAATTGCTTCACCTTAACTCGGAAGTCGGTCTGTACCTACACAAATTAGTAAAGAAGAAAAAACTAGCAACAACAACAACAAAAAAGACTTTGACAAGATCAGAAAAAAACATTGAAACAATCTTAAATAAGCACTTTGTATGGGGGTGGGCATCGGCGATAATTGCCATTTTCAGCTGATGGTGAATAATAATGGCAGAGTCTCGAAGAATAGCTAATGACTAATGAAGTGTTTGGAAAAGGTCAAAGGTATGAGGATATATAGAAGTAACAACTTCCTTAAATGCAAATCCCCTTTGTGTTGGGGATTTCCATTTTTCCCTACATTTTCGATTTCCACAACAATTTCAATTTCATAATTTTCATTGAAAATGTTGTCATGCATCCATAGTTTAAATACAAGTTTGCTGTGTGACATTAAGTACGTTGCTGTGCCAAAAACCCACATTTGTGCTCCAACACCATGCCACGCCACGCCACAATGAGAGATGCCTTCGAGGCGATAAACTTTGACTAGGAATTCTCAAAACAAGAAAAAGAAAAAAAAAAAGACACCACAGATTGGTGGAAGATGGATGATGCAGTTGCTGTTGTTGTTGTGGCATTCAGGTACATATGTATGTACATATGTCATGTTAAACAAATATGAAAAACAAAAGAAAGACCAATTTGGATACAAACGAAACTCATTAAAAAAATATGTAAATTTCATTAACACTTTTTTGGTGAAATAAATAAATAAATTAACAAAATGCAATAATAATTCGTCTAGATGGCCTAGGCCACTTAATGTGTGAGTGTGTGTGGGGTAAGATGTATGCATGTATGTTTGTGTCCTAATTTTATTGAAACTTAATGTGAATGCGACTCGTTTATTAGGATTTGCCCAAGAGGCTAATTTCCATTCAGCCACCAACGAAAACTTATCAAAATTGTGTCGTTTTTTTGTTTCGAGTGGCGAGTGTCTTAAAATAGCATTCAGGTTTTGGGTTTTTGGACAAAATGCGTTGCTTACATATGTAATTTTATATTTTTTGTTGTCTTTTTGGTGGTAAGGTTGTTTATGACACCAACAACAACACCAACAACGGCCAGAAAATTTTAAAAATAATTTTCTCTTGAAATATGAAAAACGAACCAAAAGACAATTCAGGAGAACCAGTTTCTTTTGGGGATTCAATATTGAACTAAATACCAACAGCTATGGCGGCAGCAGCTGCGGCGGCGGCGGCACCAACACAGTTCCAGAGATTACAAGCAAGGCCCGGACCATGACGGAGGGAGGCTGCTTCGGCATCTGGTGGTATTGCTTACAACGTTATATCACTTTTGGCTTGAGCCATTCATATCCCCCAGCCAGTTGTTGCTGTTGTTGCCACGAATGTTGCTGGTATTTTGTTGTTAATTTAGTTAAAATATTTTTGTTGCTCTCTTGGCTATCGGTTTCCTTCGACATCGACGACAACGTAATTATGCAACTTTGAATTTTATTATTATTTATTTATTTTTACGAAATTCAGAAAATTACAAATCAATAACCGGCAGAAACCTCCAAAATTGGTAAGGCTTTATGCAAAAATTTTCATTAACTGTAACCTCAAACTTTGTGGGTTAGCCCTCACAAAAAAGCCAAACCGAAAAACAAAGAAATGTTAAAAAGAAACGGCACACCATTTTGCAGGCGGATATATGGCAAACTACCATCTTCATCGTGCCGGGAGGGGGAGCAATGTGGCTTGGCGTGCATGTAAAGCAACAGCAGCAACACCACCATATGGAGTAATGGGATGGCAATGATGACGATAACTTTGCCAACTGATTGACGACTGACTGGCAATGGCCACAAAAGAAATGGCCAGGCGAAACTGGGCTCATTGCAAAATGCAAGGCTTTTGCTTCTCCTCGTTTTTATTTTTTTTTTTTTTGGTTTTTTAATCTGCCAAAGTCAAAGAAACACAAAAGTTACATAAGATGTTAACATATGTTTTGTTTGTAACCTGGCGGGATGGTTTTATTGATTGCATGGATGTGTGGATGGATGGTTGATTGGATGTTTTGAAGGGATTTTTTCGTCGATTGCCATGAAAAACCACACCTTGCTCTAATCTTTAAACATCTCCATTTGATGATAACAAGACCCAACGAAACAATACCCCGCTCAAGACGACACTCAGTGGGTGTCGAAAGCTGTTGATGATGATGATTATCGTTGCTACATTTGTAATCAGAAAGCTACCCACAATTGAAGGCGTTTGAAATGAATTTTTAATTATTTCTGTTAATTTCATCGGAAGATCGAGGTGGAGGAGGGAGGGGGAGTGTGGTGGATTCCACGCACCTAATTTATACGGTTTATTAGTTTTCGTTTTAATTATCCAATGTCAAATTTGTGATGCCATACCAAATTAGAAACTGAAGTACAACTAAATAACAATAAGGAAAGGATCAAAGCCGGATAGGGTCGACCTTATGATACTCTACATCACACAGTGATCCCAACTCCCCAGAAATATCTCAATGTCGAAAAGCTTTTTCATAAATCCATTCTACAAATCAAATATGGGAATATGTTTTTATCCTGTTAAAATTGACAGGATAAATTACAGAAAATCCAGAGCTGGATATGCTTATTCGAGATGAGGTTATTTTTTTTTATACCCTCAGCCACATAGCTACAGGGTATACAGGGTGGGATGAAAAAACTGCAACCAACTTCAGAATGCTGTCATTTCTAAGTCACTTGTCCGACAGCTGTTAAACTTATTTCAGTGACAGCTCATTATATTGTTTCCAAGCGTAAAGAAACATTTTGGTGAGAATGTTCTAGAAAAAAAGTTATTCGTGATAGGATTTCTTTATATTTGGCTGGAAAACCACAAGTGGCTATCGTTAGAGCACTCCAGCATTTAAATATGAATAAATATTTTGTGTCTCGTACCATAGCTCGTTACCGTGTTACTGGTAGCGTAACCCGACCTGGACGAATGAAGTGGACGGAAGAAAATAGCAACATCAGCAGAAATGATTCGAAAAGTAAAGAAGCGACTTGATCGAAACCCGCGTCGCAGTGGCCGAAAAATGGCTCGTGAGCTGAACATATCGCAATATTCCATTCGGCAAATATCGAAAAATGAGCACGGGGTAAAGCCACTGAAATTCCAAAAAGTACAAGAACTTATACCGCAACAGAAAGAAAATAGACCCAAAAGAGGTTGGCCGAATTTGGTTTTCTCCGATCTCCCATGAGAAAACATTCATTGTCCAGCAGTTTGTAAACAAACAAAATGATAGTGTTTACTTGCCAAAGAGGTCAGCTGAAAATGTGCACCTTCGATGGGCCACCAGAACTTAAGCGCCGGCCATGGTGATGGTCCCTCTGCTCGTATTAATCGACCGTGGCATCAGAATAAATGCCGAATATTATGGCGAAAATATTCTGGAGGGTGTATTACAGCCTTGGGAACGCAAAAATTGTGGCCACAGATCTTGGGCATTCTAACAGGACTCAGCACCATCGCACTCAGCACGCGCCACCTAAGAATGGTTACAAAATGAGGTTTGTCGATTCATTTCCAGCGCACAAGGTCACCAAAATCTCCGAATACCAATCCGTTGGACTATTGTGTCTGAAGTACTTTGGAAAGCAAGGTTTGCACTAAAAATTACCAAAGTGTTGATCACCTCAAGCAAGCGCTTCGCCGAAAATGGGCCAAAATACCGCAGAGCAACATTCGGGCAGCGTGTGACGGTTTCATTGGCCGTTTGATGGCCTAATGTTATTTCAGACATTTTTGCTTTCATTCAATAAAATTTAAAAAAAGTACAAATTATGGCGTTTGGCTTTGTTGCAGTTTTTTTTATCTCACCCTGTATATGGATGTGCGAATTTTGAAGAGAGTTGGATGGTCATTTCGATTACTTTGAGCGTTTTGTTTTTCAAAAATCCTGAAACCAATGTGGGGGAGGTACCAGAAGGAGTGAACCGACATATTCCATCTTCACACCACCAGACCTTGGGTTAATAAAAATATTACGTACTCTAAAACACATTTAATAAGAACTATAATTTTTCAAAATTTTGTATTTTTGTGGGGGTGGTACTTGAGGGAGTGGACCGATATTGTCCATGTTCGTACCTAACCTATTAGGATTTGCAAAATTGGAGCAAAATCTGATTTTTCTCTCTGTGCAGTAAATTATTTTCTTTGACAATTTTGATATTTTGGGGGAGGTACCAGAAGGAGTAGACCGATATTGTCCATCTTCGAACTCGATCTAAGTTTGACAATAATATTACGATGTACCAAGTTTGGATCAAATCAAATACTCTCTTCGAGAGTTTGGATGAAATCGTGCGCACCAGTCCGCCAGACGGACGGCCGGACTGGCTTGATCGATTCCAACTGTCCTGAAACGGATTTGGTCCAAAGAGACCTAGGGTCTAAAACCGTTATTTCGATGAGGCACGTTTTGGCCGTAAATTTAGCCATATGGCTGAGGATATAAAAAAGCAGATTAACTCTCCAACAGGCTCTAAGACTAGAGACAAGCTTTCCGGCATGTGTTTTATTTATCTGTATACAAATAAAGCAATTATGATTAATTTTCAGTTCATTCCTAAAAATTAACTGAAAAAAATATTTTTCCCATTCTTTGTTACGTAAACTCAACGTGACGTGATCATGATTTAGAAGTTTATTTATTTTTTCTTTTTACTTAATTGAATTGATCGTGATCTAGAAATTTTTACATTGTTTCCTACAAACTTTGATTGAGCCAATCGTGGCAAACAAAAAATCGCAAAAATTCCGCACCACCATTAATGGCCATAAAAATCGAATAGCTTTGTTGTAATGGAACCGAAGTACAAACCCAAATTGCATTCCGATTGTAATTGTTGTGATGGTCAAACAAAGGTTTAACATTTAAAGCCATCGAAGAAGTAAAAGGGGAGCGGGTGGAGGAGCGGAAGGAGGGGGAGCTTGTTATTTGGAAACACCAAGCAAGATTTATTGTTTCACATTTATAGGCAAACAACATGGAAGACCTGTTGCTAATGCGGTAGTTGTTGAACAGCTTCGCCTCAGGCTCCTCATCTTCAGCTAGGCTAGGCTAACTTCTTTCTGGTGGTGCTGTTAGTGGGCCCTGCTCCGAGGCTATTTACTTGTGTTTTCCTAATGCCATTCAACAATTTGCAAACCAAGTCCATTTTGCCATTTGCTGAATTTTTTCCACATTTCGTATGGCAGGGCACAAAAGCCAGAGTACAACAAAAGGCGGACGGGCGGACAGTCGACCAGTCAGTCGAACAGGCCAAGACTAATGCCTGGGCTGGGGGCTACTGTCCGGCGTAACGTCGCGTCGCGTCGTGTCGTGCCATGCCATGCCGTGCACTCTGCATTTTAGACTTCCAGACTTGTTTCTCGCAGAGTTGTAGCGGCAAGCCGCTCACCTTGAGCGGTGATAAAAGTTATTCAGACAAACAAACGCCGTACCTACAAAAGCAGCAGCAACAACAAAAACAAACGTAATAAAATAAAACACTCACTCACTCGATCGCTCGCTTGCGCGCTAGCTAGCTGGCTGGCTGGCTGGCTCGTTCACCCAACGACATACATACAGATGAATGCGATTGCGCGCAACAACCGACATTTTTGATACGCTTCGCAAAAAAGCTGAAATAAATGAATTAACAACAAAAACTATAAAATACCAAAAAATGGTAATATTTGTTGTTAAATATAACCAACAAGACAGCCCCGACGACTCCCCCACCCAGCCAGTCAGCCAAAAGAAAAGAAGCGACAACTAAATAAATATCTTAAAGCTGCTGCGGCTGGTGCCGCTCGCAAAAAAACACTTAAAGATGCTGTAATAAATTTCGTTATTGGCTGGTTGGCTGACTGGCTAACTGACTGACTGGCTGGCTGGGTAATTCCCTTACTCCACATCAAATAATCAGCACAGCAAACCAAACCAGTCTTGCGATTATCGTCTTCAGCGGTCCACAAGACATCAAAACAACCAAAAAAACGACATCACCAAATAGCCAGAGATGTAATCAAATTTTGAATGTGGTATTCATTATTTCTCTTTGTTGTTTTTGTTGTCGTCGCCGTTGTTGTTGTTGTCATTAGCCAATAGCTATAAATTAAAATCCCCTAAAAAACGCAAAACATATTTACAAATTTCGTCGTATCATTGACGAGAAAATTCTATAGAATTCTCTTGGAATTGGAATTCCTTTGAAATAATCAAAATAAAAAAAATAATAACAACAATAACAATATTTATTTAGCCTTGCACCGCTTTTTGCCAAGTCTTTCATTAGCACGCAATTAAAGCCAATAACAACTTGCAATCACTGCCATTAGGTGCTTGATGGACTAATTGGATAGTTGTTGGGTGGCTATGCCAGCACCCAGTTCAGGAAGCTTTCAGATTCTGGCTTTGTCCAAGTTCTGAAATACTTTCTAAGGAAGTATTGCAGCGGTGGCCGAGACATATTGTCGATCATTGACAACATTTTCTTTTAATTGCAAATCCAATCCAACAACAAATACAGAACTGCTCCAACATTCTCCCATTGAATTGAGTTCTTACATGACGAGGTCAACAAGCCAATATGGTTCATAGCTGAGTTATTAATTGTTATTGCAATGGTTACATAGAAGGTGTTCTGTGCACGACTAAGATTCCGTAAACAAGGAATTATTACATCAAGGCTATTTATATCGCCTGTGAGTAAGATGGCAAAAAATGTGAGAAAGAAATCGAAACTGGAACTGTAATACTCTGGTAAACGATAATAGTTGTGTTCCAGGACTTGCATCAATAAACCATGTTGTACTATTTTAACAACTTTTTACTTAAACAAAGTTCCTGTACTAGTAACACTTGTAGCCAAATGAAGAGAATGAACACAAATATGGTGTTATCTTAAACTGATTTTGAGTATTGCTCTCTTCCAGGATCTGCAAGGGTCTATTAGTTTGCATTTTTTGATATCATAAAGGAAAAATCGGTTATCGTAGGAACATTCTTCGAGGTTCTGGAACAGAACTTCCGGATCAAAAATATCATATAGCTGTGGTTAATATCTGTTGTGTTGATATAAGACTCGTAGAATAAAAAGAAAATACTTGTTAGAAAATATCAATTTTCTCAGCTATACCTCTCTCTGAGTAAATTAATGATATGTAAATTCTACTACGTAAGAAATAGTAGTATAGGTTCCGACTGATATATGGATTTTTAAGGATGACTACCTATACAGGGTGAGATGAAAAAACTGCAACCAACTTCAGACTTCTGTCATTTCTAAACCACTCGTCCGATTGCTGTTAAAATTATTCCAGTGACAGCTCATTACATGGTTTACAAGCGTACAAAACATTTGGGTGAGAATTTCCCAGAAAAAAAGTGATAGTTTGGTTTCTTTATATTTGGCTGGAAAACCACAATTGGCTCTCGTTAGAGCACTCCAGCATTTAGATGTGAATAAATCTTTTGTGTTTCTACCATCGCTCGTTACTCTGGTAGCGTGATACTGGTAGCGTAGCCCGATGTCAAGGAAGTGGATGGAAGAAAACAGCAACATCAGCAGAAATGCTTCGAAAAGTAAAGAAGCGACTTGATCGAAACCCACGTCGCAGTGGCCGAAAAATGGCTCGTGAGCTGAACATATCGCAATATTCCATTCGGCAAATATTGAAAACTGAGCTCAGGGTAAAGCCATTGAAATTCAAAAAAGTGCAAGAACTTACACCGCAACATAAAGAAACTAGACTCAAAAGAGCTAAAGAATTGCTTCGCTTGACCGAAAGTGGTGAACTGCCGAATTTGGTTTTCTCCGATCTCCGATGAGAAAACATTCGTTGTCCAGCAGTTTGTGAACAAACAAAATGATCGTGTTTACTTGCCAAAGAGGTCAGCTGAAAATGTGCACCTTCGGCTGGCCACCAGAACTCAAGCGCCAGCCATGGTGATGGTGTGGGCCGCCATAACAACCGATGGTCGCTTTCCGCTTGTATTAATCGACCGTGGCACCATAATAAATGCCGAAAATTATCGCGAAAATATTCTGGAGGGTGTATTAAATCATTGGGCACACAAACCTTTTTGCCGCAGACCTTGGACATTCCAACGGGACAAGATGAGGTTCCTCGCTTCATTTCTAGCGCACAATGGTCACCAAAATCTCCGGATACCAATCCGTTGGACTATTGTGTCTAGAGTATTTTGGAAAGCAAGGTTGGCTCTAAAAAATACCAAAGTGGCCAAAATACCGCAGAGCAACATTCGGGCAGCGTTTGACGGTTTCATTGGCCGTCTGAAGGCTATAATTCGTGCCAAAGGTGACCAATTCGAACAAATTTAAACTTATTATAAAATTTAATCCTATTTCCGACATTTTGTGCTTTCATTCAATAAAATTAAAAAAAAAAACATTATCTCACCCTGTAGGTGTGGACGATAACCTAATGATTTGTACAAATTATTGCAAAATTATGTATGTTAACATAAAAGATCAGTAAGTGAGAGAGAGAGATAGAGAGTAAAGAGAGCATCTCTGGCTGTTGAGTTACTGAGAGTTAACAAATTCTTACTGGCAAAATTGTTCAATAAGAATTGACTAGTCTCATTAGGTCATTGAAAATCTACTGTTTAATTTTTATGAAAATCTGCTGCTTTGTTTTTATGGAAACGTTTGAACATTTTAGCTTTATGAAAAATGAGTTGATCGCCCATATCAGCTTTGGCTACCTTGCAACTCTATTAATATGCCTCTCATCATGCATGGTTCCTACCACCAAACCAATGGATTCTCTATAGGAAGTTGAATTCTCTATAAGAAGTTATACGTTATCATCTGGGTGTATTCAAGCTGTGTGTAAATTAAATACGAAATCTTATTATATATCGATCCAGGAATGAAAAAGTTGTTACTGCCATAACCGATTTTTCCTTTATGATATCGAAAATAATTGTAAAACTAGTAAATTCTTGTAGGTTGTGGAACAGAGCATCAATTATCCAAACAAATTAAATTGTGCGTATACCTTATGCTACTATAGTTTATATTTTAGTTACGACTGGTTCGTTTGGAAAATGGCTTAATATGGGTTTGTTCCAAATATACAATAATTTAAAAGTTTTTACTACGACAACCGCTTTTCTCTTTATGATTTCGAAAACAAATGGCAATTTTTTACTGTTCATGGGAGTGCTTACTTCAAAGGACTTGGGATCCTGAATTGTATTGATTATGCCTCTATGCGTTGCAAAAAAAATTGCAATGAAACAGTACCCGTTTTTCCAAAAAACTTATGCGTATGATTAATAAAATATTAAATACGGTAACATTACGTATACGCAGGATTTAATTTTATTGAATAATTTCATTTATGAATCGCTATATATGCATATATTTCTTAATTCTTTTTCATTGCGTTTCTTTGCTTTAAGTTACAAGAATATTGATCCTCAAACTCGATGGGGTCATATTTCGCAAAAAAAAAAATTGATAAACCCTTGGAGATGGGTTTATCACATTTTTTGCCATATCTGTTGCTGACATTTGGGGTAGCTCTGGTCTATATTTTCTTAGTTTTTAACCATAATTTTCCTAGTTTTAAAATCACACGATAAGAATTGCTTTTTATCCTCACATTTTTCTTAGTCTCTGGCTATAAACTTAAAAAAAAATCAATAAATCGTTAATAAATCTAAACTTTCTTCTCCCTTGGAGATGGATTTATCACATTTTTTCCCATATCTTTTGCTGACATTTGGGATAGCTCTGGTCTATATTTTCTTAGTTTTTAACCATAATTTTCCTATTTTTAAAATCATAAGATAAGAATTGATTTTTATTCTCACATTTTTCTTAGTCTCTGGCTATAAACTTAAAAAAAAAATAAATAAAAAATAATAAATCTAAACTTTCTTCTGCGCTCTCCTCCCAATTTCTTTATAAAAACCTTGTCTATTTCTAAAAATAGTAAAAATTCTTTCCAAAAATTTTGACATTACAAAAACGTTCGAAATATAAAACAAGTTGAATAACCTCTTAATTGAAGCGCATAAAATATCTATGAAATTCAATTGAATTGAAAACCGTTTAAACCGCACAGAAACCCAATAACAACAGCAGCAACAACAACAACAACTGAACAAAATAATTGATGTTATTATTGTTATGCACAAGGCTTTTATTGTGTGGGCTTGGAGGGAGTTGTAGAAAATACTACAACCGCAGCCGTTGCCTGGAGACCCTCAAAGACTAGAAAAAGCTAGACACTTATATATGGTCAAGATAAAATAAACATTGCGGCTGACGCTGGCCACGTTATGAGAACTAGGGACGTGGAATGAATTTACATTCAAAAAAAAAAAAAACAACAACACCAACGATAAACGGCAAGTGTTTGGCATCGTATTTGTGGTTCTTAAACTGTTGTTTTCCATTTTGTGCTGGAATGAACCAAACCGAAATAACGTTGTTCGTTTGTAAGCCAGAAATAATTAGTATTCACCTCAGGTTGAAGAGGTGAAAACAACAAAACAGAAAAAAAATTATGTTTTTTTTTCTTAGTCACACAAGTTTAAGAAAAGAATGAAGCCGGCTTTTTCTTGAACAGCAAAAAAAATGGTGTTTCAATGAAAAAAAAAAATAAAGTAATACAAGCCATGCAATGAATATCCATCCAGAAACGACAAGAAAAAATAAGTAATTTTAAATTGAATAACTCTTGCGGCAAAGTTTATTTTATTTGACATTTAAATGTTTTTCTATTGGTTTTTAATCTTTTCTGTGTTTTTCTGTTTTTTTTTTCTCTTAACGCCTGCACGAGTTTAAATGTCAATTTCATCATTACCAAATAGTTGTTGTGTGATTTTGGAATTTTGTTGATGGCCTGCCTGGTGATTTGAGAAAAAAAACTGAACTCAACTCCACTCCTTAATTTCATTGAAGAGTCCATCCCATGTCTTGTCTTGTTGCCGAAGAACTGCAACAAAATAAATTATTTATTTCGTTTGGGAGTGTGGCAAATCAAAAGTTAGTAAATTTTGTTGGCTAAACCCATTATTTACAGACGAAATGAAGACCCCAATAAAACGAAACAAGAAACTTGCCTAATTTGAAATTTAATTTTATAAAAACGAGATTTTTTTCAATAAAAAAAAATATATAAAATATTTAAATGTAAAACAAAAGACTTAGAAAACAAACTTGCTGGTGGTGAGTTTCATCAATGGCGCCACCATTGAGAGTCCATCTAGTATTGCCCCTATTTTTTTTTTTTGGGTTTTGTGGCTAATTATTGGTGATTTTTCAATCAATCCCATAGGCAGGGCAGTCGGTTATATAAAAAATATATATTTTTTTCTTCTTTTTTGAATGACAGCAAAAAAGATGAGCTCCCCAAAAAAACTGGATTTTTATTCAAATTCCAATTGCATTAACACTTTGCAGTGCATACTAATCGCATTTGTTGTTCCGAAGCGAAGACATAGCCAAAAGCTTGGTCTTTTGTCATTTACTCCCTCGGCGGGGCAGAGCAGAGCAGCAAGCAGTTGAGCTTAAACTAGTTTTACCCCTGACAAAATTACAAGAAATTCACCACTCGGACAGAGTTACGGTTTGGAGCATAGAAAGAGAGAGAAAGAGCGAGAGAGCGAGGCCTGGCACGTGAGCAAAATCTACAAGAAGTTCGAACTCTTTTAACTTCTGCTGCCATTGTTGACATTGGTAGTGGTGTCTTTTGCTTGGGCAGGGCTTCAGGGGTATTCGTTTGCGTATTCACCACTCTGCAAATATCGCTTTGAAAATCGTCAAGACTTTTGTGCATCTTAATAAATAGAACTTGCTGCTGTCAGGCTACACCTAGTGTAACCGTGGCTGTGTATTGAGCAAGTACGCCAGCTAACGTTTATAGTTTATAGCAGATAAACTACAAACATAAAAAGTTAGTATATTTTTTTTCATTTAATTTTAAAGTAATTTTTTCTTCCAAATTTTTCTCTTTAATCCGTTTAACCAAAAAAAAAAAGAAAGAAAAAAAATAAAGCCATAAATAAATAAAAAAACAGTAGTGTTCCAAGTGCTGATAATCGAATTCTTCAAATTTCTTTCCTTTTAAAGGTTTCCCTACCAAGACCGAGAAAACCAAACGCACATACGCAAGATGGCGCGTGTGTTGCCCGTATTAGGCTTATTTGTGCTGTGCTGTGCTTTGGGTAAGTTTTTTGTTGTTTTTGTTTTTATTAATATTTCAAAAAAAACTAAATGTGAAAAAGTGTTAATTTTTTTGGAATTTAAAAATAAAATATTGTTAATTTCGAACAAAGGAAGTGTCATAAAGGCGCCATCTTGAATTTGGCTTTTTTAACTTTGAAAACAGTGATGCCACGTATTTTGTGAAAATAAATTTAAAATCCACACATTTTGAAATGAAACGATCGTTACTGAATCACGTGACCTTTTCGCAAAAACTATTGCATTTTCAAAGCCATAGATAAAAGTTTGCAGTAGCTATCTAAACACTTACAATAGCCAATAATTATGGTTGATTGGCAAGAGCCAAGGTTAGCAGCTTGCCCACAACAATTGAGCAGTGGCAAAAAAAAACAACTTAAATAAATACATACACACAAACGAATAACTTTAGCACAAGTCAAGCCAACGATTCATCCGTTCATCGAACATCCAACAAAGTCAACAATGGGATTATTTCTTAAAACATCCATCATTGAAATGTAAATGACTGGCCCTCACCAGCCACCCAGCCAGATAAGCAACCATCCATTTAGCCATGTATAACTCTTTGTATGGCTGGCTTGGCTTACTTGACTTTTAAGGTGCAGTTGTCTTCTGTTAATTTTCTTTAGCCTCCACAACTCGAAGATTTCTTAGCGACTTGTTGTTGGCGATATTTACATAATTTTTTTTTTCTCCTCATTTCTTTGTGTGCCATAAAAATACACTCGAAACTGTCATAATATCCTCGATTGTTTATGCAATCCCCACACTCAGGCACACACACACACACGGGGAAGGTCTTGTTGTTTAACCAGCAACAGCAGCAGCCGCCATAACTGGTTAAACCAAAACCCAGACCGTAGCCGTAGCAATCAATTGATCGAACACTCGTCTAGCTGCTGACAATTACAAATGCAGTTCTTGTTGTTGCTGCTGCCGCTCTAGAGAGGCAAGCTATCTGTGCTATTTGTATATCTTTACATTACTTTTACTCTTTATGGCTAAAAGGAATGTCTGACTAGAGATTGCATTTAAGCTGTTTAGCTGTTACGGAAACTGGTTAAACGCCTGACTGCCAGAAGACAACAAGGCAGACTTGAGTAACTGGCCGTTTGAAGTTACCCAGCTAATGTTTCCCTTTCGTTTTCATTTAGCGCAAAAAAAAACATACTTAACTTTTAATTATTTACAAGCACCGGCATGCAATTTCTGACACCGCCTTTGAATCTGTTCCAACGAATTGGGGTCTTAACAACATTTGTAATTGGTTTTTTGCTTTACTTTTTCCCCCTCCCTACAGCTGCCAGTCAAGAAACCCGCGATAAACTTGAGGGTATCGATGTTGAAGAAGTCTGCCAAGACAGACCCGGAGATGAATATTTCCGTTTGGACACCGAGTCCGATTGCCGTGAAGTGTACAGGTAAGAAATCGAATTTTGAAATTCTAGTGAAAATTCTTTTGGAAAATTACATTTTCTTTTTTAATATTTGGCAACAACTTTAAATCTTGAAACAAAAAAAAAAACAATATAGATTTTTAAAACGCATTTTCTTAGGTAACAAGTTTTTAATAATAAAATAATAGAGAGCAACGTAGGATTATATAAACAATAGCCATTACCCTGAGGGTGTTTAAAAATAATACAGATTCTTCGTTATAAAAATTTGATAGATTTTAATCGAAATAAAACGGGTTTTACCAAAACAACATAAATATTTTAATATTTATTTGTATTAAAATATTTTACCAAAATAAAATACGCAACAATATCTCGTCAAATGGTAGCATACAATTCTGGTGTAACGAAATAAATATGACCTGTATAGGCTCGGTATAGAAAACAAAACATAGTTCTATTAAACCTAACATTAAATAAAATTGACGGGGCTTATCTCAAGAGTTAAACAAATATTAGACATGTTTTGCTAAATTAAAGCTGCTCTGAAGCCACACAATAAACGTTTTCTTCAAGAAAAACAAAGATTATTCATTAGAGAAGGAGGAATGACTTTGATTTTTAACCAAAAATCGATTTTCTTTCATAAAAAAATGAAATTAAAATGGTTATTCACCTTTGGCAAACAACTTTACCATAACGCCTGAAAGTATGCTTTAAAATACAAACAACGGGCAGCAATTGGTTAACGAAAAATAAACCAATCAATTACGCAAAACATCTCTAAATGAGAATAGAAAAACAAATATATTTAAATAAAAAATAAAAAAAAAACTAAAAATTAAGGTGCAAATTATAATAAACAATTTGTTAAAAATAGAAAATGTTAAAATTTTTATACGTTTCAATATAAAACAAAGAAAACTGATTTCCATGCAATTCTCCCACTTTTGCAAACTCTTTTAAACATTTATTTATTACCTTTTTTTTATTAACATACATTTTAAAAATTAAACATTTAATTCACAATAAAGATGTGATAATGCCGGTGAAAATGGTGGCGCTCCACGTTTAGCTTCCATTAAATGTTCCGGAGGTTTAGCATTTGATATTACAAGGCAAACATGTGATTGGAAAACAAATGTTAAGAACTGCGATCAAAATGAGAGTAAGTCAACATTATGCTATGCCAACGGCAATTGCAACAAAAAATTATCTCCCCCATATCCCCTCCAAACAACCGACAACAAAAAGAAAAAACAAACTACCAGTCCTGATCCTTTGTTATTCCCACCTTAAATGTTTGTGTTAATCCCACTGGTTTTTATTTTATTGTTTTGTTTGGCTATGTTCTATCCGAAATGGTCAAATGGTTCAAAATTCTTAACTCTCCCTCCTACCTACCTCCCCCACTCACTCTCGCTCTCTACCTCTAACTTATTCTTCTGTGATGTTCTAAATGTGTTTTCTTCACAACAACAACAAAAAACATCATTTCTGGAATATCGTTGGTTTCCACTGTCGTTCTGGTGATTTGTTTATGAAAATCAACAACAACAACTACAACAACATATGTACTTTTTCATCTCATTATTTAACCATCATCTGTATTATCTCTACCTATAAATGTTTCCGTGTTTGTGTCTCACAAAAAAAAAAATAAAGAATGGCCTTTGAACGTCAAGTCCTCTGATGCATCTCTCGAATTCCACCTGAATTAAAGTCAGCATTATGTATGTGTCTCTAATTTGTTTATGTGTTAACATTATTGTGTACAACAACAACAGCAAAAAAATAATTGAAAAAAAAAGTTACAAAAATATATGTTCGCCTATTTACCTTTAATTCTCTGCAAACCAAAGTTCTTCAGCAAAAAAAAAAACAAAAAAGAAAATCCGGCGTTTTGTTTGAGCAGGGACATCGAAAGATTTAAATGTTGAAGCCTGTAGTTCTTGTAGAAGAAACCCCACAAAAAACCAAAGAAATACCCAAAAACAACTCTCCATTTTTTGTGTGTTTTTAGATGTACAAGATCAGGTTTGAAAGAAATCCAATGTCCCTCCGGTCTGGCCTTCGATATTATGAAACAAACTTGCGACTGGAAGGCTAAAGTAACTAACTGCAATGAGAAAGAAAGTAAGTCGACCAACAAAGCTTTTTTGCAACAACAACAACAAAATACAAAAACAATTTAAATAAAACACACACAATCTGGCAAAGGGACAAAAAGTCAAAAAAAAACTTAAAATAGAAAAAGAACGCAATCAGAGTACAAGAACACCTCCAACCACTACACTGTCCCCTCTGTTCTACTCTAGAGAAAGCATGAACTTTGGTTTCTGGCTTAAATCATTACTCCAACTACTAACTTCACACATAGACGCCAACACACTCTATCTACACTAACCAAATACCCCCTCTATCTTCTAAAACCTTGTCACTAACGCTTCCAAGAAAGAAAAAAACAGGTTGACTAACAATTCCCCTTTTGAATAACAAAAACAAAGTCTCTCTCTCCCTTTCTCCAAAACGTTAGCTAATCCCACATTTTTTTCTTCCTCTTCTTCATCAATTTAGAGCCACGCAAGGCTAAGCCCATCTTCAAGACCGATGAGCCCATTTGCCCTGAAGGCAAATTGTCTTGCGGTGATGGTGAATGTTTGGACAAGGAGCTTTTCTGTGATGGCAAAGCCAACTGCAAGGATGAATCTGATGAAAATGCTTGCTGTAAGTAATCCCTCTCTTTCTTTAGCTACCGAACCATTTCCTAATCTTCACTACCCAAACAGCTGTTGATGATGATCCAAATCGCGCCCCTGAATGCGACCCCACCCAGTGCGCCTTGCCCGATTGTTTCTGCTCTGCTGATGGTACCCGTATCCCTGGTGGCATTGAACCCCAACAAGTCCCTCAGATGATCACCATCACCTTCAACGGTGCCGTCAATGTTGACAACATCGATTTGTACGAAGAAATCTTCAACGGCAATCGCCAGAACCCCAACGGCTGCTCCATCAAGGGTACCTTCTTTGTTTCCCACAAATACACCAACTACTCTGCCGTTCAAGATTTGCACCGCAAGGGTCACGAAATCTCTGTCTTCTCCTTGACCCACAAGGATGATCCCAACTACTGGACCAGCGGTACCTACGACGATTGGTTGGCTGAAATGGCCGGCGCTCGTTTGATCATTGAACGTTTCGCCAACATCACCGATGGTTCCATCATTGGTATGCGCGCTCCCTACTTGCGTGTCGGTGGCAACAAACAATTCGAAATGATGGCCGATCAATTCTTTGTCTACGATGCTTCCATCACCGCCTCTTTGGGCCGTGTACCCATCTGGCCCTACACCTTGTACTTCCGCATGCCCCACAAGTGCAACGGCAATGCCCACAACTGCCCATCCCGTAGCCACCCTGTCTGGGAAATGGTCATGAACGAATTGGATCGTCGTGATGACCCCACCTTCGATGAATCTCTGCCCGGTTGTCACATGGTTGACTCATGCTCCAACATTGCCAGCGGTGATCAGTTCGGTAGACTTTTGCGTCACAACTTCAACCGTCACTACAATAGCAACCGTGCTCCTTTGGGTCTCCACTTCCACGCCTCCTGGTTGAAATCGAAGAAGGAATACAAGGATGAACTGATCAAATTCATTGAAGAAATGTTGGGCCGCAACGATGTCTTCTTCGTCACCAACTTGCAGGTCATCCAATGGATGCAAAACCCCGTTGAATTGAACGCTTTGCGTGACTTCCAGGAATGGAAGGAGAAGTGTGACGTCAAGGGTCAACCCTACTGCTCTCTGCCAAATGCCTGCCCCTTGACCACCCGCGAATTGCCCGGTGAAACTTTGCGTCTCTTCACCTGTATGGAGTGCCCCAACAACTACCCCTGGATCTTGGATCCCACCGGTGATGGTTTCTCAGTTTAAGTCGCCGCCGAACAACGAGGGAACTAATTTATATAATTTTTAAGTTTTTGTTAGGATTCAGTTTTTCTTTAAACAAACCATAAAAAAGAGAGCTCTGTTTAGGAGCTGTTTGCAAACGAGCCAAGAATTACGTTACTGAAGTAGTTCTAACTAGAGTCTGATTAAAAAAAAAGAAGAAAAGAAATATGTGAAAGAAACTAATTCTCAAATCTAAACTAGAAGATGTCGACGAGAGTCTTCTAAGGAAAAAAATACTCATTTCCGCTTTCCCTATTTCTAGATTTTTTCTTCCTTTCTATCTCTCTCTCTCTGTATTTTTTCTGTTATCTATGAATGTCTATCATTTAGAATTTCTCTATCATTTCATATTCTAAGTGCCAAACGCTTAAAAATATCCTTTTCTCTTTTTTCACCTATCTCCCTTCCAACCACCTACCACTTCATTTGTTGATACAATTTTGTAAAAAAAAACGTACTTTTATTAAGTAACTCCCCCCTCTATTGATCCTTTTAGAGCTGCCATCTTTGTTTTTTAAAATAACTTTTATAGAAGACCAAAAAATATTTTTTTTTATTTCAACTGCAGCTGTAACACCATTTTTTAATTATTTTAGTATTTTTTTAAGTGAAATACAGAAAAAAGGATACACATTTGTAAAATAGAATTAAATAAAAAATTAAAAAAATTGAAAAAAATATAAAAATGGATTTTGTTTTATTTGAATTTGAGTATCACGGAAATACGTGCACTTAAATGTGTATCTGTTTGAAAACACAACTTATTTGACCTTATTAATCTGAGAAATTCCTGGCCACATGACCATCACAAAGAATTAGAATAGCATTTCAATAGCTATGACTCAGGTCGCAGCCATACCCTCTTCTTGCATTTGCATTTCCTTTAAGGAGAACAACAAAGCTTTGGAAAATTGTTTCTTAGTCAAAAGCATTTGCTGTCATAAGAGCACCCAGCAGCAAATCCAATTAAAACAGCCAACTAATGCAATTAACAACTGGCCGACAAGCAGCCAATCAATTGCATCGACAATGGCGGCATAGCTGAACAATGTTATGGCAAAATTGTCCATTTAGTAGCGAACGGTCTTTTCAGGTGGTTTCATTTCGAGAAACAAATAAAACAATAGATAAAAAAACAATTTACGGCAGTTTTATAGTTGTATTGGAATCGATTTTGGAATAATTTAAAAGAAAAGTTCGAGTTCAAGTTAGAAAGAAATCCGCCACCATGCCGAAAGTCGATCCAGAAATCCAAAAATTATACGATGAAATCAATGGAATGATTGAAAAATTCAGGGTAATGAAATTTCTTTCTCTGCAATAATGTTACAAAACCAAATTAAATTAAAATGTTACTAGAATTGAAGCGAAATTGAAAAAAATACTTGGAGTCGAACAAAAAGGAACACTAAACATTAAAAGAAACACTAAAAACAAACTTACAAGATTTAAACAATGAAGTTTTATAGACTCTGCTGCCAAGTGTCTGCTGTAATAACTCCTCAAAAATTGAATGTTCGGTTTGAATAGTTAAATAAAATTTATATTTTTTCCAAAACCTAATTCGCAAATAAAAACAAAATGTAATTAAATGTGTGATTTAATTCTAAATCAATTTGGAACCGATGAATTAATATGAAAATGTATATCCCAAAATATGACAAGGATATTTAAAAAAGGATGTTTAAAAAATATATATTAAAATTTCCCGTACTACGAAGCAATTTTCTATTTATATAAAATAAGAACAGGGTTTCATTTAGCGCAAATTCTAATTAATTCTATAAATTGGCTGATAATCTTAACTATCCTTCTTCCACAAATCTAATTTTAATTTAATTATCTTCACAGGAAGATCAAAAAGCCAAAGCCGACTGTACATTGCAAGAAAAATGTGGGGACATGGGCGACATTCCCAAAATACGACTAGCTCCCAAGAAGGTATTAAAAGGACATATCAACAAAGTCAATTCGGTGCATTTTGCTGGAGATTCGAGACACTGTGTGACAGGATCATTGGATGGCAAGCTAATTATATGGGATACATGGACGGCAAATAAAGTGCAGGTAGGCAAATCCTGCATTATTTCGTAAATGGTAATGCAGTACAATTAATTCTCCTTAAGATTATTCCCCTGAGATCGGCTTGGGTAATGACAGTGGCCTTTTCGCCATCGGGTAACTTTGTGGCCTGTGGTGGCATGGACAATCAGTGTACAGTATACGATGTCAATAATCGCGATGCGTCGGGTGTGGCCAAATTAACCAGAGAGTTGTTGGGTTATGAAGGTTTTCTCAGCTCTTGTCGTTTTCTGGATGATACCCATTTAATTACAGGATCGGGTGATATGAAAATGTTAGTCGAAATCAAATCATAACCATTATTTGCTCTTGATGTTATGATTATTTTCTCTAGCTGTCATTGGGACTTGGAAAAAGGCGTTAAGACCATGGATTTCAATGGCCATGCAGGAGATATTGCCGGTCTGTCATTGTCGCCTGATATGAACACCTATATTACCGGATCTGTGGATAAAACTGCAAAACTCTGGGATGTACGAGAGGATGTACACAAACAAATGTTTTTCGGCCACGAAATGGATGTTAACTCAGTTTGTGTAAGTCAAGCTTAATTGGGAAAGATTCAATGGATATTTAATAAAAATGTTCCACATTTTAGTATCATCCAAATGGCATGGCTTTTGCCTCAGCCTCGGAAGATCAAACGGCTCGTATGTATGATATACGTTCGGATCAACAAATTGCCCTATATGAACCGCCACAAAAGAACACGGGTTTTACATCATGTGGTAAGGCATATGACAAATCATTTTCAGGGATACAAATTTAGAACTGATATATATTTCTGTTTCAAGCTTTATCAACAAGCGGTCGTTATCTATTGTGCTCGGGTATTGAGGGCAATATTCATTCCTTTGATACCATGAAAGTGTGCCACAATGGTAGGTTGAAAATTTAATCAAACAATTTGAACTTTAATAATTTTTACTAATTGTTTAGGAATGATGGCCGGTCATGAGAATCGTATAACTTGCATAAGTCTGTCACCAAATGGCATGTGTCTGGCATCTACAAGCTGGGATCAACAGGTCCGCTTGTGGTTATAAATTAACATGCAACTAAACAAAATCAATATAGAATTTTATTTTTGAACATGAATAGAATTTTGAAAAACATTTAAATTAAAAAAAAAAATAATATGTATATTGTGGAAAATATATTATGCAAGTGTTTCATTTTAAATAATGTAGGGGTAATTAAAATTTAGGCAAATGTGCCAAATTGTCGAAAAGAGTGGATAAGAGGTAAGAAGTCAATAAAACGGTTTAATAAAACCTTCATTATAAAATGCAATGAAGGTTCGTTCATCCAGTACTAATTATTCCTTATGGATTACTGAAAGACCATCTCTCCGGAGATTATTAAAAATACATTTACAAAATTGTACCCAATTTAAGTAAATTGTGCTCTTTAGTCATCAGTTTTATACGCAATTTAAACATCGCAGATCAAGGTAGCTAAACTGGGCATTGATAATCTGCAAATCATTCAAATTTTCCTTTTTTATCATATTGATGTCCCTATTCCTATACATTTTTAAGAAACTTAAAATCTATCACAAAAACTGTGTCCATATTCTGTTCATAAATACCCATGCTTTGGAAATTTTATTCTATTAAATTGCACCCTTAAAGCTAAGACACGAAAGAAAATTAAAAAACAAAAAATTCTAATATTGTTCTGCGAGTATAAAACTACTCAATACATTGCCATTATCTGTTTCAGACCGCAGCTCATAAACTTATTCGTCCAATCATTTTCCGGATTATCCAAATGATTGTCAAAGTCGACAACATCCTTCATGGCTCCACGTTTTAGCAAAGCTGCCACAGCTTCCAAGGTGGCTTCCGATTGTACCAATTTATATTCAGCACGTGCCCAACGGCCAGCTTCCGAGGTGCACGAGTAAACCTTTAATGGTGGCACTTCCTGACCCAGTGTCATCAACTTATTGTCGATCATCACGAAGCAGGCACTTTTATAATTTTCTTGAATTTTATCAGCAATTTTGGCAGCAGGAGCTTTATCCAGAGTGTTGTCGTAGAAATTCTCGGCAGCACAGTAGTAACCAGAGACCACCAGATTTTCACGTTCACAATATGAATCAATCTTCAAAATGTCGTAAACGGAAACAACATAATTAGTATATGGCAGAGCCGTGCATGATAATGACAATATTTTGTACTAACCTGCATTAGGGCTATTTCGGCCATAGGGGTAACGTACAAACACTGATGAAAGAGGGGAATGGCATCCACGATCTCACCTTCTGTTTTGGAGGACAGCAGAACACCGTTTACAGCCAGATGTGGATACTTGGCAGCATGGAAAATCATTTTGGCATAGGCCAATTCACTGAATTTGTACAAAGTCATGATTTCCGAATAGTTTTTCTTTTAATTTATTGATAAAACACGTATTTTTCTATGCAGCCGAAAAAAACTTTGCTCCTTAATGAGTAAATGTCAATTCGCTTGTCAAATGTCAAGAGAACAAGGTTGCCATATGAACGGTAAATAGATGTCTTTGTGCCGGTTGCAGTGGAATGTATATTTATGCCATGTTCACATTGAATATGTTTCATAGTTGAAAATAAAGGGACAAAATTTTGTGGAAAAAAAAAAACCCTTGATTTACAGCAACATGTGCAAGCGCGTATTGGGCTTTGGACAGATATCGGACCGATAAAACCATGGTTTATTCATTTTCAAGGCAGAGCATAGAAATCACTTATATGCATGTGTATTTGTACTGTTGGGAATAATAATCAAAATAAATTTTAGACGCTAAAGTCCGTTTTAAATTACAATTCTTTTAAGATTTTAAATAAGCATATCCACCTCATGGTAGAACTAAGAAGGTAAAGTTATAAATTCATATGTTTACAATTTTTTCAAATTTATAAATTTGACAACAACTCATTGTCAAAATCTATATTCATGAATCCATTGTATACACACACAAAATCAGAAATGGGGACAGCTTTTTATGCATTGAAATTTGACATTTAAATTACAAAAAATGCAGGGTTGGGAATGCTAATTTGAAATGAGGTTACCTTTATTTCATTGTACCATGATCCACCTCTAAATTTTCTGTAATTTACCTTTTCAAATTTCACTGCATAAAAAAGTTCCCATCTTTGATGTGTGTATGAATAAAAATTTTGACAACGAGATGTTGTCAAATAAATATTTTGACAAGAAATTGTAAAGGTGTAATTGGATGTCTTTATCTTCTTAATTCTACCATTATGGATCAAGCTCCATAACGATCCATTCATTTTCGTTATTTTCTTTTCTATTAAAATATTGTGAGAAAAATGTCAAATAAATAAAATAAATTTTAAATTTTAGAGTTGAAAATGGAAATCAAAATCCTTAAGAAAATCTTTTATAAAAATGCATTTATTTCCATGGTAGATTGAAGGAGGTAAAGTCATGCAATCATATGTTTACATTTTTTTTTTCAAAATTATTCATTTGGTAACATTTTATTGTCAAAATTTGTATTTATAAATCCATTGCACATACACAAATCTGATATGGGAAACTGTCTTTTATGTAGTGAAATGTGAAATTTGTGTTTATTAAACATGACTCTACCTTCTTAATTTTACCACGTTTATTTCCTTGAGATATGAAATTGAATCTATATTAATATCGTAACATCATGTTCTTAACATAACATTTTTAACTCCCATTTTGGCGGAAATTCCCATAAACATTTTTATCAATGTAGAAGTGGCAACTCTAATTACAAGATTTTCTCCAGATCGAAAACGGGTGGAATTAACAACGATAGAGACATAGTTCTATTTTCGTCTCCTTTCCTCTCGAAGAAAAGTAGGTCTCTCCAGATCGAAAACGGGTGGAATTAACACAGCAAGAGACACAGTTTCTTTTTTGTTTTGACTTTGAACTTTATCACTTATTCCTGCTCTGTTTCTTTGTTTCTTATTTCCACAGCGGTGGTTTTCTCAATAATGGCTTTGTACTCTTGTTATTTCAATCATCAGCTGTGTGTGTACGTGAGTTTAGGTGCTCCATCGACTTCCAAGTCCACAAAAGAAGTCTGCTTTCCCGAATAAACAAAGAAAATGAGGAGCAAAGTTTAAAAGTGACTCCCAAAATCAAGTCCCAAACGAAATGATGGAAACAATAACGTTGAGTACAGCAGATAATCCCAACTCCAGACACGTAGCAGCTGGAGGTAAGTAACAACAGTAGCCCAAAGAAAAACGCAATTCAAACGATCTCCTACTTACCATTTAAGGTTTGGAGGATCACCATCATCATCAGCATTCACCAGTTGATGAGGAACAAATCATGAATCTCTCGGATATGGCGGATTTGGCAATGCAAGAAGACATTGTGGCACTGCCCAAGGAGGTAATTTTGATATCTCTAGTGTCTCAAGAGCAGGCCCTGTATAATCCCAAACATGAAAACTATCGAAATACTAAGCGCAAGGACCAGAAGTGGTTGGAAATTGCAGAGAATTTGGGATGGACTGGTATGTTGTGAGAACAAAGAACTGAGGATTAGCAAATGACTCTTTCTTTCTGGACTCTTTTAGAGATGCAATGCAAAGCCAAATGGAAGGCTATGCGGGATCAGTATTGTAGAGAATTGAAAAGGAGTAAATTCAACTCCAAGGCCAACATTAGATGGAGATATTTCAAGGAACTGGACTTTCTAAGGCCCTATGCTTTAGCTAGAAAGTGGGTATTGTCGTTATATTTTCCTTATAAATTTGACAACTTGTTTATTTCAGTTATCGCCCCCGCAACCCTGCGCCTATCAATAACAATGCAACCAACAATATCAATAACCAAAACTCATTTAACTGTGCCTCTACCCCAGATGACAACATGAATCACAGCGACAGCAATAATACAAAATTTGAAAGCATAAAAATCGAAAGCAATGCCACGGGAAGCTTTGCTCCTTGTGATTTCTCCACGGTCAAAACAGAAACTGCCACAAATCTGACAGAGGAACAGCTGAATTCTGTGTTGCAGCATCAGAGTGATGACAATAACTGGACTTATATAACAACGGCCTCCTCCACTTCATCCAATAACAATTCACGTCTGGACAATCATCCGTTGAGCGATACAACACATCTCCTATCAACCCACTCTCATCATCATCAACAACAGCAGACTGATGAAGCTTTATACAATGCCCTGGTTAGTTGTGTGGGTCAAATCCAACAACAGCAACATCAATTGTGCCAACAACAACAACAGCATCATCAGCAAGAACTTTCACAGACTACCTCTTCGGGTCAGCAACAACTGTCAATGCCTGCAGCCACCAAATCGATTAAGGACGAAGAAGATGATGACCCGATACACACATTTTTAAACATTGAAAGCTATTTCGAAAAGGAATTAATTGCCATGATCCAACACGAGGATGTCTTGTACAACAGCTATCATCCGAATTATCGAAATGTCAAACTCAAACTGGAGGTGTGGGATGAAATAGCTAGGAAATTAAAGAAAACTGTCAAGCAATGTCGTCTCAAGTGGAAAGCACTGAGGGATCAGTTCATACGTGAACATAAACGGCTAAAGTATCGTGACAATGTGGAGTCCCTACCCAGATGGAAGCATTATGATGCCCTGAGTTTTCTGCAGAAGTTCATAAAACAAAGACCGGGGTAATTATAAATATTATCTATGATTTTATAGGTAATTGTAAATCTTGTTAATTTTTTCTTAACAGCGACTATGAAAACAAATCGCTCATGCAAATCCCCAAATCTGATATTGATGGCGATATGGATGATGACGAGGACGAACATATGAATATTAGCGACAGCTCACCCCTGGATAAATGTGAAATGAATCAAAATCAATTACAACTACCCGATTTGGAGGCGGTAAATCAGACTCAAAGCCTACACCAACAGCAAGCCGAACACACGGATGGCTTATGTGTGACTTCGGACAGTGTTGGGGGTTATGATGATATGGACATAGATAATTATATTATGGGTGATAGTGACAGTGTGGTAGATGATCACAACCACCATGACCATGAAGGAGAAGAGCAAGAAGATCACAAGTCTCAAGAAGATTTTTCGGTTTATCACACGAATCACAGTGCCGACAAGGTGAATATGCATTCTACAAATTTGGATACCTCCAATCAGCAGACATTTAACACCTCAACAAGTCCACAAACTCTACAAACGTCAACGTCGGTGGCAGAGCAACATCAACATATCAATATGCCTTCATTGGACTTGAATGACAGTTCTGGCAATCTCATAGCACCGGATAACTTGAAGAATGCCGTCGTAACATCAATGCAACAGCCGACATCCTACCAGACGTCGAATCTTACAAATGGCAGCAGTTTAAGTTTGACACCCACCCAGGAGATGTGTTCTTCTGCATATCATGCTACGGCGACTAGCAATAACACACCTTCCCAACTTCCCACCACCTCCGAGGCCTCCACAAATACCCCGCAGCCATCACCATGCAATGCTAACCACACCACCACCACCACCAGTAGTTCGAATGCCGTGAATAGTGACGATGATGAAGTTGGTGCTTTCTTTAAGGCTGTTGCCATGAAAATACGTAATGCCAAGCTATCCCCGGTGGCCTTTACAGATCTTCAAATTGATATTTTGAAAGTCATAAATTGTTCTTTGCGGAATCACTGAAATGTTCAATACATTTGGATGACTTTTAGTGGCCCTACCCAAAAAAACAGCAAGGAGAGAATTAGGACTATTAGAAAAAGAGAGAAACAAAATTTAATGGGGCACATTTTTTGGGATCAATCAATTATATGTAGTGATTTAGGCTGATTTTATTTTAGAAAGAGACCTGTACATTATTTGGAGTAGAAATTGTATCAACAAACCAAACACACAAAACCCATATTTGTTATTTTTTAACAATCTTGTTGAAACATGTATTATTATGTTTTTTTTTTATTCAATAACAAATAGATAATCTATCGTTGTCATTGTTTTCACATTTATTATTATTTCTTTGATTATTTATTGTTTTTAATTTCTCACACAAGTAACATCCCTTTGTAAAATCATCTTTAACTTGTTAGTAGTAGTAAGATTCATTTTTTTTATTCATTTATAAAACATCTTAACATTGTTTCATTTACTACAACAATTGTCTCCATTTATTTGATACCTTTTTGGCCACTCTGTATTTTAAGCACAAAATGAGAAAAAAAATTTAAACATTTCGCGTATTGTTTTACCTAGAAAGTTATATATAACAATTGTACAATATACAAATATATATTTAATGCATAATATATAAAAATTCAAATACATATTTTTTTAAATAAAAATGTATTGAGTTTAGTAAAATACTCGGAATTGGTCTACCGTGTTTTTTAACGCTGAATGAATTTCGTTTGAAGATACCCTACTGGTTCCACCGTCAAAGTAACCTGCTGATTTTGGGACTGCTGATGGCTGGGATAAAATCTCTTAGCAGCGATGAAGCCGTTAGAGTTTTTTGCCAAAAAAATAACTGTGATTCGAAATTCAAATATTGGAAAAAACTATTTAGTGTACAGGGTGAGATAAAAAACTGCAACAAAGTCAAACGTCATAATTTTTACTTTTTTTTAATTTTATTGAAGAAACCAAAAAATTTCGCAAATAGCATCAAATTTTAGAATAAGTTTAGATTTGTTCGAATTGGTCACCTTTAGCACGAATTACGCCTTCAAATGGCCAATGAAACCGTCAAACGCTGCCCGAATGTTGCTCTGTGGTATTTCGGCCCATTCCCGGCGAAGCGCTTGCTTGAGCTGATCGACACTTTGGTATTTTTTAGTGCCAACCTCGCTTTCCAAAATACTCCAGACACAATAGTCCAACGGATTGGTATCCGGAGATTTTGGTGACCATTGTGCGCTGGAAATGAAGCGAGGAACTTCATTTTGTAACCATTCTTGATGGTGGTCCAAGGTCTGCGGCCAAAATATTTGCGTGCCCAAGGCTTTAATACACCCTCCAGAATATTTCCGCGATAACATTCGGCATTTTTTATGATGCCACGGTCGATTAATACTAGCCCACGCCATCACCATGACCGGCGCTTGAGTTCTGTTGGCCAACCGAAGGTGCACATTTTCAGCGGACCTCTTTGGAAAGTAAACACGATTATTATTTTTTTTTACAAACTGCTGGACAACGAATGTTTTCTCATCGGAGATCGGAGAAAACCAAATTCGGCAGTTCACCACTTTCGGCCAAGCGAAGCAACTGTTTAGCTCGTTTGAGTCTATTTTCTTTCTGTTGCGGTGTAGTTCTTACACTTTTTGGAATTGCAATGGCTTTACGCCGAGATTAATTTTTCAATTTTTGCCGAATGGAATATTGCGATATGTTCAGCTCACGAGCCATTTTCCGGCCAAAGCGACGCGGGTTTCGATCAAGTCGCTTCTTTACTTTTCGAATCATTTCTGCTGATGTTGCTGTTTTCTTCCGTCCACTTCCTTGACGTCGGGCTACGCTACCAGTCACACCAGATCATATAAAAGATTTATTCACATTTAAATACTGGAGTGCTTTATCGATAGCCACGTGTTGTTTTCCAGCCAAATATAAAGAAATCACACCATCACGCTTAAATTCCAGCACGATAAACTTTTTTCTGGAAAATTGTACGCTTGTAAACAATATAATGAGCTCCCACTGGAATAATTTTAACAGGTGTCGAACGAGTGGCATGGAAAGGACAGCAGTCTAAAGGTTGCAGTTTTTTCATCTCACCCTGTATGTTCAATTCACCTTCCAACTTACTTCTAAGATTTTTGGAATAAGTTATATTAAAAAGTCTAAAGGTGAGAATACGTAGTAGGTTTTTTTTCTGACACATTATGGACCGAAATTGAACTGAAAAACACCCTTTTTACGAAAAAATCCAATTGATGAGACCTTAATACCGACTCTTGGATGCGGTCGAAATTACAAACGCTGCAATTATGGCATTTTGGTTGACATTTCGTATTCTTCCGAGCCCAAAAGTATCCTAGGGTTAAGGTTAAAGTATGCTTTTGTTGTCGAATGCATAACTTTTTATTTAAAAATGTATAATAAAAAAAATTAATTAAAAATTAATTAATTAAAAAAACTACGTGTACAACGTTGAAATCGTTGTACAATTAAGTCAAGCTAACCTCATTTCAAATAATAATACCCAGCTTTGCATTGAGAAAAATTTGTAAACATATAATTGCAAGAAGTTACGTTCGTAATTCTTCCTTGGCTGAAATGCAAAATTTTTAAAAGTCAAAATAGATAAACAAATAAATATATACCGTGGTAGGTACTTCAGTTCGAAGTAGGAACCTTCACACTTCTGAAACTTTTAAAAATGAGTGGATTTGCAAACATTTTACGGCGTTTTCTTGACTTTAAGACATTCTTTCCCAAAATATTTCAAATTTTTCGTCCCTGGTCAGCTATTTTAAAGACCATCTCCATGGGAAAAATTCAAAAGAAAGAAAACAGCGTTTGTTGGACAACTAAATAAAACACTAGAATTTCAAATGAAATCAACAAGAGCGCAATCGATTTGCGGAGGTAGAAGCCGAAACACACACACTCATCATCATTCAGCGTTTTGTAATTTAAAGACAAATAAATACAGGGAGCAGCGGCCGCAGCAGTCGCAGCTGCTGCAACGACAACCAAACAGAGAAGACACAAAACAATTATCTTGCTAGCAAAACAAAACAACACTTTTCCCTTTGAATTCTCACTCCATGACAATTAGGAGTGTAAGAGAAAGAGAGAGAATAACACAACTCTCCCTCATTGGCCCAATAAACAACAACCAATGAGAGTTATGTATATAAAGAGTAAAGAGAACAACTGGAGCAGTACGATATGACCTTTCTCTTTCTCTCTAATGGAAGTTATGCTTGTTTCTTTTTTTCACAATGGAGTATGAGTATATATGTTATCTCTTTGTGTTATATACCCAGTGAGTTACACATTTGCCATTTAAACAAATCTCGCCAACAGAGAAAAAATTAGTTTTTCCCAAAGTTGAATTGTTTGAAATTTGCGCATTGTTGTTGTCCGATTTTGTTTGGTTTTCCCATGGCGTTTCAATTCATTTGGCATTTGGTGAATTTGTTTGTGGAGTTTAGTGATGCATAATTTTAGCGCTTGATTGATTTCACATTATTAGCTTTATTCATGTGTTTGTTGTCGCTGTTGTTGTAATATTGTGTGTTCTACATAGGTATAAACATATCAAATGTATGCAAAGAGATATATGTGTGTAAATACAATTGCTGATGCATTTTTCAGTTTAGACAACGACTACTCGTTAGGATAAATTGACAAATGAAATATTCATAACAAGGTGTGGTTGGAACATTGTTTTTTTTTCGCCATGACTATCCAGACCACTTCAATGAAATCAATCTACTACTGTATTGTATAAATTAATGAATCAATGAATGGACATTGTTAAAGAGTGAAAAAAATAATTAAACATTTTTTTGTCAAGTGTAATAAAATCAAAAGGTTCACTAAATGTAAAATATTAATGTTGACTTGATGTTTTGTAGAGAAATCATGTTTTTTTAAATTTTTGATCATAATTGGGATCGTAGCAAGGCGTAGTTTTTATAAGGCATATACATTAAATACAAACTCCGGTTGGTCTGCCCGCCCTTCTAAATGGAACTTTTTTATACATCATATATATATTTTGCGAATTTTCCCTTTCCGCCTCCTCGTAATAGTTTCGAATAATACTTCTGGATATACCGGTAATTACAATAGCAAATATTTTTACAAAAAAAATAACATTTTTATTATTAAAAAAAAATGAATTGTCAATGGAAAATTTTAATAACAGGGTACTTCGAACATTTTTGAGAAAATCAATATACATTTGAAGAATAAATTTCAAGATTTTTGTCGAAATTTAAGAAAACTTTTTTAGAATCCAATATTCAAAATTCTAGGATTGCTATATAAATCTATATTGGGAATTTGTTATAGCATACATCAGGGAGTTAAGGATTCGCACATTAAAATAAAGAGGTCACTACTTATCAATACCTCTGGTTGAGTGAGCAGGAGAATATGGCTCATTGTAGACATTCATGCTCCTTTTCCCGGGCCCTGGCCTATATAGATACTACCTGCGGAAGAAGTGTAATGTTTAAATTATTTTTTCATATCTAACTGTATTTTGACCTGTAATGATCTGCAGATCATGAAGATATATCCCAACGGGGTCCTATCTGCAAATTTCAACCTTAGATAGAAAATGTTTAATTCACTTTTTGGAGGTTTGAGTTTGTGTCCCTGAGTTTAACGTAGACTGGCGCCCAACGGATCGGATCGGATGATAGTATGGCGTGGTTGAGGGTTTCAAAGGTTGTTGTTTAATCGCTATCGTATAAGCCCAAACAAAATCCTTTAATTATTATTATAAAAAGGAAGTATACTCAGGGGTTGGTAGGGTTGCAGGAGAATCAAGTATATGAATTTCGGCGAAAACTCACTGGGTCTATGATGGCTCGGAATAATGATTTATGTCCCTTTTAGGTATAGGTTTTTACAAGGGGAAGATCGAAGCAAACCCTTAATTACCCCAACGCTCGACATCGAAGCAGGCTCGTTAAATTAGTTGTCATACAAATATACCTAATAGGATTCTATCAATCTATCTGGTTTTATTGAGACGTCAGCCATCCTTAGGGGAATCTCTATTCTACGTTTTGGACATTTAACTTCTTATCCGTGAATTCTATGTAGACTGGCGCCCAATGTTTCAAGCTGGGTCGATTTCAAAGGTTGTTAATAGCCTAGAAGACAACATCGTCTGCTGCTTACAAAGTTCGTCCCGATGATTAGGAAATTGGGTAGCTATTTTTGTTGCTGGGGAGGAGAAGGCTCTACATAGTATATAGAGTATGTTTCTCCTAATATAGAAAGTCGAATCTACACTGAGTTAGCGGCTGATCACCGAGATGCTTGTTTGGAGTCAAACCAGTATCGTAAATAGGAGGTTATTTTTTGAAGACTGTGGAGTCATCTCACCGACACAGGTGTTTTATAACTTAGCCTTCTAGGTGTGTCCCATGGAAACCATAACCAAAACTGTTTGCGACTAAGGAGTAAGGATATTTCCTTATAGCAGCATAACTAATTATTCATAATGTGGGCTACGATAAGGATACACTTCAGAATTTCCAAAAAATTCTGTTAGAAATCATTTTGTTTAGATTACTACCCGAATCTCTAATATTATGGGTCCAAAGACCGCGAGGTTATAGTTCGAATGTTTCTGGTCATATTCTGTTCAAATTTTAGTCGACCTCTGACATTTCCATTTACAGAATTTTTTTTACCTTATATGCATTTGTCTTTGGTCACCTTTCCTCTTCCTACTCGTATTCGCCATTCTCGTATGGCAAGCTCATCAGGTTTTCTAATGATTATTTACCTCAAATTCATGACTGACATTAAAAGGTTTACTTACCGCAAGCGATGTGAAGGTGGTTAGTTACGCTTCAAAATTTGTCACGTTTTCTTCATAGCTATTGTTGAAAATTCATGTCTGCTGCAATTCTACAATCAAATATAAAATTTTATTGAAATTGTTTTGAAATAATGATTATTCAAAATTTTAAAAGGTAAAGGGGTGATGACTATGATGACTGACGATTAAATAGAAAAAAATATTTACATTTTTGGAATGCAAACCTAAAGGAGTGTTTCCGTATGACGATGCGAAAGTGCAAAGCAAAAGATTAACATCATTCCAAATGAGTTTTTCAAATACACATTTGCTTTGGTATCCTCAAAAGAGAGAGAGAGAGAGAGAGATCATAAATAAAAACAACTTAAGTCTAGTTCACACATAACGTTAGAGTCCTATGTAAAGTGGCTTGTTCACATTAATATTTCAATATTTCTTGTAGCATGCTTTTAAGCGCTTCCAACGATTTTAAAACTTTAAATAAACGTAATAATTTAAAAATAATATAGATTTTAACACCAAACGATACTATGTACAATACTTATACTAAAAATACATAAATGCATACTATAAAGCATTTTAAAGCTCAGCAATTGTGAGAGGCGCCTAAAATTATGCTATAAAATGCTTAAAGTGAATGTTACAAAGTAACATTACACATGACTCTAACATGATGTGTAGACTAGCCGTTAGGTTGTTATAGCATAGACAAATTAGGTATAGACTAAAAAGTTGTCTCATCTGTTATCTTCGTGTAAGAGAGGTGTAAGAGAGGTTCAGTAGACTCACTCAATTCTCTCAAAATACAAAATATTGAATATTTTTATGATTCTTGATTATTTATCAATTAAAAACGAAACATCGACTTTGTTTTCTTTTACATTATCCAAATATGTCGTGAAATATAAAAGTATAGAACTTAAATAGCAGAAAAATGAATAAATTGTTTTCGAAGTCGAGTGACTTTACTAGCCCTGCGTGACTTGACTGGCCCAAGATCAACAATAGTGACATCTGCCGGAAGGGGTAAATTTTAAAACATTTTAGTCTATACCTTAATTTGTCTATGGTTATAGGCTACTTTACATGAATTTAAGAGAAATAGAAGTAGGAGAGAGAGAGAGAGAAATGCTCATAATTTAAAAAAATAACAAGATTCCAAATATTCCCCTGCATTCTATGGCAACGCACACATTTCCGTTTAATCTAAATATCCAATCTCTATTTGCAACTTCAATGCGATTTCAAAATTATAACCTTTCAAGGCCTAGGAAAAATGATCAGCCAACAGCAAGACAAGCCTTCACCGGTTGGCAATAAATAAAATTGATTCCGTTTATATTCAAAGTAGGCCTTGATGTATGTTTTGTACTCCAAGTTGAAAATCTTTCCTAGAATTTGTCTCCTATCTAATAATCAATTATTGATATTGCCTACCAAAAACAAAACAAACAACAACGACATTGGCACACAGTCAAAATAACCAACAATCAATAATAACCATAACATTTTCAACAATTTCATTTCAATCAGATTAGCCAGAAGGAGGCAACCAAGCATCCAGCCCATGGCCTGAGTGAATGTGTGTGCCGTGAAGAGGAAGAGGACAGACCATGGTGAAGATTTGTTTCCTGAAATCCTCACGATTTGTTATGGCTCTCCAGTGGCGAGTGGCGGCAAAAAAATATGTTTAGCAACATGTTTTCCCGGAGCTTTCAAAAGGCAAATGCCGCCGTTCGTTGCCTCAATTCGGGCAAAGATATAAACGTGCCAGATAGTTAGGCTGCAGCAGCAGCAGAAGCACTCGAGCCGCCACAAAAAGTGCTTGGTATGTAGCAGGGAAATAAAGAAGGAACCAGTAGCCAAAACAGCACCATCACCAAAAATTAGCATAACTAGTGAACAAGTCAGGCGAGCGGACGAGGCAAACATTCATGAATAAAACATTTATTGCAGCTTCAAACCCCAAACACACTGCCTGCCATCACATCATTATTGAATATCGGCAGCATCACCAACAACAACAACAAAAAGAACACAAATGTTAAGCAAATCTGTGGCAGCCACATGGAGACAGGTAAAACTCTCCAGGAGAAACAGAAGGAAGTCTATGAAGGCAAGGATTGCTGCCTTATGGATGTTGTGTTGACCAGCTATGGTGATTTACAGTCACTCACTCATTGCCACAGACAAAAAAAAAAGAAAGAGGAGGAGGAAGCTGTGTTCAGACAGACGGACCAAACAAAATCCGCAAATGAAGAGGAAACAACAAACAGTAGCTGTTGTCGTCGTCATCTTACTGTGGCAGATTATGTTTCATTGCAGCTTGGTTGGTGGTAGTTGTTCTACTTGCATATCTTCTTCGGCTCACTTGCAGAGCAACTTATTTAGGAGTTGCATGGAAAGCAGTGTGGGCTGAATGGATGGATGCCAATGCATGCTGCCATACAGCGAACGATGCTGGCGATGATACATTTATGATATGAGTTGCATTATTGTTGATATTGTCACTACAAATGTGTTATTGACATTGTGACTTGTAATTTGCAATCGGCTATATAAATATATGTAGGTGTTATTTGAGAGTTTTCAAAGTTTCTCAGGATAATTCAATACCTAGCTTCAAACTGAGCCAGGCGAATACAAGCCCTGCTTTAAAGGCTATGTTTTGATGTCTTCTCCACACATTCTCATATCTCATTTAAATCATTAAGAGAGTCACATCATGTTTACTCTCAAGAACTCATCTTTATAAGTTTGTTCTATTTTCTCTCATTTCAATATGGTGTGTATGAGCAGCGGTGCTCAAAAGCGTGTTCTAGATTCTAGAACAGCGGTGCTCAAGAAAAAATACCTCTTTTCAGTCAAATTTCTCTTTGCTTATTTAAATCAAGAACAAAACAGTGTTAAGTGATTATTTATAAACATATTATTTATCCATTTGCTTTATAAATTAATTTGGCAAACATTCCTGTCTAAAAACAATTTAATAGAACCGTAAAATATAAAGAAAAACAGAATTTTAATTTTCTCTTAAATTATCTCTTTTTTCGGCTCTTGTTCTAGAACACGGATTTGAGCAGGGCTGTTCTAGAACATGAGCAGTGCTCATGCTCATACTATGAGAAAAATACTATTTTTTTCTCCCAGCTCTCTCTTAAAACGTACTTTTCTCATAATAGTGCCCATATCGAGCGCTGCTCAAGAAAAAAATCTCTTTCCATTCAAATTTCTCTTTGCTTATTTAAATCAAGAACAAAACAGTGGTAAGTCATCATTTATACAAATATTTTTTATCCATTTGCTTTATAAATTATTTTGGCAAAAATTTATGTTTAAAACAATTAAATTGAATCGTCAAATATAAAGAAAAACAGGATTTTATTTTTCTCTTCAATTATCTCTTTTTTCGGCTCATGTTCTAGAACACGGTTTTGAGCAGGGCTGCCATATCTGACCCTTGATTTTCTGATAAACTCTTTCTATTCCCCCTTTCTATTCTCCAGTAACCTCACAATCTTTAAAAAAATACATTTCATTTGATTTTCTCTTAAAGCAATTTGAAAAGTAAATGCTCTCTAAAACGGAAACTATTTGCTCGCATGGTTGAACTAATGCAATTTATTTGGTTATCACAACAAATATAAAAAATTCTCCATCCTCTAGTCCCTCTATACAAAAAATCAAGGAAGCCGCAAAAAATTGACAACCACCAAGTAACTCACTTAGAAGGAATATTACGCAGCTGACACTTTTGCTTAGGAAAAAGCCACAAATGAAAAAAATAAGTGACACAAATGTTCCGTTTTTTTTCCAATGACACCCACAAAATTGATATGGAAAAAAATCACATTGCCCTCCAGCTGCGGGTAAATGTGCAATCTTCAGAAGTTTGTCTTTTTTTTTTTGGATTTTATTTACAAGCAATTTTCCTAAGCCTAAGGGCCGAAGAGAGTTGAAAAGAGACACATTGAAGAAATATTTCAATAAAGTAAACTTCAATTATTGGATTGGGAATTTAAAAAGATACGTAGATGAGGAATGAAAATAATGGAGAAAATATATGGGAGAAAGTTTCAATGAACCTGCACACAAAATATGAAGAAATAGCTGATAAAGATTTATGTAAAATATAATAAAGGAGAAGAACATCCAGTAATCTTGCGCTCAGAAAAGTTTTAGTTGATAGTGTTGTTGAAGTTTGAAGTTGTTTTATATAGAAGACGTAACATATTTTTGTAATGGACACCTGGTAGTGTCGGATACAGACCCATTGGCTTTCTGTAGAGAAAACCTAATAATTTTGTATTAAGACGAGAGAATTGGCCCAATGCTATTGAACAGAATTATAAGATGAAAAAGTCATATATTTTTCAAGAAGACATCCTTTCGAGAAGACATCCTTCAGATGATGAGCTACCTCGAAGCTTAGAAGAATGCCTTCTGCTCATCTCGAAAACGACGAAAATACATTTTGTAACCTATTAAAGCAAAATTTAACATTTGGAAAATCGGTGTTCTATAAGAAGAGGAAGAATATCTGTGAAGTCCTAATGGTAGTGACAAAGGTAAAATTAAAAGATTATATTCTGGTCCACGATAATAAGAAAATCATTTGTCTTTCTTGTATAGAAAAGGAATTCTGATGTTAAAATATGCGTGAGGTGTCAGATAAAGTAGATCGAAGTATTCCACATCATCCAATACTAATGAAAATATTGGGACCTGCAAAATGTAAAGAAAATCGAACATTTATTTTTGTTTTTAAATTTTAACTTTTTGTGGGGGAGTGGGCATTCACACATCACATCAGATCTCTTCTTCAGGGAAATATTAAGAAATACCAGTTTTGAATGCAATCGCTAACTTGTTTCGTACGATGTAAGAGATTTAAGTATTTAAAATTGTGATCATTTGAGGGGCGAGGTACCTCAAGGGGTAGGCCAATTTCTATCATCTTCACACCATATCTTTTGCTAATAGAATATTAGGATGTGTGGGAAATTATTCAAAATTTTGACCCGTTGTGGGTCAACACACCAGAAGGTGTGGTCCCATATATTCCATCTTCACACCAGATATTGAGTTAGTAGAAATATTGAGATGTGTGAAGTTTGAAAAAAATCGGTCTCTTATTTTGAATTTTTAGGGCGCTTGGTTAATAAATAATTGATCCCTCTGTGGGGGGTGTACCAGAAGGACTAGATCGATATATCTCATATTCACACCAGATCTTGTGTTATTAGAAAAATTGGGATATGTGGAATTTTAAGAGAGCCGGAAGCTTATTTAATTATTTATGAGAGATATAATTATTCAAAATTTCGACCCGTTATGGAGGAGGTACCAGTAGGTGTGGTCCGATCGCTACCATCTTTATAACAGATCTTGTGTTGATGAAAATTTTGAGATGTGCTAAGTTTGAATGGAATAGGATGTTCATTTCGCGTTCGAGGGAATTCAAAATGTTGACGCTTTGTGGGGGAGATACCAGAAGGAGCGGACCAATATGTTCCATCTTCTCACCAGAGCTTGGGTTAATATAAATATTGAGATGTATGTAAGTTGAAGAAAATCGTATTATTACATCACATATTATAAGAGTTATATTTATTCAAAATTTTGACCCTCTGAGCGGGAGGTACTTGATGGAGTGGACCGATTTCATCCGTTTTCGCACTTGACCTGAACACTGATGCAAATAATAGGATTTGTAAATTTGGGGTATTTTTGTTGTTGAAAATTTCGACCTTTTACCAGTAGGTACTAGTAGGAGTGGACCGATATTGCCCATCTCCGAACCCGATCTAAGTTTGATAATAATATTACGATGTACCAAGTTTGTACAAAATTGGATACTCCCTTGAGGGATGAGACGAAACGAGAGGGACGAAACGGGAGGGACATCGCTAGACCTACTCCAAATATCCTGACACGGATTTGGTCCAAAGAGACCTAGGGTCTGGAACCGTTATTTCTATGATGCACGTTTTGGCCGTATCAAATGATATACATTCTATTAGTCATATGGCTGAGGGTAAAAATAATACGAAATATTTTCTATATTTTCTATATGGCTTTCTATGAAGATGACTTTTGAACTTTTAAATAGAAGATCTAATGAGCTGTCATTAAGGGGACATCTGTCCTCTTTTAAATAATACTTTTTACTCATTAGTGAATAATCGATCTGATGTGTTTCATAAAAAATACCATATGGAAGAGATGCTTCTATGAAAAAGGTCTTGTCTTGGTCTTAGCTATAGAAGTCGGAAAGTCTAAGGAAATGAAGAAATTTTTGGTATATCCGATATTTTGGCATTGCGCTGATCTTCTTTATTAAAGATACACGAAAGAAACTTCATAAAGTTGGCCTTCGAGAATTTAAATGTCCTTCCATCCAAAATATCCCTAAATTTCAAATCTTTCCCCAATTTCATATTGTCTAGCAGAACACTATCAAAACATCAAAACAAAAACAAAATTGTCAATCGAGACAAAAAACTCCACAACTTCCTTCCCCCCTGCACTGAAAATAGAAAAGGGCACCGCTATTTGAAGAAGAAAATAAAAAAGGATGTTAATCGCTCAATTTGAAAATATGGTTACGCTTTACAAAGATTTCAAATGGGGCAGAAAAAGAAAACGTACTCCGGCCGGAGCAGATAGAGAGTTGGGCCAAACAATAGTTCGGTTGTGAAACTTACAAAGGATTTAGATAACCCCCGCTACACTCATAGTGCCCTAGCCTGGTCTTGGCTAGTAATGGAGAAAATAAAAGAGGAAGAAAAAAAAAACGAAAACAAGTTAAATAATATTTGAAAAATGTACTTTTTTGTTTGCTAAATGTGGTGATGACGATGTTGTGAAGCGCGAGACAAACAATCAAGACAACCGGGAGAAAAGCTTGGCTGGGTGTTTTGTTGATGTAACCAAATAACCACCACAACAGTTTTATATGTTCCTTCCGGTTGGGTGTGTGATGTGTGTGTGGGGTATTCCCGTGTGTGTGTGTGTGTGAATGTTGTGGGGTTGGGCCATTAAAAAACAAGACTGCCGGGCGAGTGTGACAAAAATAGTTGTTGCTTGCAATGGTTGTAAAGTGAAAATTCACACTTTGTTAGTGGAATGTACTTGTACCGAAACTGACAAAGTAGCCGGAATGTTATGCCAAGGGTTGTAGTAGTTGTTGGCCAAAAACAAAGCCAACAAAGACCATGCAAGGATGCCTAGGCCATCATACGCTGTGGGGACGAACTTTGATATTTATGTGCGACAACCCACATGTGTTAAGTACTTTTAAAATGTGGCACATTTTAGAGCTTAGTATCTAAAATATGTTGGTTTTCCTCCGGCTCTTCTTTGTTATGGGGAAGGGGGAATGCAGATAAAGACTTTGTCGCAAAGGCAAGGGTCCACAGAAATTGGAGAAAAAATAAAACTGGAAAAAAGTAGAAAAGGATTTACAGAGTGGAATTTGGTCAAATGTGGTGTAACGCTTCTTAACTAGGAACAAGGAACAAAACAATGTAATGATGTTCCGGAGGTCCTGTAAAAAAAAATTTTACAACAAATGCGAATATCTTTATTGCCAAATGCTTCAATGATTTTGAAGGCAATTTTTACTAAACGCAGTTAGCCATCGAAGGGGAAATTGAAGGCGAGTCTGACGTGGAGTCTGGGAAAACATATGTACTGCCACTACTGCGTTGTGAATTCGTAAACACAGAGATGGCAAAGTAGAAAATGTTGTAAACGTCGTGAAATACTAACGAGAGGAAGATACGCTCTAGAAGGTGTTTAGAGGTTATTTAGTATACTTCGATCCTCCAACTAGAAAAATAGTATCAGTCAGTATTGTAGACAGATTTGAGTTATAATTATTCAAACTGTTGACCTTCTATACATAAGACAGAAAATTATCGTATTGGAAATTGTGATCCTTTGTGGTTGAGGTACCAGAAGGGGTTGGTAGATCTATATCATCTTCACAACAGATCTTACGTTAGCAAAACTATTTGGATGTGTGAAATTTGAAGAGATATGGATGCTTATTTCGCTTTCTTTGAGCGTATTTATACCCTTCACCATACATAGCATGGAGGGTATATTAAGTTCGTCATTTCGTTTGTAACTCATCGAAATAATGATTTTAAGATAGGAAGCTAAAATTTTGCACAGATCTCTCTTTTGTCTGCAGGCAGGTCAAGTTCGAATATGGGCTATATCGGTCCACGAAATCGTATAGCCACCAGATAACGGTACCCCCCGATATTCGGTATTTTGATGATCTTAGCCACATTTTTCAATTGTCGAAATTCCACACAAGGAGTCCCTTATGAGTATTTCACCCCCTGAAAGAGAATTGTCCACAATATCGTATATTCCCCCCATATATCGGCACCTTCCGTTATTAGGTATTTTAAAGATTTTAACAGAATTTTCAAAGGCTTTTATTTATTTTTTTTAATTTTCTAATTCGTTCCAAATGGTGGAGGGTATTCAAAGTTCGGCCCGGTCGAACTTACTGCTTTTTTACTTGTTTTCCAAAATCTTGAACCCATGGGGGAGGTACCAGAAGGAATGGTTCGATCTCTAATATCTTCATAACAGACCTTGTATTTATGAAAATATTGAGATGTGCCAAGTCTAAATGGAATAGGATGATATTTTCGTGTATTATGAGCTTCATGAATATTCAAAATATTGGCCCTTTGTGGGGAAGGCACCAGAAGGAGTGGACCGATATATCCCAATTTCACACCCGACCTTGGGTAAATAAAAATATTGTAATATGTGTAATTTGGAGAGGACAGGATGCTTATTTTAGATTTTATGATACTTTTGGTTATTCAAAACTTTGACCCTTAGTGGGGGAGGTACCAGAAGGAATTGTTCTGTCTCTACCATCTTTATACCATATATTGTGTTGATGGAAATATTGAGATGTGCCAAGTCTGAATGGAATTAGGTATTATTTTCGTGTATTATGAGTTTCATGAATATTCAAAATTTTGGCCCTTTGTGGGGGAGGTACTAGAAGGGGTGAACCGATATATCCCAATTTCACACCAGACATTGAGTTAATAAAAATATTGTCGTGTGAGACAATCGGACACTTAGATCACATTTTATGAGAGTTATATTTAATTCAAATGTTGACCCTTTGTGGGAGAGGTACTTGATGGAGTGGACCGATATTGTCCATTTTCGCACCTGACCTAGCATTGATGGAAATATTTGAATTCGCATAGTTGGAGAAAAATCGAATTATCCTTTCTCCTTCTGTGCAGTAAATTATTTTCTTTGAAAATGTTGACATTTTGTGTGGGAGGTACCTGAAGGAGTGGACCTATATTGACCATCTCCGAACTCGATCTTAGTTTGACAATAGTATTACGATGTACCAAGTTTGGATCAAATCGGAAACTCCCTTCGAGAGTTATCGTGCGCACCAGCCAGATAGACAGACAGACGGACGGACTCCAAATGTCGACTCCAAATGTCTTGAAACAGATTTGGTCCAAAAAGAACTAGGGTCTAAAACCATCATTTCGATGAGGCACGTTTTGGCCGTATCAAATGATATACCCTTTCCGGCCATATGGCTGAGTGCATAAAAACCTATATTATATAAAAACCTATATTAAATATAAATGATTACCATAAAAAATCGCGAAGAGCGCCTAAAAGTATGCTAGACATTTTTTAGTTGTGAATGTGAAAAGCTAATTTATGTACACCTTTAGCAAGATGTGTAAACTAGCCCTAAAATTGAAAACAATGACTAGGACCATAAAACAAATTTACAAGTACCACCAAGTTGTTATATAGACAGACTACCATTAATTGAACTTCCTTAAAGTGAAGACCCTAGAAGGTCTTTTATAGACCGAAGGCCGAGAGAAGATTAGTTGGATCTTCTTTTAATAGTCTTATATATTTCCGACTATTGGGGATCTACTAGAAAATCTTCAACAATTGGAGATCTACTAAGGGATCTCCAATAGTCGCAGGAATATAAGACCATAAAATGATGATCCTCCTAACCTTCTCACGGTCTTCGGTCAAAGAAAGATCTTGCAGTGTAGTTTGTTTAAAAAAATGGTTAGAAGATCCTTTATAGAAAGGAGATCTTAAAAAATAGCTTTACAAGGGACTCCTAAAGGTCATTTGTAGATAAAAGAGCTTGAGTAGGGTTTTCATGAATAGGAGGCTTTAAAAAGGGCTTTTATGGGTACACGTTTTCTAAAAGACCTTCTATATTAAAATAAAGACCATAAAAAATCTCCAGAGGCGTTATGTTAAATTTCCCTAGAATTACCGCACATGGCTCACCAACAAATTCCTACCACAATTGTTGTAAAACTTTAAGTCCAGATTTTAAAATTGTGATAACACAAGGGGTAGGCAGACGGCAGAGAATGAAAACAAAACATCGTAAATCTTGTTTGTTGGCAACATTTATAAAAGCGGAAACGTATGCTTAGCTCCGCACACACACACACACACACACTCAAGGAATTTGCACACACGTGCCTCTAACATATGAGTCGGAAGATAAAAACAAATTCCAAAATTCCTCTAAAATGATTTGAATTTTTGCCGACAACGACGACGACTACGACCATTTGAAGTTCTAATAAAAATGCGTAGCAGATTTTTTGCAAATACTGCATGAGGGTGGAAAGGGTGAAGGGGGAAGGGGGAAGGGGAAGGAATACATTTCACACACAAACAGTGCGAATTACCAGACAAATTTTATCATTAAAATGCTATTAATTTTACAGCAACAACAACAGCGGCAATTCGTCATGCTGCATTGACGACTGATGCCGCTTTTGACTCTCTAACCACAAATCACGCAATGACCTCACATATCAAAGCCCATGGTAGTTGGAGGTAGAGGAGACATCCTAGTGCCCTGCATGATTACACCACAATGCAGCAGAAAAGTACGTGAGTTGTTCTCAGAGGTATTAACATTCTTGATAATGAAGTTCTTTGGGCCAAGTACAACGACTGGTAAGAGTATGTGTGTCTATGTGTGTGGAAGTGTTAAATATCTTCTCCTCAAGCCATTTTAAGTGTGGGTGTTAGCAACACATGTGTCACTAAATCTCTATTCTCCAATATCATTTAATCATAATGTCCCCCCATGACATGACATGACAAAAGATGAAAATCCGTTTCCTATGCATGGCTCAGCAGTTGCAATGAGATTTGAGAGAGTATCTTGAATGCATTGGGTAGGACAGACAATACAAATAAGAGTCAAGTTTTGAGTGACTGACTCTTAGAAATCATCGGGATTTCGACTAAATCATTGCAGTTAAAATTTTTTTGGAAATCGGTATGGAGAGAGTAACATATATCGAATAAGATACCTCATCTATTGATGTTAGGCAAAAACATAGTTGTTTGGTTCGATTTTAGTTCGACTTTTAATAATGCAACTACTAAAATCGAAATGGACTTTCATAACTGATTTTCAAATTTACATTATTTATATATTCTAGGTTGACGCGCCAAAAAGTATGCAATGGCATTTAACCTTTGTCATTCGGATTAGTACTCCTCGAATTAATTATGTGGCTAAAATTTGGCTTACGGCTAATATACACATAATGTTTAAGTCATATGTAAAGGTACTCTTTTTACATTCACGTTAGGCATTTTTATAACATACTTTAAGGCACTAATAACCCAGTATCAGCGGGTGTTTGTGATCCAGCCTCGAGTCACACCTTGTCGTCATTCAACGATAGTGAGCAAAATTTCTTCCGCAGATCACATAGCCTTCGGGCAAAAAGATAGACAAAGAGTCTGAGGAACTTCGGGGAAGCGTACGCTCGATCTAGCCTTCTGCGACACGTGGCATCTCAGACTTCGAAACTGACAGCAGCAGCAACAATACTACCATTTTCCCAATTAAGGAGGAGGCGCACAAGACGATAGAAGAATTGAGTGGCAGCTTGGCGAAGCTCACAACAAAAACGGGGCTCAACGGCGAAAGCTCAGGAAGCAACAGGCGTGTAAAAATGCAAAGTCGCAGGATGCTGCACCCCTTGGAGGCAAGGAAGAGGATCAGGTCCCCCGAGGAACACTACACTGCGGAGCCAGCGAAAAAGAAAAAAGAGCTTCCCGCCTTCAGATGCTCCGTGCAAACCATTCAAGAACCTCGCAAGGGAGACTGTCATAAGAATCCTTTGACTGAAGGTGACAAAGTAAGTCCTAACACTGAAAAGGCGAGCCTGGCCATGAATTCGATTGCTAAGCGTGGGGTTTCTGTGAAGAAATGCCTCACCCAACAGAAGAGGAAGCGGACCGAGGAAACGGGTAAGATGTCGCCATGTTATGCCAAAACAGCCAACAGGCCAAAAGGTTCAGACAATTTACCAAAAGACCACCTGGAAACAATAAGGAAATGGTCAACAATAAAATTTTGGATCACATAATGGAAGGCGGTGATCCAATTCCCATCATGAGCAGCGGTATAGAGAATGTTAAAAAGTTCTTTAAGCTTGCTGCACATGCAAACACTGTTGCCCCGACATTCGACTTAAGTCTTTAAAAAATGCCTTCTATGTGTTTGCACTTTTACTTCAATATTTCATAATTTAAATGTCTCTTTTACATCTCAAATACTCTTCTCTCTTAATTTTGAAAAGTATTATAAAATGCTTATGTGTTTACATTTACAAGAAAACCTTCGTACATCCTATATGATCACAAGTATGAAACTTTAATTTTACAAGAGCTCCCGTTGACTTTTAACACGCTACAATGCAACATTTCACATCTTCACCTCAGGCGGAGACTACTCGCTGTGAAGAACGCGTGAAAATTGCCGCTAATGTTGAACGACACTCTGGCGTACCTACATACATGCAGACATTTCATTAAGGTGAGTGGTACTGTAAAGGGAGGCTACTTCAATGTCCACGAAGAGACAAACGTACATAGACGACAAGGATGCTCAGCTGCTTTTTTTGTGTGCAGGCAGCTCTCATACTTAGCTTTGATATCAAGAAGACATCTTCATCGTCGTCACCAAGAAACAGGGAGAAAAAATGAACACTCGGCTACATAAAGTTTAATAAAGATGTGACAATATCAAAACGGTTTTTTATTTAATAAAAAAATGGGACTTTTAGGTGAGAAGGGAAGTATGGGTATGGTCGACCTGGGAGGAGACTTAAATCATAAAAATACTCAGTTAAAAATAGAATAACAATGAATGCATCTTTGAGCGGCGGAGCGAGTTGCTCTTGACACGGAAATATTCTGTTTGATAACTTATCTCGGAAAATGCGAATCTTAATCTGAAGTAATCGGGTTAAATGTTCTCGACTCGGAAGTTTTTGGGTTCCTGGAGGACCAATGTTCGAAAAGTGATAGAGAACATGGAGGTGACAATGAGTTGGGTGATTGAGAGAGAGAGAGAGAAAGAGAGAAAAGGAACTGATCAGTTACCTTAAACCAGTGCTACTCAAGAACAAGATGCTGCTCACCAGTCAATTTCTCTCAGCTTTTTAAAGTAATCAACAAATTAGTGTTAGAACATCGCTTATTTTTTATTGTTAATTATAAACTTAATTAATTATAAGCTTTTGGACACACTTCATATTTTACAACGTTTTCCTACAGATTGATACCCTCAGCTTTATCCGTTCATTAAAATATATTTTGGCATGTTTTATTATTATCAACATTTTGACACTCTATAGGAGAGCTGCCGATGGAGTAGAACAAAATTGTCCATTTCGCTTATGACCTTAGTCTGATTTAATCATTGGAGGTGACAGGTTTGGATAATTTGTTTTTTAAAATCCCCATTTTTTTGGAAAGTCACCAGAAAGAGGGGGAGTTATACTTATGTATAAGGGTTATAAAAAGTGGAGAGGGTACCAGGGGGAGTTAGCTCATAAATTTCATATTCAGGTCAGATCTCTTGTTGGTAAAAATATTGTAATATACAAGGTTTGAAGAAAATCGTAGACATATTTCGCATGTTATGATAGTTAAAAATATTAAAAATTTCGACCCTTTGTGGGGAGCTACCAGAAAGAGAAGACCGATATATTCAGGCATGTCACAGAAGTTTTACGAAATCGATTTATTTCACCTTTTCCAAATCGTTACGATTTGCTTTTGCTTCTTCAGCACTCGTACGTTTTGACTAATCCGGAAAAAAAATCATTTCACATTTTTGAAATAAAAATATGGTAACTCCATGAAAAAAAAGTCGTAAACAAATTATTGACAATTAAAAAAGGAGTTTAAATTGTTTTTTATAATATAAACACCAAAAGTAAAAATGCCAGGGGCTTCAATACTTGCTGTAATGGATGAAGAAATAAATCAGCGGTCTACTGAAAAAAATCGTCGCCGGACATTGAGGAACGCATCAGATCCTTTATCTCACTCAAATGCAGAGTAAGGATCCACCATTTTTAGTCCATTGTGTAAAATAATGTAAAGTTAAGAACGAGTCGTATTTGCTTTTTCCTGTTTTACAGCATATTTAAGAGTTTCAAGTTCAACTATTTTGAGTTTCATTTCGTTCCGTTCACGCATTCTCTTTTGCATTTCAATATTATGTAACTGCTCTTCCACATACTTTTTTTCCGGGATGTTACAAAGTCTGTCCAACTTTTCAGTTTGTTTTTTCATTTCCTTACTGTTATCTTCTAGAATTTTACAAATTTTTTCCAAGTTTTGTAAATGAGAAGTTTCCTCAACTAAAAGCGCATTTAGATCTTGCTTTGAGGGAGTTCTTGCCCGGGGTCTTTTTACTGCAGGCGTGGGTTTTGCTTTTGTTAGGCTGCCCGACACTTGTCTTATTGGTGTAGATGGCGGAGAACACGATAAGCTTTTATTTCTAAGTCGTTTTTGAATAGGTGTTCGCGAACGGTTTTCTTCAAAGTTTGTTGGTGTTCTTGGATCAATTGCCAATGTAGAAACATTTTTAAAAGCACCTGGAATGCATGATCTTGGTCTATCTTTTTTATTTAAAATCGAAGTGGTCTGCTTTGAAGTTGAGGGTGAAAAATTAAGCTCTTCGTTTTCAGATTCACTTAAAACTAATTGACTTGATTTTCGAGTTCTTGGAATATGTGTAGATGATGACGAATCAAAGTTTTCTTTTTCAGAACAACTGAGGTCTAATTCACTTACAAAATCCGCAAAGCTTACTGCACCACCAACTCCATCGACACTTTTATACAATCCGCAAATTCTGATTAAACTGTTCTCGTGTTCACTGAAAACATATTGATTGATATCACCACCACCAGTTCCTCGCAAGTCCTTTTTATTATTTTTCATCATGGATTAGAAAAATAATAGATTTTTTGTAAAATAAATTCCAAAAACATGTTCATTCTAAGAGAATTTGGTTAATACAATATTTTCTGTTAAATGTATGTGTCTTCTGTTTATTTTTTACGTTAAAATCACTAAACATTTCAATTTCACCCTGCTTTTTGAAAGTGATATCAAAACGCAAAATTTTTGCGTTTTCCGTTTTTTAGAGAAGCTAAAACCGTTTTCGTTTTCACTCTTGAACGATTTTACATTCTGTGACATGCCTGATTATCAGGCCTGATTATCAGGCATGTCACAGAATGTAAAATCGTTCAAGAGTGAAAACGAAAACGGTTTTAGCTTCTCTAAAAAACGGAAAACGCAAAAATTTTGCGTTTTGATATCACTTTCAAAAAGCAGGGTGAAATTGAAATGTTTAGTGATTTTAACGTAAAAAATAAACAGAAGACACATACATTTAACAGAAAATATTGTATTAACCAAATTCTCTTAGAATGAACATGTTTTTGGAATTTATTTTACAAAAAATCTATTATTTTTCTAATCCATGATGAAAACGCAAAAAAATATGCAGAAATGAACGGCAGACTTGTATTGTTGAATTATTGCCATATGTGTTGAAGAAGAAGGTGTAGAAATGTACAACTGACAGACCAAAAAGCAAGAAAGGGGAAAAACAAAAAAACAATTAATTGTTTGGTTTGAGACAGAGCGCTTCAGTCAATCGGGCAAAAATGTAAGTATTTACATACATATTTCTAAATTTTCGTCAAAAACTGTTTATTTAATTTATTTTATACTTTAGGGGCAAACACCGAAACGTTAAACAGGACAAAATTTTTATCAATTTTATGGATAAACATCACGATATTGCCAGGGGCTATGTAAAAGGTGATAAGGTTGTTGTTGATTCCCTATGGACAGAATTGACAGCTTTGCTGAATAGTTCAGGTCCACCAAGTAAAACCTGTAAAGAATGGAAGAAAGTTTGGTCAGATTGGAAAGGAAATGTTAAGGCGAAGATGTGCCATAATAAAAAGGACTTGCGAGGAACTGGTGGTGGTGATATCAATCAATATGTTTTCAATGAACACGAGAACAGTTTAATCAGAATTTGCGGATTGTATAAAAGTGTCGATGGAGTTGGTGGTGCAGTAAGCTTTGCGGATTTTGTAAGTGAATTAGACCTCAGTTGTTCTGAAAAAGAAAACTTTGATTCGTCATCATCTACACATATTCCAAGAACTCGAAAATCAAGTCAATTAGTTTTAAGTGAATCTGAAAACGAAGAGCTTAATTTTTCACCCTCAACTTCAAAACAGACCACTTCGATTTTAAATAAAAAAGATAGACCAAGATCATGCATTCCAGCTGCTTTTAAAAATGTTTCTACATTGGCAATTGATCCAAGAACACCAACATTGGAAGAAAACCGTTCGCGAACACCTATTCAAAAACGACTTAGAAATAAAAGCTTATCGTGTTCTCCGCCATCTACACCAATAAGACAAGTGTCGGGCAGCCTAACAAAAGCAAAACCCACGCCTGCAGTAAAAAGACCCCGGGCAAGAACTCCCTCAAAGCAAGATCTAAATGCGCTTTTAGTTGAGGAAAATTCTCATTTACAAAACTTGGAAAAAATTTGTAAAATTCTAGAAGATAACAGTAAGGAAATGAAAAAACAAACTGAAAAGTTGGACAGACTTTGTAACATCCTGGAAAAAAAGTATGTGGAAGAGCAGTTACATAATATTGAAATGCAAAAGAGAATGCGTGAACGGAACGAAATGAAACTCAAAATAGTTGAACTTGAAACTCTTAAATATGCTATAGAACAGGAAAAAGCAAATACGACTCGTTCTTAACTTTACATTATTTTACACAATGGACTAAAAACAATCTGTTTTTTGTTTTATAAAATGTTTTTTTTTATTATTTAAATGAATTGAAATAAAAAATGCATTAGTTCATTTGACTAGCAATATTATTTCTAATACGTTTGGCTACGTTGTACATATTTATTTCAGGGTAGATGTCCACAATATTTTGGTCGTTTTCAGAATTTTCCTCATTTGTAACAGGTATCTCGTCTTCTCGCAAGCATTGAAGCCCCTGGCATTTTTACTTTTGGTGTTTATATTATAAAAAACAATTTAAACTCCTTTTTTAATTGTCAATAATTTGTTTACGACTTTTTTTTTTTCATGGAGTTACCATATTTTTATTTCAAAAATGTGAAATGATTTTTTTTCCGGATTAGTCAAATCGTACGAGTGCTGAAGAAGCAAAAGCAAATCGTAACGATTTGGAAAAGGTGAAATAAATCGATTTCGTAAAACTTCTGTGACATGCCTGTATATCTCCATAGTAGAGTTTGGGTAGTATTAGGTTATTTCAAGTTGCCCAATGTTTGTTTATTCAAAATATTGATCCGTTGTGGGACAGGTATCAGAAGGAAGAGTTCGTTTTATCTGCTCCTCATACCTGATCTTGTGTTTGTAGAAATATTGGGATGTGCAAAATTTAAAGAGATTCTTATGCATATTTCGCATATTATGAACGTTTTGGTTATTCAAAATTTTGACCCTTTGTGGGGGAGGTACCAGAAGGAGTGGTCTGCTATACTCCATTTTTACACCAGATTGTGTAATAGTAAAAATATTGGTATGTGTGAAATTTGAAGAGAATCTGCAGTATATTTCGCATTTTATGAGCGTTTTAAAAATTCCAAATAAGTGCCCTTTGTGGGGGAGGTACTAGAAGAAGTAGTCCGATCTTGTCTATTCTCGCTCCCGATCTTGCGGTAATGCAAGTATTAGGATTTGCAAAGTTCGAACAAAACTTGATTATCCGTTTTCTTCCATTGCGGTAAATTATTTTCTATTAAAATTTCGACCTTTTGTGGGCAGGTACCAGAATTAGTGGACTGATATTGCACATCTCCCAACTCGATCTAACTTTGACAATAATAATACAATGTACCAAGTTTGGACCAAATCGGAAACTACCTTCGAGAGTTATCGTGCGCACCAGCCAGACAGACGGACGGATGGACATCGCTAGATCGACTACAAATGTCCTGAAACGGATTTGATCCAAAGAGACCTGGGGTCTTAATCCGTTATTTCGATAAGGCACGCTTTGGCCGTATGTATCATTTGCCCTCTATAGCCATATGGCTGAGAGTATACAAACCGTGTATCTTGCTCAAAAAGCCGAGAATACTGCTGTGAGGTTTGCCTATTCCCCGTTGTTCTTCAGATATAAGTATTTCACAAACATTATCATAACGTATTTTGCGCAAAAACTTGGATCTTAAGGCTTAAACAGTCCAGTTTAAATTATCCGATATTCCATTGAAACCCCATCTTAACTTGAAACCGAGGTTGGATCAACAGTTACGTTGAAAAGATTGTTCTATCGAGAGATAATTAATGATTTTTTTATGGTAGGTATATCGTATTGATCTGGACAGAGTTCCTCTTGATATTTCCAGAACTTTATGTTTCGCCTTATCTTCTATCAATAATTGAGGCAAAATTGGCGTTAGGGTTCAAATCGGTTTACCCTTCTTTTTAATTCCTCTTGCTACATTTTCCATTATCCAGAGGCCGAACATAGAGTACTTGGCAAATAAATTCAACAAAAACCGTTTAAAACCTAAAAATATCACCTTCAATCGCCGTAGCACCAACAAACAAAAAAAGACCCGACAAACTTCTGAGATTCTGCCGCCTTTTCTTGTGTCAAGAAATTCATAATTTTTTTATTGACGCTGCCGATGAAGATGATTCCTTAAATTACCCAAAAAAAGAAAACATAGTTTGCACTGCACTGTTTTGATGTTGACACATGACATCTTCTTCTTCGTCGTCTGGTGACTGACTCCTTTGACTTGGTTAACTCGGACTCTTAACAAAAGCTCTGTCGAATTGCTGGGCCTGTGTATATGTATGTGTGTGAGTTCAGATTTTTTTTCACATTCAAGTTGGGGTAAATTGATCGTTTCTTAAATGACGGGAAGTCAATAAAAACCAATTTCTGAAATTATGGCCGAAAAAGGGCACTACAACAACTGGCGGCAACTGCAACAACATCGTTATCATCAACCAGCCAGCCAACCAGCCGCATCCTCCTCAAGCGGTAAAAAATCCAACTACTTTTCGTCTGGAGCAGACATGTTGACGTCTCTTCTTCGTGTTCTCGTTGCTTTGAAGAAATCTCAAAGATCTTGGTCAGAGTGGTCCAATGCAATCTGGGCTGCCTGGCCCGACTGCCGGTTTGTTGTATCCTTTTTGGGAATTTCAATTAAATTTTCATGACAACATAAAAATAACGTCATCAAACTTATCCTCCACCTTTTCTCAATGCCAGCAGCTAAACACTTTTGTAGCTCCACTTGTTGGTCTTTAATGTATCAGCATCAGCAACATCCGAAACATCTTGGGTCTCTGGAGTCATCTTTGTGTAGACATGTTTTGTCGTGTTTGTCATACCAGAAGGTGCAACAACAGTCGCGTTTTCAAACACGAACAACGATTCCATCATATTTTTTTGCTGGTGGCATCAGGATGGCTTGGTTGGCTGGCTGGCATCCTTTTGAGCTGCTGGTGTGACAGAGAACAGTCCGAAGTAACTACCAACTGATAATTGTAATGAGTCCAAGCCAACTGCCACTGTACTGATGGTTACTGGTCCTCCTCTTCTTGTTCTGTTTTTTTGTTTTGGTTTTTATTCTTAACGTACATTCATATCAATTTGATCCTTGGTCCATTGCATTGCCTTGTTTTATTTTGTTTTATTGCCCTGTCTTCTTCTTTTCAGATTTTTTGCCCACTTAATGATGTGTGATCATGGAATTTTCGCGACAGTTTTTGTGCGTGTGCCTCGTAAGATAGCCACTGAGCATTCCGCGATTTAATTCGATTTAATAAAGTTGTCATTTTGTTGCGAGTTCCAAGACAACACTCCACAGCACTGCAAGCTGTCGTTTTGAGATTCGAAGAAAGCTTCTTCTCGGAGCAATGATGTTGTGACTTGATACGATTTCGGGTTTAAGTAGATCATTTAAGAGAATGTCTTTCCTCACCTTTGAAAAATGTACGTTTCAGAATTCAAATGAAATATTTTTGGAAGCCAAATACAAATTTGTTTTTTTTGGTGATGGAAAAGTGAAGGGAATTTTTGGGGGAGACTTTAAAAGGGGAAAATATCTTCGCAAATGAATCGCTTTCTTTTGAGGTTAGATATTATTTATTCACATTGTTCTAAAGATGAGTGTTTTCGAAACCTCACAGGGGTCTTAGCATGGGGGGAATACAATGTGTTTAGCAACAACCCCAAAGAGTTGAGGACTATCAATTCGTTCGCATTCATTTGGGCGCCATTACCTTCTTATTATGGAATCACATCTTTCTATAGACGAGTGTTTTTTATGATTCTGGATATATCCTGTGAGGATAAAAGCTCACAGGAGTCTTAGCATCGGATAAAACTCCCACAGAGTTATGGAGTATAAGTCGTTTGGAATTATTTGGGTGCCATTACCCCCCAACTGAGTAGAGGTCTTTCCACAGTAGCTTCTTAAGGAATTAAGGTCAGGCGCACCGGGTTTTTATTGCATCTTTCTAAACGGTCCGAAAGTATATCTACAACTTAGACAGAAGACCTTGAGCAGTTCTATGCGGCAGTAGAAGACACTGAGCTCTTCTATGCGGCCTTAGAAGACCCTGAGCTCTTCTCTACGGCTTCTATGGAGCCATAGAAGACTCTGAGCCTCACTATGCAGCCATGTGAGACCCTGAGCTCCTCGGTGCAGCCATAGAGCACCCTGAGCTCTTTTATGTGACCATAGAAGACCCTGAGCTCCGGTATGTGGCTCTGGGTATTTTCATGCGGCCATTGAAACCTTGAGTTCTTCTATGCGGCCATAGAAGACCTTGAGCTTTTCTATGCGGCCATAGAAGACCTTGAGCTCTTCTATGCGGCCATAAAAGACCTTGAGCTCTTCTATGCGGCCATAGAAGACCTTGAGCTCTTCTATGCGGCCATAAAAGACCTTGAGCTCTTCTATGCGGCCATAGAAGACCTTGAGCTCTTCTATGCGGCCATAGAAGACCTTGAGCTCTTCTATGCGGCCATAGAAGACCATGAGCTCTTCTATGCGGCCATAGAAGACCTTGAGCTCTTCTATGCGGCCATAGAAGACCTTGAGCTCTTCTATGCGGCCATAGAAGACCTTGAGCTCTTCTATGCGGCCATAGAAGACCTTGAGCTCTTCTATGCGGCCATAGAAGACCTTGAGCTCTTCTATGTGGCCGTAGAATAGCCTGAACACATTTTTATGTGGCAATAGTAGACCTTGAGCTCTTCTAAGCGGGCATAGAAGACCTTGCGCTCTCCTATGCGGTCCTAGAGTATCCTGAGTTCTTCTTTGTGCCATAGTAGACCTTGAGCTCTTCTTAGCGGCCAAAGAAGACCCTGAGCTCTTCTATGAGACCCTAGTAGATCCTGATCTTTTCTTTACGGCCATAGAAGACATTGAGCTCTTCAGTGTGGCCATAAAAGACCCTGAGCTCTTTAGTGATACCTTAAGCTCTCCTATGCGGCCATAGAAGATACTAAGTCCTTCTCTGTAGCCATAGCAGACCTTAAGCTCTCCTATGCGGTTATAGAAAGTCATGGGTCCTCCGTTGTGCCATAGTACACCTTGAGCTCTTCTAAGCGGCCATAGAAGCCCCAGAGCTCTCCTATAAGGACATAGTAGACCCTGAGCTTTTCTTTACGGTCATAGACGACCTTGAGCCTTTCAATGCGGCCATAGATGACCCTGAGCTCTTCTATATGACCATAGTAGACCTTTAGCTTTTCAGTGTGGCCGTTGAAGACCCTGTGATCTTCTATGTGACCATAGTAGACTTTGAGCTTTTTTTAAAGGGGAATAGAAGACTCTGGGCTTTTTTATATGGGGCCATAGTAGACCTTGCGCTCCTCGCTGAGGTATAGAAGACCTTGAGCTCTTCGTTGCGGACATAAAATACCATAACCTCTTCTATGCCTCCATAAAAGACGCT